>NW_022681453.1:42822480-44315814 GCF_009764315.1 Trachypithecus francoisi | reverse complement strand
GGGACACTTTGTCCTCACATGGTCTTTCCTCTGATCACACAGGGAAAGGGATGGGAGAAGAGAGACAGAGAAAGATCTATTTCTTCTTATGAGGCCACCAATCCTATAGGATTAGGGTCTCACCTTTATGACCTAATTTATCTTAATTCATGCCTAACGACCTTAATTCCAAATACAGTCACATTGGGGGTTAGAGCTTTAACATACGAATTTAGGAAGGACATAATTCAGTCCACAGCAAGTTAATATTTAGCAGATACTAGCTGTAGAGCCATATAAATTGTTTCCAGCCAATAGTGGTTTAAACTTCTCATTGCCCATGTTATAGCCATCATTAAATATTTTTACTATTATCATTCATTATAATTGAGATAATGAAATTATTGTGCTTCCTTTCTTGAAGTAGAACTTGACAGGAATACAAGAACTTAAAGTTATTACTAGACATTTTCTAGTGGCTTACCAAACTTGTGCAATTAAACTAGCATAGGGAGATTGGCCTCAATTTTTAGAAAGCAGAGATTTCTCTTTGCTTCAGTCTCATGTTTGTAAAGCTAGCCTAAAGTGAGCCTTTCACATATTCATGCCATCAATACTCTTTATTGAGCTCTTTCTATGTGGCAACCAGTAGGCTCCAGTTATACAATGGTAGGTAAAACAGACCAAGAGCCTTCTCTTAGCAGGCTTCCTGTCTAATGGAGGAGAGAGATCTGACCACATTACCATACAAACATTGCCCTTAACACTATAATGAATATTATGGAAAAAATAGAGCCCTACCATTGTTTCAAGAAAAAGTTATAGTAAAGGGAGGCGAATGCTGCCAAGAGGCCACATAAGCGGGGAGTAACCTAAGAGGAATCAGTGGGAATCTGAAGAGAGATGTTCTAAGGGTGGCATGGGTGTGAGGCCAAGTTACAGTAGAGTAAGATGTGAATGAAACGTGACCAAATAGGAACAGTAAATTGATGCCCCCCCCATTTTTTAAGAGTTTAGCCATTGAGTGGAAAAAGTTAAAATTAGAATCTTTTCTGGAAATTCCATCATATTATGCCAGAGGTTCTACAGGCAGGTGGAGTTTCCGTGGGAAAGCAGCCCCCACATCTTTCATAAAACCAGTCAAGAAAAGGTGCCCAAACACCCCTTGTAATCCTCAAGAAACCGAGCTAATAAAGCACCTCTCAACATCTCTAGAATCCAAACCAACGAATCTCCTTACATCTGAGAATTTGTCTGGTTGAGGTAAACTTTCAGATATTAAAGAAAGGAGAAGAAGAAAATGAAGAAAAACAAGCACTACAATTTTTCCATAGAGCAGTAGAGCTACTCCTCTTCACCTAAATAAAATCTTTAAGAAATGCAAAACTTTTTTTAATCCATATTTGACCAATTTAACAATCAGTCATTTCTGATGTGATGCTTTAGAAATATCTGAGACTCCTTTCTCTCTAAGAAGTGGCATCTAGTACACCTCATTCTATTCTTAACACTTTTGTCACTAAGCACATTGCCAGTTTACTATATGGGTAGTAAAATAGGAGATTATGATAATGTTACATGACTCAAATTTGTCTGTTCTCTTCAGATCTTGCACCTGTATTATAAAGAATGCCTTTTTTTCTTTGCCAGCTGAATCCCCAAGTTTTGATGCCACAGATGGGCGATACACCTGGCACCAGGCATCTAGAAAGTGCACGATGGAGACATCATCAAATAATAAATATCAGCCATAATTTCTTCAGGTGCCTGCTCTCAAGAGTACCTACTTCCCACCTTCCTCTTCATTTTCAGTACTTCTAGTTCCCTTCAAGCTGGAGAACCAGTTAAGTGATGATGTTATGACCATGTCTAAGAGAGAAGCCAACAGACTTAGTAAGCAAGTAGAGGTGAGAATCTCCCCAAGTAAAGTACATGATGCAAAGCTCCTCCATTAAGAAAATTCAGAATTATTGTTTGCTTGTCTATTGGAGGTCAAGTGAGTTCACAATTTTGGAAGTTGCTGAAGATATGATTCCCAGATAAGAGAATTAGAAATATGTTGGTACAATTTCAGGGACCTCCAGCATTTCTAAAACTCCCAGTTTTCTTATCACGATCTTTTTGCAGCAACAAATTATTTTCTCTTCAAAATATAGGGCCAAACCACCAGTTTATCTTAATAAATTACACATCTTACTTAGGTCTCAAAAGAATCCTATTCTGTATTTCGTGTATCACAATGAGTTCAGCTATTAATCCAGTTAACATGATTTCTGTACTAAACTTTGATGCCATCCAAATTTGTCCACCTCCATTATTGTTCCCTCAGTCAGCATACTCATATCTCTGCCTCAAATAGCTACCACCTGGAACCCTTTATTCCCCTCTTACTCACCTGTTCCTCCTCCCCACAACATCTGGAGTGAGTGATCTTCACGAAGAACAAACGTTGTTTTGCTTAAATCCTTCAATGTGTCCTTCACACCTTGCAGGATAAAGCCTAAACTTTTCACAGCAAAAGAAGGCCCTTTAGGATAGGCCCTTACCTACCTTTCCAGTCTCATCTCTCCCCAGCTCTCTTTCGACTGTCTTAACTCAAACCTTAGAAAGCTACTCAGGATTCCTGGGTGAGCTTGTCACTCTTATCTCTGGGTCTCTGCAGACTGAAATGCTGGGAACTTCCCCCCTTGCCCAGTTCTTATTCTTTCTTTGACTTACAAGTCACCTCTTTCTGGGATCATCTCTTACAAACACTTTGACAAAATAGGTTGGAGGACTCTCTTATATACTTCTACAGCTACCTATACTTAACTGTAGCATAACCTGTTTCACAGGTGGTAGTTTTTCCTGATTTCTTATCTTCTTTATTAGATGCAATGTTCCTGGAGTTCATATGTCTTGTTGACTTTGATATTCCTTCTACCAAACACAGTGTTTTAGTAAACAGCAGATAGTTATATATGTGCGTATGTGTGTATATACATACACTTACTATATATACACACATATATGCAGCATATATATAGTTTATATTTATATGAATATTATATAATATTTTATATGTCTATATGTATATATTATATACAGTTTATATATACACACATATAATATATACATATGTGTGTAACTATAGATAGCTTATATATGTGTATATATGATTGTATATAACATATTAATTATATGTAAATTACTTACCTAAAAGAAGCGCAATAGTTTGTAGATGGTTGTCTCCATCAAATCTCATGTTGAAATTTGATCCCAGTGTTGGAGGTGGGGCCCAATGGGAGGTGTTTGGATCACAGGTGAGTTCCTCAGGAAGAGATTAATGCTGTTCCTATAGGGTGGGTGAGCTCTTACTCTGTTAGTTCCCATGAGAGCTGATTGTTAAAAAGAGCCTGGCACCTCCCTCCCTTCTTTCTTGCTCCCTCTTTGGCCATGTAATCTCTGCACCTGCCAACCCCCCTTCACCTTCTGCCATGAGTGGAAGCAAACTGAGACCCTCACCAGAAGCTGAGCAGAATGCCAGTGCCATGTTTCTTGTTCAGCCTGAAGAATTGTGAGGCAAATTTTCTTGGTAAACTACCAAGCCTCAGGTATTGCCTTATAGTAACAATAAATGGGCTATGACAATAAGTGAATAAAATTATTAGAAAAAAGGTTTATTTTGCCTCTAATAATATTTCTGCATGTATCATTTTACCCAATATCATATTAAAGATAGTAAAACTTATGTGCTCAAAATGTGCATTAAAATAAACACTTCTCTTTACCTTCTATATCTAAATATTCAACTCTTAGGTGAGAAAGACAAAGTTTGTTTCATTTCTACTTTTACAGCATCTTAAACAATTGTAATTTCTTTCGATGATGATCATAGTTGTGGCAGTGGGGGTGGTGATGAAGACAGTTGTGTGCTAATGATCCAATATTAAGTTTAGTATTTTCAGAGAACTGAATTGCACTTCCTTTATTTTATAAGCCCTGGATGACTTAGAGGTGTTCATCATATCTGCAGACCAACCCCTGTGCAGCTACGGGTTCCTTTATTTTATATGCCTGTGCTCGGAAAGACAAAACATCCCCAATGTGACTTCGACTCAAGCCTTTTTGTTTTTTCTTGAAAAATTTACTGTTTTTCCTAGAGATAGTATACAAAGAGCTCTTTCCTCCAAGAATACATCCTGATTAGGATGTTTTCAAATTATAGGAACAAACTACATTTTGCTTTCTAACACCTCCTGAACATTTTACAATTTACATTAATTAGAGAAACTAGGTGGTGTTCTAACAGGTACATTAATCTGACTCTTCCTTGGAGTGAATCAAGTAATTAAGATTAAGGCTATTGTCAAAATGGGGAAGGAAGTCTTCCCCATGCTGAATTACATCTCTGTTTGTGATTAACCTTCTTCCCAACAGGTTTTTCTAAAACAAAGAAAATGGGTCTCTGAATACGAGTGTTTTTCTATCCTCTACTGATTTGGAGCCTCTGTTGGCACAAGTATTATACAGTGTTATCTGTTGTTCAGAGTTGGAGAGAAAAAAAGTGACAATCCTATTAACAAGAAAGGGTAACTCAAAGCTTCTTCTATTGGGAAGTTCATATTAAGCAATTCCAGGCATGCAATCACTTTTAAATTAATTCACAAAGGCAGCCCAAGTGTATTATACTTGCTATTATATCTTTCTGTGTCTATTACTGAATACATGTGACCACCCCTTTTTGCTTCTTCATTTTACCCGGAAGGAAATTCAGTGCAACTTTAATGTCAACTAAAACTTTAAAAAGTCCCCTAAATTTTAAACACCAGTTGTTGAAAACTAGAACAATCGTCTACACTTTAACCAGTGCCATATCAGAGGCAGATGGACACATTGGTTAAGATTTCAGGCTTTGGAGTAGATGGTTGGATTACACTACAAGTTCTGTTATTAACCATGGAATGTTGATTAATCTCTTAGGGTGTTTAGTTCCTCTTCTAGGAAAAGAATGACAATAATAAATACTACTTACTTGATAGGGCCCTTGCAAGAAATGAGATGATGAACATGAAATAATGTTGTATGTTTTGAGATTAAAAAATGAGTTAATGAACACAGTTGTCTCACATGGAGTAACTACTCAACTTAATTTTGATATTACCATTGTTATTTGATAACATTCGTTTCCTTTATGTGTGTGCACAGAGTGGTCTGGCTCACTAAATAGACCAAATCCTATGATTAGAAACAGTGTATTATTTCTAAAATCTTTAAAGAAGTTTCATGCCACCCTTCTGGAAATTAGTATCTACCGTTACACTTCCGCACATCAATAAATCCTGGACTGAGTGACATGTGAAGAAAGGAAGTCCTTAAGCGCCACCTGGTGGTATATTCTTGATTTTGCTTCTATCTCGGCTACCAATACTTTCACAAATCCCATAGGATCATGCGGAATGAAGTCTTGGCCTATTAAGTTAATTAAGCACTACTCGGCACCATGGTGTGTATGACCTAATCTAAGAATTTCCATGATCCAAAAATGAGACTAAATTTGGAGTAACGTCTCTCCTTTAACTGTGAATTGAGTCACGGCCAAACTCTTATTAGAATGATTTTCGATTATGTGATTTCTGGGTTAGGTACTCCAAAATTAACTTACAAATTGAATGTTCACAAAAATCTAAAACACTTATCCACCGTTCATTAAAATTTAAATAAAATTTTTGCATTAATGCCAGCCAACACTCTCTCTGCCAAACTATGGATTTGACTTTCTTGCCAACATTTGTCCCAAACCAAAGCATAGCAGGGTGTGAGGCCATTAATACTGTTATTTTCTCCATCTACATTTTTTCCCCCACAGCTTTCAAGATTCTGCATAGGTAATAGTTCTTTCCTAGTACTGCAAGCCAGCAGTACTAGGACATAGTGACAAGATGCAGCTAAGTGGATCGATAATAATAATAATCCAGGTACCACGTTGGCAGGAGTCATAAGTTGCATTGACTTTAGTGGGTAATTTGTGCACTTTGGGCAATGTGGCCACATACGTTTAGGACTAGCAGGGAAAAGATGGCTGTATATCAATTAATGCAGGTGGTGGCAGCCAATTAGTGGAATTAGAATAACCTAGTTCAGAGATTCGTATTTCCAAACTCTCAAATGTTTTACAAGCACTGCCTTTGGATGTGCTGTCCTTTGAGTAGGAATTTCTCACCATAAATAGATAGCTCTCCTGTGGCCCAATTAAGTCAACTCCTTAACCTGTATTTTTTAAAATAAGTGGGTTGATTTTAATTATAGCCTTTTAGCACCTACATAGGAACCCGGTTTGTTACCTTACTTAGAAAATTTATGAGTGTGTAAGAATGTGGTTTCACTAAGGTAAGTCTCATTTGGAAACTGTCCAGAGAAACTGATTATATCAACTAGCATTATGGCTCATAATCTCTCCCATCCATTCCTTCTCTCCATTCCCAAGGCTACTACCTTGGTTTAGACTCTCATTATTTCTTTGAGCTAGCTCAAGCATCCCTTAACTAGTCTCCCAGTCTCAAATATCTATCTACTAAAATCTCTCACATGCAGTGGCCAGGACAAACTTCTTGAAACAAATTTCTCGTGTTGTCACTTCCCCACTCAAACTTTTTATATATGCAAACATAAATGTATATGTACATACATGTGCATTTACTTGTGTACCTATTTTTC
Organism: Trachypithecus francoisi; assembly: GCF_009764315.1. Classification (NCBI taxonomy): domain Eukaryota; kingdom Metazoa; phylum Chordata; class Mammalia; order Primates; family Cercopithecidae; genus Trachypithecus; species Trachypithecus francoisi. Next base: position 44,309,139 of record NW_022681453.1, on the reverse strand, counting down.
AATATTTGAAATATTTCATTTCAAATATTTTTATTTGTATGAATTGACCTTTTATCATCAATACTTTTTTACTATTGATAAAGTATAAATATGCAAACACATATATACATAAATGCATAATATTTAAAAAGTTAACTCCTTGTTCTGATATTCAAGGTCTACCATTGCTTGGTCCTATCTCTCTTTCCAGCTTGGCTATTACCACAGTATTCCCTTCAAACTCTCAAATTATCTTAATCATTGTTTCCAGACTGATACATATTAATAGACAACATTTAGGCTTTGAAACAAGCAGACCTGGATTTAAACATTTCACCAACTATCACAATGAACTATTTTAAAAAACCATTCACTGTCTTTGAACTTTTGTCTCCTCAATAGTAAATAAGAATAACAATACATTTTTCATAGGGTTGTTTTGAAGACTGAATGAAGTAATGTACTTAGAATAGGCTCATAGTATTCATGCTAGTTATTTCTCTCACCCCTTTTATACCTAGTAGTATTTTATCTATACATCTTTAAGGACGTGTGACATTTTCTATATGGTAGTAAAGTTTGCATAAACTATATGTTTTACAAATTCCAGGACAGAAATGGGGAAAACATTGGCACACTTATTGCCACCTGTCCCTTTCCACCTTTCCATGCTCATAGCAGGAATCCTTCCACAAAGCTTAGTGAAACACCAAGCGCCCTGCCCCGCCCCCCCCGATTCTTCTTCCTTTTTTTTTTTTTTTTTCTTTTGAGACAGGGTCTCACTCTGATTGCTCAGGCTAAAGTGCAGTGGCCCTATTTTAACTCGCTGCATCCTGCACTTCCCTGGACTCAGACGGTTCTCCCACCTCAGCCTCCTGAATAGCTGGGAGCACAGGTGCACACCACCATGCCTGGCTAATTTTTGTATTTTTAGTAGATACAGGTTTTTGTAATGTTGCCCAGGCTGCTTTTGAACTCCTGGACTCAAACAATCGTCTGCCTCAGCCTCCCAAAGTGCTGGCAGTACAGGCGTGAGCCATCGTGCCAGCCAAACACTTTTAGTAAGCTCAGGATTCTTTAACTCTTTTCTTTTTAAAAAACAAAATGGGGAAATGTAGACACAAACTGGATATCACTACTTGATATCAGAATCAGAGATTAACCAGTGCATATCCATCTTTGCAGTCAAAGGCACCTTCAAGGACACCTACCACACTTTACTGATGCTTTGAGGCACATATGTTCCTAGATGCTCCAAGCACTGCAGTAAAGGATTTAAACAGCAGTGAAGTCCATAAATCGGTAAAATTGAAATAGAGATGTGTGTTGATAAGGGAAGGGAGACAACTAGAAAAAAATCACCTCAGATTGATAAGTTATTTACCAGTTCAGAAAATGTCCCTCTACACATAAAGATGTCCTTGTTTTCAAATCTTACATTGATCCTTGAGACTGTGATCTGTTCTGTGACCACTGAAAGCACCAGCATTATTACAAGCAGTCAGAGGGTTTGAGTCTGGATGGTGCCAAAAGAGTCTCCATATGGTCTCAGGAAAACATTCAGAACAGAGGCCCAGTCTCCCAACTGGTAGCCTAAAAGTCTACACGTTATTAATAATGCTGCCACCCTCTGAAAACAAACCCACTGTATTAATGGGAAATGGAGGCTCTTTAATAGACGCAACAGAGAGAAGCCAACTAAAGAAATGCTAATAGCCTCTTTGGTGACTGGTCTGGGCTTTGGCAAAGGAAGTGGTTCTCGAATATGAGCTCACATTTAATCATCTTGTGCTTATTAAAAAATGCAGGATTCCAAGACAATATCCCCAGGAATCCATATGTGTTTTTATATTTATATGAATGTGTATGCATATATGTACTTACACACAGATATATGTTTGTGTTTGTTACATACGCACACACACACACACACACACACACATCTATATCTGCCATGAATTGAATGTGTTCCCCAAAAGGCATGTGTTGGAAATTTAATACCCAATGCAACAGTGTTTTGGAAACGGGTCTAACGAGAGATGTTTTGGTCATAAGAGCTCCATACTTATAAATGGAATAATACTATTTATGAAAGACTTGAACCTGAGTGTCCTATCTCTTGCTCTCTCATGCATGGGCATTTTTGTCCTTGCACCATGGGAAGCAGCAAGAAGACTGTCACCAGATGCAGGATCTTTGACATTGGACTTCCCAGCTTCCAGAACCTTAAGACCTATGTATCTATTCTTTATAAATTACTCAATCTCAGGTATTCTGTTACGTAACCCCAAACAGATTAAGACAAATAAATGGTACTGGGAAATGGGACTGTTACTATAACAAATACCAGAAGATGTGATAAGGGCTTTGGAACAGGGTAAAGAGTAGAGACTGGAAGAATTTGGAGAGGCAGGCTATAAAAGCCTAGCTTGCTATACAGGGAGTATTAAGGGTGCATCTTCTGAGGGCTCAGAAGAAGAGAAGAGCTGTAAGAAGAACCTAAATCTTCTTACAGATTACTTCAGTGGTCATGATTAGAATACTGGGAGAAATACAGAAAGTAAAGATCATTTTGATGACATCTCAGGTGGAAATAACAAACAAAGTATTGGAAACTACAGTAGAGGCCATCCTCGTTATTCAGTCACCAAAAACTTGGCAGAATAGTGTCTATGTCCTAGGACTCCATGAAGATTGAAGAGCTATGAGCTAGGATATCTGGCAGAAGTAATATTTAAGCATCAAAGTGTTCAAGATGCTGTATGACTTCTATTACCTGCTTACAGTAAAATAAGAGAAGGAGAGAATAATATAATGATGGAATGTATCATTAAAAGGGAAGCAGGATAGAAAGATTTTGAAAAATCTCAGCCTGGCCATGTAAAGAATTAAAAAGTGTGTTCAGTAGAGAATATTAAGTGTGTGGCCGAGTGACTCTTTGCTAAAAAGATTAATATGGGTAGAAGAAAGCCAGGTTCTATTGAGTAAGCAATAGAAGAACAACCTTAAAGGCATTTCACAGACCTTCAAGGTAAGACAGAACTTTAAAGGCAAAGTTTTCAGAGAGGTGGCTACAGGACTTCAGGATTCACTGCCCCTTTGCTTTAGGACTCTGCTTCCTGAATGCAGTGCCTCTTGACCATCCTAGTCTTGGCTCAAGTGGACCCAAGTGAGGCTTGATCCACTAAAGGCACAAACTGTAAATCCTGGCAGCACCCCACGGTACTAATTCTGCAGGTGCACAGCAGGCAGGAGCTCTGGGACCATGGCAACCTCTACTTAGATTTCAAAGTATGTTACAGACTAGAGACCATGGCAAAGACTTGCTGCAGAGGCAGACCCACTGCAGAATGTCCCGACTAGGGAAATGCCTAGTGGAGTCATAAGAGTGGAGTAGCCCCCAAGACCTCAGAACTACTGAACCGTCAATATGCAGCTCCTGTCTGGGAAAGCTGCAGGTATGAGACTGCAACCCATGAGAGCTGCTAGGTGAACTAAGCCTGCTAAAGTCATAGGGATGGGCTGCCTGATGCCTTGGAGGTCCAATCCTTGTTCCAGTGTGCTGAGAAGGCAAGACATGAAATCAACAAAAGTTATTCTCCAGCTTTAAGATTTACTGTTTTTCCCCTATTGGATTTTGGACTTACTTGGGACTAGTTACCCCTTTTTTCTTGCCTATTTGTCCATTTTGAATAAGATTGTCTATTCTATGCCTGTTACAAAACTGTAATTTGGAAATAGATAACTTGCTTTGGTTTCACAGGCTCATAGCTGGAGGGCATTTGCCTCAAAATGAATCATGCCCTTGACTTTCACCTTCATTCTTTTCGGAGGAGACTCTCAACCTTGGCCTTTTGAGTTGGTGCTGGAACAAACTGAAACTTTGAGGGTATTGGAATAAAAGTAATGTATTTTGCTTGTGAGAAGGACATGGATTTGGGGGACAAAGGTTGGAATGCTATGGTTTGAATGTGTTTCCCAAAAGCATATATTGGAAATTTAATATCCAATGGGGCCTAATGGGAGGTGTTTGTGAAGTGGGCTACATCTTCATGAATTGATTAATAATGCCAGTTATAAAAGAGTTTGGGGCTGTGAGTTCAGTCTCTTCATCTTTTGAGCATGTACTCTTTTGCCTTTCTACCAAAAGAAAGGTGATGAGCAAGAAGGTCCTCACCAGCAGTGAGTCCGTTGATTTCAGACTCCCCAGCATCTAGAACTATAAGAAACAAATATCTGTTCTTTGCAGAAACAAAAAACCAAATACCACATGTTCTCACTTATAAGTGGGAGCTAAACACTGGGTACACATGAACATGAAGATGGTAACAACATAAACTGGAGACTACTAGATTGGGAGGGGACAGAGTGGGACAAGGGTTAAAAAACTACCTATTGGATACCATGATCACTACCTGAGTGACAGGATCAGTCATACAAACAGCAGCATCATGCAATATACCCATGTAACTAACCTGCATATGTACCTCCTGAATCTAAAATAAAAGTCAAAATATGTTTTAAAAAGGAAAGAAATGTCTATTTTATATAAATCAACTTGTCTTGGGTATTCTGTTTCAGCAGTCCCAAAAAGACTAAGGCAACACTCAAAAGCAAAAGTTGGTGGTGGTCTGAGCTTCATTACCAACTTTTCAGTTTTCCTTTGTGAAATAGTGGCAAAAATTAGTTTGACTATTGGAAAATATGATAAGCCTAATTGATGTATTAAAAGTAACATGATGAATTAGAGAACATTTTCTCAAGGTGATTTACCCTCTATTTACACATATAAGTAAGTATGTGGGTGACAGCCATATCATGCCAGTGAATACATCCCTTGTCTCATCAAAAAAGGTGACCAAAGTGTATAAAAGGTCATATAGTATTGATTATACATGGCATCACAAAAAGAAGAAATCAGAGGACATTACCGTTATAATATTAAATAAGAATTTTCCAGTGGAGGAGATGTGTCATATACTTAGAAGGAGTTAAAAGGAAAGTTCATTATGTAAGACAAGACAACGTGGGAAAATGAATTGTTTGGTCGCAAATTATGTTGGATTTATTTATAGAAATGTTTCTTTCAAAGCCCCTGTGAAAACATCTTTCTGTTTGTTGTAAAGACATCAACTAAGCAAATCAATATAATTTGGGAATTGAAGACTACTATAGTCTAGAGAAGAGTTTTTCTGTTGCGGCACTATTAGCATTCTAGCTTGGTATTCCTTTGTTATAGGAGGCTGCCCTGTACACTCCAGGATGTTTAGAGCATCCATACTCTACATACCATATGGCAGTAACATCCCCAATCCATCCTCCAGTAGTGATGACTAAAGATGTCTCCAGATAGATCCTTGGGGGCTAAATTACTCAGTTTGAGAAGCACTGGTGTAGGCACATAGACTCCAAAGTCATAGGTGTATAGGTGGCAGAGAAGTAGGAAAGAAGGTTAAACATATAAAGAATTGTAGGATACAAAACTATCTACAGGGTATGCTTGGCAGGGGCAGGGGAGACAGAAGCTAAAAAAGTTTAGTCAAAGAGGTAGGAGAGAAACCAAGAAAACATGCTCTTGTTTCTTTCATGAAACAAGTTAGAATGTTTCATGAAGGAGACAATATAACTCAAGGATAGAAAAGCATCCATTAGGTCTGAGAAATAAAAGACTATTAGTGACTCAATGGAACTGGTTTGAGGAGGTTGGTCAGGCATAAATGAATGAGCAAAAAAGGAAGAGAACATTGATTAATTTTTAAATAATGTAGGACATAAATGAAGTAGAGAGAGAATTAGCTAGGTAGGTAATTGGAGAAGAAAGCTTTTATTTATTTTGATGTATGTATTTTTAGTGATAAGAGAACTAAGACTTATAGATTAAAAGAAAAGAAATGTTTAGAAGAGAAGACGCTGAAAAACTTGAATTTTGAGACAGAGTAATGACACTAACTTTATTGTTTTAAAACTTATTATATAAAATGACTGTAACCAGAGGAGAAGCGTGATGTCTAGGTTACGGCGCTGGTTTTACTATGAACTGACAGCATGACAGGTGTCCTTATGTAAGAGACTCCATTTTTGCAAGCATGAAAAATGAAGCATTTAGAAAATGAAGGAACATTAAGAAGTTAAGGTCAAAAGAAAATGTCAAATCTGTGAAAGAAAAGGACAGTGCCTAGAGACAGCAGGAGTGGATGCTAGGGGCAAGGTGTAATATTAAACCAAAATTCAATCAGCCAATTACTGCCTGACGTAGTCACCCCTTAATAGATTGTTTTAAAAGACATTTGGATCTTTTTTTACTTGAGAGCTATAACCTATGCAATAACTACACCTTCTTCTGGGAAGCTAAATGACATTAAAAACAACACAGAGAAATGTATGAAATGCTGCTATCTTCTACAACAATCATCCATTTTAGACAGCTTCCCCTAGTCCATGAATTATCAGTCTTCCACCTTCAAACATAATTTGGAGGCATGTTATTTTATGAAAAGAAGGAACGACAATTACTCCTCAAATTGTGCTTATTTTTATAGTTCTGATAGCTATATCCCTCCAAAATATTAGAGAAGCTGGTAATCACGTAGGTCCTTTGACTTTCTTTTCTTTTCCTTATAATGAAGAAGTTTGATAACATGGTATCTGGAGTCCTTTTAGTGTTGAAAACTAAACTATTATCATTCTATTGTGGCTTGGGGACCCTAGGTCTGACCTACAGTGAAATGCAGTGTCTGAAGTTAGGGTAGGCTCTCTCTCTCTCTCTCTCTTTCTCTCTCTCTCTCTCTCTCTCTCTCTCTCGCTGTGTGTGTAATTAGGCATTTTAGTTATCAGGCAATTTAAGTATATTAACTCCTTAAATGATAAAATCATCATCTAGTGCCCTGAGGCAGCAATTTACTAAATGGTATTCTAAGTAGCCTGGAAAATATAATGGAGCCTCTGAAAAATGACCAAAATCTTTGGACTGGAAATTGTCCTCAAATTGTCCAGCATAAAACCATGTTGGCGCAAAGACGGTAGCCATTAACAATGTTTCTTATATAACATATATGTAGCCATAAACATTTTCGTGATTTATTCCTAAGCAAATGTGCATTTGCTGACGTGGAGGAGCAATCTTCAGGGGAAATGACTCTGTAACATACGATTTGATGTGTTTTTCAAATCAAGCTCCCATTAAAGAGCTCAGCATTTGTCTACAGGAATCAAAAATAAATGGCCACTTACATTGATGCAGGAATTTTGTCAGCAAAAAAGATAAGTAAACAATTATATCTGAATGTGTCAGAATATACGATAATATTTTAATACAGTATCTCAGAAGTGGCTAGGTTTTTGCTTTAACTAATGTTTCATAGAAAATCTCAATGAGAGGTAAAGAAATTAGAATATTAGCTGAGTTATCACTCTTCATTATAATAAGAAATGTTCTCCAAATGATGTTTCATAGAAAATCTCAATGAGAGGTGAAGAAATAAGAATATTAGCTGAGTTATCACTCTTTATTATAATAAGCAACATTCTCCGTCTTACTATCCACATAATGCAGAAAGGAGGTAAGATTTATAAAACAACCCTTTACCAAATGTGTGTTAATTAACATAGGATACATTATCTCAGAGAGGAAAGATCACTGAGGAAGGGGTACAAAGGCCAGATTTTAGTCTTACACCTGTTATTTATGAGCTTTAAAACTCTGCCTTCACTGTCTTCTCTGGTTGAATCCTCAGATTCTATTTTGGGTGAGGGTCCTCTTCTCTAGCACCAAGGGGTAGACCTTGGCTAAAATGTGCTCCATGAGTTCACAGACACAAGGATTGGTTGTGTAATCCAGGCACCAATCAATCACCACCTAGAAATTCATAGCCCTTGAGACTGGGTCAGGAATGGATCCAAGAGCAGGAAGCTCAGTACTCCGATTCAGAGATACATGCACACAATCTCAGTTCTGCGCAACATTTTGTGGATATGGTCAAAGTACGAAGAAAGAAAGACCTATGACAATCGCTGAAAAGTCAAGCTGCTATTAAACCAAGGGTTATCCCAGTCTACCTGTGGGCTTCAGTTCACATGCAACAATAAATTTTTTTATTGTTTAAAACCACGTCAATCAGATTTTTCGCTATTTGCTGTCAAATATATCCTTACTATTACATATATTAAGATCAAGCCTTTATTTCATTGACTTGAGCTTTTATTTCTTCACTTGTGAAATGAACAAATCTCTGGCTATATTAATGATATTGTAGGAATATCTGACCAGATACGTTTGTGAAAATCCTTAGTAAAGATTTTAATGCATGTAAGGTGCTATCTATTTTACAAATAAAAACAATTGTATTTTTCCCTTAGGAATCAAATGTTATAACTCTTAAGATGAGATTTTGTTACAGAAGGGTTTTTTTTAGGTCCTTTGACTTGACTAAGTCATACTGTCTGCTATTGCCAGATGTGTAGTACACAAAGTAAGGTGGAAAACTGAGTTACTAGGTATAAAAAGTGCATTTTCTCTAGTACATCCCCCTAAAGGCTGTGAATATAGTCTTTCTTGATCTGCATTCACTATGAAGAAAACTTTCACATAAAGAAAATCCTAACGCATGCTAGGAGGGGTGTAAGAACAATTTTTTCCCTCTACACCACTCTGAATTGTAGCATTCCTATAAAAGTTGTTTCATTTTTCATGGAGTATACTGCTTTTAATTTTCATTAAATGAAGCTAGGTGGTTCTTATATTGATGTCTTCAAATAGCGGCTACTCAATGTAATAACAAAAGCCAAAATTCTTGCTTTTTTAAGTTTTTCTAAAGAATCCATGAACATACACGGAGTTTAAAGAAACACATGTGCACTTTAAATTCTTGAAGTGTATTTGTGGTAGATTCTTTCAACCCCTTACTCCTCCCCCCAAAGCAGTGGAATTAGACATTGAAACCTTGTCCTGTGACTTTGCAACACTTCCTCCTCTTTGACCTTGGACACAGTCATGTGATCTGTCTTGGCCAATGTGAAGTTGTTAGAATGACACAGCAGAAGCTTGAAATGTCTGACTGATGGAGCTCGTTTTCCTAGTACCTCTGTCTCTGTGATGAGAAAATGTCAAGTTATCCTGCTTGGAGTAAAAGAGACAATCAAACTGCCCAGCCAAGCTCAGCGTAGATCAGCAGAGCTATCCAGCCCAGCCACAGACCAGTCCACCCACAGCTGATCCAGAGATGTATGAAAAATGACATTTGATCATGCTTTAAGCTACTAGGTTTGAGAGGATTGGTTTTGCAGCATTTTTGTGTCAATAGCAAAATTATACAGCTGTGTCTCTGTGTGTGTGTATGTGTGTGTGGTATCTGCTTAACATTGTGTGATGTATGAATATATATAATTTACTGTCCTTAGACTGCAATGAGCTAGAACTCCAAAAATAGGGATAAGAGGGATGCAAATGATTGCAATAAATAGCAGGACGCCGCGAGTTTCATAAGGATCTTGAAAGCCAGGACTGATTTCTTCACCAGTGCATCTTCTATATCAAGCATACATTTACAGTTGCATGATTCCAAATTGTCATCACTTGTCATGAAAGTGATAAATGACATTGTCTACAACCAAATGGCTTTGTTATTAGTTAATCACAACGAACTGGAATCCAGGGAAATAACCTTTATTTTACTTTTTAATTTCAGGTTAAATCCTAATATTCCAAACAAAACTTCATCTCCAGAATGAAAGAAATCCAGTATGGTTTATTTAGCTTGTTCTGTTCATTCCTATTCTCCTTTCAAGTTGCTATTCTCAAGGGCCAGGAGAAAACATCTTTGGTGAGACTAGCTCTCTTATCTCCTCATATTCTCTCTCCCACATAGCATTTGTTTCTTTGTAACCCTTTGCTGCTCCTGAGCTAGAGGATCTACAAAATAATTGGAAATTTAACAGTGAGATTAATTTTTTGCTAGCATTTGCCTTTATTAGACTGAAAGGGTGTGTGCTTTCATCTGATTGCAATACATGCACGTACGGCTATGTATGCAATACATGCACGTATGGGTATGTATGCATGTGTAATATGTACATATATGTGTATATACAATATATAAATTGTAATATACATACATAAGTATATAAAATTGTAATTACGTACATATGTATATATGTATGCATTGCAATATACATATATAGCTATATATATATTTTACATATATATTTGAGGGAATTTATTAAGTAGTATTAACTCGCACTATCACAGGGTCCTACGGTAGGCTGTCTATAAGCTGAGGAGCAAGGAAACCAGTCTGAGTCCCAAAGCTGAAGAATCTGGAGTCTGATTTTCAGCACGGGAGACAGATGTAGACTGGGAGGCTAAGCCAGTCTAGCCTTTTCACGTTTCTCTGCCTGCTTTATATTCTGGCCACACTGGCAGCTGATTAGATTGTGCCCACCCAGATTAAGGGTGGGTCTGCCTTTCTCAGTCCACTGACTCAAACGTTAATCTCCTTTGGCAACACCCTCACAGACACACCCAGGATCAATACTTTGCATCCTTCAATCCAATCAGGTTGACACTCAGTGTTCAACATCCCAATGAATATATATTGCAAGAAGAAATATATGTGTATTTTTTCTTACTATATTACCATATGTCAACTCTAAGAAAATAGTATGGAAGAAGAGAAGAAAAACCTTAAACACATAAGTAACACCAGAAACATCCTTGTAGAATTAGGATACATAATATATCTCTATGTTTTAATCTTTCTTTTCTTTTTTTCTCCCCACATCCATGCTTCTAAATATGCCTGAATTAGGTACAGTACGGACTTGGCAAACACTCTCTCCAGTCAAGGTGCATACTTAGGTAGAATTTTCTGTTTCAAAAGTGATTGATAAACAGATGGTGTATCAGTCAAGATTCTCCAGAGAAAAAGAAACAATTAAAAATGTGTAGACAGATGGATGAATGGATGGAGAAAGAGACAGAAAGAAAGATAAATTGATTTATTTTAAGAAATTGGTTTATGTGAGTGTGGAGGGTAGTAAGTCCAAAATCTGCAGGATAGACCAACAAGCTGGAGACCCAGGAAAGAATGAAGGTTGCAGCTCAGGTCTAAGGTAGTCTGCTGCCAGATTCCCTCTTCCTCAGGAGAGAAAGATTTTAGGAGAGGGGAAAGGTCAGTCTTTTTTTTTTTTTTTTTTTTTTTCCTATTAAGGTCTTCCCGTGATGAAATGAGGCCCACCTAGATTATGGAGGTTAATCTGCTTCACTCAAAGTCTACTAACTTACATGTTAATATCATCTTAAAAATTCCTTCACAGCAGAATTCAAAATAGTGTTTGACCAAATATCTGGACCTTAATATGTAAAATTATTAATTACAGAGGGACAGGTTATGGAAGACAAAGAACAATTTTTTTTAGCAGGTAAAGAATTAGGTTTATTAATTTTAGGTAAACTGAAATGATCCTAAATTACTTTTAATTCAAATCAAAAGACAAGGATAGACAATGTAGAATTGTCTTGTAAACAGTGTCAAAATCACGTAAAACTGAGGAGACTCAAGGAATTAAAAAAAAAAATAAACGTACTGGGCAAGAATTATCAGTTCACTTCTGGACTATGAGCTTAAAATTTCTTTCTTCTCTGTATAAATACCACCTAAATCTCCATTTTTCTCCATCTTAGCATTCTTAGACATAGTATCACTGTCACATAGAACAAAGCACTTTAAGTTTTCCTGCAGGTAACATGAATCTCAAATATCAGCAGAGTATCATCTTTATTGTGATGTGTTACAGTCAAAGAAAAATATAAACTTTGTATCCTCAGTGGGATTTTCTTTCTGAACAACACTGAAAGTCTATTATAAAGCGTGTCATAAAAATCTCTCCCTCAGCCCTAGATTAGCCCATAACTACCTAGTGATCCAACGTGAAGTGTGATGTTATTACAGAAAATTCACATCCTCTTGCAAAAAAAGGAATCTCAGTAAGACCTAAAGAAATAATAGAGGTCTTATTTCACATTTGTTATTTTCTAGAAGAAGATGAGGGCCATCTTAGACTCATTCAAGTTCTCAAATATAAACCAATCTCTCAAAGAATTTCCAACACTTCTGAACGTAACTTACCTGTGTCACACAGACACTTCAATATTATATATTTTTAGGACCGCTCCATAAAAGAACTCATCCTGATGCCTTTTTACTGTGTTAATATTCAATATTATCAACTCAGAAGTATTTGGTTTTATAATAAAGTCTTGTCTGATTAATAAGGTAATTATTTACTTTTATATACTTAAAAATATTCTGACTTCTTTACTACCTTTAAAGGTAGGATGAAAATGCTGGAAGTTTGAAAATGTGTGTGCATATAACAAAGCAGGTTTAGCTTTCTGCACTATCCAGACAGGGGTCCACATGTGTTGTTCTGGGTTCCCATGGTAACTTAAATAGAAACTTTCACAATGTCTGGAGTCCTTAATGTCCTGTAAATGAAGGAGGAGGATGTCCTCTAGTTCCTTGTAGCAGGAACCTGCTTAGGTGGCACCAACCCTTCCAAATGAAACGGTACATGTATAAAAGGAAAACTGAGGGCATGTACATCCTAAATCTGAGGAAGACCTGGGAGAAACTTCTGCTGAGAGTTTATGCGATTGTTGCCCTTGAAAACCCTGCTGATGTCAATGTCAGATCGTCCAGGAATCCTGGCCAGTGGGCTGTGCTGAAGTTCGCTGCTGCGACTGAAGCCACTCCTCTTGCTGGTCCCTTCACTACCGAAATCCTCACTAACCAGATCCAGGCAACCTTCTGGGAGCCTGGCTTCTGGTTACTGATCTCAGGGCTGACAACCAGTCTCTCACAGAAGCATCTTGTGTTAACCTGACTACCCTTACTCTGTGAAACACATATTCTTCTCTGTGCTGTGTGGACATTTTCCTCCCACGCAGTAAAAAGGTAGCTCACTTAGTGGGTTTGATTTGGTGGATGCTGATATGAGATGGCTGTGTCCCCACCCAAATGTCATGTTGAATTGTAGTTCCCATAATCCCCACATGTCGTGGAGGAACCCCGTGGGAGATAATTGAATTGGGGGGAGGTTTCTCACATCCTGTTCTTCCCATTGTCAGTGGTGCTTTTTCCCCCTTTTCCTCGACTCTTCTCCTTGCTGCTGCCATGTGAATAAGGATGTGCTTGCTTCCCCTTCTGCCATAATTGTAAATTTCCTGAGGCCTCCCCAGTCATGCCAAACAGTTAGTTAATAAACCTCTTTCTTTATAAATTACCCAGTCTTGGGCATGTCTTTATTAGCAGCGTGAGAAGTTCTGCACATGCATGGCACCGTCTCCTGGGAACACTCTTGGGAAGTCATGCCTGATCCCTACATCTAGAGAACCTGAAGAGACTGAAAAGGAAGAGCCGGCTGCTGCTGCTGACAAAGCTGTTACCATGAAGGAATTTCAGGGTTATTGGACTGTTCCAGATTCCAATTGCACCGCTGCTCAGCCTCGGATTGCAAACTGGTCTGAAGGTGGCAGGTGCCCTCTATGCCTGTTTAGCAGGTCCCTACGTAGGACTGGAGCAGAGCACTCAGCCTGCCATGGATGCCTAGTCTGCAGCTCCCACTGCTCTGGCCACTGAATGGGGAGGAAGAACCACTGAGTAGTCTTAAGCTGTCCTTCCAAAGACTCTTAAGCAACATGGAGATGAGGTTAACACTCTTCTGTTTTTTTTTTTTTTTCTCCAAACTCAGGGTCAAATAAGACTAATCAGGGATCATTATGATTAGCATTTATTGAGCACTTACTATGTGCCAGGCCATGTAAACTCAATTAAGGCATGGGCTTTCTCTGCATTAATTACTATAGCAAAGCATTGCCTGACTTATAATAAGCATTTCATAAGTATTTATTGACTTGGAGTCATTACTTCACCTAATCCTAATAGCAATATCTGAGTCAGATCCATTATATTTCTCAATTTTCATATGTGATAGGTGAATCTTAGAGAGAATGAGATATGTGTCCAAAGTCATACATCTAGCAAGTGACACTGCTGGAACTGGAACTCATGTCTGTTTGAAGCCAAAGACTATGTTCTTAATATCTATGTCATTCGAATTTTCAAAATTTACAAGACACCATGAGAGTACTAAAAATGCATAAACTGGATTATGTGGATGCTCTTTTCTATGTACATTTTTGAAAACCATGATGTGTCAGGCAGTAGTCCAGGTGCTAAAGTCAAATGGCAAGTAAGATAAATGCTTGCTGTCATGGACCCCATTTAATATAATTAAAATAACGGTGGTTTGGCCAGACACAGAAAACAAATATCCATGGTTCTACTTATATGAGGTGTCTTCAGTAGTCATATTCACAGAAACAGGCAGCAGAATAGAGGTCAACCAGGGGCTGAGGAGAGGGAAGAAATGGGAAGTTACTGTTTAATAAGTAGAGTTTCAGTGTGAGATGATGAGGCTAGTGGTGATGGTTGTACAACAGTTAAATGTATTTAATGCCACTAAACTATTTGGGTGAAAATTGTTAAAATGCTAAATTTTATTTTATATATATAGCCACAATATTTTTTAATAATCATGGTTTAGAAAATGTTGAACAGAAATTCTGTTTAGGATAGCGATGTTTGTAAGATACTGGTTTTGGTTAAGATATAGTTTTGAGAAGTTAACAAATAGGTAATAATTATCAATACAAATCTATTAGTTAACATCTGTTTTATTTTTAAGGTTTTCTATTTTACAAGGAAAAATATAGTTTTCTCAATTTTTTTCTCAATCTTCTGTTTCATAAATTTTCCATACTTTCCAGTAGTTTTTGACCTTTTGTGGATCAGGAAAATCTTTAGAACTTAATGTCATTTAAGGTTGCCTTTCGACAAGGCATCCTTAGACTCACAAAAATACATAAACATATGGGTATACGTAAACAATTCTATAAAGAAAATCACTGGATTGAAAGACAACATGAAGGTCTCATTAGTGCACTTAATCAGAATGAGTAAATATTATGTCCTAGGTTCTGCAGAGTGACACACAGATTTTTTTTTTCCTAATGAATTATGTCTGAAAAAAAGGGATAGAAAAGCACATACTTGAATTCCAGGGAAGGTAGAAAATGTTATATTTCATTCCAAATGACTCAAAAGAGGAAGTCCCCATGACAGAAGCAGGCCACTAAGCCTTTGTCAGCCTTGCTATTTACAAGATTTCTTTCCTTTACACTGGCCTCTACATTGAAACCACATTTAATTCCAGCCTCCTAATTTTTTTTACATTGTTTGCAAATTTTACATATTTTATTATCAGCGTATTATCACAAATCAGGATGGATTTTGTTGCTTAATAGATAAAGGCAAAAATCTCAAACCTCTAATGTCAGAATTATGGGCATTAGCAGTACATCCACTTAGAAAACCTTGTGGTTTTAAAAAATATAAATATGGTACATGGAAAAGCTTTATCAGAACCTAATTAAAACAATATGTATTACTTTCTAAAATAGACCAGAGTGAAACTTTTTAAAAACAGGAGTTTGGATTGCAACAGCTAGGATTCATGGTTTCAAGATGCAGAAACCAGCTGTGACTTTCCTATGCAGAGTTGAGGGGATCTGTTGGAAGTGTTCAGACTAGGTGACAGCAGGCAGCAGGGACAGCTTAGAAAATGGGCAACAACCAAGAGCACTTTGAAGCCTAGATGGTGGGAACGACCTAATCAGAAAGGGACCATAGCACCATGCAACTTCCGGGAGGCCATCGCTTCATGTTTGCCATGATTTGCTGGCTGTAACCATGACTGAACAGCGTTGCCACATGGCAACTAAATACAATTGAGCATCCCTCAGTGTGCTTCACTCACTCAGGATTCAGAAATATGTTTTCGTTTTCTAAGAGTTAGACAAGTACAGATAAGTAGAACCTTATCTGTACTTATAAGGGATCAGTTTCCTAAAATTTTAGCCAGCAATACATAACGTTAATATATTTGCTGTATCCAATTGGTATCTACAATTAATGTTTTTAAATTGATTTTACATACTATAATTTTCAACTTTTCTTGCTCTTTAGCAATCATAAACATGAAATCACACGGTTGTGCCACCTGTGTATGTGTCTATATAGACACACACTACACATATACACATGCACACATTTTGTCTGATATTCAGATAAACACAAAACTTTAGAAACTAAAGGGAACTGTTATTTAAAACCATTTCATACACCACCAGAAGTTCATTACTACATTTTGAAACACTGGATTAGACAATGCTCAAAAACGCTTTAACAATTAAAAAAAATCTGGGCATTTAAATCACTCTGATTACAAATTTTTAAATTCTCAATTTTTTTTCTTTTCTATGAAGTTTATCACATTCTGCTTTAATAAATCTCTATATTTAGGATTCCCTAAAAGCACAGTCTGAGTGGAGGATTCTGGTTCATGTAATTTTTTCCCCCTCAGGGGTAGGCTGGGAAGAGAAGTTTCTTTCAGGAGAGTGAGGACAAAGGAAGCAGGATAGGGCAGGAGACGCTAGCTTCAGTCTAATCACAGGGACAGGAAGCGCTCAGGAAGAATTGCACCACAGCACCACCTAGAGGCAGAGCCTTGCTGGTGAGTCATTGGCCATGGTCTACCCCCAGAATGGGTGTCTTATAGGAGTGGAGGGAAGGGGTACAAACCCTACCAGCCAAGCTGCTGGGAGTTACTATTATCCAACACTTCAAGAAGTAAAAGGCAAGTATATGTGACACCATCTGAGCCCACTACACAGAAAAAGCTTAATAAATGCTACCAACGTTTTTCCCACCTTAACACTCTTTGTCCTATTTATGAGCAAATCAGTCAAATTCTATGACTATATGCAGATTGCATTTTGCAACCCAATTTTTCTGTTTGGATGTATATTCAATGCTACATCATCTGGACCATTAACCAAGGATTTAGGTAGCACACTTTAAAAATAAATCCTAATAAGTAATTTCAAACATTATTTTTAAACATAAAAATGTATATTTGAGAATGATGGTTTCCAGTTTCATACATGTCCCTACAAAAGACATGAACTCATCGTTTTTCATCGCTGCATAGTATTCCATGGTGTATATCTGCCAAATTTTCATAATCCAGTCTATCATTGATGGACATTTGGGTTGGTTCCAAGTCTTTGCTATTGTGAATAGTGCCGCAATAAACATATGTGTGCATGTGTCTTTATAGTAATATGATTTATAACCCTTTGGGTATATACCCAGTAATGGGATGGCTCGGTCAAATGGTATTTCTAGTTTTAGATCCTTGAGGAATCACCACACTGTCTTCTACAATGGTCGAACTAGTTTACAGTCCCACCAACTGTGTAAAAGTGTTCCTATTTCTTCACACCCTCTCCAGCACTTGTTATTTCCTGACTTCTTAATGATCACCATTCTAACTGGTGTGAGATGGTATCTCGTTGTGGTTTTGATTTGCATTTCTCTGATGGCCAGTGATGATGAGCTTTTTTTGATGTATCTGTTGGCTGCTTAAATGTCTTCTTTTGAGAAGTGTTTGTTCATATCCTTCACCCACGTTTTGATGGGGTCGTTTATTTTTTTTCTTGTAAATTTGTTCGAGTTCTTTGTAGATTCTGGATATTAGCCCTTTGTCAGATGAGTATATTGAAAAAATTTTCTCCCATTCTGTAGGTTGCCTGTTCACTCTGATGGTAGTTTCTTTTGCTGTGCAGAAGCTCTTTAGTTTAATTAGATCCCATTTGTCAATGATGGCTTTTGTTGCCATTGCTTTTCGTGTTTTAGAGTTGAAGTCCTTGCCCATGCCTATGTCCTGAAAGGTATTGCCTAGGTTTTCTTCTAGGGTTTTTATGGTTTTAGGTCTAACATTTAAGTGTTTAATCCATCTTGAATTAATTTTTGTATAAGGTGTAAGGAAGGGATCCAGTTTCAACTTTCTACATATGGCTAGCCAGTTTTCCCAACACCATTTATTAAATAGGGAATTCTTTCCCCATTTCTTGTTTTTGTCAGGTTTGTCAAAGATCAGATGGTTGTAGATGTGTGGTATTATTTCTGAGGGCTCTGTTCTGTTCCATTGGTCCATATCTCTGTTTTGGTACCCGTACCATGCTGTTTCAGTTACAGTAGCCTTGTAATGTAGTTTGAAGTCAGGTAGCGTGATGCCTCCAGCTTTGTTCTTTTAGCTTAGGATTGTCTTGGCAATGTGGGCTCCTTTTTGGTTCCACACGAACTTTCAAGTAGTTTTTTCCAATTCTGTGAAGAAAGTCATTGGTAGCTTGATGGGGATGGCATTGAATCTATAAATTACCTTGGGCAGTATGACCATTTTCATGATAATGTTTCTTCTTATCCATGAGTGTGGAATGTTCTTCCATTTGTTTGTGTCCTCTTTTATTTCGTTAAGCAGTGGTTTGTAGTTCTCCTTGAAGAAGTCCTTCACATCCCTTGTAAGTTGGATTCCTAGGTATTTTATTCTCTTTGAAGGGATTGCAAATGGGAG
Source organism: Trachypithecus francoisi (assembly GCF_009764315.1). Classification (NCBI taxonomy): domain Eukaryota; kingdom Metazoa; phylum Chordata; class Mammalia; order Primates; family Cercopithecidae; genus Trachypithecus; species Trachypithecus francoisi. The sequence goes on along the minus strand of NW_022681453.1, from coordinate 44,290,629 downwards.
TTCACTCATGATTTGGCTCTCTGTCTGTTATTGGTGTATAAGAATGCTTGTGACTTTTGCACATGGATTTTGTCTCCCGAGACTGTGCTGAAGTTGCTTATCAGCTTAAGATTTTGGGATGAGATGATGCGGTTTTCTAAGTATACAATCACGTCATCTGCAAACAGTGACAATTTGATTTCCTCTTTTCCTAATTGAATACCCTTTATTTCTTTCTCCTGCCTGATTGCCCTGGCCAGAACTTCCAACACTATGTTGAATAGGAGTGATGAGAGAGGACATCCCTGTCTTGAGCCAGTTTTCAAAGGGAATGCTTCCCATTTTTGCCCATTCAGTATGATATTGGCTGTGGGTTTGTCATAAATAGCTCTTATTTTGAGATACATTCCATCAATACCGAATTTATTGAGAGTTTTTAGCATGAAGGGCTGTTGAATTTTGTCAAAGGCCTTTTCTGCATCTATTGAGATAATCTTGTGGTTTCTGTCTTTGGTTCTGTTTATATGCGGGACTATGTTTATCGATTTGCATATGTTGAACCAGTCTTGCATCCCAGGGATGAAGCCCACTTGATCATGGTGGATAAGCTTTTTGATGTGCTGCTGGATTCAGTTTGCCAGTATTTCATTGAGGAATTTTACATCAATGTTCATCAGGGATAGTGGTCTAAAATTCTCTTTTTTGGTTGTGTCTCTGCCAGGCTTTGGTATCAGGATGATGTTGGCCTCATAAAACAAGTTAGGGAGGATTCTCTTTTTCTATTAATTTGAATAGTTTCAGAAGGAATGGTACCAGCTCCTCTTTGTACCTCTGCTAGAATTTGGCTGTGAATCTGTCTGGTCCTGGACTTTTTTTGGTTGGTAGGCTATTAATTATTGCCTCAATTTCAGAGCCTGTTGTTGGTCTCTTCAGGGATTCAACTTCTTCCTGGTTTAGTCTTGGGACGGTGTATGTGTCCAGGAATTTATCCATTTCTTCTAGATTTTCCAGTTTATTTGCGTATTGGTGTTTATAGTGTTCACTGATGGTAGATTTCATTTCTGTGGGATCGGTGGTGATATCCCCTTTATCCTTTTTTATTGCATCTATTTGCTTCTTCTCTCTTTTCTTCTTTATTAGTCTTGCTAGCAATCTATCAATTTTGTTGATCTTTAAAAAAAAAATAGCTCCTGGATTCATTGATTTTTTGGAGGGTTTTTTGTGTCTCTAACTCCTTCAGTTCTGCACTGATCTTAGTTATTTCTTGCCTTCTGATGGCTTTTTAATGTGTTTGCTCTTCCTTCTCTAGTTCTTTTAATTGTGATGTTAAGGTATTAATTTTAGATCTTTCCTGCTTTCTCTTGAGGGCATTTAGTGCTATAAATTTCCCTCTACATACTGCTTTAAATGTGTCCCAGAGATTCTGGTATGTTGTCTTTGTTCTCATTGGTTTCAAAGAACATCTTTATTTCTGCCTTCATTTTGTTATGTATCCAGTAGTCATTCAGGAGCAGGTTGTTCAGTTTCCATGTAGTTGAGCGGTTTTTAGTGACTTTCTTAATCCTGAGTTCTAGTTTGATTGCACTGTGATCTGACAGACAGTTCGTTATAATTTCTGTTCTTTTACATTTGCTGAGGAGTGTTTTACTTCCAACTATGTGGTTAATTTTGGAACAAGTGTGATGTGGTGCTGAGGAGAATGTATATTCTGTTGATTTGGGATAGCTGAAAACCATCATTCTCAGCAACCTATCGCAAGGACAAAAAAACAAACACTGTACGTTCTCACTCATAGGTGGGAATTGAGCAATGAGAACACTTGGACACAGGAAGAGGAACATCACACACCAGGGGCCTGTCATGTGGTTGGGGGTGGGGGGAGGGATAGCATTAGGAGATATACCTAATATAAATGACGAGTTAATGGGTGCAGCACACCAACATGGCACATGTATACATATGTAACAAACCTGCACGTTGTGCACATGTACCCTAGAACTTAAAGTATAATAATAATAAAAACAACTCAACAGTAAGAAAACAAACAACCCAATTAAAAATGGGCAGAAGATGTGAACAGACAGCTCGCCAAAGATAAACAGATGACAAACAAACTTAAAGATGCTCCATAATCAAATGTTAGCAGAGAAATGCAAATTAAACAAGAATAAGATATCACTACATATCTATCAAGATGGCCAAAATCCAGAACATGAACACCACCAAATGCTGACAAGGATGTGGTGCAATAGGAATTCTCATTCATTGTTTATGGGAATGCAAAATTGGTTCAGCCACTTTAGAGGACCATTTGGCAGTTTCCTACAAAACTGAACATACTCTTAATATACAACCCAGCAATTGTACTCCTTCACATTTAACCAAATGAATTGCAAACTTATGTCCACAAAAAAAAAGAACCCCGCACATGGATGTTTATAACAGCTTTACTCAAAATTGCCAAAACTAATAAGTAAACAGGATGTCCTTCAGTAGGTGATTGGCTAAACTGTGGTACATCTAGACAATGAAATATTATTTAGTGCCAAAAAGAACTGAGTTACCAAGCCATTACAAACACATGGAGAAAACTTAAGTGCCTATTACTGAGAGTAACCAATCCGAAAAAGGCTACATTATTATATGATTCTAACCATACAACATTCTGAAAAAGGCAAAACTATGGAGACAGTAGAAGATCAGTGGTGGTCAGGGATTCAAGGGAAGGAGAGATGAATAGGCAGAGCACAGAGGATTTTTGGGGCAGTGAAATTACTCTGTATAGTACTGCAATGGGAGAGACATGTCTTTATACACATTTGCCAAAACTCATAGGATGTACAACACCAAGAGTGAACCCTAATATAAACTATGTGATAATGATGTGTCAATGTAAATTTACTGACTAACAAATGTTCATGCACCTGCACCTCCTCTGATGCAGGAGGTTGATAGTCGGGGAGGCTGTGCATGTGTGGAGGAAAGTGGCACATGAGACAATGGAAATTCTGTATGTTCTGCTTTATTTTGAAGTGAACCTAAATCTGCTCTTTTTTTTTTTTTTTGATGTACTTTTTTTTTTTATTATTATACTTTAAGTTCTAGGGTACATGTGCATAACGTTTATATCATGTATAACTCCCCAATGCAATCCCTCCCTCCTCCCCCCTCCCCCGATAGGCCCCAGTGTGTGATGTTCCCCTTCCCGAGTCCAAGTGATCTCATTGTTCAGTTCCCACCTATGAGTGAGAACATGCGGTGTTTGGTTTTCTCTTCTTGTGATAGTTTGCTAAGAATGATGGTTTCCAGCTGCATCCATGTCCCTACAAAGGACGCAAACTCATCCTTTTTGATGGCTGCATAGTATTCCATGGTGTATATGTGCCACATTTTCTTAATCCAGTCTGTCACAGATGGACATTTGGGTTGATTCCAAGTCTTTGCTATTGTGAATAGTGCCGCAATAAACATACGTGTGCATGTGTCTTTGTAGTAGAGTAATTTATAATCCTTTGGTATATACCCAGTAGTGGGATGGCTGGGTCATATGGTACATCTAGTTCTAGATCCTTGAGGAATCGCCATACTGTTTTCCATAATGGTTGAACTAGTTTACAATCCCACCAACAGTGTAAAAGTGTTCCTATTTCTCCACATCCTCTCCAACATCTATTGTTTCCTGACTTCTTAATGATTGCCATTCTAACTGGTGTGAGATGGTATCTCATTGTGGTTTTCATTTGCATTTCTCTGATGGCGAGAACAGAGTCCTCAGAAATAATACCACACATCTACAGCCATCTGATCTTTGACAAACCTGACAAAAACAAGAAATGGGGAAAGGATTCCCTATTTAATAAATGGTGCTGGGAAAATTGGCTAGCCATAAGTAGAAAGCTGAAACTGGATCCTTTCCTTACCCCTTATACGAAAATTAATTCAAGATGGATTAGAGACTTAAATGTTAGACCTAATACCATAAAAACCCTAGAAGAAAATCTAGGTAGTACCATTCAGGACATAGGCATGGGCAAGGACTTCATGTCTAAAACACCAAAAGCAACGGCAGCAAAAGCCAAAATTGACAAATGGATCTAATTAAACTAAAGAGCTTTTGCACAGCAAAAGAAACTACCATCAGAGTGAACAGGCAACCTACAGAATGGGAGAAAATTTTTGCAACCTACTCATCTGACAAAGGGCTAATATCCAGAATCTACAAAGAACTCAAACAAATATACAAGAATAAAACAAACAACCCCATCAAAAAGTGGGGAAAGGATATGAACAGACATTTCTCAAAAGAAGACATCCATACAGCCAACAGACACATGAATAAATCTGCTCTTTTAAAAAGAGTCTATTTAAAAGACAAAACACTAAAAATTTTTAAAGTACTATCTTTATGTTCTAACATAAGTCATTACTCACTGATAAGAGATACCAAAATGTAGTACTTTAAAAGTTTTTAAAATAATGAACTGAGACTACGTACTTGATTCCTGAATTTCTAGGTGACCTGTTTTATAAGATAATCTTACATTAAAGGAAATTATAAAAAGACACAACATAAAAAAATGTATATCATAGAGTAGTATGCAAAGTTTGCATGAATTTGTAAAATGAAACAGAAAGTTTTGTTTGGGATCTGGGTTTGGGTTTATGCTTTCTGAAACTCTAATGTATATGTTTATTCTCTTTTTCCATTAAGGGTATTTGCAAAGGATACCTTGAGTTATTTATTGAGGGCCTATTATTCCCTGGTATTGGGCTAAGCTATTTATGTATACATGACTGCTTATTAATCCTCTCCCCAAATCCTTCTAGTTCAATGTAGTTATCCTCATTTAGAGAGGAGCAGAGTTGCTTGAACATCTATGATAACTTGCCACAGCTCTAGTTAAGGGCAAATTCAGAATTCAAAGCCAGGAGGAGTCCAAGGCCAAAGGCCACCTTCATGACCATTATAATTCTCCACTCCCAGGCAGTATGGACAGATATAGAAATTATCCACTGAAAGTTTATGGAGCCAGATAAATTTCATGAATTCTACAGTTTTTATTTTATTTAGTAACGCAGAATTTTGAGATTAATAATTTGGGCTTCAGAGTCAACTTGCCTGGGTTCAAATACACTTACTAAAAATAAATGAGGGCATACTGTACAGCTAGTGGTAATGTAAATTGACAAAACTTTCCTGAATAAAATGTGGCAAAATGCATCAAAAGCTTTAAACACGTTAAAACCATTGTCCCAGGAATTTTACTTATAGAGTTTCATTTAAAGAAAATGTATTTAATGTACACAATAATTAATTACAAAGGCATTTAATTTCATTGTTGCTTTGAAAGAACCTAAGTGCACAACAATAGGGGATTGATTAAATGAGGAATAGGAAATTCACATATCACAGGGGAATGCTTCCTTCCTCACTTTTGTTTTGTGGCATTTTCCACAGTCTGCCTGGCTTCCTTTTCCACCACTTCCTCATCCATAGAGCAGAGGACAGCCAGCTTCACAGTGGTCGGTGGGTTACAGGTATTGGGTAGACATGACCAAAGTTCCTCTGCTTGGAGAAGTTGCTTCTTTTCTTCCTTCCTCTATCCAGGGTCAGTGCAGGGCAGGGATTGCCTGCTGCCTGGCGTTAAGCTTTCCCCGAAGTGGGTTCTTCTCACAGCTCAATAAACTTCCAAGGGATGGAGTGAGCAAGCCCATTTTTTCTCTCATTGTAAGCTGTGCCTGACAATTGTGCATTGATTAGGAATAGGGTAATAATCTGGTTCTCCACTTGCTGTCTATTTTTCAATTGAATTGGGTAGAAAAGACAGGTGCTGCTTATTGAGCGCTCTCAAAGACCCTCAAAAACACTGAGGAGAATATTATAATCATTAAAACTGACGTATGAAAATACTTATGGCTAGAAAAGGTCATGACATTTTAAAGCAAAAAAGCAGGTTACACAAAAATATGTAATACATAGTTAAGAAAACTGGGGGGATAGCAATACATTGTGTTTATTTTTCTCTTGCTTATTCTGCATTCTCTAAATTTTTCTACAAATATTTATATTGTTAAAAATAAGAATAAAAACCTATATTTAACAAAACAGTACAATAAAGGAGGAGAGTTTATTTAACTTTATGAGTCTCAGTTTTTTCCTCCCCTAAAATCCAAAGTAACCTTCTTTGGGTTTTTGTGAAGACTTCATTGACTGATCTATGAAAAAAGGTTTGCAATTGTGTGCGTCGTAGGAGGTGATCTGTTTTGAACATTGAGTCTCATTTTATAACTATAATTTCGATACCTTCCCAATTTGGCCTAGTTATAGTGTAAAAACTATAGATTCCTTTTCATTAATTTTGGTAGTCATTACCACTTTAGTGTCATTATCTAAGTGCAAAACAAAGCCAAAAAATCTTTACTTTATTCCATTGCTTGCTGCCAATATTGGTGAGATATTTGATCTCTAGGCTCAAGTATGATTTTGTTTCATAACAATCTAGTGCTCAAGATGAAGCTGGTATTATAAAATTTTAGATGATTTTCTTCCATAAGCCAACGGTAAATTAAGATTTCTTTCCTCTTCATAAAGGACAAAAAAACCTGTTTTCAGAGTTAATATGACAGTGGTATGGTTATAGCTTTCTTTTACTTCAAAAAAAAGTAGAGAATGGTATAATGCATTTAAGTAGAAAGGAAACATGAGGCATTGGCAGCCAAAACACAGATAAATTTTTAGCCTCATTTGGTTTCTAAGACAGTTCTTTTTAAACAAAGAAAAAAAAATCATGTTTTGCACCCTCATTCTCCTGAATGCATACTAAATTAGTAGCAAAGTAATGATGAATGTGGAAATTAATCAAAAGCAAAACTGCAGTTCCCACACATATGTTTCCTAGAGAATTAATGATTTCCCTTTATTACAGTAAATGTGTCAAGACCATAAAATGTGAACAAAAATTTAAAGTATAAGATTAAATGCTGTTGAAACTTTGCCTGACCCTTATTAATGCAACACTGTGTTTAAGCAGAAACCTGGGATAGAAACAGAAATTATAAAAAAGTGCTACAGCCAGAAATTTTCCAGTAAAGGCCTAAGAAAAAATGAAGTAAATGATAATAGCTTTAAAAGAGAAGTCAGGGGAAGAGACATCACAATTCAATTTTAAACAAGGCCAGGGGCAGAAAATGGTACTATAAAGAATCAAATGTAACTGAGAGAAATAATCTTGTAATAAGTCAAAGAGTGGTTTTGAAGGAGAAGATTCAATAATCCAGTTGTTAGCTCTTAGCAGGAATCCATGAAAGGAGACATGCTTGAGCAAAAGTATGTTTCTTAAGGTAGAAAAGTTAGAAACAGTGCAAATGCTTTGACTAAATGAACTGATTGGATTGGTCAAGCAAGAACATTTTGGAAAACTATACTTCTTCAAAATGGAAAAAGGGAGTAGGGCTATTCAGGGAGCCAATGACCCAAAAATTCCTGTGGAAAATAAGTGTGCTTAATTTTATTTTTTTAAATGTATTTTTAGTCCCAGTATGAGTAAGCCTCTACAATAGATTCTGCAGAATATCAAAGTGGAAAACAAGTGGGCCCTCCTGTTGAAGAGTTCATTGCCTAGTACAAGGTGTGAAGATGCCTGGAAGAGAGAGGAACCAGCTCTACCTAGAGGTAAGAAAATTTTTCATAGCTAAGGGTGTGGGATAAGAAGACAAGTTTTAAGTAGAAGCTTTTCCAGGCTGAGAGTCGAACTTAGGCAAGACACGGAGTCATGTTCTAGGCAGGCTGATTATATATTCCAGATTAACCTGCAATATAAGAAGTCAGTGAGAAAGTGATTGAAAATAGAACAGGCCAGCAATGCAGGTGAGGGTCAGATAATTAAAAATGTTGATGCCATGCTAAGAAATTTCTACTTAAACCTACACTAGTTGCAATCCACTTATGCAGGGGAATGGATTATGTTCAGCATCATGGTTTATAAAAGGTTACTCTGATATCAATGAAGAGGGAGACAGCCTATTGTAATGTTGAAAAACTCATGCTCTAGAGACAGGCAGATCTGGATCCAAATCATAGCCTTAATTTAAACCTTTCCGCCCTAAGCAGCCTTCAGTTTTTTCATACTTAAAAGTTGGATAATAGTATCCATGCTTGGAGTACGGGAGGTAAGGAAGAGGGTACGACTGTTAAGAGACTAATGAAAGGACTCAGGAATTAGAAATGGAGAAAAGGTAAACCTATTCAAGAAACTCAAAAGAAAATAAAATCAAGGACTTTCTGAGTGGTATGAGGTGGAAAAGGTGGGGAAAATGGAAGATGAAACTGAGCTTTCTGTTGTTGGGGATGGAAGATGGTGTATTACTCTCTTGGCCACAGAGACTGCATTTGGAATCAGAAAGGCTAATGGAAGAGAAATTAGAACTTTCAAATCAAACTTTAACTATAAAATGTGACTATGTCTCTGGGAGAGGAGACATGTATTTCAGAGACATAATGTCTACATTCTATATTATTTCAGAGACATCCTGTCTGCATTCTATATTCCACGTTTTTCTCAAAACATAAATATACAGAAAAACATGAAAGGTGAAAAATCACATACAGAGATAATAAATGTGCATTTTAAAACATAGTGAATTGATCCTTGAAGGATTGTGATAACTAAAAATGATTTATAAAGAAATTCAAAAATCGTATTTACTTTTCAGTATACTATTAATAATGCAGTATTTCTCCATGCTTGATTTCACTGATATTTTTGACTACGTTAAGATTCTGGAAAACATAAAACACGGTTATGAGTAATTATGTTTTTCAATTTGCTTATCTGTACACACAAATAAAAAATATGGTTCTTTCAAGCATCTATAAACAATCCAGTCTCAAGTACAAATGGGCTTCAATGTAACATGTTAATTTGCTAAAATTCTACAACATTTCCCAAGAAAATAAAGTTGTAGCATTTTTACTAGGTGGCTTTTTTATTTTTTTTACTGCACTTTAGAAGTCAGCCCTGTGCAATTTAATCTTTCAAAGAATCCTTCTGCTGATAAACTACAGAGAGTACATGTAGCTGATTTGACCCAAACCTTTCAGTTAATAAATATGAGACAGAATCTTATAAAAGGAAATGTAATCAGGATTTTCACAGAAGGTTTTTCCTGAAGGGTAAAAATAATAATGGTGTTTGACTCACTTTCATACCTGGGAGCCGAAGATGTCCTTGCCAAATATCTTCTTGGCAGGGCTCTAGTTGGACAGACACTTCCAAGAGATAAGCAAAGCATGAAAGATAGGAACATCGGACAAAATGAAAGGAAATGAAAGCATTTCCTAAAGCATGTAAAATCATGACATAAAAAAGTTTGTTTATATTTATCAAGCATAAGTTAGGTGACTTTTTAAAAATGTAAAGATGAACTTCAGGATATTTATTACCAAGCTGGTCCAGACAATTTGCATTCATACATTTACTCGTTCATTCATTCATTTATTGTTTTAGTTATTACTTAGGAGGTGAGTCTAAAATAAGGATAAGTCACCATAATATTTTTAAGCAAATATTCTCTAGTTTACTGTATGCACTATTTGGCCTACTAAAATTAGCTTGCAGTAACTCATCCAAACACAGCCTTACTAGCTCCATGATTGTTTAGTGGAATAAGGATGGAACATGGGAGTATGATGTAAAATGGGCTATATCCTCGATATCTCATGTGCACCACTCTGGCATGGGCTTCCACCAGCAAGGGTATCCTAGTAGCAGCAGACAGGCATGAGCTTTTCATTATGCACATCTGACAGTGATACCATGTGATATCAATAAGCAATGGCATTGGCATCCGAAATCTGTCTCACTGGGTTTGGAAGAAGGACCTAGAGACAGTATTAGATTTTTTTCCCAGAAGAGAAAATGGGGTGTTCCAATGATTAATTTAAAAAATCTATATCTATATATGATATGTTATATATAGTAATCTAGATTACATATATAATTACATATATATGTAACCTATATATATTATATATATATGTCATATATATAAATATATATATAAAAAAACAAAAGAGGACTGACCAGCTACCCATCCAACATTGGTAGAACAGGTCAAATTGGTTTGGTGTATTTCAATTTTACCAAAATGGGAACAGGCTGCCTATATTATTTTCTATGTTTTTTTCTACTTAATACATCATGAGCATCTTCCCATGTCTGTGTCTATCATGGTATGGTCATTTTTAATGGCAAGGAACTTCTTTTAGTCCAGGCTTCTTTTCCTTCTAAAGTTCAATATTATGCTGCCATTACATCAAGGCTTTATGGAAGATAATTTCCATTAATTTGACAGGTTATTGTCTTGTCAGCTTCGGATAATTAAGGACTAGACATTAGTCCCTGTACCTATTGTGTAATCTCTTTTGCCTCATCAGATTTGTGAATTTTGCAGTGCTTGCCAATCTACAGTTAGCTTAATTAAAATCAATGGAGTCGAAAGTTGGTGTGTTCTCTTTCCCTTTCTCTAAAGGATTCCGTTTTCCAAAACACCATAAGCAAATAAATTGGCATGTGGAACGTTCTGCAGCCATATAGTAGTCAAACATACTTAACTGTGTATATTTAACTCCCAGCAAAATTGTCTCATTTTGCATTTGCTAGCTAGCCAGTAAGCTCCAGTTTTCTTGCATCAGAGGGGGATGCTCACTCACAGATTTTACAGTCAGAAGCAGTCCAATTGCTAGTAAATACCCTCAACAAAAGACTCAGAAAGTGAAATCAGTGCCAATGCTATTATCTTCCCTCAAGCTGAGCTACAGTGTTCAGTTCTCCAAATGTGAAGTAGCTGGCAAAGATGTTGCTGTTGTTTTCTGGATTTAAGCTGGGAAGATAGTAACTAGAGCCTAGGAGAAGAATTTTCAACTAATGAAGTGTTGTTAGTATAAGACTTTCAAAAATACTAATCCCAACATTTCTGTGATTTGCAACTGCCATCAATTGACATATCTTTGATTTTCTCTATAAAAACAAAGACTGAACTGGCCAAATTAGCAGCTCAGAGTTATGCTGATCTTCCAGGCTGGAGACCTTGTCCAAGATAACATCACGAACATTTTCTACCTCCTACAGAACAATAGTACGCATGCAATCTGCCAGACATATGACTGAAATGCAGAAACAATAAAACAACAATTAGTAACTTTGATTTTACTAATGCCTAGGCAGCTCAAATTTCTTGACAGTTATAACCCTAAAATATCTGCTTGAACTAATATATACTTTGTTATGCATGTCTATTTAAAACATATTTTGATAAACATGTATAGTGAAATATATTATTGTCTGTAGTAAAAGAGAAATCCCAATATGTTAACGATGTAATGAACTGTAAAAAGTGATCAATATTGGTTTTTCTGCATGTTGGCCAATGTATGGACCTATTTTTTATCTTCATTCTCATTCTTTCAGAATAAAAAGCAACATGTGTTTAGTACATGCAAATAACTTGTGGGAGTTTTCAAGAATATACAAATGAAATTAATTTAGAAGCATATCAGACACCCTACCTATACAAATGGTATTACATTGTGTTAATCTAGTTCTAAATTACGTGTTTAACATCATTCTACTTCAGAATTATTTTGAATCTTTTTATTTATCAATAATAAAACTTTCTAAGATTTTAAATATAAAATACAAAGCTACCATTTTGAAATTGTATTTCCATTATTACATGATAATTAGTTGTATAATTAAAACATGTGGGGTCAAAGGTCAGGTATTACAATCCAAGGGATATCACAAAGGATATTGTATTTTTACTCCAAATATGTATATTAACAGTTATGGCTGTTACACAGAACATTAAGCTAAAAGAGTCAAATGGAAATTGGAATAATATTTGTTGCAAATAAGAAGTATAGTGAAATTTCAAGATGATTCTGAAAATATTTTATTTATCTGGACTTATGATAACAAATCTTAGAGAATAACAGAGAGTGCACTCAAGGAAGTAAATAGCTCTATTAAAACAGTAACCTGGTGAAACTCCATCTCTACTAAAAAATACAAAAAACTAGCTGGGCGAGGTGGCGGGCTCCTGCAGTCCCAGCTGCTCGGGAGGCTGAGGCAGGAGAATGACGTAAACTCGGGAGGCGGAGCTTGCAGTGAGCTGAGATCCAGCCACCGCACTCCAGCCTGGGCGACAGAGCGAGACTCCGTCTCAAAAAAAAAAAAAAAAAAGTAACCTGATGATGAAGACTCAACAAATGAAAATGAAGACAGTGATATCCGTGGATGCTTTGCAGACACTCTGTTATACTTTGGGGGTGACTCCACTATTCTTTATGAATAATACAATTAGTGCAATTTTGAGTCCTTCCATCCTTGCCAATTATCCTAATATTGGAAATTTTTCTGTTTAACACAAAAATATTAAGAACTCATTTGAGAGTATCTTCACTGAGTGGTTTATCAAGCACTGGAATAGCTCCAGAAGTAGGAGTTAAATACTTCCCAAGAGAATTCAGTCCACTCTAATATCATTTCGGTGTTAGAAAAAACACCCTTGCACTGACTTGAAAATTGTATTCCTAGATCTTTTATCCAGGACACCTGGGGTCACAGAGAAAAAATATTTGTCTTATTCTTAATTGATCTACAAATAGAAGTGTGCTCAAAATAGTAGCAACAATATATTTCATTACATATGCTTTTATATATAATATATATATATAATTTTCATATATAGTATTACATATATAAAATTTTTATTACATATATGATTATGTAACAAGATATATTGATGCTACTATTATTTTATGAGTGCTTATATATAAGCACTTGTATATGCTTACATATTAGTGAATGATAGCAACAATAAAAGTGACAAGGAGGGAAGAATTATGATTATTTTATTATTATAAGGTACTCACACACTACCTGTGAAGTGGTATAATGTTGTTTGAATATGGATTTTAATTAGTTATAAATGTATATTGGAAACTCTAGTGCAACCACTGAGAAATGTGAAAAAGGAAGCATATTTGATATGCTAATAATGAAGGAGCAAAGATGAAATTATACAAAATGCTCAATTAAAGCCCCAAAAAGCAGTAAAATAGTGGAAGACAAACTAAAAACAAAGAAAAAGGGAAACAAATATGAAACTAACAAATATGGTAGGTGTTAATTCAACTAAATCATTAGTTACTTCAAACATCAATAGTCTAAATATATCAGTTAAAAGACAAAGATTGTCAAAATGGATTAAAAAAAACCTTCCCAAATGTATGTTGCCTACAAGAAACATTCATTGACTATAAAAGCACATACAGAAAGATATACTATGCTGATGCTAATTTTTAAAATGAGAATAGCTATATTAATTTTAAACAGACTAGATTTCAGAGCAAAGAAAGTTATCAGGGCTAAAGTTGGGCATTTCATAATGATTAAGCGGTCAATTCCTTAGAAAGACATGACAATCCTTAATGTATATATGTCTGATAATGGAGCATCAAAAAACGTGAGGCAACATCTAATAGAACTGCAAGAAGTAAAACATGAGTCCACTATCATAGTTGTTGACTTCAACATCCCTCTATCAAAAATGGACATATCAAGCAGGCAGAAAAGAGAATAAACACAGCACCATCAATTAACTGGATATAATTGACATATATTGACTGTTTTATGATTAAACAACACACTATTAAGGTAGACATGAATTAAAGAAGAAATCCCAACAACAATAAAATAAGTATTTTGAACTAAATGAAAATTAAATACAACTTACAAAGTTTGTGGGATGTGTTGAAAGCAGTGCTTAGAGAGAAATTTATAGCATTGAATACATTAGGAGAGAAAGATTTAAAATTGATTACCTTATCTATAACAAACTCACAGCCAACATTATACTTAATGAGGAAACGTTGAAAGCATTCCCCATGAGAACTGGAATAAGACAAGGACGCCCACTTTCACCGCTTGTATTTAACATAGTACTGGAAATCCTAGCCAGAGCAGTCAGACAAAAGAAAGAAATAAAGGGAATCCAAATCAGTAAAAAGGAAGTCAAAGTATTCCTGTTTGCTGATGATATGATCTCATACTTAGAAAACCTTAAAGACTCATCCAAAATGCTTCTAAAACTGGTAAATGAATTCAGAAAAGTTTCAGGATACAAAATTAATGTACACAAATAAGTAGCACTGATATACACCAACAGCAACCAAGCTGAGAATCAAATCAAGAACTCAACCCCTTTAACAATAGCTGCAAAACCCCACAAAAATATAACAACAAAAAAACTTAGTAATATACTTAACCAAGAAGGTGAAAGACCCCTATAAGGAAAACTACAAAACACTGCTGATAGAAATCATAGACAACACAAACAAATGGAAACATATACCATGCTCATGGATGGGTAGAATCAATATTGTGAAAATGACCACAGTGCCAAAGCAATCCACAAATTTAATGCAATTTTCATCAAAATACCACTATCATTCTTCACAGAATTAGAAAAAACAATCCTAAAATTCATATGGAACAACAACAACAAAAAAAGGCATGGTACTGGTATAAAAACAGGCATATAGACCAATGGAACAGAATAGAGAACCCAGAAATAAAACCAAATACTTACAGTCAACTAATCTTTGACAAAGCAAACAGAAATGTAAAATGGGGAAGGGAACACTATTCAACAAATGGTTCTGGGATAGTTGACAAGCCACATGTAGAAGACTGAAACTGAATCCTCACCTCTCACCTTATACAAAAATAAAATTAAGATGGATCAAAGACTTAAATCTAAGTCCTGAAATCATAAAAATTCTAGAAGATAACATTGGAAAAACCCTTCTAGATATTGGCTTAAGCAAAGACTTCATGACCAAGAACCCAAAGGTAAACACAACAAAAACAAAGATGAATAGATAGGACTTGATTAAACTAAAAACTTCTGCACAGCCAAAGAAATGATTAGCAGAGTAAACAACTCATAGGGTCGGAGAAAATATTCACAACCTGTACATCAGTCAAAGGACTAATATTCAGAATCTACAAGGAATTCAAGCAAAGCAGCAAGAAAAAAACAAAACAATGTCATCAAAAAGTGGGATAATGACAATAATAGATAATTCTCAAAAGAAGATATACAAATGGCCAATAAACATGTGAAAAATGCTCAACATCACTGATTATCAGGTAAATGCAAATCAAAATCACAATGTGATACCATATCACTTCTGCAAGAATTGTCATAATCAAAAAAATAAAAAATATATATTAGCATTGATCTGATGAAAAAGGAATGCTTTTACACTGTTGGTGGGAATGTAAACTAGTACAACCACTATGGGAAACTGTGTGGAGATTCCTTAAAGAATTAAAAGTAGATCTATAATTTGATTCAGCAATCCTACACCTAGGTATCTACCCAGAGGTAAATAAGTCATTATTCATAAAAGATATTTGTACACACATGTTTATAGCAGCACAATTCACAATTGCAAACATATGGAACCAGCCCAAATGTCATCAATCAATAGTGGATAAAGAAAATGTGATGTAGATATGTGTGTGTGTGTGTGTGTATGTGTGTGTGTGTGTGTGTATATATATATATATATATAATGAAATACTACTCAGCCATAAAAAGGAACAAAATAATGACATTTTGAGCAACCTGGATGGAATTGGAGACCATTATTCTAAGTGAAGCCATTCAAGAATGGAAAACCAAATATCACATATTCTCATTCATAAGTGGGAGCTAAGCTATGAGGATGCAAAGACATAAGAATGATATAATAAACTTTGTGGATTTGGGGGAAAGAGTGGAATGAGGGTGAGGATGAAAACACTACATAGACATTGGGTACAGTGTACACTGCTTGGGTGATGAGTGCACCAAAATCTCAGAAATCAACACTGAAGAATTAATTCATGTAGCCAAACACCACCTGTTTCCCAAAAACTTATTAAAACAAAAAAATCACTTTAGAAAACTAGAACAAAAGCAAATTAAATCCAAAGTAAGCAGAGGAAAATAAATTAAAATTAGAGTAAAAATAAATGAAATAAAAATAGGAAATCAATAGAGACCTCAACAAAACCAGAAGATGATTCTTTGAAACATTAAATAAAATTGATAAGCATCTAGCCAGGTTAACTAAGAAATCAGGTATTCAACATTATTCACACAAACGAAAATAACTTAAAATGGTATATTGAAAATATAACTGCAGTGTACAAAGGCATTGCAGTATACTAATATATTGCAGGTAAAAATCACAATATTTAAAAGATTTACGAAAACCTACTTGACTGTGTAGACACTGCCTCACTTCAGCAAGTTTTTCTTATAATGACTATACTAAATTATCTGCCTGAATGCAAAACCTATTCTTTTTCTTTAGGTGAAATTTTTGATTCAAATTTCTGAAATCCAATAATATCAGCTAGGCCAATAATAGATCAATCATGGTGCCTGTCAGATTCTTTCTGAGCCCTGTTAGCACTCTTTTAGGTGTCATCCATTAATAGACACTGCCTTGACACCTCCAACGTATTTTTTGTATTAGTTTTCCCATGCATTGGGTCCATTATCAATCCTTAGTAATGAGAAAAACATGAAATTTAAAATTTAAATTTATCTTTCAAACATTGGAAGAGGAAAGGATGGTTTTAATTCCCCTGGTCGTTAAATGACCAGGTTTTACATTCTAACAGTGAAACATATTAACTGTTCATTTGAAAAGGAAACATTTAGTTTCCAGTCTTTGGGGACCTCATTGCAAACTTTTATTTACAAAGCCAGTTGTACATGTCTATTATTGTGCATCATTTTTGAACTTTTGCATTATATTTCGTATCACCACAGTGAAGGGTAAAATAACAAGACTATGGCATCTGTGTTTTGATTTAGATAAACAAATGGGGAAATAGTGCAGAGAAAAGCCAACTAAGGAAATTTTAATTGTTCTTGTATAAAGCCCCAGTTTACAAACAGGTTGAAACAATTCATTTCTGCAGCTTACATATCTAAATTTGTGACCACATGTAACATATGAAACAAATATGGTATCCCTATTAATCTTCTGAGTTGTAAATATGAACTTAAGGATTGGTGTAAATTCAATGTCCTACACAAAAGTCTTCATTTCAAACAGAAGAGAGATTATGGTGGTGAATTCCCCAGGATGTTCAACAAACAGAGAAGAGGCCAAAGCATCTTGTCTCAGTCTTTCTTCTTGTTTTAATTCATTCTTACACTGCTAAACAGCACTACCCAAGACTGGATAATTTATAAAGAAAAGAGGTTTAATTGACTCACAGTTCCACATGGCTAGGAGGCCTCAGGAACCTTACAATCATGGCAGAAGGAGAAGCAAGCACATCTTACATGGTGGCAGGTGCGAGAACATGAGCAAGAGCAGGGAAAATTGCCTTTTAAAACCATCAGATCTCACGATAATTCACTCACTATCACGAGAACAGCATAGGGGAAACTACCTCTACGATCCAATCATCTCCCACCAGATTCCTCCATTAAAACAGGGGGATTACCGGTATCACAATTCAAGAGGAGGTTTGGGTGGGGACACAGCCAAAGAGTATCACCTTTTATTTATTACAATTTTGTATCATCCCTAGCAAATTGTTCCAAATTCTTGCCCATCCCCCATCAATGTCTAAAATTGCACTTGTAACTGAGAATACTTGCTAAGGTTTTACTTATACTTGCATATAGAATGGACTCAAGATATGAGCACTGTTTGTCACAATTTTATAAATGAAGACAAAACAGGTATTGAATCTTCACCCTGTTTTCTGGATGCCCAGTTTCATAATAAATGCTTGCCTTGGTTCATGCATCAGTACTGTTTCCGCTTGGCTTCCGTGGACATCACTTTCGCTTAATTTTTCTCCTACCTCCCTGGTCCTTTTCTCTTGAACACTCTTGATAATCCTACCTTATCCCCCGTCATCTTAAAATGTAAGTGCCCCAAGCTCTTGGTATTTCTATTCTCCTTTTGTGCTTTAGTAACTCAGTATTTTCTAGAGGCTGGCAGCATCCACATATATCTCCAGATAAGACCTCTGCTAGAAAAGCTAGACTCATACATATTTACCTCTTTGCTTTCTCTATTTGGACGTTGAATAACCACGTAGAAAATAACAAGACCAAAACCCAGGTCCTGATTTTTCACCTTCAAATCAGCATCTCTTATATTTTTCCAACCCAGTAAATGACAGCTACATTCTGCCACATGCTAAAAAATCTTGGAGACATCTTCATTCAACCTTTTGTCTTGTATTCTACATCCAATTTATCAGGTAAAGCAGTTACCTGTACCTTCAGAGTACAGTTAAACAAAATCCTACCCTTTTCCTTGGTCCTCCCTGCTAAGATTCTGGTCCAACCCACTAAACTCTTTTGCCTGGATTATTAAAATAGTCTCCCTGATTCCTTTTTGCTGCCTACAAAGCCAGAGAAATCCTGTTAAAACACAAGATTAATGTTGTATAATTCCTTTTCTCAAAATACTTAAAAGACTGCTGATTTCAGTTCCCTGGATATGTGTAAGACATAATTCCAAAACAGACTGGATTAAAAAAATATGTATTACTTCCTCTCAAGGTCCTGGGAATCAACTAGGCTCAGCTGGATTGTTTTGGTTTGGGAGCTGTCATGTTACTGTAGTCAGATGGAGGTCGAGGCTGAAGTCATCTTGATGTCTTCCACAATCACAGGTTTGGTGCCTGAGCTGGCACGGCACAACTATGTGAAGGTTGGAACAGCTGGGATTTATCTGGCATCTCCTGTCTTACTTGTGAGATTTTCCAATGTGCTTTCTCCAATTCAGCGGCCTCAAGGTAGCCATATTACTTATATGGTAGTTGGTTTTCTCTATAGGGAGGATACAAAGAAAACAGTGGAAGTTGTATGTTTTCTATTAACTAGCCTTAGAGGTCACACAGCATCATTTCTACCATAGTACGTGTGTAAAAGAAGTCATAAGTCCAGCCAAAATGAAGGCAAGATGTAGAGACACCTCTCAATGGGAAGAATGCTAAAGAATACATGGAAGTTTTTTAAAACTACCCTACTCTTCATCTCAGTTAAAGCAAAAGCCAAAATTTTATCAATGGTCTGCAATGGGAAATTGTAGCAAATTTGACCACTGCTTGCTTTTAAAAATCAAGTTGGATTAGAACAGTCGTATTTGTTGGTTTACATACAATGATGTCTTTTGTATTATAATGCCAAAGGTGAGTCCTTGTGACAGAGACAGTGTGGCCTGCAAAGCTGAACCTGTTTATAATCTGGCTCTTTAGGAGACAAGGTTACTAACCCCTGTTCTGCAGTCTTGCACACACACACCCTGCTCCCCTATTTGCTCTCTGAATTCATCTCTCTAATACTCTGTTCCTGACTGTATAGTTTAGCATATGTGCCACCTTGCTGTTCCCTCTGCCTAGCATGCTCTTCCTTCAGATATCCAGCTAGCTCACTTCTGCATCTCTTTCATGTATTTGCTCAAATTTCACCTTTTCAGTGAGTCTTTTTCTGAATGCTCAATTTAAAATTCACCCCTACTTCCCAAAAACTCCTTATCTGCCTTCTCTGAGTGATTTCCCCCCACTTACAATAGTCTCATGTGCTATAGATTTAATTTATTCATTTTACTTATAGTCTATTTTCCTCATTAAAATGCAAGCTCCATTACATCACGGATTGTTGTCTGTTTTGTTCTCTGATGCATGCCAGAGCCTACAACAGTGCTGGCATGCAGTAGGTCCTCAATAAATATTTTGCTGAATGAACAGAGGCATGCATGCAGTGACTAATGAAATAACACAAAACGAATATGTGAAATTCATAGGCAATATTATAAAATAAAATTTATTAGCTGTTTTGAGTTGTATAAGTAGAACATAGAAGTGAATTAAAGCTTTAAGTAAGAGGGAAGATCCTGATGTTAGTATTGATTCCCTTTTCCCCACGATGAATGATGTTTTGAAGATCTCGATGCTAACATTAGTTTAAACTCATTCAATACCGTCATAGGAGAGAGAAAATCGTTTGAGATCTTTGATGTTAATATTCCAATCCCTCACCTCTGTCTGTTTGAACTCATCAATCACTTTGGGAATAAAACTGGAATAGTGTACAAATTCATGATGAGGTGAGGGGTTTTAATATAGAAGATATTTTCTTCTTTCCCTTGATGTCTTAGAATAAAATGATGAAACCAGAACAAGAGAGGAACTTTGATTTTTGTAGTTCAAATTTCTATTATTTATTATTTAAGAGTATATGATTTGGAGTCAGGGTAAAATTTAGTCCACACCTCAACTCTGTAATTTCACAGCTATTTATTCTTAGAAAAATTCCTCAGTGTTTCAGATCCTCAAGTTCTTTCTCACTGAGAAAATGAAGACAGTAATATCCATGTCACGCAATTTTAGGAAAACTAAATGAAGTTAGATTTTGAAAAATGTACTATATTTAGAATAGAACCCGGTACATATCTTCTCAATAATGATAAACAGAATATTTCCCACATCTATTTTCAATAGTAACGACCATAATAGACAGAAGTTTTTCATTTACTTGGTATGACCTTAAAAAACTAAATTCAACATAATGCCACCTCTAGAAAGAAGTACATTAACAGTGGACAAATGTCTACTAAGTATAACTGACATAAAAGGCAGTAAGAGATAATGAAACAAGTAGGGTGAAACACCAAGACAGTTAAAAGTATTTGTCTTTATGACTTGCCTATTTGAACAAGGAATTATTTTCTGGATGTCAGTATGTAAGGAAAGTTTAGATGAAAATTTTCAGTGGTTCAATTAGTTATAGATTCAGAGCTTTTGTTTATTTGTTTGTGCTCAGTTTGTTCTTGTGTTTGTAGACATCTCTCACATTACAAAAAGAATAACAGAGAGAAAATACTATGTTCTTCAAAACAAAAAGCTACTTGGTAGTGAGTGGCACAGAAACCAAATCTCATGGATTATTTAAATTCAATCAAATGTTATTTAATTGATATCAGTTATGTGTCAGATATTATGGGCAGCATTGAGGATAAAATAATACATGAAACACACTTCTGTCTTTTTTAAAGTTCAATGATTTGTTGCCTAACTTTGAGAAATACTACCCTTCACCACAGAATCACAATTCACATCAGCATAACTATGTCTTGGAGAAGTACTGCAATAAAGGAACTGTGTAACTTCCTTATCACTCAGTGTCTCAAACTTATTTGAGGAGACTGCTTCTTTGTGTAACATCCACAACTAATATGCTATCTAACACATTCATGTCCAATTTCATTGTATCCTATCTCTACTGATTAGAGATTCTTCAAGTAACCCTGAGGTTATTTGCTTTATATATTTGGCTTCTGACTAAGCATTGATTTAGAGATCAGTTTTCTCAACAAAACTGACTTTGAAAACCACAAGCAAGAACTATCACCTTTGATCTTCACAGGCATATGTGAGGGAAACAAATGACTGGCATGAGGTTGTGCAGCTGGTGAATTTGAGACTCAACCATATGAGTAAAAACAATTTGAGTAAAACACAATAAATTTAGACATCATTTATTCTCATTTTGAAATAATTTGCAAAAGTGTTAGACTAAGGATTTATATTTTCATTACCTATGAGGAAATAAAGCAAGCAAATTTGGACCAAAACTACAAAAACTAAAGGATTCAAATTATCATCAAGTGCTTTAAAAGTCACATTTTCAGTCTCCTCATCATCAAACAGACACTTAAATTGACATGACAAATGACCTCATTCAGTATGGCTCGTCAGAAGAGAGGTTTGACTCAGAGACATTTGTTACTAGTTATTATCTGTTATTATAGGAATTGCCATAATGAGACAAGCTCACACATCATGGATTTCTATCAGTAAGAAAAAAAATAAGGGATTTTTGTGAGAAGATAGTGCTGTCCTTTTAATATTAGCATCAAAAGGTCCAGTATGAAACTTAATTATTTTTATCTTTTCATACAACCAGTTAGCGAGTTATCATGAACGAGCTGCCTTTTGAGGAGGAATCCCACTTTATAATCTAGTTAGCTTTTTTTCCCAAGAAATTGATTGACCTAAGTGTCAAACTATTTTGAGATGATCAATTTGGATTGGAAATTTTTAGAAACATGTTATTTCTAATTTCTTGCTCCTTTCTCAGGTAGAAGCAGAATAGTAGATCACTCGCATCATGTTTGGCACATAATTTGTGCTCAGTTATGGAGAGTTGTCATTACTATTATTAATAAAAATGCATATAAAACATATAATAATACACTGTTATTATACAAAAGAGTATACTAGATACCACGCCTCCGGATAGAAGTAGTATTTCTTTCTTAGCATCCCAACTTGTACATTGTACCTTTTTGTGCCTTATTACCTATAATACTTTTTAAATTTTGTGTGTTTACTTTTCTGTCTCCCAGACAATAAGCATTCCTTGTGGGTAAAAATACTGTCTTTTATCTCTGTATCCTTAACTATATCCTACAAATGTTTGCTGTAAGAATTAACAAAAAATAAATAAATAAATTGTTAAACTACATTTGTTACTTTTTTAAAGATAGCATCTGTGTGAAGAACCTACTCAATTCAATATGCATAGTGTTTAAATGATGTTGCAACATGTCCAGCTTGGAGTCCTTATAACGTGTCGACTTCCGAATATTCACACATCTTACAGGGCAGCTAGTTTTATCCAGAGCAAGCATTTCAAGCAATAGGAAATGGGAGCAGACTCTTCTAAAAATGTAAACTTTAAGCTGGCACCATGTCATTTCTACCACATTTTACTGGTGAAGCAGTCACAGAGCTAACCCAGGTTCGAAGAGAGAAGCAATAAATCCCATCTTTCTATGCAGAAAGTGAGAAAGACGTTGCTGTCGTCATTAGTTACCCACAGACCATTTGATCTGTATCCTCATTAATGACATTTTTTTAGCTTGATATACTCTTGGCTTTGACAATTAACAAAAATAGAAGAAATAGAAGAAAAAAACAATATGGCATTCAGTAGTCATAATTACATTTTCATTTGGGTTGCTATCCTTGATTACTATAAATATAAGAAATTATCTCTCAAGGAAATAAATCATCCTTGTATTGTTTCCAGAGATGAAAATTAATGAGTTTACCTTTAGCTACAAATATAGCCACTCTTTTTATTTTCTGTAGACATTAAACATCAATTTGTGGAGACAGTTTTGTAAACAAAGGAATCTGAGCAGACACCTGACTCAATATTAATAAATGAAGTTGAAATAGGACCCATGATTGGTCTGTGATGACAGAAAGCAAATAGCTTTTCCTCCTGATACAACTAAAAGATTACCTTGCTAAGCATTTATTTCAAGGATTGGCAAAGAATGTGTTATAACACAGGTCTGTATGCGTAACGGAACAAATACCTTGAGTGTCATTCAAAGAAAGGATAGAGAAAAAACATATAGAATCAATATATATTTAATAGTAAAATATATTGTTAAATTTTCATGTAACAATCTTTTAATTTTTTATTAAAATAAAATTTTTTAAAAATCAATCTTTCAATATTTTTTATGAAAGTAGAAATTATTAAGTCAAAAGTGGTGATGGATTCAATGGATACATTATTTAGCAGAAAATCCTTCAGAGACCACAGGAAAATCCAGGTTGTTGGAGGGTTAATGTTGAGAAGTAAGAAAGGAGGGAGCAGTGAGTACATTAATTTAACCATAGGAAAAAAAAAATGTTTACTGCTGATGAATTAACCTGGAGGCCCTCTATCTAGAAGAGAGGCGTTTTTTCCTTGCCTAATAAAAGGAAGTTTATAAAACTTATAGCATCATTGTAATTGAGAAATGTATTTTGAAAAATGCGTCAGAACAATAGGTATTTCTTAGATGAGAATAAACCACAGTGTTGAAATACTACATGTGTTTATGTAGTTTTAAAGTCATGGAAAAAGTGCATAGCAAAACTAAAGTTGACATAGAAACTATACTTTACAGATCAAACTTAGACCAACTAGAACAGAAAGGCAAGGAGAGTCTGCAATGAGTTGATTAGCTCTGCTGCAGGAAACTGACCAACTGCAAGTGAACTACTCGGGGGATCGATGTTTTATGTAGATCTTTGTGAAGCACAAAACAAGATCAGCAAATCATAAAGAAACAACTAATGAAAGCTGACTTAGTTGGTTCAGGCTGCTATAACAAATTCCTGGGTGGCTTAAACAACAGAAATGTATTTCTTACAGTTCTGGAGGCTGAAATTCTGAAAGCAGGGTGTCAGCATGGTTAGGTTTTGATGATCACCTTCTTCCACGACTCCCTCACATGGCGGAAAAAGAGAAAGAGGAAGCAAACTCTATCCTGTGTCTTCTTATAGGGGCACTAATACCATTAATGAGTGCTGCACTCTCATGACCTAATTACCTCCAAAGGACCTACCTCCAAATACCATCACATTGGGAATTAGGCTTTGACATATAAATGTTGGGGGATACAAGCATTCAGTTCATAAAGAAAGCAGAAGAAACGTTGAAAGGAATCAGCGTTTTCTTATTCTTCTATCACTTAGCCTAAAAAGGTAGGAATGACTTTAAATACCAGAAAGCAACCACTCTATTTATACTTCAAAGTTATTTATAGCTGCAGGTATGTCTGTAGTCATGCATCACTTAACGACAGGAAAATGTTCTGAGAAATGAGTCTTAGGTGATTTGTTGTGTGAACAACATAGAATGTACTTATGTTCTATGTATACCTGCATGATAACAGCCTACCACACACCTAGGCTATATGGTATAGAGCCTACTGCTCTAGGCTTTAAGCCTGTATAGCTTGTGATTATTCCAAACACAGCAGGCAATTGCAACACAACGGTAAGTATTTATGTATATAAACATGTCAAAATAAAAAATGTACACTAATAGTAATAATATGATATTACATTCTTATGTGACCACTATGGTATGTGCAGACCATTATTGAACTGAATTATTATATAATGAATGACTATGCATATTTATGTATTAACACACTAGCTATGCATTTGTACAGATTGGCCTTCAGTAAATTGTATACACTTTTTTCTGGGGTTTGGCAAACCCCAGAACTTTTTAATAGTTTGGCAAACTATTAAACCTCAAATTAAACCAAACCAAGCTCTACTTTCACAGCTAAAGTTTTATTGGAACAAAACCACATTCATTCATTGATGTACTGTCTGGTTGCTTTTGTGTTACAATGGCAGGGTTAAGTAGTTATGATAGTGACCATAATGTCCTCAAGGCCTAAAACATAGACTATCTGACCCTTCACAGAAAGAGTTGATCAACTTTTGGTTTATTCCATAGAGCAAATATGGGACTCTCAACAAATCCCAATTAGTATCTATAACTAAAATAATAGTAATAACTACAATAATAGTAATGATAATTATCAGTTATTAAATGCATACTTTGTGCCAATATTATACTCAGCTGAAAGAGCAGGGTTCTATGATTTATAGCCTCATCAAAATCACATGAAATTAGGAAAAAAATAGTTAGAAAATAGAATGCCTGTTGTTCAGAAGAAAAAAGGATCAATATCTACTATACTATTAATAAATACAAATGTTAGTCTGTCATAACTTATTCTAATGAATGCCTAACCTCATTCAATATGTGAAATTAAATTGGATAAAGTCTCATTAATACAAGAAGTGATTAGTATTTTTCAGAGGTAAACATTTGTTGATAATATCCGAAACTTAGTTATGATTCGAGGAGGGGAGCCTCTGTGTTGTATTTCGTATTCTTTGTAACAGTGAAATAAATAAACAAAACTCGATTTCAGTAATGCCAAATCAAACTGTGTAGTCTCCAAATTGGGATGCATACAAAAATGATCTGCTGCGGTAGAAATAATTTATGCAAAAACTCTGTTTACTTTTATCTTATCTCATCAATTTTAGTAGGTATTTTTAAATTATATATTAGAAAAATTGTGTACCTATATATAAACAAATATAGTACTGAAGTTTACTTGCTCAAATGTTATTACTTATAGAGATGTGTATCCAAAATGTTTAGAAACTACTTCCAAACTATAAGTAAATAACCTGTCAAAGAGTTCTCAGAATCCCTCTAAGACTGTAACTGAGTATGCCTATAACACAATCCTTATTAAATAATTTTGCTAGAAAACTCAGTTATGTTCAAATATAAATAAATATACTTAATGTTTAAATACAGATACATCGCTAAATGCGATGATTGTCATTTCATTCCTTCGTAAAGCCTTTCATTTTCATCTCTTCCTTCTCTTTGCTGATCTTCAAATTCTGAAGCTTCTTTAATGGGATTCCTGTTAGCAAGTTCTCTCCTTTCTGTGTCCTCCATACACAGATGTCTGTGGTTTCTTGATAATTATATTCCATGAACATATTAATCATACCTTCGCTCCTAATTTTATATACAAGTTGGAATCCAAACTAAGCTTTTTTATTTAAAAAAATTACAATCTCAAATCAATAAATGCTTCTGCCATATTTTTCTCTCTTCCATTTTAGGAATTCCTGTTTGCAGCGTATTGCTGTAATTATACTTACTGTTATTTTCTCACTAATTTATCACTCATCTTCTTCTTCCTTTCTTTACTATCCGTGTAAATTTTAACCTTTCTAAGACAGACTGATTTGTTTTTTTTGCCATGTAGTAAAAGATCCTCCTACGTCTAGTCAAATTCCCCACAGCATCCATCAGAGTGTAGTACTAAACAATTGTTTCAGTTTTGTACTGTGGTGACTTACCAGAAAGAACAACGATTTCCTAGTGAAGTTCATTACTCCCAGTGCATCAGATAAGAGTTAACGTTTCAGCAAATGTGGACCTAAAAACAAAAGGTGAACCACTTCATCAGATGCTTAACAATAAAATTCAATGCCATTTGCTCACAGATATACTTTTTCAGCTAAACTAGGTCTCAGGATCCACATGCAGTTTCTCAGCGCCGTAGCGCAGCTCTGACTTGTGCACATACGTGTTAACTTTAACAACATCATACTTTGGAGGTACTTAACATAAAAGATGAAATAGTTCTTTAGAAGATAAAACTCCCAAGGTAAGACATCTGATTTTTAATATTTTCTTTTCTTGTTAAGTTCTAAAACCATCAAATGATTGCAGTTCTCAATTCGCTTACAGTGAGGCTAGAAGATGATGTGAGGTCTAAGCAATATTCTTAAAGGAAATTTGGACTTCTGCTACATTGCATACCATGCTCACACATCTCTTTAGGAAAAGTTAAAAGAGTTATAACAAAAAAATTTTATACTTTAATAAACATACATTTTCAGAATTGAATTGTAACTATTGCATTCCAAATGAATTTTCTGTATACATTACTGATTTTAACACCAAGGTCATGGTCATTTTGATGAAAATAAGTAAATAAATAAACATTAGCAGAAAAATATGGCCAGAAAAAAAGGAGAATAGAACCTGCATCTGAATTTCAGTTGATAATGGGCTATTTAATAACTATCAGTACACAGCTCTGCAGGGAAAAAAAGGCAACAATTCATGTTAGGTGTACCCAGCACCTAATAATAATCAACATGCTGGAAAATGAAGATAATATTTCTTTATGAAAAAGAGGTAAACGAACTTCTTTACATAATATGTTTAAAATTCTTTTTCCAGTACTCAGATTTCAATGAAATGCAGATCACTGCAATTCTTCATGTTAAATCACATCTGAAATTGTTCCTTAATCGAGTAAATTGGGTTAAAATATTGCATTTTTATTGCTAGCTTAATAGCTTAAAGAGGTATTAAACATTTAATTATTAACCTTGACATGGAAGAATTGGAGAGATTTCTTAGATGATTTGAGGATTTGTAAGTTCTCTCTTCTGAGTGAAGTTTATATGTTAGGATAAAGCAAATCTAACGAGCTATCTTGAAATGGGCATTTGACTAACTGAAAGAGACTAATAATATAGCATACATATATATCCAACGTTACTTAAGGAAATCATTCATAGAAGAATAGATGTTTTATTTTAAAAATCAACTAATGGATGCTAAATATTAATAAAATCATCATAACTGAATAAGAGGTTAGCCTAGTAATTTACTCATTCAAAAAATATTTACTGTACATTTGTGATGTGGAAAGCAGTATTCTAGGCATTGGGAAGACAATCTGGAATTGGTTTTATAAAACCTGTATTCTACCAGAAATAGATGCATATGAATAGAGTTTTCAGAAGAGAAATTAAAGGTTGTAATAAGTAGTATAAAGAGAATATAAAGAGTCACATATTAATAGGCAATATAGGCAATGGTATGCTGACAAATGTTTAATAACCAGCTGTCTAAAAGGAACAAAGCCAGCCCTGGGTTGCATTGTTTGCCATTTTCTGTGATGAAAACATTCCCAACATGACTGATTTAAATTTACTAATATGGCATCACTCAATACATAGTTGGAAAGGGGTATACCATAAGCCCTAGTGAGCTGTTATAAGACAGCATCGGCACACGCACTATGACAAGATTACTTTAAGTTGGATACTCAGAAAAGGCCTCTCTGGGAAAGTGACACTTAAACTAAGATCTGAATAACCAGAAAAAAATCATGTGTGAAATCTTGGGGAATTACACCCTGAAGAGGGAAAACAGCTGAAGTTCCCAAACCAGTGCAAGCCTGGATTGTTGGAGGAATAGGAAGAAGGCCAATAAGTCTGGGGTGTACTACATAAAAGGAGGATATACAATGGGATTAGAAAAACAGTCAAAGATTTTCATGCAGAACTTCGTAACATAGGGTATGAAATTTGGCAAGGATGTCACTGGAAGTTTTGTGAATCATGTTAATTGTATTTGCTAAAACTCATTGTATTTACTCTATGCTTTCCATAGTAAAGCAAAAAGCTATTAGAGAAGGAGGAACAGACCTTGGCTTACTGATGATAAAAAGAATATGAAAAAATCCTTAAAAACTAGGTTGAATAAGAGGTTAGAATTAGTAGGCATGCCGACATATTGTTACAATTATGGCATCCAACTTAATACATAATTTGCTTTGCTTCATACAAAATGTTTTTCTGCTTTTGTTTTCTATAGCCAGTTACCACAGTCTGTCATGCTGTACTATTATCACTTTTAGAAAGTGATTCTATCATACAAAACCAACATAATCTAAAATGACTTCCTGAGATCATGACCTAAGAGCTTGTATATAAAACAAATGTTTTTAAAATTGTGCCTATAATAGCATACAACAGCAAGTATTAGATGCCACAAACATAATATTTGGGAAATAAAATGTTATGGACTCCAAGGGAACTGTATATATTTCTAACTCTATTCAAAAATGTCCTGTAACTCTAGATAGAATTTCCCTGGGCTATAGAAAAGCACAGATGGTGTTAGTGTTTATTAGATCCATGAAGCTTGCTTTAAAAAATATATTTGAAACACTGATGTTCTGCTAATATGGCCAGAATATGGAGATCAGAAACAACAATGCAAAGTAGACATTCCTTGTGGGTGGAAGAAAATAAAAATATTTATGTTAACCAAATCTAAGTGCAATAGCTCGGTTAATACAAAACATTAATATATTTTGGGCTGGGTTGTAAAATTAGTTGTAGATTGAGCTGATAAAATTATTAGGCTAATATTGTCTCCTCTGAGAGGAACCTGGAACAGTGCTATACCATCTGTCCAGTTCATTGTCTAAAGAAAGAAACTGATACACAAACAGAAAAAAGTTATAATGGATTGTGATAATTTCTCAAAAAAAGGTATGATGAAGTGTTATAGGAGCAGAGTAGGAGCAGCACTTGAGATTTGAGAAGATCCTCAAAGAAGAAGAGTTTAGCCCATGTATTGAAAGATAAGTGGGAATTTGTCATTGAGAGGTGAAAGGAGGCATTCTGTCCATATTTGTGATTTCCCAATGGCTAAGATACGAACTATTTGAAAGAATGAAGAAAAGTGATGATTAGAGAGTTTAAAAACAATTTGGATTTATATCATATATCTTGGTAAAAATTTGATTTTTGTCTCTCTTGGCCTTGAGGAATCAGTAGAAGCCTTTATTTTTTCCCTTGAATAAGATTTTATTTTGAAATAGTTTAAGATAAACAAGTTTTTAAAATAGTACAGAGATTCCCAAAGAATCTCTGTAAGCAAAGAAGTTCATGCAAACCAAACAAATTGATATAGGTATACTATTAACTAGACTACAGATCATATTGTGATTCCATCTACTTTTCAGTTAACTTTTCCTCCCTTAGTATATAGTTCTATAAATTCCATGACATATATAGATTAGTGTATTACTACAATCAGGATAGAGTACCATTATATCACCATAAAGAAATTTCTTTATCTTTTAATAATCACAACCTTCCACTTCCTCATACCATAATCCTTAATAACCTACTGATCTGTTCTCCATCACTATACTTCATCATATTTAGGCTTTTATATAAATAGAATCATACAGTAAGTAACCTTTTGAGATAGGCTTTTTTCCCACTTGGCCTCAATATATATTCAAGTTATTGTGTCTATTAATAGCTTGTTCTTTTTCATTTCTGAGTAGTATTCTGTTGTAATGATGTACCGCAGTTTATTTATTCATTCACGGAAGGACAGTTGGCTTTTTTCAGATTAGGGCTGTTGCAAATAAAGCTTCTATGCATTTCTGTATTCTGGTTTTTCGTGAATGTAAGTTTCCATGATTGTGATTTCTCTGTCATATGATAAAGATATGGTTAACTTTATAAAAGACTGCCAAACTGATTTTTAGAATAAATGTATCGATTTACATTCCCACCACCAAAGCAGGAGAGATCCAGTTGTTCCACATATTTACCAGCACTTGATATCGTCAGCATGGTTTTACTTTTCCCATTCTAGTAAGTGTATAGTGGCATGTTATTGTAGCTTTATTTTTCTTTTCTCTAATGGCTAATGATATTGCATCAAAAACCTTTTAAACCTATAAAAACGATATGATGATATAATGGGTAGGTAACTTTGGGAACTATGTAGAGAATTTAATGAGATGCCCAGGAATGAAAGATTAAGGAACAACTGAGAGTAGGGATGCAAGTCAGAATGTTCAGCTATAGGACAGAGAATAGATAAAGTTTGCCTGAAGTAAAGTATAGACAAAAGGCAAGGAGATAAGAGGAGAGGTTGGATTTGAGAAGCATTTGGAAGTCGATTCAAAAAGATTTAATGAAGAATTTATTGTGGGAATGAAAAAAGGAAGTTGTCAATGGCAATTCTTAAGGTATACGCTTCAAAAAAGTATGTAGATATGGCTATAGTAATCAAAATTAAGAATAATAGAGGAAAATAGTTTGGAGAGAGGAAATGACAGAGAGGTATTTTTGGCCATATTAAAATTGAGGTATCTAAAGAACATACCAAACTATCTAACTGAGTAGGAAAAATATTATTCAAAAAGGACATTTGGTTTAATGAAGAGCAAAGATCTATTGGATTAAGTGGAAAGTTTTACTTAAAATTAATTTCCTAGCATTTTCAGGAATATTATTGGCAATTAATCTCTGACCTCTAAGCCAACTCACATTAAAAATAAGACCACACCAAAAGACATTTTAGGTTGAGAAACTAATGTGAACAATTCATGGGGAGAAAATTGAAATATGACAATAGCCTATCCTACAGCTGTGTTGAAGGCGAATTTAAAGGCCATAACTATGGAAGGATTTTCCTAACTTACAGAAGCCTGTGTACACTACCAGAAGAACTGATGTTTGCAGTTCCACCCACTGTGTACCTCTTCATATTAGAGAAATCATTCAGGACAATGCAGTTAGCAAATCATAACTCAAAGATGATACCCACTTCCCCACATTTTTGTTATTTCATGATAAGATAATGGCAATATATGAAATAAGCATATTAATAATAGTATATAAACCATAAAGTAAAATGTTTAACATACATTATTTTATCCAACCCTAAACATCCTCTATTATAACCTGGTGAGAAAAGTAGCAACATCTCCATGTTAAATATTAAAGAACCTTAAAACTAGAATAAATGCGAAGAACATGACATGCGGTATGGATGACCTTTTTTGCTGGAAATAGTTTAAATTCCTTTCCTCTATACGAGTATTAGACTGAGAAATGGAGTCTCTCCTGAGAACCATCTAAGTCCTGGTATATCTACTTGAATCACAAACACATGAGTATAAGGCAAATGTAATCCATACGAGACTCTGTCTCAAAAAAAAAAAAAAAAAAAAGATGAAAATCCATAAAGTACTGTGATCATATTTAGATAATTTTCAATCAAATGATTCTGTCAATTCCTAAATATGCTATAGCAACAAAGAAACAGATGTTTGGTTTTATTCAATTGCCAGTGATATAGGAAAAGAAAGCTATAAATAAGCATAAATTCTACTAAAAGTTGAAAGACATGGAATATTCATATAAACGGAGTACATTTCACCACTTTTAATACTCAAGAAAATAACATGAAAAATAACTATACAAGGTAGTAGGCTTAATACCTGGGTAGTGACATAATCTGTACAACAAACGCCCACTATACAAGCTTACCTCTGCAATGAACCTGCACATGCACCCCAGACTTAAAACAAAAGTTAAAAAAGAAAAAAATAGTTATATAGTAAAGAAAAAGTAATAAGTGTCAGTGAGAGACTTCAAAATTATTAACAAATAAAAGAGGAACAAAGATGGGATGTCAGATCCATAAAACAAACACAAAAAAAATCAAAAATAAACAAAATTTGCCAAAAATATCCATACTAGAGAAACTGCTTCTTTAATAATCATGAAAAAAGCATGATTAAATAAATAAAAGAATAAATGACTACTAAAATAGAACATAAAACAATAAAGAAAGTCTGTAGTAAACTAAGGAATTGTTGAGAAAAATATTATTGGTATTTTCAAAAGGCAAAATTGAAGTGGTAGGATTAAAAAAGGGTTGTTACACATTGTGTATATTTAAAAGGCAAGTTAGAAAAAATGGCTTAATTACCTATGTAGCTTATTCCTGCAGAAGAAACATACCTCAAAAATAGAATTAGTCAACTCCTGGTTAATAAATATATCAGGAGAAACAGGGAATTCCAGCAATGCAAGAAACATCATTAAGGAAACAATTATGAACAAACATCCTGACTAATGAAAAGCCCAATTCTTGGATATCGCACACAGCTCAATTCAGGAATGATATTCCAAAAAATAATCAAAGTGCCTTTAGACCTATTGCCCATGTTTTTACTTTCAGAAGGCATTTTGTAATTACAAAAGGAAGAACCGAGATATTAAGGATACAAACTGTCCACTGCCCTAAAATCTTCAATGACAGTACCACTGCTGTAAATACATGTAAGCATACTTTAGACACATGCAACTTTTTTGAGGTTATATCAATAACAGGTTTCATATAACAAACTAAAAATCGCCAAAAAAAAAAAAAAAAAAAGGAAAAAGGGTATGTAACATGCATTTACCATAGTTGACACGCAAACTTAGAGTCCCAGCTTTAAAAAATCAACTATGAGGCTGGGTGTGGTGGCTCACGCCTATAATCTCAGCACTTTGGGAGGCCAAGGAAGGCAGATCACTTGAGGTCAGCAGTTTGAGACCAGCCTGGCCAATATGTTGAAACCACATCTCTACTAAAAATACAAAAATTAGCCAGGCATGGTGGCAGGGGCCTGTAGTCTCAGCCGCTCGGGAGGCGGAGGCAGGATAATCGCTTGAACCCAGGAGGCGGAGGTTGCAGTGAGCCGAGATCATGCCACATGCCACTACACTCCAGCCTGTGCAACAGAGCAAGACTCCACCTCCCAAAAAAAAAAAAAAAAAACCCAACTATGAAGTTCAACAATTGCAAACTGTTTAATTAAAGAGTTTATCAAGAGAATGAAATAGAATGTAGCTATTAGAATTTATAAGGCTATGAACTACATCAGTATAGAAAAAGATATATTGGAAGAAATAAAACAGTTGGTACTTTTAATGTATTCACTTTTTCTCCCAATGTATCAAATACTGAATAAAAATATGTATGCAGGAAATATGGTGCTATAATCAAATGGATATTCAATAAAAGTTATCAAAATATTGGGGCTCGAGGTGATAAAAATATATAGACAGGTCAGTTTGGGACCATGCATAAAATTATTTATGAAAAATAGAAGCCCTATATTGATTTATTTAAAAAAGATGAATAGACTATGTGCTTAACAAAATAAACACTGAAATAAGCCAACTTCATGGAGATACAGGATTATATTGGGGGAAAAAAGGCACAATGTTTTCTTTCCTGATTTATTAGGAAAATTACAAAGATTTTGGAAAGACTCAGTAAAATATATTTATTTCGTTAAAAAAAATAAAAACCTATGCATACTAATAAGTAGAGAACCTTGGTTGCTGCTTCTGTTGATTACGGAGACCTCTGGGATAAGGCAATCATAATTAAGAAATAATTTGCCAGTCTCTTGGAAGCCAGGGAAAAAGAAAAACAGCAGAAACCTAGCCCTGGTAATATCATTGAATAGCTAGCTGTAGGATAGTGGCAAGGATGTCAGTATCTGTAACATTCTATTTTCTCTTCTCCAAAAATGAAACGATTAGTATTTCACCATATTGCAATTAGTATCACTTGAGCTAATGTATACAAGCAGTTTGAAATCCCAAAGGATTCACATGTAAAATATTGGATTTTTTTGTATTTTAATATGTAAAATGTAAGTTGTTTCTTTTCTCTCTGATACAAAATGCAGTTTTCATTCCACAATTTCACTCTTATGTACTTAATAAGTTTTGTTAACATAACAATACAGTATGAGAGTTCCTGGTGTTATGCCTGACCCAAAGCACACACTCACTAAAATGTCTGTCGAACCTAAATTTATTTTAAGATACAATTGGAAACTACAGTAAAATAGTTTTTAAATTATAATCAGCCATATTTGCTGCAAAGAATTATGGGTCTCATTTCCATTTCCAAATCCATCAAGTCGATCTTTTCATGCATCACGTTACTCAGGGATAAAGCACATCTAAGAGAAACAGAAGTTAAATCTGCTCTCTTTCATAACCCAGAGACATTAATTACAATGGAATAGCATGGTAAACACCATGAACAATATGATATTAATAGAAAAAATATGAAAAGAAAATGACAGCAGCTAGGAAGAAACAAAAAGGATGGGTGGAAACAAGGGAAGTTGGCCTCCAAAGGGCAAGTAAAATAGAACTGAAATAAAACCTGGTGATTTTAATATATGTGTGTAATTAATGTAGTTTCTGGTGGAGGGTGATGGAAGAAATGGGGATGAAGAAAAGCCCTGAGTAGCAACCTTCTTGCCTGAAATATGGAGGCAACACGAATACATAGATCAGGTATTGGGAAAAATAAATGCAACCCCTTAAAATTTGCACCATATTATTCAAATCTCTTTGACATGAGTAACCATAGAAGACACAGGTAACATCCGGGTTGCTCTTTATGTAGGACTTTAGCAGTCTAATCTATTCAGTCTTTTACCATGTGACTACTTCATATTTCTGAATATTATTTTTGCATGTTAAACCAACAAACCAGAATGCTTTCACAGAGAGACATTGAAATGATAAACAAGTTATGCTAGTTAGACATAATTAAAGAAACTAGGAATGCTTAGTCTTAAAAGACAACATTTCAAAGAGACATTGTGGTTGTCTTAATGATGTGGAAAAATTGTTACATAAACAAAATATACACTTTTTCTCTTTGATTCCAAGAGTAGAGCTAAGACCAATAGATTAATATTAAGGGAAAATTGTACCTTAGATATAAGAAAATAATTTTCTAACAGCTCAAATTATACTCGGTTGTTGTTATTAACTAACAACCCTTATGATATCTGCATACTAATACTTGTAAAATCAAGATAAATTTGATATTCATTTCTGGTAGGGGATGGGGTTGTGTTGTTTTCTTATAGTCTTGGGGAGAAAATAATTTGTTAAATACAATTTGCTATCATCTATTAGAAATCTTGTAAAGGTTATATATTTTTAATTTCACTTAATATTTCTGCTTTTATTTTTCTACACATGACCATAAATATATCTCTTCTTATACGCATGATGAAACATGGTAATAGATTTTTTAATGGAATTAGCTACATTTTCCACAAATAGATTATGGTACTTCCATTCTATGAAATGTTATGTAGTTGTTAATCAAAATGAGAGTGATATCTGTATAAAACCTAAGCTATTGTTAACAGAAAAAAGCATGCAAACAAAATTATTAAATTATGGTTTTAATAAAATCCATATATGTGAATTTGGACATGTGTATACACATGTAAAGTCAGAGAAAATGACAGAATATAACATATGTTGAAACGATAGCAATGATTACTACTAAAAAAACAAATAAAAATAGAATGGGAATTTAAAATAAAAGTGAGACCAGTGGGCAGGATGAGGACACATTTAAATCTACATAATACTGCACTGTGTAAGCTGAATTGTTCAAGACCTACCTGGGAAATTATTTTTAGAAAGAAAACAGGTTTGTTTCCTTGTGTTGACAATTATTCAACATGAAAGTGCTACCTAAAAGAAGAGAGAGCTCATTGATTCCATTTGTTCTAAAAACAAACAAACAAACACCAAAAAACCTACATATTTTGAGTAGAAATAACTAGTAATATATTTCCATAGGGAGAAATAAGCCAGTATGTTTTCAACGTTCTTAAGATTTCATTTCTAAAGCAAATAAAACAAGGCAAAGCCAATATTGCCAATAAATAAATAAACAAACAAACAAACAAACAAACAAATCTAAGTCTACATGAACTTAGTTGGGTACCGGTCGAGATATTTGAAGTTTATCTACCCTGTAGTCCTCACACCTAAAATTTTTCTCAATAGTTGAATGTAAGTTATTTGCTTCTGGATTGAACAATAAAATGTAAATGGAGGTTTTCAGGAAGATGAATTGAGTGTGCCATATTTTTAATAGCTTGTCTATGTCTTTATGTAGTCTGTAATGCTTTCCTCTTATAGTCCAAACTTCAGGTTTTTAGGAAAAGTTGGAGCTTTGTGCATTATACCCCACCAGCTTCAGATTCCATTGTCAACCTACCCCATACATATAAACCATCTGTTTGTCATTTTTTGGCTTTATTCGAACATCTTCACAAAGAGGCCATCTGTTCCCTTCTTTTAGATATCTATTTATGGCACTTTCTCTCTTATCTATTTTACAACATTTTTGCATATGTCAAAAATTCAATTACTAGTCACATATTAGTATGTCATCTACTCAGAAGGAGTCTTAGATAAACCGCTGGGTGATCCAAAGTGCATGGGTAGTACCAAGAGACTGATAGATCTATCTAAAATGAAGGGTACGGACATCGACATAAAAGCCTCACAATGCCTGAAATGGATAATAGATGTGAGATTCCCTGAGGAGCTGTGTGCACGTGACTTCCAAAAAGCTATTATTTCACTATGTAGAAGGACAATATGAATTTACATGGAAATTTATTTCCACCATCAATAATATATTCCTATTGCAAATGTACATTTTAGAGAAAGTATATTTTCAGTTGAAGTGAAAAAAAAAAAAAAGAGATGCACAAATAGATGTTTGAATGGCATTTGTATAATTCTGGGGCAAGCTTTTAGGACAAGCTTACCAAAGAAATTTTTAAGGTTAAATATAAAGCAAACTTTTAGTGTATCAGGGTGTTTGCTAAAAGCAGAGCACTGCGATAAACATAAAAAGCTGAAACATTAAAAGCAGAAAACTCTTTATTGTCTCTGCTTCTCTGGGAGAAAAACACTAACAGAAGAATTTGGTAGATAAATGATGTTTCCAACTGTGTTGGGAACTTGGAGTTGTGAGATTATAATTGGGACCACAGATTCAGACACCATCATCACCAACTATTTTTGTTCACATTTAAAAATAAAAAGTCAAAATAAATTTACCAAAATCTGTATATGTGTGGTTACATATTTATATGGTTAAAATTAATATATATAATTTTATATAACTGCATTATCTCTCTATCAATCTATCTATACATCTGTAACTTTTATCTACAAATATATTTCCAAGTTCTATAGATAATAGATGAGCAAATCAATAACAAATGAAGGGTATCTAATAAACATTATCAAATTTGTTTAGACATCAACACTTGCAGGAATATTTGATATAATAAAATAGATAGATAGATAGATAATAGATAGATAGATAGCTTAGGTAAATAGGCTAGATAGCTCAACACAAAATGTTAACATAAAATATAACAAAGGCATTGGAATAGAAATAAAGCAAATACGTTAAACATAACCATAGCTTTCAGAAAGCATAAAGCAAGTCTGAATAAAAACTTCCTACTATCCCAGATAAAGAGATAATTTTATGAAACATAAAAGGATATGTCTATTGCTTGGAAAGGATTGTAGTTTTTCTTAACGTTCATGTGTAAGTGAAATTTCTTACACAGAGTTGTACACAGATAAGCAATATTATTTTCTCCAATAAGAATATAGACTAGTGACTCTTGATTGATCATCCACAGTGCATTACACTAAGCCATTTTACAAATGGGCTCTCAAATTTTGACATTAGGGAAGTAAGTCAATTTGAACCAAGAATTTCAATGAAGTTATGCACAAACATGAATCTTGATATAGATTAAGTCTTAATGTTCTGGATCTAGAGAAGCCTTTGATCTCCATCTGCCTAGAACAGACATAATTTTATTTTCATTCATTTTTGGTGAAAAATATAGACTGGTGTGATTATTTCTGGGATGTAATTCAATAACTAAAATATCACACTCTTGTCTCAAAGTCCTCAACATCACCTTGTCCTATACTCCTGGTCCAAGACCAATCTACCCTCTATCCTCTTGTTACCTGGGTCCCTTTTCTTTGTGAGTATGACTGTTGGACCACTGACAAGATGATATAAGCCTCAGGTGAATTCCACGTTATACATTTGATTTATGAGGGAATGCAGGCCGCTTTGGGAATTTCCTCTGGCACCTTAGCCCTTTTTCTCCTTTCCTTTTCTCCATACTACAGGACCATCTGTAAAAGGCAGGGATGAGAGAGAGTTCAATGCCTTTCTCCTGCTCTTGATAAGGGGTAGGATTATGGATAACTACAACTTTGAGAATTCTCCCTCTTACCTTCTGTAGTCCTCTAGATGTGGTCCAGGGGATTGAGGTTTTCAGAAGAGGTGTTTTTGCTGTGCCCTCTCCTCGAAGGCCCTGCAGAAGCTGACTAAAATGGGTAATTTTCTGAACCTAGAAACTGGAGCATGTAGTTTACTCTGCTTGTCAGCATTCTCAGGGAAGCAAGAAACAGTCCACAAAAACACTTTATAACTGATAACATATAGAAACAATTTTTGCTACATTTGACACCACATACTCTTACAGTGATGTCTCTGGCAGAACGTTGTACACTCAGTGGGTTGAGGAATAAGTTTCTGCAAAGAAGTGATAAGGCTTCATGTAAAGGCATGCCAGTGTTAAAGAAAGATGCCCTATATGCCAGAAATTGTAAGAAATTTGCATTATGGCTGTGGTCAGAGAATATGGTCAGGACAGTAAAGAGTTTTTTGGTTCTCCTCAAATAACAAACAACTAATTCAACAAGTATGGAAATATGTTTTCAATATTCTATAACTTTTTTACACTTTAATTCCATCCAGAGTGTCATTAAATAATCCAGTTTTTTAAGTATCCTGCAAACACCAAAGGTTGACAAATCAAAGTTTTAAATTGAAGGTCTGTAGCCATTTCACAACATGGGAAGTTGCCATTGCTACATATCAGGGCAATAAAGTCAATGACTGATATATATTTTCAGTTTTTTAAATTTATTTTTTAATTAAATTTTAGCTTTTATTTTAGATATGGGGGGATACATGTGAAGGTTTGTTACCTAAGTATATTGTGTAATGTTGAG
Organism: Trachypithecus francoisi; assembly: GCF_009764315.1. Classification (NCBI taxonomy): domain Eukaryota; kingdom Metazoa; phylum Chordata; class Mammalia; order Primates; family Cercopithecidae; genus Trachypithecus; species Trachypithecus francoisi. The sequence continues at coordinate 44,250,568 of NW_022681453.1, read as the reverse complement.
TTTGGGGATATGGATCCTGTCATCCAGGAAGTTAGCATAGGACCAAATAGGTAGTTTTTCAACCTGTCCCTACTTCTCTCTCCTCTCTTTTATTGCTTCCATCTACATGTCTACAGTGTCTATTGCTTCCATCTACATGTCCACGTATACTCAGTGTTCAGCTCTTACTCGTTAGTGAGAACATTTCGTATTTGATTTTCTGTTTCTGCATTAATTCACTTAGGATTATGTCCTTCAGCTTAATCCATGTTGCTTAAAAGGACATAATTTGATTCTTTATTATGACTACATAGTGTTCCTTGGTACCTATATGTACCACATTTTCTTTATCCAATCCACCACTAATGGACACCTAGGTTGAGTTCATGTCTTTGCTATCATGTATAGCACAGCAAAGAACATATGAGTGCATGCACTTAACTGATGTATTTGTGTAGACAACCTCTTAACAACTCCATTTTGACCGGCCTTTCTATATATCATCTGCTCTAATGATGCAGTGTCATGACAATTTAAGAGTACCTTTGCACAAGGTCTTCCCTTCTGAAACACTCTTCTCTCTTTACTTTTTTGTCCTTTGGATCTCAATTGAATCAAGCCCTCCTATTGCACCTCTCCTTGCCTTTTTTAAATTATACCTTCTCTGTGACCAGACTACTTGGACTAAAAATCCACTCCCATCACTTAATTACCCGTGAAGCTGAACAGATTCATTTAGACTGATTTTGTCACCTTTTTCTTATTTGTCAAAGAGAGATAGTAACAGTAGCTTTTCATAAGGTTGTTGTGAAGATTGAATGAGTTAATACAGATAAAGCACTCAAACTATGTAAATGTCTTGTTGCGCTCAGAGCTATGTAAGTGTTAGATATTATTACATTTATTATCGGTATTCACATTTTATTATTGTTGTAGTGGTGGGAATACAGGGTGCTTTGGGATACCTTGGGAATAATGTTAATCTTTCTCCACCTTTTTATTCTCAGCATCTAGTTCAATGTCACACACACACAAAGATGCTTTACAAATGTCTGTTGACAAATCAGGTAAATGGCATGGCTTACTGATGTCTAACTGTCGAGATAGTTATCACTCATGGTCCCATTGAGAGCAAAAAGTAAGCTGACAATGGTAAAATAAACTCAGATGGGACTCAGAAGGACCTGCTTTTACTGACTTGGTTTTAGCATATCTCTATACATGGAGAAGAGGTCCGGTTGGAAAATTATAGTTAGCAAGTCAAGCAACAACAAAATTTCAGATACTTTGATATCAAAATAATTTTCCTCACTTTAAAGATAGCAATTTGTTTTTCCATCAAAATGGAAGGTAAAAAAGATACTATGTGTATATATCTCTCGGAGTTCCTGCAGAGAAAAGATGACACTCAAATTTGGTAATTTGAGGAGTGTCTAAAACAAGCACTATCTGAATAGATGTGGGCAGGTTATAGGGAAATTGAAAAGGAAGGCAGTAATCCACAGACTATGCCTGAAAGGATGGAGGGAAATAAGAGTTTGCGGGAATCTGGAGGGTAAGGTGTGTGGAGGGAATACTTGACAAGAAATGTGACCTCTGGTGGGCAGATGCAGTCAGCCTGGAGAGAGGAGGCCAGGGAAACAAGTACCTTACTTCTCTCTTTCCTCAGATGCCTTTTCCTGCCCTCCTTCCTTCAGAAGTTTCTCTTGATAGTCAAACAACCAGAAGCCAGTAGAAAGGAAACCCCAAGTTAGAACTCACACAGGTCAGTTTCATGAACACAGAGCAGGGTAGGGAAGGCTGAAGAGTAATTTGGAAGAGCAAAGGAAAGATCTTGAATGCATTAAGTCCACTAAGTTTGGGAAACATTGGGTTAAACAAAGCTACATAGTAATTTTATTTTCTGCAGGATTTCTCAGATCCTTTAAATATGAATACAAACTATAACTCCCCAGGAAGAGGGAGAAAATATGCCAAGCATGCCAAATGTTTAATCACACAACCTCCCATTCTTGTAGAACTCCTTAACAGACTCTTGTCCCATGTGGCACACTCTTTGTAAAATGTTAGTATCTTGTAAATATTCAGGGTCAACCCATCTTACCCCAAGTATTAGATTAATTTTGTCTGAAGAGATGGTGGCTTAATTGGTAGAATTCACATATTCCGTTTCTCTAGCCCCTAAATTGTAGAACTTTCAGAGCTTCAAATAACTCTGGGCATTCCTCTACTCTGATAGGTTCAATTGGCAGATAAAATAAGGAAGACATTGGAAAATAAAGTGGCTTGGACAAAAATGAGAGCTATTCCTCTTGCACCAAAATTTAGAATTTTAACATGAGTCTCTAGACTCGGTCTTACAACCTTCCAAACTATCAGGTTTAGAACACGATGGAGTTTTTAAAACCAGATTCAGAAATTAATACACAAACAGTTAATATAGGTAGATGGTACATCCTATTTTCTGCACTGCTAAGATATTGACTAGGCTTATATTACTTCTATCGGAAGCAAATAAATTTGCCCTTTTCAGAACTCAAAGTTAGAATTAAAGAATTCATTGCCCTCAAAATTGGTTCACCCAACTTGATTGTTTTCTATAAAACTGGGTTCTAATTAAAGTTCTCAGTATATAAATGAATGCAGAGTGTTGCGCAGGTGGGCTTGCCCTTGGTAACAGACACACCTGTGCCTATCAAACACAAAATATGGTATTTAATTTTGGAAAATTGCTAACGGCAAGCAGAATTGTACAAAGGAAAGTTACCTTCAACTGTCACTCAGGAAGAAACAAAGATATCATGAACAGTATTATTTTTCCAAATGTTTCCAGGCTAGAGTTGCATTCGGTGCCTTTCCAGAATCACTGAACAATGAAATACTAGTAATCTGCCAAACACATACAGCTGTGTGCCTGTTTGCCTGGGGTGTATATTAGGGCCTGGGAAAACAAAGTTAGGGAAGTAAGGCTCCAGGGTAGCGTCAGTCCATCCACTATAGTCCAATTCGGATTCAGATGGTCAGATTGGACTCTAAGGTGGAATTCCTAGTATAATGCAGTCTTTGCTTCCATACAATGTGATTCCTGGTTTTTTATCCTTTACCTTGGCACTGTTCAAGCAGCACGTTTTGCCACCACGCAATTATCTTTAGACAACCCAGGGCAGTTGTTGTTTGTGGAGAATGTGTGGTGGCATTGAACACCTACATGCTTATAAATACAGGTGGCTGAAGTTAACTAATTATTCAGAGGCAGTTAGATGAATCATGTATTTAAGTACTTGTCTGATTCACATCTCTACCTCATATGTAGAGGATTCTTTTCTCCCCAGTAAAATTTTATGGAGATTTACTGTGGAGAGCAGATGTCATGGTTCTAGCATGATATGGTGGACTGGAATGGAATCAAAGGTGTCTTCCAATCTTTTAGGTGTAATACATCAGTCTTAACATTCACTCATTCATATAGCAGGGGTAAATAATCAAGACTGGGTCATCATAGAAGCAGCAAGTCTTGAATTGTGGAGAGTCCTGCTTTTTTGTTGTCATTTTATTGGCAGTGTAGCTGAAAATACAGTCTTCCTTATTTCAAACATTTTTACTTCATGGCAATAGATTAAATTTAATCATGTTTTAGTTCACAAATTGTTTTTTGATGAATATGTGTTTTTATTTTCCACTATGTCATTATTTCAAAAGAATCGACTGGTCTTCTGGTTAAATTTGCTTACCAACACTCTTTGCCTTTAAAAAAAATATGATGAATAACAGAGCCAAATTTGAAATGGCAATCTCTGTTACTCCAATTAACATGCTGTATATGCATGTGTATTGCAAAAAATAACTAGATTTTCCTGGGCTTGGCATCCCTAAAATATCTAAAGAATATCTTAGTCCCATGAACCTAAACTTCAAAATGTCAACTGCATTTACAATTATGAATAATAGCGAGCTGCCATTCCCAAGGGAAATAATGAAAGAAGAAATGTTTCATAGATGTTTTTTAGCAAAAACAAATGATTTGCATGTTTCCACCAAAAGGGAATAACACTCTTAATATGGAATATCCCTCTGGTCTCCTTTTTGGAAACAAAATTCATAACCACCTGCCATTTGATGGAATCTAATAAATTCCTAATATAGAATACACTCCTCCAAAGTGTTCATTGTCCAAAGAAACTAAAGTGAAAATAAGGTATTAAATCCTCATATGAACAGAGAGATAAAGATAAATGCAGCATTTTAAAAATATCTTTTTTTCTAGTACAAAGAAAACATATCAGAAATATTAAAGTGAGCATAATTTCATCCCACAGCAATAGTTTCAACTATACTTTAATTCTACCTGGTAGACTCAGACACTTCCTTAATGGGTGTGAACTTTATTAACAACCATTTAGTTCTGTTTTTCATAGAGAATATGCATAAATCCTGTGTTTTGATTCATGCCATTTTATTCCTATTATTTATCCAAAGTGTAATTAAAATTTCTTTTTTGATGATGTAGATGGAATACGAAAATAGAAGGGAAGTTATTGACGCATTAAATAGTTAAATGAAAATCACCTTCACAGATGTTTGGTGGAGAAAAATATGCTATGCATAGAAAAGCTGAAATAATGTTTTTCCATGAATATTGGGCATTGGGCTGAAATTACAATAGCCTTTCATGTCCAGTTTTGTTACAATCCCATTAAGGCAACTGCAGAGATTGGTAAATAACTGTTACCATAGGAGAGTCACCATATGTAATATAGTTTATGCTAGACATTGTGTAAGCATTTTACATACATTCACTCATGGACACATTTAACAGCCTGTGAAGTTTCTGTTTTATTCCCATCTCACATATTGAGAAACTATAGTTCAGAGAAACAAAGTAAACAGAGCTCCTATTGAACCTAGTTTTTAAGTCCGACGCATGGGCTCATATGTTTACTGATATACATATATAACATTTTATTCATATATATATATTAAGTATATATTATATATATATAATAAACCCCTAAAGTCAGAAATTTAGAATGCAATTTAATATGAGTATAATTTATTTGTTGATTCCAAGATAGGCATCTGTATTTTCCCAACATTAAAATAAAGATCATCTGGACAATCTTCTAACCAACTCCAAACAGTTCTTTCTGGAGTTTTTCTCCTTTTATTTCTCCTACTTGGAGTTGTAGGTATGTCTGTGTCTCAAAGAAATAAACAAAAGGTGTTCTATTTTAAAATAAAAGGACAGAAATGAGCAGCTTGGAGAGTTCACAAAAGAAACTAATTAGTTACCAAGCTAACTGGAGGTTTCGTCCATTCATGGGCATACTGAAATTGCAAAATCTCGTTATGAACATAGAATAATGTCTATAAAAAGTCTTTAAGACAGCATGAAAAACATAGCATAATACCAGTAGCAAATGTTTTATAATGTCTAAAATTTTATAACTTCTTTTATGTATTTTCTTAAAGCTCCCTTATGCCATAATTTGGCTGTATTTATGTGATAAACACACTCTTGTCTTTGTAATGAATTTTTAAGGAAAAAACAGAACCATGTAAAATATGCTTTTGAAAAATGGGCACATTATGCATGTGAATGCTCTCTCTCTACTAATTAATGTAATGTGGCAGTATCCAACAAACTAGAGCAGATGGAGCACTAAGTCTTGTACCAGCCTATGCCATTCTTAAGGGGAACAATTTTTCTTCACATCTCTAAATAAAGAGAGTGAGATTTCGGGAAGGATGGCATAATTTAACAAACAACAGAGAGTGTGACCATTCAGATTGCCTTTTCCTATCAACCGCTTGCAAGGCAAAACTTGTTTCAGAGATGAAGCAATAGAAAGTGTTGGAAGCAAGATAGATATGAGTTGGAATCCCAACCATTGCCACGGGCGACCACTAAACCTCAGCTTCCTCATCACCAGTATGGGGATAACCATGGTAGCAAATATTTCTAAAGGTACTCGTGAGAAGTGCTTTTATGAGTGCACAATTAATGCTGCTTCTACTACCATTAGAACTGCTGCTATTCTATTACTATCAGTACCTCTACTATTATCAGAGCCACACAGCTCTAGCTTATAAACCCATCTATTCATTTCTAGACTGACATGATCACTTCTGCATATTCTCATTGCCTCCCATTTCTACCTTCTCTAACTTATCCTGTAAATCGCTACCTAATTATATGTCAATATTCTGTTTTGAACTCTATGCAAGTGCTTTCTCTACTTCAATTTTAAAAAAGAAATTCTTGCTCCAAGTCAGTGATTCTCAACTAGAGATAATTGTAATGTACAGAGGACCTTTAGTAATGTCTGAAAAAAGCATCTTGACCCACAGAGGACATTTAGCAACATCTAGATGCACTTTTAGCTGTCACAACTAGAGGTAAAGGTACTATTGGTGCCTAGAGATAGAGGCCAGGGAAGCTTCTAAACATCCTATAATTCAGACTCCTCTTGTCTCAAAAAAGTTCAAAATGGCAAAAGTTCTGAGGTTGAGAAACCCTGAGAAAGTGTAATACTGTAAGTGTATACTGATCTTATACATGCAATAAACTACAATATACTAATATAATCAAATAAACTTCAATAAAGAACTAAGCCATTTAATCTCCCCTTACTATCATGAGAAATTCACTTTGAGCATAAATAATCAGCTATTTCTATCAAGTAAAGTAATATGAACACATCTGCACTAAGGCAGTGGGCTAGGCCAATTGATCTCTTAGGATCCCCCTCAGTTCTGATATCCACAATTACATATTTGAACTCTTCAAATGTTCTCCACTGCCTACACATACGCTCATTTCTTAGTATGGATTCAAGGATTTTCACAGCTTATTTCCTGTTTGATCTGTCAATTATATTTCCCATTGTTTTCTGTTATGAATGTCTGCTCCAGACAACTTGGCTTGCTCATTGGCGCCTATGCATACCTTTATAATGCTCTTTCCCCAGTCTCCCTGTCCGGAGCCATGAGGCCCGGAATTAGCCGACCTCTGTTGTTGATCTCCGCAAAGCGGAAACAAGATGGCACATTTCCGGGTTCTTCATTAACAACCTTCCCCGCAGGGATGCCTAAACTTTTCCCGCGCGCGCCTAAACTGTTCCCGCGCCTGCACCAACCTTTCCCGCGCGCGCGCAAACTTTTTCGCGCCCAGGAAGATATGCAACCTACGGCGCAGGCGCGATCGCGCGCCCGGGAAAATTACCAACCAACGGCGCATGCGCGATTGTAATTTGAGAAAACCCGTCCCCCCGCCCCCACCCCCGTTACCGCCCAGGCCCAACCTCTTCCCCTGCCAGCCTATATAAGGCATTGCACCGCCACCATTAAACGAGACTTGATCAGGCTATTTGTCTTGTCTCCATTTCTCGTGTTTTCTTGTCTCCTCCATTCCCACTCCCCCTTCCAGGGTCTGTTCGACTGTCCTGCAGGTCGGGACATCTCCCAAGTCCTCAGGACACATGACCTCTTACATCTTATTGCTCACATTATCTGTTAAATTTACTTGTCCCTTAATAAAATACGATGTGTCTTGTTTTGTTTTGCTATTATGAACTTGCCTTTTCATTCAGATCTCACTTAGTTCCTTGAAAACATGAACAATGTAAAACATTTTTGCATCCTTTGTGTTCATTTTGTACATCTTCTTTAAGACACTATACTTGCCCCATGTAGGACATGGAATGTATAGCCCACTTAGAAAGTTATTCCCAGGGCTAGTCCTAAACCACTTGCTTTGACTTATTTCTCATACCACATCCCACACTTCTCTTAATGAAATTGAGTGCCTTCATGACATCATTCAGTGAAAAGCATTCCAAGACTTTCTCTGTATTCAAGGGAAAAGAAGCTATGATTGATTAGTGATGTCTGTCAAGGGTATACCAAAGATTTGCCATCTCTGCTCTTTCCATTCCCTGGTATTGTCAGTTCATTTTCAAATTTCACAATAGATGTGGTCTTCAAAATGGTTTTATAGTATGCAATCTGCTAACGCTCACTAGCATTCTATAGACAACATAGGCGAAATGAATAACTTGTCCCACCAATGATCTAGTTACTTGTCATCTTAATCTGGGATAGTTTAGCTATATGAAACCTATCACATACAAGACGAATACAAAACTCAATCTGAATGAATCTAAGATGTGCCATGGAATCGAAGAAAAGGAAGTTATTTGGAACCCAAGAAAGAGCACTCTATCTTTTCTCTGTCCCAGGCTGGGTGTCTTCTCTCTCTTCCAGGTGGACGTTCACCCCACTAACTCCTTTTCTGGCTGTCTGTTCTGAGAAACTGTTATTTCTTTTGGCATAATTAAGGACAAACATGACAACAAGCTCCTCAAATGTAACATCCACATCTTAAAAACTCAGCCAGAGGCAGGAGAATGGCGTGAACCTGGGAGGCGGAACTTGCAGTGAGCCGAGATTGTGCAATTGTTGCATTCCAGCCTGGGCGACAGAGAGAGACTCCGTCTCAAAAAAAAAAAAAGCTCAGTCAAACACTTCTGAATCCCAAATCTTAATTGGTTCAAATTAATTCAAATTAATCAATGAGTATCAGAGAAATAGAGTAAGGAGAAATAAGGTTGCTGGATGTGCAATCCTTTGGGTAACAGTCACCATGCAAATCTCAGTAAAAAGACATGTGACCTAAAAATAGGCACATCCAAAAACATTTACTTCATGTGCGTTGTCACATGGGCAAAATAATCCAGTGAATTCAGAACTGTGCTCCGCTGCTACATAAGCAAGCTGACTCTGACAGAGTTTCGATGACAGTCTAGTTGGTAAGAGATAGACTCAAGTATAAGGGTCAGTCTGTCTGAATCCAGAGACTGGGTCCTTGTCACAAGCCCAGGAGACCCAGAAATCTTCTCTTACTACGTGTAAGAACAAGTCAAATGTTTTTGTGTTAGAGATGGCGAGATTCAAAAACAAAGCAAAGTAAAAGTAGTAAAAATTAAGCAATGATAACTACTGACATGTATTGAGTGCTACCTATCCATTGGCATGTGCTAAACGTTTGATGTGTAATTACTGCATTTACTCTTTATATCAACCCTGTGACACAAGGGTCATTATCGTCCCAGATGACAAAACACATATAACAAGAGAAGAGTCATCTGCCCCAAATAACAAAGCTAGTTAATGGTGGATTGGGTTTTCAACCTAGACCAAACAATTCCAGAATCCTGTGTTTTCAATATGCAAAAGTTTGACTCCAATCATTTCTAAGAAAAGAAGGGAGGAAGAGGTCAACTTATTGTTAAATTGTATAGGTATACTTTATTAAAATATATCCTTGTATGTATGTATATACACACATGTATATGTTATAGGTACATATGAATGCATGTGTGTATATATATATACATGCACACATACACACATATATTCTGTATATGTGTATAAAATATATTTAATACTTAAAATGTTCAAAATTGAAAATTCATGACTGGTGGCACATTTTTTTGTTCTTTTTTTTTGCATAAGAAAACTGCCTGCTGGTATCTCTCCTTTTGTCAGAGACTGATAAGGGCTGTACAATCTTGTAGTCAAAACATCTCACTAAAAAGCTTCTTTGGTGGCAAAGCCTATCTTGGAGTGTGTTTGGTTTCCTGGACACCTTATTTGTTTACAATAATGCTCTTAAAATTGTCTCTACCATCTGTGTGAGGTCTAGTTCCTTGAATGAGAATGAGATATTAAAATGCCATCCAGATGTCTCGATGCATATCCACATTAACATATTATGCAAATTGTCACAAGGCTTTTTTTTCCCTTCTTAAACAGAAAATATTTTCAGAGGGAGTGTAAGAAAGTAAATCTGTAAAGGCAAAAGAAAAATTTTAAAAAGGTAAGGAAAACAAGATGCATTGGATTTGCATTGCTTATCTTTTTATAATCATATCTTATGAAACCATGACTTGCAAATATTTTGCTGTCTTTCATTTTGCAAAAGAAAAATAGATGCCAAAAGAAAGAGCAAAATCTACCTTGAAAAAGCAAAAATATGAATTCAGGATATACTTTTTTATAAAAGAGATTATATACACACTAAGAATATTCTTTGATTCAGCATCCCCAATTCCCATATGGCAAATATCATCTTTTAAAGTTGTGTGTCAGCTCTCTGTTACAGTAAAGAATAAGTAAAACTTTATTTCAGATGTTTTTATTATTAAAACATTCTAAATGATGGCATGTTAAAAATGCTTCCACATTTGTGGGGTTTTTGTATGAAGTATGGATGATACAAGGTTTTTTAAAATGTTAAAAGAATTTCCATGAAAAATATGGCATGTTGGCATTAATAATAATTAGATTTCAGAAACAGCATGATTTGTGAAAGAATAGTTATCTGATTCATTCTGTGATTAATCTGGACTGAACCTGATATTTCTTCGAATCTCTGTGTTCCCTTTTAAAATTCTTTTTTTTTTTTTTTTTTTTTTTTTTTGAGACGAAGTCTCGCTCTGTCACCCAGGCTGGAGTGCAGTAGCGTGATCTCAGCTCACTGCAAGCTCCTCCTCCCGGGTTCACGCCATTCTCCTGCCTCAGCCTCCCCGGTAGCTGGGACTACAGGCGCTCGCCACCTCATCCGGCTAGTTTTTTTTTTTTTTTTTTTTTTTAGTAGAGACGGGGTTTCACTGTGTTAACCAGGATGATCTCTATCTCCTGATCTCGTGATCTGCCCGCCTCGGCCTCCCAAAGTGCTGGGATTACAGGAGTGAACCACTGCACCCGGCCAATAAAATACAATTTTTAAAAGAGAATATTCGTGAGAATGTGGAAGTTGGATTAGAAGTGGGCAAGTGACGACAGAAGGGAAGGATGGAAGAGTCTAAAATATGAGCTAAAATTGGAGTTGTTCACTATAACAAATCAGCTAGACATTCTATCTTCTTCATTCTCTTACAATTAAGCTGTGTCGTGTAGTATAAAGTGAAGATGAAGATAATTATCTAGTAGATTCAGTTCAGCAAACACTAGCTCAAAAGAATTAGATGATCCAGGCATCCTTTCCACCCACGCACTTTGCTGATAAATTGGCTGTGTTCCACCTGCCTCACATCCTTACTTGGTTCTGATAGCTGTAGCATCCGTCTCATCCTTCTCAGAGACAAATGACCATAGCCAATTGCCACTAGGTGTGCTGAACTTTTTCCAAGTAATCTCAACGAAGAATAGTGAAACCATATAATTCAAGAAATACCTATATGAGTTCCTTAAAAACTGACACCAAATCCTAAAACGTAAGCCAGAATTCAAAGGGAAAACACAGACATAGCACTTACTACCATTGACCTGATGTCTAAAAAAGTTGAAATTACCGACTTTCAGTTCAAGAACTACTGAAGAATTATAATGTCAATAACTTTTAACCAAATTACTCAAAAGGATACGATAACTGTAGATCTTCTATCCAGGATAATAATCAGGAAAGAGGTACAATATTCTACCTGAGGAAAGTTTATATTTTACTTCAGAGTGCTTTGTGAAGGAATTAGCAGAAAGACAGTACAACCTGGCCTATCATTGAATCCTGTACACAATCTAGATTCAAAATAGATAAGGTTCAATGAACTGAATATCACGCACAGATTATGAAAGTCTTTATCAAGTACTCCAGTGCCAATTTTAAGTGGCATTACCTTGCAAAAACAAAACCAAGATTCTGCTTATGATGAACCATTTGAAAAAGCAAACTTATTAAGAATGCTAATTTACAGAATCAAATGTAAAAACCTTTTATTTTTGTTTATTGCTTCACATTATTATTCATTTAGTAAATATAATGAGCACAGTTTGGGCACTAGTCACTGTCCCACTGCTGATTGTCATCCGCTGAAGACCCATGTGACAATCCTGTGTAATACTGCAGAGAAAAGATAATCAAATCTTTCCTCCTTCAGTCTCTCTGCATTTCAATCCATCTCCTAAAGCTCATTTGCCAGATATTCAAATATCTAATGTTAATGATGCCATTCCATAGTGCAAAATTTTTCATCAATTCCCATCACCGAAAGAAAAAAAAATAGAAACCATATTCCATGATAGTTTAAAACATGTTACTGTCTGGCTGAAACCTAACACCATACTTTCTTCTTCGTACTTTTCCAACTTCTCTTCAAGTACTTGAAAGTCCATTCAATCTGTTACTCAATAATACTTTCCCACCCTTTTACTTTGCTTTATACGCTTTCTTATTCCAAGACTGTCTCTATCTCCAGATCTTCAAATCCTCCCAATTCCTCCAAAAACTAAGGCAAGTGATTTTTTTAAATTAAAAAAAAAAAAAACTTTACACAAAGAAACTAAACTTTACACTTTAAATTAAAAAAAAAAAAAACTTTACACAAAGAAACTGTATCTATCTATGGTAGATACAGCCCAGTTTCTTACAAAAGGTTTTATCCACAAAGGTCTTTTCTTATTCTACTTAATGATACTGCTTATTTTAAAAAATCAATTAAGTATATTATGCAGAGAAATGCACAAATCATACATGCAAAGTTAATACATTTTCATAAACTGAACATGGAGAACACTGTTCAAAGAGAACATGGCCAGCACACCAAAGAGCCCCTTCCTGTCCTCTCCCAGTCACTGTACCTCGCAACACTAACTCTTTACTGTCTTCCAGCAGCACATATGTTTTAATCTCTTCTTGGCATAAATAAAATCATACAGTTTATGCTGTTTTGTATCTGCCTTCTTCCACTCAACAGAACAAGTTTGGGATTCCTCGATGTTATTGGTTATGGCTGCAGTTTATTTATTCTTATGGCTATAATGTAGTCTATCATGCAACTATGCCACAATTTAGCAATTCATTCTATGTTGATGGATGTGTGGGTAATTCTAGTTTTTTACTATCATGGATAGTACTGCTGTGAATATTTAATTTACGGCATTTGGTGAACATATATATGCATTTCCTTTGGGTATGTGGCTATTTTTAAACTGTCCCATTGACCATACCAGACTATAAGTATCTTTAAGGCAAGGTCTGTACTTGCTTTTCCTCTCAGCATCTTGCCTACGATATTCATGTAATAAATATGAATAACTATAAGTTAAATATACTAATGTATAAAACCTATTGGAAAATACCACCTTATTTAAAATGAAATATTATATTAGTTATTATTGTTACTATTTTAAATAATCTAGGTCATCATTATCTTAATAGAATGCAAATATTTCACTGGATGGCACTGTTTTTCCTCACTGACCCTGGGGAAGGTCAGTCATCTTGTCCTAATTGCTGTGTCTTCAAATCCAAGCAATAGAGATAAGAAGATAAAAACTGCAAAGAAACTCCCATGAATTAAGCAATAAGTAGGTGAAAAGAGTCACAATTAAGATAATATAGGGTATCCTAAATGTAAAAGTCCATGTACTTTTCTAAAATGAGCAAATCTCCCAGTCAATGAAGCTGATTCTGGTTCCCATAAGACTAATAAAGCAAGCGTATGGCTCTCACTAAAACTGAGATTTGTGCATCTCCACATAGCTCAAGAGACCCAAGAGAGATACCGTAAATTTTCCACTTGCAAAGGAAAAACGGGCAATGAATTTTGCTAGTTTTAACAGCAGATTCACACATGCTCTAAAATGTTCAAGGGCAGCCAGTCCTTATTTATAGTAAGTCACTCTTAACACCAGACCCAAGCTTCCCAAGTCTTAAATTTGTGCTTAGATATGTGACCATTCAATATCACTGCTGTAATTAAAAATGCTGGGAGGAGCCTAGATAAATCCATTATGGGGTACACACCTGATCTCTTTAGCATTTAACACAAAACCACAAACATTTGAAATGCCTTATCAGATGCTGCAGTTGATTTTAATCAGCTCTGAGTAGTCCTCCCACCCAACTCTCCCTTACTGCATCTTTCATAAAATGACTTGACAAGCTTAACTTTTTCTTACCCACCACTTCTGCTGGGGACCAGTCTCATTATATCTGAGATTTTCAAAAACTGAACCAATACTCTCATTTTCAAGGTCACACACAAAATAGTCAAAATGTTTAATTTAACAAACCAAAAAGGATCTGTCAAAATGCATATCGATATTTGGCTTTTGATAATATTATACAGCATGTGTTTAACACTCACTAGACAGTCCAGAAAATGTACAAGTAACCTAAAAAACTTTTAAAAATAAATTTAAAATGTTTAAAATGAACTTCTGACCTCCTGAAAACTTTGGGGGTCAAAAAATAAAGAAGATGATCATTTACATTTCTACTTTTACTAAAAATTTTATTTTCCTTATGCTTACTTACTTCCTCAGATGGTGTATCAAATTCCTTGGTCTTCTGTAAGAAAGGCAGACTTTAAAAAGGTCGTCACTTACAGATATCTTGCTGAACACTCTGCCTATATGCTTCTACAAATTTTATCAGCATAAGAGATAAAAATTTAAATGTCATGAGGAAGCATCCAAGGAAAAACAAAGACAAAAAGGAAATACTTTTTCAATTATGGATTAAGAAAAGAAATCATGAGTGATCTAAAACTAAGCTTACTAATTCATTATCCACAATGATTAGGAAAAGTTCAGTGTTCCCAGTGAAGAAATTGGAAATTAAGAAAATAAGTAGGTCTAAATGTCAGTCTAAATTGCTTGCCTTGTTTGTGGGCTAAAGCAGTCATAAAACTTTTCTGAGAAATGACTCATACTCTCTAAAACTTGCCGTTAGCTCAACTCTGTGTGTGTGCACCCAATTGTGTGTGTGAGAGTCTACGTGTGTATGGAGGATAGGAAGAGATCCTGTTCAGATATATGTACTGATTGGCAACTTTGGGTCCATAGCAATTTGTTAACTCTTCTATTCCCTGAATAATCTTGCTTGCAAGTCTAGCAAATCTCTGGACATTGGTCAAGTTACAATTAATTCTCCTTTCTTCTGTGAAGACAAAGGAGGGATAAACTGACGGTATTGTTCCTGGAACATGGTTGAGTGAAGTTTTGACAATTTTATCCTAAGACACAATATATGCATGATATAACAGGGGAAGAAAATGTACAAACATAACATAATTTAATACATAAAATATATAATTTTATATATATAATATAAAAAATAAATTGTTGGATATATATATAATATATATATATGCCCAGAAAAGTGCATATGCTTGCTAGTTAACATGAATTGAGTACATACTCTGAGCCAGACAATGGCCTAGAAGTTTTGCACACTTTTTTTTTTTCCATTTAATCCTTTATCAACATCTCCTGTCAAATCTCTAAGTCCTCTTTCTTTTACTCCAGCCAGTTGGTGGCAGCTATCGGACATAATATGACAACATCTTGTCTCGCACAGTAACTTCTGTGCTGGGCTTCTCTATCAGAGCTGGGAGAGTCTCTTACGGAAATATTCTGATACACATGTGCAAACCTACATATGCAAGAGACGGAACACTTTAATGGGCCAACCTTGCCCAACAGAGTGGAAGGTTTTATGTAAATACTCCTCCCCTCCTTGATCCCTTGGAGACAATTCTATAGTGCAGTCTGAACAGTCCTCAAAGGACCTGCAACAGGGTCAAGACCTAGTGTTCACAGCCATGAACAACTTGGACACAAAACCTTGGATTAGGTTTTCCTCCCTCCCTGTTTCACTCGTTCTATGCTTCCACTCCTTGAGATCCCTTTGCAGTGCAAACCACCTGCACCCAATCCCTTATCTTAGGCTCTACTTTTGAGGGAAATCCAGGCTAAAAAAAATGACCCAATAAGGAAGGTACTGTATTATTTCCATTTTAAAATGAAGCTCCTGGTGCACAAAAAGGTTAAGTAAGTTGCCCAAGGCCACACAGTAAGTATTAACACTCGGTTATGAATCCACCCCACAGCTGTGTGCTCTTTACCGAGAAAAGGTATTGCCCTTCCAGCTTCATCAGAACCATATAGATGAGGGAGGATACTCCCCAAGAGAACCATGCTCCCTGCAGAAGGCAGATAAGCTGGAATGCCAAATAAATCAAGCAAACACAGCCTAGAGACAAAGCCTGTTCATTGAGACAAAGCCTTAGAAACCCAGCCTCACTCCTTGATACCCAGCGTGACACACTTCCATCTAGTGACTTGGGGAGCAAAGGTATTTCGCTAGAGTAGCATAAAGTGTCTGAGCAAATAAACCAAAAACTGATATTTTAAAAGTTGGATGTAGGCCGGGCGCGGTGGCTCAAGCCTGTAATCCCAGCACTTTGGGAGGCCGAGACGGGCGGATCACGAGGTCAGGAGATCGAGACCATCCTGGCTAACCTGGTGAAACCGCGTCTCTACTAAAAATACAAAAAAACTAGCCGGGCAAGGTGGCGGGCGTCTGTAGTCCCAGCTACTCGGGAGGCTGAGGCAGGAGAACGTCGTAAACCCAGGAGGCGGAGCTTGCAGTGAGCTGAGATCCGGCCACTGCACTCCAGCCTGGGCGACAGAGCGAGACTCCGTCTCAAAAAAAAAAAAAAAAAAAAAAAAGTTGGATGTAGAAAGCACAATAGTTATCATTTATTGAGCACTTACTATATATGTGTCAGAGTATGTAAAAAAACTGGAAAATATAAACTTATTTTTAAAGGTATCTTACTTATATTTTCAATTTTTTTTTCAGATATCTATTCCAGGAGGAGTACCTTTAACTTGAAAGCAATGAGTCCAATTATAAAAAAAATCTTTAAAAAAATGCAATTGAGTATTTTACTGCAAAGCTGCCTATTAGTAACTGAGTAGAACTTAGTGTCCAGTGTCAATTTCTATTTATTGTGCTGTCTATGAGTGCCTAGCATAATATCCTTGGGGGATAAAGCCCTTTCAAGCAAATAACATGTTGGAAAGAAATTGTCTGTCTGTGGTTACCAGACTATTCTCTGAAGTATGTAAAACCTATAAGCTTTTGTTATAAAGCTGGATGATGCAGAAATGATTGAATTCAGCAGTTTAAATCTAGGTACTGATACTCTCTGGAATATTTAAGGGTATAACTGACATTTAGTTATATTTTAAAGGGGTTACTGGATTTTTTTTTCTTTTTTCCCTACAGAGCTCCAACCACTGAATGTCAGTCTTCTCTTGATGCCATCATGCCTAACATGAGGTGGCAGCCTGCCTCTTGACCACAGTCAGGGTTGTACCTTCCCAGCCTCGTAATGAAGAAGGTTCAAGGCCATCTCTCCTGATGCCTAGAGAATCTGTAGCCACACAGATTGTGCTGCTGCTCTCGTACCTGCTGATACTCACTGATGGAAGCACTAGTTTTCCTGAGGCCCACACACCTTTTTGAGATATTTCCACCCATCTTTCTCCTCCCACAATTTTCTCAAAAATTCATCTGAAGTAGTGAGAAGTCATAACCCTTAACTCCTTCTTATTCTGGAGATCTTTCTAAAGGTTAAGAGCAACAACTCAAAGAGCATCACCTGGGTTCTATCCTACTTTCCCCCACTCTCAGCTGTGGGAGCCAAGGGTATATTATTTAATCTTTCCCTATCACAATGTTCCCTTTGTAAAAGACTGGCCATAATATAATACCTATCTCAGGGTTGTAAAGAATGAATGAGATGTTACATGTTAAGTTGCTAAATACATTTTTTGGAAAATAGTAAAAATCTATAAATTTGTGAATCATGTCTGACTTGGATCCAGGATGTTTATTTCAAGGTCACACATTAGAGTATGCACAACTAACCTAGATGCTTTCCTTTGTGGCTCCAATACACAATCTCAATTTCTGCCTATGTTCAGGTGCTCAGTTCAATTCAAAACAGATCCCATAAGATAACTTTCTTCTCACTGCCTTAGAGTTAATATTTTTTCCCAGTCTATCTCCTTGACTTTTTTTACTCAGCTTTTATGTTTGATCTTCTCCCCCCATATATCTGTCTTACAATATGAATCGTTTTCTCTCATTTATGTGCAATACTCTTAATTCACAATTCCTGCATCGTTTATTTATTCATTCTTTCAATGATGTCATCAAGTATTGACCATATGCTAACTAGGAGAATAGCAGGAAAAATAAGATGAAAACAACCCTATTGATATGTTGTCTTTGTCCCTCAAGTTCTAATTATCTGTAACACCGTCTTATAGCTCATAGTGAATCAATGTATTTTGTCTTTGAAATACCATGTATTGGCCGGGCGTGGTGGCTCACACCTATAATCCTGGCACTTTGTGAGGCTGAGGTAGGTGAATCGTCTGAGGTCAGGAGTTTGAGATTAACCTGGCCAACATGGTGAAACCCAGACCCAGTCTCTACTAAAAATACAAAAATTAGCCAGGCATGGTAGTAGGCGCCTGTAATCCCAGCTATTTGGGAGGCTGAGGCAAGAGAATCGTTTGAACCTGGGAGGTAGAGGTTACAGTGAACCAAGATCGCACCACTGCACTCCAGCCTGGGCTATAGAACGAAACTCAGTTTCCAAAAAGAAAGAAAAGAAAAAAAAATCACATATCATAAGAAGTCACATATACTTAGATTAGCTCATTTATTAAAGATAGATAGGAATGCACACATTTAAGGTTCAAACATCACCATGTTCAAACATCAATTTTACCATAAACGTTTCTTATTATGCCCTCTAAATATGGTGACTATTCTGCTACAGTTATCTAGCAAACACATGCATTCATAACTCAAAGATACAGACCTACCTTATAAAGTAGCTAGTGTGGAGAATAGAGAATATCCTTCATTTGCCTAACCGGATATTCAACAAAATAAAGCAATGATTTCCAGAAGCCAGTCATTTTGTATATTTTTGAGCACCTAATGCACTGAGCTTTCTGCATATCATTCTCCCAAATGGCTCAGACCTCAGTTGTTTCTGTCTCAGTACAACTACTGCCAAGAAAGAAATTTAAAATAGAAAGAAAATGAAAACTTAAAAGTATTTTATTATCCCTTCCACAGAAACATTTTCACTTCCTATTTCTACCTCAACAAACTCTGCAACCAATATAAAGGATTTAGGAACTAGAAATCTGGCATTTTCTAGTTTTTGCATTCAAAATGCTACTTCATTCTTTCTGTCTCCCCAATATATTTGATTCTCTGGAGTCAGTATATACTCTGAATAGTTTTGCACCTTCTTTTTGCCAGGCATTAGAGTAGAGTTAGCAATATTGAGAAATTGCAGTGCTTCATAATGCATAAAATTGCAGTTATAAATGTATTCAGCAGATTATTCAGTGATTATAATATATCTTCATAGATTAGATAATTTTTCTTTGGAATGCATATGATGAAGGCACATTTAAAGTCAAGAGGAATGAATCCACTGATTTACCTTAAATCATCTACTTTTTAAATATTGGAAGCAAGGTAAAATATTGAGTTATACAAGTAATTTGTAGGTTAGAAAAGAAATAAATGTGTGTTTTTATTCTGAGTAAGACATTTATCACTACCTTAGATGCTACCTAGATTATAAAATAATGAATGTACATCTTCCCTGCTTGAATTGATTGGAAGGTTTGTAACAACGTGGATAGTATTTTCAAAATGTAATTGATCTTCTCTTTGACCAAAATAAATTACAAAAAAAGTGAAAACATGTTCAGTAATGCTAATGAGTGTCTTAGCTGTTTAGAAGAAAGCAATACAACTTTAGTCAGTTATTTTCAGGACGAGACTAGTTAATGATGAATAAAATTAACCATATATTTCAAGTAAAACCAACAAAGACAATACATTGACCTAAAGAACTAAGCAGTTAAGATTCTACATTTAAATGAACCACTTTTCATTTCAGGAGACACCAACGTGGTCATAAGAATATCTATATATATATATATATATATAGTGTTATTTTATTAGGTTGGTGAAAAAGTAATTGCTGTTTTTTGTGGGATTTTTGTTGTGTTTTGTTTTTGTTTTCACTTTTGCACCAACATAATATAATCAAGAAGGAAAAAGCAACGTACCCAGGCCAGCTCACTTAAAGAAACTTTATATGAATCAGAATGCCCAAGTAAGGAGTTGAAGCTTCTTTTTGATTAGGCTTGGGAGAAAAAATGTGAGAATAATCACTGGGCTTTAAATAAAGCATAATTCACAAGCATGTACAGATACAATAGATTAATTTTTAAATGAAATAAAATAGCTATCCGATAAAGATTATGGAGAAAGACAGAACTGTATCCTCTCCATTCATTGGGTGGCAGATTAACTAGATAATCCTAGATCACAAATAAAGGACCAAAAAATGGTGCCTTTTCAATAAATCCTAGTTTACCTTTTCATTTTCAGTTGAAGGTTATCAAATCCAAATTTGCTTTTCGTAATTCTAAGACTTACATGTTGTTAGACTTAAAATTAAGGTAAGCATTTTCTTTGGACACGTTTTTCTGGGCAAATTAGAATTAAAAGTATAAATGTGAGGCAATATGAAATACAGTTTTAGTATTATAAGAACATTTTTTTAATGAGCTCTACATTCTCTACTTTTTCTGTTCTTTGTCAATTATTTAACATAGTGAATACATTTTTAAAGAGTATGTGCTCTGTGCCAGCTTCTGTCCTAAGAAGATTATATGGTAGACAAAAATATGGCTCCTGCCCTCAAGCAACGTAAGGTGATAGAGGGTATGCCAGTGTTATAGGGGACATCAAGAAGTTCAGGTTTCAAGAGAAACTCAGACTTCAGGAATAAACTCTAGTGTGGGAATATAAAGCTTTTCTGAAAATGAGTCATTTAAGAGTAAGTGATGTGGTTTGCTTTTGTGTTCCTGCCCAAATTTCATGTCGAATTTTAATCTCCAATGTTGGAAGAGCCTGCTTCCCCTTTGCCTTCTGTCATGATTGTATGTTTCCTGAGGCCTCCCAGTCATGCTTCTTGTACAACCTGCAAAATTGTGAGCCAATTAAACCTCTTTTCTTTATAATTACCCAGTCTCAGGTAGTTCTTTATAACAATGTGAAAACTGGCTAATACAGTAAGCATAAGGATGTATAAGTAAGACTTTACTAAGACAGTGTTTTCAGCATGCTTATCCATGAACCAGTGGTTTTCCATAATTAGGATTTTACTGGTCCATGATAAAACAAGGAAAATGTAAGGATCATATTGTGAAGTTATTGAATGTAAGGGATTCTGCTTTATTCTGAGATAGTGCCCTTTGTAATTGTTTTTATGTTAATTTTTTTCAATAATAACTGCATGCATTTTGTGCATATATATATATATAGAGAGAGAGAGAGAGAGAGGAAGGGAGAGAGAGAATAATAAACAAATATGATAAAATGTTAAAAATTGGAGAATCTGGATATATTGTGTGTGGGAATTCTTTGTACTATTCTTGTGAGTTTTCTATAAATTTGATTATTTAAAAATAAAAAGTTAAAACTTAAAAGCACTTTATTTAATGAAAATCAGGATATACTAGATGGCAATTATTTTTATTTAAAAATAAAATTTAGATAATCTATTCTATCAGTTTTGAAATTTTAAACTGAAAATATATGGAAGAACTTCATACAATAGTTTCCTTTTGCTATTGTACAATTAGTACAAATGTGGTGGCTTAAAATATACCATTTAGTATGCTAAAATTTTGGAAATCAGAAGTTCAAAATGGGTCTCATTGGGCAAAAATCAAGATATTAGCCAGGGTGTTTTCCTTTTGAAGCCTCAGTGGAAGAATGCATTTCTTTGCCTTTTCCAGCATTTAGAGGCTTCCTGTATTTCTGAGATTGTGGCCCCTTTCTCCATCCTCAAAGCCAGCAGTGTAATGTCTTCAAATCTCCCTCAAACTCTGACTTTGACTCTCCTACCTCCTTCTTTCACTAATAAAGACCCTTTTAACACCATTGAGACCACCCAGTGGTCCAGTATAATCACCTCTTCTGAAGGTCAATTGATTAGCAATCTCAATTTCATCAGCAGCCTTTTTTCCACCTCACCATATGACATGACATACTCAGATGTTCCAGAGAGTAGCACATGGACATCTTTGGGGAAATTTCTGCCTACACTGTACAGAATGTTGGAAGACCATTGGAGGCCAGTGGATGAAAAGGTAAGGTGTGGTACGAAAGGGCAATGGAGACATGGGGGAAAAGCCAGGGAGTGCAGAAGCTTTTAGGTCATGTTAAGGATGAGGACTTCCCAGTGGGAAACCACAGGAAGAGTAAGTAGAGGCTAACCTGTTCAAGTTTGTATTTATGAAAGTTTCCTATATTCAAAGAAGAAAAGTAGTTTGGATATGAATGGCTTGCTGAGTACAGGTTATGAGGCTCTTCTTGTCATTCTGGTAAGAGCAAACGACATTTTGGTCTTGGATAATGGCAGTGGGAAAGGACAGAAATAAATGACTCTCAATTATCACTGGAAGAAGTGAGAAATTAAAATTGGATCCCCAGATGCTGGGAGCAAGATGGCTGAATAGGAACAGCTCCAGTCTCCAACTCCCAGCGCGAACGACACAGAAGACCGGTGATTTCTGCATTTTCAACTGAGGTACTGGGGTCATCTCACTAGGGAGTGCCGACAATCGGTGCTGGTCAGCTGCTCCAGCCCGACCAGTGAGAGCTGAAGCAGGGTGAGGCATTGCCTCACCTGGGAAGCGCAAGGGGGAAGGGAATCCCTTTTCCTAGCCAGGGGAACTGAGACATACAACACCTGGAAAATCGGGTAACTCCCACACCAATACTGCACTTTAAGCAAACTGGCACACCAGGAGAATATATCCCACACCTGGCCGGGAGGGTCCCACGCCCACGGAGCCTCCCTCATTGCTAACACAGCAGTCTGCGATCTAACTGCAAGGCAGCAGTGAGGCTGGGGGAGGGGCGCCCGCCATTGCTGAGGCTCAAGTAGGTAAACAAAGCCGCTGGGAAGCTCAAACTGGGTGGAGCTCACAGCAGCTCAAGGAAACCTGCCTGTCTCTGTAGACTTCCACCTCTGGGGACAGGGCACAGCTAAAAACAACAACAACAACAAAAAGGCAGCAGAACCTCTGCAGACGCAAACATCTCTGTCTGACAGCTTTGAAGAGAGCAGTGGATCTCCCAACACGGAGGTTGAGATCTGAGAACGGACAGACTGCCTGCTCAAGTGGGTCCC
The DNA here is from genome assembly GCF_009764315.1 of Trachypithecus francoisi. Classification (NCBI taxonomy): domain Eukaryota; kingdom Metazoa; phylum Chordata; class Mammalia; order Primates; family Cercopithecidae; genus Trachypithecus; species Trachypithecus francoisi. The sequence continues at coordinate 44,227,487 of NW_022681453.1, read as the reverse complement.
TGACCCCTGAGTAGCCTAACTGGGAGACATCCCCCACTAGGGGCAGTCTGACACCCCACACCTCACACGGTGGAGTACACTCCTGAGAGGAAGCTTCCAAAGGAAGAATCAGACAGGTACACTCGCTGTTCAGCAATATTCTATCTTCTGCAACCTCTGCTGCTGATACCCAGGCAAACAGGGTCTGGAGTGGACCTCAAGCAATCTCCAACAGACCTATAGCTGAGGGTCCTGACTGTCAGAAGGAAAACTATCAAACAGGAAGGACACCTATACCAAAACCCCATCAGTACATCACCATCATCAAAGACCAGAGACAGATAAAACCACAAAGATGGGGAAAAAGCAGGGCAGAAAAGCTGGAAATTCAAAAAATAAGAGTGCATCTCCCCCTGCAAAGGAGCACAGCCCATCGCCAGCAACGGATCAAAGCTGGTCAGAGAATGACTTTGACGAGATGACAGAAGAAGGCTTCAGTCTATCAAACTTCTCAGAGCTAAAGGAGGAATTACGTACCCAGCACAAAGAAACTAAAAATCTTGAAAAAAGAGTGGAAGAATTGACAGCTAGACTAATTAATGCAGAGAAGGTCATAAACGAAATGACAGAGATGAAAACCATGACACGAGAAATACGTGACAAATCCACAAGCTTCAGTAACCGACTCAATCAACTGGAAGAAAGAGTATCAGCAATTGAGGATCAAATGAATGAAAAGAAGTGAGAAGAGAAACCAAAAGAAAAAAGAAGAAAAAGAAATGAACAAAGCCTGAAAGAAGTATGGGATTATGTAAAAAGACCAAATCTACGTCTGATTGGGGTGCCTGAAAGTGAGGGGGAAAATGGAACCAAGTTGGAAAACACTCTTCAGGATATCATCCAGGAGAACTTCCCCAATCTAGTAGGGCAGGCCAACATTCAAATTCAGGAAATACAGAGAACACCACAAAGATACTCCTCCAGAAGAGCAACTCCAAGACACATAATTGCCAGATTCACCAAAGTTGAAATGAAGGAAAAAATCTTAAGGGCAGCCAGAGAGAAAGATCAGGTTACCCACAAAGGGAAGCCCATCAGACTAACAGCAGATCTCTCGGCAGAAACTCTCCAAGCCAGAAGAGAGTGGGGGCCAATATTCAACGTTCTTAAAGAAAAGAATTTTCAACCCAGAATTTCATATCCAGCCAAACTAAGTTCCATAAGTGAAGAAGAAATAAAATCCTTTACAGATAAGCAAATGCTTAGAGATTTTGTCAACACCAGGCCTGCCTTACAAGAGACCCTGAAGGAAGCCCTAAACATGGAAAGGAACAACCGGCACCAGCCATTGCAAAAACATGCCAAAATGTAAAGACCATCGAGGCTAGGAAGAAACTGCATCAACTAATGAGCAAAATAACCAGTTAATATCATAATGGCAGGATCAAGTTCACACATAACAATATTAACCTTAAATGTTAATGGACTAAATGCTCCAATTAAAAGACACAGACTGGCAAACTGGATAAAGAGTCAAGACCCATCAGTCTGCTGTATTCAGGAGACCCATCTCACATGCAGAGACATACATAGGCTCAAAATAAAGAGATGGAGGAAGATCTACCAAGCAAATGGAGAACAAAAAAAAGCAGGGGTTGCAATCCTAGTCTCTGATAAAACAGACTTTAAACCCTCAAAGATCAAAAGAGACAAAGAAGGCCATTACATAATGGTAAAGGGATCAATTCAACAGGAAGAGCTAACTGTCCTAAATATATATGCACCCAATGCAGGAGCACCCAGATTCATGAAGCAAGTCCTTAGAGACTTACAAAGAGACTTAGACTCCCATACAATAATAATGGGAGACTTCAACACTCCACTGTCAACATTAGACAGATCAACGAGACAGAAAGTTAACAAGGATATCGAGGAATTGAACTCATCTCTGCACCAAACGGACCTAATAGACATCTATAGAACTCTCCACCCCAAATCAACAGAATATACATTCTTCTCAGCACCACATCACACTTATTCCAAAATTGACCACATAATTGGAAACAAAACACTCCTCAGCAAATACAAAACACTGTAAATCATAACAAACAGTCTCTCAGACCACAGTGCAACCAAATTAGAACTCAGGATTAAGAAACTCATGCAAAACCACACAACTACATGGAAACTGAACAACCTGCTCCTGAATGACTACTGGGTACATAACGAAATGAAAGCAGAAATAAAGATGTTCTTTGAAACCAATGAGAACAAAGACACAACATACCAGAATCTCTGGGACACATTTAAAGCAGTGTGTAGAGGCAAATTTATAGCACTAAATGCCCACAAGAGAAAGCAGGGAAGATCTAAAATTGACACTCTAACATCACAATTAAAAGAACTAGAGAGGCAAGAGCAAACACATTCAAAAGCTAGCAGAAGGCAAGAAATAACTAAGATCAGAGTAGAACTGAAGGAGATAGAGACACAAAAATCCCTCCAAAAAATCAATGAATCCAGGAGTTGGTTTTTTGAAAAGATCAACAAAATTGACAGACCGCTAGCAAGACTAATAAAGAAGAAAAGAGAGAGGAATCAAATAGACGCAATAAAAAATGATAAAGGGGATATCACCACCGACCCCACAGAAACACAAACTACCATCAGAGAATACTGTAAACACCTCTATGCAAATCAACTAGAAAATCTAGAAGAAATGGATAATTTCCTGGACACTTACACTCTCCCAAGACTGAACCAGGAAGAAGTTGAATCCCTGAATAGACCAATAGCAGGCTCTGAAATTCAGGCAATAATTAATAGCCTACCCACCAAAAAAAGTCCAGGACCAGATGGATTCACAGCTGAGTTCTACCGGAGGTACAAGGAGGAGCTGGTACCATTCCTTCTGAAACTATTCCAATCAATAGAAAAAGAGGGAATCCTCCCTAACTCATTTTATGAGGCCAACATCATCCTGATACCAAAGCCTGGCAGAGACGCAACAAAAAAAGAGAATTTTAGATCAATATCCCTGATGAACATCGATGCAAAAGTCCTCAATAAAATACTGGCAAAGCGGATTCAGCAGCACATCAAAAAGCTTATCCACCATGATCAAGTGGGCTTCATCCCTGGGATGCAAGGCTGGTTCAACATTCGCAAATCAATAAATGTAACCCAGCATATAAACAGAACCAAAGACAAGAACCACATGATTATCTCAATAGATGCAGAAAAGGCTTTTGACAAAATTCAACAGCCCTTCATGCTAAAAACGCTCAATAAATTCGGTATTGATGGAACTTACCTCAAAATAATAAGAGCTATTTATGACAAACCCACAGCTAATATCATACTGAATGGGCAAAAACTGGAAAAATTCCCTTTGAAAACTGGCATAAGACAGGGATGCCCTCTCTCACCACTCCTATTCGACATAGTGTTGGAAGTTCTGGCTAGGGCAATCAGGCAAGAGAAAGAAATAAAGGGTATTCAGTTAGGAAAAGAAGAAGTCGAATTGTCCCTGTTTGCAGATGACATGATTGTATATTTAGAAAACTCCATTGTCTCAGCCCAAAATCTCCTTAAGCTGATAAGCAACTTCAGCAAAGTCTCAGGATACAAAATTAATGTGCAAAAATCACAAGCATTCTTATACACCAGTAACAAACAAACAGAGAGCCAAATCATGAATGAACTTCCATTCACAATTGCTTCAAAGAGAATAAAATACCTAGGAATCCAACTTACAAGGGATGTAAAGGACCTCTTCAAGGAGAACTACAAACCACTGCTCAGTGAAATAAAAGAGGATACAAACAAATGGAAGAACATACCATGCTCATGGATAGGAAGAATCAATATCGTGAAAATGGCCATACTGCCCAAGGTTATTGATAGATTCAATGCCATCCCCATCAAGCTACCAATGTCTTTCTTCACAGAATTGGAAAAAACTGCTTTAAAGTTCATATGGAAACAAAAAAGAGCCCGCATTGCCAAGACAATCCTAAGTCAAAAGGACAAAGCTGGAGGCGTCACGCTACCTGACTTCAAACTATAATACAAGGCTACAGTAACCAAAACAGCATGGTACTGGTACCAAAACAGGGATATAGACCAATGGAACAGAACAGAGTCCTCAGAAATAATACCACACATCGACAGCCATCTGATCTTTGACAAACCTGAGAGAAACAAGAAATGGGGAAAGGATTCCCTATTTAATAAATGGTGCTGGGAAAATTGGCTAGCCATAAATAGAAAGCTGAAACTGGATCCTTTCCTTACTCCTTATACAAAGATTAATTCAAGATGGATTAAATGTTAGACCTAATACCATAAAAACCCTAGAAGAAAACCTAGGTAGTACCATTTAGGACATAGGCATGGGCAAGGATTTCATGTCTAAAACACCAAAAGCAATGGCAGCAAAAGCCAAAATTGAGAAATGGGATCTAATTAAACTAAAGAGCTTCTGCACAACAAAAGAAACTACCATCAGAGTGAACAGGCAACCTACAGAATGGGAGAAAATTTTTGCAATCTACTATTCTGACAAAGGGCTAATATCCAGAATCTACAAAGAACTCAAACAAATATACAAGAAAAAAACAAACAACCCCATCAAAAAGTGGGCAAAGGATATGAACAGACATTTCTCAAAAGAAGACATCCATACAGCCAACAGACACATGAAAAAATGCTCATCATCACTCGCCATCACAGAAATGCAAATCAAAACCACAATGAGATACCATCTCACACCAGTTAGAACGGCAATCATTAAAAAGTCAGGAAACAACAGGTGTTGGAGAGGATGTGGAGAAATAGGAACACTTTTACACTGTTGGTGGGATTGTAAACTAGTTCAACCATTATGGAAAACAGTATGGCAATTCCTCAAGGATCTAGAATTAGATGTACCATATGACCCAGCCATCCCACTACTGGGTATATACCAAAGGATTATAAATTATTCTACTACAAAGACACACGCACACGTATGTTTATTGCGGCACTATTCACAATAGCAAAGACTTGGAATCAACCCAAATGTCCATCTGTGACAGACTGGATTAAGAAAATGTGGCACATATACACCGTGGAATACTATGCAGCCATAAAAAAGGATGAGTTTGCATCCTTTGTAGGGACATGGATGCAGCTGGAAACCATCGTTCTTAGCAAACTATCACAAGAACAGAAAACCAAACACCGCATGTTCTCACTCATAGGTGGGAACTGAACAATGAAATCACTTGGAGTCGGGAAGGGGAACATCACACACTGGGGCCTATCATGGGGAGGGGGGAGGGGGGAGGGATTGCATTGGGAGCTATACCTGATATAAATGATGAATTGATGGGTGCTGACGAGTTGATGGGTGCAGCACACCAACATGGCACAAGTGTACATATGTAACAAACCTGCACGTTATGCACATGTACCCTAGAACTTAAAGTATAATAAAAAAAAAAAAGAAAAAGAAAAAAAAATTGAATCCCCAGGTGGCAGTGTATTCTTCAGCAATATTAGGGTACAACTTAGAAAAAACAATAAGCAGGACTTGGGGAACGACTGGACAATGAGCATTGAGAGGGAGTATACCTGCTAAGGTTCACCAGAGAAGCAGAACCAGTAGGAGATATGGTTTTTCCGGATGGATTTAGTGTGAGGATTTGCCTTCACAACTGTGCAGCTGGTTAAGCAATCCAGAAGACCACAGGTTGGGCAGTCAGGAAGGGAAGATCTTGAGCAGGAAAGAGCTCCCTGGTCTTGAGCTCAGAGAGGTAGACAGGAAGGAAGATGTAGGGTAAAATGAGAACAACTTCACACTTGGCTGCTATTTGGAGCCTCTCAGTACATTCGTTTTGATTGAAATAAATCTACCTTAAAGTGATGAAATGATTGAAATTTTTCCACAAATAATTTGTGTGATACAGAATATAGAAACAATTTTATTTAAAAGAGATCAAGTATTCTAAAATTACTGCATGTTATGTTGGTGGTTGTGGTTGATCACATTGCTGCTTCACCGTCCCCTGTGGCCTCAGTGTAGGTGGAATATATCTTCCTGGTCTTTGGCTTTGGATGTGGCCACATGACTTGTTTTGGTGAATGATATTCAAGCAGAAGTAACATTGTGCCAGAGCCAAGCCTATGGACATGAGACCCAACAAGCCTTCACTGACTCTTTTCACCTCTGCCATTGCCATATACAAAGCATGGCCTGGGTATTCTGTTGGTCCAAGGACCATAAGAGACATGTGGAGTAGAGCTTTCCTGCTGACTCACAGACATACAGTGAGAAGAACAGCCACCCAGTCACTATAGTCCAAAGTACAATGTCCTAACCACGCATTGATAAGTCACACCCAAGCCAATCTGCAGACACATGTGCAATAATAAAGAATTATTGTAGTTTTCATCCACTGAGTTTTGGAGTTTGTTATATAGCAAGTATGAACTGATGCAATGGGGGAATAAATAGAAAATTTAGCTATAGTTATCTAAATCTTGTTAACCATTTCTCTATTCTCCATGGCACAATGAGATGTATGTTCTTTAGCTGTTTGTTTATTCAATAAATTTAATTATGCAACTAAGTGCCAATCATTGTATCATGCATTGGAAATACACCTATGAATAAGATATTGTGTCCATGTAATGCAGTGAGGAATAAAGATAAGAAATAATTAGCATATAGTTCAATAAATGTTGAGGGAAGAGGTATATAGCCTTTATGAGTACATTAAAATTTGCATGTTTAACTTAGCTGATCAATCAGGGAATTCTTCTCAGACGAAGTGACCTATTAGTGAAGCCTAAAGAATGAATGGAAATGCAGCACCATCTGCTTACCACCGTCAGTGGTCTTCAGTTTTTGTTGGCAGTCTAATTCATGAGACACAATATGCTTCTAGTAAGACCAAGTTTACTAAGCCTTAAGGAAGGATGGAGAAAAGAAACAACAGAGCATGCACGATGGCAGCATTGTAGAGTTCTTATGACTCCCAGGCACAGAGTCTATGTCATTCCATACTCAAGATAAACATTGTCATGAGAGGCAAGCTAAGTGTATGCAGAATCTCAGCCTGGAAAAGCCCCAGCTCTGAGCTCACTCTACCTTTTATGCCTAGTTGTTTAGATGTTCACTTAGGGGTATGTGACTTGCCTCCATACTCTAGGATGGCTATATCTCATCAGCACATATTACTCAAAAAGCAACTGCTTCAGCCAGTCCTATAGTCCCTGGCTGGATTCTCACTTATCTTGATCCAATAAAGCAAACTCTTAGCAATTCTTTGAGTTGATGTTACAAGGATAATTACCCATGGGCAAACCTTAGATGTCCGGGAGACGAGAAGAAAGGCCACAGATCCAGTTATTCACCCATTCCATCCATGGGATTACCCAGAAGCAGGAGTGAAAAAGCAGGAGAGCTTGGTTTGAAGAAGAAAAAAAAGAGTTGCAAATAGAAGGAAAAGTATGTTTTGGGAAATAAAATCCTAAAGGAAAAATAAAAGAATGTCATAATTATTCTGGAACTGAATGTGGTTCAATACAGATGGTTGTAAAATCTGGAGATGATACAATGTAAGGTAGGGCTGGATAAATAAACAGAAATACTACATAAAGATTTCAGAAACAACACAGGTTATTCTTAAGCCAGATTAAGTATTTGGAAGTTTATTCTGAGACAAACCAATGAAATTTAAAATGTGGAATTACATACACACATTCATGCATGTATACATACACAAGTATACAGACATATCCATATAATGTATACACACCTACATGTTTATATGACTTACTTTTGAAAAAGGTTGTCTTGTTGGCAATGTGAAGAAGGGAATGGAGTTGCAAAAGATTGTAGACAATGAGATTAGTTAGAAGGGAATTGCTATAACACAGACAAAAGATGATATTGGACTTAATTCGAATAAAGACTTGTGGACAGAGAGAAACTGACAGATTAGAAGAAATACATAGGAGTTAATATGCACCTTAACTGGTGATCAGTAAATGAGGTTAGAAAACAGGTTGGAAGAGTCAATAATATTACCTGAATTTCTGGTTTGAGCAACTAGTTGGAAGAAAGAACAGGAAGGCAGTGAGATCCAGCTTCCAAAGTTTGATTTTGAGGCATCTAGGAAACACCCAAATAGAAGGAACCAGTAGATAGTTAGATAAATAAATCTGGAGCTCAGAGATGCTGACAGTTCTAATAAAGTGAAGGTGTAATTATGAGAAAGTCCTTGTTCATCTATTAAGAATATTTCAATAATATTGTGGAAGTCAAAGCCAGGGACTTACAAAAAGTAAAGTGAACAAGGGTAGAATATCTTATGATACATTTGGCTGTAATGGAAGACAATCAATATACATGATGAAAGCTCAATCATTGTCAATCATTTTGTTACCGTAACATCAGGGGTTTAGTCTAGGTCCAGGTGCTCTCCGCATAGAAAATCAATGACTGAGACAATGAGTATTGCCAAGGAGGAAGGCTTTAATTGGGTTCTGCAGCAGAGGAGACGGGAGATCACTCAAATTCATCTACCTAACTGACTGAAATTGAGGTTTCATGTAGCAGGAAAGAAATGCAACAATATGTGAGAAAACGAGCTAGAAAGGGGCAAGGAAGGAATCAAGATGAATGAGGGGTATCTCATTGTCTGGATCTGGTGAGTTTCAATTCTTTGATATATTTTTTTGAGATGCCCGAAGGTAATTTCTAGAGGAAGGAACTCAGATAAACAAATCTAATTTTCAAGCTTTAAGACCAGAAGGGTCAATTTCTGTATTTATATAAAAAAATACTATCTATGGGATTATTGGGCCAGTTTCAATTTGATCGTGACTTTTAAAATTATAGGGACAAAGAAGAAGTTTTCTTGCCAATTAAAACTAAAAATCCGAAATCATTTTGAATAATGTCCTACATCTAAGATTATCTACTTGTGCTTATTATATTTGTATAATTGCTCTAGTCTACCTATAAATAATCTCCAAATTCCATTTCACTTATAATGAGTAATCAAATTATTTGGCTTACATTTTTATAGTATATTTTTCTGCATAAAAGAAGTCCACCTATATTAAAAAAAAAAAAAAAAACATGGAAACCCATTTTTTTAAAAAAAATGCTGCAAGTTATCCTTTTCCGAGAAAGGTAATAGCAAATAGTTTGATCCAGACTACTAGTCTGGCAATGATATTTGTGTTTTCCTTTAATACTTGATTATGCTCTTTAATTTCAAAATCAGGGCTAACTGGCTGCCATGAACCAATTTTACATTATGTATTTACTCATAATTTTAAAAGTTGAATTCTCCACACAGTTGGTAACAATGGCTACAACATGGGTACAAAAGAATTGTCCCTCAGTTATTTCAAATACCATTAACTTTCTCAAAAGTATTGAATTGAAGTCCTTCCAGAAAATTGAATCTGGTCATTACCTTCTCCTCTTCACCATCAACATTCTATATTTCATCTGTTGTTTTACTACCTGTTACTCCATCTGTTTTCATGACTGTGGTTAGGGTTTATAAACATCCCCTACATTATATCTTATTCCCAGTCTGCTTTCCCAGGGAAAACTCCTTTGAAGTCTGTTTCTTACTGCAGACTTTTCTGTCTTGTATTTTCACCAATGTTTTCTTCATTTTCAAAATCTAAAGAATAAATTAGCTCTCACAACCATTTTATTTTCTTTTTTATACTCTGTAAACCAGAATGCCTCATGAAATACAAATGTATTAGGAAAAAAAGTAGATACAGATGCAACAAGTCACTTACACCTTTCCCTAAATAGTTCAATACTAAAAAAATAATTATATCTACTTTTTTCATACAAGTAATCCAAGAATGAAAAATTACACAATACAGATTGTTATTTTTTAAAATGCCTCTCATCTGCTGTCTATTTCTAGCCCTGCTTCTAAGAAGCAATCACTTTAATCCATTTTAACACTACTCATGTTCATTAGTTTTCTACATTATATGTTTATATCATATTTTTCTTTTTTTGGTAAAGTTTACTCAGGACCTAGTTTTTTTCCCTGTTATGAAACATCACGTATTAGCTCATTTAAGTCACTTAGCATATCCACAGTCCATTCTTCTCCTGAGTTGTGATAGTTCTTGCATTAGTTTGCTAGGATAGCCTCCTACAAAGTGGGTGACAACAACAAAAATTAATTTTCTCACATTTTTGAGACTAGAAGTCCAAGATCACAGTTGATTTTTTCTGAGGCCTCTCTCCGGGGCTGGTAGATGGCTTTTTTCCTCTGTCTTCACAGTCTTTTCCCTGTGTAAATCTGTATCCCAACCTTCTCTTCTTATAAAAACACCAATCATAATTGGATTAGGGCCTACCCTAATGACCTCATTCTAACGTTATTACCTCTGTAAAACCCTATTTCCAAATAAATCACATCCTGAGGTATTATGGGATAGGATTTCAACATATAAATTTGGAGGTTCACAATATAGCCCATAACATGATTGCTATGATTGCTAATTACTATTGCTATTATTACTTTTATTATTTAAATTGATTCCTTCAACAAATTATCACTGATCAACCCAACGAGAACTTTTTTTGTTTTTTTTGAGACGGAGTCTCGCTCTGTCGCCCAGGCTGGAGTGCAGTGGCCGGATCTCGGCTCACTGCAAGCTCCGCCTCCCAGGTTTACGCCATTCTCCTGCCTCAGCCTCCCGAGTAGCTGGGACTACAGGCGCCCGCCCCCTCGCCCGGCTAGTTTTTTTGCATTTTTTAGTAGAGACGGGGTTTCACCGTGTTAGCCAGGATGGTCTCGATCTCCTGACCTCGTGATCCGCCTGTCTCGGCCTCCCAAAGTGCTGGGATTACAGGCTTGAGCCACCACGCCCGGCCGAGAACTTTTTTTAAGTTGTTCTCTTGGAGCTTATATTCAAGCAAGAGAGAAGAGGTATTGAACCAAAAACTACCATAATATTAGATGGTGACAAATATTAAGAAAACCATAAAGCAAAATAATTCATGGTGTGAAGTGACCAAGGGGCAAGGTGGAGATCTCCTTTGAAATGTTGGAAAGTGACAACTGAGTTGAACGTGCACAAGTATAAGAAGACAGCCACACCAAAAATTTTAGAAAGAATTTTTGTAGCAAAGATACAACAAATGGAACGGATCAGAAGCAGAAAAGGGCTTGGAGAGTGAGAGAAATAGAAAGAAAGTCATTGTTTTGACCTCCAATAAGGAAACAAGTCAGAAAGGTAAGCAAATTTGCAATTTTTGCGGGGCCTTTAAAACCTAGACAGGAATTCTTCTTTGAGTTTTCTTAAGTTTAAATTAATGCTTGATTTTTTATTTCTTCTAGAAAATAGATATGATTATATATCTGATTGCCATTGTGAAATATCAGGCAATTGATTACCCTAAAAATACTTCCTTCCCACCTCTCACCCCTTCTGTCCCCTATCAATTAATTCTATATTTAAAATTATGTTTTGATAACACTTAGAGTCTATTTTGTCACAACAGCTAGATCTCCCAAACCATACTCTACAGATATATTCCAAAATGAAAAATTTAATGGCCTATACTTGTAATTATGCCAATGGCATGATTGAGTAAATGTTACTTATTGCAAAATCAAGAAGTCTGTTTAGACTGACAGTATAAAACTTGGTTGCTAGGTGCAGGCAACTCAGAGGAGAGCTTCTAGAGTGTAAAATTCAACCGCACTCTTTTTTTCGAACTTTCTAACAATTTTACAAACTAATAAAACATTTTAATGTGTCTCATATTTGCATTGTGCTTTCTTGTCATTAGAGATTCCAAGTTCATAAATAGAAAGTACCTTCTTCATCATTAGAGACTCCAAGTTCATAAATACAAAGTACCTTCTTCTTGAAAATAGTTTTTTGTGCAGTCTACAGACTTCTTACTTTAACTGATTGCTTTTTAAGGATGATGTATAACTCTTCATCCTAAGATCTCTTTTTACTGAACACCTGTACTAATTACATTGTTAAGCGGATCTCATACCTTCCCCTTTCTTTAATTCCTCTTTATTTTTCTGGAATGCAACCTCAGTATTTTCTTCCTGAAATTCCTATAATCTTTTATTGTCAGAAATTTGGCAAGAATATATGAAATGATGAGACTTTTCAACAGCTTCTCTTACTTGGTCTTCAGTTGGCTTTTTTATTTTAAATACAGGGGTTTTTCCCCCTAATATTAGTCACTTTTTAATATTTATTTCCTCCACTCTGTTTTCACAATGTTCCTTTGAATTAAATACCATATCTCCTAAGTTTTCATTTCTCTTTATTTGTTGTGATTGAGTTAACTATGTTTTGAAAAATTTTAGTCATTTAAAATTTTAATATTTCTATTGATCTTTTTTAATTTTGACAACATATATATTTTTCAAGCGTTCTTTTTTATTAGATTTTTGTAACATACAAGGTGTATCTTTAGACAATTTTATAAAACCTCTGGTTTGTTTCATAAAATTTCAGTCTCATTTTCTCAGGTCTAGTAAGGACTTATTCACTTTTAAGTCTTTTTTTTGCATTTAATACAATTTAGGGAAGAACATAAATTATGTACTCACTTGACTATATTGAGTTTAATGTCCAAATGGAGGTTGTTTTTTTATGTTAAGTATGGTTGCAAAATTAAAAAGTGGGATAGAGATTTATCTGAATATACATTAAATTAAATATCATGGAATGATATTTTGTACAATGTTAGGCTTATAATAAGCTATTTTCATGAAAAACCTACTTGCAATTGACCTGAACAGATTAACTCTCTGTTAGAAAAGAGTACACATATGTAGATTATTTAATTAATCATTTAAATTTAACTAAACTGTGATAAATTTTATCCAAGTTTGATAAATTTTTACAATGACTGTACATAATTATTACTGAATAATACAGTATACATTTTAATGAACTTTGAGTGTATTACTCACATGAAGAGTGGGCTATTTAATTTTTGGGTTACAATTACTTGCTTTCATTAACAACTGGAGAAATACAAAAGTTTTTTAAAATTTTAAGAATTTGAACAAACTGATTTCTATCAAAGTATAATTTGAATATTGGAGCTACAATAATTTTACATCTCTTGAATGACTTGTTCATGTTAACTGCAAGGAAAATGTGAGTTAAGTGTGGACAACTTAATTGATTACCTAGATGCTAATAAGTATAAAGATCCATTTATTTTTTAACCATGAAATGGTAGGCTTGTATGGCATACATTTTTAATTTTACTCTGAGGTTTGGGAATGATGAAGTGATCTGTATACCATCCAGAATTTTAGACTTTGAGCTAGAGTTAGTATCTAGATGAAGCTTGGAGGTTTTTTTTTATGTTAAGTATGTTTGCAAAATTAAAAAGTGGGATAAAGATTTATCTGAATATACAGAATAACCAAAAATGTAGACCATAGCAGCTACAACTAGTTACCTAAAACTATCCATTATTCTTTTCTTACTTTCCAACAGAAACCTGACTTTTCACTCCAAGGACCAATGAGCTCAGCCTCTTTTGTAGCTAAGAGAGGCAATTCATCATAAGCATGGCCATTATGGTACAGGAGTGTCATGAAACAGATTTTTTTTCCTGACACAAAAAGGCTAAGCTATCCAAAGACTATTGACTTTTCCCCCTTTCCTTCTTCTTGCCCAAAATTTGGTTACAACAGCTGGTAATGTGGCAACTATCATGTGAACATGAGTATAAAGCCACATGCTAGTAACCATGATCAAAGAATTAGAAGCAGCTAGGACCCAGAGGACATTCCATGAGCAAAAGAACCAGCCCTTGATTTCCTAATATATAATATTATGGGTGGGAATATGTATTTGTCTCATCATTTTTATGCTACAGTTCCTGTTGCTTGCAGCTGAATTTAATTCTTATTCATATACAGACCCCATGAGCAAATATAGTAATTTAATTACCTCAACTTAGTTTTAGTTTCTCTTATATGTGAAAATGATTATAGTAGTACCCATCTTATTGCTATAATAATTGAATAAGATGATACACTTAATAAGCTTGTGCAGATTAGTTATTTATAGCAGAGTAACCGTTACCTCAAAACTTAGTAGCTTAAAATAATAAAAAAACTTTTACAAATTCACACAATGGATGTGAGTCACGAATTCAAGACTGGCTTACCTGGGCAGTTCTAGCTCAGTGTACCTCATGAGGTGCAGTCATATACTCAAAAGAGCTGTAGTCCACTGAAGCATTGAATGGGACTGTAAGAACTGCCCCCGACATGGTATGCCCACATGCTGACAAATTGGTGCTTGTTGTTGGCAGGAGGTCCCAGTTCCTCTTCACACAGAACTCCCCACAGGGCTACTTGAGTTACCTCACAACATAGCAGCTGTCTTTTCCCAGAATAAATGATCCAAGAGAGAGCCAGATAGAAGTTGTCCTTTTTATGACCTAGTCTTGGAAGTCACAGTGTCATTTCTACCACATTTTCACTGTTAGTAACAAATCAAAAATTCTAATCCACATTCAGCAGGAGAGGAATTTGTCTCTGACATCGGAAGGAAAGTATATCCAAGAACTTGTGGACACAGTTTTTAAATTACCAGAGAGGGATTGTAAATTTCCAGCCTATTCCTTCCTGCATGGCATTCTTCCACCCTCACATCAACAGGTGCACATACACAGGTGTGCATGCACACACACACACACATTTTCCTTTGTTCTCAGACAGAAAGACTAAGTTGCATGTAGAAAATTAATAGTTTGTTTGTTGCTGTTGCTGTTGTTGTTGCTCCAAAGGACTTAAGTAAGACTAAACTTTATTTCAAATTTTAAAAAACAGCTTCCAGCTCCAGAGAGAATTCATTATAGGGCAGCAGTAAAATGTCAGCAAAGGCCATGGCTTGTTATTATAAAAATTACAGCATGCTTTGGCTCAAATCAAATTCCATGAAATGTAGCATCCATACCAGCAAGAGGTAGATATACTAGGGTTAGCATACGGCAAATATTGCCCTGACCCCTGATTCTAGAACTAAATGATGTGTGACTGTATCAGAAAGAAACCAATTGCCATAAGTTTCATGTGAGGAGCAGTTTCTTTACAGTCTCACCATCTGCTGCTAGTTAAAATTTTTGTGCCTGCAAAATGATATTTTTACTCCCCACCCTCTACCCCTTTAAATGCTGTAATGAACAAGAAGAATTATTGAAAATGAGGAAAGCTATCTCCATACATACTTCAAAGCACTCATTAATGGAAGTAGAGTACCAATTTCATTTTTTGAAAGCATACTTCAGCTTCTAACGTACTGGAAAATTTTTACTGATTATGAATTATAGCATCATGTTAAAAATGCCTTTTGATGCTTTATGATGGTGAAAAGAAGATCGCACTTCTATGTTTTAATGATTGGTTACAGCCTTCACAAAAATCTCTGCATGTTTTAGTATTACAATTTAGGGACAAATCTAGTTAGCTTCTGTTAGTTAAGAATTCACTGGTTCTCTGATCATTTCAAGTGACTTGAAAGTAGAGAGAGAGAGAGAGAGACTCACGTAAGACACAGAGCTGAGCCAGTTTCTATGATTAGAAGGAGGTAACCTGGATGGGGAGGACCTAGGAGATGAAAGCTGCGTAACCATCCTTGACTGTCTTCTTTATTTACTCCTATGATGTTTCAATCAGTTATTTTGTACTTCTCTGTTTAACAACTTTACATCATAGCCTTAATAATCTTTACATATTTATATTGCATTCAAAGAATTAAGGAGGTTTCACCTATGTGGTGCCCTCAGGCAGCAACTGACCATCTGCTTTTCACCATCTCACCTACAAATTTACATGGGAACTTTGTGTATAAGTAAACGCTTATTGCATAAAAGCAATCAGATATTAATGGCATTCAACAAAAAGCATGCATTTCTGTATTTGGTCTGCAGGTCAGCTGGGTTGGCTCTGCAGTCTATGTAATCATTTGACAGGTCTGTCTTAAGGGGACAGTAGGATTCAGGGTGAAAGTTCTTCAAGAGAATATCAGAAAAACAATTGTTCAAGTCCATAACTGCAGAAGCACATGGTGAGTTTTTGTTTGTATTACATGTCATATCTGCTGACATCCCACTCGCCAAAGAGAGTGACATCCAAACCCAAAGTCGAGAGACAGGGAAGTACACTCGTGCCATGGAGGTAGATGATGGGGAGGAAAGTAAGACTTTTAAATAATAATCTAATATACCTTTCTGTGATCTATAAATTATGTATTTTTAAGCCAAAGCCACACAATAAATAATACTGTAAAACATGTAGTACAATTATAATTTGAACACCAGCCATTTCAAAACAATTTCTGGTATAACAACAGTTCTTCAGGCTTACAGAGGTGTACAATAATTTCATGTGGACTAAGTGATTTTAAAAATAAATAAAAGCTCTAATTCTACATAGAAGGATTTACCTTATTTGTAATATCCAAATCGATGTCTTTGATGATTTGATGACACTATACAGAGTAAATTGGTGTTTATGCCTAATTCCCAAATGAATTATTGGTATTACCATTCATTTAGTTAAGCAACAAATCTTTATTTAGGCTTTACTATATGTATGCACACTGCCCAGTCCTGGCAATACAAGACAAACAGGAACAGAATGGTATTCAATTTCTTGAAACTCACAGGTTGGTAGAAAGCAAACATATTAAGTGATTGTGATTTTTTAAGTTGATATTTAAAAGGTTAATATTAAAAAATACAGGGTATTATGAAAGCATATAGCAGAGAGAATAACACAAATCTACGAAGTCAGGAAAGGCCGTTATAAGCAAGTGATCTTTCAGTTAGAACTGAAGAGTGAGTAGGAATACAGCAGATGAAAACTGTGAGGCAAGATATTCCTGCCTTGGAATGAACATGGCTTTTGTGAATAGCAAACAGAAAGAAGTTGCAAGTACCGGATGGCTTCTGTGCAATATAGTGGAAAGGAAAACAATACAGATTAAGCTGGAAAGGTAGACAAATCATGAAGCACTACTCAGGAATATATTACAGAAATTGCTCAGGGCCTCAGTCAATGGCACTGGTTGAAAAGTTTTACACAGTGGGAAATGGCCATGGAGATCAGCGATGAATAGAAGTCAAACGCATGCAATAGATATTTAGAAGGAAGACTGAGAAAATCTTAGTGCTTGGGGTTTGGGGGTGGTGGAGAAGAAGCATCAAGAAAGATATGCAAGTAGAAAGGCTAGTGTAAGTGGAGTTCTTAAATTATTAAGTGGGGATTCTCCACTGACAGCAGGAAAGGACTGGAAGTTTGTTAGAGACCCACAAAGACTCAGTGAATGATTGGACAACCAGTGTCACAGAATATCTCTTACCAGCTCTCTCCTTTGGTCCTCACCTTCTAGCCTTTGCTGTGGTCACTTTTAACAAACAATTTTCATTCTCTGCTTCTTCACTCCAGGGCCTTTGGCTGCCAGAGAGGATCTCTAACTTTCTTTTTATTAGTCCCAGGTTAGATTTTAAGTAGAGTTCAAAAACAGCATGACTGGCTTTCCTCTACTGCTAAAAGGGAGATATGTGGATAATAAAAACCCCAAAGAGAGAACTGAAAGGAGTTCCTGTTATAAATACTGAGATTTGCAGCAATGTCTTTTTGACACCAAAGTCACTCTGTGCCACACTAAATACATGTTATTGTCACTGCAGAGATTAGGACTTGCCACCAGACAAAGTGGTCTGCAATGCTTGGAATATTGCCAATATTGCACAATATTGCAAATAAATATCTTCTAAGAAAATTCTGTGGTCTCCAGTTAAAATAAAACAAATAAAAATAAGTAAATAAACAAAAACATTATTATCCATTATTATGAGAAAATATTTTGTAGGACAGAAGCTCTTTTCCCATCAGAAAACAGATGTCCACATCCATTTGTGACGACTTATTTCCTTCCCAGATGTTACTTTTGCTGTGTAGCCATAAGTACCAAGAATAATCTAATGTCCTTATTTAAAATATCCAAGAACCAGCTGAAGAATTTTAAGTGTAAAATGTTGCTAGGTTGTCAACATTTTAGGGCACTTGGGTCTGCTATAAAATTGTTCCCTTCATGCAGAAGACAAAGGTAGACGAAGCCTAAATCTTTTAGGCTAGCTTGTATTCCTTAAGATCTCATGAATGTTAATTTTGAAGTAAATAATGCACTGGAAAGAAAATTAACTGCCGACTTAGCAGATGATGAAGTGCAGCTCTATGGACTCAAGTATCCCATCCAGAATGCAGGCAAGTCACAGTATGAGTCTGTTCCATTGTGCCCCCAACAGTGAGTTCTGCATACTAAATTTAAGGGCTTTCTTCTGTCATGAAACATACGCTAGTATATCATAAGTTAAATCACAGAAGTCACGATTTTCTAGATACATCATTGAAAAATTTATCATTTTTTCAGGATCCAACAGGAAATTTCATATACATATGGAATACCCACCCTTCCTTTTTAAACTCCTCCCAAAGAAAATGGGTCAGAGAGAAAAGGAAAAGAAAAGGTTACGTGCTTGGACGGATAGAATCATATTTTTGACTGAGGAAGACATTTGAAGACTATCCTATTAAAAGACTTGTAATGGACAAAAGGGTCCAGCTGCTTGCTACCTGGAGAAAGAAGCCAAAATAACAAGAACGAGGTGTGCTGGAAAGACAGTAAGCTTTATTATCTGTGGTAGCAAGGGGAAGAGTGGGTGGAATTTTTTCCAAACATTTCCACTCTTTAATTTGTGGAGGGAATTCAGGAGTTTTTAAAGCGAGAGGTTTGGAATGCAGGAGAAACAAAGGGGTTAGGAGGTGTCAGGTGGTGCAACCTGCTCCGATGACTTGTTTTGAATTATTATTCCATCTAGTGAAGGCACTCGTGCCATGATGGGCCCAACCAGGTTACAAATCAATTGCAGTCAATCTTGCAGTCAGTCTCTAGTCAGGAGTGGATTCCAGCTTTGAAGGTATCATTTGTTGGAGAGAGAACTCCGGAGGTGTCTGGTCTTTATCAGGATCTGGCCCCTAAAGTTTCTAAGGAAATTTATGACCAGATTAGAGAGCATGGTGTGTGCCTAACAAGCATCTAGGTAAAGAAATGCGCATAAGGCGCGGGAGCATAAAGTGGGAAAGGGAGAGGAGAGTGGAGGTTCACAGCACATTCTGAGGCCGTATTTCAAGATGAAAGAAAACACATTTGTAGTTTGTCTCAAAGCTACATATTGAGGCTGGAGAGTAAGGAAGACATTTTTTTTTTAAATGTTAATGCAATTTGAGCTAAGCTGCTTAGTTATAGGCTGTTTTGTTTAAAAGTTTTTCTTGAATTGATTTAATGAAAATAAAAATCATGTTTTATGTCCAGTGCTAGGCATTGGGTCTAACAAGCAACAGGTCAAAATATAGTCATGGAACGGAGGGAAGGAAGAGGAAGAGAGGGAACAAGGAAGAGAAGGAAGGAAGAGAGGGAAGGAAGGAAAGGAGGGAGGGAGGGAGGGAGAAAGGAAGGAAGGAAGGAAGGAAGGAAGGAAGGAAGGAAGGAAGGAAGGAAGGAAGGAAGGAGGTTCATAGTATCTTGAAATAACATACATATTTCATTAATCTTTTTATCTTTATAATTTGGTAAAGAATCTTGCACACACCAAGTCCACAATAAACGTTACTGAAAGAATTATTGTATCAAACAAAGTGCAATCTTTTCCTTGGAAGGTCCAGCTTATCAAGTCAACTATAGTATTAGCATATTTTGAAATATTTTTGATAACGAAAGTGTGGGTAATGAAATAATTATGAAAACATTTTGAAAATTCCTTCATATTTTACAGCTTACATTGATGTTTCATACCATTATCACAGTAGGGAAGAATTATCTGGCACTAGAAAAAGTCACAAAAAATAATGAATAGCAGTTTCTTTTTAGTTTATGTTTGTTTCACTATTCATGATGATTAAGTTTTGCTACTATTCTCAATTATTATGAATGTTAGAATGCATTTAATAGCTATCTCAGCCATTTAACAAGTATCCAAATTTATAGTCTTTATTATAGCTTGTTTTTCTGTTTCTATAGAAATATGTAGCTATTTCTCCTTTCTTGGAGAGTTTACTACTTCCTCAGGCATGGGGGAAAGTCTGTACTAAGTAAAATATTGTATTTTTTTTATATACAGGAAATGAGCAGATAGTAACATAACAGAGGTAACTTAGAAGTTTCAATCACTACAAGTATTTACTCTCACTGTGATTTATGCAGCCATATTGATCAAACAGCAAATCATTTGCATCATTAAGAACAATAGCATCTAGAGATGAGACTGATCTTTGAAGAGGTAAGGTAGAAATGTGTATGCCAAATAAATATTTAGTGATAATATTGATACTACATTTGAAAAACAAAATCCAATTTTTAAAATGTTGGCTAGAATAAGTAACAACATAATTGCAATCCCTGGGAAAAATTAATATTAAAAGTTTGGCAGACATTGAATTCTGGGGAAATTGGTTAAAGCATAGTATAATTTGAAAATTATTCATCCAATCTGATTAATCATTACTTCCCCAGGAATTTTAAGAATTAAATTGTTACTCAAAATGAAATAAAATGAAAAAGAATTTACTGTAAAACCAATACTATTTTTTGCTGCATACCCAACATTAGTCATTAGAACCATTGACATGCAGACAAAAGTATATCCCGGGTAGTGAAAAAGGATTTTTAATATACACCCAGAATTCTCAAATAGCCCCTGGGGTTCTGGTAGAGCTCAACAATACCTCAATGTGAAACTAATTCTTTAATACCAGAATTGATCTCATAACTTTGAGCTTATTTTTGACATGTTATCAAAGACAACAGCAACTCACTAATCTGCCAACCTCAGAGATAATGAATAGCCCTCCAGCAATAGAAAGTTTTTCTTTTGGAACTAACTTCCCAAGATGATTCCTTCAAATAACTTTATAGACCAGTTTAGCCTCTTTCCTAAGGCGCCTTTTTCCTTCTGATCAACATGCTGATGGAATGTCTTCAAATCTCAAAGCTACTGTTTAAGAGAATCAATAATAATAGTACTGTCATTTCATATGCATTTTTCTGTAACCTCATGAAACAAAACACTTGTTAACAAAATGTGGGTAAATAACACTGATGCACAGAAAACCATGCTGCAAGAAAGAGCTATGTGTTTCAACAGCATGTTTATAAATCGTTTGTATAAATGAATGGCCTGACTTCCAAATACTCTTCCTATTTCTTTTTGTTACCTACGTATTATATTCAAGAACACCACTAATCCTGAGATGAAAATATAAAATTGGTTAAAAAGAAAGTTGTGCTTATAAAGAGTTGTCCCCTAGATATGATGGTCCATACTGAGCCTCAAATTAATATATCCATCTTGACTTTACATGTGGTTGTAAAGACTAAAATTGTTGGCTGAGCTCTTGAGAGGAAGATTCCAAGAAGCATGAAAACTCAGAATAATTAATTAATGGAAATTAATTTGATTGCCCACATATAATATTTTCCCACGAATCCTTTATGATATTGAGAACTGACTTTCAAGAAGCACTTGGCTGGATTTGCCTTCTTGTTTTTCTTAAACATTTTTTTTTCACAAAAGTTATGTTAAAAATTCTCTTCACACCAAACAAAAATTATTTATTTACACTGTACCAATCTTCATTTATACTCTTCCTTCAACCATATCATACTTCCTGATACTTGAAAATAAAGAGCAAATGAACAACTGACTTGGCTGTAGGAACTTTTATTTCCAGTGAATTCTTGAGGTGAGTCTCCATTTTTAAATCTACAGTGAAATGCATGGATACAGAATAAGAAAATAAACAACCTCTTGGGCAGCATAACATTTCAACTGAGCAACAGACACATCACATCAGATGAAAAAATGGACACTTTTCTTTGTCTCACACACACATACACACACACACACACACTTGCTCGTACCCCTGGTAATCACATATAGTATGTTATTATGTCTTCCAAAATCCAGCATGGAATCTCAACTGATTGAAGTCTTTTTCAAATAATTGTCTCACATCTTTGTTTTTCCTCTTTGATTCCCTATCTTCCAGACACACTTATTCAAGTAAACTGTCATATTAAAAAACTAGCGAAAGATGTTACAGCACTGTGAAAAGCCCTCTGTAAATACTCCTTTTGTTTTTCAACTTTTAGTGTTGATGGCTTCTCATAATGGAAATTGTGCTTCCCCACTGTGATCTGTGACTGTTTCTCAGGGGTTTCCAGGAGATGGTAGGGTGAGGTGAAGTGGGACTCATCTAACTACCACAACATTCCAAAATCTCTCCTCTCAATATGAAAATATATTGGAGCCCTTAAGCTTCTCCTGGTCACTCATGGTTCCCGGTACATGCTTTGCACATGGCTTCCTTCCTGGGGTCATCTTGAATTCCCTCATAAGGCCTCATGGCAGGCAACAGGTTCTCAACTCAGCGTCTAGCACATAGGGAATTTGGAAAGGATCAGTGTGCAAACCAGACCTTCACTCTGTGTGTGTGTGTGTATGCTGCACCTCTCTCCTAACTTTATTGGTGCAGCCCCTTGCAGTATAAGGGAGGTGTACACAAAAATTCTCCCCAGAGTATCAATGGAAGGGTGAGACCAAGTGTCTCTGCCCCGTGACTTCTCTTAATCTATCCAGAACACCTCTTCTCATGTTCTGAAACTACAAGCGAGAAATTCAACAAGGCAAGGACAGCTTTTCTTTCTAGCTTTTCTCTCTCCTCTTTTTAGACCAGCTATGAGAACCAAGAAAAATGGAAAGGGAAAATGTCATAATAAAAAGGGGATGCACATTGGGTCACAGAATATCGTGGGATATAATACATCAAAATATAATAATATCATCATTTTATATTTGTTTGGGGAATAGGTCACACATTTTCACCTACCTTTAGCTTTTTTTACATTCTTATTCCCCTTGCCATCTGCTCCCGGTTTTGAAAAAGCACATTCACGCACGTTTTCTAGAACATGCAAATAAATAGTTGACTTTTAAAGACTAGGGGCACAAACATTTGGAGGATGTGTTCAAAATGTAGATTTCTTGTATCTTCAACCCTCCCCCCTTTTATTATTCAGTAAATCTGGATTGTAGTCCTGAGAAACTTAATTAAAAAAAAAAAAAAAAAAACTCCTGGCGATTTTGATGTACCTAATGCTGAGATCACAGTTTGAGAATTGTTAAACTCAGAGGCAAGAAGTGTCAGCAGAGGGAAGAATTAAAGATAAGAAGACAGATGTGATGGTTAATTTTATGTGTCAACTTGAGTGGGCCAGGTGGTACCCAGATTAGACATTGTTTCTGACTGCGTCTATGAGGGTGTTTCCAGATGAGATTAGCTTTTGAATTGGTAGAATCAGTAAAGCAGATTCCTTTTACCCATGGTGTAAGCATCATCCAATCCACTGCAGGCTTGAATAAAACAAAAGGTGGAGGAAGGAGGACTAACCACCTTTTCATCTCACTGCTTGAACTGGGATATTTTTTCTTATCTCCTGCCCTTGAACAGAACCTACTGGTTCTGTTTCCCAGGAGAATCCTGACTGGTATAATACATGGTATACATAGATCTAGCATAATGGATCTGCAGAGTTTTTACAACATCTCAGTGAAAATCAATCTTCATAATAGCTGTAAAGTGTTATTTTAAAAAGCAGAAACTTCCTAGGAGAGAAAACACTAAGGGTGACAACAGTTATAAGTAACTAGATAAAAACAATTATTAAGTATTCATATAGAAAGATTGGATTGTCGAACTGGAGGAAACCTTAAATAATGTATTCTAATCAGTGATGAATCTAGGGTTTGTGAATCCAGCAGCGCATACCACTGGGGTTGGGGGTGTGAGGTGGCTTTCTTAAGAAAAATAATTTTAAAACATGAAGTCAGAAATATTTGAGCTCCCAGGGCTTTGAAAGTAACGTGTGCAAGTGAGGATCCATGAAGTTTAAACTACATAAGTTTTGCAGTAAATCTGTTGGTGATTCCAAACCATCTTTCTTGAGGATGAGAAGGGAGACCAAAAAAGCAAAGAACATTGAACCTGTTCTCACACTGAGTCAGAGGAAAAACTGAGAAGAACCTTTGGGTCTCTGGACTCTTCATATTATACACTTATGTCATTATATATTCAATATTGAGTGTTATATACATGATTCATTTTCAACTTCCATACCAGGAATCATGAGGGTTCCCACAGGCTTCCTTTGAAGTGGAAAGACAGAAACTCTTTAAAGTAGCCATTTCTCACTGCTAAATACTAAATAGTAATTGGCTGTTAAAAATCCAAAGTTGAAACAATAGCTTTTGGTCAATTTAATTAAGTGTTTAAATTATTTGAAGTTTCAAACATTAGTTTTATGCTAAACCATCACAACTAGTTTTTGTACTGTAATTAATAGCAGCTAAATTTTAATTTAAATTGTGAGGGTTTAAATGTGTTAATTTAAATGTGTTTGGTGGAGATAGATTAGTGGTTTCTAAAATACTTAAAGTTCTCTATTATATCATTTCCAGGCATAAGAATAGAAATGTTGTAAAGCTTTCAAAATATATGTGAGTGTTTTGTAGAATCAAATATTCTACATGATAAACACCAAGCCGTGCTGAGAATTAGAGGCATTTTATAATCAGGCTTTCTAACATGAAATTATTTATTTTACTATTTATGAATAATGCTGTTCAACAAATTAAAATCAAACTGGTGTATGTGAAGAATTAATCCAATACAGCACTCACTTATGAATCAAGATAAAGTAAGCATTATGGGAACAAAAATAATAAAATATGAATTGCATTTTTATAAATCAACTCATTTATTTTTATAAAACCTTTGAGGAATAAAAAATCTCCCAGAATACAAGGCAAACACAAAACTACAAATGTAGTTTATGGAAAAAAAAAAACTTTACAAGCTTTACTGGGACTTCAATGTCCAAAGATATAGAATGTTTGATTTTGGAAGTTCATTTTGAAATCACAGCATGGTCTCAAAGAAATACAAATTATAGATTTGCATGACCAAAATTAGGGAGACAAAGAGAGTGTTGACCAAAATAATAGTCTACCAAAAGCAGTTCCTCCCTCAGACCAGCTCAACTTCATCCTGAGTCACCAGATAATGATGAAATTTTCTGCTTTAAAGATTTGTATGTCAGACAAAGGATTATTTTTTACTGTGTGTAGATACTTCATTCAAGTCAATAGCAAATGAACTACTCAGTTGTTTTTAAAAAATAGGCAAATGATATGAACAGACAATTAAAAAAATACAAATCACCAATAAATACATGAGAAGACTTGAAACATCAAAATTGAAGAAATGCAAATTCTAAAGAGTGACAATATTTTTAAATGTTTTAATGTGGTAAAATACACGTAACATAAAATTTACTATCTTAGTCATTTTTAAGTGTACAATTTGGTGGTATTATATATAGTTATGTTGTTGTGTAACCATCGTCACCATTTATCTACAAAACTCTTTCTATC
This sequence comes from Trachypithecus francoisi, assembly GCF_009764315.1. Lineage (NCBI taxonomy): Eukaryota > Metazoa > Chordata > Mammalia > Primates > Cercopithecidae > Trachypithecus > Trachypithecus francoisi. Next base: position 44,201,911 of record NW_022681453.1, on the reverse strand, counting down.
TTGCAAGCTGAAAATTCATACCCATTAAACTCTCTCCATTTCCCCCTCCTTGACAGACCCAGGCAACCATGATATCTCCATGAATTTGACAGCTTTAAGTGCCTCATTTAAGTGGAATCAAACAGCATTTGTCTTTTCGTGACTGTATTATTTAACGTAGCAATATGTCTTCAAAGTTCATTCATGTCATAGCATGTGTCCGAGTCTCCTTCCTTTTTAAGGCTGAACAATATTCCTGTGTAAGTATATACCACATTTTACTTATCCATTCATCCATCAATAGATATTTGAGTTGCCTCCACATTTTAACTATTGTGAATAATACTACCGTGAACATGGTTGTACAAATATCTTTTTGAGACCTTGAGTTCAATTATGTTGGATGTATACCAAGAAGTGGAATTGCCGAATCATATGGTAGTTCTACTTTTCAGTTTTTGAGGAATTGCCGTACTGCTATCCATGGTGGCTGCACCATTTTTGCATTCCTACCAACAGTGCACAAGGGTTCCAATTTCTCCACATACTTACCAACACCTTTTCTTTTCTTTATCTTCTTTTTTCTAGTACTAGCCATCCTAATGGGTATGACGTGGTATCTTACTGTAGTTTTGAAGTGCATTTTCCTAATGAATCATCATGCTCATTGTATTAGTCTGTTCTCATGCTGCTAATAAAGCCATACCTGAGACTGGATAATTTACAAAGGAAAGAGCTTTAATGGACTCACAGTTCCACATGGCTGGGAAGGCTTCACAATTTTGGTAGAAGGCAAAGGAGAAGCAAAGGCATGTCTTACACTGCAGCAGTTAAAAAAGCGTGTGCAGGAGAACTGCACTTTATAAAACCATCAGATCTCATGAGACTTATTCACTATCACGAGAACAGCATGGGAAAGCCCAGCCACCATGATTCAATTATAAAACCATCAGATCTCATGACACTCGTGACACTTACTCACCATCACAAGAACTGCAAGGGAAAGCCCAGCCCCAACAATTTAATTACACCCACCAGGTCCCTTCCACAACACATGGGAATTATGGGAGCTACAATTCAAGATGAGATTTGGGTAGGAACACAGACAACCATATCACTCACTGACCATTTGATTATCTTTTTTCGACAAAGGTCTTTTCAAATCTGTTGCACAATTTTGAATCAAGTTGTTAGGTTTTTTGTTGCTGAACTTTGGGAGTATTCTATATATACTAAATGTTAATCCTTTATCAGATATAAAATTTGCAAATATCTTTTTCTCCCATGTTCTGGGTTGCATTTTGCTCTGTTGATAGTGTGTTTTAAACGCACAATTTTTAGAAATTTTAATGAAGTTCAATTTGTTTATTTTGTTGTTGTTGCCTATGCCTTTGGTATCATAGCCAAGAAATCATTGACAAATTCAGTGTCATGAAAATTTTGCCCAATATCTTTGACTAAAAATTTTATAGTTTTAAGTGTTACATTTGAGACATGGAACAATTTTGAATTGTTCCAATCAATTTTTAAATAATGTTAGTTAAAGATCCAACTTCAGTCTTCTACATGAGGATGTCCAGTTTTCCCAATAACATTTGTTGAAAAATTGTCCTTTTCCCCATTGAATGATCCTCACATTCTTGTTGATTATCATCTGACCATATATTTGAGGGTTGATTTCTGGGCTCTCTATTCCATTCCATTTGTATCCATTCCATATGTTTGTCTTTATGACAGAACCACACTGTTTTTATTGCTGTAGCTTTGTAGCAAGTTTTTAAATCAGGAATTATGAATCCTCCAGCTTTGTTCTTTTTTATCAAGATTGTCTTGGCTATTCAGGGTTCTTTGACATTCCATATAAATTTTAGCATGGATTTTCCTACTTCTGGAAAATATGTCACTAGGATTTTGATTGAAATTGCATTTAATACATAGATAGATCACTTTGGATAGTATAGACGTATTAACAATATTGTCTTCCAATCCATGAACATTGGATATTTTTGCATTAATTTACGTTTTTTTAAAATTTCTTTCAACAATGTTTTATAATTTGCAGTGTATATGTCTGTCACTTTCTTGTTTAAATGTTTCCCTAAGACTTTATTCTTTTTGGTTGTATTATAGACGAGATTTTTTTTTAAATATCCTTTTGGATTATACATTATTAGTGTATAGAAACACAACTGATTTTTGTATGTCAATTTTGTATTCTGCAACCTTACCAAATTTATTAGTTATAATGTTTTTTTGTGAAGTCTTTAGGGTTTTCTACATATAAGATCATGTTATCTAAAAACAGATGATTTCACTTGTTCATTTTCTATTTGGATGCCTTTTGTTTCTTTTCATTGACTATTTGCTCTACTAAGACTTCCAGCACTTTGTCGAATAGAAGTAGTGAGAGTAGGCATCCTTGTTTTATTCTTAATGTTATAGAAAAAGCTTTCAGTCTTTCACCAATGAGAATAACGTTGGTTTTGGGTCTTTTATACATAATTTTTATGATGTAGACGCAGTCTTAGTTTGTTACATTTTGTTAAATGTTTTCCTCCGCATCAATAAAGATGATTATGTGAACTTATTTCTTCAATCTGTTAATGTGGTATATTACATTAATTTATTTTCATATGTTAAATCATCTTTGCATCCCAGGTAGAAATCCCACTTGGTCATGGTGTATGATCATTTTAATATGCAATTGAATTTGATTTGCTAATACTGTCCTGAGGATTTCTGCATCAAGGTTCATAAAGGATATTAGCCTATAATTTGCTTTTTTTTTTCCTTCGTATATCTTCTCTGCCCTTTTCTCTATCTTCTCCTTTGGGAGTCCTTCAGTGTATATGTTGGTGTATTTTATGGTGTCCCATAGCTCCCTTAGGCTCTGTTCCACTTTTCTTTAACATTTTTCCCTTCTGTTCCCCTCAACTTGATGATGTCCACTGTTGTATTTTAAGTATACAAGTTCTTTCTGCTGGTCCAAACCTGCATTTGAATCCCTCAAGTAAAGTTTTATGTCATGTATTCTATTTTTCAGCTCCTAATTTCATTTAGTTTCTTATCTGTTTCCTATCTCTTTATTGATGTTTCCATTTCATTCACACATCATTTCTCTTTTATACTTTTTTTTACATCTTCCTTTAGTTCTTTAATCTTCTTTGAGACAGTTATTTTAAAGTCTTTGTCTGACAGATTCACCATCAGGTAGATTTTTTAGGGACAATTTTTCTATTGTTGCTTTTGCCTTTTTTTTTTTTTGAGGCGGAGTCTCGCTCTGTCGCCCAGACTGGAGTGCAGTGGCGCAATCTCGGCTCACTGCAAGCTCCGCCTCCCGGGTTCACGCCATTCTCCTGCCTCAGCCTCCCGAGTAGCTGGGACTACAGGCGCCCGCCACCTCGCCCGGCTAGTTTTTTGTATTTTTAGTAGAGACGGGGTTTCACCATGTTAGCCAGGATGGTCTCGATCTCCTGACCTCGTGATCCGCCCGTCTCGGCCTCCCAAAGTGCTGGGATTACAGGCTTGAGCCACCGCGCCCGGCCGCTTTTGCCTTTTAATTGAGCTATATTTCCTATTTCTTTTTATGCCTTGTGATGTTTTTGTTGTTGTTGTTGAAAGCTGGACATTTGAATCTAATAATGTGGTAACTCTAGGAATCAGATCCTCCCTTTTCCATACAATATATTAGGTTTTATTTCTGTTTTTGTTTTTCGGATTGTTGTAGGCTATCTCTGTGCCAGGGATCAGACTAGGTGCAAACTTAATATCTTTCCAGGTCTTCTCTTAACTGGTACCCTTCTCTGGACATACACATTGAATTTCTAATTTCCCCTTTATATGTGGTTGCTTTTGAATGTCCTAGTTCTTAATGTCTGGCTCCCAAGAGGGGAAGAGGTAGAAATAAAGGTTAAAGCAGGCCTCAGTCCTTTAAATCCTTTGGAAATTATTTCAATCAATGCGGGAGAAGCTTGCAACAGGGGGGGGAGGTGCAAAAACAATGATTTCCTGCCTCTGATCAGAAGCAGCAATCAACAATCAGAGTACAGATTCCCAGTATTTAGAGGACAGGTTCGTTCTTTTCTTTCTTTCCTTCTTTCCTTCTTTCCTTCTTTCTTTCTTTCTTTCTTTCTTTCTTTCTTTCTTTCTTTTCTTTCTTTCTCTTTCTTTCTCTCTCTCTCTTTCCTTCTTTTTCTTTCTCTCTCTCTTTCCTTTTCTTTCTTTCTCTCTTTCTTTCCCTTCCTTCCTTCCTTCCTTCTTTCTCTCTCTCTCTCTCTCTCTTTCTTTCTTTCTTTCCTTCTGTTTCTCTCTTTCTCTCCTCTGACTTTTGCAAGCTGCATGTCAGCAAATCCTGAAACACATGCACACAAGCCTGCCACGTGGCTAAGAGACTAGAATGGGTAGCTGTTACTGTGCAAAGAGCTAAAATACAACCAAAATCTTTTTTAAAAAATCTATCAAAAAAAAAAATCTATCACACGCTGGGGCCTACAAGAGTGAGGTGTTTTGTTTTGTTTTGTTTTGTTTTGTGTGTGTGTGTGTTTGTGTGTGTGCGTGGCCATGCCAATTTGGATTGAAAAAGAATTGTGAGTGTGCAAATTGGAGTAAATGTCTAGTAAGCAATTTTATAGTATTTAACACATTATTTCACATACTCATTATTAATTCAGCTTGACTTTACCGTGCAGACAAATCATAATATAAACAGTCAAGTACATATTTACAAAGTTTTTTTTTTAAAAATAGAAGTAATCTGGACCAGCCGGGTGCAGTGACTCGCCCCTGTAATCCCAGCATTTTGGGAGGCCGAGGCAGGTAGATCACTTGAGGTCAGGAGTTTGAGATGAGCCTGGCCAACATGGTGAAACGCTGTCTCTACTAAAAATACAAAATTTAGGTGGGCATGGTGGCGCACTTCTATAATCCCGGCTACTCAGGGGGTTGAGGCAGGTTAATCACTTGAACCCAAGAGGTGGAAGTGCAGTGAGCCAAGATCGCACCACTGCACTCCAGACAGAGGGAGACTCTGTCTCCAAAAAGATAAAATAAAAATAAATAAATAAATAAACAAACACATAAGTAATCTATATGTTCCACATTGATGTATATTGAAAATAACCAATGAGATATTATAATATATAAATAAATATAAAATAAAAATGTAATTTATGACAATAATATAAAGCGTTGCAGGGAGGATTAAAAGTAGTTTATGTATGCAATTGAACTTATGTTGTCATCAGCTTAAAAGAGATTGCTATAACTATATAAGATTTTATGTAAGCCACATGGTAACCACAAAGAAAATGTATAGCAGAAACCCAAAAGAAAATGAGAAATGTATCAAAATACATCAATGCAAAAAAATTTTTAAAACACAGAGGAAGACAGCAATAGAGGGAAAGAAGGACAAAAGATCTATAAAGCAGCTAGAAAATACTTTTTAATGGTAATATTAATTTATTTTCTATCAATAATTACTCTAAATGGAAATATATTAAATCCCCAGACAAAGGACAGAGTGGCTGAAAAAATGAAAAAAAAGAACAAAAACAGGATCCAATTATGTGAATCTACTCTCACTTTCCACTTAAGAATGCACATAAACTGAAAGTGAAAGGGTAGAAAAGAATCGTCCATGTAACTGTAAACGAAAAGAGAGCTGGGCAGACATACCCATATCAGACAAAATAGACTTTAAGTAAAAACCTGTTACAAGAGACAAAGAAGGACATTATATAGTGAGAAAAGGAAGAATTTACCAGGAATATATAAGAATGATTAGAATACATACATCCAACATTAGAGTACCTAAATATATGAAGCAAACATTGACACCTAAAAGAAAGAAGTAGATAGCAACACACTCATCGTAGGAGACTTTAATACCCTATCATGTAGTGTATTCAATCCAGACAGAAGATTAGTAGGATACAGAAGACATGAACTATGCCTTAGGATAAAAACGTTTATGATTAATACACAGAACAGTCTACGCAATAGCAGTAGAGTGTAAATTATTCTTTAAAGCATGTGAAACATTTTCCAAGAACGATCACAAAAAACAAGTCCTAATAAATTTTAAAAGGTTGAAATCACACCAAGCATCTTTTCTGATCACAGTGGAATGAAACTAGAAATCAACAGCTAAAAGAAAGCTGGAAAATTCACAAACATGTGGAAATTAGACAACATAATCTTGAAGCAATCTTAATGTCCATTGATGGATGAATGAATAAAGAAAATGTGGCATACACATACAATTGAATATTATTCAGTGGTAAAAAGGGAAGAAAATTCTGTCATATGCTACAGCAAGGATGAACATTGAGGGCACTATGCTAAGTGAAATAAGTCAGTCACAGAAGGACACGTACTGCATGAATTCCATTTACACGACATATATGAAGTAGTCAAGGTCATGAAAACAGAGGTGGAATGGTGCCTGCCAAGTATGAAGGGAGGGAAAATGAGAATTTGCTGTTCAATGTGCAAGTTCCAAAAGTTCTAGAGATGGGCTATTCAACATTGTGTTTATAGTTAACAATACCGTAGTGTACACTTAAAAACGTGTTAAGAGGGTAGATTTCATATTATGTGTTTTTTACCCCAATAAATAAAGGAATACTCAAAATTGACTGTTTTAGTGGCTTAGGTTTTTAAAAATTAGGTCATTTTGGGGGGCCCGGAGTGGCGGCTTATGTCTGTAATCCTCACACTGGGGGGCCGAGGTGGGCAGATCACCTGAGGTCAGGGGTTTGAGGCCAGCCTAGCCAACATGGTGAAATCCCATCTCTACTAAAAATACAATAATTAGCTGGACATGGCGTATGCCTGTAATCTCAGCTACTCAGGAGGTTGAGACAGGAGAATTGCTTGAACCCGGATTGTGGAGGTTGCAGTGAGCCGAGATTGCACCACTGTACTTCAACCTGGGTGACAGTGGGACTCCATCTCAAAATAATAATAACAAATAAAGTGAGGTCATTTTTATTACCGTCCATAATGGAATTGACTGAAAATCAAAGTAAAGCAGGAGAAAGGGATCCGATAAACCAACAGTCTTTTTGAAATATCGCATAGGGATTTCCTATTGATGATTCTGTTGTTCACTTTTTGTTAACTGTAGCTTTTCACTGAGTTGTTCAAACATCGTAGGTAAGAGTTTCAATTTGGAATCTTACTAAAGTAAAACTTCAACAGAAAACAAATTATTTCAGAGAATATTTATTCATTTGTAATTAGAACATTTCAATTTTCTCCTTCTCAAGATGTGTGTGTGTGCATGTGGTCTAAATGTGTGGAGAAGTGACTCAACAGACTTCTGAAGGAGACAAAGGAACTCATTACCAGCAGAGAATTCTAACTTTGGACTTAAACAAGAAATAAAAAGTCTCACAGTTGTGAAGATTCAGAATTCAAAGATAATATTTGTCCGGAAAACTGAACTATACTTCACTTTGATGGGAATAGGAAATTTGAGATACAAATCTAAAAGGGAGAAATGAATCATTGTAAGGCATTACTCATTCCAAAGTTCTGTCCTCTATGTCAAAGGAGTTCCTCCTAACTGAATCTGTGCATAACTCACTAATGCTAGAACTTCGTAGCTAATTAGAAATCAAGTATTCAGGACAGATACTTTAGTTACCTATTAGAAATGACACTTTATATATATAAATCTCTCCCAATAATTAATTTGATATTTTACTGACCCACTGTTCAGAATTAGACTGCACAAGCAGCTCTACTTTACATCATCAGTGAGCTGTCATGCATATGATCTTTGTATAGAGCAATATGGAAATTTGCAATTCTATTTTAAAACTTTACCAACTGTTAATAGAGTTTGAGTATCAAAAGGCATAAATCATTTCTGGGCAGAACAAACATTGTGAACCCTGCTAACTTCAGAAGACATAGGACTACTGAGCCAAATATCAAATAATGTGTTGCTTTTTTGAATTAAAAATGCATTTGAATCATTGAGGATTTTTGGCAACCTATAGTTAAGCTGAAGAGATAGAGTAAAAATTATTATTTGTATCAGTCAGTCAAGATAATACAAGCTAGAATATTTTCTATTCTTCCTGAGGTGCCTCAGAGTTTTTCATGACCTCAAGGAGTTTCCTGTGAAGGAGTCACTGAGCTTCAGACCACGTGACTCTACCAAACTTGACCACAACTGACTGGACCAATGTGGGGACCTGACCTCAAGGGACGTGTCCACAGATCAGTGGTCTTTAAGCTAAACAGTGGAGTGACTTGAAAGCTTGGCCAAGAAGAACACCAGGTAAACTGGATGGTGACTAACAGACCCAGTAAGATCTTCCCTCTAGAGGAATCTGAACTGAGGTGCAAGCTGGAAAAACTATGAGACAGCTAAAAGGCATGTGTTATTGATGTAGTAGCAATCATGAGATAGGAAACAGCACAGAAGAATGTAATAGTGGTATCCCAAGCATGTGGAGAGTTGAGCAGAAAGAGTACCTGGGTTAGCAACATGTTGTAATGGGGAGAACTGAACGGCTACTTCAGAGGACAAATCCTTAAGGAGGTGATGAGTCATTGCAGGTGCTGGCAGACATCTTTCTTTTTTCTTTTATTTATTTATCTATTTATTTATTATTATACTTTATGTTCTAGGGTACATGTGCACAATGTGCAGGTTTGTTACATATGTATACATGGGCCATGTTAGTGTGCTGCATCAATTAACTCGTCATTTACATTAGGTATATCTCCTAATGCTATCCCTTCCCCCTCCTCCCACCCCACAACAGGCCCTGGTGTGTGATGTTCCCCTTCCTGTGTCCAAGTGTTCTCATTGTTCAATTCCCACCTATGAGTGAGAACATGAGATGTTTGGTTTTCTGTTCTTGCCATAGTTTGCTGAGAATGATGGTTTCCAGCTGCATCCATGTCCCTACAAAGGACATGAACTCATCCTTTTTTATGGCTGCATAGTATTCCATGGTGTATATGTGCCACATTTTCTTAATCCAGGCTATCATTGATGGACATTTGGGTTGGTTCCAAGTCTTTGCTATTGTGAATAGTGCCTCAATAAACATGCACATGCATGTGTCTTTATAGCAGCATGATTTATAATCCTTTGGGTATATACCCAGTAATGGGATGGCTGGGTCAAATGGTATTCCTAGTTCTAGATCCTTGAGGAATTGCCACACTGTCTTCCACAATGGTTGAACTGGTTTACAGTCCCACCAACAGTGTAAAAGTGTTCCTATTTCTCCACATCCTCTCTAGCATCTGTTGTTTCCTAACTTTTTAATGATCATAATTCTAACTGGGGTGAGATGGTATCTCATTGTGGTTTTGATTTGCATTTCTCTGATGGTTAGTGACGATGAGCATTTTTTCCTGTGTCTGTTGGATGCATAAATGTCTTCTTTTGAGAAGTATCCGTTCATATCCGTTGTCCACTTTTTGATGGGGTTGTTTGTTTTTTTTCTTACTGAACCAAAACAGCATTGCATTTCTCTATGAAACTTTACTCCCTAGCTGCTGAAGTGCATTCCTCTCTTCTTTATCTTGTCACATATTCTTTCAAAACACCTCCATTTGGCAGACAGTAAACAAAAATACTTTGTTCCTTGAAATCTGGAAAGATCTTAAAAATGCATTAAGTCACTACCATTTTTACTCATTTTAACTAGTCAGTAATAGTTATAGAAATCCAGGCACCTGGGCTAATTAAGAAAATAGTTTATAAATATTATCAGAATTTATTACCAGAATTATCAGATGTGTAGCTGCCCCTTTGGGTAGGGCATAAACTTTCCCATTTGCCATAGTCTCCACCACTTCACAATGTCCCCTGACATTGGGATAGACTGCCAGGTACTATCTATCATTGCACTTATATACTTGGATGTTCTTAGCATTAAGAAGAAAATAAAATAGTATTGAACCTATGACTCTACCAAACTGTGGTAAAGTGAAAGATAGACTGAAAGTTTCTAAATTTCTAAAAACAGGAAAGGGCATATCTTGGTCAAATGGAGAATATTTGTATGAGATTTACATGACATGATGTGTGTCTGGGTCAAAGGAGCACAAGTCAAAATTTCATAAGGAATGATCCAGGCCATCTTCTCTCTTGGCCTATAAGCATCTGTATTTTCAGCCCAGGTCTAGATACAGAATGCTTCATTGTTGAATAAAATAATGTATTTTTACAGAGTTCTTTTTCCTGGTGGCTGTTTGCTGTTTAAAGTTGTGCTGAGAGTTTTTGAGGAAAGAAAAGTAGTTTTACTGTGGTGCCAGTCCACAACGAGCAAATAATCTATTTGGGAAGATAAAATGCAAATATAAAAATCAGAAATATTCTCAAATTTTAGTATTACTGTTAATAAATAGCAACAGCCATCATTTATTGAGCAACAACTATGTTGGAAAGCCACTTACATACATAAGACGACATTCTTAATTCAATTCTTGTTATGTGGGCATTGTTACCCAGATTTTAAGAATGAAGAATCTAGGATCAGAGAGGTTAAATGACTTGCTGAATTAAAAAAATATTATTCAGTGTTAGAAGATGAAATTTGAACAGTCTGTTTGGATCCAAATTCCATGCTATATCTAATGTAACATTCTCTATACTTAAAATGTGTTTTTCTAGAAAAAAATTATCCATTGATATTTATATCTTTTGATATCACAAGAATTTTTGGCCTCTCATCAAGATGAAATATATTAGGAAATGAGATAGAATGTTAGAATTAAATTGTTCTGAGACCTCCAAATTCCCATTGCTATGGAAATCATTTTGTTCAATGCAAATATTTTAACTGGCTAACACTCAAAGTTTTCCAGATTAAATTCTTCTCTTTCTCTCCATAGAGTAGTAGTTATTTACCTTTGTATGGTTCATTCATAGTAAATCTCTTAATTTCCTTGGTGATGTTTATTTAAATAATTGCTCTCCCTAAGTGAAAGCACAATTATAACGAGACAATTTTTTTTCCATAAAACACACATTCACACAATGATTAAAGCCTAATTTAAGCTTCCATTACTGTATTATTAAAGAAAATCTTCATATCACATTTATGTTTGAGATCATTTAAGTGTTGGATTTCACAACCCTTTCTCTCTTTATAAAGGGTCTTATTTTCTAGAAATTATATTTTATATTTGCAAGGCACTGTTTTTGATAACCAAAGCTAATAGTAATTAATATAATTCTTGGTCATTAAGATAATAAACTGTTTTTATTTTACCATAGTCAAGGATATTATTTACTGAATGCCTGTGACAGAGATGTATCTGAGTTATCCTAACCAGAATTCTATGTTGCAGATATTCTCTTCATTTTGCAGAGAAGGTACTTAAGCCAAACCATTGCAGACCAGCCAAACAAGAAGCCATATAGTCTGAGTTCACACTCAGATCTGACTTCCTCAAAGATGAACTACTAAATTCCACCACCTTCCACCTCAAAGATTAAGTAATAAAATGGATTTGATCACAAAAGGATGAAACTTTCTTCATTTTGACTGGGTGTTTAGCTAGATGAGCAAGAGATGTTATCCAGTGTACCTTCATTACTGAGCAACCTACATCTAGGAGTGTTCTAACATACTAGGCAGGTTCAGAAATCCAGTCTCACCATCTTAAAAATTCTTAATAAATTTTTAATAAGGGGTCCTATTTCCAGTTTGCACTTACATAGCTGGACCTGCCATGAGCCCTGGTGTGTGGTGCTGAATGTACTCAGATGTCATGCCTTTCTCTCTTTTGTAAAACTGTGTCGTGTGAACTAACGATAATCTGGTTCTGTATGTAGAAAACAAAAATAAAGAGCACCTAATAGAAATAAAAAGGATATGGTCAAAGAAAGAAACTATTTTTAGAAAGAAGATACTGGCAGATGTTTATTGTTCAGACTAGCCATTAGCAGCCATCCTGGGCTCCACCAAAGTTACTAAAATAAATGTCAACTTGCATCCTTAAATGGTACATGCTAAATATGCATACCCTTTTCCCTCACTCCCATTGCCTACCACCACATCACTAAATTACTGCACAAAACATCCAATTTATTTTGCCCTAGATCTAAGCAAAAAAAAAAAAAAAAAAGAAAGAAAGAAAGAAAAAAGAAAAGTCCTTGCCTGTTATAATTTGTAACTTGGCTGTGGGAGGAAAGTGAATGCAAGTCTTTTAACTGCAGTATTATACTCTACCATCAAATTTCCCATTCAAAACCAACACAAGTGAAATTTCAAGATACTCAGACTTGATTTATTTTTAACATGATGTCTAGGTTGCTGAGGTCTCTCAACTTTCCTCCAAGGAAATTTGGTACTTACAACATTGTTGGCTTTTAATGTCACCCAGGGAGATATAAAGCCCTGCAGAAAACTGTTTTCTGTCAAAATTACAATGGACCTGCATATTTTAGCAATTTCAGCAACATTATGTAGTCTGATCAGGCCAGTCACTGACCAGTTGCTCACCCCTATCAATTGCATTAGCATTTAACTTGTCACTGTAAATGACAAAGGTAACAAAAGTTTAAGAAGGTTACAAAAAATTTAACCCACCATTAAAGAAAAAAAGAATATTACTGAATGACATAGATAAATTATCTTCCTCCTGCGTCCAATTTTGGTGATAATGTATTGGGGGTTTTCTTCTTGATAGTTTGCTTTCATGAGGCTTAAAAGATGTAAGATCTTAGAACTAGTGAAAATCAATATGAATTTCCATTGCAGTGTCTGTCAAAATAAAGGAAGAGTGAGTAAATAGCTGTGAGGTTTTCCTGGTTCCAGGAAAAGCAAGTGAGTGGCATGCGTCATAGCAGCAACTAAGATGTCTCATTTTCTGGCTGCAGTGCTCCACGTTGTCTTCCAGTGACAAGACCAATGGAAAAATCAAGCAGGAGAGAGTGCCAGAAATACTTTCCTTCCTCTCATCTAGATGCCACTCTGATGGACACCCATGTATAAATTTATAAGTAGGCAGAGGTTTGCTAAGTTCAAGAATAAGACCTCCATCATTTAGGTATACCAGATTCTTCCCTTTCTCTTCGGACCTGGGAAGAAGAACTTCACCTGCCAATTGTTTGAAAAGTAGTCTTCTAATTTAGCAGAATATTTTAGTATATTTCTCTCCCCAAATCTCTTCTACTCTGAGTGGTATTCTGACCAATCTCAATCCACCAGTCAATCATATGCTCAATTAATTTTTTTAAAAGCTGCTTTACTGACATTTTCTCTCCTTGAATGAAATGGTTATTTTGTCAAATGCATACAAAGTCAGTGGGTTTGTTGACCTGTAATTCTGTGGTATTTAGAAAGTTCTTGCGTAAGCTTGTACCTGTATGAACACACTGCTTAACAGAGATAAATAATACACTGTTGGATTAAGTGTTTCGAGTGCAGAGGAGAGTGGGAATAAGACACACAATGTGAAACCATGAACTCATGCATATATAATTGAGTGGTAGATAGAGACATAAATGCTAGCAGGAATATGTTAGCAGAAAAATAAATTGCTGTGTTCAAGACAAGAATATATTATCATGGAGATGCATTAGCAGTGCCTGATTACCGAATATCTTTTCACTTTGCAAAGAAGAATTACCTCAAGGTATCAGCTCGGATTTGTCTATGCTAGCTCATTGTTCCACAGTCTGCAGAGCTGCCTGCCTCTCCATATGATCTCAACAACACAAAATTACCAAAGCAAAAAAAGCTCTCAAAAGTTGTTTGTTTTGTAGTATGTTCCCAAGCCAAGTTAAGTAAAATAATCGTTAAGACTCTCAGGCAATAAACCTCATCGTCATCTGCTTAGGTCCCCAGTGAGCAATTCATTGTGTTGCTAGCAACATGTAAACACATTTTCCACTGACAAGAATTGTTGAGAGACCATGCTGACGCTCTCACAAACTTATTGTTCTAAGACAAAGAAAGATTACTCTAAAATTAGAGAGCCCGCTTTATTAAAAAAGTGTGATGAGAATTGTCAGAATTGTCAGACTTCTGTAGATTGAAACATCCCAGTGGTACTCAGACTGCTTTATCCTATGACATGTGTTTATTGTCTTACAGACTGAAGGACACAATAGAAATACAGAAAAGCTACAGCAAAACGACAAAGTGCAAACATAATTTTTTAACTGCAAATTTTTCTTTAGTGACTAGAGAATCTTTTTCAAATTCAGTATATTACAGTGAGAAAATACAATACTCAAGTTAGTGAAACCTAATTCTTAGGCAAGGACCCAGAAAAAAGCCAGTGGAAAATACACACTTTCTTTTTTAATAAGTTTGTATACATAGAAGAATGACAGAGAAGCAGAAGATACATTAGATACCATCACAGAAATTTCCTCATGACATAAAAATCAAACTTAATTGAAATAATGAATATGCACATTCAAGTGTAGGCACACACACACATAAACACACACACACAAATCTTAAAGTCACTTTCTATCTGGCACTTGGTATCGGAAGAATAAAAGTTAATACAGTAGTATCTGTTGTAAAAAAAGTTCACAATCTAGTATGGTAATTCACACTTATATTTCAAGTGGAGTGACATTTCTTTATTTAGAACCTGTTTCATTCCCCCAAAGTTTAAAAGTTGCTCACAAAAATACACAAATAAATGCAACTGAAGATAAGTAGAAAAAGTAAGACCAATAATGTTAGATCATATAAATTAAAGCCACAAATGAGTTCGGTCCAAAATATTCAAATATATATATATTTATATATCTGTAAGGAAGAGAGAATTGATATTAAATAATACCTGGCTGGGCACAGTGGGCACAGTGGTTCATGCTTGTAATCCCAGCATTTTGGAAGGAGGAGGTGAGTGTTTCCCTTGAGTGCAAGAGTTCCAGACCGGCCTGGGCAACATGGTGAAACCCTGTCTCTTCCGAAAATATAAAAATTAGCCAGGACTGGTGGCACATGCCTGTAGTCCCAGCTAACTGGGGGGCTGAGGTGGGAGGATGCCTTTAGCCCAGGAAGTCGAGGTTGAGACTGCAGTGGGCTGTGATTCGTCCACTGCACTCCAGTTTGGTGACAAAGTGAGACTTTGTCAAAATTAAAAAAATAAAAAAATAAAAAAACTAAACTAAAAATAATACCTATCTTGTAATATTGTAAGATAATCATAAGACAATGCCTGCAAACTATCTATATAGTGTCCAGTACATAGTAGGTACTCAACAAATCTTAGCCTTCTCCCTATGCCACCATTAACTGGCCTTAAAGTCCTGATTCAAGAACCATTAAAGATCAGTAGTTTAAAACTAACAGTGTTACACGTTTTCATTTGCCTATCACAAAATTTGAGCAAATACAGTCAAAGTACATCATCCTTCATTTCCCTAATGGGAAAGCTCTTGAAACTTTCTAGCACAGACAGATCTCATCTTCTGGCAATCAACATCTGGTGATTCACATTTTATAGCACAGACAAATTCCAGTCATGTTAACATGTGCAGTAATTATAACAGTGAGCCAGGACATAAATGAACTTATACTATTCATGGACTCTAGGAAAGACAGATTTTCTTTTGCGGGTAGCAAAAACTCTAAAAGTGAAGATATAAAAATATACTGTGCAATGGAATCAACATTTGAGTGTATGTGAAATCTTGCAGGAGGACAGCTTTAAGGAACAACACATATGTAGAGATGCTATTTGTGCCATTTTTTGACTATTTAATTCTCAGACGCATTCCCCACACTTTTGAAAAGCAGAAGGGAGAAGTTAGGGTCCTTCTTTCCCATTTTGCTGTGCCTTGGGCATATTTATGGGCAACATCTGCACCCTGGGTGGTTGCAGCTCCCATCAAGCAGCAGCTGAACAGCTCTCTGGGGTCTGATACAATCCTTTTCTTCTATCTCTCCAGCCCTAGGGATGGTAGCTGAGTCTGCTGTTGCTAACTTCTGTGTTGCTTCCTTGTTCTCTTTTTGACTTTGTAAGCTTTTATGTTGCTTGTGTCATCAAATCCATGTATTGAATTATCTGCTTAAAATGCTCAGAATAGTTTCTGTATCCCGTCTGAATTCTGACTGACACATGACTCCGTTAAGTTTGTTTCTGTAATATCAATTATATTCATCTCTAGTCATGAAGTATATTTACATTTTAATACACTAGAAGATGATTCACTAATGAGATTTGGGATCCACTATTATATTATTTTTAAAATATAGTTTTGCATCACTTAATGTTGGGGATGCATTCTGGGAAATGGATCCTTAGCTTATTTCACCATTGTACAAACGTTATAGAGTGTACTTACACAAACCTAGATGGTATAGTCTGCTATACACCTAGACTAGATGGTATAGCCTATTGCTCCTATGCCATAAACCTGTAGAGCAGGTTACTGTATTAAATACTGTAGGTAATTAGAACATGAGGACTACATTATGTATCTAAACATATCTAAACATAAAAAGTACACTAAAATACAGTATAAAAGATTAAAAATGGTGCACCGTATAGGGTACTTACCATTTAATAGAACTTGTAGGACTGGAAGTCACTCTGGGTGAGTCAGTGAATGAGTGGTAAGTGAATGTGAGGGCCCAGGACATTACTGTACACTACTTTAGACTGTACACTTAGGCTACATTACATTTATAAAAAATATTGGTTGGGTGCGGTGGCTCACGCCTGTAATCCTAGTACTTTGGGAGGCCGAGGTGGGCGGATTGTCTGAGGTCAGGAGTTTGAGACCAGCCTGAGCAACACGGTGAAACTTCATTTCTAATAAAATACAAAAATTAGCCTGGCATGGCAGCATGCTCCTGTAATCCCAGCTACTCAAGAGGCTGAGACAGGAGAATCATTTGAACCCAGGAGGCAGAGGTTGCAGTGAGGCAAGATTGTGCCACTGCCCTCTAGCCTGGGCGACAGAGCGAGACTTTGTCTCAAAAAAAAAAAAAAAAAAAATTCTCTGTAATAATAAACTAACCTTTGCTCACTATAACATTTTTACATTATAAGTTTTTTAACTTTTTTACTCTTATAATAACACTGAGCTTAAAACATAAACATATTGTACAGCTGTACAAAAATGTTTTCTTTCTTTATATCCTTATTCTATAAGCATTTTTCTCCTTTTCTTTTTAAACTTTTTTATTAAAAGCTAAGACACAAGCACACACATTAGCTGAGGCCCACATAAGGTCAGAATCATCAGTATCACTGTCTTCCACCTCCACATTTTGCACCACTGGAAGGTCTTCCGGGGCAATAACATACATGGAGCTATCATCCACTGTGATGACAATACTTTCTTCTGGAAGACCTCTTGAAGGGCCAGTCTAAGCTTGTTTTACAGTTAACTTTTTTATATAAGTAGAAGGAATATACTCCAAAATAATGATAAAAAATGGAGTATGGTAAATAGATGAACCAGTAACACAGGTGTTTATAATCATTCTCTAGTAGTATGTACTATTTCCATGTGCTAGACTTCTATAGGACTGTCAGTGCAGTGGGTTTGTTCATGCCAGCATCACCACAAAGATGTGAGTAATGTTTTGTGCTATGACACCTACAACGTCACTAAGTGACAGGAATTGTTTTAGCTCCATTATAATCTTATGAAACCGCTGTTGTAAATGTGGTCCATCATTGACCAGAATACTGTTATGTGACACATGACTGTGTTGTCTTTTAAAGAAAGAACAATTTTTTGATTCTAGAGTTAAGACAAAATTCAGGGCAATGCTTTTAAATCTGATCACCATTGAAGCCTAAAATTTTACTCTCATAAAAAATCAAGGATTTAAAACTTTGAGGCAAATATGTGTAAATTTGTGCACTTTCAAAGCAGGTATGTATCCATTCCTGGTACATGGTGTTTAGCTGCTATTCTTGATAAATTACTACGTTTAAAAAGCAAAAACATTTGCTTACAATTTAGCAGAAGGACCTAGAAATTGACCTTTAATGCGGATAACTTGGTTTGTAAAAACTAATAGTAAGAACAAAAAGATCAAGAAAGACATTTATAAGTCAAAATAACTATTAGGAAATTCTAATTACCCCATTGTTACCTAAAGTCATGCTAGTGACAGATTTCTGCAAGGAGTGGAGTCCTTCTGACTTCCAGGATACCAATGGTTTTGTTTTTTTTAACACTGTGTTACATTAATAAGGGGATATGAGTTACGAAGAGCATAACAATTTTACACAGTACCCTGTGGTGCAGTACTGTATCAAGTGCAATGTTGTATCATTGGTGACTCTGCAGCATAGCTTCACCAACCTACATCCCTTCTGAAGGCTTTCTGTTGTACAGTTATATCACCTGCATTTGATTAAAGCTGGTGCTATTCTTAATTCATTATGTGGCCTGGAACGTAGCTGTGGAAAATCATATTTGACTTAATTTCATTTTAACTTATGATACCATTTCAAATAAGCTGATATACCTTAAGAGATTAATCTACCTGAATGACATCAATTTAAATCCCAATGTATTTTTCAAATCCCAAGACTCAAAAAAAAAAAAAATAGCAGACTGATGTAAACATTAATCTCTTTGGAAAATATTCTCCTATTTCCTTTCTTCCTCCATCCCTTTTTATCTCCCTCTCGCCTTTCCTCTCACTCATTCTTTCCTCTCTCCCTTTCCTTCCTCTCTCTTCTCCTTCCCTTCTTCCCTCTCTATTCTTCCTCCCTGGATAGGAAGGCAGTAGAAGGAATGTGAATAATCTTCATTTTTTCCCCACAGGCTTCTCTGGTGCTTTTTCTGCACTCTAATGTTTGAGAATCATTGTTTTAGAGTAAAATTATTGTGTTATTACCTATTTTCTTGAGGGTAACAACAAAAGCCAAAAGATGCCTGTTTTTAGTTTTTTGATATTTAGGCAATTGCTTTTCTCTGCTCTTAAAAATTTATCATTAATGGCCGGGCGCAGTCGCTCACACCTGTAATCCCTGCACTTTGGGAGGTCGAGGCGGGCGGATTACCTGAGGCCAGGAGTTCGAGACCCCAGCCTGGCCAACATGGTGAAACCCTGTCTCTACTAAAATATACAAAAATTATCCGGTAGTGGTGGCAGGTGATGTAATCCAAGCTATTTGGGAGGCAGAGGCAGGCGAATCATATGAACCTGGGAGGCGGAGGTTACAGTGAGCCGAGATCAAGCCATTACACTCAAACCTGGGGATAAGACTGAGACTTCTCTCAAGAAAAAAAAAAAAATCATTAATTAATTTAAATATCTTATTTAGGTACATTTAATAGCAAACTTCAGCTAGACTTAAAAGAACACCTTACTATTTTGTAAAGTAAATGCTTAGGCCATACCTATTTGAGTTCTGTGACTCAATGAAAGATCCCACTCATTGAGATTTATACTCAGTGTTGTTCAAGGAATTACCAGTGACTTCATATCTGGAAGACTGTATGTTATTTTTTATTCCAATCACATGATATTTAGAAACATCAGTTACCCTCAGCAGACTATATTTAAGATAATAAATGTAAAAGTAACAAATATTATTGTTATATATCAGCAGTATCTATTGTAATTTTTGAATACAGATTATGATGTGCTAAATATTACTTGAATCCTCATAATAAACCCATGGTAGATATTATTGTCTACATTTTCAGATGAGAAAATAAAATGTATAAAATATGAAAAACTGTTCTAATGTCCCAAATTTAGCAAGTAGTTCAGTTTGATTTTGACTTCAATACTACTTTTTCAATAACTTTTTCTTTTATCCTGTGAAATTTTCCATCAATGATTATAAACTAGCATGCTATGGTTACCGACGGAGTTAGTTTACATGAAATGTATCTGTTTCTGAAGATGGTTGTAAATATGCAAATAAATAGGCCTTTATTTTATTATATGTGACAATTTATTCACTCAGCAAATATTGCCTAAGATCCTAATTTGTGCCCAAGAAAGTCAGAAATTACCAAGTGTGAGCTTTGTGTTGGATGTTTTCCAATGAATTTGCAGTCATTCTGAGTGTATGTTTGGTTAGGCTTGTGCATAATGGCCTGCATTTGTTAAGGAAGAACTGGTGTTGATGATACAAGACAGCAAGCATGATATGGTCATAGGCAATGGTGCACTGGTAAATGCTCAACAATGAGAAGCATTATTGCTCCTCTCCAGGAGGAGAGGTGATTTCGAAAGGGAGCCCTAATTTGTAGCATTTACTTATTCCCATAAAGCAAATGACTCTTACCATGGCTTTTTTTTTTTTTTTTCCAGTCAACAAGGTGATATCATTAATAAGAAATTGGGATGAGACACCAGTAATATACAAGCCAGCTCTGATGCACTGTTGAATGGTGACTGACCTAGCCTTTAGGTTTCTCATTTCTGCAAGGGGACTTGAGAGAATAAAAGGCTTGGTATATCCAAGTATTATACTTTATAAATCGCAGTACTGTTTTGATCATTTCATTAGTGCTCAGAAACTAAATAAACATGTCAATTTATAAAGAGTCTGTTTAAGAAAAGTGTCCATTATTCCACCAGGAAAGATCTCAGCACTTTGTTTCTATTATCTTTGACACTTAGCTCTGGACCCAGATTTTTTCTTTATTTTTTCTTTCTTTTCTCTTGTGAGAATAAAATACAGCTGGGTTTATGGTAGCTGGCAAAAAGCG
Source organism: Trachypithecus francoisi (assembly GCF_009764315.1). Classification (NCBI taxonomy): domain Eukaryota; kingdom Metazoa; phylum Chordata; class Mammalia; order Primates; family Cercopithecidae; genus Trachypithecus; species Trachypithecus francoisi. The sequence continues at coordinate 44,181,282 of NW_022681453.1, read as the reverse complement.
AGGGGAGGTGAAGTGTAAATTTGAAGTAGCCATCAGTATAATCCATGCTAACAAATATCAATTCATACAGTGTGTGATTAATATGGTTTAAATGAGCTAGTTCCTACCAGTTACAAATGCATTACAAGTAGGAGGTGGAGAGTGATAATTGAGACTAAATACATAACATATTAAGCTGTGCAAAATTATAAAAACTACTCACAAATATAAAACTTTAGACCAAGTGTAACTTTAATACAAAGAGAAAAATCCGTAGTCATTGAATTAGTTAAAAACAACAGTAAAAAGTGTAAGAGGGAGTCTTCCATGCAAAGCTCAGATGGGAGCCTTTCATTCCTTTGTTACCAAAAGGACTCCTGTTCAAGCCACTAGCATTTCAATTGAAGCTACCTCCTAAATGATGATCTAGATTCCTATACTTTTGGGTCTGTGGGGAGTCCAACTCTAACCCAATTAGATAAAAATAGTCACTTTGCTTTCACAGGCCCCATGTGATTGCAAAACAAAGTGTACATTAGTCACTTTAAGGGCCTTCAGGGGACTCACCAGTTTGCCTGCCTTGCATTTCTCTCTTGAAAGATTGGGTATGGAATGAAAAAAAGAAAAAAAAAGGTGAGTGTCAGGTACTAATCGGCTGCTATCGGGTAGATTTCTCTAACTTTGGCCTGCCAGGGTGCTAATATTTTTCCAAGAAATACCATCAAGTTGGAATATAATACTCAGAGGCATCCAGTGGAAAAAAAATTACAGTGAGCGAGGGGAACGGTAAGCAACAATGGTGGTCACACCCTGGCACACATGATAAGCGGACTCAAACTTTCATCTCATTTTCTATCCTTTTGGATAAGTTAATTTTTGTGCTGTCACAGAACAGCAGCTTGTACTAGTAGACTGGCATTGCCTGTACTAAAACTCATCCTCTTTGTCAATGGAGGCAATAATAAAAAACTTGTGCTTGTTGACAAGCACTAGGACTCAATGTAAATTATTTCACCCTTTTAATGGTAGTTCTGTGCTACTGTGTCCAAGGGCAGTGTCCTCAAAATGAGCTTCCTTATGCTGTTTGTAAAGGTTTCCTTATTTGGTGCTTATTCATTGTTATTCAACAGAATCAGAAGTTTATAATTAACTTTATACACACACACACACACACACACACACACACACACACTCTGAAGGATGGCTATACTTTCTGTATCCACAGATTACTATCTCTGTGATCTTGAACAAGATAGCCAAAAGCTTGCAGAGCCTTTGTTTTCTGATGTGCAAAATGGGATTAACAACACATACTATACAATTCATCAAATTTTTAGTAAATTCAATGAGATAATAAAATTGAATGTTTGCCAAATATTCTGGCATAATATCAGTGCTTAGTAAGGCCTACAACTTATTTAAAAATCATATAGAGAATTTGAAATATATTAAAAAATAAGATGAAATGATTAGCCTTTCTCTTCAATGATGGTCCCATGCCCAAAACAGATATATATATTCTGCTTATGGGCTATATGGGAAAGAGATGGTTGTTTTGTGACTTATTTTTTCCCACCTGATAATCTGAATTATTTTCTTCATATAGGGACTCAATAAATATTTCTTGAAAGAACTTGTTTATGTTAAAAGAACTTCTTAGTTCTTTTTTTGGAAAAATAAGAATGTAGTAAAATTCCCCTTGGATATAATTATCAGAAGAATTTTTGCTTCATCAAACTATAAAACGTTTAGTAGTCTAGAGTTAATTTGGTGCAGTAGAAAGATGAATTGGGAAATTTTGTGTAATCAGAGTCTAGTCTGAATGATGCTAAGACTAATATTTCACCTAGAATTCCTTATAAATATGTCCAATTTTAATACAATGTAGGTAATTACATATGTACTTTAATTCATTGTAATTAAATTATTGATAAAGATTAGTTCCTCTTCAATGCTACAGTCATGTAGCACAATATATAACTTAAATTCTAAAAAAAGATCTTCTTGGCCGGGCGCGGTGGCTCAAGCCTGTAATCCCAGCACTTTGGGAGGCCGAGACGGGTGGATCACAAGGTCAGGAGATCGAGACTATCCTGGCTAACACGGTGAAACCCCGTCTCTACTAAAAAATACAAAAAACTAGCCGGGCGGGCGTGGTGGCGGGCGCCTGTAGTCCCAGCTACTCCGGAGGCTGAGGCAGGAGAATGGCGTGAACCCGGGAGGCGGAGCTTGCAGTGAGCTGAAGTGAGCTGAGATCCGGCCACTGCACTCCAGCCCGGGCGGCAGAGCGAGACTCTATCTCAAAAAAAAAAAAAATATCTTCTTACAATGACTTCCAGATTTGAAATAACAGTACACTCAGATATTCATGCACAACTGCTAATGCAGTCGGTGATTTTTCTAAATTTAATGTCAATTAGTATCAAGAGATAATATGATATTGCCAATAAAATTAAGATTAAATTTTCTAAACCCACTGATGTGCTCTGAATAATATCAACGTTATATGCAAACACCAACAAACATAAGAATCAATACATCTGGTAGCTTTGCAGATCTCTACAATACATTTAATTTAGAAATCATACTTTTCCTGCAAAAAAAAAAAAAAGCCTATAACACAAAACTAAATGATGCCTCATAGTTCTGCATTATTGCTTTAAAAAACACTTTACTATATTTTTAAATGTCAGTTTCATCAAAGTATAGGTTTAAAGCCGATCTCATTTGATTACCAATTCCTGTGATTTAGCACAGCAAATTAGTCATTAATATCTGTGGCAAGAAATAAACCATGCAGCTTAAGTGGAAAATATAACATGACATTTTATCAAGGTTAGGTTTATTATATTTCATAATTTCAAAACAACATAAAAATGTGTCATGTGTTCCAAAGCTTCTTTAACTTTAACGTGTATCAGAACACTTGGGGGTTTATTTTAACTGCAAATTCTTATTCAGTTGGTAGGGATGGGACTGGGATCTATACTTTAACCGCTCCCAAAATGTTGCAAATGATGTGACTGCTGCTGATGTCTGGACCACACCTCAAGTAACAAGGATCTAAGAGTCCAGGGCAAGCAATTATAAGTTTAAAATGCTGCAATTTTATGTTTTATAAATATAAACATAGGATTGATATTAACACAAAAAAGTCCCTTGACATGAAAGTCAAACTATGAGATTTACAATATATATCAACTTAATTCGATTATTTAATCATCCATTCACTCATTGGCCAAAATATTACCGATTGTATATTATGGGCCAGAAATTTCAATAATTTTTACCCTCCTCCCCTGATTATTGTGACAGTTTAGGAAAATGGAATAATGCTAAAAATCCAGAAGTTCTTCTGCATAGTAGATCTCGGAAATAAGTTTTATCCCAGGATCAAGGCAGAAAAAAATCACAAAAGTCATTCTAAAGGAAAATTCTTATAAAGATGTTGTAAGTGGATACAATCATTGCTTTGATATCATTGCCAGTTTCCTCCAAAATCCATCTCCTCTCATCGATATTAACATTTAAGGTTAATATTGTTATGTGTGAATTTGATCCTGTCATTATGTTAGCTGGTTATTTTGCCCCTTAATTGATGCAGTTTCTTCATAGCATAGAAGGATTTTACAATTTGGCATGTTTTTGTGGTGGCTGATACTAATTGTCCCTTTCCATGTTTAGTGCTTCCTTCAAGAGCTCTTGTAAGGCAGGCCAAGTGATGACAAAATCTCTCAGCATTTGCTTGTCTCTAAAGACTTTTATTTCTCCTTCACTTGTGAAGCTTAGTTTGACTGGATATGAAATTCTGGGTTAATAATTCTTTTCTTTAAGAAAAGAGTTTAAGGTTTGATCGAATGTTCCCCTCTACATTGCTTCAAGTTGACAAATGGTTTTGGCACTGAGAGAGCAAATTATGACTGTATTGTTGATAAATGTAAAGGAGACTTGAATGTTCTTCAAACTTAGTCCAATAAATATTGGTTATACTAATGTATTTTAATGAACGTCAAAGGATGGCAAAGATCAGGTTTGTGCTATCTCTGATAGATCACTTTAGTTTTAAAACTTTTTTGCACTTTAATTTTGCTATTGAGAATCTAAACAGTTTTAGTAGCTTGTCGTATTTTCAAAAATTTAAATTAATGAATAAAATGCATAACATGCTCTAAGATTTTTAGCTTCTTACTGCAATACATGATACCTAACATTCAACTTTGATACAACACTGATATAAACCCTTTTTATCATAGTGACGAATAGAAATATCCAGTATGTTTTAATTATTTACTACATGCTGGACTCAGCTCTTCACTGTACCTGCCTTGTCCGATTTCAATTCATCAAACCAAGTGAGTCTGAGGGGAAAAAAAGGCAAAAGGATTTCAGCCTGGTATTGATAAACTCTCTAATGCCAACCATGCAACTTTCATGATGCTCATATTTACCGTACCTGGAAATGAACTTTTAATTTTTGATTTTTATATTATACAGGTTCCTCAGTTGTACAAACAAGTATTTTATTGGCCATGGGAGTCATACAAATTTTAAGTAACCTCAGTTCTATTCTTTGTCTCCTTTCAGGAATACCAAGCTTATATAATAAGACTATTTTTCTTGCATATAATATATGATACATATAGATTTATGTGTGTCTTCAATAGGAACCTAGGGACGGAGAAGATGAGAAAGGTTGTATACTGTCTCTTCAGATCAGGTCATCTTTGAAGTTATTTCTCTGTTTTAGTATGATTCAAAAGTGACAGAAATGAAGAGGAATTATTGATGTAACTATCTTCCACTGTTGATCATTTGACCTTAACTCTGTTATTAGATTTCTTCTAATAGCTTTTTTTAAAAAAAAAATTTATTTTCAGTATGGCAAATACATAAACAAAAACAAAAATGTATCTCCTTACAGTTCCTCAGTTTTTAAATACTAATGCTGATCTTTAAGCATTAAACATGCACATGAGTTTCAAAGTCAGAATACCCATATATGAATTTCTTTTTTATAAATTTTAAAAATTAAATTAATTGACATATTGTAATTACACATATTTGTAGATTATAATTTAATGTTTTGATACATATATTATAACATGATTAACTCAGGGTGTATTTAGCATGATCATCCCTTCATATGTGTATCATATCTCTACAGTGAGGACATTCAAAAGCCTCTGTTCTAGCTATTTTGTAATAAGTCATGTCTTAATGTTAACCATTGTCACCCTAGTATGCAATAGAACACCAGAAGTTATTTCTCCTATTTAATTGCAGTTATATCCATTGACCAATTTTTCCATCTTCCCCTCCTCCACCCCTCCTCAGTCTCTGGTAACCACTGTTTTACTCTCTCCCTATATATCAACTTTTTTTGTTGTTTTTAGGTTCCCCATATATAAGTAAAATCATGTGATATTTGTGTTTCTGTGTCTGAGTGAAATATAATTTAACTTAATATTACGTCCTCCACTTCCATTCATATTGTTGCAAATGACAGGATTTCATTTTGTTTTATGGCTGAATACTATTCTATTGTATATATTGTATACATATATTTGTGTGTATATATATACACACATGTATATTTGTGTGTGTGTGTATATATATACACAAATCACGTGTGTGTGTATACCACATTTTCTTCTCTCATTCATTCGTTGTTGAACACTTGAGTTTAATCCATATTTTGGCTGTTGTAAATAGTGCTGCAGTAAACTTGGGAGTGCAGATATATGTGTTCAACATACTAATTTCATTTCATTTGGATATATACCCCGTAGTAAAATTGCTGGATCATATAGCAGTTTTATTCTTAATTTTTTTAGGAAACTCTGTATTGTTTTCTGTAGTGGCTATACTAGTTTACAATCCCACCAACAGAGTATACGTATTCCCTTTTCTTCACATTCTTGCCAACACTTCTTTTATTCTCTTGTTTTGATTCTAGGCATTATAACTGGAGAGAGGTTGTATCTCATTGTGGTTTTGGTTTGCATTTTTCTGATGATTAATGATGTTGAGCATTTTTTTCATGTGCCTGTTAAAAATTTAAATATCTACTTTTGAGAAGTAACTAGTAAGGTCTTTTGCTCATTTTTAATTGGATTATTTGGTTTTTTTGTGTGAAGTTTCTATGTATTCTTGAAGTTAATCCCTTATCAGATATAGAGGTTTCAAATACTTTCCCCCATTCTGAAGGTTATTTTTTCACTCTGTTATTTAATTTGCTGTGCAAAGGCTTTTTAGTTTGATGTACTCCTATTTGTTTAATTTTGCTTGTATTGTCTATGCTTATAAAGCCTTATTTTAAAAATTTTTGCCCACCCAAAGATACGAAAGTATTTCCCCTATTTTTTCTAGTAGCTGTATCATTTTCAATTTTACATTTAAATCTTTAATCCATTTAGAGTTGATTTTTTATAATGATGAGAGTGTAAAATAAACATAAAAAATCAGTAGCATTTCTATACATTTATAGCGAACTATCTGAAAAAGGAATCAAGAAAGTAATTCCATTTGCAGTAGTGACAAAAAATAAGATACCTACGAGTAAAGTTAACGAAGAAGATGAAGATCTCTATAATGAAAACTACAAAACTTTGATGAAAGAAATTGAAGACGACACAAATACATGAAAAGATATCCAGTGTTTATGGATTGGAAGAATTAATATTGCTAAAATGGCCATATTTCTCAAAGCTATCTACAGCTTTAATGCAATCTCTTTCAAAATATCAATGTCATTCTTCACGAAAAAGAAAAAATTCCTAAAATTTGCATGGAACCACAAGGACACTGAAGAGACAAAGTAATCCTAAGCAAAAAGAACAAAACTGAAAGCATCACACTTGCTAACTGTAAAATATGCTGCAATAGTAACCAAAACAGCATTGTACTGGCATAAAAACAGGTACATAGAACACGGAAACAGAATAGATATCCCAGAAATTAATTCATGCATCTACATCATACTGATTTTTGACAAAGAAGCCAATAATAGACATTGGGAAAATGACAGTCTCTTCAATAAATGATGCTGGGAAAAATGGATATCCACACTTTTTCACTTGAAAACACATTACCTTTGTGACCTTATGCAACTTATTTAATAGCCTAAGCCCTAGTTTTCTGAAAATCATAGTAATTTATTTCTCTTGGGGGAATTATTTGAGAGAATTATTTAAAAGGGCTAGTATTTATGTGGTATGCATTTAATGTTTTTAATATACTGTATTCTCATTACTAAAACGATTCTGCTTAAACCAGAAAACAGCTTTTCCAACATTCGTAAGTATTTTCCTTTTTTATCTCTAGAAAAGAAGTAGTATCCACCAGTGAACATATCTCACGAGGAATGTGAAATATTCTAACAATGATAGGTCTCTAATCCAGTTTTCTTAGACTGATTTAACAAATATTTATTAAACACTAACTGACTAATGCAGTGGCTCATGCCTATAATCTCAGCACTTTGAGAGGCTGAGAAAGGAGAGTCTGTTGAACCCAGGAATTCGAGATAAGCCTGGGCAACATAGTGACACCTCGTCTCTACAAAAAAAATTTAGAAATTAGTCAGGAATGGTAGTGTGCATCTGTAGTCCCAGCTACTTGGGAGGCTAAGGTGGGAGGATCCCCTATGCAATGCACAGGGGTTTGAAGAGACTTCAGTAAGCCAAGATTGTGCCACTACGCTCCAGCCTGGGTTGCAGAACAAGACCCTGCCTCAAAAAAAAAAAAAAAAAAAAAAAGGAAAGAAAAGAAAAGTAAGGGAAAGAAAAGAAAAAGAGAAAAAAACTAACTACATGTATACCAATATATCAACAGTTGTCGGCCAAAGGCTGTTGTACACCTCATCCCCAGAGGCAATTGCCAATCGCTAAAGGTATTTTAGGGTTTTGCAACTTGGAAGAAAGAGAGTATTACCGGCTTCTATTTTTACAATGCACATTTGAGTTCCCATAACAAAGAATTATTCTAGACAAAAGGTCAAAAGTGCAGGTTGTGTGAAACTCAACACTATATTAATGAATTAATCAAGGGGAGGACCAAGATCCTTGATATTTTTCATGCTGTCAAAAAACCTACCATCTATTAAGAAAAGAAACATGCATGCTTGACAGTTAGAGACCATAAGTAAATAAATGGTAATAATAACTAACATTTGTTATGGACTATTATCAGGCAGTGTACTGAGTATCTTCCGTGTATTATTTTATTTAATCAGCAGGACAAAATACTGATATGATCCCTGTTGGTTTTTTTTTTTCTTTTTTTTGTTTTTTTGATGAAGAAGCAGATTTAGCAATGTTACAGAATTTCCCAAGGTGAGGCAGCAGATAAGTTTTGGAGTTGGAATTTACACAAATCTTTCTGACTGAAGAGCCACAGTGTAAAACTCTTAAGCAATAAAGAACCACATAGAACCTGTGGTCAAGGTGACTTGCTGAGCCTAAGCTTTAATGTGATTCTCTTGTTTTAAATATGTAACAATGTCAAATAAAGAAAAATATAGAAAATCATAAATATATAAAGTAGATCTTTACTGTTTGTGAATTCCTTGTTTGCCAATTCTCCTACTTGCTAACATTTATTTGTAACCCCCAAATCAGACTTGCAATGCTTTTGTGATCATTTATGACATGCAGGAAGAGGCAAATATTTGAATCACCTGACGCACAGGTTCCTAGCTGAGATCAAACAAGGGAATTATCTGCTTTCTTGTTTCAGCTTTCACACTCTAAACAGTGTGTCTTTTGTTTGTTAATTTTTAAATTTATAACTGACACAAGATAATTGTACATGTTTATGTGGTGGAGTGTGAGGAATCAATGCAAGCATACATTGTAGAGTGATTAAATCAGAATAATGGCCATATTCATCACTTTAATCATTTATCATTTCTTTGTGGTGATAACATTCAAAATCTTCTCTTCAACATGGACAACACAGTGATACCTTATCTCTATGATAAGTGAAAAATTAGCCAGGTGTAGTGGTACATACCTCTAGTCCCAGCTACTTGGGATACTGAGGCAGGTGGACCTCTTGAGCCAGGAATTTGAGGCTGCAGTGAGCTGGGATCGTGTCACTGCATTCCAGCCTGGACGACAGAGCAAGACCCTGTCTCAAAAAAGTTTTTTTCTAGCTATCTTGAAATATATCTTGAAATATAACTACATTGTTTATGCTATAGTCATCCTATTATGTAATAGAACACCAGAACTAATTATTCCGGTCTCACTGTAACTTTGTACACATTGATCAACCTCTCCCAGTACTCTTCAACTCCCTACCCTCCCCAGCCTCTGGTAACCACTATTCTACTCTCTGCTTCTATGAAAACAACTTTCTTAGACTCCACATATGAATGATATCATGCAGTGTTTGTCTGTGTCTTGCTTATTTCACTTAACATAGTATCCTCCAGATTCATCCATACTGCATCAATATTCATCTGTAGATGGGCATTTAAGTTGATTCCATATTTTGTCTATTGTAAATAGTGCTGCAATAAATGTGACTGCACCAATCTCTTTGACATACTGATTTCATTTCCTTTGAATACATACCTAATAATGGGATTGCTAGAGCATCTGGTAGTTCTCTTTTTAGTTTTTGAGGAACCCCTATGCTGTTTTCTATGACAACAGTACTAATTTACATTCCCACCAACAGTGCATAAGAGCTTCCCTTTCTCCATGTCCTCATCCTGCATTTGTTACTTTTTCTCTTTTTGGTAATAGCCATTTTAACTGGAGTGAGTTAACATCGTGGTTTTAATTTGCATTTTCCTGATGAGTACTGATGTTGAGGATTTTTAAAATCAACTTATTGGGCATTTGCATGCTTTCTTCAAGATATACAAAAGATGTACTCAGGTCTTTTGCTTGTTTTATAACTGTATTAATTGTGGGAATTTTTCTTATGAGTTGTTTAAGGTCCTTATTTGCTCTGGATATTTACCGCTTGTCAGATGTCATTTGTAAACAGTTTCTCCCATTCTGTAGGTTGTCTCTATTAATTTTTTTTTTTTTTTTTTTTTTTGCTGTGCAGAAGCTCTTTCATCCAATATAATCCCATTTGTCTATTTTTTCTTTTATTACTCATGCTTTTGAGATCTTACTCCAAAAACCATTTCCCAGTCCAATTTTATGAAGCATTTCCCCTATGTTTTCGTTTAGTAGTTCCATAGTTTTGGGTGTTACATTTAAGTCTTTAATCCATTTACAGGTGATTTTGTATATTTTGAGAGACGAGGGACTAGTTTCATCCTTCTGCATGCGGATAACAGGTTTTCCAAGCACAATGTATTGAAAAGACTAGCCTTTTTGCAGTGTATGTTCTTAGTCAGCTGTAAATGCATGGATTTATTTCTGGGTAGTCTATTCTGTTCCATTAGTCTATATGTCTGTTTTTAAACTAGTACCATGCTGTGTTGGTTACTATAGCTTTGTAGTATATTTAGAAGTCAGGTAGTGTGATGTCTTTAGCTTTGTAGTTTTTCTCAAGACTGCTTTGGCTATCTGAGGGTTTCTTTTTGTATTTTGATGTGAAGTTTAAGATTGCCCTATTTCTGTGCAGAAAGTCATTAGTGTTTTGATAGGAATTACACTGAATCTGTAAATCACTCTGAGGTATATGGACATTTTAACAATATTAATTCTTCCAATACATAAGTATAGAATATCTTTTCATTTATTTGTGTCCTCTTCAATTCCCTTTATAAAGATTTTATAGTTTTCAGCATAGAGAATGTTTTCCTTCTTGGTAAAGTTTTTTCCTAGGTATTTTTATTTTTATTCTGTAGCTATTGTAATGGAATTGTTTTCTTGGTTTCTTTTTCAGATAGTCCACTATTTGCAAATAGTAATGCTAATGATTTTTGTGTGTTTATTTTGTATCCTCCAATTTTACCAAATTCATTTACTAATTCTAACAGGTTTTTGTGGAATATTTAGTGTTCCCTCTTTATATGATTATGCCATCTGCAAACAGGGACAATTTGACTTTCTTCTTTCCAATATGGATGTCTTTTGTTTATTTCTGTTTTCTAATTGGTCTGGCTAGAACTATCAGAACAATGTTGAGTTAAAGTGGTAAAAGTGGGCTTCCTTGTTTTGTTCTAGATCTTAGAGGAAAAGCTTTCAACTTTTCTCACTTCAGAATGATATTAGCTGTGGGTTTGTCATATATAGCATTTATTGTATAGAGGTATGCTCCTTCTATACCCAGTGTGTTGAGTTTTTTTCATGTAGGGATGTTATATTAGTCTGTTCTTATTTTACTAATAAAGATATATCTGAAACTGGGTAATTTATAAAGGAAAGAGGTTTAATAGACTGACAGTTCCACATGGCTGGGGAGGCTCCTTTATCACAGAATAAGTTTGGAAATATTCCCTCCTCTTCAGTTTTTTGTTTTTTTTTTTTTTTTTTTTTTTTTTTTAGTAGTTTAAGTAGAATTGGTAATAGTTCTTCTTTATATGTTTGTAGAACAGCAGAGAAGCCTCCAGGTCTTGGGCTTTTGCTTCATGTGAACATTTTTATTAGTGTGTTGATCCTGTTACTTGTTATTGGTCTGTTCAGGTTTTCCTTTTCTTCATAAGTCAATCTTGGTCAGTTATATGTGTCCAGAAACTTATTTATTTCTTCCAGGTTTTCCCACTTGTTGGCATATAGTTTTTCATAGTAATGTCTTATAATCTTTTGTATTTCTGTAGTATTAGTTGTTATGTCTTCATTTTCACCTCTGATTATATTTATTTGAATTTTCTTTATTTTCCCTTAGTCAGTTTAGAGGTCTGCCAATTTTGTTTATCTTTTCAGAAAACTGGCTCTTGGTTTCATCGATCTTTTGTGTTGTTTTATTTAGTCTATATTTTCTTTATTTCTGCTCTAATAATTATTTCTTTCCTTCTACTTACTTTGGGTTTATATTGTTATTGTTTTTCTAGTTCTTTGAGGTATAATGTTATGTTGTTTACTGGGGCTTTTTCAACTTCTTTGATGTAGGTATTTATCGCTATAAACTTTCTTCTGAGAACTGCTTTTCCCATGGGTTTGCCACATGTGTTTTCGCTTTGATTTGTCTCAATAATTTTTTAAATTTCATTTTTAATTTTATTATTGACACATTGGTTATTCATCAGCATGTTGTGCAATTTCCAGGTATTTGCACAGTTTCCAAAGTTTCTCCCTATTGATTTCTAGTTGTATTCCACTTTGGTCAAAAGTGATATTTGTTATAATTTAAATTTTAAAATTGCTAAGATGTATCTTGTGGCATAATGTATAGCCTATCCTGAAAAACATTTCATGGCTATTAAGAGAAATGTGTATTCTGCAGCTATTGAGTGGAATGTTCTGTAAATGTCTGTTAGATTCATTTATCCCAGGGTAAAGTTTAACTGCAGTATTTATTTGTTGATTTTCTGTCTGGATGATCTGTCCAGTGCTGAAAGTGAAGTGTTGAAGTCTCCTACTGTTACTATATTGCAGTCAATCTCTCCCTTTAGGTCTGTTTATATTTGCCTTATATACTTACGTGCTTCAGTGTTGGCTAAATACATATTTATAATTGTTATATTATTTTTCTGTATCAACACATTTATCATTATATAATGTCCTTCTTGGTCCTTATAGTTCATTTTTCAGTTAAAGCCTATTGCATCTGATAGAAGTATAGTTACTCCTGTTCTTTTTTGGTTTCCATTGGTATGAGATAACCTTTTCCATCTCTACTTTCAGTCTGTCATGTCTTTATGGGTAAAACGGCTTCTTCTTCAGCAGCAGATAGTTCGGTCTTCTTTTATATGAGGTCAGCCATCTTTTGTCTTTTATATGGAGAATTTCGTCCATGTACATTCAAGGTTATTATTGATAGGTAAATAATTAATATTTCCATTTTGTTACTTGCTTTCTGGTTGTTTTGTAACTCCTCTCTTCCTTTCTTCCTGTCTTTTTGTGGTTGTGTGATTTTATTCTGGTAGCGTTGGCCTTTCTTGCTTTTTATTTTTAGTGCATCCACAATAGGTTTTTGCTTTGTGTTTGCTATCAGCCTTACAGAAAATATTCTACATCTTATAGTATAATAAGTTATTTTAAACTATTGACAACTTAACTTTGATTTTAAAGAAAAGGAAAACTAACTAAAACTGTCTATATTTTAATTCCATCCAGTTTCCACATTTTTGATGGTGGCAGTGGCTCATCTGGAGCAGCCTCTGTAGGGATACCAGCTACAGTCGGGGAGGGCACCTGGAGCTGAATGCTTCTTGCAGTTGGCTGTGACCAGGAACAGGTGATTACAGTGAGAGCCCTGCACCCTACTGAGTTGATGGGGCAGGAGCCCATGCTCCCAGATACAGCTGCAGCCTCCCAGCCATTGCTCTGAACCCATGCATCCCTGTACTCTCTGGGGCCTAAGATGCCTCCAGCCCTCGAAGGCTCAGAAGTGCCTGCTCCCACTCCCTGGTTTCTCTCTGCTGCCGGTACCCACTGTGATGCACAGCAAAGATGTAGCCAATCCCACTCACTGTCACGACCCAGCTGGATGTGCGCACGCTCAGGGTGGTGTTGACACACTAGCACACCAATGCCTCAGCCGCCTCTGAAACTTTGGGTGCCAATGAGCTGAAGGAGGAAGGCTGGGGTGGCAGTGAGGGCAGGTTGGTGAAAACCTACAGGTTCCCCTCAGCACAGACAGCCTGAGTGCTGTGGACAGCATGTTATTGGTGGCAGAAGGCAGACAGGTTCTTAGACAGGAAGGGGCATGTGATGGTTAATATTGAGTGCCAACTTGACTGAATTGAAGGACACAGAGTATTTTCCCTAGGTGTATCTCTGAGGATGTTACCAAAGGAGATTAATCACTGAGTCAGTGGACTGGGTGAGGCAGACCCACCTTCAATCTGGGTGGGCACCATCTAATCAGCTGCAGCTGGGATAAAAGCAGACGGAGAAACATGGAAGGACTAGACTAGCTGAGTCTTCTGGCCCCCATCTTACTCTCATGCTTCCTGACCTCAAACATTGGACTCCAAATCCTTCGGCTTTTGGACTCAGACTTACACCAGTGGTTTGCCAGGGACTCTCGGGGCTTCAGCCACAGACTGAAGGCTCCAAATTTGGCTTCTCTACTTTTGAGGTTTGGGGACTTAGACTGACTTCCTTGCTCCTCAGCCTGGCCTGTTGTGGAACTTCACATTGTGATCATGTGAGTCAATACTCCTTAATAGACTTCCTTTCATATATATATTCACAGTCCTATCTAGAAGACAGGATTAACAGGATGGATGTATATATGAAAGGGAGCTTGATCTTCCTGTACCCAGATGTTTATATTTAGTTCTGGGTGGAGTCTGCCACCCGAACTGAGAACTTCACTGATGCCTTTTTGCCAAGTGGTGCTTTTTCCAGGCACACCCATGGCCACTTGTGGAGAGTCAGCATGCACTTCCTCCATTCCAAGCACATAAAAACACCAGACTCTGCCAGACTCAGACACTCATCAGGACGACCTGTCTGTGGAAAGGAGCTACCCTCTTTGAGTCTGCTAAGAACTGTTCTGTCACTCAGTAAAACTCCTCCTTGCCTTGCGCACTATACAGTTGTTCACATAACCTCATTCTTCTGGATACAGGATAAGAACTTGGGACCTGCTGAACAACAGAAGCAAAAGCAGCTGTAACATGCTCCTGGCCGGCTCTCTGAGCTGCAGGCAGTGACACACTCTCTGACTGTGGGAGTAAAGAATGGCAACCCTTTTGGGGACCCAGACCTCAAGATTCCCCAAATCAGAGCTGCTGAAACACTATAGCCCTCCTGCCCTCCACTGGTGCTAGGCAGCTGCCCCACATAACAGGAATCAGTGGCGGGTCTGGGCTAACCCAGGGTCCATGGGTCAGAGTGGGACAGCAGGACTGGAAGAGCTGTAACACAAATGGGCTGAAAACACATCCCCCACTCACCACACTGCTGATGATAAGGAGAGGAGTGCTGTAGCGCTTTTGGGAGCCCAGACCTCGGGACTCCATGAACCAGAGCTGTGACATGCTGTAACGCCCTCTTTGATGCTCTGAAGTTCCTGGTATCTCTGAAATTTCAGACATCACTGTGTTCCCCTTGTGTAGACACTGGTGCCTGCAGTGGAAGCTGCTTGTGGTACAGCTGGTCCAGATGCAGCCTCACACAGAGCCAGCACCTATGCTGGCACCTGGAGCTGCCCACCCCACTGCAGCAGCTGACATTCCTGGCTGTGCACAGTGGCTGGACACTGCTCACTAACTCACACATCCCTTGTTTCTCTGCACCTGACTATCCCTTGGCAGATGTGGGATCAGGCCACTACCATTAGTCAAATGCAGCTTGCTGGGCCAAGTAGGCAGAATGAGCCCAGTGAGTCTGAGCAAATCTAAAGGAGAGGTGCCACCAGTCACAGAGGTTTCCAGCTGGCAAAACAACACCTTAAGGATCCTGTGACATTTTGACTTTTTGATGTCTCAATTTACATCTTTTTACAACGCGTATATCTTTAGACATTGGTGAAGTTATTTTTTTTATAATATTTTACCCTTCATTACAAACATATGAATGGTTTGCACACCAATTAGAATATTTGAGTATTTTTATTTGCCTGTATAGTTACTTCTATCAGAGAGTTGTATTCCATATTTTATTATTGCATGTTAGTACTCTTTAAGATTAAAAAGATCACTTTGGTATTTTTTTATTTCTTGTCTGGTAGGTCTGTTGATAATGAATTCCCTCAGCTTTTTTACTCTAGGAAAGTATTTCTCCTTCATGTTTGAAAGATGGCTTTTCTGAGTATAGTATTCTTGGTTGGCAGTGCTTTCCCTCACGCCCTTCACAGCTTTAAATATGTCATCCCATTCTCCTGTGTCTGGAAAGGTTTCCACTGAGAATTCTGCTATCAGACATATCAGAGTTCTTTTATATGCAATTTCTTTCTTTTCTCTCACTGTTTTTAAAATCCTCTCTTTGTCTTGAAGCTTTGAGAGTTTGTTTATTATATGCCTTTTAGTAGTCTTACCTAGTTTGAATCTCCTTGGTGATTTTAAACTTCCTGTACCATGATATTTATATAATTCTCTAAGTTTGGAGAGTTTTCTGTTATTATTATGTGAATAAGCTTTCTATCCCTTTTTCTTTCTCTACTCCCTCTTGAATTCAAATACAAAGTTTGCATTTTTAAAGTTTTCTCATAGATCTCAGATGCATTCTTTGTTTCTTTTCATTGTTTTTTCTCCTTGTTGTGTATTTTCAGATAGCCTAATTTCTCAAACTACCTGTGATATCTATTCAGATAGTTGAGTTCACTGATTCTTCTTTCTGCTTAATCAATTCTGCTGCTGAGATTCTCTACTGCAGTTTTCATTTTGTCCATTGTAATTTTTACTTCCAGGATTATTTTAATTATTATTTAAATATCTTTGTTAAATGTATCTGATAAATTCTGACTTATATTTCCCTGTGTTTTCCTGAAGTTTGTTGAACTTTCTCAAAACAGCTATTTTGAATTTTCTATCTGAGAGGTCACATATTTTTATCTCTTCATAGTTGGTCACTGACAGCTTACTTAGACTGTTTGGTAAGGTCATATTTCCATGAACGTTCTTTTTTTTTCTTTTTTTGATGTAGTCTCACTCTATTGCCAGGCTGGAGTACACTGGTGCAATCTTGGCTCACTGAAATCTCTGCCTCCTGGGTTCAAGCCATTCTCCTGCCTCAGTTTTCCAAGAAACTGGGATTACAGGTGTGCACCACCAAGCCCAGCTAATTTTTGTATTTTTAATAGAGACGGGGTTTTGCCATGTTGGCCAGGATGATCTCGATCTCCTGACCTCATGATCTGCCCACTTTGGGCTCCCAAAGTGCTGGGATTACAGGTGTGAGCCACAGAACCTGGCTCCCTGAACATTCTTAATGCTTGTGGACATATACCAATGCCTGGGCATTGAAGAGTTAGGTATTTATTTCAGTCTTCACAGTGGAACTCGTTTGTACTCATCCCTCTTCAGAGGGCCTTCCAGGACTCAAAGGGATTGACTGTTGAATTCCCTAAGCCCATGGTCACTGCAGTCATTTCAGCACTAGAGGGTTATCTAAACACATGTCTACTGCAACTCTCTTAAGGCTACAAGGTCCCTAGCCCTGATGAACTTGGGAAAAATTACGGAGAGTTTTTTGGGTTTTCAGTCAAAGTTCCTTGCTCAGTTCTCTCTTCTTTTCAAAGAAGAATCTTGCTCCATGTTGCATTGGTTGGAATTGGGAGAGAGGTGACATGGGCAGTCCTGTGGCTGGAATAGCTTGCATCATGCTGGGTCATACCTGAAGCTCATGGCCTCCTAGGCCAATGCAGTACCAGGCCTCACCCAAGGCCCAGAGCCACTGCCTGTCACTGATACATATTAATGGCCCAAGGCCACTTTAGTGATACGGTTTCAAAACCAGCTTGGATTTAGATCTGGTCTGCTAGGTCAGTGGATTCTCTTCTGGCTTAGGGTGGGTCTAGAATCTCCATCCAGAGCACCATTTTGAAATCAGAGGCCACCATATTCTATATGGTCCTGTGTTGTACTGTGGCACAGCTAGTACTGAGTTTTAAGGCAAAGTCTTCTGCATGTTTTCTTTTCCCAAGAGGAAGGAGTCTCTCTTCATACTGCCCTGCCTGGGAAGTACGGGAAAAGAGTGGCATGGGCACTTCTGTGTCTGCCACAATAAATGTGATGCCAGGTCCCACCAAAAACTCATGCCTTCCCAGAACAGGGCAGTATTGGGGCTGACCCAGGAATTGTGGTCATTATGGCCTTCCTGACATTTATATTGATTCAGGGTCTGAGGTCACTTTAGTCAGCCAGCAGTAAATCAAGTGGGACTTTGGTTTCATGCACGAGGGTGGCAGATTTTCTTCTGGCATGGAGCAGTTTTAGGATTTTTGTCTATGGGCACCACCCTGGTATCAGAGACTGTGGGGTTCTGCCTGGCATATTTTAGTGTAGTTTTCTTGTCCTCAGTTCCAAGGCTATGTCCCAGGCATACTTTCCTCTTGCTCCCCCCAAAAGGTATATCCATGCTGTACTGCCTGGGATGGCAGTCAGGGGAGCAGGTAGTACAGGCAATGCAAGACTGTCCTTCCTACACCCTTCAATGTATCTTTTCTTGCTATTATGCTAAAACTAGGACCTGTGATCTCTCATCTGGCTTCTTTAGCTCTTGTGAAAGTGTTTTCTTGTGGGGATATTTATTTGATTTGCTGCTTCTGCATGGGAACAGTTGCCAGAGGATTTCTATTCTACCATCCTGCTCTTCCTTTTCAACAAGTGTCTGGTGGTATACTTAGTCCATTTCTTTCATTCTTATTGGATTTAACTGCTTAAAATGGCCTCCAAGCATAATGTTGTCTAATATTCCTAAGTGCAAGAAGGATGAAATGTATTCTATGAAGAAAATATGTGTGTTTGATAAGCTTTGCTAAAGCTTGAATTAGCCTATGAGTTCAATGCTAATCAACAATATACATTAAATAAAGTGTTTTTAAACAAAATACAGATAAAAGAGTTACCTATTGATTAGTTGATTAGAATGTAGCCACCAGAAACTCACAGAAACTTAATCCTGTATTTCCACTAAAAAAAATTGTTCAGTAGTTACTAATTCAGTGTTCATGGTGACTTCGTAGAACATACATAAATACCACGAACAGTGAGAATCAACTGTAGCTGCACCCAGGAACAAGATAAACCTAAATCATGATAAACACGAAACAGAAACAAAACAAAATTCCTGATCTATAGGGTCTGAGATTCAATCTTTGGTGTTCATGGCTAAGAGCTTCACACCACCAGATTCATGCAGACTGAAAGTTCTCCATGTGAAACCGTCATGCCAAACTCAGTGGATGGGATGAAGAATAAGCAAAATTCTAAGAGATAAGAGCTGAGGAATGTTCAGAATTAAAGAAAAGTAGTGGCGCTTCAGATTAAAAGAGTGCTCCTACTATGAGTAAGAAAATATAAGACAGCAAGCCAAGCCTACTTTTATGATCATAAAACTGCCTAGAAAAAACCTAGGCAATACCATTCAGGACATAGGCATGGGCAAACATTTCATTAAAGAAATAAAAGCCAAAATCAACAAATGGAATATAATTAAACTAAAGAGCTTCTGCACAGCAAAAGAAACTATCATCAGGGTGAACAGGCAAGCTACAGACTGAGAGAAAATTTTTGCAATCTACCCATCTGACAAAGGTCTAATATCCAGAATTTACAAGGAACTTAAATGAATTTACCAGAAAAAAATAAAACAACCCCATCAAAAAGTGGGCAGAGGATATGAACAGAAACTTCTCAAGACATGTATGTGACAAACAAGCATATAAAAAAAGCTTAACATCACTGATCATTAGAGAAATGCAAATCAAAACCACAATGAGATACCATCTCACACCAGTTAGAATGGTGATTATTAAAAAGTCAAGAAACAACAGATCCGGGGGAGGCTGTGGAGAAATAGGAACACTTTTACACCGTTGGTGGGAATGTAAATTAGTTCAACCATTATGGAAGACAGTGTGCCAGTTTCTCAACTATCTAGAACCAGAAATACCATTTGATCCAGCAATCCCCATTACTGGGTATATGCCAGTAGAAAGAATATCAATCAGTCTACTATAAAGATACATGCACAGGTGTGTTTATTGCAGCACTATTTACAATAGCAAAGATGTGGAACCAGCCCAAATGCCCATCAATGATAGACTGGATAAAGAAAATGTGGCACATATACACCATGGAATGCTATCCAGTCACAAAAAGGAATGAGATCATGTCTTTTGCAGGGACGTGGATGAAGCCAGAAGCTATTATCCTCAGCAAACTAACACAGGAACAGAAAACCAAACACCTCTATGTCCTCACCCATAAGTGGGAGTTGAACAATGAGAACACATGAACACAGAGAGAAAAACAACACACACCAGGGCCTGTTGGCAGCAGGGGTTCGGGGAGGTGGTGGGCTGGGGAGGGACAGCATCAGCACAAATAGCTAATACATGCGGGGCTTAAAACCTAAATGATGGGTTGATGGGCGCAGCAAACCACCGTGGCACAGGTATACCTATGTAACAAACCTGCACATCGTGCACGTGTATTCCCGAACTTAAAGTAAAATAAAAATTTTTAAAAAATAAAGTACACAATGTATAATAATAAGATTAAAGTTTAAAGCATACACACCCAGTAGAAATGACTTTGCCTCAGAGAAACTTCCTTGGGTTCGGAGTGGAGCAATAAAAAAAAATGAGAAACATTTGTTTTAAAACATGCTAAATTCTTGTCATATTTTAGAGGAAGATGAAAACACTGAATAACGTTAAATATTATTAGAACAATTTATAACTAATTATGTATGTTATGTATTTAAGAATAACCACCAAAACTAATCAATTGCATACAGACCATCAAAAAGAAAAAAAAAGAATATTTAAACTCTATGAAATCAGTAAAAGATGGGAATGAAAGAAACACAGAAGAAGAAGAATCAGTTCAAAAGACAAAACAAGAGGTTAGAAGATTCCAAATTTGTAAGTAGTCACATGTAAAACCATTTAAACTCACACATTAAAAGACATGGTATCTTTGTTGTTTTTAATATTGTTTTAATTAGAGACTGGGACTCACTATGTTGCCCAGGCTGGTCTCTAACTGCTGGACTCAAGTAATCCTCCCACTTTGGCCTCCCAAAGTGCTGGGATTACAAGTGTGGGCCACCACACCTGGCCAAGACATGTTATCTTATCTGATAAAAATCCAAATCCCAACTAAATGGTTAGAAATAAAAGGGAGGGAAAATACACTATACAAATAACTACCAAGTTAAAGTTGGTGTAGCAACTTTGCATAGAACAAAAAAGAAATTAAGGCAAAAGAAATAGGACATAATTTAAAATTAAGGTGAAAAACCACCAAATGTATAACAATCATACACTATTATGAGCTTCACAATGTGATAAAAATTTACAAAGCAAAAACTGACAAAATTTAAAAGACGTATCAATGAATCCATAATCAGCAGGCAATTCTTACACATCTCTATTAAAAACTAATAGATAAAGCAAACTAAAAATGAATGTGCCCAAGAGCAATGCTGGAGAGAAAATGGCAAAGAAAATATATTTACTGAGGTTTATTGTTGCTTTTCTCTCCAATAATATATGACTATTGATATAGAAAAATGTGAAAAAATGAATTCTGCAGATCAAAGGATACTCAGACATCACTTAGTATCCATCCCTATTCATCCCCACTGGAAATAGATTTTATTCTTATTTATATTACAGCAATTCAAGTCCATTGCTTTCCAAAGAGAAATGCAGAAAACATTTGTGACAAATCTCAGCTACTTTTATACATTTACCTTTCTACCAAAAGCTCCAAATTGGCCCGTTCCCCTGTCAGATCTTCCAAAGCCTCTCCACAAGATGTCACACAGTCAGAAACATGTTTTTGAAAAGCTAAGTTTATCTACTTTATTTGCACATGATTCACAGATTTCTCAAGCCATCATATCATATTATTATTTTAAAATTTCTTAATGATAAAGTACTTCTGTAAGTCAAAAATTTATTGAGTTTTCCACATGAACCTAATAATGTAATCCTACACAGTCTCTGACTTTTATATCCTTAAGCAGATAGGAATGTTAGATTACTAATTTATTGATTTGTAACTAATACTTGAATCTAAGTCTAGAGTTCATAGAATTAACAGTGTCATAAATGAATATTTTTAAATTAAACGTGGCTATATAGCACCAAAGCTAACAAACTCCCTAACTAAATTAAAGAAAGTCAAGAAAACTGCATTTTTGAAGTTCATTGTGATTGATATTTTGGAAATCAGACATGAATTATCACATGAATTACCATATGTCCCCATTATTACAAAAAGAGTGGTTACACAAATTAAAACTGTTTTACACATAGTGTAGAAGAGCAGGTTAATTCCTAAAAACAACAGCAACAAAAAATCACAAACATGGTTTCTATTTTTAAAAGATAAATATTGACATTTTTAAAATGTTATTTAAGAGCTATGCTGAAGGCACACTTTTTGGAATATTTCAACAAAATTATGGGTTTGGTGTATACGAGCTTTCAATATGAATTCAATTTTGAAATTAGACTTTAAATAACTATAGAAAATATTTTTAGAAGCAATAATTTATATGACAAATACAGTTTGAACCAAAAATATCAAAAAAAAGATACAAGTGCCTAAAAATCTATATGAAAAACATAATTTATAAATCATAAACAGTGAAAAATATGTTTTAGAAAATTTTGCTTGTGTCTTTTTCAGACATCTTAATGTTGTCGCCCTTCGGGTGTATGTTAATTGATATGTTAAATCATTTATTCATTCATTCACCAAATATGCACGAAGTGTGTGTTCCATGCCAGAATCTTAGACAAAATGTAGAGAACAAGCAACAAATAAGGTGTGGTCTTGCCTGCACACATCTCAGGATCTAGAAGGAAAACAGCCAAACAAGGCAACAACTTCAAGTTGGTGTCTGAAATTCGCGTTTGCCAAGAGAAAGCATTAAGGAGAATAAAGTAGCAGGGGAACACAAAGGAAGACCAATAAACCTGGGCAACCTGGAGAGAGCCCACAAAGATGAAACCTAAAAGCAAAAGAGAGAAAGTGGTTAAGGGAAAAAGAAAGAGAGGGCAGGAGAAAAGGAGAAACATTCTGATTTCTGCAGCCTTATCAAGCCAGAAATGAAATGCATCTAGAGAGCAAAGCAGCCCCTGCATCATCTCACAGTTTATGCACTAGAGACTGAAATACCATTCTTCCTAGCAGACATGGCCTTCTGGGAGTCCTCAGTTAACCTAGAAAAGTAACTTAGGAAATTGTATCATCCATGTGAAATAAGAGATTCCACAGGAGAATGCAATACGCATGCAGTCTTGAGATCTTCCAGGAGCCAGGTGCAGTGGCTCACGCCTGTATTCCCAGCACTTTGGGAGGCCGAGGCAGGCGGATCACAAGGTCAGGAGATCGAGATCATCCTGGCTAACATGGTGAAGCCCTGTGTCTACTAAAAATACAAAAGATTAGCCGGGTATGGTGGTGTGAGCCTATAGTCCCAGCTACTAGGGAGGCTGAGGCAAGAGAATCGCTTGAACCCAGGAGGCAGAGGTTGCGATGAGCCGAGATCATACCATTGTACTCCAGACTGGGCCACAAGAGCGAAACTCCATCTCAGAAAAAAAAAAAAAAAAAAAAAAGATCTTCCAAAGGAGATGTGAACTCAGGTTTTGTAACTAACAGAACTACATGTTCACATGTTCTTCTATGCGGATAATGAAAATTCCAGTGTTTGTCTCTTCCAGAGTTTCAGAGTTGTCTTATATTCTCTCTAGTTTTCCAAGGAAACAACAACAGCAACCACCTCATGACCACCACCACCACCACCAACACACACACACACACACACACACACACACACACAAATACTCCACACATTTTCTGACTCTCCACCTCGGATTTCCTGGAGCAAAGACTAATATCCGACTTTGCCATAACCCTACATGTCTCCCTACATGGAGAGAGTAGAGCCAGCCTCCTGAGTGAGTGGGAGACTTCCTTCATCGGTTACATTGTGCCCTGTGCTAAGAAGCATCCCATACTTGGTTTGCTCTCCTGTCACTATCTTGAAACTTTTAGAAATTTTTGCACAAGGGACCCTGTATTTTACACTTGGCTCACAAATTATATCAGTCATGGGAGAAAGAATGGGGATAGAGTTAAGAACGGACAAATCTAGACTATATTCAGGACATAAAAGGTTTTCAAATCTCAGTCTTTGGCTTAACCTCTTGACTATTGTCACTACATCTGTGTGCTCACTAAATATTTTTGCCTAATATCAACTCATTATTGTTTTTTTAATTCATTTAAATACTGACTTGGCCTTATTTTAAGCAATAATATTTGTGAAATCATGAGTTGTTTGCTCCAGACATGTATTTTTTCTAATATACTTTTGAAACAAATGAATACTTTAAAAAGAAATGTTACTGAAATGCTACCTAAAGTCGTTCTGAATACTCTTGGGAGGAGTGGCACTATCTGGGAAACACTGAGCCATGTAATGAGAGGAATGTGCATTTGAAACATTTTCTCTTAAGGTAATAGCCACATTCCTAAAGGTGAACATAGGACAGGGCATTATGTTTTCTTGATGTATGTTCTATATTGCTTTACCATCAAGCCCCTATAACTTTCTGTGTTGTCTTCACTTAACAATGCATCTAACCCTCTGCCCATTCCTCCAGGTGTTGAGTAAGGTGATAGTAGTCATCTCTCCAGGTTAGACCTGGATTCCTGCGTATTTCGTCATATTAGCCTTCGCTGAGGAGCTTAAGAGGCAAATACTCCCCTCTTAGGTGGTAGAGGGGCCCAGCTTTACGTCTGAAATTTTAAATGTTTTCAATATTTGGCTTTGTTGAACATTCCACTCCAATATCACTTAGCAAGTTCAATGCACCCACTCTCTGACTTACGTATGTCTTTCTTTCTCATGTCACTCAAAAATCCTTTCCTGGATGAAAGGGAGTCCCAAAGTCTTTCCTGTCCTCAACACAGTCTATACCCAGACCCCTCTTTTTCCACACACTAAGGACTTGAATTCACTGAAAATGCTTCATTAGCCCTTCCTTGTTTGTCACAGTTTAAACACATTTTCCTACACCTTCATGTTTTAAAGAAATATAAAAAGAAAATATATACATAGACACACACATGCAATTATATATATACACACACACACATATGTTTATATGTAAAATATATGTATACATTTGTGGATATACATATACATATATATCCTTCATTCTTTATCTTAGCTATTTTTGGTGGATTTGATTTGGACATTTAAACACAAATAGATTTTGCTTTATTTTTCTTTAAAAGAGTAACCAATATTATTTTTATCATCATTTTCATTATTATTATATAAATCAAGTTTAATCCATTATTTCAAATTTCTCGAGAAACAAATTATAACTTTGAACTCACCAAAAAATAATAAACATATTCATTACATTGATTTTTTAAAAATAAATATTTATGTTATTGTATTATAAACTCTCTTGGATCTTTCTTTAAAAAACAGAAGAGCTCTAATAATTTTAGATAAAGTAAAGATGCATTTAAATTTTTCAAAAAATATATGTGTGTGTGTGTGTGTATATATATATATATATATACAATTGATATATTTGAAAGTCTTTCTCTCCTGAGGCTGTATTTTCTTTGGACAAAGATATGGTAAGGTGCTCTTAGGAGCAATCACAATTTTCCTTTGGCAATAAATTTACTGTTTGTGTGCTTATTTATTGAAAAGTTATTTTAAGACTTAGAGCAATGTCAATATAGGAATTTATTTAAAAATGATTACTGAGTATATATTACTGTTCTTTATGTCTGTCATCGGGGAATTATTTAGACCAATCCCTTGCCTTACCTTATCTTACTCCACCCCCTACCAAGATATGTAAGAGTTATACAGACATAATTACAGTAATTAGGACAAACTGTTACAAACAAAATTTGAAAACACTTTGGATTATTCTTTAAATTTGGAAAATGAAATATTATTGTGTTTTATACCTTTACCTTTACTATGTTAAAAAAAAACAAAGAACAAGATATATAAAAGTTTTGGTTTCATGATCACTATTTTGCTACTTAAGTCAAAGTGTTTTATTAGATTTAAGAATGACTCTTGGCCTTTCTTCAAATTACAAAGTGAAATTCACCTCAGTGATGAATAAACGATTGTTCACTCACTTGTATCTTCTAGATAAGTAAACAGATCCAACTATTACTAAATTCAGAGCCCAACTCTAAAACTTCAGAACGTCTATGGACTTGCTTTTTTACCCAAAAGAAATAGTTCTTCCATTTGGCTCCCTCAAGGACTATGTTTTGTTTTTGTTTTTTGCTTTTCCTTTTTGGTATTTATTTTCTCGGAAAATCTATTATAGAAGTTTTGCATTATTGTAAACATATGAAGTTCAGGCAGAAATTAACAATACATGGATGTGAAATCTGAATTTAGTGATAAATGTAAATCAAGTTCCAAGATTAGTCAGCACATCTGAAAGGAGATAAAATACTGAAGACATTTTTTTTAATTTCAGATGACACACATTTTTAAAAACAGATTTTGAAATATGAGTATTAAAGATCATTTCGGAATACATTATCACTCTCTGTAAAGTAACA
The DNA here is from genome assembly GCF_009764315.1 of Trachypithecus francoisi. NCBI lineage: Eukaryota > Metazoa > Chordata > Mammalia > Primates > Cercopithecidae > Trachypithecus > Trachypithecus francoisi. The sequence goes on along the minus strand of NW_022681453.1, from coordinate 44,154,974 downwards.
GTTGTTAATGCATCCATAAATAGAGATATGCAAAATAATTATAAGACACTTTCTAGCCCCCATGCAAAACTCTAATTCCAGATGTTTGTTATGAAAACGTAGCCTTCTGAAACAGCTTTTACAGCCTATGCTGTCTCAAGGACATTCCAATGGGAATTCACAGAAACTAACCCATTTGTACCATCCTGTAGTTGTATATATTGGCTGCTGCAAACACCCCAAATAAAGAAGGGTTCTGTCTATATATATTTGTCCCTTGCTTTTCCCCTGAGTCATCTGTATTGAAAGATGCAATTGCCATGAGAGTTCACAAGGCGCTCAAGCTTTTTGACTCTAGCCGTGTCATCATTCCCTCCACTCCAATGAAAAATGTGTTTTTTTAAGGCCCGAAATGAATTTTCCCCCCAGCCAAACTTTCAGTTCCCTGGAATGAGTTTTTGACAGCTAACCTTATTTTCCCAAGTAATATATCATCAAAGCAACACAGGCCTGATAGTATGTCATACGGGTCCAGATGAAGTATTACATCTGTAGATCACAAAACCCACGTCACTTGGGTGATACATTCACTGCACTGTCACCAGACCTGTGGAAACGTACACAGCTGACGTTTGCCTTTCAAGGTTTATTTAAAGGAATATTATTTATTTAGCAAATCCTGTCTGATTTTGAAGAAAAATGTCTATGCCCCCACCTGGAGAGAGAGGCAATAAGGGTCTTTCTGGGCTTAAAAAAAAATTATCGGATTGGGAAACGGAGTTAAATCAAAGGAAATGCTTCCCCTTTCCTAGTTACCAATAGGAGTCCAGCTGCTATTTTCCAATCTCCTTCTAAAACACTGCTGTGAGAGAAAATTACAGCCCTCCACTAGAGCCAGGGTGCAGTAGATGAAGTTCACCTCTGATGTTCATTCACTCTTACTTTGTGTGTAACTTGCTCTTCAGCTGTGTTCCCTGTTGGAATTTCGGGGCTACTCATAGCCCTCAGGATGACAGTATATGGTACAAGAATGTCCATATCATAAATTTCTCAAGTAAAGCAAGACCCTAAAACCCCGGTTCTGCCACCTGCTAGCCACATCATCTTGAGGAACTCTTTACTTCTCAGTTTATGTAAAATAGGAATACAATTATTTATCACCTGGGATCTTTGTGAAGATTAAATGAGATAATGCATGTAAAGGCTTGAAACAGTGCCTGGTACAGAGGAAGCAAGTAATTAAGACTAGCTCTTATCATTTTTATCTTTGTCTCTTTTGCCTAATTATTCTACCTACTTTCTAATTACTAACTCCTTGCATTTTATTGTAGCACTCTAAATTAGAGCCCATCTCATCTTTAATATTACCTCCTTAGGGGTCTTTTCCTAATTACCTCCCTCTGCTTTATGTTTTCGTAGTACCAGATACTTTTCCTTACTGGTCCTTATTGCAAGTGTATTTAGTTAATTGTTAAATATCCGTCTCACTCCTTGGTAAATTAAAGATGGCCACAAATTCTTTGCTACACTTGTCATTGAAAGTGGGGAATAACCCCCACTTTATGAATCTGGGCAGCCATAGTGACTTGACTGATGAATAGAATTTAATGGAAGTAACATTCTGTGATTCAGAGGGTAACTCAGAAGAAACATTGCAGCCTACACTGTATTCTGGTGGACAGTGGTATTTGAGAAAAGCCAGTCTGCATGTAAGAAGTCCAACTACACTGAGACTCCCATGCTGTGTGGAAGCCCAAGCAGTTGCTGGGAAGGCCACGTGGAAAGAAACCAAGGGCTCAGCTAACATCCCTAACTTAGTTCCCAGGTGGCAGTCAACACCAAGTTGTAAGCCAACCTATTGAAACTGAATCTTCAGCCACAGTTAGTTGCCCAAGCTGATACCATATGAGACAGACACAAATAGTCACATTGACCCTACTTTGAGTATAGATCATTGTTGTGGTTGTAAACCAATGTTTTAGAGTGGTCCATTATCCAGCAATAGATAGCCAGAAAATCTACTTATACCATGAGTTCCAGGAGAAAAGAAACCATGTCAATTTGTTCACTGCTATATTCCATATGTACTTGATGAATCACATGTTCTGTAAGTACTTGATGAATGAGTAAATCAACATCAAAGTACCAAAGAAACTAAGATAGAGATGAAGTAGATAAATTATCTTTGTTATTTTATTAGTAAATACATTTTTTTACCACTTCTAAATAATGGCTCTTTTGTTCTAGGTAAAAGGAAAACATTATATCATAGGGCAATTTCACTCAATTCTGCAATAGTTGTTGAGCGTCCACTCTGCTCTGGTTGCTGGAATTATGGCCATGAACTAGACAATCTCTAACCTCCCAAAAGCCACAGCTGAGATCTGTACTTCTCAGACTGTGGTCTGTGAATGTGCATCCGAATTCCCTGGAAATGTTCATTAAAATTTCGGATTCCTGGGCCCCATCCTGGATCTGCTGAATCAGAATCATTAGAGGTGAGACCCCACAATTTGCGTTTTTTAACAAGCCTCCTGGTGATTCTCACACACTTTGAAGTGTGAAGCCAGGTCTAAATCAGAGTTTTTCAAACTTTCTTTACAATCACCAGGACATTTAATAAAAACAAAACACAGCACAACAGATTTCTAGATTTCTCTCTACACCCCCTGAATCATAGTCCCCATGGACCAGGCTTGGCAATCTTTCTTTTGTGATTCTTATCATGAAGAAGGTAAAGAACAATGCTTTATTGCTTTTTTTCTGAGAAGAGGAAATAGGCACAAGGTGTCTTAAAAATGAGAAAATAATATTTCTCAAATCACGTGGCTAACAAATCAGGTGGGACACCAGGCTTGTGTTCCCTAGCTCATTGCTCTTTGTAGTATTTTATTAGCATTTCCTATGTTAAGATATAATTATAATTGCAGAGAAAAATGAGGATTTTTGACATTATAACAGGGTACTGGTAAGATAATTTCGCAACAGATCCTCAAAGCATACTGCCTTTTAATCTACCTGTTCTATCCGTGCATAAATATGGCCTGCAAAATATGTGCTTAGAATAATTTCCCATCATATAAATGCATTAACAAGCAATGTCTTGCATGAATTATATGCATAGTAAATGATATGAATGAGTGAATAAAGCAGAGACTGCTTCAGAGTCCATCTGACATTGGTATGAATGTTGATAGCTGTTATCACACAAGGCATAGTCAGGGTAGTATGATAGGAGCCTTTCAGGCATCTTGAGTCAGCACTAAGCCTCTAAAACAAAGACCATGCTTTTCTTCCTCTCTCTCCCTCCAGCATGCACAGATTTAGACCATGTGTGTGTCTGAGCGTGTGTGTGTGTTCTATGCAGGCAAACTGAAATTCAAGTGTGAAGCACCAAAACAACTAAATGCATTCAAGTAAAGGCAAAGCCAGGTTTGACGTCATTATTTCTTCAGTCTGTGTATAGTAACTGAATTACTTGGAGCTGTGTTTGCAAAGAGAAAATAAGTGGAAGTTACAGGATCTGCCTAGGCCTAAGCTACACATGATATTTTTTTTTTCACTGCCAACATAATTACATTTTATCTTTATATAAGAATAATTATTCATTTATCAGATTTTTTTGAGAACTTCTCATGTGAAATGAACTGCTTTTACGGGGTGGGGAAAAATGTACAAACAGGGCAGGTCCTCTGCTTTTCAGGAGGTGGACAAGTGACAGGCAGCCTAGAGGGCACAAGACCAAATAAGCATCTCACAAAGTAGAAAGTGTGCCCCTCATTTGCCCCTGGAAGGTCAAAGCCAAATGTTCTGGGATATTTGTTTTATACTTGCTTTACTATAAAGGATGAAATCTGGGAAGTTTTTAGAAGAAGCTGTGATTATTGAACTGAGCCTTTAAGTTTTTCAACAGAAGGAGCGGGAAGAGCCTTCTAGCAGAAGGGAAATAATACGAGCAAATTAAAGTGTTAGCAAGAACAGGGCAAGCTCTGAGAACAGTTTTGCATTATCACAGTGTGTATGAGGAATCACAGCATGGAATTACTGGGAACCACAGAGTCAGATCATGGATGGACTTTAATGCTACGCCAAGAAATACTAATTTTATTCGATGATGAACTTACGAACACTCCTTTTGATGATTAATGAAAGAACATAATGATGAAGAATTATCTATTAGTAAGAGTAGAGCATTTCACCTTTGATTGGACTGAGTCACTTTGGCCCACAAACACAGGCTCAGTTTTCAACTTAATTAAGAATTTCAAATAAAGGGTTTTTAAATACATGCCATATTTATCTTGACTTTATAGTTTTCAAAGCTACAATAAATGTCTGCTTCTCAATCTGGGCCTAAGGTTAATCCCTCTATAAATAGCCCTCCCTCCTTTGCTTGATTCTACCAAAATACTACATCATCTAAATTCCTCTTAAATTCTGCTCTTCTGCAGATCCCTACTATAACTGTGTCTCTTCCTCTGTTTGGTGAGCACCCCCAAAGTTCCTCCAGTAGACAACAAGTTAAGAAGCCCCACTTTGTTGCACTATGGGTATGTCCTTGAGGCCTTTATCATATAGACTTTTGCATTGTAGATCAGTGTTGTCCAGTTGAGCTATAATGCAAGCTACATATCTAAATTTAAATTTTCTAGGCCAAACATGGTAGCTTTCACCTGCAATGCCAGCATTTTGGAAGGCCAAGGCGGGTGGATCACTTGAGGTCAGGAGTTTGAGACCAGCCTGGGCATCATGGTGAAACCCCATCTCCACCAAAAATACAAAAATTAGCCAGGTGTTGTGGCATGCACTTGTAATGTCAGCTACTTGGGAGGCTGAGGTGGGAGAATGACTTGTGCCCGGGAGGCAGAGGTTGCAGTGAGCTGAGATCGCACCACTGCACTCCAGCCTGGGTGTCAGAGCGAGACTCCATATCAAAATAAATAAATAAATTGAAATCTTCTAGTTGTCATGTCTTAAAAAGTTAAAAAGTAACAGATGAAATTAACTTTAGTACTGTATTTTATTTAAAAGTATATATAAAGTATTGTTCAACATGTCATTAGCATACAAAATTATTAATGAGCTATTTTGCAGTATTTTTTTTGAACTATGTTTTCCAAATCTGGTATGTAATTTACATGGACGGCACATCTCAAGTTTGGCCACATTTCAAGCACTCAATCTCCATATGTGGTCAGGGGCTACCATGTTGGAGAGTCCAGCTCTAGATATAAGCTATCAAATAGAACATTCTGAGTTGTTGGAAACTGTGTAGAGTTGCATTGTCTAATACAGTAGCCACTAGCCACTTGAAGGCATTGAACACTTGAAATTTGCCTATTGTGACTGAGAAACTGAATTTTAATCTCAACTGAATGTTATTTAAGTAGTCCACATGTGGTTAGTGGCTATAGTTTTGAACAACACGGTTCCAGATAATGAGGAGCTATTAAAGTGTTTTGAACAGTGGTGTGCCCTTTAGGGAACTAAAGTTTAGGAATATTTAGTAGAATGGAGGAATACAATTTTAAATGGGTGCATTCCCCATAGAAATTTAGAACAACATTCCCCTGTGTTAAAGGATGATTAAACTTGTTATGTTATCTGACCCCTATCTGATCTATCATGACATCTGCAACAGCAACGCTATTTACCTCAATTACCCAGTCAAATATCATACTATGTCAAGTGGTAACTCAGAAAATAGCTCATGTCACGCCCGTGTCATTTTAACATCTTCATTTTTCTATAGTTGTTTTACGTCCCACAGTGTCTGATGACCTTTAGCTATTTTACCTGCATAAAACTCCAGCAGGGGTAAAACTGATGAAAACTGATGATGCTTTAAAAACATAAAGTTACAGTGGCTTCATTAAGAACCAAGTGTGTTTCAAGCAACTTATTCTTTGTATCAATAGGATATGCAAGTACTCAAGTTAATGGTCAAACTTTTCCCTCTCTTATAATGAACCGTAAAATTACACTTGGCAATCAAGAGTACTGTAGCAGATAAGTAAGGCAATTTTCCTCATCATTTTTCCTTTTGTTGTCAATCTTGTTGCAAAGCCCATTGCCTTTTCAATGAACCGTAATGTGAATATTCAAGATCGTGCGTGCAATACTTGAGCATATACACTTAGGTCAAACCAGGTTGGTTTTGAGTTGTTCATTTTAAATAGGTTATGTCAAGTAAAAGCTATATCTGGAAAGTTTTTATTAGATGACATATTCCTATGACTTGGACTTATTTTTAGAAAAAGGAATCTTTTCCTTTTTTATTGTTTTAAAAGATACTTTAGAATTTGACCTTGCATATACATGTTAGAACATGTAATTTTTCAGGTAATTAAAATGCTATTATGAATTGTAACACTATACATAATTATATTTTGATTACACTGTCTCCAAGTGTTTTATACATACAGATTTAAAATGAATGAGGAACTTACTTTCTCTATGAGTCTCAAGCAAACCTTCCTGTGCTTTGTTCTATAATAATCGTTTAGGTAAAGACTCTGAGACTCTAAATAGCCTTTAAAACACTGTGAAACATAGATTCCTTCCTTATCTATAAAATAAGGAGAATGATATCTACTTCATGTAGCAGCTGATAAGATAATTAAATGATATACTACTTATACAGCGCTTGGTATTAAGTCCATGTATGGCAAATGTTACTATCATGAATGAATAATCTATTTGTTAGTATTTTGGTTGTTTTTTAATGGATAAACCCTGGATTCTTAGAGGCTTAACACAATAGAAGTTTATTTCCTGCTGATAAAAATGTCTGATAGATAGTGCTCCCTCATGTGGTGAATCAGAGACAGGAGCTCTTTCTACCTTCTGGCTCCTTAATCTTCCAACAAGCGGCTTCCAAATACTGCGTTGGGGTTAAAGCCATTACAGCCACCTGAAAGGAGAAAAAAAAAGGATACGTGAAAACACATGACCATGCGAGGTGACACACAGCTTTTCGGTCCACAGTGTGCATTGCATAATATGATCTCTCTTAACTGCACAAAAGGCTGGACAGGCAGCTAATCACCAGGAAGAAAAGGAAATACTTGTTTTTTTAATGAACACAGAGCCATCACTGCCACAGATGCCATCAGCTTCCAAAGCTGATATACATTTCTATACATGAAGTATTTGACTTTTTATTTTTAGAAACGCATCTGTCTTTAACAAGAGAAAGTGAAACGAAAACCGAACTGGTTTTGTGTCAAAGTAAAGAAGACACAGGAGGAGGCCCCTGGAAAAGGAAGTCTCACACTGGAGATTCCAGAAGGATCTGTGGTCAAAAGGGAAAGGACCCAGGTAACAAGCAGTAGACCAGGAAGTGTCTACTAAGGAAGAGGTGGCCAGAGTCATTGTAAAACAAGTGGAATTGCGTGGCTGATTTCAAATAAGAAATGGTCCCTTTTGGTTTCTGAGTCACGGTGCTGCCCCTGGGATTCAGTTCTCCTAAAGTTAAACCATCTTTCCTTGTATTGTCTGCAATGCCACAGAGTGAGTCTAAAAGAAAGGAAAATAACAGAAGGTGTTTTTTGGTTGTTTTAGTATTTGATGTGTAAGAGAAGAGAATGAAGATAACCAACTGTTAAGGCTGGATCCATGAAACTTACTTGGCTCTCTCCTATTCAAACCAAAGTTTTCTTTCAGCCTCAACTTTCCATTTTCCTTCAGTTTGCCCCTCTCTTTCTCTACATCTTCAAGATGTATCTGCCTCCACTTACTTATCAACTTACTGTCTACTCCCTCTTCAAGCCACAAACATCTGGCATCCCTTCTACTCTTCCCCCACATAGACCATGTTCTTAACATAAATACCAAGGCCTTCTATATCTTTTCCTCTCTATTTTATTTCTCTGCAGCATTTGGCCTAGTTAAGCAATCCCAGTGAACAGTACCACTGATTTCTGTCTAGTTTTCTGGAGCTAGAAATCCAGGTGTTTCTGTCATTGTAGCTATTCTCACTCCCTCTATGTCCATATGTAATATGGCACAAACTTCTGTCTGTTTGCTTATACGGTCAACCCTCCATTTTCAGCAGATTCTGTATCCATTGGCTCTACATTTGCAGATGCAACCAACTGTAGGTCAATATATGACAAATAAAAATAAAAAATAGCAATATAACAATAAAAATGCAAATTTAAAAAATAGAGTATATAAACTATTTACATAGCATTTACATTGCATTAGGCATAATAAGTAGTCTAGAGATGATTTTAAACACATGAAGAGATATAGATAGATTACGGGCAAAAACTACACCATTTTATGTCAGGGACTTGAGTATCCTTTGATTTTGTTATCTGCAGGGTTACTGGAACCAATCCCCATGGATACCAAGGGATGATTGTATATCCTTTTTTAAATGCCTATAATTGTTACACTTGTTGCCAGTTCACTTTCTGGTACCACATTTAGGTTATCACTATTTTTGCCTAAATTATGACAACAACCAACTGAGTGGTCACTTTTCCTATCTCACCCCATCTAAATGACTCATTATCCTGAGGCCAGCATGGTTCCTTTAATGTGTTCATCGCATTAAATCTCTCCCTGTATAAGAAAATGCAGTCTCTCATTATTGCTCCTATGAAAGATGATGCCTAACTCCCTAATTTGGCTTATCAAAATCTTCATCTTGTGGCTGGGCGCGGTGGCTCACGCCTGTAATCCCAGAAATTTGGAAGGCCGAGGCGGGCAGATCACAAGGTCAGGAGATCGAGACCATCCTGGCTAACACAGTGAAACCCCATCTCTTCTTGTTTTTAACTTTTTTGGGGTCACTTTGCCATCCGATTTTTAACTCTCTTAAATCCAGATGCCTTGAACTTTCATTCCCTTCACAGAACTTGAAGGAGAAAAACCTTTCAAAAAGAAGGAATTTCTAAATAGCATTGACCAGAGTACAAAACTGGTAAGTCCGTATGTTCGATGAACAGTAACCTGAAAATTGTTATTTTCATTGTTCTTATAAAGGGGTCATGCCATACTTAACCAGTGAAATTTTATTCATATTTTGATTAGGAAAAGAAGTTCTCTGGGATGCTGCTTGTCTGGCCAAGAGTGAAGAAAATCTCAGAGAAATTAGAATTTCTAATTTCTAAAGTTATTTAGGGACTCACAGAGTCTTCATATAAGAGAATATTATGGAGCAATATTTTTTGTTGTAGGGATTATTTGTTTTTATTTATTTGAACTTTTGCTAGAATCAAACTGACTATTTTAACATAGTACAGAAATCCCTTGCTTTATGTTACTCTTTCCTAGAGAGATACTATAGCATATATCAGTTAGTATGCAGTCATCTCCAAGTAACCACAACAGCAACCAAATGACTAAAGTGGCCTTGATCATAGAATTTTTATTATTTGCTTAAGATAGTAAGTAGGTAGGTAGACAGTACAAAGGTTATTGAAAGGCTCAATTACATCAGGATTCCATTACATAAAGAGATATTTCTATTTTCTTAGTCTATTCCTCATGGTTACAAATGTTAGAGAGTTATTTATGTCTCAACAAGGAAGGAATGGAAAGGAGTGTAGCTATTGAGATTTCTTAAGTGTGGTTCTTATCAGAAAGTGTCCCCTCCCCAGAAGTCCCTTGGCAAACCTCCACTTATACTTCATCAACAAAATGTTATTACAAGGTTAATTCCAGCTATGCATGACTAGGAAAACAAGTGTTTTGCAAAGAAAAATATGATATGCACAATTAATGAAAATGCAGCATGTATTGGCCCTTGGGGCTGCTCATGCTGTGGTCGGAATATTTGTATTCTCATCCCCCAAATTCATAGTTTGAAATCATACCCCACAATATGATTGTATTAGGAGGTAGGGCCTTTGAGAAGTGATTAGGCCATGAGAACAGAACCCTCCTAAAAGAAGACACCAGAGCTTGCTCTTGCTCTTTCTACTCTCTGTCATGTGAGGATACAATGAGAAGACGGCCATTTACAAACCAGGAAGCATCCCTCACCAGACACTGGATCTGCCAGTCCCTTGATGTTAGACTTTCCAGCCTCCTGACTGAGAAATAGATGTTTACTGTTTAAGCCACCCAGTCTATGGTAATTTGTTATAACAGCCCAAACTAAGACATTATCCCAAACAAAATCAAATATCTGAGAGTGGGAATCAGCTGGAGGATGATACTTGGGAGGATATTTACAGGATTCATCTCAGGGCATGCCCTATTTTCACCTGGCACACTTAAGAAAGAACAAATTATCAAGGATTTGCAAGGCCTCCGTTACAGCACTTGTGGGCAATATATTCCTATCAGAACCATTTTCTTTGCAATGAAAAGCAAAAGTATTTGCTCCATTAATAAACTTCACGAGTTCATTTTTATAATTTTAAAATACATGTTTTCAAAAATTTCTAAAGTGATGTTTAGTTACTTCTTCTAAGAATCACCAGGGTAATATTCATTTTCTAAGATCAGTAGAAATTAGCCTAGACTTAAAAGGAATAGATGATGATGCCTTATATTTACGCAATAACTTATATATTGCAAAGTACTTCTATTTACATTATACCATTTAATCCAACATATGAGGTTAGTATCACATTCATTTTACATGTGAGGAAGTGAAAGTTTAAAATAAAAACATTTAGGAGGTTGTCCTTTCTATTAACTGGTTTATCAGGATTTTGAACTATGCCTCTGTTCTTTCCCATCTTCACACTTTCATGATTCCATGCATAGTAAGACAATTTTTTTTCTATTTTTTAACAGTTATCCTATTCACTTCTGAAATAATTTGAGGTAATTTGTTTCAAATAAATATAAAGAATATGCATTTTTTCTTAATTTTAGGGGCACTTTTCACACTATGAGTGTTGGAACTACTCATTAATTCCTGAAATGATTACCAAAATCTTGTTCTGTCTAAGATACTGTAAAATAGACCAGTACAGTCAATCTTATACTAGGAACCAAAAACTTAAAATTATAATAAATTATTCATACAGATTTCTATAGCAATGATTAGAATACATAGTAAAATTTTAAGGATTATATTTTACTGTTAAAAGATAAACTGAAGCACATTAAAATATAAACAGTTTCTTTGAGCTAACAGAAATGTATAAATCAGGCAATTCCAGACCACAGGTGGTTGGGGGTTCCACCAACAGGTGTATGAGTTACAAGCTTTTACAGGGTGAATGTGGAAGCAAGGCAAAGAAAATATTTGACTGGTTGAAGTGGAACAGTGGCCTTATTTGAATCATTCAAGTGGAAAGTTCCTATAGAAAGCTTATTTGGCAGTTTCTGACTGGTTAAGCTTAAGTTTTGTTTTATTATTTCTAGTGAATCAGGTTTTAATTTGCTTACATAGAACCCAGGGTGCTGGAGCTGCCTCAGCCTATTGGCCTCTTAACTAATTATTTTAACATATTCATTTAGCACTATATTATTGGCAAGTCACTCAAACGTAGCTCATTTGAACTGTACAATATCCCTCTCAGGTAGATATCATTATCATCCCCATTCTACAAATGGGAAAACTGAGGCTAAAAGAGGTGAAATAGAAGAGCCAGGATAAGATTCTGTGTCTTAATCCAAAATCACTTACTTTCCACCTTGCCCATATAAATGATCAAAATGCACCATAGAGGAAGATTGAGAGCTTGTACTTTGGAATTAGACAGGATTGATTTTGAATTCCAGTCACTAAGTAGCTATGTGAAGTCAGGGTGTAATCATAGTATCATCTCATGGATTTCCTGGGAGATTAAATAAAGTAACCCATATGAAGAGTTCAGTGGGTACCAAGCACACTGTCAATGTTAGCTCTTATTAGGGACAATTCCTAGAATTAACTGAGCATAGACCATGGGGCCCTGCACTATTCTAAGAAGATTTCGTATATTAATTCATTAGTAATGGTATTAAGCAGGAATTGAACTGAGTTCTGCAGAGAAAACAAGTTTATTAAATAAATAAATTGACCCAACCAGTACTTGTGAATGTCTACTCTTCGCCCAGCTGTTTTGAGTTACTGGTGAAGCAGCAGTAAAGAAGACCAAGTCCCTCCTCTCATGGAGCTTACATTTCTAGTAAGAGGAACAGACAGGAGATCTATGTGATCAGCACTAGGAAGAAAAATAAGGCAGAATCTTGGTTGAGCAGCTGGATCATGTGGTGGGTTTTGCAAAATGTTTTCAAATTCTTTGGCATTCGTCCTCCAAAAGGCGGAATTTAATTCCTTTTTCCTTGAATGTGGGCCATCCTTAGTGACTTGCCTCCAACTAATAGAACTTGGCAGGCAAGAAGAATGCAGAGGTGATAACTGTGTATGAGTAACTTCCAAAGCTGAGTCACAAATGGCCATTTGGCTTCCACCTAGTGCTCTCTCTTTCTTTCTGTGTCTCTTTCTCCCTCCCTCTCTGCCTCTCCACCTGTGATCCCAGAGTCTGGCTAACCTGAAGCAACTATGATAAAGAGACCATGTGTGATGCCAAATAGAGACACAGACAGATGCCTGAAGAGCCCCAGATGTTGAGTCTTCTCAGTCCAGGTGTCAGGCTTGTTGGGTGAGTGAGCCTTCAGATGATTCCAGTCCCCAGCCATTTAGCCACCTTCCTCAGCCAAAGTTGAGTGCAGCAGAAAAGGGCTGTTCCCACCAAGCCCTGCCCAGACTACAAATTGAAAAGTAAAATAACTATTTCTGTGTTAAACCACTACATTTTTCAGCTACACATCCATCATAACTGGAGCAGTATTGTAAACAGGGTATGGAGAGGTATGGGGAGGTTTATTTCGAGAGCAGATATTAGAATAGAGACCTGAATAAGGTAAGGAGTCATTTAAAGATTTAGATAATGTACTTTCCAGAAAGAAGGAATAGCAAATATGAAGGCCCTGAGGTAAGAATGCACATGGCGTTTTAAAGGAATAACATGTCAGCTGGTCTGGCTGAAATGGAGTGAAAAACAGAGAAAAGTAGCAGACAAGGTGGAACAGGAAACAGGGTCAGATAAGGGAGGGTCTTATTGGTGGCAAACAGTTTAGATTTGGGTATTAATGGGCTGGGAAACAATTAGGAAATAATAAGGAATGGATTTGATTTAATTTATGTTTGGAGAAAGATCTCTCTGCTGTTTGTGTGAAAAATATTCTTCAAGGCCAAGAGTCAATGACAGATGTCATTTAGGAAGCCAGGGCAGAGATTAGGAAGGGAATGATGGTGGCTTGGCCTAAGGGCTTATCTATGCAGTTGGGTGAGAAGTGATTATATTCTGGATAGATTTTGAGGGCAGAGCCAATAGGTTTGTGGATGGATTGAGTGGGAACAGAGAGGGAAGGCAAGGCTGGAATTGTCAGGGCTCCCTTGCATTGCCACACAAAGTGAAGTCTGCCCACCAGCAGTGAGGGCATCCCAGGCGAGCGTGCTGGAAATGCTGAATCTCAGGCCCCATCTCACTCAAATCAGAATTTGCATTTTAACAGTACACTGAGGTGATTCACCTGTAGATGAAAGTTTATAAACACTGTTTTAGACACTTAAGGAGTATCAGGTAAGAAGCTTGTCTTCCAGTCTGACCTTAAGAGGGTCAGTCAGGATAGGACATTTTTTAAAAGCAAAAGAAAACCAGGCTTTTATAAAAATTCTTGAGATGGATAATACAAATCCACAAAACTGTTTGTTATCTAATCATAGAAATACTATTTTCTATTACTAGGAGAATCTACCATAATTCCTTCTGCAGATTGTCACACTATTTTTAAAGAATTTAGGTTTTTCTTAAAAAGTACATTCAGAATATGTTTCTTAAATTGCATTTTTTTTCCTTTTGGGTTTGTCGTAATAGCTCACAGTATAATTTTATGAGACTCCACAGTTATATTGAATTTCCACAGTTAGGGGATGAGTTTCATTTTTACTAGAAACTAGTAAGCCATCAGTAAAATGTTCTATTACCCTGCCTTGTTTTAACGTTTGAACTACACTTAACAGCCTTTTTGGTTCCCAACACAAGCTGAAAACTCTTCATTCCACAACTGGGGCCAACTCATCAGTTTTCTTTAAAATATAAGTTGCATGCTAGAGGCCCCTATCCTTAGCAAACTGATACAGGAACAAGAAACCAAATACCACATGTTCTCACTTATTAGTGGGAGCTAAATAATGAGAACACATGGACACACAAAGGGGAACAACACACACTGGGGCCTATCAGAGGCTGGAAAGTGGGAGGAGGGAGAAGATCAGGAAAAATAACTAATGGGTATTAGGCTTAATATCTGGTTGGCAAAATAATTGGTACAACAAAACCCCATGACATATGTTAACCTGTAAAACAAACCTGTTTTAAAATAATAATAATGCTCCTGAACTTAAAATAAAAGTTAAATTAAAAAATTATAAAAAATTATAATAAAATATAAACTGCATGTTGTTAACAATAACATAATACTAATAATAAATGGTTTTCCCCAAACTCTTGTTCATCGAATACCATATACATGATATTTAGGGCCTTAAACAAAGATTTTTTTTTTTTAAGCTGCATACTTAAAAAAGGCAAAATTTCTCAACAACACAAAGAACATGGAAGTGCTCCAGTAATTATTTTGGAGACAAAATTATTCTTCAGGTTCCCGCAGTTCATAGATAAGAACATTTTTAGAAGTTTTATGCAAAGTTCAAGATGACAAAAAATGTAAATTTCAGATGGGTATGTTCACTGTGAAGGTTGGAAGACAAGATTAGAAAGATCTTCTTAAATTAGCCTTTTTTTTCCCCCTAGCAGGTTACATGCAAGTTGAAAGTGTTGAATACAATGCTTTCCTAGATAAAATTTAAGACTTCTAAGGTTACAGAAAATAGATTCTATAAAACTAAACCCAAAATGTGTATTATTTCTCCTAAGATACAATTGAACCAAACCATACCTGATGACAAAAATCCAATTTAGCAGTAAAGGTTGCTCTCAGTTATCTTCCTTTCTTCAAGTGAAAGCAAACAGTAAAATGAGGTGAGCAGGTACCAACTGCCTGCATAAACACATGGGCTTACATTTGGTACCAATTTTTTGCTAGTGAAAGAATGAAAGGGTAAAAGTATCCAGTGCATTGCAAATGCTGTTAATATAGATTTTTGTATGGTTTTAATGGGCCAGAGAAATAAAATAACTTTTTTCATGATAACAAGATGTTCTCTAAGGAAGACAACATGGTGTAATGGTTATGCGTCAAAGCTCTTGAGTAAGAGTCAGTGGTGACAATCCTCACTCCGGTGAGTTCTATGACTTAGAACAAATTACGTAAACTTTCTGAGCCTCAGCTTCCTTTTTGGTAAAGTAGGGATAATCACAGTGTTGCTCTCTTAAAATGAATTAGGATTTAATGAAATACTGCATGTAACCATCAGACAAATAGCACTCAATAAATATTAGCTATTAATATCAGTTCAGCCTTTACCAAATATGTATTCTTGGAAGGCTAAGTTTCATTTTGCCTAAACCAGTATTGCTTTCGGACTGGCTCATTTAAGGCCTGGAAAATTACAAAGATGCCATGAACACAATTACAGCAACATATTTCCAGTTTCTAGTTTAGAAAACATGAGGGGTGATGACAGAAAAGAATTCTTTGCTGTTTCAAGAATCCACTTACGGAGAAAATGACACCGTGGTAAGCCCCTGAGTCTGAACTATGCTGGTAAATTCTGTTTTCTATGTAACTTTTCTGTTTGATCTTTCTAATGAACCTAGTTTGTCTAATCAGCAGAATATTCATAGTTCCAAAGCAGTTCTTTTGTTGCTGAAAATAGGCCCCAATCAGAGGTGAGAACAATGAAACATTTATCTTATTAAGATCACAAAAGAGGAGATTTTTGTTACATGCTCTCTCTCTCTCTTTCTCTATTCTTTAGTTCAATAACTGATTTATTCTGTGTCCCATTGCTGTCAGAAGTGATGTCCCTGCTCCCAAGCTGCCAGCTCCCTGCTTTGGCCCCTCGATGTGGTTAATGACCACCTGATAGTGAGCAGAGCCTATTCACTGACTGCCTGCTGATCACCATCTCAGACCCGGGGTGTTCTTAACCTGACAGCTGCAGACAGAGAGAGCATCAGACAGGCTGAACAAAGCTGGCTCCTAAGGTCTCTTCTGCCCCTTACCAGCTGTGTGGTCTCGGCAAAGTTGTCCCACCTCTCTAAGTCTCGATGTTTCTTCTGTAGCATGGCAATAACTCTGACACTTGCCAAGTTTTCTTGTGATAATTAAAGGAGATAATTATGGAAAAGCCTCTGGCATGAGGTAGGGGGTTCAGTGAATGTTTGTTCATCAAGAAACTGTGGTTCCAAAGCCTCGGCGTTTAAAACAAGAACTTCTTCTTCTTTTTTTTTTTTTTCCTCAAGCAAACCTTTCCTGCTTGTTGTCATATATTACTGGGGTCAGATGATTTCTCTGAGTTCCATATTCTCCCAGGGTAAGGACAAGATCTCAGAGGTCGCCTTTGAATTCCCCCCGCCCCCCCACCCCACCCCCATCCCACTAGGAGTCTCCCTCTGTCGCCCAGGCTGGAGTGCAGTGGCCTCTGCTCACTGCAACCTCCACCTCCCAGGTTCAAGCAATTCCCCTGCCTCAGCCTCCCTAGTAGCTGGGACTACAGACACCCGGCACCACGTCCGGCTAATTTTTTGTATTTTAGTAGAGACGGGGTTTCGCCCTGTTGCCCAGGCTGCTTGCAAACTCGTGAGCTCAGGGATGCCACACACCTCGGCCTCCCAAAGTGCTGGGATTACAGATGTTAGCCACCGTGCCTGGCTTGACCTTCGACTTTTTAAAGTGCTATGAGAGTGCCAAGGTACCACTGCGGACCTGTAGTTTCTGGATTCATCTGGGAAGATGAGAAACGTTGAGGGCAGGCAAAAATAGGAGCTTGGACCGCAACATAGGCAGTGTAATTGGAAAACACTTCCTCTTAGAGAAGAAAAGAAGTTTTATAAGAGCAAGATGAGTGCTTTACAATGGAAATACAACTCTAGCAAGATCTGTCATTTTAAATTTTCTAGTAGAAAAGTTAAAAAAGTAAAAAGAAACAGCTAAAATGTATTTAAATAGTATATTTAACCCAACATATCCAAAACATGATTTCATCCTTTCCCCAATAAGAACAAAAACAAAAACAACAACAAAAAACTAGTGAGATATTTTGCATTCTTTTTTTGGCATTAAGTCTTTAAAAGCCAGTGTGTATTGTATGCTTAACAACACATCTCAATTCAAACTAGCCACATTTCAAGTGCTCAATAACCCCTTATGGCAAGTGGTTGCTGTATTGAACAGCACAAATATAGAGAATACAGAGTGCAATTGTGTTGAAAATTATTATTTTAAATCCATAAACCGTTTACCAAGGCCAATGTACACATCATTTTCCAAAGTTTGCTTCCAGTTAGATAATGGCTTGAAGAGAAAAATTATCTAATAGCACTGATAAACTATTCAGTGAGCAAGGCAGCTAGGTTTAAAGCCACTGATGTTTGATCAGTGCCCTCTGCTGGATTACAGAGTAAAGAAAGAAAAGTTCTGTCACAGTTGACATTAGTCTAGACTCAAGCATCGAACCAAATTTATTTTCTTTTCAGTTAAATATCCACTTAGATGTGTACAGTCAGTTAAAAAGCACTTGGCTGTATCACAAGTGGCATTGTCAAAAAACTTTAGTCCCCTCTCATCGAGGTAAATATTCTTTTATCTTGAGCTAGTGAGGTAACTAAAAATCAGAGAAAAACAAATGGACACAAAATTATTCCTCATTCAGCAAACCCAGATGGCCATTTCTAATGTAGACATGAGACAGTAGGAAATTTAAATACATACAGAACTTTTAGATCAAAAGATGGCTCGGCTTTTTATGCACAGTTTTCTCTAGAAGGAGTCAAGACTGCGGGCTGCTGTTAATTTAATTTGAAATCTCAAAAGCCATATTTCAAATGACGTCTAAAAAACAATAGTTTCTCAGGTGGAATTTTCTGATACTGCATTTGGTTGTGGGGAAGAGAGACTCTTCAAAGAAAGCTCCCCACAGCTGTGGGCATGATAAGAACAGCTAAGCGTGTACTTTGCCAAGTCTGGGGAAGTTGAGCAATGCTTTCTCAAGAAAGTTTATAATCCTGGGTTATGTGGCTTCAGGTAGTGTAAGCAACATTTGGGAAAGTTGTAAATAGAGCAAGTAAAGGAATCTATAACCTTGATATATAGCAAGGTCATATGTGAACTTATTCCCTCTTAGGGACCTCTCCTTCCTGCTATCCCCTCAAATCCCTACCTTCAGCAGAAGTACACCTCTGGCTCTGTTCACTCAAGTTGACTTACTCTCTGACCCAGGCTCCCCATTTTACGTCACAAAAAGTCCTAGAAGTGCTGGAAAAGACAGAACTTTCCTTAGATTTTGAAGAAGAGAAGGGAGATGAGGAGCTAATCAGTTGACAGCAAATAATCTTTAGTGGCTGCTAACAGAGACTGGAAATCCATGTCCATCACATCCATCTCCCTGAAACTTGTATCATTCAGGAAGTGCAAATGTACCACAAACTGACCTTGCAGTTATTCATAATAAAAATGCTCCCTGTTAAACAGAAACTTCAGCCTGGGAAAGGGATTGTTGAGAATGAAAAGAATGGCAAATAGCTTTTCTCTACTCCCACAAAGATCAAATAAAGAAGATCTTACACCAAATACTTTTTTGAAAAATGTAGAAGAATATTTAAAAGCAATTCTTCAGGAGTCAGACAGAGCCCTGTCTGAATTCTGGTTTCACCACTTACTAGCTATTTGATGGGGTCAAGTATTTAACTTTATGAGCCTTGGTTCCCTCATTTATAAAATGGACTGATAGTATGACTCACTTCATAGTGTTGTTACGAGGATTAAATGAACTAATGCTTGTAAAGTGCCTGATGCATGGCAAGCACTTAAGAAAATAATTACTGAGGTTATAAGGGTTTTCAAATCTTTAAAGAAGTGAACAAATATAAATCATCAATTATTGATAAATATGAATCCTGCAGGGTACTTAGTAGATTGCTCAGCAAAGAGTAAGAAAACATTGAACTAAACTCCATACCACTTTGTATTCCCACCACCACTGCCCTAGTTCATATTCTCAGTTCCTTTCACTGCACTTTTAAAATGACCTCTATGTTCTGTATTACTGCATAATATACCACCCACAACTTAGTGGCTTTGGGCAATGATTTTCATTTCCTTATTTCTTCCAAAAAATAAAAAAAAGGGATACATGTGCAGAACGTGAAGGTTTATTACATAGGTATACATGCGCCATGGTGGTTTGCTGCACCTAATGACCTGTCCTCTAAGTTCCCTCCTTTCAACCCCTATCCGCAAGAGACCCTGATGTGTGTTTTTCCCCTCTCTGCGTCCATGTGTTCTCAATGTTCAACTCCCAGTTGTGAGCAAGACCATGGGTGTTTGGTTTCCTGTTCCTGTGGTAGTTTGCTGAGGATGATGGCGTCCAGCTTCATCCATGTCCCTGCAAAGGACATGACCTCATTCCTTTGTACGGCTGCATAGTATTCCAAGGTGTATGTATATATATATATCACATTTTCTTTATCCAGTCTCTCATTGATTGACATTTTGGTTCATTCCATGTCTTTGCTATTGTAAACAGTGCTGCAGTAAACATATGTGTGCATGTGTCTTTATACTAGAATGATTTATATTCCTTTGGATATATACCCAATAATGGGATTGCTGGGTCAAATGGTATTTCTGGTTCTATATCCTTGAGTCACCATACTGTCTTCCACAATAGTTGAACTAATTTACATTCCCACCAACAGTGTAAAAGTGTTCCTATTGCTCCACAGCCTTGCCAGCATCTATTGTTTCCTGACTTTTGAATAATTGCCATTCTGACTGGCATGAGATGGTATCTCATTGTGGTTTTGATTTGCATTTCTCTGATGATCAGTGATGTTGAGCTTTTTATCAAATGTTTGTTGGCCATGTAAATGTCTTTTTCTGAGATGTGTCTGTTCATATCCTTTGCCCACTTCTTGATGGGGCTGTTTGTTTGTTTTTTGTAAATATGTTTAAGCTTCTTGTAAATTGTGGATATTAGACCTTTGTCAAGTGGGTAGAATGCAAAAATTTCCTCCCATTCTGTACAGTGCCTGTTCACTCTGATGATAGTTTCTTTTGCTGTGCAGAAGTTCTTTAGTTTAATTGGATCTCATTTGTCAATTTTGGCTCTTGTTGTAAATGCGTCTGGCATTTTTGTCATGAAGTCTTTGCCCATGCCTATGTCCTGAATGGTATTGCCTAGATTTTCTTCTAGGGTTTTTATGGTTTTGGATTTTACATTTAATTCTTTAACCCATCTTGAGTTAATTTTTGTATAAGGTGTAAGTAAGGGGTCCAGTTTCAGTTTTCTGCATATGGCTAGCCACTTTTCACAGCACTATTTAATGAATAGGAGATCCTTTCCCCATTGCTTGTTTTTGTTAGGTTGTAGATGGTTGTAGATGTGTGGTGTTATTTCTGAGGTCTCTGTTCTGCTCCATTGGTCTACATGTCTGTTTTGGTACCAGTACCATGTTGTTTTTGTTACTGTAGCCTTGTAGTATAGTTTGAAGTCAGGTAGTGTGATGCCTCCAGCTTTGTTCTTTTTGTTTAGGATTGTCTTGGCTATATGGGGTCTTCTTTGATTTCATATGAAATTTTAAGTAGATTTTTTCTAATTATGTGAAGAATGTTAATGGTAGTTTGATAGGAAGAACACTGAATCTATAAATTACTTTGGGCTGTGTGACCATTTTCACGATATTGATTCTTCCTATCTATGAGGATGGAATGCTTTTCCATTTGTTTGTGACCTCTCTTATTTCCTCTAGCAATGGTTTGTAGTTCCCCTTCAAGAGGTCCTTCACATCCCTAGTAAGATGTATTCCTAAAAATTGTATTCTCTTTGTAGCCATTGTGAATGGGAATTCATTCATGATTTGACTCTCTGCTTTCCTATTGTTGGTGTAAAAGAATGATTGTTATCTTTGCACATTTATTTTGTATAATGAGACTTTGTTGAAATTTATTATCAGTTCAATAAGTTTTTGACCTGAGATGATGGGGTGTTCTAAATATAAAATCACAGATAATGATTTATTATTTCTCATGATCCTGTGGTTTGACTGGGATGTTCTACTACTGGTCTCACCTGGGCATATTTATACAGCAGGTACACTGGGAGCAGGCTTCGCTGGAATGTTGGAAGACTTGGGCTTCTTTCTCCTCGTGGTATGGGTGTCTCTCTTTTCTTGTGGTGTCTCATCCTCAAGGAAGCTAGCCTGGGCTTTATACATGGTAGGTGAACTCCAAAGGGGCACTCCCCAGTGCAATAAGCTTTCTTCAAGCCTCTGCAGGCATTGTCTTTGTTGATGACCTATTGACCAAAGGAAGTCACATGGCTAAGCCCTGAGTCAACAGAAGAGGGGACTACACAGGGAGACTTGATTTAAAGAATAAGCATAATTCAGCATAACATGCAGTCACACTTTCTACATGTCCTCCACCAGTCAGTTTTAGCATCTCAGTTGTCCTCAGCCAGGGTTGATTTTGTCCTTACTCCCACCCCAGAGTAGGCACAATGTTTGTAGATGGTTTTTTTTGTTGTTGTTGTTATTTATTTATTTACTTATTTATTTATTCATTTATTGTTGTTGCTATTACTTACTTATTTGATTTATTTATTTTTTTACAGCTGCATTGCGCAGGCTGGCCAAATTCAAGAATTCCTTCTAACTCAGCTTCCTGAGTAGCTGGGACTATAGACATGTGCCACTTTTTGATTATCACAAGTGAGAAGGGGTTGCTACTTATCATCTAGTGGGTAGAGACAAGGGATGTTGTTAAACATCCTATAGGACGAATCCCTACAACAGAGGATTCTCTAGCCCAAAACATCAATAGTGTATAGTTTGAGAGAGTCTGTTCTAAATGTAAGGTTCTGAAATATTTCTAGGAATGAAACTGGATAATCCCTCAATTCAGAGAGTGATTTCCAGTGGGGGAAGATAGACAGGTAAAGAACAAAGGCAATGAAGTGATAGATACTCTAAAATATGAGGAAGGACCTCATGGGCTGAGGCAAAATGAAGGAATAATCTGTTCTACTTGAAGAGAGAAGGCTCAAGTATATAGAGAAGGATAAAGGTAGGAAATCCAGACATAGAGAATAGCAGAAGTCAAAGCAGGGAGGCTTGGAATAAATCAGCATATTCAAGAACTGACCATGCCTTTAACATGGCTGAAGGACATGCCATGGGCTGAGAGTGAGAGAGAACATGGAGGTGAAAGCAATGGACAAATTACTAACAGCTTATTTGGCTGAGAGCAATGATTCTCACTCATAGCTGCACATCCAAAGCACCTAAAAAAATTTTAAGAGATACCAGTCCTGAGCCTCATGCCAGACCATTTAACTCAGACTCCCTGGGCATTGGAGTTCTGACATCTATATAGTTTAAAAGCTCTTTAGGTTCCACACTGAAAGGCAGGGATGGGCCTATTATAGGTTGAGTTAACAGAATACAAGTATTAATTTAAAATTGATGAGATAAAATGCAATGGGTGGTGAGAGAAAGAGAGAAATTTAGGAAGACCTCTGATTTCCTGGCTTGCCTGTTGGATGGGATGATAAGGTCAATTGCTAATTTCAGTTCATGGCATGGGTTGGAGGATTGTCAGTCAGATCTGAATCCGCAGAATTGAGCTTCTTCTGTTCCTTTGGATATATGGACTTTGAGATTCCTCTGCTCCAAGCTGCTGTGAATGTGCACCATCAGACTGTTTCTCAAGAGAGGGATCCAGCTCACTTGCATAGATGTGTGAATCATGGGGATGGATGAGATTGGTCAAGGAAGTGTAGAAACTGAAAAGAAGAGGCCAGGGCCTGGCTCTTGGGTCATGGTGGTATGTAAAGAATAGACAGGAGGCCGGGCGCGGTGGCTCAAGCCTGTAATCCCAGCACTTTGGGAGGCCGAGACGGGCAGATCACGAGGTCAGGAGATCAAGACCATCCTGGCTAACACTGTGACACCCCATCTCTACTGAAAAATACAAAATACTAGCTGGGCGAGGTGGCGGGCGCCTGTAGTCCCAGCTACTTGGGAGGCTGAGGGAGGAGAATGACGTGAACTCAGGAGGCGGAGCTTGCAGTGAGCTGAGATATGGCCACTGCACTCCAGCCTGGGTGACAGAGCAAAACTCCATCTCAAAGGAAAAAAAAAAAAAAAAAAAAGAAAAAGAATAGACAGGAGAGGAGAGGTCAACAAAGACCACTGTTAAGGAAGGTTCAGAGAGATACCAGCCTTCCCCATTTCCCCATTCCAAGTCATTTCACATGCTACTGCCAGAATGACAATTTTCAATAATGAAAATGTGAGTTTCTCATTCTGTTGTTTAAATTATTCAGTGACTCCTTGCTGTTCTTTGACTGAAAGTCAAAATAAGGCATGTTATTATTACTTTCTTTGTTTCATCCTTCACCATGACACAACATTCAACCTACCCTCTACCGTTACCAAACCACTTTAAACTCTCTGACCCTAATATGTTGTTTCATGCCTCTGGCCTCTGAACATTTCTTATTTTTTAAATTTCATCTCACCTTCTTTCTTTCTTCCTCGTTCTCTTGCTAAGCTCCCGTGATCCATTCAAAACTCATTTCAAATATCTCCTCCGCTCTGCTCCAATAGAAAGCTTTTTAAGAAATTTGCAGAGATCTTTGTGCAATATGGCATTTCTCAGGAAAAGGCAGTAGAATCAGTGGTTAAAAGCAGAGACTCCAGAGCCAGATCTGCTTGGGTTCAGCACAGGCTCCCCTACTGCACAGTGAGCTCCTTTTGAGAAAAGAACCTGCCATTTTATTGCTAATATCACCAGTAGGTTAATATTTTCTTGCTTAAATTAAAAACGAGTTTTTCATAATTTAAAATAAATCCTTTGTTCTATTAATTTTTGAATTATTTTCCTATTTTAATAATCTTTTTACAACAATTTTAAGTGGACTATTTTATATAAATATTTGTAAGTACCGGCTGGGCGCAGTGGCTCACGCTGTAATCCCAGCACTTTGGAGGCCGAGGCGGTTGGATCACGAGGTCAGGAGATCCAGACCATCCTGGTTAACACGGTGAAACTCCGTGTGTACTAAATATACAAAAAAAAAAAAATTAGCGGGGCGAGGTGGCGGGCGCCCGTAGTCCCAGCTACTCAAGGCAGGATACTGGTGTGAACCCACAAGGGCGGGCGGAGCTTGCAGTGAGCCGAGATCGCACCACTGCACTCCAGCCTGGGCGACAGGGCGAGACTCTGTTTCAAAAAAAGAAAAATTATAAGCACAGATATAAATACTTCACTCAAATTACGTTTCACTTTATAATGAACATTCAATTAACATAGGGCTTTTAAGTAATTTTATTTTAGTTGTGAACAAAAATAATTAAAAAATATTTTAATTGTGAACAATGTTTTCTTCCAAACATTGGGAAACAAATGGATAATTTGTTAAGGAAAATTATTTCCCTGCCTTTGGATCTATTAACTCACAGAAAGTCCTGTATCTGGTACAATGGATGACCTCTTCTTCAATGTAATCAGGACCACAGTAGGTCAGTTAATAAAAATACAGATTGAAATAAGATTCATACAGCACGTCTGCTGGGAACAAAAGTATTTGTGAGTACCCTAGTGGATGCATGAGTCAGCATGTTTTTATTAGAAAAAACGGTATGTGGCTAGCCATAAGTAGAAAGCTGAACCTGGATCCTTTCCTTACTCCTTATATGAAAATTAATTCAAGATGGATTAGAGACTTAAATGTTAGATCTAATACCATAAAAACCCTAGGAGAAAACCTAGGTAATACCATTCAAGACATAGGCATGGGCAAGGACTTCATGTCTAAAACACCAAAAGCAACGGAAACAAAAGCCGAAATTGACAAATGGGATCTAATTAAACTAAAGAGCTTCTGCACAGCAAAAGAAACTACCATCAGAGTGAACAGGCAACCTACAGAATGGGAGAAAATTTTTGCAATCTACTTATCTGACAAAGGGCTAATATCTAGAACCTACCAAGAACTCAAACAAATTTACAAGAAAAAAACAAACGACCCCATCAAAAGGTGGGCAAAGGATATGAACAGACATTTCTCAAAAGAAGACATTCATACAGCCAACAGACACATGAAAAAATGCTCATCATCACTGGCCATCAGAGAAATGCAAATCAAAACCACAATGAGATACCATCTCACACCAGTTAGAATGGCAATCATTAAAAAGTCATTAAAATCATTAAAAAGTTGGTGGGATTGTAGACTAGTTCAACCATTATGGAAAACAGTATGGCGATTCCTCAAGGATCTAGAACTAGAAGTACCATATGACCCAGTCATCCCATTACTGGGTATATAGCCAAAGGATTATAAATCATGCTGCTATAAAGACACATGCACATGTATGTTCATTGTGGCACTATTCACAATAGCAAAGACTTGGAATCAACCCAAATTCCATCAGTGACAGACTGGATTAAGAAAATGTGGCACATATACACCATGGAATACTATGCAGCCATAAAAAAGGATGAGTTTGTGTCCTTTGTAGGGACATGGATGCAGCTGGAAATCATCATTCTCAGCAAACTATCACAAGAACAGAAAACCAAACACTGCATGTTCTCACTCATAGGTGAGAACTGAACAATGAGATCACTTGGACTTGGGAAAGGGAACATTACACACTGGGGCCTATTATGGGGAGCGGGGAGAGGGGAGGGATGGCATTGGGAGTTATACCTGGTGTAAATGATGAGTTGATAGGTGCTGACGAGTTAATGGGTGCAGCACACCAGCATGGCACAAGTATGCATATGTAACAAACCTGCACATTGTGCACATGTACCCTAGAACTTAAAGTATAATAATAAAAAAAAAGAAAGAAAGAAAAAACGGTGTGGGTTACTCTGCCAAGTTAGTTGAGGGTAGAGGCTAAGGCCGTATCTCCAGTTACTTACACTTTTATATCTAGCTTTTAAGAGATACTGGAATTTGGATTCAGAGTGGCCTGGGTTAAAATCCTGGTTCTGCCACATCTTGACTATATCTATTAATTCATGCATTTATTCATACAACAAATTATCTATTGAACTCTGACTATCACCCAGCCCATTTTCTTTGGACACCTTCCCCTCTTACATAATTAACCACTGGAAGTTAGTGACATACCTATAATCAAATTTTTCTTATACTATTTACTGGTATGTGACATTGGGTAAGTCATTTAATCTTTTGTTCCCAGTTTCCTAGTCTATAAAATGGGGATATAATATTATCTACCACATAAGATTGTGGTTAAAATGAAATAATTTAATAGGTGAAAATTCATCAGGAGTTCAGCAAACTTTTTTGTAAGAGGTCAGATAATAATTCTTGCCAGTTTTGTAGGTCATATGGTGGTCTCTGTGGCAACTATTTAATTGTGCTGCTATAGCACAAAAGTTGCCATAGATTGTATAGAAATGAATGGGCATGATTGTCTTCCAATAAAACTTTATTTATAAC
Source organism: Trachypithecus francoisi (assembly GCF_009764315.1). Classification (NCBI taxonomy): domain Eukaryota; kingdom Metazoa; phylum Chordata; class Mammalia; order Primates; family Cercopithecidae; genus Trachypithecus; species Trachypithecus francoisi. The sequence goes on along the minus strand of NW_022681453.1, from coordinate 44,128,366 downwards.
AAGAAGCAGCAGCCAGTCCACAGGCTGTAGTTTGCCAACACTAAAAGAACAACTCCAGATGATACAAAATTTTATCTATCCTTATTATCATCATTATTTATCATCACTATTTATCATTTGACATCTGTGGAAGAAGCATTTTCTGATCAGTGCATCTTCACCGTTTGGTCACATTGGTACTTGCTTCTCCAATTATTTGGGGGCACTACATACCTGAGAGCACTTTTAATTAAATTGTCTGCTTAAGGTTTTTTGGACCACCCGAGCAGTGTGAATTAAAGTCAAAAATTCACGTTAGTAAGAGCGCTTAAGGTCCAGATTTTTAAGGGAGTTATTTTTTTCTTTCTTCTATCATGTGCCAATATAGAAACATGACTGTTTCTTACTGCCTTTCTGCATGGTGGTATCATTACTCATTTTTCTTGACATTGAGAATTTAGTTCTTTCATGTCCCACTTTTGTGGAGATTTCCTATTAGATCCCCATCTTGTGGCACAGCTTTCTTTTTTTTACAGTCTAAAAATAATAGTGCATGTTATAGTTAATGGGTTCCTAAATTTGATGAAATATCTTATTAAGCGATCATGAATTATTAGTTACTTCTACATATTGAGAAATAAAAATAAAATCCTAAGCCCACTGACTGACTGAATGGACCCCTTCTGAGCCAAAGGGACCAAAGGGAAAACTGAGCTCCCAGCCATGATGGGATAAGAAGTCAGACGTGCCTCAGTCCTCCCCTCCCTTATTAACCTTCAACCAGAATTCTTTCCTGAGGAGTAAGCAGAAACAAGCTCTGGAAAACAAGAAACAGCTGATTCATTCCGTTATTTCTCTTAATCAGTCATCTGAGGCCACCACTGGACTCCCCCTCCAGCTTTGCAGTTTTGACATGACAGCTCACTAGTTTTACAATGCACTCCTTCCTAAACAAACTACCACCACCTCTGGACGGGTTTTGAACAACTCATGGAGGATGTGCAGTAAAGGTTTTCATGTCCTCTGCTTCACCTTTTGACATCAGAGGGCCAAAACCTCCACCCTCATCATGCTAGCATGGCCATTTTTTTTCTATGCAATTCCTGAAGAGGCATGAAGCTCATTTGCTCATGGGCACAGTTTCTCCTTTCATAAATACTCATGACTCCTCCTTTAGTTTATAGGATATGTATACTTAGTCAACTGCTCGGCATAAACTGCTCCTTTTGCCCCTGCCTCAAAGTGCTTCAGCTTGGCTTTTTCCAGTGGCTATGTTTTCCAGCTTGTGTAGTGGCCAGCCTAGAGGCTACAACCCTTTATGTTCTCCATTCCAAGTTTATGAACTTCATGATTCTTCCACTGGCATATAATACATTCTGCAGATGACACTGTGGGTTGCCCTCCCAGATCACCTTTATTCAGTAACACCTCTATCTATCCTCCCACTGCTCCAAGTGACTTCTCAGGGATGCTGAAAAAGTTACTCCTCACCCCCTTCCCTAGATGTTGCCTATAGCCAGTGAATGAAAGATTGGATTGATGGAGGTTACAAGCTGAATTGTGTTCACCCAAAATTCGTACATTGAAGCCCTAACCCCAAGTACCTCAAAATGTGACCATGTTTGGAGATAGCACCTTTAAACAGGTGCTTAAATCAAGATGAGGTTGTTACAGAGGCCCAGATCCAACCTGTCTTGTATCCTTCTAACAAGAGGAAACTTGCACACAAAAAGAGCCATAAAGAGCATGCAGATACAGAGGAAAGATCAAGTGAAGGAACAGCTAGCAGGTGGCCACCTGCAAGCCAAGGAGAGAGGTCTGATAAAGGTTCTTTTCTTTATGGCCCTCAGAAAAAACAACTCCACTAGCATGTTGATCTTGGATGTCCAGCCTCCAGAACTATGAGGCAGTAAATTTTTGTTACTGAAGCCATCCAGTCTAGTATTTTGTTAAGACATCATGTATTAGTCTGTTCTTCCACTGCTATAAAGAAATACCAGGCTGGGCGCGGTGGCTCACTCCTGTAATCCCAACACTTTGGGAGACCGAGATGGGCAGATCACGAGGTCAGCAGTTAGAGATCAGCCTGGCTAACATAGTAAAACCCCGTCTCTACTAAAAATACAAAAAAATTAGCTGGGCATGGTGGTGGGCTCCTGTAATCCCAGCTACTCAGGAGGCTGAAGCGGAAGAATCTCTTGAACCCAGGAGGCAGAGGTTGCAGTGAGCCGAGATCACTCCAGCCCAGGCAATAGTGCAAGACTGTCTCAAAGAAAATATGAAAGAGAGAAAGAGAGAGAGAAAGAGAGAAAGAGAAAGAGAAGAAAGAAAGAAAGAAGAAAGAAAGAAAGAAAGAAGAAAGAAAGAAAGAAAGAAAGAAAGAAAGAAAGAAAGAAAAGAAAAGAAAAGAAAGAAAAGAAAAAAGAAAAGAAAAAGAAAAGAAAAGAAAAGAGAAAGAAGAAAGAAAGAAAGAAAGAAAGAGGAAGGAAGGAAGGAAGGAAGGAAGGAAGACCTAAGACTGAGTAATTTATAAAGAAAAATGTTTAACTGGCTCACAGTTCTGCAGAATATATAAGAAACATAGCAGCATCAGCTTCGGGGGAGACCTCAGGAAACTTACCATCATGGCAGAAAGACAAAGGGGAAGCAGGCATGTCTTAAATGACTGGAGCAGGAGCAAGGAGGGAGGCGGTGCTACACACTTTTAAACAACCGGATCTCATAAGAACTCTGTCACAAGAACAGCACTAGGGGGCTGGTGCTAAATCACTAATGAGAAAGAGCCCCTATAAGCCAATCACCTTTTGCTATGTCCCACTTCCAGGATGGAGGATTACATTTCAACACAAGATTTAGGTGGGGAGACAGACCCAACCCATATCATTCTATCCCTAGTCCCTCCCAAATCTCATCCTTCTCACATTTCAAAATACAATCATGCCTTTCCAACAGTCCCCTAAAGTCTTAACTCATTCCAGTATTAACTCAAAAGTCCACAGTCCAAAGTTTTATCTGAGACAAGGCTAGTCCCTTCTGCCTATCAGCTTGTAAAATAAAAAACAAGCAAGGTACTTCAAGATACAATGGGGGTACAACCGTTGGGTAATTACTCCTATTTCAAAATGGAGAAATTAACCAAAAGAAAGGGCTACAGGCCCTGTGCAAACCTGAAACCCAGCAGGGCAGTCATTAAATCTTAAAGTTCCAAAATATTCTCCTCTGATTCTACATCTCACATTCAGGGCACACTGGTACAAAGAGTGGGATCGCAATGCCTTGGGCAGCTCCACCCTTGTGGTTTTGCAGGATACAACCCCTTTGGCTGCTTTTACAAGCTTGCATTGATTGCCTGTGGCTTTTCCAGGTACACAGTGCAAGCTGTTGTTGAATCTACCATTCTAGAGCCTGGAGGATGGTAATCCTCTTCTCACAGCTTAACTAGACAGTACTCCAGTGGGGACTCCGTGTGGGGGCTCCAACCCTACATTTCTGCTTTGTACTGCCCTATTAAAGGTTCTCCATGAAGGTTCCACCCCTGTAGCAGGCTTCCACTTGGACATTCAGGTTTTTCCATATATTCTCTGAAATCTAGGCAGAGGCTCCTGAGCCTGAACTCTTATCATCTGTGCACCTATGGGCTTAACACCATAAGAAGCTGCCAAGGCTTATGGCTTGTACCTACTAAAGCAGTAGCCCAAGTTATACTTGGACCCCCTTGAGCCATGCCTGGAGCTGGAGCAGTTGGGAGGTAGGGGGCAGTGTCCCATTGCTGCACAGGGTGGCAGGGCCCTGGGCCTCACCCAGAAAACCGTTTTTCCCTCCTAGACCTCTGGGCCTATGATTGGAGGAGCTGCCACAAAGGTCTCTGAAATGCCTTTGAAGTCTTTTCCCCATGTCTTGGATAGTAGCACTTGGATCCTTTTTACCTATGCAAATTTCTGCTGCCTGCTTGAGTTTCTCCCCTAAAAAGGGACTTTTCTTTTCAATCACATGGCCAGGCTGCAAAACGCAGCCAACCTCTTTGCTAATGCAAAACAAAATTGACCTTTGCTTCAGTTCCCAATAAGTTACTCATTTCCATCCTATACTTCATCAACTTGGACTTCATTGTCCATATTACTATCAGCATTTTGGTCACAATCATTCAACAAGCTTCTAGGAAGTTCCAACATTTTCTTTACCATTCTCTTGTCTTCCGAGCCCTCCACACTCTTCCAACCTCTGCTGGTTTCTCAATTCCAAAGCTGCTTCCACATTTTCACGTATCCTTATAGCAGTACCCTGCTTCTTGGTACCAATATTCTGTATTAGTTTGTTCTCACATTTTTCTAAAGAAATACCTGAGATTGGGTAATTTATAAAGAAAAGAGGTTTAATTGACTCACCGTTCTGTAGGCTGTATAGGAAGCTTGGCAACATCAGCCTCTTGGGAGGCCTCAGGAAACTTACAATCATGGCAGAAGATGAAGGAGAAGCAAGCATGTCTTACGTGACCAGAAATGGAGAAAGGGGCCAGGAGAGGTGCTGCACATTTTAAAATAATCAGATCTCATGACAACTCTATCATGAGAATGGCACTTGCAGAATGGTGATAAACCATTAATAGGAAGTGCCCCCCTTGATCCAATCACCTCCTACCAGGACCCAACCCCAGCATTGGGGATTACATATCAACATGAGATTTGGCAGGACACAGATCCAAACCATATCACAACTCCATCAAACTAATACATTGGGGATATAAATATTGACCCCCTTGCCTCAAAGTGGACCAACTCCTGCTGGTCTTTCCTCAATCCTTATCTCTTCAGCACACTTGCTGATACATGTACATTCAAATCCCTATCTCAGTTTCTGCATCTAGAAAACCAGACTGAAAATAATGTCTAAACTTCAAAAATGTTTATTGTTTCAGAGACCTATCGATTTGAAAGGTAAATGCTGACAATGTAAATCAGATTGGATTGTAATGGCTACTTTGTCAATATAAAACTGAAAGTGCCCAGGAAATGAATAATCTATTTCTGAATAATAGCATCTCTAACATCTGTGCTGATATTCTCAGCACACCAGCACCTTGCAGTGATACTAAAGTATCACACGTGTATATACCACTGGGATAGAAGACATATTCAAACCTAGTATTTGAGTTGGCAATATGACTCAGGAAAAACCTGGCATTCTTAAGCACATGTGGGGAGCAGATTTTTAAATATGCACATCAATCTAATTACAAAAAAGCAGGGAAAAATATTAATATCCTAGGCATATGCAGGAATTTCAATTATCTTTTGCAATATGTTGTGATTTTGCATGTTGCAAAACATTGTTATTTTTATTCGTTGGATCGTGATGCATCTTGAGAAGCTTTAATTTCTGTGGACTTTTAAAAAGTTTTTCCTTTACTAGAATGCCTTTACAGAAATGGCTACATAGGGCACGTGTGTGTGTGTGTGTGTGTGTGTGTGTGTGTGAAAGAGGGAAAGAGATGGAAAGAAGGAAAAGGAGAAGGGGGACGGGGGAGAGAATTTAGTAGATAGGTATATACATACACCCACACACATTCACAAACACACACACACACACACATATATAAACATGTTTGTGAAAAATTTTCGGCTGGCCCAAGTGGCTCACACCTATAATTCCAGCACTTGGGAAGCTGAGGCAAGAAAATAACTTGAGGCCAGGACTTCAAGTCCAACCTGGGCAGCACAATGAGACCCTGTCTCTAAAAAAATTAGATATTCATTGATGTATTTTTGTTGTTGTTATGTATGAGGTGCTGTAGCTTGCAATAAAATGGTATGGTATTAGAAGAGAGCAGGGCATGACTTCTTAGGATCACTCAACCAGGAAATAAATTCTAGTTCCATCTCCATGATATGATTGAAACGGAAACTTAAAGCAAATCTCAAGTAAGTCAATGAATTTGTAAATAATTGCCCCAGTTCTCTACCTCCTCTGAGACTTAACAGATGTGTAACTAAGGCAAATGAACCACTGTAACTCTGTAATGTAAATTTCAAAGAAACAGAAAGACCTATGACCCTATATGATTATTATACTCTCCTTTCTTTTTCTTTCTTATTCTCATGGACTAGTCTATATCTACTTTTTATTCTCCTCTTAAGTTGATCTCCATAATAACAAAAACCCACATGCAAAACAATTGCAAAGTAATAAAGCAGTCCTTTGTCAACAAGAATTCTATTGTTTCTTTCCTATACTGCCCCCTCCTGCCTGCCGCACACAAGCACACACTCACTCATTGCTTACCACTTAGCTCTGAACTGAAAAATGTGTTTAAAAATGCTTAAGGGGATGAATTCCTCATTCTCCATGATGTGATTATTACACATTGCATGCTTGCAATAAAACATCTTACGTACCCCATAAGTATATAAAACTTCTATGTGTCCACAAAACTTTTTTAAATATTAAAAAACAAGCTTGATATAAATCTGATTCCTAAAACAATGGCTCCTAAACTTGGCTCCTTGTTATAATCAATTGGGGAAATTTTTTAAAGTTCGCATTCCCAAACCTCAGCCCTGGCAGCTCTAATTCCAAAAGTATGGGAAAATTTTCGTAATGTATAATAGGTAAATAATAGAAAACTTTAATCAGGGATATGGCTTGGCTCTGTATCCCCACTCAAATTTCATGTTGAATTGTAATTCCCAATGTTGGAGGAGGGACCTGTTGAGAGGTGATTGGATAATGGGGGCGGATTTTTCCCTTGCTATTCTCATGATAGTGAGTGAATTCTCAAGAGATGTGGTTGTTTAAAAGTGTGCAACACTTCCCCCTTCACTCTCTTCCTCCTGCCCCAGCCATGTAAAACACTCCTGTTTCCCCTTCACCTTCTACCATGATTGTAAGTTTCCTGAGGCCTCCCCAGCCATGCTTACTGTACATCATGTGGAACTGTGAGCCAGTTAAACCTCTTTTCTCCATAAATTACCCAGTCTCAGATATGTCTTTATAGCAGTGAAGAACGTACTAATACCATCAGTCTTGTTCTATTTCACATAGACCAGGGATGCAAAATATTTTGCATATATATGTACTACAACTTCTCCTTGCTAAACTCATGACAGACATCATTAATTGATCATGATAATCTTCCCCAATGACTTCACATAATCTCACAATCCTCATTACAGCATTATTGGTGTCTACTAGAAACTGAAGTTGGCCTTAAATAAATAAATGAATGAATAAGTAAGTAAATAAATAAATAAATAAATACATAAATAAAACTTATTTGCATTTAGACTGGGTTAATTCAATTGCTGTAAGGATAGTCAAAATTTATGAAGTGGTAACATACCATACCATGGATATTCCATCAGTGATTTGTAGATTTATTTTTTTCTTACTATTATATGATACTTTAAATATGAAGAACTCCTTTTTTCCTTTAAAGAGTCCCATTTTATGTGTTGTCCAGGAGATACTGCATAGACTTTACTTTTGATAGACAAATGTCTCATTAAATTTCATCTAAATTTTTATCTTCATTAAAAGAAGTAAAGGGAGAATTATTACAACACACAAACTTCCCTCCTTATTTTTTCCTCGTTCTGAGACTACATTAAACCATTGATGTTAAGATTGTAATTTACAAAGCTTGAGTGAAAAAGATTTCGCTTTTACAAACTTAGTTTGGGAATGTTATACTCTCAAGAATGGAATAAGATTTTGATTAAGAGCTTGTTCACGCAGACCATATAGAATGTGGAGTGAGGGCAAATGTGATGATGGAAATACAGAGCCAGCAAGGTTATTGCACTACAAATTACATTTTTAAAAATTGGGTGGTGGAATATTAATAATCAGAGGGAGGTCTGATATTAAAATCTAATTGAAATTGAATTCAGACAGAAAACTTCAGCTCCTACACTTCTAACATGAGCTCCTAAAGGCAACATAGTTTTAAGAGGCCAGACATCTTCATGATGGCTTTTCTTTGATATTTCCCTTCACAGATAATTGAATCAAAATACTTTTGTCACAAAATAAGCATCTGAACCACGGATCCAGGGAAAGCCATTATAAGAAAGAAATAGGTGAGCATATGAAGAATATATTACATATTTCTTTAGGATTTTTGTGGTTTAGCATGTGTCTTAGTGTTTATTTATGGCCTAATAGAATAAGATAAGATTTCTCCAGTGGGGGAAAAAAGGAGGCTTCAGTCCCTGCATCTCAGTGTGGGAGTGGTTATTGGGCAGGAAATGGAAATAGTGAAAATAGATTTGAGGTTATATTAAACAATGTGAGCTTGTTAAAATTGTGTGATTGCCTATTTTGTTTTGTTTTATTTTTTGTCAGACTTGGCCCTGGCCATAGCTTAATTTCCATAGTTTGGAAAATGCCACATGGCTAATAAAATATCCAAAGCTTATGCAAACCAGATTGGTTTTGTCTTAGTTTACATTACCCTGTAGCCAAGGAGCCATTGATATATTGAGGATATATTGATAACTGCAAATTTGAGGGTTTTGGCCTGAGCTTATATTTGGGCATTTGCTGTAGCTTCAATTTCAGTTGGCCTTTATAAATGTTGCCTGAAATAATGGCTATATAAGAAGTAAATCTGTTGCTACTAATACCTTGCATGTATTCTTCTTATGCATAAATTCATATTTTGAAAATAAAAGAATCACATCCACTAAATATTTTTTCACAAAGTACATGTGTTATTATTTGCCGCTTTTTGACAAAATACCCAAACCCAGTCTTCAGGCAGCACTTACACAACATGCCTAGTATCTATTTAAAAATTACAAAAAAATCAGCCAAGTAGTCATTTTTTTTCTGTCAACCAGTTTTAACTGATAATTTTCATAATTATAGAACTCAGTCTTTCTGTTGTTGGAGGAGTATGCAAATAGTAGGATCTCCCACTTGGTCTCCCTAAATGCACTCCTATGGAAATGACATGCACAAATATTTGGGGAGAGGGTTATCCCGTTAAAACTCAAATCCAAATGTTATATCAGCTAGAAAGAAAACAGTAATATAGAATGTCTTCCTCAAAATGAGATCAACTCTTTATCTGAGACATGGACTCTGCTCTTTGAACACAGGGTGAAATGAGCCTCTGACCTGTCTAATGATAAAATCTCTTCCTTTGATTTTTAACATCAAGCTAGCTTTAAAAGAGGCTTTTATATTTAATATGTTATGGAAATTTATTCATGTAGAAACATGTTTGGTATTAGTGTGGTGCCAGCTTACTTCCAGAAGTGATGAATTGAAGTTAAAATTGAATATACTAAAGAAGGTAATAGCATAGTAATTGAAAGTTTGGGGGTTCCAAGCATGGTTCTAGCATTTATTTGTAGAGGAAATTGAGGTCTAGAAACCTCACATTCAACATCTGTAAGCTGATGATAGCAACAATACCTATCTCCAGGAATAATGATCAAAATATTTAACAAATGATTGGGCATGAGCATAGAAAAATCAGGAACAACATTCATTTGATCAGAATAAATGCCAGTCAACAGTTGTACCACTGAGGATCAACTGAGTATCAGCCATTTTATCTCCTCAGGTTGTTGGCACATATAATGAGACCATAGTCTTATTTGCTGTAGTCTATATTTGCTCACCACCCTCTAAGTTGGCTCCCAATCATTTGTACGTTGTACTAATTTTGTTCTGTGGGACCAATAAAATACAGCAGAAAAAGGCCCAGCATGTTGGCTCACACCTATAATCCCAGCACTTGGGAGACTGAGGCGGGTGGATCACAAGGTCAGGAGTTCGAGACCAGCCTGGCCAATATGGTGAAACACCGTCTCTACTAAAAATACAAAAAAATAGCCGGGCGTGGTGGCACGTGCCTCTAGTACCAGCTACTCAGGAGGCTGAGGCAGAAGAATCGCTTGAACCCGGGAGGCGGAGGTTGCAGTGAGCCGAGATTGTGACACTGCACTCCAGCCTGGGTGACAGAGTGAGACTCCATCTCAAAAAAAAAAAAAAAAAAAAGAATTGCAGCAGGAAAAAATGATACTTCATTTCTGAGGTGCAGTTACAAAAGTCCCTTCACCTTCCACTGTGATTGGTATTTTTCTTCTTCTCTTCAGCCACTCTTTCTGGTAGCAGCCATGTAATAAGCAGCTATGTGGAGATGCCAGTGTGGTGAGGAACTGAAGCCTCCTTCCAGGAGCCCTGTGAATGAGCTTAAAGGAAGAGCCCACAGCTACGGAAAAGTTCAAATGACTGACGTCGGGCTGACAGCTTGATTGCCATCTCATGGGATGTCCCAATGCAGAACCATCAAGGAAAGTGGCTCCTGGATTTCTGACCCTAAGAATTTATGTGAGGTAATAAATATTTGTTCTTTTAGGCTTCTAAGTTTAGAGATAATTTGTTATGCAGCAAAAGGTCACTAATTTACTACATAATTCGCATTATATAAAAGAGAAGTGAGAAAAACAAAACATTTTAGGGCAGAAAGGCATGTTGTCCTCTTAATGCTGAAATCTGAATGAAAGAGAGATCTTAAACAGGAACATTATTTTGATGGAAGTGATGTTAAAAAAAGACCATGGTGTTCAGTTGCATAGATTGTGCTGCTCACAAGGGTGCCCGACCCAGGATGTGAAAAGAAGGTGAAAATCAAACCCATGCTCTGGTCTCCAAGCTGTGTGACCTGACTCAGAGTTGCATCTACCCAGAAGCAGAAGTGCCTTTTTCTAACACACAAATGTTTAATCCTCTTGCCAGGTTGTGTACCCATGGGGTTTTGTCTGCCTCGAGACGGCATTTTTTTTTTTTTTAAAGTAGTAAACACAAAGACACCATATGGGCTAGCAGTGGTTTCAAAGTTGGTGGGGGCAGGAGGATTGAAATATTTTTGAAGGAGGAAGTTCTAGCTTCGAATCCTGCCTACTTCATTTATTTTATGTGTATTTCCTGATATGTTTTATAACTTCAGTTTTCTCACTAGTAAAATGAGAAATGAGAACAAAAATATCTGTATAATTGGATTATGGCAAGAACCATATGAGATAATTTTTGAAAAGCACCGAGCTCTGTTGGCTAGTACACCATAGATGATCAATACATGCAGCTTTTCTATCTCCTTTGCATCTGCTTGAGTTTAGGCAGAATAAAAAGGCTGTTTATGGAAGAAACGACAAGCTTGCCAAATGAGTCAAAACTCATAATGTTTCCTATTATAGCAATCACTAGGAGTGGAACCTAAAGAAAAAGCACAGCAGAAACTCCTGAACTATTTACCTGTCAGCATCCTGGAAATGGGACAAATTGATTACATAGGTAGATAGATAGGTTAATAGATAGGTCGATAGACAGATAGATAATAGATGATAAAAAAATACATATAAAGTTTGTATTGAATATATATTAAATATATATCTATGAGGTACTAACCTACATTACTATATTCACCCTCAAAGCAGCTGTGTTGCTGTCATACAGCTGTTTCAGCGCCTGCAGAACAAACCTCATAATGTCCTTCTTGGAAATATTAGCACCAGCTAATTAGGATCCCTCGTCACAAGTCTATGTCCAGACCTTGGCAGGTTCCTCCTGTGAGCTGAGACACTAGGCCAGCTAAGCAGAGTCCTGCCTCAGAACTTAGTGTGTTCGTTCTACAGGGCTCCTCTTCCAAGCTTCGAGGTTCTAAAAATTCAGCCTGTTCCCTCTATCTCCCCAGCCCTACGAGTGTCTGTTGTTTCTCACGTGTGTCATCTGTCTATGATGCCTTAGTTTGTCTATGATACCCTTTTGCCTTTTCGATTGTCAAGTTAACAACATCACACGTAGTTTACAATTTTTCATATGACATTCTCTGTTAATAAAACTGTGTGTGATTTCTGTCTTTCGCTTGGTGCCTGCCTGATCTAATGACCTAAGCGGCAGCTCTAACATCACAAGGGGCAATGGGGGGAAGTATCAGATATTTCAAGCCAGAATATTTATAGTTGTGTTAAAAGTGTTTTTGTAAAATGGGAGTATTATGTAGATGGTTCTTCTGTATTATAATTTATTGTGACTCTTTTTCAAGAGTCTGATTTAAAATAGTTAGACAAACACACGCACCATTACTTGAGGTTTAAATTTTTCGGTGACTTATTCCTGCATCTCTTCATTTATTTCTGCTGCAATATCTTTACCAATTCTACCACTTTCAGTTTAACATAGGAAAAACTTCCTACAGGCCACAAGGAAAGTAGAAAAAGAGGTATTATCTTTAACTTATATTCCTCTAGCCAAAATACTGAATTTTTCTCTTTTTATTTTCCAAGGGAATTCCATTCCATCCTCTGAGAAGTACATAGCCCCATTCTATTTCACTTGTACTGACAAATAGAATATCTACTAACCCATGCCATCTTATTTCCTTCTGTAGGTTCAATAAGTACCTAAAGGGCTTCATCTGAGAAGAGATGTGCAGTAGAGAAAGAGAAGAAAAAAATTTATTGGAATATTTTTTAAAAACTATTTTTGCGTGAGGCCACTGTTTGAATAGAGCATTCAAGTTTGAGGTTAATGATACTTTGACTGTCAATATGGAAAAGTCAGATGATCTAGTGTTGATAATGTTTTGTTAACACATCTGAAAGTACATTGAACATTGCATGTTCTTTGTACATATCTGATAATTAACCAATAAGAAAAAATGAATTTCCCTGGCAAGAAGCATAGACTTGTAGGAGTTTTGATTAGGAGTTAGTACAGTAGGCAGGAAACAAGTTTTAAAATTGGTATCATGATGCTCAAAGACATAAACAGTGATATTTTAAAATATTCTTTTAACAGAAAGAGGCTTTCTTCCAATGAAAACTTATGTGATATCAAAATATTTATGTTAAAAATAAAGATGGTGCTGTAGTAGATATTTAGGCTGGTTCCTGACACCTTGCTAAGTGGCACCCTCCTCCTTTACCTTCCCTGCTATTATTTACTCTCAATCCTGTATTAGGCAGAGGAGTCCCAGTGAAAAAATATGGCATACTCATATTTGGTAGTTTGAGTATAATTTAATACAGAGATTGTTTACAAAAGTAAACTACCCAAAGGTAGTACAGTACTCTGTGGCTAATAAGTCAGAAACCATCAGATAAATTGCCTTATTTCTAATATTGCTCATCCCACATGCTCTTTTCAGTTTCATTTGGTATTCTCCCATTGAAAGGTGATGTCTCTATTTCATTCCTTTGAATCTGTGAGCATTTGTGATTACAGTAGAAAATGATGCAAAATGATCCATGGCTGTATCATAAAAGTGATGCAGTGCATATGCCTGGTTTTGTTTTGGAAGATTGTTGTTGGAACCTAGACACTGCACTGCGAGGAAGTCCAAGCAGCCAAAGAGAAGTTCATGTGAAGAAGAACCTAGGCCCCTGGCCCTCAGTCCAAGTTGAACACCAAGCCAACAGTCAGCACTAACTTGCCAGGATGTGAGGGAATCTTCCTGGAAATAGATACTGTATCCCCAAGTTAATCCACACCTGCTGATGTGATGAAAAGCAAAAATAAACCTACCTGACTGTCCCGAGCCATGAGGCCCGGAATTAGCCGACCTCTGTTGCTTGATCGCCTCAAAGCGGAGAGAAGACGGCACATTTCCGGGTTCTTCATTACAAACCTTTCCCGCGCGCGCGCTAACCTTTCCCGCGCGCGCGCGCTAGCTTTTCCCGCGCGCGCCTAAACTGTTCCCGCGCGCGCAAGCCTTTCCCGCGCACGCACAAACTTTTTCCCACCCAGGAAGATATGCAGCCTACGGCGCAGGCGCGATCCCGCGCCCGGGAAAATTATAAACCCACGGCGCTTGCGCAATTGTAATTTGAGTAAACCCAGCCTCCTGTCACCGCCCTGGCCCAACCTCTTCCTCTGCCAGCCTATATAAGGCGTTGCACCGCCACCATTAAACGAGACTTGATCAGGCTATTTGTCTTGTCTCCATTTCTCGTGTTTTCTTGTCTCCTCCATTCCCACTCCCCCTTCCAGGGCCCGTTCGACTGTCCTGCAGGTCGGGACACCTGACCAAGCAAAAATTGCCAATTCTGTGGCAAATAAGTAACTGTAGTTCTAAGTGACTAAGCTTTGGGATAGTTTACTTTGCAGCAATAATAACTAAAATAAGAAGTTACTACCCTAGGCCTGAAGGAGAGAGGGGAGGGTTGGTTACTAAAACTCAGCAGGAGAAAGAATTGTGTGCTATTAATAACTCCCTTTCCCAAGAAAGGAAACTGGGTGAATAAATACCCTAATCTCACTTTCCCTTTCTGATGGGCTCCTGTTGATTCCCTCATTGGCTGAACCCAATCGAGGGCCAGAGGGTAAGAAAGCCCATAGATACAATTCTATCAAGTTAGCCTCACAAGGCACAGAGCAGAATTTTAAAAGGTGATTATAGATCTGGAGGGCAAAAAAGGAAGATATCCAATCCAAATTCCTTACACTAATGCAAAAGACTCTGAAAAAGTTTAAAACCCAACAACCTAGATAGAGCAAACCCAAGGAATAGATACTCTGCTGGAATTCAACTGCTATTTAAAATTCCGCTGTAGATTATCCCACTTTTGTAAGGCTACATACATGGATATATGAATCTATAGACATATAGATGGATCCACATATAGATATAAACATTAATATGGATTAATATTCCACAATGTCAACGTTATTGGTTATTTTTTAATTTTTCTTTCTTTTGCTTTATTTTTTTACAACAAGCACATGTTATTTTTGTCATTTTCAAAGTTATTAAACAAACAAAGAACAAGCCTCAGTAGAATCAATAGATTCTTTTAAGTCTATGACTTTCTTCTTGGTTTAATATGCAAATCATCCTGGGAGAGTGAAAGTGGGTTAAAATTTGGTCAATCGGTCCTTTAATGGAAATATATTTTAAAGACTTTGTTACAGGCAAGCGTTGAAGGGAGTACAAAAAAGTTTCTGTGGAAAATGGAAGAGGAGGTAAAGGTGAGTAGATACAAAAAAATCACTGAGACAGGGACTAAAAGAGGTAAGATACTGAGTCTACAGAAGATCTTTAAATTTTCCAGTTTGACTGATAGCAGGACATTAAAGAACAGCATCATTGAGTAACAACAGGTGAGCATGCAGCCTGATATGTGTAGAGTTTGTTTGCCCTCATCTAACTCAATACTTCTCTCAGCTGCTTGTCTGCCTGTTTCTCCAAGGTCCTTTGATGTTAAAAAAAAATCCAAAACCTCAAGATCTAACAAAAACCAATTGTGCCAATATATTGAACTCAAGGCCTATACTTAAGAATCCTGTCTCTGAGAAACAGTAACCCTAATCTAAAATACTAACCTTCATTATTAGGTTACAGTTTAGCTCAATGCAGGTTGAATGGCCTCGAGTGTGTTTGGGCTTCCAGCACATTAATTCTTTTATTGCACCGAGGCTTTCTAAGAGATAGAACTCATAGAACTCTGAGCTATATTTTGGATTGTTTGGAAGAATCCTATTAAACATTTCCTCCAAAGCTGTAATCCAGGCTTTCAAGAGTCAGCATGACATATAAATGAATTATTCATGCAAGACTCTGCAAGATGGGCAACTTTCCTGCCAAGAGATGCACAACAAGGGGGTGTTATAAAACTGAAATTGGTATGTGTAGAGGGGAACGGATGGAGACGATTTCAAAAGATGATCTCTTTGCTGGGAGGAAAAAATCCTCTAGACCTTTAAACCTTGCTTTCACAGCAGAGAGCTTCCTACATCCTCTGATGCTTTCCTGCCTCTCCTTGTTGTCATTCAGAAGCCCACCATGCTAAAACACAGTTCTCTCCTGAGTTGGTTTAATTAGAATAAGAAAGGAGTTATGAAATAGACCAATCAGTTCTGAAAGGACACATTCACATTTCATTGTAGGACTATGGTTACTTCATTCTGTGCAGATAAAAGGGATTTGAATGGCAAAGTTATTCCAGTGGCGGGGAAGACTCTATCTTAAGCAAACAAGCGGGCAACACATGGCCACGTGCCTTCCTTACAGCGCACAGACATGAAACTTAACTTCAGCGCTGATATATGGCAGCAGTACAATGACAATTGCCAGTCCGATGATTAAAGCCTTTGAGTTTTCCTCACATTTGCAGGATTTAGTACTTTGATGCAGGACCGTGGATCTGGAAATGAATAAAGCTTATGTCACTGATGGTACATCCCACTGAGCAGCAGTAAGTAAGCTCACAACAGAGATAAAAGAAGCCATACCCAAGTAAGCAGTCATAAGGATAAATACAAACTACAGATACTACTTATCTGGTCAGGTCGTACAATTTCTGGGCGAACAAATCATTCAGCACTGAATAGTCCTGATAATGACACTATGAATAATGCAGACCGTCAGCAGTGCAAGGGAGGCCATCATTAATGCAAAGCTACTCCATGACTCTGAAAATGTTCTTTTTATTCTAATTTATATCTTAGAGAATGTCAAATACACACCATTCACAATTAGGCTGAAGAGCTTAACAGCCGTTTATTCTAATTCAGCCTCAATTAGGGATTATGGTGCAACCCAATCTTCCCTTTTAGTAAAACACAAAGTGATAGTCTGCAGGTTATTATCCCAATTCTGACAATCTAAGAACTAGCAGCTGGAAAGTAATGAAAAATACATGTGAGTTTGAGGTCCCCGCTCTTTCCAAAATGCTCTTAAAGATTGTGTACATAATCTTCAGAGAGATATAAAAATGTTCTGCTACAATGAGCCACAGAATATGTAAATACCTCTTTGGACTCTAAAAATTCTCACACCCAAATCCTGTAACTGAGGCAGGATGCAGACTGCAAATGGACAATGGGAGGTGAAATGTTCTGGGTGATGATTTCACTTTCTAGATATGAAACCAGAATTATTTATTTGTGACTATGGGGTCACTGATTTAGTGTATGCTGTTATTGAATTTCTCTCTGGGTGTTGTTTTTGGTTCTAAATTACTGAGATAATTTTTTTCTCAAAGAGAAACATCACTGGGAATAATTAATGGCTGGGGTGTTCTTTTCAAGAAGAAGAATAATATTTTCATTCCACAAACCTAGGTTCATGGGGATGTTTGGAAAAGACTCAAAGCTTACTTCCATGCTTCTAAATTTAATTCCTGATCTCCCAGGCTAGTGAAATAAGTATGATTATGATAGATAAAGAAGCACAAACCCCCTTATTCTAGATTCGATACTCTGCTTTTGAGTGGCCTTTTGAGCATATGTCATCCATAATGTGTGTGTCTGTATATGTACAGGGTTTCACACTATCACCCAGGCTGGAGTGCAGTGGTGCAATCATAGCTAGCTGCAGCCTCAAACTTCTGGGCTCAAGCATTGCTCCAACCTCAGCTTTCCCAGTAGCTGGGACTACCAGACTACTGAAGTGTACCACCATGCTCAGTTAATTTTTAATTTTTTTTTTTAATTTTTGTAGAAATGGAGTCTTACTTTGTTGCCCAGGCTGGTCTCAAACTCCTGCTCTCAAGCAATCCTCCCACCTCCGCCTTCCAAACTGCTGGGATTATAGGCATGAGTCACTGTGCCCATTTTTAACATTTATAAAATGTTATAAACAATAAAAATTTGATAATAAGGGCTTGACCACTTCCTAATTTCAAATACACAAACTTTTCTCTAGAATCACTAAGATAATTAGTTATGTAAGCAGAAAAACAATGTATTCTTCAATTTAACTCAGTGAGTAGATATGACTATCCAGAGGTGACCTCCACATATTCTAAGGTAGGTTATAAGTATAAGATATTAAAAGTTTAGGTCAGATGACTTCTGATTGTCATTGGTGTAATATTAGATAATATGAGAAATAAGTAAAAACCAAAATTAGAGGCAGACACTTGCAAATTATGCTGTAAACCAAGCTTTCTCCTTAATCTCTAAAAATTTTATTTTTCAAATCTTTATAAATTTGGCATAATCACTTATGAGACATTTGGCCCCTGATGTCTCAGGTAACTCATATTATAAATACATGTCCAAAGTACATCAAGAAAGAAGATGCTGTCATTAGCTCTTTTTATATTTTGGTAAACTAACTCTCATATTTGATCATGAAGTATTCATCTTTAATAACCTTAGAATTAAATACAGCCACAATTTTAGCACTTAAATAATCTGAGTTTTTGCATAGGTTATGTCCATGCAAATATAACGCATTAGATTCAAAATAAATACGAGGCTGCTCCAGCCAGCTCATTAATGTCTAACATATTTTTCATTGCACATAAAAGCAGGATTTCCAATGAATATAGTCTTTGTGTTTTTAATTTGTTTTAGGCAAAATAATCTATATATAAGAAAAGTTGGTTAAAGAGACTCCAGAAAAATATTCGTGCATCACAAACTCTGAAAATGAATGTTATCTTTTCACTTTTATAGAGTTCTGCAACACAGATGAAAAATTTCTATAAAAACAGTTACTGCTTGAAATAAGAATGGGTATCAAACCCATTCACATGCTATCTGTCATTATAACACTTAGCCAATATACAAAATTGCTGAACATATTTACTTGAATATCTGAATTCTTTAGAGCAAGTGTCAATAAATACCTAGATGGATTTTTTTGTCTTTGACTTATTTTTAACACTATAAAATAATGGATAATATTGTATCATTTCCTTTATGCTCATTCCCATAGTTGCTGTTGTTATTAATAACAAAGTTAACTTGGGTTCTCCTCGTGCCTAGAAGACTTCCACTGGTAACTCTGGGTCTTATGTTCATTCTTTTAGGCAATCAGTGTCCCATTTGGTAAACAGAGCCACTAAGTGATAAATGCCTGTATGATGATGTCTTCCAAAATGATTTATTTTAAAGAAGAGAGTAGCCAGATGGTTGTGAAAATTAAGCCCCATTTTTTTTAATGTACATACCTTACACTGTTTTTCATTCATTCAAAGTGTATTTAATGCCTAAGATTATCTAAATATTGGTTTAGATGTAAGAGATACAAAATTGTATAAAATAGTGCTGTGGTTCCAAGAGTTCACAGTCTAGTTGTAAGGTCAGACAAGTGCAAAGTAAAAATTAGAAAGGATAAGCATCTTTGTTACATGGTAAGAGGTTCTGAGATATCTTTCCAAAAATGCATTTCTTGCATTCAGTCTTGAAAAGAAAGACAGTGTCAAATCAAAAGTGAGAGCTGTAGTAGTCAAGCCAAAGAAAAGGCCTTTCCAGAGGAAATGGGACACAGAAGTGTACCATGATTGAGGAAATTTCCATCTTAACAAAACCCTGATTGGTGACCAAGGTTCATCTTTGGCCAGACAGTAGTACACAAAGAGTTAAACGTACCTTCTGAAACTTGAAAGGCCAATTTTTGAACTTAGTCCTTCTTATCTAGCAAGTCGTAAACCTGAGGATG
Source organism: Trachypithecus francoisi (assembly GCF_009764315.1). Classification (NCBI taxonomy): domain Eukaryota; kingdom Metazoa; phylum Chordata; class Mammalia; order Primates; family Cercopithecidae; genus Trachypithecus; species Trachypithecus francoisi. The sequence goes on along the minus strand of NW_022681453.1, from coordinate 44,108,988 downwards.
TTTTGGTTAACCCCAGAGTCTCGCTGTGTCGCCCAGACTGGAGTGCAGTGGCACAATCTCGGCTCACTGCAACGTCTTATAGTTACAGTTTTATAATATAGACTCAAAGAAAATTTAGTTAAATTAATACCAGAGAGATAAACACTATGAGTAAAATAATTACAAATAAAAACAACAATGTTGTATATTTATAACATAGCCAATATAAACTTTATCCATGAATAGATTAAATCCTCACAGTACTCTTTTGATATAAGTACTATCATTGCTAACTTACAAATGAGAAAATCAAGTCCAGAAATTTAATTCAAGTATGTAAGACTTCAGAATAATGTATTTCTGACCCTCTAAGGGTGATATCAGAGACGGACAGCTAAGCCTTCCCAAAGGACTTTTGCAATTAATAGAGAGAGAATAGAATTTTTCATAGGCTTTACTTATTGCAGTAATTTTAATTCTTATTATTTCAAATGATGGCTATTCAATAATTTCTAACTGTTAGAATCTGCATTAGAATTACCAGCACTTCTTTCTAGGATTGTGATTTTGCCATCTGGAATTCAATATGCTTATTTTGGATTTGAATAACCTCAAAGATACCAGAATTCACAAAGTAAGCTAGGAAACATGCATTGTATTTCTAGTACATTTCCATCATTTCTTCCAAAGCATGACTTTAAGTAATACCATCCAAAACTGGTGCAGACTCACACACCATTGCACTGGCTATGAAAATAAAATAATTACTCATACCACTCAGTTGTAGTGGACTTAAAAAATACCTGAAATTTTTCTAGGCTCTGTTTTATTTTGTCTGTGTATATTATGTGCTTGGTTCTCTAATCTAGGAAGGTTATAACATTAAAAATAAAACAACCTCATAGAGAAAGTTGAATTATTGAGCCATAATTTTTAATTGAGGTTTTGGTGAACACACAAACCATTTGAGCTTTGCACTGATGTTTTCTATTGTCATCAATGTCTCTCTAAGGAATTACAGCATCTCATAATTCAGACTTGTTCATTCCAATGTGAACAGCACAGAAAGCAAACATCTTTTTATACTTAAAATATGTGGTTGCATATTAAAAAATGTTGGAGATGATGTTTGTTCTTGTATCTGGGTAAAAATAGGAATGGTTATTAAATGAATCTTACTTATTCTAAAATAGTTATTGTGTGACAACTATGCATACAACACAACTAGATAGAATGGGAACAGAAAGCTTGTGCAACACAGGGACAGTACAGTTGGAAAGTAAGTACAATTGGCCAGGTGTGGTGGTTCACGCCTATAATCCCAGCAGTCTGGCAGGCTGAGGCAGTGAGGTCACTTGAGGTCAGGAATTCGAGACCAGCCTGGCCAACATGATGCAACTCCATCTCTACCAAAAGTAAAAAATCTATCCAGGTGTGGTGGTGCACACCTGTAGACTCGGGAGACTGAGGCTGGAGAATTGCTTGAACTCAGGAGGGAGACATTGCAGTGAACCGAGATTGTGCCACTGCACTCCAGTCTGAGTGACAGAGCAAGACTCCATTTCAAAGAAAAGAAAGAGAAGAGAAGAGAAGGGAACAATTTTCCCTTGCTGTCCCTGAGGGACTGGTTCCAGGACCCTGCCATACCAAAATCCACAGGTGCTCAAGTCCCTTATATAAAATAGCCTACTAGTTGCATATAACCTACAAATATCCTCTTGTATACTTTAAAGCATCTCTAGAATACTTATAATACCCAATACAAGGTAAATGTTGTAAAAACGGTGGTTGTACTGTATTGTTTAAAAAATAATGAAAAGAGAAAGAAGTTTATACATATTAAGCACAATTGCAGCTATAATTTTTTAAAAATATTTTCAATCTGTGATTGGTTAAATGTGCAGATGTGGAATCCACAAATATGGAGGATCAACTGTATATATATTTGCTCATATGTCACTATTTTTTAAAAGAATAACAATAGTTGTAAAATAGCCTATAGACAAAATTATAAACATTTAATACAAATGAAATGATTGTTGAGATGATAAAAACTAGTACAGAAGTCAAAGTAAGACAGTAATGTGGGTATTAATGGGATGGAGTTTTGGAACAATCAGCCTTGATCCAGGATTGTTTTTGTATTGAAGATCTTTTGAGGACCAGCAGAAATCTACTTGTGCTAGTGTAAGTTAATGACGAAAATTTCTCCAAGGATACAGGAGGAATCTCATGATCCAAGGGCAGAAATGCAGATGGTATCACATAGCATCAGACTAGGAACCAGAATGCCCACGGAAAACACTCTTTCCCCATCCTATATCTCTTGCTCTGCACTACATGGGCTCTCTTTCCTGCTTCCTACTTCCTGCTAAACACAGGCAACTTCGTGCAGCAGCCTAGGAGATGGACTCTTGAGTCATCCCAGCTTAATTCAAAGCTCAGCCTCAACCCTTACTTGCTATGTTGCCCTGGGTAAGCTATTTAATCATTATTGCTTCATCTTTCTCATTCCTTAATGAGGTTCATCATAAAGGCATCTGCTTCACATGGTTATTGTGAACATGAAATGAATACGTGCTATTAATCTTTATTCTCTGGGATTTTCCACACCAGGACTTTTCTGGAACACAAGTGTTGAGATATTATGCAAAAATGTGTTGGCATATAAGCAAGTTAAGTATAATACACAGTGGGTTAACTAAGCATCTCAACTGTAAATCTACTTGGAACCTAATTTGGGACCAAGGTGGGGTTAGAAAGGCACTTGCCTTAGAAGCAATATTTAAATAGGCACCCCCAAACTCCATAATCAAGATAAATACTTTCATGCCATATGTATATATAGAGAGAGATTTAGATTTAGATTTAGATTTAGATCAAATGGGTAAACTGTGTCCTGTAGGCTGGCTTCCTACTTTTATAAACTTTTGTTGGAACCAGGGCCAGATTAGGATGAAGATAGGGAGGAAGGGCTGTGAAGTATTGAATCTTGTCTTCGTTTAAAATTTTAATGTTATATTCATCATAGATTTTTTAAAAATTAAATTTGATTTTAATTAATAGTCCATTACATGTTTTATCTTGATTACTGAACTTTTTTCCAAAGTGAAAGCAAAGGGATTTTAACAAAGTAAAACTTGGCCAATTAAGGATTTTAAACCTAGTAACTTACACCCTGAAATATATCCATAATTACTTTGGTCGCCAGGGCAGAGCCAGTCACAATTGGATGGCCCACATATGGTGCAGATGGTCCTATTCTAAATTGGAACTCATTTCCAACCTCCTTTCATGCAGAGTGCAAAGCTTGAGCCTGATTTATCATGTAAGTGAAAAGGGTGAAGCTGATTCTAACTAGATTAGGATGAAATGACTCTGAAGCCAATTTTTATGGTCAGAATCTCAAATCAGTAAGGCTAACTAATTCAGCGGAGTCTGTAGAAACATCCAGGCAAAATGTAAGCAATTGAACAGAATTTCGAACAGGCACCCTCTATCCATCCCATTTTCCATTAAGATGTTCCCCTTTCTTCATCTGAACCACAATAGAACTTTTACTACCATCTTTTAAGACTTAATCATAGTTTGTCTTATTTCATAACTATTCATTGGAAGACCTGTGTTCGAGCCCTGACTCTGCCTTTGGTAGCTATGTCTCCTTGAACAAGTCTCTAGCTTTGATTTCTCAAATACAAAACATTACAATTTTATCCAAACATTTCATTATGCTATGCTGGTAACTGGATGTAGTTGCTAGTTTTGGAAAGAAAAAAAAAATGGACGTCAAAGTGTTATATTAAACTCTTAAGCTAGCTGTAGATAATAGAAAATTTGAATCTCAACCTTTCTGAATGATCCCTCATATCAGAAATTATATTATTCAATACCAATTATAATACTATTACTAAAAGCTGACACTCGCATTTTGTGGGCTGGTACTATTCAATTATTCCCTCCAATAACTGAGGAAGGTGACTATTATTATCTCAGTTTTAGAGTTGTGAAAACTATGCCAGATTGAAGAGGAAAGTAAAGAGAATTTAGTTAAGAACTTCATTGAAATGGTTTACTTTGATATTGTTTTGTTAACATAAGATTTCCTATAGTTATAACAAACTCCAAGTCACAAGTCTCCCACCTTGTAGCTAAGCCTTCTTGGGGCTCATAAATAGCATAGAGAAGCCTGAATCAAGTCTGTTTGTCTCACAAAAAATATAAGAGGTTTTATGTCCCAAATGTCATGCACTAGGAATCTCCCTAAATATACAGAGTACATACTTTGCCTACATTTCCTCTCGTGGTTCTCCCTATGCTCCCAGAACAATCCCTATCCCATGAAAACACTGAGATTAATTTTCTTCTCCTGAGCCAATTGCTCACTCTTTAGGTTATAAAAATAGCAGGTATCTCAAACCCTCCAGACTTTCAAGATACCACATGATATGGTGTTAGCCTTGAAAAGTCTGGAATTAACCCATTTAATCAATCCTAAATTAATATAGATTTTTTAAATGTACAATATTTAAAGAAGAAAAATTTCCAGTCTCTACCAAACTCACTTGGAGAAGATAGATGAAGCAAGAAGGCAAGATGTGAGAGAATGTTTTCCATAATAAAAGACCATAATAAGGAGAGCTATGGGAATCTAGAAAGACCCTTTGGTATTAAATGTAATTCTACATCATGCTGGCTCCTGGCTAAAAGAGGTAAAAAAAGAGAAGATTGATTTAGAAAATACTCTCCCCTCTGTGAAGGCTTTCCCAATTCTGCCTCACAATTAGACAAGAACCACAGAAGACACGGATTAAAGCAATGGTTTCTAAACAGAATCATAAATCTAAATCATGTGGAAGACTTTATAATATACTTATTTGAGCCACATCCCATATGTGGGTTCAGTGCGTGAAGTGAGGGTCTAGAGTGATAGAGCTACATTTAGATTTTTATATGGGCGAGCAGGCAGATGCATCTGTGTCTGCACGTGTGTGCATGTACATGCAGGTATAGAAAGAAAGTGTGTGTAGGGAACGAGAGTATAGGCTGTGGAGCCGGATTGCCAGTGCAAGTTGTGCATCCCACCTTAATCCCTTCAGGTGTCAGTTTTCCTCCTCTGCAACGAGGAAATGATTATACTAGAATTTACTTCACAGGATTGTGATGAAGATTAAATCACTTAATAGTTTAGAAGACTGTCTCACACATAGGAAGCACTATGTAAGTGTTTATTACAATTCTGATAACAATAATGTAACAACAATAATAATTAATAAGGTTGAATATATATGCACATATGAGTGTTTGGATGTGCCCAATATTGTGATATAAGCATAGATCACTTTAGGCTATTCAGGAAAACAGAAATGGCTTCCTGAAGCAGGTCACAGAATTTCAGGCTGCCACGCCATCGCCAGAGCCACAGTGAAGCTGTCCCTTTGGAGCAGAGACCATGTGAAAAAAAGCTATTCAGGGGCAGCAGGAACTTAAGTGATCATGGCTAGATCTATCACAAGAATAAGACGGAGAGGGTGAGCAGGCACACCAGCTTTCTCCATTCACCCTGTCTTCCATTATAAGGAGTGGACATGAGAACAGTGGGACATTTGACCAGCACAATATATCGAAGCATTCTTTGCTTGAAAGTGAATCTGTGTATATGGATGTGGAGGGATGAATGTTGCACCCACATACACAGACAGATATGCGTCATGCGGAATTTGAAATGGCTCTACGAGCAACTCTGGTTTGGAACACACTGACAACTGCTGGGGGGAAGAAACCTGTACACCTGGCATCTGCCCTGCTTGTGCATGAGTGCATCCAGCTGGTTGGCCCACATTGTAGGCATGGGGCTGTTGTTGGAGGACTGCTTGGTGCTGTTTTCTATTGATGAAACACAGCCATACTCTGCATAATGACATTTCAGTCAATGACAGACTGCATATACAACAGTGGTCCCATAAGATTATAACACCATTTTTTGACTGTACCTTTTCTATGTTTAGATATGTTTAGATACACAGAAATTTACCATTGTGTTACAATCGTCTTTGGTATTCAGTAAAGTAACATGCTGCACAGGTTTGTAGTCTAGGGGCCATAGGCTATACCACATAGCCTAGGTGTGTAGCCAGTTATAATACCAACATTTGTGTAAGTACACTCTGATGTTCACACAACGACAAAATCACCTTTCTCAGAAAGAATCCCCATTGTTAAGTAACATATGACTGTATAGGTTTCATATTTCATGCTTTTCATTTTTCATCAATTTTTATTCTTGGAGGAGGACAGGGTCTTAGTCTATCACTCAAGTTGGAGTGCAGGGGTGTGAACATGACTCACTAAAGCTTTGACCTCCTTGGTTGAAGTAATCCTCCTACCTCAGCCTCCCAAGTAACTAAGAGTACAGGCACATGCCACTACATCCAGCTAATTTTTTAAATTTGATTTAATTTTTATTTTTTTAACCTTATTTTATTTTTTGTAGAGATGGGGCCTCTCTATGTTGTTAAGGCTGGTCTTGAATTCCTGGCCTCATGCAATCCTCCTGCCTCAGTCTCTTAAAGTGCTAGGATTACAGGCTCATCTCCCTGCCAAAGTAGAGATTATTCTTACACTAAGACCTCTAGACCTGTACTAAAGAAAAACTCCAAATAAAGACTTTATTTTTTTGTACTAAAAACTTCCAGAATAATTTCTGTTAGGAATCACAATCAAAGTTATGTAGCAAGGTAAGTAAGCCTTAGTGAGTCCTCATTATGGTCTCACTCGGGAGAAGTATATATACACACACACACACACACACATATATATATATTATATATGATACATATTCATATATACGTATTTATATACACATGGCATTTGTAGTTTGCAAAGAGAAAGTTCAAAATAAACAAGACATAAATGGACTTGGAAACTACTGAACATGTTTTCAAAGGCAGAAACTCCAAGTGCTGTCAGCTAAATGTGTTTTGTGGCCTCACTGACCTTTCCATAAAAATATTGTTAAGGAACTGTGTTACTTGCAAATTATTAAAGAGGGAAGATAGTGTACACTGTAGCAATAACATTTTAAATATCTCTTATAAATAAAACAAAAGTTCACATTTTAATTAGGACAGGTTAATACGAAGTATGTTGTAAAAAAAAAAACAAAGCAATTTTTTCAATTATTTTCAGTGAAGAAAGGAGGTATAAAAATGTCAGAATTGAATAATCTGTCAGAGAGAAAATATATGAAAACTTAACCTTTTTTTTGGCACTGCCTTTACATTGCTTTCACTTCATCCTAAATTGTCTTGACCCATGATATTAGCCTTTCTCATTTCCGTTAAAGTATGTCCACACTTTGTTTTTACTCAATTTTACTGATTTCAGCCTCCAAACAAAGTTCTTCCCATCTCCATCTTCCTTTTGTGACTTACTCATCCATACTTTTATGTCCTTCCTAGTTGGTTTCTCTTATCAGTTCGTAAGTTTTCCTTTGTAGCATTTTCCTTTAGGCTTCATTTTCCCCCCAAATACTGCACCCATTGGGTAATTTTGGTTTCAAGAAACAATGACTTGCTCAAGGAACCTAAAGAAAAAAGGGAAGTTTTGAAAGGACATACAAATATAGGAACTTAACAGTATCTGGGCAGCCATTCTTATGAAGGGCAGGAAGGCAGGCAGCTCTGAGAATGAGTCATGCCTTTGCCTCTGCCATGAGATACTACATGTCTGCCCTCCAGACATTTACTCATTTTCTCCCCTCCTTTTTCTTCCTCTACTCTTTTTATGGCTTCTTCCATCACCCATTTTTCTCTAAAATGGCAGCCCCAACACCTGCACTTATATGACTTTCCAGCCCTAACACCTGCATTTATATGACCTTCCAAGTTCATAATTAACTTTGCTCTGGGATTCTCAGTCAAATATTCTGGAGAAAGAGGTCAGATGACAACCACTGTTCCAATTATCTGTGCCATGGAAGCAGGTTGTGCAGACTGCCGCCTACTCAGAAAGGTTATGGACAAGCATGGACAAGAACATGCTGGATCATTCGCCTAGTACACAGGCAAGCTTCCAAATCCCTCTACTCTCTTTGGAACTACCTTATTACACGAATAAAGCTAGAACGCTTTGGTTCATTGTCGTGAACCATCCTTCCAAACCGTCTCACTTTTTCTCAGAAAAGTTTAGTCGCCCAGGCTGGAGTACAGTCTCACTGCAACCTCTGCCTCCCAGGCGCAAATCATCCTCCCATCTCAGCCTTCTGAGTAGATGGGACTACAGGTGCCCACCACTAAACCCAGCTGATTTTTTTTTTTTTTTTTTTTTTTTTTTGAAGAGACTGAGTTTCGGCATGTTGCTTAGGCTGGTCTTGAACTAGTGAGCTCAAACGATCCTCCCACATTGGCCTCCAAAAGTGCTGGGATTACAGGTGTAAACCCCAGTGCTAGGTCTTAAAGAACTTACTTTAAACATCTCCCCTGAGTGAAATGTTTATTAAAGCCATTCTTACTATATAAATGAAAATATTTATTCACCACAGACTTTACTGTTTGAATCAAGTGACGATGACTAAAGAAGCACAAACATCTGATGACAGGAAAATAATAAAAGAGAGAAAATACATTGTTTTACAGATATCAAAAGCTTTAAATCACTGAACGCTGACAAATATCCAAATATCCTGTCTGTCATTTCCAATACTTGATTACATAACACCATGATTACTTTTTACTTGTTTCACATATATAAGCCTTAGTGTACTAATTATTTGAATGAACAAATTCAAAGATGGATTTTGGCAAAGTCCTCCCTGATAATAAGCAGACTTTGGACATAATAATGGGCAAAAATATTTTAGGCTGCATACTTTGTTTATGTACAATTACTAATCCAAAACTTTAATCTTCCAGAAAGAAGTCAAGATTACAGCGTTTACACATGGAAAAGGCTTTAGGGTTATTGACAACTTAATGCAGAGAAAAAGTGGAGTTTTTTTGTTTTGTCTTGTTTGGCCTTGTTCTTGATGCTGGACTAAATAGATTTGTCTAGCCTTTGGGCCCAGCCAAAAAGGTGCTTGAAAGGAAGTTGAGACAGTGTGATTTTAGTAACAGAATAGAAATGTGATAGTTAATACTGAGTGTCAATTTGATTGGATTGAAGGATATAAAGTATTGATCCTGGTTATGCCCGCCAGGGTGTTGCCAAAGGAGATTAACATTTGAGTCAGTGGACTGGCAAAGGCAGATCCACTCTTAATTTGGATGGGCACAATATAATCAGATGCCAGTGTGGCTAGAATAAAAGCATGCAGAAAAATGTGAAGAGAGAGACTGGCTTAGCCTCCCAGCCTACATCTTTCTCCCTTGCTGGATGCTTCCTGCCCTGGAACATTGGACTCCAAGTTCTTCAGTTTTGGAACTCAGACTGACTCTCCTCACTCCTCAGCCTGCAGGTGGGTCATCAACTCATCATGCGACCTGAACTGCCTATCATGAACCGGGTGCTTTCTGACCCATCTAGCCATAAAGTGGGTTATGCACAGCAGCATTTCATTATCAAATGGAAGTGCTATATACGTGATCAGATTTTAGCAGGTCCTGAAGGCACAAGTAAGTTACATTAGGAAGTGGCCAAAACACCCATTGTCTGCACTCCTGCCACCCTGCCTTCTCTCCCCAGCCTGCACTGGTGGCCTCATGGGGAGTTTCCTATGATCAGTTGACAGAGGAAGAGAAGACTAGGGCCTGGTCCACAAATGGTTCTGCATGATGTGCAGACACCACCCGAAAGTGGACAACTGCAGCATTATAGCCCCTTTCTAGGATATCCCTGAAGGACAACGGTGGAGGGTGACCTTCCCAGTGGGCAGAACTTCAAGCAGTGCACCTGGTTGTGCACTTTGGATGGAAGGAGAAATGACCATATGGATGATTATATACCAATTCATGGGATGTAGCCAGTGGTTTCACTGGATGGTCAGGGACTTGGAAGAAGCATGATTGGAAAATTGGTGACAAAGAAATTTGGGGAAGAGATATGTGGATGGACCTCTCTGAGTAGTCAAAAACTGTGAAGATATTTGTATGCCATGTGAATGCTCAGCAATGGGTAACCTTAGCAGAGGAGGATCTTAATAATCAAGTGGATAGGATGACCCGTTCCATGGACACCACTCAGCCTCTTTACCCAGCCACCCCTGTGGTCGCCCAGTGGGTCCATGAACAAAGTGGCCATGGTGGCAGAGTAGAGGTTACTCATGGGCTCAGCAACATGGATTTCCACTCACCAAGACTGACCTGGCTACAACCACTGCTGAGTGCCAAATTTGTCAGCAGCAGAGACCAACACTGAGCCCTCGATATGGCACAATTCCTTGGGGTGATCAGCCAGCTACCTGGTGGCAGGTTGATTTTATTGAACTTCTTCCATCATGGAAAGGGCAGAGGTTTGTCCTCACTGGAATAGACACTTCTCCAGATATGGGTTTGCCTATCCTACATGAAATGCTTCTGCCAAGACTACCATCCATGGACTCATGGAATGCCTCATCCACCGTCATTGTATTCCACACAGCATTCCCTCTGATCAAGGCACTCATTTTATGGCTAAAGAAGTGCAGTAGTGGGCTCATGTTCATGGAATTCACTGGTCTTACCATGTTCCCCATCATCCCGAAGTACCTGGATTGATAGAATGGTGGAATGGCATTTTGAAGTCACAATTACCACACCAACTAGGTAACAATACTTTGTGGGGATGGGGCAAAGTTTTCCAGAAGGCCATGTATGCTCTGAATCAGTGTCCAATATGTGGTACTGTTTCTTCCATAGCCAGGATTCACTGGTACAGGATTCACTGGTCCAGGAATCAAGGGGTGGAAGTGGAGGTGGCACCACTCACCATCACCCCTGGTAATCCACTAGCAAAATTTTTGCTTCTTGTTCTTGAGACATTACGTTTTTCTGGTCTAGAGGTCTTAGTTCCAGAGGGAGGAACGCTGCCACCGGGAGACACAATAACAATTCCATTAAACTGGAAATTAAGATTGCCAACTGGACATTTTGGACTCCTCTTACTTTTACGTCAATAGGCTAAGAAGGGAGTTACAGTGTTGGCTGGGGTGACTGACCCAGACAATCAAGATGGAATCAGTCTACCACTCCACAGAGGAGGTGAGGAAGAGTATGCATTGAATACAGGAGATCCATTAGGGTGTCTCTTAGTATTACCATGCCCTGTGACTAAGATCAATGGGAAACTGCAATAGCCCAATCCAGGCAGGACTACAAATGACCCAGACCTTTCAGGAATGAAGATTCCTGGTCACTCCACCAGGAAGAAAAAAAAAAAAAAAAAACACTACCTGCTGAGATGCTTACTGGAGGCAAAAGGAATACAGAATGGGTAGTAGAAGAAGTTAGTCATCAATATCAGCTATGACATGTCCAGTTGCAGAAACGAGGACTGTAATTGTCATGAGTATTTCCTCCTTCTTTTCTTTTCTTTTTTTTTTTTTTTGAGGTGGAGTCTCGCTCTGTCGCCCGGACTGGAGTGCAGTGGCCAGATCTCAGCTCACTGCAAGCTCCGCCTCCCGGGTTTACGCCATTCTCCTGCCTCAGCCTCCCGAGTAGCTGGGACTACAGGCGCCCGCCACCTCGCCCTGCTAGTTTTTGTATTTTTAGTAGAGACGGGGTTTCACCGTGTTAGCCAGGATGGTCTTGATCTCCTGACCTCGTGATCCGCCCGTCTCGGCCTCCCAAAGTGCTGGGATTACAGGCTTGAACCACCGTGCCCGGCCCTTCCTTCTTTTCTTAAAAACATGTTTTTGCATATGTACACTTCTAGTAAGAAAATATTTTCATTTTATATCCTTTCTCCTTTATCATGTGATGTAAGAGTTATTGACTTCACATCAACATTCAAGTATTATTAACTTTATGTAATAGTATTTGGGTTGGAGATTGGTGCATTCCCGGTTATACAAAGGATAGCTACGTTAAGCGTTAGTATGACTTTATTATTGTCTTTATTTAAAGATTATGTATGATCTCAGGAGATGTGTATGCATTCAAGTTGACAAGGGGTGGACTTATGATGGTTAATACTGAGTGTCAACTGACTGAAAGATACAAAACATTGTTCCTGGGTGTGTCTGTGAGGGTGTTGCCCAAGGAGATTAACATTTGAGTCAGTGGACGGGGAAAGGCAGACCCACCCTTAATCTGGGTGGGCACAATGTAATCAGCTGCCAGCGCAGCTACAATAAAAGGAGGGATAAAAATGTGAAAAGAGAGACTGGCCTAGCCTCCTATCTTTCTTAGCCTGCATCTTTCTCCTGTGCTGGTGCTGGATGCTTCCTCCCCACTAATATCAGACTCCAAGTTCTTCAGTTTTGGAACTTGGACTGGCTCACCTTGCTCCTCAACCTGCAGATGTCCTGTTATGGGACCTTGTGATCAGGAGAGTTAATACTTAATAAAATTCTATGTATATAATATGTATTATATATACATTATATAGTATATGTACTATATATTATATATAATATATACAATATAAAATATTATCTAGTATATAGTATATATATAACATATAATTATAATTTTATATAAACATATGTAACATTATATTATATATTATATACTATATTATATAAAATATAAAATATATATTATATTATACATTATATATTATATACTATATTATATAAAATATAAAATATATATTATATTATACATTATATATTATATATCACTATATGTTACATATAGTGATATATAATATATAATATTGGACCTCTTCCATCATGGAAAAGGCAGAGACTTGTCCTCACTGGGATAGACACTTACTCCAGATATGGGTTTGTCTATTCTGCCTGCAATGCTTCTGCCAAGCATATATATATATATTCCATTAGTTCTGTCCCTCTAGAGAACTCTAATACAACACACAAGAAAAAATTATTGCAAAGAAGCCTATGGTGAATGTACACTTTGCAGTTTCAATAAAACAAACATCGGAAGTAAAACTGTGTAGTCCAGTACACTGGAAAGGCAGGTTTCATAAATGGTATTACCTTGACAGGAAACGATCTCTTCCATATTATAAACTAAGCATGATGTCACATTTCTACTTGAACAAGATAAATAGCATGTGTCAAAGCTAATGTTAGCCACTCCCGCTGACATTTCTTGTCTTTTCTGTTTTTTTGGAGGTAGCACACACTTTTATTTATTTATTTATTTATTTGTCTTTTTTCCCCCCAACTTTTAAGTTCAGGAGTACATGTGCCAGATGTGCAGGTTTGTTACATAGGTAAATGTGTGCCATGGTGGTTTGCTGCACAGAACATCCCATCACCTAGGTATTAAGCCCAGCAACCACTGTCTGTTCTTACTGATCCTCCCCTTCCCCGCCATGCACCCTCCCGGAGGCCCTAGTGTGTGTTGCCCCCCTCATGTGTCCATGTGTCCTCATCATTTCGCTCCCACTTATAAGTGAGAATATGCAGTATTTGATTTTCTGTTCCTGCATTAGTTTGCTAAGGGTAATGGCCTCCAGCTTTGTCCATGTCCCTGCAAAGGAATGGATTTTGTTTCTTTGTATGGTGCACAATATTCCATGGTGCGTATGTACCACATTTTCTTTATTCAGTCTATGATTGATGGGCATTTAGGTTGATTCCATGTCTTTGGCATTGTGAATAGTGCTACAATGAACATATGCGTGCATGTGTCTTTGTAATAAAATGATTTACATTCCCTTGCATATGTACTCAGTAAGGAGATTGCTGGGTCAAATAATATTTCTGTCGCTAGGTCTTTGAGGAATCTTCACACTGTCTTCCAAGATGGTTGAACTGATTTACACTCCCACCAACAGTGTAGAAGCTTTCCTTTTTCTTCACAACCTCGCCAGTATCTGTTACTTTTTGGCTTTTCAATAATTACCATTCTGACTGGTTCCTATTGATATTTCAATACAAGGTCTGAAGCCAGGCCCAAGATTTGTTGGCAGTCAAATGTGAGAGATATTTGCACAGGTGGTGTAGAGTCTAGAAAGAAACAATACTAAACCATTGAAGCATAATTTTCAACAATTAGCCATTTCACAGCATTTTGGAGGTCAACAAAAACTGGTAGTACTTGGGAAGATATCTTAAATTTGGAATACAACTCAACATTAGATGGAGACAGTGCCACATAAGCTGGAACTTATGATATTATGTGGGCAGTGGATATGTAGAGAAAGTGATTTCCATATCTTTTTTTTTTCCTAATTGTTGAAAGACTATTTGTTCATAGCTACGAATGATTTCAGATTTCCTTTGAAACTTAAAAGACTGTGGTTGATCAGGCCACATTAATGGATCAGTGCAAGCAGATATTTAGGAGAATGCCCTTGAGACAGAATGATGAACACTGGACTTGAAATCAGGCTGGAAAATCTGTATTTCAGAGCAAATTTTAAAAGTACACAATGTGAGATGCCAGCTAAGCAGAAATGCCAAAAATATCTGCAGCAATCATTCAGGTTTAAAGAGCTCATTCAAATGATGCAAAGTGAACAGGAGCAGTTGGAGCCAGTGAGCACATTCGTTTCACTTTGAGATGTTAATTTAATGACTTCATTGACATTAAATTAAATTGTCATGAAACTGTTCCAGGGATTAGGAGATTTACAAATGGGTAAGGCATACTTCTCTCCTGGAAAGAGTTTGCATGCTGTACATTGTAGATGTTTCAATTATCTGTTGTATATCTAGCCACTCCAGAACTCAGTGGTTTTAAATCAATTGACACTTGTTACCCAACAAGTCCAAAATTTTGCCAGACTTCATAGTGATGGATCATGTCTGCTGCACGTGGATTTGATTTGAGTAATTTATGCAGCTGTATTTAGCTGGAAGCTTGGCCGGGACTGGAACATCCAAGATGTTCACTCACTCCCAGGTATATCAGCTGGAGCAGCAGGAAAGGCAGTGCTGGCTGTCCTCTCCCTCTTTACTTTTCTTTCTTTTTTTTTTTCTCTCTCTCCATTTCTCTTTGTGTCTATAATAACTCTATAAGCCTTTTACATGGCAGCTGAATCCCAACAGGGTACAAACCAAAACCTCCAGTTCCCTTAACACCTTGTCTTGAGAGTTTTAAAACACTACTAAGGGTACATTCTATGGGCCTAAGCAAGTTCTGGGATGAAGGGAAGAGGAAATAGACTTCACCGCTTGATGGAATGAGTACCTGTATATTCAGGGATGAGAAGATGTGTTGGTGGCCATTTTTGTAGACAATCTACCATATCCTATAGATGTACTATGTAACCAAGGATGCATGGTACAAAACATAAGAGAAAAGATAAAAACAACCAAAATAGCTAGTATTTATGTAGCTAATATCTGTTTTTGTTCCTAATGAAAGGTCTGTATCAGTATGTGTCTTACTAAATCCTAGGAAATAAAAAAAAATCAGAACAGTAAATACAGGCTTTGCAGATGAAGTCACAATTATTGTGGAAATAAAAAGATTAGAGATAAGTAGAGAAGGAAGAAGAAGCTAAGTTTATTACAAGCTAAGAGAATAGCAGAAGAGTGGCAAATTACAGGAGTTCAGGAAGAAGCTTGGATGAAAGAGGTATGTATGTATCTGTGTGGGGTGTGTTTAAGGGATGAGGCATAAAGCCAAAAATATATCTTGGAATTGATCCTGGAAGGCGTGGCTGGGAAGAGAGTATGGAAGCAGATGGTAAAATATATTAACTGTTGAGAAGATTCTGGCCCACAGGAATCTGTGATTTGGGCCATGAGGATCATTCCTCAGATTTTCTAATTTTCTTGAGGGTTGAGTGCATGCTAGCATTTTCATCATTGTCTCATCAACACCTAGTTTAATTTAATTTACTAAATTAAATAAGGAATATATCAAAATGTAACTCCATGTCCTTACAGGTATTCGTCAACACCACAGATACCAGAGGCTGTGTGAAAGAGACCCCGTCTTTCCCCATCAAAGCCTTTGCCCTCTGTGGCCCACTCATCTTTGGCAGAAGTTCTGATCATAAAGACTGAGACCTGGCGTGCTTTGAACACTCAGTGGTTATTTGCTCATAGACCGAGTCAGCACCCTCTACCACTGGTTGTATCTCTCTTGCCAAATGAGATTACCTGAAGAGTTTATAATTAATCCTGTCATACCAAGGGAGAGACAGGTTGTCTAGATGCCTCATGTCAACATTTGCTAGGGCACAAACTCCATGAACATCGCTTTCATATAGTTATCCTTCAAATTCACAATTTAGAAACATTCCTGCAATACTCTGGGTACCTGGGTGGTTGGACACCATTTGGGAAGTCATTTATCCTTTGGAGATGTAAATAATTGGCAGGACTTGGCTGTAGTGTTCTCATCAAATATTAGAATGTTGCCAGTAATCAAACTTATTGCATGTCAGCTGCTTTCCAACATCATTCTTTTCTATCCTACAGCATGACACTTTCTGGATTGCAGTGAATTAAAGAAACTGCAACATGCATGCTTGCTTGAAGGAAGTGTGATGAGGCATTCCTGATTTGGCAGGGACAATTCATGAACACACTTTAGAAATAAGGGATTTTATTGAAAAACTATGAGGGAACAGTCCATCCTAGTGGATACAGCTTTGCTCTAAAAATAAAAAAATACATTTTATTTCCCTACCGAGATGGCTAACATCACGAGCAATTTTGTAGGTGGCATTTTTAGTCCATGGTTTCTGGTTTTGTCGGAAGGGTTTAAATCATCCTCTCAAAAAAAATCAAAGCTATTATATGAGATTCTCTTCTAATAATTTAATTTTGTGGCACATAAGCCTACAGCTTAAATAAATTTATTTTAAAGGAATAAGCTGTGTTTTTAGAATTGAAATATATGATAATACTTGGAAAAGTTGGAGAATATTATCTTGGTATGAAACCAAAGTCTTGCTTTTCTTATTTAGTATTTTTATAAAGCTCTGTGTAGGTTTGGAGAAGAGGAGGAGACAAGAGAAGAGAAAATTTGAAAGGTGAAGTTTATTAGTGGTTACACTTCATCTTTCTGCATGAATATTCATGTACTCATTTCAAAAATTTGTTGAAATTCTAAGAAGCTTAAATTTAACCACTATGTCTAAAACGATACCCTCAGCTACAAGTTATAGAAAAACCTAATTTGTACCTCTTAAATAGTAGAAAATACATTATCGCACATAACAGAAAGTCTTGGGTAGATGGTTCAAGAGTTGGTTAATTCTTTGGGTCAATGATATCAGTTATCCTCCTCAACTTCTTTGTGATTCTCTCACCTTTCACCTAATACCTTAAAGGTGGCTGCCAGAGATCCAAGCATCACATTATCATACAACAATGTCCAAAGGCAGGATGTGGTATGTCCTTTTTAAGAGTGAGGGCAATTCCAGAAGCCCCTCCAGGATAATTTCCAGGTGACTCATTTGTCATCATTATACCTGCTGCTTAGTCATTAGCAAAATGAATAACATTGCTCTGATTACCTATATACTAATCAACATTTACCCAGTTGCAACTGGGGAGAGCTTCATGAAGCTATAAGTCCAATTCCTAAAGGCCATTGCTGTAACGGTAATAAGAAAGAGAGAAGGAATAGCCACTGAAAAGGCAACCAAGAGTGACCACAACAAATATTTGCCTTTCTGCACCTATTGCCACAGTTAAATTTTGTTGGATAACAAACCACTTCCAAACTTACAGCTTCAAACAAGACCATTTGTTTATCCCCTAATTCTGTATTCAGTCATATGGGCTGGACTCAGGTGGATCATTTTTCTGCTGATCTTGGCTATTCTGACACATGCATTTGTAATAATCTACCAGGTAATCTGGGAGCTGTTTGATCTAGGAGAGGTCTTTAGCATTAGCAATTTTGCTGTATTCCATAGGCTCTTTTATTCTGAAGCAGGGTGGCTTGGACTTTTATACAAGGTGGTAGAAAGATCTCCAGAGTCACTAAAAAACAATCCCCAAGTATAAGTGCTTTTTAGAACGTTGTTTGTATCATGTTTATCAATGTTTCCTTGGCCAAATAAAGTCACACGTCCAATCCTGATTCCAGGGGAGTAAAATAAAAAGGCATGCACTGTCACATTGCAAAGGGGTAGATGCAAGAGAGAAAGAAGGAAATGGCCAGTTTTAAAATCTCCCACATAGGTTTACCAGAAGTTGCTATGCTGAACTGCTTTCTAAATTTTCTACAACATGTGAACAATGGCAAAAATCAACAGAATAATAACAGTTACATATTGTTTTTTATGTACCATACATTATTCTAAATCCTTGCACATTAATGATTACATTCTCATAAAACTTGAAGTCTGTAGTGGAAAGCATCATGATACAGTGGAAAGAATATGAGCTTTCATGTCAGAAAGATCTATGTTTAATTTTGGCACTTAGCATTTACTAACAATATGTATATGACCTTGGAAAAGTTATTCATTTTCTGAACAAATAATCTATAAAATGGATATGTATCAGTTTTGGTCTTCTAAGAAGCAGATACCAAGACAGAACTAAATATGCAAAAGGTTTATGAAGAAAAACAGCTGTTGATGGGGCGCAGTGGCTCACGCCTGTAATTCCAACACTTTGAGGTGAGGCGTTCAAGACCAGCCTGGCCAACATGTTGAAACCCCATCTGTACCAAAAATACAAAAATTAGCTGCATGTGGTGGCATGTGCCTGTAATCCCAGCTACTCTGGAGGCTGAGACAGGAGAATCACTTGAACCCAGGAGGCAGAGGTTACAGTGAGACAAGATCACACCAATGCACTCCAGCCTGGGTGACAGAGCAAGAAGGGAGAAAGGAAGGAAGGAAGGAAGGAAGGAAGGAAGGAAGGAAGGAAGGAAGGAAGGAAGGAAGGAAGGAAGGAAGGAAGGAAGGAAGGAGGAAGGAAGGAAGGAAGGAAGAAGGAAGGAAGGAGAAGGAAAGGATGAAGAGAGGGAGGGGAAGGAAAAAGAAATAAAGGAAGGAAGGAAGAAGGAAGGAAGAAGGAAGGAAGGAAGGGAGGGAGGGAGGGAGGGAGGGAAAGAAGAAAGAAAGAGAGAGAGAAAGAAGAAAGAAAGAGAGGGAAAGAAGAAAGAAAAGAAAGAAAGAAGGAAAGAGAAAGAAAGAAAACAAAAGAAAAGAAAAGAAAGAGGAAAGAAGGAAGGAAGAAAGAAAAGAAAGGAAAAGAAAAGAAAAGAAAAAAGAAAGGGAAAGAAAAAAGAAAAGAAAAGAAAAAAGGAAAGAAAAGGACACCTGTGAAAGAGAGAGGGAGATAGAGCAAAAGTAAATAGAAACTTCAGACTGCAATAGAGGTCTGGCATCTGTGAAAGAAGAAACAGAAATAAGAATTGTATATGAAGAGCTTAGACCACAGTACAATACTAAAAATAAAAAATAAAAAAATCTTTTGGCTGATGGGGAATCCCTGAGCTAAACTTGTCCATTGAAAGAATCCTGCAGAAGGCAGGAACCAGCCAATTCCAGTGTCCCCGCTGGGCTTAGTCTGTGGCTGGGGGCAAGCAGCCACATCTTGCAGGGAAAAGATGGTCTGATATGAACAAAGGAATTAATTCAAAGGAGTGGTAATTAGAAGTTGTCAATCAACAATGCTACCTGCAGCTGGCTCTCTGGAAGGGCAATCTGAGCAGTGCATGTCCAGGGCTGCCACAGAGTATCACAATGCCACCCTTTGGTTTGTTGTATTTAATAAGATAACATGTAAAGAGTCAAAGAGTCTGCCATACTGCCTGACACATGGTAGAAATTACATGATACTTTCATGTCAACTACTGGAAGTATCAATAGACTAAAGTTTCAGTCCTCTCACTCAAAGATCAAGCTAAAAGCTGAATGCAAATTAGGAATTTAGTAAATTCTTATTATCCCACATTCACCAGCTGTAATGAACATCTGTTACACTGATTATCAAGCCCAACTTTATGTCTGAGAACAGTTTCCACTCTAGTTTGTGACTGGTATTCTTCAAACCATGTTGGTACATACAAAGCAGCCATGTCTGTATTAAACATCTCTATCATACTAAATGCAGTCTACTGACTTGGGAGTGGGCAGCTAACCCAAAATAAGCTCTTGAAATCTCTTCCCTGGAAACTGAAAGATAGAAAGAGTCAATTCGGTTGTTCTCCAGGTGGGTGGGCCAGTAATAGAAAAACTCAGGATGTTATAGAAGCTACATTTCTACCATATGGTCTGGGAAAAAGACTGTTCTTGTTGAACATTCAAGAACATTCAACAGGGATGAAAAATGAGATAGATTCAAGGAAACGAACAGACATGAAAGGCAGGATGAGTGTTCCTTTAGCGTTTGATTCTTTCAGTTTATTTTGAAGTTCCCCATGCATTCCTATCTTTTGTTTGTGTGACACATAAAGCATGTATCATATTTCCCCCATTTTCTTTAAGTTGGTTCAAGTGGGTTTGGTTATGTTAAAGTGCCCTCATTGAAGCATCAGTGTATCTGGGATGTGGTTCAGTTGTAATTAAGCACCAAACTAGTTTATTCTTTAATAGGTTATTTGGAAGTTACACAACAAAAACAGTTGAGAAATAATACAAATATAAAGAATCTATCTCTGTAGCAATCCTGTCTTTGAACAAATGGAAACTTCTAGACATGTGTCCTTAGTGACCTCAAATTTAGAAGAGGAATATTAAATACATAAATTTAAAGCACATTGAAAAAATATTTAAACTATAAGAAGAAAACAAATTATTGAAAGAGCTTACCAGCATGTGATTATAAAAATGAATATAGGGATTTTAATTATTGAGGACTACTAAATAGAGAAGCACTTTACAGGGCTATTTGTTAGAGCTTAGAATTCTTCAATATTAAAAGACACTCACGGAGTATTAGTAAAAGTTATTTAATTGGAGGTATTTAAATAGATGGTGGCTGATGGTTCCCATGTGGTTATGCAAAATTAATTTCATTCTGTACAATACACTGAATCATATTACAATTTAAGTTTATAAATTCTGATTTAAAAATACCATCATAAATAACATAGTGCATGGGGCATCGTAGGAACTGAGAAATTTCAGTGAACATATGAAAAGATGTTCAGCTCATTAGAATAAGAGAAATGTATACTGAAGCATTAAATGAGAGCATCAGGAAATTAAACAGTCTCACAGTATTAAGTGTTGGCAAGAATAGAGAGGAAGAATAATTCATACTCTACCAGTGGAAATATAAATTAGTTCTATCTAATTTTCTTATATTAAGAAATATAGTTGTACGTAGGGAAATTGATCATGTATTATACTCTCTGATCCAATAATTCCAATTCTAGGTTTGTAACTAGAATTACTCTTGCTCATATGCACAATATGACATGCACAATTGTGTTCACTGAAACATGTTGCATAATAGCAAGAAAATCAAGACAAGATATATACCTGTCAATAGGGGAAGAGATAAGTCAGCTGTGATGTATTCAGAAAACTGAATCCTGTAGGTTAATTTTTAAAAAATAAAATAGATTTATATAGAATTTACTAGATAGCAAAAAAAATTAATACATTATTAAGTCATTTAATTGGAGAAGGCTTCCCCTAGTATGAGGCCATCTCTGTTAGTCCTGGCTATGCAAGAAGCAGTCACCAAGAGGGAATAAAACATCCAAAGATTTTATAAGAGGAAATGTCCATATGAAGGGAAATAAAAAGGGAGCCGACAAAAACTGGCAAAGTCATCAGACTGTAATGCTAGTCTGACACTGTGCAGGAGGGAGAGAAGTTTGGGTGGAAGATGCCTATACTCCCTGCTTGTCTAAGAAAGGTTGAAGAAAGTCAATGGGGAGTCTTTGAGACAAAGTTCACAGACATGTCTCAAAAGCAAGGCTGCTCTAGTATCTTCTTAGCACTCATTCATTGGCAGGAAGCATCTGATAGAAGACTTGGCCTTAGCACAAACACCACAATAAATTTCAAAGTGCAGCACTTGAGCCTCTAGGTCAATTACTCTCCTTGTAGGAGGAGGTCTATGAGACACATTCTCATGACAGCTGCACTGTCATTAAAACAAGCAAACAAACGCAGACCACAAATTTTTCATCAATAAATTTGTGGGCAATATTTTTAATGAAATATATTTTAAATGACAAGAAAGGATTCACACTCAAGTCTTAAGAGCGATTTCTTCTAGAAATGGAGGAAAAACGGGATTGGTAGTAAGACACAAAAGGAAATCCAAATGTAGATATGTTTCATTACTTTCAAGTAAAACAGAAATATAACCAACTGTTATCTTGAGTCTATTTTGACTGGCACATATAGTGATGTCTTATTATTTTTAAATAAATGATGATGGATTTATTATCATAAAACATTTAATCTATTTCAATTGGTATTTGCTGAATGAGAATGAATATCTACAACAAAAGTGGGCCAAACACCTATCATTGTATAGCATCTCATAATGTAGTCTGGGATGGTGACGTTAAATTCAAACCTGCACTATGAAATTTTGGCATTAGTGAATGCATATTTTTTTTCTAATATTAATGCAACTATATCACAAAATAAAAACACTAACCCAGACACATTTTGTCTCAGGAAACCTAGTTCCAAGCTATAATATGTAATACTAATATGTAAACATTTTTTGCGAGAAGGTTTAAATCCTTCCCAATCTTGTTGAACCACCCTGTACATAATGCCCTCTCCATTCTATAGAAATACCTGTCACTAAAATCTATTCATTTTTGTGTGGTTTCTATTGATAGTTAAATTGCTGAAGAGAGACTTTAGAAGTCAGTAATTGATGATAATGTTTGGGGATGAAATCATTACCTTCACAGCCAGTTAGGACTTTAAGAGAGCACTTCTGAAGAAATTCTGCAGATCGTGAATAAGATAAACTAATTTAGTGCATCCAGCTTCTCCTGTTAGGCAATATAATTGTGAAAAACCAGTTCATTGCTTATACTGTAGTTCTTTGGACTGGATTCTGTTCTAACCCAACCATTTTAATATTCCCAGATACATAAAGAAGACTTCACACTGGAAAAGAAAGCTGGAAAGCCAACAATTAAATCACTTCAAGAATACATAAGACTTACAGTAGGCCCTGTGTATTGACCAGAGATTTGTTCCAGAACCCCTCATAGATACAAACAATACACTGAAGCTCAAGTCACTTATATGAAATGGCATAATAAAGTGGGTCCTCAGTTATCCACAGGGTCACATTATTTTTAGCATGTTCACCCACTCCCTGCACATTCTTCCCCTCCATGTGAATATAGCAATATCTTTAGGTCAAAGGTCACTCCTGATTTGTCTAAGGCAATTTTTGGAACCCAGTTTCTCCTGTCAACAACTGATTAAAGAGTGAAAATGAGGTCTAATTCTCATCAATGAAATAGAAAAGAAGTTTGCTAGGGGCTCCTGTATAATACTTCCGCACTCACATAAAGGAACATATGCAAAAACTCACATCTCTTCCTGCTTTTTAATGGGTTTCTACTTGGAAGTAATGTCTGAAACTTCTATAACCATCTTGCTACTAGCCTGAAGATGAACCCAAAATAGGAAGCAGAATACATTCAAGGAATGACCACCTCTTAAAAGAAAAAGTTGGTGCAGTATTCATGGAATATGCCCTAGGTGAGCACTTAGATAAGGGCATAGTTTTACAATAATGCATCCACTTATTGCTTAAGCTATTTGAGTGGTAGTTTTTCAACCAGTTGAAAAATAATATCATGAGATCTTTGACTGTTGTTTTAATTCACTTTGTGTTTTGTTTTAATGTGGTATGTGGCTTATCTGCCAGGATAAAATATAAAGTTAATTATAGATTTTTCTTTGGTTCATTGTAGAATGTATCAAAACTCCAGATTTTAGCCTTTCCCAACTTTCTTGCTTTTGCTGTTCTTTAGATATGTCACTGTCCATTGGTATTATTTTCTAACATTGACTTTAGGGAAGAGTTGAAATTTGACCAAGTTAGTTTAGAAGTTTCTATACCCTTCCAATAAGCTTTTATAGGAATATAGAACTCTACTATATATTGGTGATTACAATTTAGTAACTGTTGGCTAAAAAGCAGTCAAAATCATGTGTTCATCATATATCTACAGTATTATCACTTAGACAAATATTCATGAATAGGCTTTACAATAAAGGCAAAGAAAACTATCTGTAAGATAATCCATTGATTATGATAATCATAATACCTCTTTGTGTTCATGTCCCAACCTTGAGACATATTTTGTAATCTGTGAAATGGGCATTTCAACAATATAATTTAAATAAAAACAACTGCCAAAAGATTGCTAAAATTTATCAGTAAAGACTTGAAGAAACTTAAAGATGCTCTATTTAAAACAGTAAAGTCAATTATGAGCTTTTTGTTCGTTCCTTAATTGTTGGATGTCTAGTAATCACTGTAAAACTCAAGCCATCTCATTTTGCCTTACATAAAAAAGGGTAGGGGTGCAGGAGAAAGACACATATGGTTGGCAAAGGTGAACTGTTTTCTACTCCCACAAAGAGTTGCCAGCAACAAGAGACTATCAAAACAAATTAATACAAACACATGTTGATGTCTCTTGAGGAAAGTGGGTCACAAGCCACTTCCTCTTGGAACTGTTGATTCATAAATCTAAATCGAAATTCCAATTTCAGCATGTTTATCAGTCTCACATACCACAATGTTCAGTGTTTCTTCGTTAAAGCATTTTATTTCATTTCCCTTTAATGCACAGTACATCTCTACGCTCATGCAGAAACTACCATTCCTGGCTCTTTCGATGAAGAACATTTATTCTCTGAAGATTCCACAGGAGGGAAGATCCAAATGTAATTGGTTTATTCTCTTGCTTGATATTAATTGGCTGAACATAACTTAATAGCATCCATCAAATTGAGTAGCCAGTGAGCAGAGAAACAAGAGCATTTGAAAAAATTTCAATGTGTGATTCTCCAATAAGGATTTTTCACAGGATGCAAAACAGTGCAATACTACAAAATTTGTAGTATCTTATAGCTTTAAACACTAATATTTAAACTTTATATTCATTAGACTCATCCCCTCTACCCTCAGACAAATTACGAGTATTGACAATACATAACACTATGATTTACGTTGAAAAGGGTTTGCTGACTCTCATTAGATACTTTATACTTATCTCTCCTCCATGCCCAAATAATATCTGGGGGTGGTTCTTTCATATAATTAAAATCAATTCAGATGGAAAAGTTGCATTCATTTAAATTTTGCGGAAAACATGGCCAATTCATGTTATAAAAGATATTCCACAATTATTGTACATTTAAAATATTTTTGTTAAAAGCAGACGTTTTAAATGCCCCCCCGAAAACATTAAAATATCAAAGTAGCAGTAAAATAATACAAACACATATTTTGATTATATCTTGCTTGGTCACATATCTATTTTTGCAACATTACAGGTATCAGTAGATTATTTCTACATCAAAACTTTCGTTCCACTATACTTGTGCTGATTGGAAGACTCTGATGGAAATTAGGCTTCAAAACATGATTTCCAAGTTGGGGGTGAGGCAGTTCATGGGCTAGTAAGGATTCCAACTCCTGAACATACTGGAAAGCTGACTGGATAGACATGATTTGAATAACATTCCTATATCCAGGTAGTTATGCAATGATCATTAGATGTTGAACAGCAGGACTTGCCAGTTGATCTGCTTTCATATTTGCATTATTTTGCATATTTCTGTTTTCTCATAAGTTCATTTCATGAGCATTGGTAAGAATGCGAATATTTACATATATTTGTATATTATTCCACACAAGAATTAGTCTGTCTGTATCCCGATGGCAAAGTATTTGCCTTCTGACTTTTCTCACACATAAACAAGGCTCAAACTCGCATAAACCAAAATGAAAATATTTTATCTAGGGATGTGGTGAATAATTTATTACATAGCTAGCATATATTTGTGTGCAGACATGTACTTATCTCATACACTGTATTTTACTAAACCTAAGAAGAAATATTCTATGGTTACATGAAATCATTCTGGTAACTTCCCTTACAATGTTATATATGCAATCAAATAAGTTGGCCTTGTATTTGAGAAGCCCTGTATTTAAGTCAGCTGGAATAATAGATCTAGATCTGCCTTAGACAATATCATAGCCACAAGTTACACATGACTATTTAAATTGAATTAAAATTAAATAAAATGAAAAATTCAGTTCCTCAGTTTTACTAGCCATATATAAAGTGCTCAATAGCCACATGTAGTGAATGAGGACATATTGAACAGTGTAGCTACAGAATATATAAAACCATCTTACAAATTGATGAGAAACAACCTAACAGGGAGGAAAGGCATATAATGAACTTTTTCACTTATCACAGAGTGTTCCATTTAACAGTCCTAATACAGGGAAAGCATACCTTGTGTTTTCTAATAATTCTTAATGAAATCAAGCCACGTATGTGGAATTGTCTTTGGCAATGAATTATTTTTTAAGTATATTTGTGTTTTCTTCTCAATTGTAAAAGTATCCCTACTCATTTCTGCAAGTCAGTGGGACATGAGAATTACTAGTAAAGGAATATTCTAGGAATATAGTGATGAAGAAAAATCCAAAACATTGGTTCAAGTGATGCCGATGTCAATAGAAATAAATGTGATCTTAAAGATAAGTAAAAAGTGGCCCGAGGTATGCCCTCTACACCAGCCTCCTTTAAGAAATGCTGCAGAGAAGTCCCCATCTGTGCCATTTCTAAGAGTAAGTTGCATTTGTTCCCAAACCCATTTATTACAATTGAATGTTAAATTTTAAGCTTTCTTCTATTCAAACATTGAGAAACTGAAGTCATGCGTATGTTCCAGGAAACAAGTCATAAAAGGCATTTGGCTCAAATTATTGTAGCTTTAGGTATATGAAAGTTTTAAACAATTGGAGAAGACAATCATAAAAATGTAAAAAAGACTTTGCTTCTGTAAGGAAACTAAAGCCTTATATGAAGACCTTTGCTTCTGTAAGGAAAGTAAAAATCTTAGATGATGCAACATGAGTATTTTTTAATGACTAAAGATCAATAAGAAACCTCAGTCTGTGGACCCACTCACTTAATCAAAAGTATTACCTTTGCATTACATGATTAAATAATAAAAGAACTTTATGTTCTCTGTACAGTGTTGATGTGTATCTACTATATGCTACACATATTATATAACATTTTTACGTGATTGGTCAAATACTAGTGCCAATTTTGTCAGATTTGGTTTCTAACTTATATTTTACCAACTAGGCTCTAAGGGACAAAAAATCTACATGTTAAATTATACTCTATTGAGAAAGAAAATATTAAATATTCACAACATTCTCATAGCTTCCTTTCAAGGGATTGTTTTTAATTTTTTTCTTTATGTCCCCAAACCCAAACCTCAGTTTTCTTACCTGTAAAGTAGATATAACAATAACATCTATATCAGAAATTTGGTGTAAGGATTAAATGAGATAATGTTCGAAAACACTGCTGTGTCTGGGACTTAAGTGCTCAATGCATTTCATAAGATCTATTTACACAGTACTTTTCAGAACTCATCAACAAGCCTCAAAATTTATGGTCCCCAGGTCACCACTGGAAACAGTAACTTTCAGACCAGAAATTAAATGGAAAAAAAAAAAATGTAGCTGGGCCTGCAGCCAACCATCTGGTTGCAAGGCAGAGCCAGACCTTTTTCTGTGCAAGCTGGGATCACCTCCTGTCTGAGGGGCTCAGAATCCATAAAGGCAGTACTTGATGTTCCTGGCCCACATCCACAGGGAACATGAGCAGTGGACGTCCATAGAGTGGCCATTTTCAAATGGCCTGGCACATCTGAGCATGCGAAGCACTTAGTCTACTGTTGGCAACTGGGTCTAAGGCTTGTGGAGGTGGAGAGGTAAGGCTGCACTTGCCAAATCTTTTAAGTCCATTTACAGTCTTTTAAAAGCAGAATACATATCTTTGTAACTTGTATCCTCTTCCATTTGCATACTTTATCTAACTCTTAGCCAAGTCCCGAATAGCTACTCCATATATGGTTGTTGAATATTAACTTTAGTTGATTGTTACATGTCCCCTCTAGAGCTAAAAGTCTATGACATTATGGTATCATAAATGAATTCTGTCCACAAAGATAGTCATCTGGCAACAGGAGAAACTCAAAATTATTTGTCCCAAAAGAAATAAAACTGGCAGTGCTACAGTATAAATAATGGAAAAAATATGCAAGTGATAGCAAACATTTATCAGGTACTTTACTGTGTACCAGGAACCTTGCAAGTCTTCTCTTATTTGTCTTCACAATACATTTGTGAGTTTAATATTGATATTATTTTCATTTTATTTAGGTGTTTAAGTCATGGATCCAGCAGCCCTATTAATGAGGAAGTAGGAGAGAAGAGCTATTTGGTTACCACTAGCAGTTTTTGTCATAAGACAGCAACAAGCTATATATAAAGCAAATTGAGATATTTGTTATTGAGGATGAAGCAGCAATTTTAGGTTGAGTTGTAGAGGAGAGCATCTCTAATTATTTGACATTTAGGTCAATACCTGCATGAGAAGAAGCCAATGATATTATTTATCTAATCTGAGTAATAAATTTGAGTTTGGTCTCAATAAGTTTAAGGTAAAACTTAGAAGCTTAAAACAACACATATGTATTACCTCAATGTTTGTGTGGATCAGAAATCCAGGCATGATTTATCTGTGTTCTCTGCTTCATGGTTTATGACAGGCTAGAATTAAGACATTGGTCAAGGCTGTAATCTCATCTTCAAGATCAACTGAGGAAGGATCTAAATCCAAGCTCACGTGGCTGTTAGCAGAGTTCAGTTGCTGGCAAGTTGCTGGATTGAAGGCCTTGATTTCTCACTGGCAGTCAGCCAGATCCTAGCCATGTAGGCCTTTCCAATATAGTAGCTAGCTTCATCAGATCATATAAACCAAGAAGACAATGGAGAAACTCAGCTAGCAAAATAGAAGTCTTGGAAAAAAAAGGTCACTCGGGGCTATTGTATGAGATAAACCAAGGGGGCTCAGATGGTATGGTTAGTGGATAAGAGGAAAACCATCAGAATATGATACTCTGGAAGACAAGAAAAGAAAATAATTTTCACCATGGTGAATACTCCTGAGACATCAAGCCAGAGACTGAGAATTAACCATTGAATCTGGAAACATGAATGGTATTAGTGCTATTGGAAGCAATTTTAGAGTAGTGTTGGGAATTGAAGAATGACTGTCATGGGAAAAAGTTGAGAAAGTAAATACAGTATAGACAGTTATACTAAGAAGTTTTCTTATGAAAGTAAGTGAAGTTGGAAGCCAAAGAATGCGTAGTGGCAACAGTTAAGCTTTAACTACGTTATGCTGAAATAATAAATAATCCTGACAGTAGTTTAGCACAACAAACATTTATTTATCTATCAAGCTACAAATATAACAAAGGTTTGCTAATACTTTTGTTCTCATTGCCACTCGGTGACCTAGGTTAATGAAGGCTCCATCTTAACACTTGCTTCTAGGATCATCTGACATGTGGCGGAGAACGTGGAAGGTCACCATTGGCTTGTAAAGTTTTTGCCAGAAATGACTAGCCAAAGCAAGTTCCACATCCATATCTAAGTTCAAAAAGCTTGAAGAGTTCACTCCTACCACGTTTTTGCAAGAAGAAGGAAACACTTGAAATCCTACAAGGAAGGAATTAAAAACATTAAGAACTTCTAGCATCAAAATATATACTACAGGAACTCCAAGAGATGACTACTGCACATAGAGAGAAAGAGATTTCTGATACAGGGGAAAGGGGAATTGCTAAGATGTAGAGGATGGGTCTCCAAACTCAAATTGAGAAAAAGTCCTTAATTTAATGTGAGTAGAAATTGTTGGTCTGTTGCAACCATTGTAACAGGCAAGAATGCAGAATGTTTCAAAAAATTAGGATATGACAGCACATCATGGTGCTGATCTTCAAAATGATTTAATTTTATCTGTATACACTGACAAAATATTTTAGAGATATTGTTACTTTAAAAGAAGTCACAAAACACTTATAAAATAAAATACGTAGGGAATATGGGAGTTATTTAGGTAAACAGCCACTCATACACACACACATGCATGCCCATATACATTTTTCCTATGCAATACACATGTGAATATGTACCATTATAGGAAAAAACATCTGATGCCTACTCATTAATATAGCAGCAAACGTTACTGTTTTTGTAGACTAGAGTGGAACTGAGAGTGGAAAGAGATGAGAAGGACTTTTTTAAAATATAGAGACAGGTCTCGCTATGTTGCTTAGGCTGGTCTCAAACTCCAGGGCTCAAGTGATTTCGCCTAGGCCTCCAAAAGTGCTCAAATTACAGGCATGAGCCACTAAGCCTAGTGCAAGAAGAACTTTTTTAAGTGTTTTTTTTTCTTTGTCTTTTTGTAATAAGATAATATTCATGTGTTATTTGTATAATTTTAAAGAATGTAATTAACTTTGTTTAACTCAGTTATCTTCTAAATGCAAACTCCTTAAAATTTAATTAATGGTAGGACTTATTAAAATCCCATGGAAGAAATTGAGGAGTATGTCTGATTCTTTTCCAGGTCCTTACTCAGCGTTCCATGGGAAGATGAGGAAAAATTATGCATATTTTGCAGACATATCTTTTATATGGTACATCTTGTCTCTGGCCCTTCAAGAAAACTGGAAAACCAGAAGATGTTTATTTTTACTTCATTTACAACCTCATTAATAAACATCTCATCTTTTTTAAAAAATGTCTGTGATGTTCAATGTAGTCCATAAATGTTTCCAGTTAAAAAATATTAACTTTCTTTTTTTATTTAAAATATTTTCTTTTTTCTTTGAGACAGAGTTTTAGTCCTGTTACCCAAGCTGTAGTGCAATGGTGTGAGTGACCTCGGCTCACCGCAACCTCTGCCTCCTGGGTTCAAGCAATTCTCCTGTCACAGCCTCCCAAGTAGCTGAGACCACGGGCACATGCCACTGTACTCAGCTAAATTTTTTGCTTTTTTTTTTTTTAATTGTGTAGAGAGGGGGTTTTGCCTTGTTGCCCAGGCTAATCTCAAACTCCTGAGCTCAAGTGATCTGCTTGCCTCACCTCCCAAAGTGCTGGGATTACAGATGTGAGCCACCACTCCCAGCCTAAAAAATGTTTTAGGAACATATGCAAATCAGTTAAAGGTATCATTTGGATATTATTACAGTGCAAACAAGGGCACCCAGGTGGACCCACACTAACCTGGTACATGAGTATTTCTTGACCAATAGAGCCAACCTCTGGATACATGGATACTTGTTCCAAGACCCACCCTTGAGGAGGACACTGACTTTGCTTTGTGATATTTTCTTATCCAGTTACTGAAACACTTGAATTTCTTTTAAAAAATATCAAATTATGTGTTTTTTTGAAGTGAGACTTAGAAACCACTGGTGAGAATCTTTATCATTGGATATATATTTCAGAAATACCAACTCAAATGTTTATCATAGAATGGTTGAATGGACCCCTGGAGAGATCTATGCATTCAAAAAACAGATGTTGTTATGTAGAAGAGTTGATTCTGTACAATTGAAATATTTTTATCTACCATGAAGAGAAAATTGCAACTAAAATTGACCTAAACAAATAGGAAGTTATTTCCTCACAGGACAAGAAGACTCCAAGACAGTATTTGCTGGGTTGTTTCCGTTTCAAAATGACGGTAACTGGCATGTCTATCATTATTTTTTACTTTCCCTGTTTGTCACAAGATGGCTGCAGCAGCTCTAACCATCATGGTCTCCATTACATTCAAAGGCATCTGGCAGGAGATGGTTCAGAGCAGAGCATTTCTTCTTAAACTTCCTCTTTAATAAGTGAAAGGATCGCAAAAGCCATCCAATTTGTATCCCCTTACACATCAGCGGAAAGAACTGGGTAACAATCTTAGTATTAGAAAAGGGACTTGCCTTCCCATCCCACATCAGTACCCAACATGAGTGTCCCTCTCCCCAGTAGCGAAAAGGGGCCCCAATGACTTTGCGAGAAATAATGACCAGAGTGTGCATCAGTGACCTTAGCAGTAAGTCCTAGTAGTAGTAAACACTTACACTTGGCCAGGCATTGTTCTAAGCCTTTTATAACTATTACCTTATGTATTCCTCCAAACAGGTAAATGAGATAAGTACTGTTATTATCCCCACTTTACAGATGTGAATATTCAGGAAAGGAGAAAGTAAATAACTTTGTGCAGCAAGTAAATGCCCTGAGTCAGGATTTGAATACTGTCCTCAGAGTTCTTAACCGCTGTGCTGAACTGTCTTTTAAGATACAAGCAAAATGATGTCTACAAAATAATATGTATGAAAAGCTCTCCTACACTTAAACAATCTGCTGTGTAAAACTGGGAGGCAAATCTTGCACAAATGTTTCAGAGTTCACTCAAAAAGACATCACTCAATTGTATATGGAAAGCTAAAATGCAAAAAAAAAAAAATAATAATTGAGCAAGGTTAGTTTTATTTATAAGAAAACCATTAAAATGAACTCAAAATGGGAAAAGAGGTAAGGATGGAGAAAGAACTAACTTGAAGGAAAACTAAGAAGCCTACCGGGAGTGAAGAACAGGTATAATTTGGGGACTTAGTAATTTCAGGTTAGAATAGCTTTATTTTCCTTCTCGTTGAAGGAAACAAAAGCAAGTTTGAGATAGAGACCCATCAGAGTGAAAGATCAGGGAAGCTGGAGGAAATGACTCGCATTCTTCCTGCTTTAGTGTCTGACAAAGAAGGCATTGGGATTCTGTCCTCAGGTGAACTACAAGGAGAAATCAAACATAATATCCCAATCAAATTTCCCTGCTGACAACCCTAACTGAAGTTAACTAACTCAAAGGGTCATTAGACCATAAATGATGTCTTAGCAGACATCCCATCATTTTAAAGACCACCTCTAACCTTCTCACTCACATCATAAATAAGAAGGGCTGAATAAAAAGTCAAACAAACAAACAAACAAACAAACAAAAAAACGACCTTTCCTAGCTAACATCAAGTAAAGAAAATTGAACACATCCACTGAATAATATAGACTGAAAACTAGTGTTTAAAATTTTATTGTCATGCAGATATGTTTTCACTTTTAAGGATCGCTTTACAGGAATTATTTTATTTTAGATAATATTTTTTAGATTATAGACTAATTTCTATTCCTTTCATGTACGGGAATAGATCAAAAAAGAAAGTCATTCCTTTCTCATCAACCCACAGGAAAATATTTGAGCGCCCCAAAGCAATAAACTCTTTATGCACATCTATATACTCTATTCTTAACATTAAAAGAAAAACATAGTTATGTTGTTATTGTTGTTTTTAAGAAATATCTTGCTTATTTACAATTTTCCCTGCAATTAATGACTTTAATTTATTTCAGTGCATTGATTATGGCTTACCACTATGAGCATTTTTCTATCACCGTAGACTACCTTTAATTTCCCCTTGGAAGTTGTTCTAGCATTTCTGAACTACAGTAAGCTGATGCTGTTTTATTGAAATTGATAGCTCAGAACTGGGGTCAGAAAACTTTTCTTGTAAAGGACTAGATAATAAATATTTAAGGTTTTCAGGCTATATCCTCTGTCACAACTATGCAATAATGTAAGGTTAAAAACAGTCAAAGACAATATGTAAATGATATGATTATAGCTATGCGACAATAAAACTTGAAAAAACAGAGGGGATGGACTTTCCCTGCGGCTGTAGTTTATAGGCCCCTGATAAGAAACTGTACTTCCTAAAACGCTAGAAGACTTATATATGCATCAATGCCTACTCTATTATCATAGCAATTTAAATAGAATGATAAATTTATGGTAATGTTTGTGATGGAAAGCGTCAGCTGATGTCATGTATGCATATCACTTGGTAAATTTAAATCAAACTATTATTTTATTTTATTTTTAGCAAATTGTTGATGAATGATGGGAAATATAGAAACATTCATAATTGCTAGTTTTAGCTGGGAAATTATGTGGCAATGCACATAGAAACAATACTGAAATTCCAAAACCTGATAGTAGTGCCATAAAAATCATGTATTTGGCCGGGTGTGGTAGCTCATGCCTGTAATCCCAGCACTTTGGGAGGCTGAGGCAGGTGGATCACAAGGTCAGGAGATCGAGACCATCCTGGCTAACACAGTGAAACCCCATCTCTACTAAAAATACAAAAAATTAACCAGTCGTGGTGGTGGGCACCTGTAGCCCCAGCTACTCGCAAGGCTGAAGCAGGAGAATGGCGTGAACCCGGGAGGCAGAGCTTGCAGTGAGCCGCGATCACATCACTGCACTCCAGCTGAGGGACAGAGTGAGACTCAATCTCAAAAAAAAAAAAAAAAAAAAAGAAAAAAAAAGAAATCATGTATTTTAGTACTCTCTCCTCTTCTCAGATACTCCTCCCACTGTAATAGTTTCCTCACTTGTCTTTCTTCTTTTTTTAATTATCCTGTTTCCCAAGCAGTGAACATAGTGCCTAACAGATAGCTTTTCAACCTTTGCTCACCTCTTCCCTCCCCACTTTTGGAGATGTTTATTGTCCTCATCTTCGTGTTCACAGTGTTTTGTGTACCCAGTGTTTAGCTCCCACCTATAAATGAGAATGTGGGGTACTTGGGTTTTCTGTTTCTGCATTAATTTGCTTAGGATAATGGCTTCTAGCTACACCCATGTTGCCGCAAAAGACAGATTTTTTTCTTTTTTACGTCTGTGTAGTATGCCATTGTGTACACATTTTCTTTATCCAATCTGCCATTGGTAAGCACCTGTGTTGATTCCATGTCTTTGATATTATAAATAGTACTGCAGTAAACATATGAGTTCAGGTGTCTTTTTGGTAGAACAATTTATTTTTCTTTGGTTATGCACCCAGTATGGGATTGCTGGGTCAAATGACAATTATATTTTTAGTTATTTGAGACATCTCCCAACTGCTTTCCACAGGGGCTGAGCTAATATGTGCAATCTCACCAACAGTGTGTAAGCATTCACTTTTCTCCACAACCTTACCAACATCTGAGAGTCCTGACTCTGTCCACTGCTGTCCCCACCACATTGTTCTGCTCTTTCTTGGCAGGAAGAAATCCTCCCCATTGGTTCTAGACTGTAAACATTTTGCTTGTTAGAAGTTCCAGGAAAAGTACCCATATTTTGGGAACTGAGGGAGGTGAGACTCCAGATGTGCAGTCAACGTGACCAGATATTTAGACAGCATTAATTGGTATACAGGTTCGGGTTTGTGGTCTGAGTTTTTAGCAGTAGCATTCAATGTTCTCGGTGGTTAACTATTAGAGGTTGATCTCCAAGTATTTGTCAGTCACCCAGGAGACTGACAAATATTGCTATGTTTAGGCATTAGGCATCATCTATCTACTTACCACCTAAGTCAAGGACACCCAATATGTGACATGAGGCATCAATTCAAGTTTCAACTCCATGGCATATATCCCTGGAATCCCCTGTCTACACCCATGGCAGACATCACTCAGTCATCCTGGCATACTTGTCATCAATGCTGCCTTTGAATCTTCAAGACAATAGTCTCCAATATTCTATTTGCCAATCTCAATTTTCACAATATTTGAAATCTATTTGATATCCTATCCCTAGATGACCACATTATTAGCTGTCGTCGTTCATGTCTGAGCCAGGCATTGGTTCCAGTTTTCCGCAATGGTGTATGAACTGTATGATGAGCTTCAACTCTGGTTATAGACTTGGTCAGCTGATAGTGTTTATTGTGGGGAGTTTGATCATTAGTGCATGCGTGAATCTAACTGCACATGGTAGGAGTTCTTGGGATGTTAGTAAATGGCAGCTATTCAGGAAAATAATTATGTCTAGCATATTACATTGTGGCAGAAAAAGAGGAAGAGAAAAATAAGCAAGGTGAAGAGAAAAGAAGGGGAATAGCAGACCCAATCAGCATTCATTGTTGCAAATGGAAATGTCTGGAGAATGGTAGAAACAAAAAGAGATGTGTGTGTGTGTGTGTGTGTGTGTGTGTGTGTGATTTCTACTCAAGCTGCTTGGGCTCCTTCATGGATTAAAGGATGTTCTTCAGTTTGGCATAAGAAAGGGGTCTTTTATTCTCTCAATAATTACTAGTGTTCAATAATTATTGCATAATTTATTCAACATCTTTCTCTTAAGCTTACTCATATGTCTATGACTTTGTGGCTTACTACAAACTTCTTATAACACAATTCTATAATTACCATGTTTATGTTTTATATAAATGTGATTTACCTGTATTTGAAATAGTGTGACATAGACCATAAAAAGCTCTAACTTTGTGCAAAACCATTCTCATCCCAAAAATTAAATCCCAATATTAATTTGATCTCATAACACGTTGTATAAATTGTAACTATGTCTTTTCAAGTGGAATTACCCTCTTTAGATGGTAAATATAAAACCTAGTTTATCAGGATAAGTCTTGAATTGAGTGAGTTTTGAATTATTTAAAGTCTTTAGGAACACAACTCTAGCGTAAAGTGGAGTACCCTGAAAATCAGTGTGCTGAATGGAATTTCAACATGTGAATAACTAAAGACAGGTAACATATCTCAAGAAGCCTGAAAAACTATTAACTGTATAAAATATTCTGAGCCCAAAGGGACTCAGATAGATAATGATGAACATGGGCTCTCTGGCAATGAGCAATCTCATAGTATCTTCCCTAACTACCTAGAAAAACTAAAATATCACAGAAGAAAAGACACCAGGCTTTATTGCTAATTGAACCAATAACCAAAGTTTGTGGCTGGAATTCAAGGACTTTGCAATCACTTACTAAAATACATCTGACAGCGGATAGAGGATAATCATGGGCATTTACTGACTCTAAGCCTTAATAATTACGGCAAAACATAATCTCTATTTTCCACTGCAGAGAAATCTATCAAATAATTTTACTGATGATTATTTGGATTATGACAACAAAAGAAATAACTCTAGTCTTGTCAAGCTGTCTGGAATGTAAACATAGAGATTGTGGAGAAAAGATAGATATAATGAACATCAGCTAATCCCTTGACTGAGGATTTTAAAATTGGCTTCAATTTATATTCCGTGGATATTTTCATTGAGAATTAAGCTGAGTTTTGTTACCCTGTCACACTCAATCTATTTGGAAATTGCTTTGCTTTCTAATTCCTTTCTCCACCCATATAATTTGGGATTCCCTTGACCAATTATTTCTTTCTCAATTTCTTTCTTTCTTGAGGCAGACATTTATTTCCCCTTAGCCAAATTATGTACAAGAAATGATTGTCTAAGTGCGTGTGTGTGTGTGTGTTTTTTTAATGAATTGCCTTTCTATTTGGGATCCTGCTGTTTAGATTTTGGCATGGAGAGCCATGTCTAGACAGTGTATCTTAAGTCATACAGAGAAATAGGATATTTTAAATTGGAAAGCCAAAATTGTCGTTTCAGACACATTCAGTATTGATTCCTCAAGAAATTATCATCCAATATAAATTACAAAATTGTTCTAGGAAGGTATACAATGCATAAATGTTGGAAAAATTGACAGAAACATGCAATATGCTGGGAATGTGGGTTGTACTGTTGGGTTTGGGTGGGCTAAGTGGGTTAGTGATAATAGACAAAATTTGAGATGGCTTAATAGTATGCTCCATCTGGTAATTTATCCAAAGGAATTCTCTGAATACAATTATTAAAATTGTGTACACTCAAGTTACTGTAAAAGTTACTATAAAGTTACTGCCTTTTCAATTACTCTAAGAAAAAATAAATGAATAGTTCTTTATCTTTTAATTCCCACAATTCATACCCTGTTATGGATAGAAATTTAATCCTTCCTAAATTCATATTTTGAAAGCCCAACCCTCAATGTGACTACATTTAGAAACAGGGTATCCAAGGAGGTAATTAAGGTTAAATGAGATTTTAAGAGTGGGGCCCTGATCCTCTAGGATTAGTGTTCTTATAAGAAGAGACACCTAGAGCTTGTGCTTGTCCTCTCCCTCTTTCTCTCCCCACCCCTCACTCCCTCCTTCTGTCATGTAAGAATACAGCAAGAAGAAGGTCATCTAAAAGCCAGTAAGAGAATTCTCACCAGAAACCACTGAATTGACCAGCACTCTGATCTTGGACCTCCCAGACTCTAAAACTGTGAGTAATATCTATGGTTTAAGCCACCCATTGCATGGTATTTTGTTACAGCAGCCCAAGTCAACAAAGATACACACATTAGAATTATACTTTAAAAAGTGCTTTTCTAGGATATGGGACCAAAGAGACAAAGCCCTCCCACTCTGTCTGCAGGTCATGGGAAACAGTATGCTGTAATAGTTAGGGACTGGATTTTGGACTCTAATGTCCCTGGGTTACAAAACTGGCTGTGGGAACTTGGGCCTCTCTAGGTGTAATTTTCTATGTTTGAAAATCATTCTAGTCACAGTAACTGAAATTTAGTGAGGCTATGGAGATTAAAGAAGATAAAAGATGTGATGCTTTGAACAGTGCTTTGCATAAGAAATCAATAAATGGTGACTATTATTAGTATAGCATCTATTAGTATTCAGAAGAGATGAGTAAACCAATTAATGTGAGTGAGGCCCCACATTAAGACTGCTGAATTGTAGCATCAAAGAAAACTGATAGCTTGATTATTTTTTTTTTTTGAAATCAGTTGTGCTTCTTTTCTAAAATGAAGTTGCTTTTCACTATATAATGTAGATTGGCACTTACCAACATATAGATCTTTGAGGTGCAAAGTTGAGTATTACCTGAGCCCTGTGCTCTTACAAAAATAAAAAAAAAATAAATTAATTAATTAAATAAAAAATAAATAAAAAACACACAGGATCAAGAATAGTCCCACCCTTTTATGTTCTGGGAAATGACCTAGCCTACTGTAAAAAACAAACAAACAAAAAAACAAAAAAACACCTTTCCCTATAGGACATAGGTAAGACTCATGGCACCCACTTGTTTATGATGCTAGACAGAGAGCCCTTCACACTCACACAGACAAAATTCCCATTCTTTCCTTCCAAGGTGATTAGTTGAACTGCTTTCCTCACTGATCAATGTAACAAAATAGTTGTTGACCAATCTTTGTTTAATCTTCTATTCTTTTGCAAACCCACCCTTAGCCTGAGCCAGTCCACAGTCTCTCCTTAGTGGCCCCTTCATGGAATGGGCTGACCTCAGGGTAAAATATTCTCTGATCTACTCTCTGTAGCCACCCTTCTTGCTCATCACACTTCCCCCACACCTCTACTGCTTTGTTTTCTCTTCCTTACAAAAGACAAATTGTTTTGGCCTAACTTTGGAGACATTTGCTGATCTTCTGATCAGAAAGTTTCCCTCCCTCATTTTGATGTCCATTCACCACTCTCATATAATTCTTTTGAATCATCTCTTTTTACCAAAGTCTGGATTTATTAATTTTTTTAATAGGATGAAGGAAACCTGATTGAAATTATAATTTGTCAAAAGCCTCTGATAAGTCTTAGATTACCTGACTCCTCAGCTGTGTACCTCCTCTTTCCCAGTGACTTTACTTCCTACTGCTATAATTGCAAATTGATGGATAAAATAATGTATAATCAAACTGGTAAATTGTATCTACCTTTTAGGAAGATCGTCTCAAGGATATTTTCTGTCTAATCCAATTCTAAGTATTCAAATAAAATTACTCTGTTATTCAGCATCTTTTGGAGAGCTGGAAACTGAGCTATTTTACCAAATACATTTTGGAGTGGTTTTATTAGATACATTAGAAAATGTAAACCATCTTTATTCTAGAGAGAAAAGGATATCATTACACAGTCTCATAATATTCTGATCAAAAGGTTTGCATGTGACAATAATGATATTCTCTCTAGAGCTATATGTTCTACTTAGAAGTAAGTTGGACTTGGATTTGTAATATATTGGAAAAAATTGTGGTTAAGAGTTTCATAGGTTTGGGGCTGGATTTCAGTTTGTTGTTTATAGCAGTTGAATGACTTAGCGCATAAATAGCCTCATCTGAAAATCAGCTAACCTTTATCTCACATGGTTGTAAGGAGCATTGACTGTGGACAAAGTGCATACCATAGTTCCTGGGACAGGTTCAATTAAATGAATATGAGTGTTATTAATAAACTAATTGTATTCAGTCTTCTATTCTTTGAGATTCAAGATTGAAGTATTATGCAAGCATGTAAGTCTTCTTCCACTTGTCTGCCCTCAACTACTCGTCTCTTTTCTTCTGGATTTTTAAGATAAAATCAGACACCAGTCTGTTATGTTCCCTCAATCTCAGGGCACCTCTGTCAAGGTCTCTTTATCATTCTGTTAAAGTTCTTTTCTCTAGGCACCAATGGGGAAGCCTCTTCACTTCTTTCCTTTAGGGAGGATTTGGGGAGGTGAAACTCACAGAGACTCAATGGCAGAAGGTATCTCCTTGCCTCTGGATGAAAATGTATGCAGTTTTATGACTCTGTTGGTGAGTTATAAGAATTACCAATGTTAGTTTATTTTTTCAGCTTCTTTGAGTCTATTTGTGTACAAACTTGCACATAATTAATGTGTGCAATTGGTGAGTTTGCACATATGTATGCACCTATGTTACAATCAATATAAACGTATACATTGCCTCCAAAAGTTTTCGGTATGCCTTTATGTTTTGTTTGTTTGTTTGTTTTGATTAGGTGTGTATATGTGTGTTATGAACACTTAACATGAAATCTACTCCCTTAAACGATTTTTAACAATCCCTTATTGTTAACGATAGACGCTATGCTATACAGCAGATGTCTGGAGCTTTCTCATCTTGTATAACTGCAATGTTATGCACATTCAACAACAGTGCAAAATCCAATGTTCCTTTAAGTTACAAAACATACCCTCCCTTTAGAAGTTAGAAAGTTTATATCCAGGTGATATTGATTTTAAAGTAACAGCCTAAAGGATCTGGGTGGAGCTTGGGGGAAGAATATCTGGTTTGCTTTTCTTTTCCTCAGACTCTAAGTCTGGCAGGTGTTTATCGCGATTCTTCCTCTCCTGGAGGGTTTGGTTGGTTCTTTGGAAACTAATCCTTTTCTGTTTGGAAGCAGCAACCTCCCCCAGCTCCATTGACTGGGCACACAGATTTTCATATCTGCTCATCATTTCCTCCTGTAGCAGCCACATTAGAATCCAAAAGTCCACTGCCAGCTCTTCTCTGCTGATGTTTCTCATTTTTCTAGGAGACTGTTCTTGAACAAGATTTAACCACTTCCTCTCGACACACCACCCCATACTGGCTCTCACTCCCTCATTGTCCATATCAGGACCAGAGAAATCACTTGCCAATCCTTGGCCCCAACAGACTCTTAGATTGAAATGTGATTCAATGACATTTCTCCTCTTCCACTCATCTACACTCAATAATCCATCTCTTGTCTTTGGATTTTATAGATAGGATTCAGACACCAGTTTGCTGTGTCCCATTAAACTTAGGGGGTCCATTTCAAGGTCTCTTCATGGTTCTACTGATAGTATCTTCTTTAGAAGCAAACAAAGAAGCACCTCCAGCTCTTTCCCTTAGGGAGGAGTGGGGGAGTTGAGACTCATAGGATGTAAGATGCCCAAATTTCACCCTCAATGTGGGTAAGCTATTTCAGAGACATCTAACTGGTTATCATCCTCAGACACCTGAAGTTTGCATGTTCTATCAGACAGATTCTTTTCCACCACTCTTAGATGTCTGATATCTGATAACTGATAGCTTTGGGTTTATTTTAACACCCTGTTCCATTGCTGTTGATTTATTAAGACTGTTTAGCTCAATAAAAACAAAGGTTTCTTAATAGCAATTCATAGATTATTTACACAATTAACATTAATGTATCGTCACAAAGGACTATTTCAGATGACCTAAGAAATTCCAAAAAGGCCTATGAGGGAAAACAAATAAAAAGAAAACAAAAAGAGGAATTTTAATACTCAGTATACATTTCAGACCAACACCAGCATTCCAGGCATTAGTGGTATCAGTTTCAGCGGACATTTTAGCTTCCTTCTCAATTTATGTCCTCATTAGTAGAATAAAATTGTAGCTACCATTTTAATGTGCTTTATTATCAGGCATGTGCTAAAGACTTTTATATTCATTATCTCACTTAATCTTCACATCATTCAGAATACCATAAGAAGTGAATAATTTGGCCAGGCGCGGTGGCTCACGCCTACAATCCCAGTACTTTGGGAGGCCAAGGCGGGCGGATCACAAGGTCAGGGGATTGAGACCATCCTGGCTAACACGGTGCAATCCTGTCTTTACTGAAAATGCAAAAAAATTAGCGGGGCATGGTGGCGGGCGCCTGTAGTCCCAGCTACACGGGATGCTGAGGCAGGAGAATGGCGTGAAACTGGGAGGCGGAGCTTGCAGTGAGCTGAGATTGAGTCACTGCACTCCAGCCTGGGTGACAGAGCGAGACTCCGTCTCAAACAAAAAAAAAAAAAAAAGAATTGAATAATTTGTCCAACATCACACAATTAGTAAATGTAAAGGTATATAACATTAATACCAGGTTTTCAGACTCCTTAACCGATCTCTTTTTTTTTTTGAGGCGGAGTCTCGCTCTGTTGCCCGGGCTGGAGTGCAGTGCCGGATCTCAGCTCACTGCAAGCTCCGCCTCCCAGGTTTACGCCATTCTCCTGCCTCAGCCTCCCGAGTAGCTGGGACCACAGGCGCCCGCCACCTCGCCCGGCTAGTTTTTGTATTTTTTAGTAGAGACGGGGTTTCACCGTGTTAGCCAGGATGGTCTCGATCTCCTGACCTCGTGATCCGCCCGTCTCGGCCTCCCAAAGTGCTGGGATTACAGGCTTGAGCCACCGCGCCCGGCAACCCGATCTCTTAAACGTTCTTCTGATTGATGCTATTTCAGATCTTTTCCTAGTTTGTGTAGACAACTTGTCCAAGGTCTGTACTTGTCCAAGGTCTGTCCTTGGACTGTAGAAATCAGTCCAAGGACTGTATTTCACTTATGCAATGGGTATATTCAGTCTATGAGAAGGAAAATACCTCCTGAGAATATATGCAATGTTTTTTGTTTAGTTTGGTTGAAGTATCATGCCAGTATGACTATCATTCATCAGGTTAGAGAATAAAATTTCTCTCTAAGTTTTCCACATGGTCCACCAGAAACTTAATTAGAATCAAATTAAATAATTTAGTGATAATGAACTCAAAGAGTGCATTTTGTAAACATAAACTATAGAACGTAATTTCCTACTTCTTCTTTGGGGAGAACTAGACAGCTTACTTATTATAGGTTAGAGATTATGAAATGAATGGTTTTAAACACTCAAAATAAATACAAATAGAAAGATAGAGTGAGCAACATATTTAAGAGTTGAAGAAAAAAAGATTGATACCAGTATTTGCCAAACTGTGTTTTTGAAATGCCTCATGTGATATTACTAAGGGTTCTCTGAAAAAAAAAAAAAATCCTAAGAACAAACAAGTT
The DNA here is from genome assembly GCF_009764315.1 of Trachypithecus francoisi. Classification (NCBI taxonomy): domain Eukaryota; kingdom Metazoa; phylum Chordata; class Mammalia; order Primates; family Cercopithecidae; genus Trachypithecus; species Trachypithecus francoisi. The sequence continues at coordinate 44,065,427 of NW_022681453.1, read as the reverse complement.
TGTGAAACTTGTTTAAACAAACTTCCATTCCATATTCTCACTGTTTTTAATGTGTATTTTGACTCTCTAGGAAAGGACTTATTTTTATTATACTTTCTCATTCCTTTGATCACAGAAAACTTCTGTTCCTCCACCTACTCCCTCATCCATCCCCAAAGGAACAATAGGATCCAGGGAGGCTTCTTTGAGAAATGGTGATCCCAGAAGTCATAGGAATGAAGCCACTGCTCTAACACATTGACTTAAAGTGTGATTGTTGGGAAAGAGATAGACTTAGAGTTACAGAGCTTCTTTTATTCTGAAGAAGAAAAGTCAAAGAAGTTTTCTGGTGAGAGGGAAAGCATCCAAGTCAGATGTTTCATCAGAAGGAACACTGCATAATGAGGTTACACATTCAACCTAGCAATCTGATGTGCTTACCCCAAGTCTTGTGGCACGACTTTGGCTTCTCTTCGAAAATTTTAAGTCATAAGTGCTTATTTTTGGTACCAAAAGTCACAGGTTTTTTTTTTCCCCAATAGTGATTTCCTAGCTGAAATAACTCATCATAATGACATGCATAGACTTAAACATCTTTCTGCTATCTGCAAGTGGAGAAAAAAACAGGTAGAAGAACAGGGCGGCTGCAATATGCGGCTTCATTTAGTAAAAATCAGAGAAAAGCAGCTGTGAGCAAGAGGAATGTTCTAGTCCTTTCTAAATGATTTATATCCCAAAGTGTTAAAGGAGTCATATAAATTTCATTTTGCGTTAGAGGAATTGGAGACAAGCTGCCCTGCTAAAAAGAAAGCTAGTCATACTACTGTGGAAAATACTGTAATGAAGATCTCTCTCTCTCCTCTCTCTCTCTCGGTCTCTCTCTCTCTTTCTCTCTCTCTCTCTCAGAAGCTGATTTTGTTGGATTCCAAGACTGAATTTGCTCTTAGACGCCTCCTTCCATATAGCTGAGCCCAACAAAATTGTTACCCATCTAGGGTTTAGATCGACAGCTCAGAGACTGAGTGGCTTTTTTTGCCATGAGAATTACAAGCTAGTTCTGAAGTCGTTTGACTATTCCCAATCTTCTTGAATGGCCCCACAATTTCAGCAAACACTACAATCATCAACTTTCAAATCTGTTCTTAATTCTAGATTTAAAAAAAATAGCTCCTGGAACTTCTTAAAAGCATAAATTATTCACCTTTGAAGCTAAGAGATTCCAACATAAGGCATTACTTATTTAAGAACACATAGCGATCCCTTATCCATCCTCTGCTTTAAATAAGTGATAATATCATGCGAAACAAATCTGACAAGTTGTTGACATTGATAGTCTCAGGTGATGAGTAAATGGTGTGTATTATTTTCTGAATTTTCTGTAATGTCTATATTCCTTCACATGTTTTGTACTTTGGAATGTATAAATTGCCTTTGTTTGCATAAATTTTATGACACATTAGTGAGAAATGGGAAAAGTATTAGGTTGGTGCAAAAGTAATTGTGGTTTTTGTCATTAGAAGTAATGGCAAAAACTACAATTACTTTTGCACTGACTTGATATTTGCAGCCCAGCTGTGTGGTACTGAGTTAAATAGTAGAGCCTAGGTTCCCCCTACCTATAATGTTCCAAAGGCTGTCATACTGTTCACCGTGCCACAGCGGACTCCTGAAAAGCTTAAGTTTTAGGCATTTTGCTTTGGACTTATTTGAAAGGAATGACTTTTGCAAGATTGGGAGGATGGATAAGGGATTGCTATGTGTTCTTAATGTCTCTGCTGACCAGTTACTTCTTCAGTGCATGATGAACCTGAAGAAATGTTATTTGTTAATATAATTAGTAGCAGTAGCAATAGTATCATCTAACATTTTTAGATACTCAGCTTTATGCTAGGTACCACTTTACATGCATTTTAAATCATAACCATTGAGAGAGAGAGATAAAGAGAGATAATATTAGTTTCCTCAATTTGCAGTTGATGGAACTGGAGCTGAGTGCAGCTGAGACTCTGAGAGATTAAATAACTTACCTAAAGTCACTTAGCTATTTAGCTAACAAATAATGATGCCAGGAATCTGCGACTCTTAAAACCTGAAACTCATAACTACAAACCCAGGAAATGCAAATACACTGTGCATGTGCTGTAACTCCCTATCCATATGTCCAGGGCAAACATCACTAATCCACTGTGGTGCTCTCAGTTGTCCTACCTGAATGTACCTTTCTTCTCAAGACAGCACAGCAGACAGCCATTACCAAATGATCAGAGCTGGCATGTAAAATGAGTTGCCATTTTTTCATCAGCTTTACTGACTTTAAAATTCATATTCTAAAGTTTAGAATTTAGAAGTGGTTTAGAATCTAAACCACTAAGATACACTATGAGAAAAAAAAAGTTGATTCATTTTATCATTGATTATTATCACCCTGTCACTATTAATCTCACACAATGATGTTTATACATATATATTTGTTGTTGACAAGCAGGAAATGAAGTGACTGTAAATTTCTTACTGCAATGCATGCAGTGTGAAAATGATCATGGACTTTGATACAGAATACACATTTTCAATTATTAAGGCATGGGTAATCTTGTAGTCATAGTGACTAGTTACAAAGTATAAATAACATTTTAGATACCATGTGTCCAACCATCTGCAGGATTCCAGTATAATGTGTTTTCCAATGAACTTAACTATACAATGGGGAATTGTGCAAGCAATTAGTTGCTGTGTATGTGTCCTCTGATTTCACCACAGCTAGCAGAGAAAGTAAGAATTTTGTAAGGAGAAAGAATAATGACACATATATTCTTTTAGTGGGTAGGATCATGAATGCTATGGCCATCTGCCCAGGGTCCCGAAGAAAATATGAGACCTGCAATGAATTCTTAAAGGAGGTTAAGATTTCTTGTATTAAAGATAGAGAATTACTTATCCAAGGGAAACCTAGCATTACATGACAATTAGAAGTCAATCCACAAGATTCTTTGCCACTTGTTCAAATTATAATGACTCCCAGACATTTTCTTTTTCTGGAAAGCCTGCAGACAATCATCGTTTATGACATGATCATTTCAGTGAGTATTTAGGAAATGGCAGTGGCTATTAGAGAAGCTTTACTTATGGTAGCAAAGTATTAGAAAGATGTGAGACCTCTGGTGGAGTTAAAACCCAACAGCTCCTACTCAAAAACTGTCTTCCTGCCTGGGAACAGTGGCTCATGCCTGTAATCACAGCACTTTGGGAGACTGAGGTGGGAGGAACACTTGAGCTCAAGAGTTTGAGGCCAGCCTAGGCAACATGATGAAAACTCCATCTTTAAAAAACACAAAAATTGTCCATGTAGTCCCAGCCTGTAGTCCTAGCTATTTGGGAGGTTGAGGCAGGAGCATTGCTTGAGCCCTGGAGGTGGAGTTTGCAGTGAGCCAAGAAGGTGCCACTGCACTCCAGCCTGGGTGACAGAATAAGACTTGGAAGAAGAAGAAGAAGAAGACGAAGAAGAAGAAGAAGAAGAAGAAGAAGAAGAAGAAGAAGAAGAAGAAGAAAAAGAAGAAGGAGGAGGAGGAGGAGGAAGAGGAGGAGGAGAAGGAGGAGGAGGAGGAGAAGGAAAAGGAGAAGAGGAGGAGGAGAAGGAAAAAGAGAAGAGGAGGAGGAGGAAGAAGAGGGAGGAGGAAGAGGAGTAGGAGGAGGAGGAGGAGGAAAGACCTGTTTTCCTTTATGTTTTTATTTTGATAGTCATATAACTATCTTGCTTGTTTTCACACATAATGATTGTCATGGTTAACTTTATATGTCAACTTGACTGGGCCAGAGGATGCCCAAATGTTTGGTCAAACAATATTTCTGAGTGTGTCTGTGAAGTGTTTCTGAATGAGATTAACATCTGAATCCATAGACTGGGTAGAGCAGATTCCCTCCCTTGTGTGGATGGGCCTCATGCAATCCATTAAAGATCTGAATAGAATTAAAGGCTGAGTAACAAAGAATTCCCTTTCTCTGACTGCCTGTCTTCCAGCTAAGACATTGGTCTTTTCCAGCTTTCAGACTCAAACACAGACTGGAACATATGCCATTGGCTCTCCTGATTCTCAGGGCTTTGGACTCAAAGTTGAACTATACCATTGTGTTTCCAGGGTCTCCAGCTTGCTGACTGCAGATCTTGGACTTCTCAGTCTCCAAAATTGTGGCAGTCAATCCTTTGTAGTAAATCGATAGATAGATAGATAGATAGATAGATAGATAGATATAATGTATGCATATTTATGTGTATGTTATTGTTTCGGTTTCTCTGTAGAACCCAGATTAATACAATAATAATTACGTACTACATGTATTCACATTTGTTCTACAGTGTTCAACAACCTTTTAGTAAGAGTATATTTCTGTTCTTGTTATTTTAGTTATGATTTTCTCATTCATTCCTCTCCACAAACCTAAAAGTTAGATATTGTTACAGATAATAAAACTGAATTTTAGGAGGTATACCAGGTTATTTAGCCAGACTTTGATATCTGAAATACCAATGGCAAAACATCTGTCTAAAACATCAGAGGCTACCTTTTGGCTTTCATCAATGTAAATAAGTAATATGGCCTTGGGTAAGTCCCTTTCTCTGGATTCATTTGATAAAATAACAGTACCAAACTTATCCTCTTATTCTACCAAGGAATTCTAATCCTTAATGACAAATGTAAGAGTGCAAACATCAAAACACATTATAGGGGTTTCATAGTTTATAAAGCATATGGATATATAGAAATAGAGATAAATATAGATAGGAAACTGAATTTGAAGTTAGAATGTATAGAACTAGGGCTAGTTTATGTAGTATGTGCTATAATGAGCACAGTACATTTGGGAAACTTACTTGTTTTAGATCTCAGTTTCCTCTTGCATTAAACGTAGAATTGACTAGACCATTTGTTTCGGAGGGTGATGAATAAACTGGGCTTCAGAGAATTCCTAAAACCCCTGTGTTAACTGCCAAATTGTGCATGTTGGCACCTTTAAGTATGATGGAGGGTATTATAGATTTCTCGCAGATAATATACACATGCACAAAAATACAAGGTTTATACATCAGTGTATTGACTCCTGGACTAGGTGAACTCCAAGGGTCTTTTTGTTCTGATATTCTATTATTATAAAATGCTATCTTCATCAGGGGCTTTATTCGAAAATAGTCATGTAAAACACTTGAACAATATGGATTATTTTCCCTAAAATGTAATGTAAATTATAGGAAAATAGGAAATAGAGTATTCTTAATTATTTTCCTAGAGTATGTTTTGGAACTTCTTATATATTTTAACACATATGGTCAAATTGCTCTCCTTAATTATTTTACCAATTTGTATTACCAGCAGGAGTTATAAACAAACAGGTTAGTATCTCCCATGTCAACCTCAGACATTAGCATCATTTTTCATTTTTGCCAATTCTGTTGAGACTCACAGTGTTAGTGCTCTCTTTAGATTTTAATTTTACTGTTATACTATTGTCACTGGAATTACATGTCTTAGATTTGAAACTGTCACAGCTACAGTCTAGGTTGTGAATTTTTCTAACATCATGACAAAACCTGAGACTGAAGAATATCACCCTTAGATAAGTTATATTTTCAGAAAGAAGTACTAACATTAGTAATTGGTGTCCATTGAACTGCATTCTCATGTAACTCTAACATAGTTCTGTATTGGTACATCCTGTGCGGTAATTTGGGTGTCCATTTTACCATGTACCCTAGGTGTCCCCATTAACTCAAAAATTTCCTAAAGTTTTGTAAAACAGAAAAGTGTGCAGGATCCTGGGAAGTAAGATAATTTAGAAAAGGTTTATAGTAATCTGCCCTAGGTAAGCACTTCAAAACTGCTAGGAAGATAAAGAAAAGGCAGCTAGAAGTAGAGTGGGAACTGAGTCATTAAAGGATTTTAGAAAGTCCTGTGTTGCTTATCCCATTGCAAAGGGACTACCTGTCCAGACTTGGAAAGAATCATGAGCAAATGTGAGCAAATGTGAGACAGAGACAAAACAGATCCCAAAGAAGTTTTCCAACCATTTTATGGCTTCTCAGAGTCTTTTAAAATTAGTTGTTTTGTTGGCTCAATTTATTAAAAAATTGAATACAGTAGAACGCTGAGCAAATTTTCCTAGACCAGTGTTACTTGGGATAAAGAATAAAATTGATCTGCCAGATATTAAAATCCATGGGACGTTACAAACCCAGGAAATGCAAATGCACTGTGCATGTGCTGTAACTCCCTATCCCTATGTCCAGGGCAATCATCACTGTGTTGTGGACTTTAGTTCACAAATCTTGAAGGAAGTATGCCATAACTTTTTCATTCTGAAAGTTAATTTGCTACTTCTTTAAAAAGAGTATTCAAATAATTAATGGAACATTCTTATGTTTTGGAGTTATTGTCATTCTTTCTGAATTTTCCTTTGTTTAACTGATTATGTTCAAATCCATGCACTGTAGTAGGCCAATGTTTTTCAAGGTGTGATTCCTAGATTGACAGCAATTTTTTTAACCTGCAAAGTCTTGGGCCCCACCTCAAATCTACAAAACTAACAGCTCTGAGGCTGGGGCCCACCAATCTGCCTTAACAAGTCATTCAGGTGATGTGGGTGCCCACTGGACTTTGAGGATATTAATATGGGTGGTAGCCAATTACATAGAATTATTTAATTTTTATGTATTAAAGTTAAAGTTCAACTCAATTTTGAAATTAAGACTTTATTTACAATATACGTCAACTCAGATTTCATCTGGTGCCCTTTCTTGGCAAGATACAGAGCTTATTTCAGATAGAGCCTTATCCTTTACTGTAGAATTATCAACATGACCATAACTACATTTTCTCAGTTGACAACTTTATAAAAATGTTTAATTAACATGCCATAATGTGTGATTAGCATTTTGCATGTGACAGATACTGTTCTAAAGTATTTATATATTTGAACTCATTTTTATAATCATGACTTCACAGGTTTTAGTACTACTATTGTGTTTATGTATGTGTATCAGATAATATTTTAGCACAGTAAATGAGGTATTCATATGCATTAAAGAAAAAGGTAAGAAATATCGATTTGTTTAGAAATAGGTAATATAAATAATTCAGATATTATTTCCATCTCTTTCTACCAGTATTTAAAATGTTAAACTAGAAAACTGTTTTTTAAGTCCTAAGTATTATAACAAGATTATTTTATCATACTTTGTTAACATTTGAAAAACATTGACCCCTTCTAAATTAGAAAAAAAAAAAAACCTATATAATTTACAAAACTTACATCAAAGAAAGTCAATAATGATTATAATAAGACCACAATTTAGCAGTGAAAGAAGAAGTGTAAACTAAGTAATACATACATAATACATGCTAAAGCTTGAAAACTGCCTTCGAGGAGAAAATATCCTGACTGTAGGATGCTTTCTGTATGGCACAGTTTATATTACTTTGAAACGCTTCCATCTAGTGGTTGAGACTTTTAACTGCATCTTTAATTAAAACATTATGCTTTTTATTATTACTATTATTATTATCCACTGTTTAAATTAATCAAAAAAGCACGTGTTGGCAATTTTTAAATTTTATTTTAAAACATAGTTGATTCTCATACTCTATGCAGAAATTTACATTTTTTTATAATATGACCATTTTTCCTATGAAATTATAGTCATAGATTATAAACATTTTAATTCATTATAATTATTCAAATGCATACTGTACTGCAGTCAACTTCATTGTAAGATACTGACATTTAGCAAAGAAAAATCTTTGTACTGTTTCTTATAACTGGAATTACTGATTTACATGTCACGTAATTGTTTTATAAAACATTAATAATGACTTCCTTTCCCTAAAAGGACAACAGAAAGGGCTTGGCATCAGCTGTAAAAGAAAAACCTATTTTTTTTGTCAGTTTGATCAGTCCTGCTGTGAGCAGCTTTATGTGTTTACGCACTATATAAGAGTTTTTGGTGGAGGCAACTGTATATTCTAAATATATGAATATTTTTAAAACCTGGAGCCAATATGTTTTGATAAGAAGGTTAATTTGTTTTTTTCTTATTATGATTTCTTGTATTTTTTCATTTAGTGCTTTAATTCATTCATTTACCTAACAAATTTAGTATCTGTTATATTCTGGAGCCAATTCTAGGTATGAAAGCAGTGAACAAGACAAAGTTATTCTCATAGAGCTTAAAGTGTAATGACAACAGGGAAGAAAAAAACTAAGAATATAAATTCATGTAGTAATGTTTGCTATGAAGAAGTTAAAAGGAATAATATCATAGAGCCTGGCTATTTTAGAGTTGGTAATTAGAAATGTCTTCTCTGAAGTAGTGACCTTTAAACACAGATTTAAATGATAATAAGCAAGTTCATACAAAATTTGGGAAAATATTCCAGGCAGAAAGAACAGCAATTGCAAATGTTCTGGGCAAGAAAAAGTTTTGGTGGGCTCCAGAAATATACGGAAGGGCAGTGTGGCACAAGCTTTGCTTTTGGTAGAATTTATGAGCCAAGGTCATAAGGCAGGCAGAGTTAGCTAGTACACAGCCATGTGGTTAGACATTTGGGATTATGGCTAAATTTACGGAGAAATCACAAATACAATCTAACTTATATTTATAAATTTCCCTGGTATTGTTTCATAGGTTGGAGAAAGGGACAAAAATGAGGAAGGCCAGTGACATGAAAAAGATTCCTTTGGCTTATCTTAGGATGGTAGCAATGGCTATGGAGAAAAATGAATAGATTTAAACTATATTTTGGAGTTAGCACTGTAGCAGACAATGGGTTGGTTGTAGGACAATGAAGGAAAGAGTGAATTAAAGAATGATCCTAAAGCTTTTGGCTTGAGTTACTGGGTGGATGGTAGAGTCATTTATTAAGAAGAAAAACACAAGGGGTAAGAACAGTTTGTGGGGTACAAACAGAGACTTCTTTCATGCAGCTGGACTGACATTTTCTCAAATGCATTAATTATTTGGACTATCCCTCCTTGTGACATTTATTCTTTTATTTAGTAAATATTTAATAAATGCCCAGCAGATACAAGACATCCTGCTAGGCAGATGGTATCTCCAGTGAAAATGAAGGTGCATCTCCTGCCCTCATAAAACGTTTAGGTTAATAGGATAAATAGAGATGGTAATCAATAGCCATGTAATAAAAGTAAAACTTCAACAGTGGTTCATGATAGAAATCAAAGGTACATAACACCATGACATATTAAAATAAGATGATTTCAGCTAGTTATGGAAGTTTTCCCTGGAGAAATGATATTGAACTTGAAAGCAGATCAGTGGTTTTGTGAAGGAGAGTTAAGAAATTTGAAGGTTTCTCAGGACAGGAAGCAATTAGAAAATACCTGGAACTGATAAAAGACACACCTTAGCCTGGATTCCTTAACAGCAGAGCCTGCAGGAATCAGTACATGGGCTACTCATTGATTAGGGAGTGCAATCCTAGGTACCAGGCATGAGGCAAAAGGGAGCATGAGACAAGGAATCAGGGAGAACCAATAGAAGATACATTATTGAGTTGGCTACTGTTGAATGCAAACGATTGCTGTGTCCCATGGGACCATTTGCTATAAGAGAGGAGGGAGGGGACACAGGACAAGAGAGAAGACAGGCATTTATCTACCAGTTCCATTCTCCCATTGGATAAATGTTTGGCCCACAAGGTGTTAACACTTCCATGCTTCCAGATTGAGCATGAATAGGCACCAGGCAGTCTCACAGGATCTCATACCATAGTGCGAAGGTGCATCATGAACACTGCAGCTAGTTGCAAGCTGACTTGCAGTTAGTCAGCTTTGGTCCATGCAGAACTGTTCATTCCAGCAGTGGCTGATATAAGATAGAGGAGCCTTACAGAATCTGAAGCATGCAGAAGGCTTGTTTGATACAATCATCAGGACTGGAATGGAGAAAAGAAAAAAAAGAACCAGAAAATAAGGGACTTGGAAGCTAAGTAGGATCTGACCATGCAGGACATTGGAAGCAAATTATAGATTTTTGTTTTTATCTTAGAAGAAATGGAAAGCTATTTGTTGTTTTTGTTCAAAGTAAGGAAGCAGCATGAACAGAATTGCACTTCATAAATCACCCTGCCTGCATAGTGGAGAAGAGATATGAGTGCGGCCAGTTGACACAGAAAGATCACTCAGCATAAAAGCGGTCCCAGTACAGACAAGTGGGCAGATCCAGGAGACACATAGGAGAAAATATCAACAGAATTTTGTGATGGATTGAGCACAGAGGTTGAAAGAGAAAGCTCAAGTATGACGGACAATGTCTAGGTTTTTGTCTTGAGTGGTTGGATGGATTACTGCTGTCATTCACTGAACAGCACAGCGGGGGAAAAACAGGTTTGGAAAGTGGAAATTATGCATTTGCTTTTGAAACATTGAGTTTGAAATAGCCTACAGACATCAGAGGGATGTCAAGTAAAATGTCACATATAAAAGCCTCAGATCTGAGGAGAGAACTGGGCTAAAAATGTCTTGAAGTCATTTGTCTGCCCATGGCAATCAAAGTCTTAAATGGACCAGATACCTTAGGAAAGCAGTAGAGTGGGAAAGAGGCCTGAGGTTGAGTCTGCAAAACACTCCAGTGTCCAACAAGTTTTCATGCCATATTCTCCTAAGGATTTTCAATACAGCAAATGTATCCATTTACTTATGTTTGCCAACATTCCCAACATAATTTTGTCAAACATAATGTTTTCCACAGAATCAGTGATTCAAGAGAACTATTTTGGGAACAATCTATATAGATGATCGCTTTGGAAAATATTTCATGATTCAGTGTGTTATAAGTAGACCAATCAATGAAACATTTTTTCCACCTGTTAAAAGAATTTGCACATTTCAGTTGCAGTGCAATATATTATTTCTTTCAGGTAATGTAGGAATTTCCATATTTTATCCTTTCTTTACTCATGTATATATATGCTATTGCATCACACTGTAAGTGATGTGAGGATGATAAAAACCCTCATTGTATTAACACATGCTAAAATCCTAAAACAAGGCCCTTGAAATGTTATCATGCGTATGTTTATCTGACTTAACATCTGATTTATCTTGGTGATAAGGGTTCTCCATAAGTGGGATGCCAAGAGTCCAGAGACATATGGCTTCAAAATTCTATGTTGTATTTTACAGGGAAACAAATGAGAATAGCAAAAGAAGAGAGATGTCCTACCACAGATTCTGGTGTTTGATGAGGAAATACAAATATCAACTTAAAAATGTTTAGTGCAGTTGTTTTTGAAGCCACTTCTAATCAAAAGCTTCTGTTCTTTTTCAGTTTGCCAAAAGAGTGAGTGGAATATAATGAAATGTGTGACATTCATTTAAAAATAACTGGCTTAGGCCGGGCGCGGTGGCTCAAGCCTGTAATCCCAGCACTTTGGGAGGCCGAGACGGGCGGATCACGAGGTCAGGAGATCGAGACCATCCTGGCTAACACGGTGAAACCCCATCTCTACTAAAAAATACGAAAAACTAGCCGGGTGAGGTGGTGGGCGCCTGTGGTCCCAGCTACTCGGGAGGCTGAGGCAGGAGAATGGCGTGAACCCGGGAGGCGGAGCTTGCAGTGAGCTGAGATCCGGCCACTGCACTCCAGCCTGGGGACAGAGCGAGACTCCGTCTCAAAAAAAAAAAAAAAAACTGGCTTATTTGAATTACTTCTTTTTAGGTTGTACACATTCAACTGTTTATACAGTAAAGCATTGATTGTTTTCCTCTATCATATGTCTTGATCACATATCTTAAAGCCAAGGTGTTTGTAAGCATGATCAGTAAGTCAGCATTAAGTTGAAACTCACCTTTCTTTAGTATTTCTAAGAAAAGGTGGAGGAGCGAGGGCATGAAAAAATGTACTATTAATGGTATAATGAATTAGGGTTTTGGAGTCAAACATCCCTGGGTTTAATTTTTAGTTCTAGCCCATGCTGGTGACACTCATTAAGTTAGTTAACCTCCCAGTCCCCTAATTTAACAAACCAGAGAATATGGTTCGAGGATTAAATGTGGTATTCTATGTAAAGTGCTTGGTATAGATAATTCCTTTTTTAATTTTTTTGTAGAGACGAGGTCTCACTATGTTGCACAGGCTGGTCTTGAACTCTTGACATTAAGTGATCCACCCAACTCATCCTCTCAAAGAGTGACGATTTCAGTAAGTCTCCATGTCTGGTCAATAAAACAGTTTTAAAAACAACAATTTTAGATAGATTGTCCACTGAGCCAAACTGGGTAACCCAATTCTAAGAGACCATGTCAAAATTATCTAATAGCCTCATTGAAAATATAGCATACTGGGCATTTTCTTAGAAGGTGACATTTCTACATTTTTATTAAGAATAACCAGATAAATATACATTCATCTTAAATTTATATTTATCATAAGTATAAATTTTATTGGAATATTCTGTTTTATAGATGTTGATGATATTGTATGTTTATAAAGTAATTGAAATCAAAATATTTTATTTATAACTTATTTATACTTTATTACATTATATTTCATTTATAGATATTCCAGGATCAGAGGCAACTGAAGTACTTAAGATTAATATGTAAATTCTGATTCTTCTTAACTGTGTAGAACAGAATACAAACATTTCTGGATTACATGAAGTTGAACTTTTATTTGGAAAGTTGAATTTCATGTATAATGAAAATATTTTCAAACCATACATAGTCATAAGCATAATACGAACACCACCTACAATACAAACACGTTTTAATAAAGTTCTACTATGAATATTAATCCAAGCCAAAAGAAAAAGGTAATCAGGTGAACCTGTTCTACATACCTTTCATCTCTTTTGATGATATAATAGAACAATTTAAGGTACAAAACAAAGAAAGCTTTGGCTCGACCCTACTTATTTCACTATAGGAACACTAGGATATATATATACTACCACAGATAACAAACCCAATCCCATTATAATCAATTTAACATTGTTACAAGAATCATATCTTAATGGTATGTAAACATATTTAGGATTTCAATTGGCAATTATGTTTTAAATGCTTAGAAAAGCACACCAACATTTCTCATTATTTTCCTCTCTTTAGCTTATCTCTTCCATGAGTATAAAATAGGAAAAAATATTATTTGAGACTTCCAGTGTAATTCCATTGTGCTCTACATTTTTACAAACGTGGGTGCATCTAAAATATCAATGCCTTTATACCAATAGAATAAAACCACCAAATTCGCATTTTTCTTATAAATACGCATGCAAAATTAGTGGAAAACACTTTTGTATAGCAAAGACCCTGCTTAATTTTCTTCTGATTAATAATTTTCAATGGCATGTACAAATCATACTGCTCACAGAACAGTAGATTTATTTTCTGCAGATTTGTTTTGCTATAAAAATATATTTATGTGTTCACAGGAAAAAAGTTGAGTTGGTATGTGCGGGGTGACTTTTAGATACATAATTAGTTAAAGGTTTGCTTATGAAGTTAAAAGGCATCTTAGCTTTTACCATTTTCAAATTTTTCTTCATAAAAAAGAACACCCTGTGACAAAGATAAGGTAACTGAGATTATTTATTAGCACTTTAGAGTTGAGAGTTTGAAATAAAAAGGTTAAGCAACCTGCCTAATGTTTATGTACAAAATGAGTGCTGGAACCAGAAGAGAATTTGGATTTTCCCAACCCTTGGACAGTTCTCTAGGAACTCATGCCTACCAACCATTCTTGAGACTATATACAATCAGTTACATTAAATAATATTGGAAGTAGACTAGAGAAAGTTAGTGTAAAGCCAGTAAAGAACAAAGTTCTAAATATTGGCTGTTGCCTTATTACTAGTGGGCGTTTTGCAAACAAGCCTCACCAATTTATAATTACCATTGCACATCATGGACTCCGTTACTCATTTTCTGAGGGAAAAATCATGAAATCCATTTTAACCTACTTGGATTTATTTTATTTGAAAGTTATTCTGATTCATAAAATATATGAATCATATAATTTCACAATTAAAATCAGGGTCAATCATAGACCTATTCCTTTTGTGCTAAAGAGTCCCAGTAGTAGCCCAATAGTATTGAAGAAAGGTAATAATGATAGGAAAACATAGTCATCATTCAATCTCATTTTTCATATCCATAAGTTTTAGCCACTCAGAAGATCTGAGTAGGAACAATCTTGATTTTCAGGCAGGTAAAGGGGAACACGAAGTGTAGGAAGAGCTAATATTTCAGTATTTGTTTTATCTTCTGACTTAAAGGGTATTAAATTCCTAAATATTTTTGACATTATTTCTAACCTGCATGACTCTTTTTAAAAACCACATTTTGACTACGACAAAGAAGAGGAGATAGAATAGTATGAGAACTAAACTTAAACGTCACAACCTTGCCCTCCTCAGTAGCTGAGCACAACAATTTTCTCCCAGATAAATCAAAACATGGTGGCTGTTCCTCCAGAAAATTGGCACCTTAGAAATCAGATGAGGATGGAGCTTGAGTTGCACTGATGGATGTCTGCATCCTCACATTTACATGGGGTAGGGACCACGATGCCTTGCCCCTTTGAAATGCTTACTCCCAGGAATGTGGTCAAATCCTGAGACCATAAACTGTAGTTTTAAATAAGACATTCTTTTCCTGTCTATGCCTTCTGGAGGACACGTGAGGTTCAAAAGGACAAGTAGATATTCCATGTGCATTCCTGCGCTGACTATTGTAAATACCCCAAATGTTGGTATCCATGAAATATAAGGGGTTACATAAATCCAACTTGAGGACGTAACTGTATACCAATAATCACAGCTCAAAAACTAAAGTAAAATAAATCAATTTCATTAAACAGTAGTTAAGTACTTCAGGATAAGGTTAAAAAATATTTCCGTAAAATGTCAAGTCTAGTGCTGAACTTGACCGACATGTATGCATCATCCTCCATATTGTTTTTAAAACATGTATTCGTGGACAATTTTAAAAGGACTGGAGCACAAATGCCAGAAAATAAATTCCCTGAATTTGTACTGACTTTGACAGAAGGAGAATATAGGGGAAACAGATTCTCACCACAAAGATGTTTAAAATACCATACACGCAAACATATGTGTAGTAATTTCTATGTAAATAGTTTTTCTTTTGAGGAACTGGGGTAGATGTACATTCAACAGTAAAAACCTATTTTGAAAAATATGAAAACATTTCCCTCAATATTTATATGATATTTTATTTTGAAACTGTTGAAAGAAAACCATATAAGAACAAAATCCAAATGCTTTATACAAAGTCTTCAGCTTTGGAACCTCATGTTATTAGTTGTAGCTCTGGAATGATGAAAAACAGTATCTTACTAATATATTCTAACTGTACAAACATGCCTGTTAATGTTCCTTTTCTCCCTTCAAAATAAAACACATCTATATTTTAAATCATGTAAATATTAACATAATATGTACAATGTATTCATGAAATATATGCAAGTATACCATTACATAAACATAGAAAAAAGGTAAAAGCAGTCAATTTAGAAATGAAGATATTAAGTAGACATAGCTATTAGAATCCAGAACAATGGGCACTTTCTGCCTGTTCTTGTATGAAACAGCCTTCTGACCACTGCTTCCATGCAGTTGAATTTAGTCTACGAAAAAACAAAAAACAAAAAAACACAGACACAAAAAGTGATGCTCGTGGATGTCATAACTGACAGAAATTTAAAAAATGTTGAAACTGAAAAACTTATACTTCTGTTTAAATATGACCATCTCTGGGCAAATAGGAGCTCAATAAATACTAGTTGATTGTTCACCTAAGACTTTTGCTACTACAAATTAAATAATAAATTTAGACTGTATATATTCAATGAAATGTTTTAATAAGACATTCATATTCCTTTTTACATTTTAAATAACCAGGTTGCTTATGGTCTTTTAACCTGTAGTGAAGCAAAGTCACCAAGCCAGTTCTCAGAGACTGTATACCAATGTGCACACGGAGAAAACCCCACAAGGTAGCAACATCTACGCAAGCACACTGAATAGTAAAATCAGGCAAATATGGACTATACTGAATAGGGACTTTGGATTTATTTGAGGTGTATCTAAATACAGGATTTGTTTTGTGTTTTGCATTTCGAGCACCTGAAAACAACAAAAGCAAAACATAGGCCTGAAGTGCTTGGCATTTTATATTTTGAAGGCAGTGCTACTTTTTTCAACATAATTGCAGGATGTTGACTTCTGGATGAAATCTTCGGTCAACATGTTTCTATTCCTATATGAAAGTTCTTCCTCCCTTGAACAGATAAATATGGAAGGTTGGGGTGAACCAGTAGCGTTGGTTACACATGTTGTGTTTATGCCCGAAGTGGAAAAGTTGCTGTAGAACTTCCATTGCTTTCAACAGATCCCTTCTCCTTAGATCCTGCATAGGCACCAATAAATGATCCATCTTCATTGAATAGAGCATGATCTCCCTCTCCGTATTCGACTAAGCTGTCAGCACTTTCAGTAGGCTGCATATCCCTATTAAGGGACCGAAGGCTTCCTTTGAGAGGTTTTTCATCACTGTCACTGGAAAACAAACAAACAAAAAATAGTTCAACAAAATCTAATATTCATATTCATGTAAAGAAACACATGCATAAGTGCTAAAAGGTTTTATAATGTTCAGGACATTCATAATAGCATTGAAGACAGATACTAGAGCCCACATGATACTACCACACGTTTACCAAGTTTGCAAAGTCTGTAGACACATGTTTACAAAGTCATAAGCAATTTCCACCAAACAGTCTTTCATTATTCACAACACTTCTGCTTCTTTTTTTTTTCTTTTTTTTTTTTTTTTTTTTTTTTTTTTTTGAGACGGAGTCTTGCTCTGTCTCCGGGGCTGGAGTGCAGTGGCCGGATCTCAGCTCACTGCAAGCTCCGCCTCCCGGGTTCACGCCATTCTCCTGCCTCAGCCTCCCGAGTAGCTGGGACTACAGACGCCCGCCACCTCGCCCGGCTAGTTTTTTTTTTGTATTTTTTTAGTAGAGACGGGGTTTCACAGTGTTCGCCAGGATGGTCTCGATCTCCTGACCTCGTGATCCGCCCGTCTCGGCCTCCCAAAGTGCTGGGATTACAGGCTTGAGCCACCGCGCCCGGCCTTCTGCTTCTCTTTAAAATTGACAGCTCAGCTTCTGTAGGACATGTGGGATTCAACCTGTTGATGTCCATAGTGGCTGCTATGGTCTAAATACCTGTGTCCTCCCAAGCTTCCTATGTTCAACCTGATAACCAATGTGAGAGTGTTAGAGGTGGAGTCTTTTGGAAGTGATTAGGCCAAAAGGGTGGAGTCCTAGTGAATGATATTAGTGCCCTTAGAGAAGAGGCCCCAGAGAGCTGCCCTACCCCTTCCACGATGTGAGGACACAAAGAGAAGGCGCCATCTGTCACCCAGAAAGTGAGCCTTCGCCAGACACTGAAAATGCTGGCACTTTGCTCTTAGGGTTCCCTGAATCCAGAACTGTGAGAAATAAGTTTCTGTTCTTTTATAAGCCACTCAGTTTATGGTATTTTGTTATAGTAGCCCCTAATGGACTCAGACAGAGAACAAATGCAATTTCCTTTGCTTTCATGACCTTTTGGAGCTCCTGGCTTCCAAGTCTTGATCTTCTGTTTTTACTTCTGATCCTTTTGATTCTCTTGTATCCTTCCAAAAAGTTCTCTTTTAAAAATCAATCATATTCTGTTTTTGAAACCAAATAACTTTCTTTAATATAGTTAACAGTTCAAGCTTGTTATAGTTTAAGGTAGAAAGAAATGACTGATATTTTAAGAACATAAATAAGTATACTATATTTATGGTAGGTGTTTTATTCATGAACAGAAGTAAATCCATTAGTAAAATACTTATCAAATGGTATGATCTTCAAATTTTGGATCAAGATCTTTTAAAATACCAATTAGTATTACATTATGAAGCTATATACCATATAAAATGATTTTATCAAATTTTATCAATGAAGCATTTGGAAAAAATATAATTTAGATGTATATATCATTTTATAATTTGTGGTATTGGTCAGTGCTATTCAATAAGTATGTCAGGTTTCTAGGAATAAAACAGGATGACACTTGTCTGCCTACTCTATGTTATATGCCACCATGGAATTTTCTTCGGTTTAAAAAGAGTGAGCAAAGGTGACATGTGTCTCTTCCAAGTGGAAGATTAAAAGCCAGTGCTCAGTTTGTTGCATTCTGTTTTCCCTGCTGTGGTGACCCTGGATTCTCATCCACCAACCAGTGCTCCTAAGTGACTAAGATGAAAAGGGCAATCTCTGTGGGATACATAACTTGAGAAAGAAAATGCTTTTGGAGTTGTTTTGACAGCAGCATAACACATGCTCCCCTGACTGATACGATAATTGGCTCTCGAATTAGGATATTGCAGTTACAAAAATAAATCAAGAAAAACAATGAGGCATTGGCTGAGGAATCAGGAAACAAAGAGCAAAGAAAAATAACAAAAGGGACGATTATCGGAAGCTAGAAGGATGAGGACTTACGTTATGCAGGGCACCTCTTATAAAAGTGCCTCCTGGGATAATGTTGAAAGTAGACAATTATCCTGATAAATGTGTAGTTTGGGGGAAAGAGGTTGGAAAACACATCAACTACTATAAAGGGATGTCATAGGAACTAATGCACAGGAAGATGTTAGCTATCTTTATAAAGAAGCAGCAGGGTGTGGGGAAATGGGTTTTTAGACAAGGCATTGCAAGGCATTGTTTTTGTTCTCTTCTTGCCTGTAAAACTGAGCTAATACTGTCTTTCAAAAGTAGTTTTTTGTTTGTTTGTTTGTGTTTTTGTTTTTTTATTGAGATGGAGTCTCACTATGTTGACCAGGCTGGAATGCAGTGGCACAGTCTCGGCTCACTGCAACCTCCGCCTCCTGAGTTTAAGCAATTCTCCTGCCTCAACTTCTGAAAAGTTGTTGCAGGTCCTCAATGATCACTGCCTCATGGAATCTGTACCTTGTATAATCTTCTTCCTTTGAGTTGTGGGCTAAACTTATTGATTTGCTCCTATAGAATACAACAGAAGTGATGGGAAGTCACTTCCAATATCAGGTTACAAAAGGACCGTGGCTTCCAACTTGGGTGCTCTGTCTTGCTCCCTGGCTTACACATTCTGAAGGAAGCCAGCTGCCATGTTGTGAATGGCCCCATGGAGATATCCACTTGATATGGAGTTAGGAATGACTTCTGGCCTGTGAAGAGCTGAAGCCCTTTGTTCAAACAGTCTGTATGGAACTATATCCTGCCAAAAGCACTATGAGTGGCCTAGGAATGGCTTGTGCTCTGCCTGAAACTTTAGATGAAACCATAGCCCTGGTCAAAACCTTCCTGCAACCTCATGAGAGGTCCTGAGCCCGAAGCACCCATCTAAGCCATGTCTGGATTCCTGAATTATGAGGACATAGAAATAATAAATGTTTATTGTTTTAAGCTGTTAAGTATTGGTGGTTATTGTTCTGAGGCAAATGCTAACTAATACAACAGTAAGGAGCACAATTTGCAAAGTTCTAAAATTCTTTCTTTCTTTTTCTTTTTCTCTCTTTCTTTCTTTCTCTTTACTGTTCTTTATTCTGGAAAGAACTTAAAGTCATTTATTAAGAAACATAAAAATGTAAAAAGGGTATTGACTAAGTAGAATACAGAAAAATAAGCATAGCACAAAGTGGAGGTACAGGTAAGCTCAAATGTCTAACAATGAGCTAATGAAAATGCTCCACATCCCTGGCTAGAGGGATGAACCCAGAGATGAGAGAAAGAGGATCAATCAGATTTCTCCTTGATATAAACTCTGGTTTCCCGTGTGCTAAGATCGATATAAACCTGGAACTTACAATATGTCTGTTGGCTGAAATATACAGGGAACCTGAAAAAAAAAGATGCCATTCCAACCAAAAAGCGCTAAGAAGTTAAGAGAGTAGTAGAAATGGTAAGATGGAGAGAGATAACAGAAGAAAGAGACAATTTAACACATCCCCCAAAGATTCCTACCTAGCTCAGAGCAGACTTCTTGCCATTCCTCCCTTGCCCGACACGCCCTCACTCATTTTGTCATCCTCTGTCCAGTAGTTAACAGTAACACAATCCTTTTTATCCTTTAAGGCTTAGCTTATCTCTTATGGATGATCCTTTCTCCAAAATCCTACCTGGGCAGAAATAGTTGCTCTCTTTTGTGCTCTTTTATTCTATTTAATTCATTACAGTCATTTGCATATATAAGACTTTTTTTCTGCTAATTAGGTTCATCTAGAGGACAGGGTTTGTAACTTACTTACCTTGGCAGGTGCAACACTGTAGGTATACAGATATAAGTGTGTGGATGCAAACTGTATCCAACCTGAGTTCAAAATGGCCATGCTAAAGATGTTTTAGCTACCCCAAATAGATATTCAACCTAAATAAGAATAGTGTCTTTGTGTTAGGCACACAGCTTCAAGAAAAGTATCCTAACCGATACTTCTGCCTGGACTGTAATTCTTTATACACCCTCACCACACAGACAGAAATTTGGTTGCTAGCACTTACATGGGCCCTATTTGTACAAAGCATTCTTTATAGGGTCATTACATTATAGTTCTGTAAGCTTTTTTTAAGAATAAACACCTTTTTGTTCATTTGAGCTTTCAACATGATGAATACGTGTTTTGATACATTTTAAAACAGAACCTCAAGTTTACCTGTATTCACCAAAGGTTTCATCTTTTACTGACTGAATTTCTGGGTCTGGATGCAAATCTTCCTTTTCTTTAACTAAAAAAGAGAAAAAAGGTGGGGAAACTAATACAGTGACTGTTTAAAATACACTTTTACCAGTGCTGTGGAATAGTGAATAGTCAATAAGAACAGCATTGCTCAAATGTTTTGATACCAGTGAGGCAATATTTTTTTCTGGCTATACCTGTAGCCCATCTGTTACTTCTTTGTTTAAACAAAAAATAGAGGGGATTTTGGGAAGTTCTACTTTTTTGTCATCACACCTGCAGCATGCTGCATATTTTCACCTGACTGCTCAATATTATGTGAACAAGAAGTCTTATTGGAAGAGCCCAACTTAACTTGATTTCTCAGTGAAGACCAAATTACTAAATACTTATTTTACTATCCGGACTTTTTGAAGACATCATAGGCACCTATTAGATCTGTGTCATCAAATTAAATTGAATTTAAAAAGTCAGTCAAGGCTGGATGTGGTGGCTCATGCCTGTAATCCCAGCACTTTGGGAGGCCAAGGTGGGCAGAACATTTGATATCAGGAGTTTGAAACCAGCCTGGACAACAAAGCAAGACCCTGTCTCTATTAAAAACATGGAAATTAGCCAGGCGTGGTAGCGTGCACCTGTGGTCCCAGCTACATGATGGGCTGAGGTGGTAGGATCACTTGAACCTAGGAGGCAGAGGTAGCAGAGAGCTGAGATAGTGCCACTGCACTCCAGCCTGGTCGACGGAACAAGATCATGTCTCAAAAAAAAAAAACAAAAAAAAGGTCAATCATTTGGTTGTTATGCATCACTCTTACTCAAAATTGTTGCAACAATCTGAATATTCAGGTCTCCACTGACATTTTCCCTTTTTTGTTTTGTTTTGTTTTGTTTTGTTTTGAGACAAAGTCTCACTCGGTCACCCAGGCTGGAGTGCAGTGGCATGATCTCTGCTCACTGCAACCTCTGCCTCCCGGGTTCAAGGGATTCTCATGCCTCAGCCTCCTGAGTAGCTAGGATTACAGGCAGCCGCCACCACGCCCAGCTAATTTTTGTATTAGTAGAATATAAGACCAAAAGCTCTTATTCCCTTTACTTAAAAAAACAAACAAAAAAAAAACCTCAAATACAAATTGTTCTTTATGGAACTTTTTACGACTACATGCAGAGACCTAGTAAATTCTCTTAGCTGCTCTGCAATATGAAATGCTGACTTTTTTTTTTTCTTTTCAGGGCATGATTTGAAGAAACATCTTTAGAATCTGGATAGCACACAATTCACAAATGATTATTTGTTGGGGATAAGGAGAATGCTATAACTCTTTAACGTTTCCCATTAATTACTCAGAACATTTATTAGTCATTGTGAACCTAATTCATAATCATTCAGTCTTCAGAGAAAAAAGTGAAATGCATAACTCCATGAATTATGCATTCCATTTTACAAAAACCTAGAAATTATGCTCTCAATATTTCTTTGTAGATGATGGGTTCCCACTAAATATTTGCTAGATAAATCCTAAGCCAATAATGAACTTCTCATAAATCTGAACATCATGAAATAAATAGCAGTGTAATCTAAATCTTTGTCGCTATATAAAAGCACCACGAATACTAAGCAATACTAGTAATAACCATCATCTTGATACAATATGTATATCTGAAAAAGACAAAACAATTCAGAAGTTGAATGAAATTAAAGGCAAACATCATATTACCAACTATGATGGTTTTCATGGATACCTTATGTATCATTAATTCATGAGGCAGTGTGTCTAATACATGCCATGGTAATAAGAAACACATTCCTAATAATGATTAACACCAACAAAGTTGGCCAGTGGAGCCAGTAATATTAGAATGCATTAGTGCAAAAAACACGAGTCATGTATGTCATGTATAGAGAGAGTCGTGCTATAGACGGGTCACTTAAAACACTAAAGCATATATGTGACTTAGTAATATGTCTCTCAATGGCTCTGATCTTTCACAGATAGACAATAGAAGTTTGGAAGTGTTATCAACCTTGTTAGAGCTTTTCTTTTTCTTTTTTTGAGATGGAGTTTTTGTTCTTATCTCCCAGGCTGAAGTAGTACAGTGATGCGATCTCGGCTCACTGCCACTTCCACCTCCCGGGTTCAAGTGATTCTCCTGCCTCAGCCTCCCGAGTAGCTGGGATTACAGGCAGCCGCCCCCATGCCCGGCTCATTTTTGTATTTTTAGTAAGAGACGGGGTTTCATTATGTTGGCCAGGATAGTCTGGATCTCCTGACCTCGTGATCCATCCACCTCGGCCTCCCAAAGTGCTAGGATTACAGGCATGAGCCACCACACCTGGCAGTTAGAGCCCATTTTAAGTGCTAGAAACTAGAACCAGGTAACTATCTGGAAATAATACTCTAGACCATACATATTTTTTTGGTTAATTTAGCAATATGTTTTTCCTGTCAGTGCACTGTACATCTAATTTGCTAAAATAAATTTGACTTGAATGTGTATTAAAAAAAAAAAGTCTCTGAAGAATGCTTCCCAGAAAATGCTATTTAATAAGTTGAAAATCACATTAAAAAACAATTTTACCTGAGTACTTTCCACCTCTGTTTCTCTTCACAAAGCAAACAGTTAACAATACTAGTGTGAGAAGAGCAATTGCACACATCAGTCCAATAAACCAGCCTTGAGTGGAGATGTCATCATATAAACCAGCATATTCTGTTGTAGAAAGAGAAGTTACAACATTGTACACTAGAAACAGTCTTGTATTCTGTAACATTGGGGAAAATTAGACATCATTTTTAAGCATACCAAATAGTATCAATTTTTTTAATGACCCCAGAAGGAATCCAATGTGAAGCACACATTAATGGGAGAATAGTGATAAATCTTTCCTTCTTTATTTAAAAAGGGACTTCTTTGAGTTGTATTTGATTCTGAAGATGAAAAACCAAAGAAGGATAGTGAAGGCAGAAGTTAAACTCAGAAGCAGCAAGGAGCAAGCAAAAAGCGCAAGCTGCCTTGGTTAGAAGCAGATGACCATGGAGCCTGGTGGTTTTGTTTTGTTTTGCTTTTGCTTTTTAGTTTGTGTTATTAACATGTGTTAATTAGCAGGAGATATTTTTAGGCAACAACTCTAGTAAAAACAAAATAAAGGATAAGTTGGACTACTGTGAAACATTTTTCATTTTGATAATTTAAAAATATGTCAAAAATTGAAATTATTATTTTCATAACTGATATACTCAGTGTTTTTATGTTTAATATAGGACATATGCAACACTAAATATTCTACAGGACACAGATTGACTAAGACTTCCCCAAATATAATCTCATTTCTCACCTCTCCCTCTTGTCTCAATTACATCTTGAAAAATGCTATCGTTATCACCCCAATTCTTAGTCATTAGGCGAACTATATGTTCAGCTCCCGGCTCAAATACCTCTATTGGGTGAGTCTTTTGAGTAAGATTTACTCCTTCTGATATCTTCCCGAAACCTTTACCTAAGAAATGTACACAGTTAAATCATGTGAATTGTAGTCATGGAAAAATAGGACATAAAAAGTAAAAAAAAATATATTGTTATTCAAAGTGAATAAGAAAGTCACTTATACCATATTGTCTCAGTTTTTGAATTATCAGGAGATCAAGAAAATCAACATTTCAACTTCCTTTTTTAATGTAATGAAACTGAGTAAATGAAATGAACTCAATACATGGCCATTTAAGATGAAATGGTACTGTAAATCTGGCTGGTCACATGAATGGTTCAAAACCGTAGACTTAAAAAAATTATACAATACGATTTTGTGCAATTTGGATTTTCACAAACCTAATGGGAAACTGAATATGGCCTTTTGACTTACAATTGACAGCATATAACCTTATAATCATAACTAACTATATATTGCTTTTTTTTTTTTGCCTTGGTCTTCTCCATAAATATTGATGAAATAGCATTACAATATGATCATATATTAAATATTTGAAATTTATAGAAGCCCAAAGTGTGTGAAGTGCAGGCTTGTAGGTACATACCAATGGAATGGTTTTACTGACATTTTGAAAGTGCTGTGAGAAGTTAATACTTTTCAAAAAATATTAATATGTCAATATGTTAATAGTAGAATCTCATAGAAGATAAAATGAATCAAGTTTAACAAATATATGCTAACTTCTTATCTTATCACCAAATATCTTAAATGTTTTTGCATGCGATCCATAGTTTTGCTGGGAATCAACTCAATATAATAAATATAATCCAGAAAATGTTAGCAGTGTTATAAAATATGTTTCTTACTGAGACTACAATGGGTTATGAAATTCTATTTAAAGTGGGTATATGTTACAGATCAATATTTCATTATGCATTTTCATTATAGAAAAAAATTAATTATATAGTTACTAAATAACAAAAAGGTTTTATTAAAAATTATGCCATGAGAGAAATAAGGCCAATCATATGAGCAAAGCCTTCAAGATTAAGCATCATTGAAACAGAGTGCAATTAATTTTGACCTTGAAAAACAGAGATATTAGTAAAACATTAAGTCGTGCAAGCTTTTGAAAAACAGAGTAAAGCAAGTGATTTATTCAAACCACTAATGACACAAAAATAATATTTCTGATTAGCTCCATTTTTTCCGCTCTTAGATTATGGAATATGATTTATTTGAAAATCAGAGTGACAACCTGAAAACAATCTGAGAAAAATGCTTGTCAATCAAATCCTATTTTTTGAACAAGTGCCAAATGACCTTGAAATGAGCTACATAGGCAGAACAGGAAGAAAGATGCATAGTAGTAGGTTCCAATTTGCACAAGTGATCATTTTTAGAGTGCTGAGTGATAACAAGATGTATCTTCTCAGTGGAAATATACATTTTTTTCAAAGATTATGTTGAACTCTAGTAGAAAAAGAGATTGTAATTTTTTTTCCCTGTACATATAGCAAGACATGCCTATAGAAGAGAAATCAGTGTCAACTGGGGAAGCGGGCAGTTAGCTGGAATACTGAAAATGCAGATTCCTGAAAAAGAGCACAAACACACTAGTAAGAAACATTTTTAGATTCCTGACACGTAAGAAGTGAAGAAATGTTCTTTTAAGATATGCAGCAAATTAGTTACATTTTTAGTTTGAAGAAAAGATGCCACATCAGTTGTAAAATCACATGAACAGCATTTTCATCCTCCAAAAACAATTTCTCAAGCATGAATGCAACCAAGCCCAAATTTTCCAACATATGTACTAGAATGTGTAATACTTATAAGGCAATTCTGTGAATATTTTTTCTTATATGCTTCAAATTGGCAAGAATGGGATCAGCATTTCACAAGCACATTATGGTTTTGGTTATATCAAAATAGCAACCAACTCCATGCCTTAAATTCTGTTTTTAAAAATATGGAAGTTGCATGTTTGGACTACTACCATTCTGACTTCTTTGTATTGAACACCTGATGTCAGTTTCAATGCTTCAGAAATAAGAACCTTTTATTTACTGCGAAGTTTTCAATCCCCATCTTTAAATCTAACTTTTATGAGCAGGTAAAGTCAGTGAAATGAGTTCTTCATTTCATTTGGTGTTCAATTCATCCTTGGGAATACTTTGTGAGTTTTAGGGAAGTAATTATTTGAATTATACACTTTTCCCACATAAAGGGGTTTTAAATGTTTCAGGAATCTGAGAAAAACATAAGCTTGTTATTAGTCAGATATAGCAGGCACAATAAGATGTAAAAACAAACCAGTAATAAAGGTCAGAGCATAAGCATTCACACACAAACAGGGTGATTTACAGTGATTCACAAGTTTGAATATATTTTAATATACATCTTCAATAAATAATAGGCAATTGAATTTTCTTTACTATTTCTCCCCTTCGTGACGTTTCTTTCATTGATTCTACCATTTTTTTTTTTTTTTTTTTTTTGAGACGGAGTCTCGCTCTGTCCCCAGGCTGGAGTGCAGTGGCCGGATCTCAGCTCACTGCAAGCTCCGCCTCCCGGGTTTACGCCATTCTCCTGCCTCAGCCTCCCGAGTAGCTGGGACTACAGGTGCCCGCCACCTCGCCCGGCTAGTTTTTTGTATTTTTTAGTAGAGACGGGGTTTCACTGTGTTAGCCAGGATGGTCTCGATCTCCTGACCTCGTGATCCGCCCGTCTCGGCCTCCCAAAGTGCTGGGATTACAGGCTTGAGCCACCGCGCCCGGCCGATTCTACCATTTTTCTAATCTACAATTTGGAAAAGCATCCAGAACACAGTCTGACACATAGTATTAGATTGGTGCAAAAGTAATTGTGGCTTTTGTCATTACTACTTTTAATGGAAGGGCCACAACTACTTTTGCACCAACCTTAATACACGATAAATACACAACTCTATTTCCCTTTCTTCCATCTTCTACATCCTTCCTTTCTCTCTCCAATATCCTTCCACGCCTGAACAGCTTAAGCCCTACCTAAATCTCTCTTTGTTTAAGTTAGTGTGTACATCAGTTTCTCTGATCTGATTTATCTGCGAAGGTCCTATTGCTATCATAGAAAGCTTAGCAAGAACCTTGCTAAAATCGTAACTGGAGATGCAATTTGGGAAGGGAAATGGTTAAAGGTGCAAAAAAATAGAAAAGTGTAATTGAATTAGGATAATTGTGTTACAAGTGAAACCATAGATTTATAAGCCATTTCCCAGCCAGTTGCTTGGCATCAATCATCAGACAGTAAAACAAAACTGACATATGAATCAATGTATATAGAGTGAAGGCATGAAAGTGAGATGTATTAGATCTGTAATGTCTACCAATGCAAGAGCCAAATATTTTTCTGTATGGAAACATTTCTAAAAGAAAAATATACCTTTACTAACCTTTTGAACAGCTTTGTGACCTTATGTCCCGCTACTTTAATTAAGTAAAATTATAGTTCCTGACCTTGTATACACTAAGCTATAATTTGATTGGTATTGCGCAGAAATCCATAAATTGAGTCAATGTGAACTTTC
The DNA here is from genome assembly GCF_009764315.1 of Trachypithecus francoisi. NCBI lineage: Eukaryota > Metazoa > Chordata > Mammalia > Primates > Cercopithecidae > Trachypithecus > Trachypithecus francoisi. Next base: position 44,037,675 of record NW_022681453.1, on the reverse strand, counting down.
CAAACAGGATTAATAAATTCTGCCTCTATGTCAGTGGAAAACAGAAGGTCAGACAGAGTGGGATCACAATCATTTCTAATTTACAATGACTAGCACGGTGCTTTCCTTTCAGTGCAGCTGTTTACAAAGATTCAGCCTCTTTTTAAAGCCTCTGTTAAAAAGAGAAGCCTCATGTACTTACTCCCTTTGCCTAAGGTGGAGCTTTCCTCCGTGATGGGTTTTCCACAGCCCTGTGAAGTGCAAGCCCTCAAGTAGAATTTGTACTTGGTAGTTGGATTCAGGTTTGAGAGGTGCCAGCTGGGCTTTGATGGAGTTGTAATGTTAATATCATTTAATTCTCCAATCTCGTAGGTGTCATTTACTAAAGAATAAACATGAACAACAGCTCAAATGTATTTAACCATTCAAGTTGCATTCTTCATTATTTTCATTTCTCCTCATGCTTGTGATATGTAAAGATACATTAATGATTCATAACCATCAACTCATTTAATCCTATGAGGTATGTACAACTACTATGACTATACCATACATGACAAAACTGAGGTCTCACAAGAATAAGTGCTTTGCTCTGATCTTGAGTCTGTAAATTTGCAAACTGGAATTTGAATCCAAACCATGGCCTTTTGACCCCAGAGAAACATCTTTAATCCCTGTGCTATATTGGAGCCAACTGCTCCAGCTTCATAATACCTGTTAATAATAATGAATTTTCCCCATTGCTATATTTTCATTGTACCTGTGAATTAAGTACTTGTAATTTCCTTTTGGAAGAATAATTCAAGATGATAATTTATTTGTGTCTTCTATGGTTTCTAGTTTAACATATGGCCCAAATAGCTACTCAATATACATAGAATCAATAAATGCAAGAATATATTAAATATTTAAGAATATCTACTGTGTACTAAGTACTATGCAAAGTGCTAATTGTAAAAAGCTGAATCAGATAGCTTCTTTCAAAGAATTGCAACCCAACAAAGACATGAGATTTGTGTACCCAGAAGAGACATGAGATTTGTGTAAGAGTGTGGTGTATTATAAGATTACTGTAACAATAATCCAAGAGATAAAATACATCCAAGATAGTGCAGCTGTTAGGGGCAAGAAAGAATATAGAATAAATCCTCTTGACTCTCAGTCCAAGATAGCATAGATGTTTAAAAAATGCATTTATTATTGACATAAAAATGCCTTCCTTGGTCCATAAAATGCAATTCAAATCAATGAAAAGAAAAAACAAACAAACTAGGCACCCAAACATTGGAAAGAAGGATGTGAAATCATCACTCTCTTAGATTTTTTGAAAACATAATTGTGAATGACCACAAAGTCAATTGAAAAACTACTACAATCAATATAAGAATTCAGGAGAGTGTACATAGAGCTCTCATACATATAAATTGCAACAATTTAGACTATTTAAGAGCAATAAGAAAAAGGTAAACTACCTAAAATGTCTTGATCATTTAACAGTGAGAGCAAAATAATTATATATTATTTTATTTTAAAATCCACATATCAAGCAGTTCAGTAATCATTACAATTGTTAATATTTCAACTTCTATATTTTAAGAACTTATTTTTAAATAAACTTAAATGTTACATACAGATCAATATGAAGGTTGGAATTTAATTAGTTGAGTTTCTTATTGTTAGGATAAGAAGGTATACATTTACCAAACAAACTGACATTTAAAAGAATCTTCAAATATTTCTTCAATTCCTACACCATTTTTGAAAACCAGTACACGGAATAAGATAAAGTTAAGAGCTCAACATGTAGAATTGGACTGATCTTGCTTTGCATTCTTAACACTTACTTTACTACTTGACTCTGTGTGAGTATACTCTCTATATCTCAATCCCCTCATTCATAAAATAGTGATAGTACATATCTAATAGATTTCTTACTTTAATGAAACAATGCAAAGAGATACACTTAGTACTGATCCTGCTACACAGCGAGCACTCAAAAGTGCTAAAATCGACTTCTGTTGGGATTAGGCCTGTATGTTTTTAAACATACGTGCTAATTTCAGCAGAAACCATCAGAAGCTAAAGCAAATATGTGACCTGGGTTGCTGGAAGTCTTGAGTTGATGTGAAAGTAGCACAACAGGGCTATGATCAAGTTGACTTGTAAGCAGTGTATGCTGGGTTTCTGTATTTCCGGTGCTTTGAAAATTGATGTCTTGAAAGTCTAAAATTTTCATGATGGGATGTTGCTAAAATTTTCTATAATGTCAATCCCCTAAGTTCCATTTTGAGATGATGCTTAGACTCGAGGACTGTTCAAGATATGAGGCACTACTATTAAAAATGACCTGATTTCATCTGAACACATTCACGTTACTCTAGTTGCACAGCAGCATGTGCGCAGAGCCCATGCTGAGTAATGCTCCAAAGACAATTATTTAGTCCTCTCAATATCATCTCCATGAAACAGCGAGCAACCCATAGAGAATTTGATAAACACAAGTATATTTAAGGTTGAGTATGCAAGCATATATCTGAGACAGAAGAGGTAGTGTGCTTTGAATCTCCATCACATCACTCAATAACTCTTTTGCATTTTTCCTACTTCTCCAAACATCTTACATATAAACATTAAACGCATGTTTTGTGTACTCATCAGCACACTGCTTTTTTTCTAAAACAGGTAAGCAAACCTTTCAGTAAAGGGCCAGATGGTAAACATTTAGCCTTTGTAGGCCATGTAGTCTCTGTTGAGATGACAACTTTACCACTCCAGGGAGAAAGCAGCTATAGACATACATAAATAAGTGGACATGGCCATGTCGTCATAAAACTTTATTCCTAAAAACAGGCAGCAGGCTGAATTTGGCATGCAAGCCAGTTTACAAGCCCCTGGGCTACAAGGAAGAATGGCAGCTTACAAACCATGGCCTTAAGTGATCATTAGACTTCCAACATAGCAAACAGAATACTCAATCAAAAAGTGAAATTTAACAAGTTAACTCCAATTCAAATTTCTACTTACTTATCTGATATTGCAAAAGATAGCCAGTTAAGTTTCCATTTAATTTCTTAGGTAGTCCCCAGGATAAAGTGGCAGTGTCTTCATCAACTTTGATGACCTTGAGAAAAGTTGGCTGTTCAGGTACTAGGAAACACAAGACCAAAAATAAACTCACATAAATTAGCAAAATTCAAAAAAGCCCTATTATATTATAAATTTTATTGAAATTGACAAGCCAACTCATCTGAAGTAAATATTAATTAACTACTAATAAAGAAGAATGTTTATTTTATTTATTTATTTATTTTGAGACAGAGTCTTGCTCTGTGGCCCAGGCTAGACGGAGTGCAGTGGCCCGATCTCTGCTCATTGCAACCTCTGCCTCCCAGGTTCAAGTGATTCTCCTGCCTCAGCCTCCCAAGTAGCTGGGACTACAGGCGTGCACTACCACATCTGGCTAATTTTTGTATTTTTAGTAGAGACAGGATTTCATTATGTTGGCCAAGCTGGTTTGGAATTCCTGACTTCAAGTTATCCATCTGCCTTGGCCTCTCAAAGTGCTGGAATTTACGGGCATGAACCACCATGCCTGGCCATAATGAAGAATGTTTAATGTGGCCATGGATCACCTCCATTTTTGACATGACTCTCCATCGTTACCCTCTCACCTCCTTCTGGTGTTTGAAATATATAAGGCTCACTTTCAGGACCAGCTCCTTTAGAGTTATAGGCTAAAACTGTTAAGTGAAATTCACTAAAGGCATCTAAGGAAGGAACCATTCCAGAGTTTCTTTGTCCTGAAAATCTTAGAACATTCACTTCTTTGGGATATGTTCTTCCATCCAACAGACTTTTTGTTTTCCACCAATTTATCTGCAATGAAAACAAAAATCTTTTAATATATCCATCGTGGTGGCAGATTCTCTTTGGCTTCTTCTGAAATCAGTTCTTATTTATTCTCAGATACCAATTCAACAACAAGAAGAAAAACCATGATAAAAACCTGATAGCCTTTCAGACGTCCATGTACTCTGTCCTTTGGAATTGTTGACCAGGTAACTTTAACTAATGTACTGTTTATAACGTCCACCCCATGGATCACTGGAGCTGTATCAGGATCTGTTAATCGTATAAGATTGATTAGTTTTCAATAACCTGCACATGTGATTATTAGGACCCTTTTCAAAAATTTTCATAATGTTTCTTCTGGAGAAAGCACTTTTATGAAATTCATTCCAAATGGAACCAAAAGAGTTTCTCATGATAGATAAGTTTATCAGCCCAAATAGATTTCCCAAAGAAGAGGAGAGCCTGTATCACACTGAGAAACAAAGCCCTCCAGATAGATACAATATGGGCAAATAAAACCAGAAACTATTCTGTGGGCATCTTGGTTTTGGAAGCAAGTGAATTAAACTAGTAATATAAATAAAATTGGTTGCGATTTTTGTTAATCAAGTATTAATAACAGTTAACATTTGAGCATATGCTATATGTCAGGCACTGTTCTAAGGGCCTTACCTCAACTGGCTCATACAACCCTATGAAGAGGACATTATTATCTCTATTCTGTAGGAGTTCTTACTACAGAGGAATAAGCTGAATACAGAGGAGTCAAGACTAATACTATCTTAATTCGCATGTGTTATGTGTTTTTTATGCTTTTATTTGGGTAAAAGAATTTAGACAGCTGGTGAGTAATGAGTTGGCTATTTCTCATTCTCAACCTTCTTCTATTTTTGGATCAAATTATTATTTTAGATGCTGGGAAGGCAATGAGAATAATCCCTAATATTATTCAAAGCATTCACAATACAGAATGCAGTGTTTTTTCTCCTTCCAATAACCTATTTGCAACAGTTACTGTGGCATCAGAATGTGTGTGTGAGTATAAATCTATATATAAATCTGGGTGTATATCTCATCAGTATTAGGAAAGCTCCAGACATGCCACTGAAGCCCAGGGCATGACAGCAAGTGACTGTTAGGGGATCCTTGACAAGTAAGGGCAAATATACTTGAAAATCTTATGACAGTTATGTGACTTTAAATGATTGCAGTGATAATTCCTGATTTTCAATGTAGGAAGAGCTTTATAGGAAACTGAATAAAATGCAAACTTTCAATATACTTCCTTGGTACTGTATACTGATCAACTGTCCTCCAGTCAATCCTAAGATAGAAATCATGTGTTATGTTTCTTTTTATCTCCCATGGCTAACACAACCTCTTTGCGTGCACTAGTTGTTCACAAATATTTGTTGACAGAAGTACAATATATTTGAGAGCAACAGTTATTGACGTGCTTAGCAGTTTTAGTGCATCACTTACAGTCTTCTCCAGAATAGAGAGTCACTGACTGAGGGGCAGGCCCAGATCCTAGTTGATTTATAGCCTGGACTTTGACATCATAAGGGGCATAGACAGCAGGCGTCATCACCCTCAACGTGTGGTTTGTGACTGTTTCTTCTTCCCACTCCACTGGGGCTCCCTGTGGCTTCCAGGTCACTCTGTACTCTAGGCCTGGTCCATTCTGCTCCATGGATTTCAAAGGCTAAAACAGAAGTCGAAACTCATTCAGTCTGATCACAGACGTGTTGACTCAGAGATGGTGGTGAACCACCCTAAGTGGTATAAGGAACAACGCAATGGAAGGATCATTTGTTGAGAGATCTTAAATCCCCCTTCTTGGTTTAGAGACGGTTGTGAAAAAGTTTTGTCATCATATGAGCTTAAGTATGAAAATTAATCCCTTACCTCCCCAAGAAATGAGCAGCCTACACATCAGATGCCTGGATTATGTCCTTATGATAAAGTCTAAGTTTTCATACATGAAGGAAGTTACAAAGAAATGCCACGAAGTGTTTTAGCTTTTTGCTTATGCTTTCCACTACATTCCACCTTTTCATTTTCAAAAAACAGACTGAAATGAAAAATAATATGGCCACGAATTCTTTGGTTGTGAATGGGATTCTCCCATGGCTTTTTGAAGAAAATTCTTTCTTGTACTTGGTTCTCTCCTTCTTCATTTTTCTTCCATAAGAAGAGACAGATTATGTATACATATTTGGACACTATGCATGTTTATACTTTAATACAAAGAAGCAGTAGCTCCTCTATCTAATAATTTCCCAGCTCCTTGACCATTCTTTATTTTTCTTTAAGAAAAAATGTCTCCCTTATCCACTTTGTTTTGCTGCATAGAAATATTTGGAGGAATAATGTCTTTCTTTTTTTTTTTTTTTTCCTTAAGATGGAGTTTCACTCCTGTTGCCCAGGCTGGAGTGCAGTGATGTGGTCTCAGCTCACTGCAACCTCCGTATCCCGGGCTCAAGTGATTCTCCTTCCTCAGCCTCCCAAGTAGCTGGGATTATAGGCATGCACCACCACGCCTGGCTACTTTTGTATTTTTAGTAGAGACAGGGTTTCTCCATGTTGGTCAGGCTCGTCTTAAACTCCCAACCTCAAGTGATCCACCTGCCTCAGCCTCCCAAAGTGCTGGGATTACAGGCATGAGCCACCGCACCCAGCCTGGAGGAATAATTTCTAGTATGGGAAACTGGGTATTTCCACTTTAGTTTTTAATTGAGCAACAGTTTAATTTAAAAACAATAATATGGTTTAAACTGCCTGTTTAATTTCAAAGATAATGGAATTGTGCATTGAAATGAATCAGTTACATAAAATATGTTTAATATATGATTTTAATCCTAAATTTAAGGTTCACCTATATAAACAGTAATTTTGTCTGGATATGTGAGTGAGTCAACAATGTCATACATAGTGTTCTTAAAGAATTGTAACCCTTCACAACTTAATCTAATTTACTAAAACACTTATTAGAGGCATTGCTTGGAATTAAGTTGAAAGCATAGTGACATATCAGCAAAATAATTTTAAGCATATGCCTATTCCAACGTGAATAAACTAAACTAACTAGGAGAAAAAAAATCAAAACAAAATGAAAACTTTCTGAGATTTTTCTGCAGACCTTGCTTATACTTCCATTCATTGGAAAGTTTTGTTCCAAGATATTTTGGAGTGTGAAATGGATATACATTCACCAGGGGCTTTAGCATTGTCCCAGTGAATTAGGCCATGAGTCTGTAGGGCCGTACTGCAATGTGGAATGATAGTTTCCTTCAGTCCCTACTGACAATAAGTGTGTTTAAATAATACTATTCATTTTACACATTTTGCTCCAAAGAAAGGAGTTAAATTTAATAAAGTTCTCCGACAAATTTTAAATAAATAAATAATAAACCATAACACTTTAAACAAAAATATTTTAGCTATGTTATCGGCCTTTTTAGTACCCAGGAACCCAAATAAACAGCCTGAATGCTTTGTATTTGACTTTGAGGCAATGCCTACTGAACCTCAGATGTTTCCCAAATAATCTCTTCAACAAAGAACAGAAGGAGCAAGGGCAGAGTAAGCAGGAAGGCCACCAGCCTTCCCTTCCCTCTGCCTCTCGTGAAATAGCCCACGAGGAAGGAGTCTCTAGAAAACAGGTTCTTAACTTGGGGTGTAGGAATCTCTAGATGGGGTACATGTGTATCCTTTAAAGGATCTGAGAAGCCAATGATATCTTTAGTATGACTTTTTGTGTATAATTTTCTAGAAAAAGATCCTGTACTTCCAACATAGTTTCAAAGACATCTATGAACCAAGCAAGGTTATAACTATTAAGCTAGAAAACAGAAAGACTTCTGTCCTGCCTTAATTCTGTTGTTTAAAAAATTGTTGAACATTTTTATTTATTTTTAATTGAGAAATAAAAATTGTATATACTTATGTACAACATGCTTTGAAATATGTATACATTGTGGAATGGCTAAATTGAGCTGCTCAAAATATATGTTACTTCATATACTTATTTTTTATGATAGAACACTTAAAACCTAGTCTCTCAACAATTTTCAAGAATACAATATATTGTTATCTACTATAGTCACTAGGTTATGCAATATTTCATCTGATTCCACTTAATTTCATTTTAAAGCCAGTAGATCTTCTTATTATACTTATAATATAAATAATAAAACCTAGATCCATTAGGAATTAACTACCTTGGATGTGATCACATAAGCATGTAATTAAAGATGTTCCTGCTTCCAACATTAGTGGGGTTTTAGGACTTTTGGTTTTGTTTTTGGTGTCCTTTAAGTTTGAAATGTGTTACTGTATTGACCAAAGCTAAAAATTCACATACCTACGCTTAAGAACAATGGAAACTCTCAGGCAAAAATTACTCTGATACAGGTATTTAACTGATGAGGTTGCAGTAGACTCTTTTGTCCTGTTTTGTGAGTAGAACATTACAATGTTTGAACACTCAAAATATATGAGTGAGTCATGACCCACTTAATATAGGAAAAGTGAATGTTTGAAGGTAATGCTAACTAAAAAGCCTAGTTCTACCATTCAGTTAAATTGTATTGTTATTTGAATTCAATCATATTTAATGTTAAATGTAAAACATAAACAAATAAGCAAAACTTAGGGACATCCAGTCTGTACCTAGTGCTCATCTTCATTGTTAATTCTTTTGGGAAAGATCAGCTTTTTTTTTTTTTTTTTTTTTCCAAAGTATGTCTCTCTGACCGTTATCATGTAGATAGGAATTATTTTGGGTACATCTCTGGAGGGGCTCCGGTAATTCATTCACAATGCTATCTGATTGTGAAACTGGGAAAAGCCTGGAGTCTAACTCCTTTCCATAAGATGATCCATACAGAGCAATACTTAATGAATGAATGTTCTTAAATTTCACTGGCTGTGTCAGTAGTGACTAGATCTCTGACACATCAAGATAATAGGAGACACCATGGGACATATTGGGAATGTAACTGTCAGTCTAGATCCAATTCCTGTGACTACTTCCTTCCTCTAATCAATTAATTACTAGATTACATGCCATTTGCTCCTCAAAAACAAATTATAAATGCTTTTTTTTTTTTGGCTTTTTTTTTTTTTTTTTTGAGATAGAGTCTCACTCTGTCACCCAGGCTGGAGTGCAGTGGTGTGATCTCAACTCACTGTAACCTCCACCTCCCAGGTTCAAGTGATTTTTCTGCCTCAGCCTCCCAATTAGCGGGGATAACAGGCATGCACCACCACACCTGGCTAATATTCATATTTTTAGTAGAGAGGCAGTTTCACCATATTGTCCAGGCTGGTCTCAAACTCCTGACCTTGTGATCTGCCCACCTTGGCCTCCCAAAGTGCTGGGATTACAAGCGTGAGCCGCTGTACCTGGCCATAGATGCTTTTTTATTATAGCCACATTCTTACAAGAAGAGAGCATTAATAATCAATCCTGTGTATCTTCGGGGTAATAAAAAATGACTTGTGAGTGAGAGGAGCAGTCAAAAAGACTGAAGATTTCTGGCCTTTTTTCCATGTGACACAGCCCATGGCATCTGGGTGAGATTAAACTCTGAGATTCCCAGTTTCTCTGTATGACATATAAGACTGACGCCATCGTGAACCACAGCCCTCCCAAAGGAGTAGTGAAGATTAATGAGTTAATGTTACTGGAACATGATGTGCTTCTCTGAGGAACCGATTGGCAAATACACAGTATTATTGTTATCTAACCGACTATATTATCTATTTTATGAAAATTTCTATGGAACTTAAGGGAGGATAAGACAGATATACCCTAAAAGACTAACATCATTTTAGATTATAAATTAAGTAATTATCAAGACTATGTGGTAGTAACTATTTATAACCACAAATTCAAGGAAAGAAATAATATTCTTGAATATATTTCATTTCTATGTATTACCATTTTTTTTAAAAAAAATCCACACCTTAAACTTGTAAAACTTAATTTCACTGAAGTGGAAATAAAGAGCTAATTTTGATCTAAAAAATATTGACTAAATATTTTGCAGGTATGGGCCATTTGATTGTGTAATGAGTTCAAACACCAACATATGAGGATAAAAAGCAAACTAAACTTTGTGCATTTTAAAATTCTCCCAAGAATTATCCCTGGAATGAGTTGTGGAAATAAATTACTATATTTCAGCATACATTAAAAAATGTTCTATGTTTACACAAAGTTTTGTAAACTCAATGTTGGAGGCCTATTACTCATCAGAATGGTTGAATGATAATTTCCTTTTAGGTAGGTCAATATACTCATCATGAAATACATCCAAGTAGTAGAGGTAAAACAAAATTCCCCACTGTTACAGAAGAAATTTGGAAATGACCCTAGAATAATTAAAATTATCTGGGTAGATGTACATTATTATGCAAAATTCAAATGGTGAAGTCTATTTAATAACATTTAACGGAGATATGTAAAGGAGGAAAAACTGAGGTTTGGAGTCCAAAGATCCTCATATATAAATCCTAGCTTTGTGGATTTCTGGTTGTGTGGTGATGGGCAAGACATTCATTATCCTGGATGCCATCTTCAGGTCTAGAATAAGGCGTTCATGATGCTTTCTTCACAAGATCATCCTCAGAATTATTAGGAAGGAGAATACAAAATGTCTACCGGTGTTTAATGAGGGGTGAATATTCTTTGGGGGGTCATCAGTTTGATATGCATAATATCTGGTAGATTATACTAAATTAATTAAAGATTTTCAGTATTTTTTGAATGGAAGAGAATCTAGAATATTGTTAATTAAACTATTAATAATTTGAAACTTTTGGTAATGTATTACAACTAAATCAATCTGTATAATCTTCCCGAAATTGTTGACTAGTGTTAAACTCGGTTTCATAACATCATTTTAATCACAATGATCTTTAAAATTTACAATGATGATGATGACTCACAAGTTCATTTCATTTCCAAATCTTATCTTTGTCTTTAAAAAATATTGTGCTATCATTGTAGTTAGCATGCAGACCTAAGAGGAAGAGAAAAAGAGTACAAAGAAATATATATTAAGGAATACACACCTCCCACTTTATAATCATTTCCTTTGGTTGAGAGGCTTGAACCCTTATGTTTTGTGGATTCCTATCTGGAGCTGAAAAATTAAAAACATTAACATTATTTTTCCTTTTAACCCATAGGTAAGTCATCATATCACAACTCCTCCCCCCAAAAACCACAGATAATTAAATAAGTTTGATTGTACTTATTAATTTATATCTGGTCCAGTTCCTAAAAAGATTTAAGGTAGCTTTTAAATATATATTTTATTTAAAACAGTAAAATAGTCTTCTTGGAGTGAAATAATTATTATCCAGTGGAGAGTAGATGGTTTACTATATATGTCTTAATTTTGAATCTGCTTTTAAAATTTTTAAAACTGCTTTCTAAAATTCTGAACTTGCTTTTTAAAAATACATATTTTAATTTAAGCCTGCTCTATTTTTTCTATTAGAATTGTCATTAGAAACATATGTGGTGAATATTTGCCTTTAGAAGAATAAAATAAACACCATGTATTAATATCAGCAGCCAAGTTTTAAGGGCGTCAAACAGAACAAAACCTGTAAAGTAGTCATGGATATTTTTAGATGGATTCATTTTATTAGAAATAGCTAAATGTGGAGTTTAGTGCAAAGGCTGATGTACACTAAAATCATGCAAGTGTTAATTTCTATCTGATTCAGTTATCACCATGACTTGCTTTTACTCAGTCCAAAAAGGAAATTATATCCTAGAGTATTTATTTTAGCGAAGGAAAAATAAAATATCATACTATGACCACATTGATGATCAATAACAATTCAGTAATACAAATTTTAGCACAGTCATTCTTGAGATTTTTTCAAAAGCATCTTGGAAATTTAGATTGATGTTGAAACACAAGAAAAGACACTTAATGCATACAAATTAATAATGTTAGATATCTATATATATTGAACTTTAATTTAGAACTTACTTGATGATATCTGGTTAAATTTGATGTTTAGCCATCAGAAATTACTGAAAGTAATTTTTTTTTCATATGTCACTCCCCTAATTTCCTGCTTCTATCTAACTCGTATGTAATACTTCTGAGACGCGTGTGCTTTGAATATTTTGTGTGCTGTTTATACAACTATTAATGCTATTTGGAGAAATCTAAAATCCTACATTACTCTATCAATCTTTTTTAAGATGTTCAGAGATGGGGACAAACAAATATTTTGTTAGAAACCTGATGTGAGAACCTGCATACCTGCTGGTGGTGTTTCATGATGGTCTGACGGCTGGCTAGGTTGACTTCTCCCTACTTCATTCACGGCTATGACCCTGAACTGGTATCTCACAAATGGAGCCAAAGGTAAGATAACTGTGGTTTTCCTTCCTTGGACTCTGGTCAGTTCCTCCCACCTTCCAGGCTCTTCTTTGTTTCCTTCAAATTCAACAATATACTCTGGGAAAAACATTAAAACGGGGAAAGAAACATTAGAATATATGGAGTATGAATAAGTTATACCAAAATTTATACCCAATATTAAAAGTTCAAAAGGATGTTATAAGAAGAATAATCCACTAAGGCTGGTTTAAAAATGGCTTCACTATTAATTTTGAGTATCCAGAGTAATGAAAACAGTTATCCCAAGTCTTCCTACCGCTAATATTGCTATTGTGGTCATCTCCAGCTTCCCAGCTCAGCCGAACACTCCTGTTCTGTCTTTCAGACAAGTGAAGGTTTTCAGGTGGATCCGGAACATCTAATTAACAAAGGGAGGGAAAATGTAGATAATTGCCTTTGTTTATCTGATTCTCTTCCTCAGACACATTGCCAGCTACCCTGAGACAGAGCAGTTACCACTCTCTTAGGGACCTGGGGAGCCCCTGACATATGGAAGTGAAAGGTGGAGTTTCAAGGCTAATTCAGGCACCTAGCTAGCCCTAAGAAGTAAATAAACAGCTTGATAAGAATGAAGGTAATGTAGCTTTAAACAATAGCCAAGGAAGTTAGAGTCACAGGGATGTTTGGTTCCCCTATAGAAACTGAAGATAATGTCTTCATATATGTCTCTAAGTTGTTTTTCTGGAACCCAGACTGTCACCAAATACCTTTGCTGGCATGGAGACTTCAGATAAGGGGAAACTGAAGTCTGAGCTCTGACCATCATTTTTTTGTAAATTTCTTCCTGAGGGGCCTCAAGGGAGCCACGTCCATGAGTCAGAGTTAATCTTCTTTTTGGTTGACTCCCAATTTTTAAATAAAGCCTCTCTTCCTTAACCAATTGCAAACCAGAACATCTTAGAATCTACCTAAGTTGGCTCAAGCCTGTAATCCCAGCACTTTGGGAGGCCGAGACGGGCGGATCACGAGGTCAGGAGATCGAGACCATCCTGGCGAACACAGTGAAACCCCGTCTCTACTAAAAATACAAAAAAAAAACTAGCCGGGCGAGGTGGCGGGTGCCTGTAGTCCCAGCTACTCGGGAGGCTGAGGCAGGAGAATGGCGTAAACCCGGGAGGCGGAGCTTGCAGTGAGCTGAGATCCGGCCACTGCACTCCAGTCCGGGCGACAGAGCGAGACTCCGCCTCAAAAAAAAAAAAAAAAAAAAAAAAAAAGAATCTACCTAAGTAAGCCATGTCCCATCCCCACTTAAAGATATCTCACCCTTTTAGGTATAAACCAATGTGTAACCTCAAAGTATTAATTTACTTTTTTGCCTGTAGCATTTGCTTTCCTGAAATTTACTCCCACTTTTAGACACCCTCACCTGCAAGCCATCGTGGAGGTTGGGACTTAAGCGTGAACTGACCCGTTCTTGTTTGGTGCCCTGCAGATAAATGTTCCTTTCTTCCACTGCAAACCTCAGTTTAGACACCTGGTCTTACTGCACTGGGTTGGTGACCCCAGTTTGGTTCCATAAAAACCCTTCTTTTCTGGATCCATGTCTCCACTATGCTCAATCGCATCAGCCTCTGGGGTCTGGGGTTCTTTGTAAACTGCGGCATCTTCGCATGTACTCCCCAGTGGACCATATTACCTCCCTCTTCTCTGATTGTGGTCTCAAGGGGTTATCCTTGACCAGGGACATCAGAATTCTTTTGGGAGTAGTTAGTAACAATGAAGATTCCTAGGCCCTATTTGTGGCTTACTGAGGAAGGTGGACCAAGGAATCTGCGTTTGCAAACAAGTTATTTGGATGGCGATTAGGCATACTCAAGTTTGAGAAACATGATGTATCTCAAATGAATCATTTCTATTTGTCCAGTTCATATTTGTTTTTATGCCTGATTCAACTCCAAGAGCAGGGGTCATATTTTATTACGCTTTGCGTTGCCCACAGTGCCTCACACATAAATGTTTTGTAACTAAATAAATCAGTGAAAAAGATATTATTACTTCAATCATGCATATAATTATTATATTAAATCAATAAAAATTAGGTCCTATGGTTACAGAAAAAGAGAGAGAACATGAGCTCTGCCTTTCTTTTTTGCAACTGCGTTGGATTTTTATCGTCATTGATAACAATGAATTTTCATTACAGCTACTTTGATACCTTCTTGACCTGGAGTTCTCTAAAGGAGTAGGAAGGCAGTTTATATAGGAAGAGGGAGATTTGGCATTGTTAAATGTTGTGACAGAAACTGGAAAATTAAGTAAGTAAATGATCACAAATTTTCCAGTGCTAAAGAAAATGAAAATTTCTGGTACTTTGAAAATAAAGCAACAATCTTATTGCTAAAGGCCTTTACTCTTAAAATTTGATTTGAATTCTCTCAAGTATTGGAGGACTTTTATCTTTTTGCAGAAGAGTAAAGGAAGGTATTATGTAATGTAGCCTTTCAATGGGCTCTTTCTTCTCCTGGTGGAAAGCACCGTCTATTGCTCCTCCTGAATATTTGTTAATTGTTAGAAATTTACATTGACAAAAAGCATTGTTTCCAATTCAGAATAGAGAACATGCATTTTAAAAACTGTGGTTCATGACTGTCCAAACATTAAAGCCTTAAATAAAAAGTTATTTCTTAAGTTATTTCTTCAATAGGTTTCAGAATCTCTGAGCTCAGAGAACTTCAGTTTCTCTTCAGTATTTACTGAGTCCACTAATTTCTGAAGTTTCCTGAAGTAAACTAAGGCTGCATGTTACATCTGACATTAAAATCGGGCTCCTCTGCGAATCCTATGGAGCTAGAACTGATGAACTTGCAACTGAGACTTTTAAAAAATGATATCCTGAAAGCATGTGTATGTCAATGCTTTTAAAAATAACTTTTGATTAAAGTGGATCAAGTATATGCTTTTAAAAATTGTTTTCCAAGAGGGAAAACATAGTCTTTTAGAAACCTCACATGTGTCTATATAATTATTTATTATTGTCAATTGTTGAGAGATGCTTTGGTTAATCAGAAGTTGGTCTAAAGAAAAACGAATGTAAATTTTGAAATATAAAGTTCAAAATTTATTTTTATTCAAAGTTATTTTTATTTTTATTCTGTAAACATTGGTAGATTAGTGCATACATAAACAGTACATATAATCGTAGGCAAAATTTATGTAGAATTTTAAAAATTAACAGTTCCAAAAACGGCAGCCTAATCGCAAGAATGAAATTTTAAATTTTGTAAGGAAATTGAGAAGGGAAGCACCAAGCAGTAGGGGACTCAGTCCCTTTGGTGGCTGCCATTGTTCAAAATACTTAGGGACAAAGCACACGGAGCCTGAACTCACCCCTCTACTCACTGGGCCTGGGATGAATTCCAGTGTATCTGAAGCTCAACTACTTTATCATTAGGGGATTAAACGTTTCTGTTTGGAGAGACCTGAAAATGCTCAAATACCCACGGGCCAAACATTTTGCCTAAAGGTATAATTCTACCGAGCCAACTCGACAACTCTATAAATTCATACCTTCTACGAGTGGAAACTGCGCTTTTATTTTTAGAACCCAACTTGATGGCTATTTGTTTCACCTGAGGCGGGGTGGCCATTCGCTTCTCTTGAAGAGATCCAGCCTGTTGACCCATTTTTTATCAGCCTGTCTCAGAAGAGACTGAATTTTCTCCCGCGGTCTGTACCACCACCTCCCTTGTTCACAACCTAACAGTGGGTCCCAACAGCTGGAGTGCTAAGGATACAAAGGTCTGTTAATAACAGTGATTAATGTAGACATATGATAAAGAAGGGTGGGCAAAACCAATACTTTTAAGGAATATCTGCAAACAAAAGGAAAGACTAAATGGTGGCCATTGAAACAGAACAAATGTCTGTAGCTGTTAGGGTCCCCACAGAAAATTAATGAATAACTCACACAAATTTAGGATAGTTCCAAAACGTTTTAATAAAACATCTTTTAAAAGATGTGGGCAGGATGTTCGGTAGGTTGGGTGTGAGAGAGACTTGAAATATTGGTGGTGGGATGCGGCTGTTAGAGTCCAATCAGAAGGAATGGTGTGAGGAGACCCTGTCTACAGAAGCTATGACTTTGGCAGTGGAACACAGCCAGTCCACGGGACGGAAGTAGGGAGAATCAATACAACACTCCAAATGGCCCTCCACTTACTGAACCAAATAATAGCTGGAAGGCAAGTGGTTTGCTGATGTTGTCCTTACAAGCAACCTTTCTAGGTCAAAGAGCCGGTAGACAGTGAATCTGAAAGGGAAATTTTGGAAAACATCCAGCAGATGATCTAGATGATCTAAGAGCTTTAAACATTGGTGATTCTGGGGGTAATTGCATTGATTACACTAGTGAAGTGTGCACACTGTTTCCTAATTAGTACTTTCATTAACAACAACAACAACAAAAATCAAAGACATTCCTTTGCAGAATGCTGGAAGTTCCTCCCCATCCTTCCGGGAACCCTGGGAACTCAGCCTGTGCCTTTGGGTTAGAGATGACCACCGTGCATCCACCTCTCAACCCCTACCGAGATCCTCCAATCTAGCCCACCTCCATTCCTCGGCCCCATTTCTTTGCACACCAGGAAAGAGTAGCTCAAGAGTGCTAGGAACTCAATCATGCTTTATTTTTCTTTCTGCTGATAGCATCACTTACCTCCCACTGCTATTGTCAAATTAACACATGTGGGGAAAAAATTAAGCATTAATTAACTTCTTTTATATGAAAAGAGGAGAAAGGACTTGAAATTGTGTTGCTTTTGAAACAAAAATTTCAAATTAACAATATATGCTCAGGGGCTCAAATAATCGTTAGCTATATTGACCAGGAACGATGGAATTTAATCAGAAATGTAGAAATGAACAGATTTCTCATTAGTTAGTGCACTTACCAAGAACAGTCACTTGAGTTATATCTGCAGCACTATCTAGAGCAGTATGAGCTGAACAGCAGTAAATACCTTGGTCCTCTAAAGTTACATTAGATATGGTCAAATTAGCTCCATCAATAATTATCCTGTCAGAAAAAAAGTGAGTACATTATGAGAAGGAAAACAATAGAAATAATAGAAAGCCAATCCTTTTAAAAATGCATATTCCTCATTGAAAACAATCTAAGATTTAAAACCAAATTTATGCAGTGCAAATTTGATTAGAGAATGCCACAGTTGAAACCTGGAGATAAAAAATTATTCTAGCATACACAAATGTCTACAGAGCCATAAACAAAATCACATTAAAAATTATTATGAAATCTAACCATCTGTTTGCACGGGTCACTGATGGAACCGTGTGTTGCCTGGTACCATACCTTACAACGGCCAAGATATATTATTTGAGTAATTCTTAAGGTATTTTTAAGAATTACTATATAGGCTATATAGGCTCAATTGGAGTGCTTCTTACAAAAGCAGATTCCTGAATTCCATCTCCATTCCACGGAACCACAATACCTGAGATGGAGTCTGCTAATCTCAGTTTTTCACAAGTTTCTCCTTTCTCTGCCCCTCCACTCCCAAGTAGAATGCATATTAAGATCTGATAGCAATTAAAGCATATGACTTATTTGAACAGTAGATGGCAGTGTAATACTTCTTTTTGCAAATCATTTCACCTCCTTTTTATCATTTGTTCTTTTACCAATTTGCGATCAGGTTTATTATGAGAAAATTGCTTCTTTATAAATTTCACCTTTTACCCTGTACCTTTGTATTGTCGCCATAACTATTAAAGTATTTTTCCAGTTCCATAAAACGTAAAATGTATTCACAATAATCAGCATTTTGTTGAAATAATTTAAATAGTGTCTTCCTTGTGAGGAGGAAAGGAGGCTCACATAATTAATATTTTTAATGTACATTTCATATAAAATGCTGAGAATTTTGAATTATATAAACCTGCTTTAAATTGCAGTGGAATGAAACAGTTATTTTGATTATAGACAGAATCAGCCCTTATTCCTACACCAATAAGAGAAAGATTTGCCAACCAATATTACCTTGAATTGTTAATCAAGAATCTCACTATAATTCTAGACATAATAAAACTTTGACATGAACTAACATCTCAGGTCATGTTAGTCAGGTGTCCATTTGATTCGATATTAGAATATTGCACATCCTGACAATTTTTGAAAAACTTACCTCAGTAGATGAAAGAATAGACTTTAATAACCTCTTGAAATAGGGCCTTTGTGCCCTGCATGAGAGTCCATAGTAGCTGAAATCTTGCCAAGATTTGAACCCTGGCATGGGGTGCTTTAGGCCAGAGAAGAAAGCTACCAATTTATTGGCAAGTCATAGTTGCATGATGCCTTGTTTCCAGTCTCACAAATGTACCTTAGGTGCCTGAAATTAATCAAGGTTGGGTGCCTCACTAGTCCTCGAAATGCAGTAGGTATGGTATACCTGAAGAACTTATTAAAAATATAATATTCCAGCCTCAGTCCAGGTTCCAAATCAGTACATTTGGAGATGGGGCAAGGGCCATTGCATTTGAACATGAAGCCTAGATAATTCTGCCACACATCAAAATCTGACAACTATTTGCCTTAGCAGGGTCACACTATGTTGTGCTGCAGTAAGAGACAGCTCCAAATTCTCCATGCCTAAGAACAAAATCACTTATTTCTCCCTCACATTATGTTCCCATCATAGGTCAGTTGGATTCTGCTTTAAAAAGTTGCATCATTTCTACTCTTATGGCACCTGATCTCTTAGAAGCAGCTAAAAAGCATCTTCACATCTTTGTGTCCCAATCTTTTCCTCTGTTTGCCTTCACCTGCTTAATTACCTTGCCTGAGAAATGTATCTACTAAAACCACTCAATTCCTTCATTTGCAGCATCCTGTCTGCTAGTTCCTAATCCATGTTAGCAGCCAATCTTGTCTTACCCTGTTCAGCTGAGTAGTATTTGTGTTTCATTGAAGGCACCATGACAAAATGATTCTCTCTTTGGAGACCTGTGTTTGGAGCTCAGTTCCATCAATTATTATCTGTACAACCTTGAATAAAACATTGAGCCTAATTCATCTTATCTGAAAAATGGGGATAACAATATTTTCTTTCTCTTTAGGAGAATTAAATGAGGTAAAGCACATAAAGTGATTAGTGTATACAGCCTGGCGGAGTATGTGCTCAGAGAGTGTTACTAATAATATTAATCAAATGGATTTCATTCATTTTTGGCTTATCGCTAATCACATTTCTCATGGTTGATGTTTTAATGTTCCCAACTCCCATTTCTCCTGCCTCTCTGCTTGAACAAATTATCTTCTTTCCTAATTTGTTAGAAAGAAACCTTTCACTATGATTGTCTTATAATCTTTGCATCTCCAGCTTCTCCCCTCCCTCTTTCATTTGCCACTATTTCTGGAGGGGAAAAAAAGCAGCTCCTATTTGATGCCAAGGAAAAACCCTCCCACTGGATTCTCAGGGCCCTTTCCTCCCACGCCCTCCTAGTTATCAGTATATCCCACTTTTCATGCTACAGTGGTCTTTCCCGCAGGGCTAGGTCCCTCACTTTGCCTCCAGTTATGAACAGTCCCCACTACCTTTGTTAAGCACAGTATAAATTCTAAAAATGGTTTCATATCCATGCTCCATTTCATTTTTCATAACCATAGTGTATGGTCTATATTTTATATGGTCTATAGCCACCTGCAGGTTGGAAATCCACAGAAAATTCCTTGGGGGCATTTCAATCTACCTAATAGCATTACTGCGAGGACTAAAGAGAGAAAGCGTGTACGGGAAGTACTAACATAAGATGAAGCCCCATAGGTCTAATGGTTCAGAGTGGCAGTTTCCAGCACTTACTGCATCCCTGCACAAGAAAGGGGACAAGAGCGAAGAGAAGAAGGAATTTTCACTTGTCATCATGTATATTTGATTAGAAATTTAACCTCCCTTTAGGTTAAAGCTTCTGGTCTTCTGCATAGTAATAAGAAGGTGTCTCAGCAGAAGGTAAGAAGCATGAGGTTACTGATAAGGCCTTCTAGAAATTTAGCAGATACCTGTGACTTCTACTCCCTGCTATATCTCCATGCCTGCCATTGGCAGCAGTCAGGGCCAGCCAGCAGCAGTTACTCCCAGCCTTCCTCGCTCCTGGGGCCTCTTCTGAGCTAAGGTTATTGTCCTTTATCCCTGCCACTTGTTTAGGGAAATTGGCAGAACATATGTGTCACTTGCTCAGTCCACTCAGATAGCCAGAGGTTCATTTCAGTGTCAGCTATTGCATCCTGCGGGAATTGTAAAACTGGGCCACATGAAAAGGCTGCTTAGGGCTTCTGGGTTCAAAGCCTAAATGTACATGTCATATTACTAACAAGCCATGGGTATCTGATTCCCTTCTTGGCTGTAGCCCAGAGGTCACGTGGAAGACCCTGGATAGTCAGGCTGTAGTAACAAAAGAGGCAGAATTTAGGCATGTCTGAGCAGTTGGCAGATCAGCGGAGACCTAACCTGAGGCTGGAGATCTGTATTGCAAAGCGTAGCCTTTAGATGTATATGATTAATTTCGTGTTTCAATGAGAACTGGTTGTAATACGTACAATGCCTTTCTGCAAACCTTTGTATATATAGGAAGGAGGGGAGGGAATAAATTAAGTACCAAGGCTGAGACCAATGCCTTTGCATAGAGGTGGCTCTCACATAAATACCAAGGTAGACCAAGCAAGCAACAGAAATGAGACAAGCAGAATGAAGAGGCTCAGGGACAGAACCCAGATCTCCCTGGGCCTGAGCCCCTAGGGGGAGGGGTGGCCACGGTCTCTGCAGACCAGCAGACTTAGCCTCTCCTCCTGGTAGTTCTGAGGAATCCAGGCAGCCCAGATGAGTGGGTTTCTCCCTAGTGAAGCACATCCCCTACACCAAGGGACAAAGTGCTTCATTAGACAATAGACACAGTCCTATTCCCTGTGCCACCCAACTGGGTGAGACCCTCCAACAGGGGTCGTCAGACATCCTATATAAGAGTGATCCTACTGGCATCAGTTTGGTGACCCTTGAGGTCTGAGATCCCACAAAAAGGAGCAGGCACCCATCTTGGCTGTTCTCCACCCTCCTTGAGTGACATCTCCAGGCACAGGAGTGAATCAGATGAATAGGGCCTGAAGTGGACCCCCAGCAAACTGCAGCAGCCTTACAGAAGATGGACCTGACCATTGAAAGAAAGAAAAAAAAAAAAGAAAGAAAGAAAGAAAGAAAAGAAAGCAAAAACAATAGCATCAGCAACAAAAAGTTCCCACAAAAACCCCATCCAAGGGTCAGCAGCCTCAAAGATAGAAGTTAGACAAATTCATGAAGATGAGAAAGAATCAATAACAACAAAAAAAATGCTAAAACCCCCAAAGACCTCTCCTCCCAATGATCACAATATCTCTCCAGCAAGGGCGCAGAACTGGATGGAAGATGAGGCAGATGAATTGACAGGAGTAGGTTTCAGAGGATGGGTAATAAAAAACTATGCTGAGCTAAAGGAGCATGTTCTAACCCAATGCAAGGAAGCTAAGAACCTTGATAAAAGGTCACAGGAGCTGCTAACTAGAATAACCAGTTCAGTGAGGAGCACAAATGACCTGATGGAGCTGAAAAATACAGCAGGAGAACTTCATGAAGCATACACAAGTATCAAGAGCCAAAGCTACCAAGTGGAAGAAAGGACATGAGAGTTTGAAGACCACCTTGCTGATATACGGAGTGCAGACAAGACTAGAGAAAAAAGAATGAAAAGGACTGAACAAAGCCTTCAAGAAATATGGGACTTCATAAAAAGACTGAACCTACAACTGATTGGAGTACCTGAAGGAGATGGGTATAATGGAAACAAGCTGAAAAACACACTTCCGGATATTATCCAGGAGAACTTCCCGTACCTAGCAAGACAGGCCAACATGCAAATTCAGGAAATACAGAGTACACCACTAAGATACTCCATAAGAAGATCAACCCCAAGACACATAATCATCAGATTCTCTAAGGTTGAAATGAAGGAAAAAATGTTCAAGGAAGCCAGAGAGAAAGGCCAGGTCACTTACAAAGGGAAGCCCATCAAACTAACAGTGGACCTCTCAGCAGAAAGTCTACAAGCTAGAAGAGAGTGGGGACCGATATTCAATATTCTTAAAGAAAAGAATTTTCAGCCCAGAATTTCATATCCTGCCAAACTAAGCTTCACAAGTGAAGGAGAAATAAAACTCTTTCCAGACAAGCAAATGCTGAGAGATTTCATTACCACCAGGCCTGCCTTGCAAGATCTCCTGAAAAAAAGCACTAAATATGGAAAGGAAAAACCAGAACCAGTCATGCAAAAACACACCAAAATATAAAGATCAAAGGCATGCTGAAGAAACTTCACCAACTAATGAGCAAAATGACCGAGCAGCATCATGATGACAGGATCAAATTCACACATAACAATGCAACCTTAAATGTAAATGCACTAAATAGCCCAATTAAAAGACACAGACTGGTAAATCAGATAAGGAGTCAAGACTCATCTGTGTGCTGTATTCAGGAGACCCATCTCACGTGCAAAGACACACATAGGTTCAAAATAAAGGGATGAAGGAAAATTTACCAAGCAAATGGAAAGCAAAACGAAGCAGTGTTTGCAATCCTAGTCTCTGACAAAGCAAACTTAAAACCAACAAGGATCAAAAAAGACAAAGAAGGGCATTACAGAGTGGTAAAGGGAACAATTCAACAAGAAGAGTTAACTATTCTAAATATATATGCACCCAAAACAGGAGCAACCAGTTTCATAAAAGAGGTTCTTAGAGACATACAAAGAGACTTAGACTCCCATACAATAATAGTGGGAGACTTCAACAACCCACTGTCAATATTAGGCAGATCAATGAGACAGAAAATTAACAAGGATATTCAGAACTTGAACCCAGCTCTGAACCAAGCAGACCTAATAGACATCTACAGAACTCTCCACCCCAAATTAACAGAATATACATTCTTCTCAGCACCACATCACCCTTATTCTAAAACTGACCACATAATTGGAAACAAAACACTCCTCAGCAAATACAAAACACTGTAAATCATAACAAACAGTCTCTCAGACCACAGTGCAACCAAATTAGAACTCAGGATTAAGAAACTCATGCAAAACCACACAACTACATGGAAATTGATAAACTTACTCCTGAATGACTCCTAGGTAAATACTGACATTAAGGCAGAAATTAAGAAGTTTTTTGAAACCAATGAGAACAAAGACACAATGTACCACAGTCTATGGACACAGCTAAAGCAGTGTTAAGAGGGAAATTTATAGCACTAAATGCCCACATCACAAAGCTAGAAAGATGTCAAATCCACATGGTAACATCACAATTAAAAGAGCCAGAGAGGCAAGAGCAAACTAATCCAAGAGCTAACAGAAGACAAGAAATATTAAAGGAGAAAGAGATACAAAAAATCCTCCAAAAATCAATGAATCCAGGAGCTGTGTTTTTTTTTTTTTAATTAACAAAATGGATAGACGACTAGCTAGACTGATAAAGAAGAAAAGAGAGAAAAATCAAATAGACACTATAAAAAATGATAAACGGGACATCACCACTGACCCCACAGAAATGCAAACTACCATCAAAGAATACTATAAACACCTCTATGAAAATAAACTAGAAAATCTAGAAGAAATGGATATATTCTTGGACACACACACCCTCCCAATACTAAATCAGGAAGAAGTTGAATCCCTGAATAGACCAATAGCAAATTCTGAAATTGAGGCAGTAATTAATAGTCTACCAGCCAATAAAGCCCAGGACCAGATGGATTCACAGCCGAATTCTACCAGAAGTACAAAGAGGAGCTGTTACCATTTCTTCTGAAACTATTCCACACAATTGAAAAGGAGGGACTCCTCCCTAACTCATTTTGTGAAGCCAACATCATCCTGATACCAAAACCAGGAAGAGACACATCAAAAAACAAAAACTTCAGGCCAATATCCCTGATGAACATTGATGTGAAAATCCTCAATAAAATACTGGCAGACTGAATCCAGCAGCACATCAAAAAACTTATCCACCATGAACAAGTCAGCTTCATCTCTGGGATTCAAGGATGATTCAACATATTCAAATCAGTAAATGTAATTCATCACATAAACAGAACCAAAGACAAAATCCACATGAATATCTCAGTAGATGCAGAAAAGGCCTTTGATAAAATTCAACATCCCTTCATGTTAAAAACTCTCAATTAACTAGGTATTGATGAAATACATCTCAAAATAGTAAGAGCTATTTATGATAAACCCACAGCCAATATCATATTGAATGGGCAAAAACTGGAAGCATTCCCTTTGCAAACCAGTACAAGACAAGGATGCCCTCTCTCACCACTGTTATTCAACACAGTATTGGAAGTTCTGGCCAGGGCAATCAGGCAAAAGAAAAAAATAAAGGGTATTCAAATAGGAAGAGAGGAAGTCAAATTGTTTCTATTTGAAGATGACATGATTTTATATTTAGAAAACTCCACTGTCTACGCCCCAAAACTCCTTGAACTGATAAGCAACTTCAGCAATGTTTCAGGATACAAAATCAATGTGCAAAAATCACAAGTATTCCTTTACACCAGTAATAGACTAGCAGAGAGCCAAATCATAAATAAACTCCCATTCACAATTGCTACAAAGAGAATAAAATACCTAGGAATACAGTTAACAAGGGATGCAAAAGACCTCTTCAAGGAGAACTACAAACCACTGCTCAAGGAAATAAGAAAGGACATACACAAATGAAAAAAAATTCCATCCTCATGGATACAAATAATTAATATCATGAAAATGGCCACACTGCCCAAAGTAATTTATAGATTCAATGCTATTCCCATCAAACTATCAATGACATACTGCACAGAATTAGAAAAAAACCTACTTTAAATTTCATACGTAATCAAAGAAGACTCCATATAGAAAAAACAATCCTAAGCAAAAAGAACAAATCTGGAGGCATCACACTACCTGACTTCAAATTATACTGTAAGACTACAGTAACCAAAACAGCATGCTACTGGTACGAAAACAGACATATAGACGAATGGAGCATAACAGAGACCTCAAAAATAACACCACACATCTACAACTATCTGATCTTTGACAAAACTGACAAATCCAAGTACTGGGTAAAGGATCTCCTATTCAACAAATGGTGCTGGGAAAACTGGCTAGACGTGCAAACAACTGAAACTGAATCCCTTCCTTACGCATTATACAAAAATTAACTCAAGATGAATTAAAGACTTAAATGTAAAACCCAAAACCATAAAAACCCTAGAAGAAAACCTAGGCAGTACCATTCAGTACATAGGCATGGGGAAAGACTTCATGATGAAAATGCCAAAAGCAATTGCAACAGAAACCGAAATTTGCAAATGTGATCTAATCAAACTAAAGCATTTCTGCACAGCAAAAGAAATTATCATCGGAGCGAATAGGCAACCTACAGAATGGAAGAACATTTTTACAATCTACCCATCTGACAAAGGTCTAATATTCATAATTTAAAAGGAACTTAAACATATTTACAAGAAACAAAAAAACAAATCCATCTAAAAGTGGGCAAAGAATATGAACAGACACTTCTCAAAAGAAGACACTTACATGGCCAACAAACACATGAAAAAAAAAGCTCAACATGACCGATCATCAGAGAGATGCAAATCAAAACCACAATGAGAAACCATGTCATGCCAATCAGAATGGGGATTATTAAAAAGTCAAGAAACAACAGATGCTGGTGAGACTGTGCAGAAAAAGGGACACTTTTACACTGTTGGTGGGAATGTAAATTAGTTCAACCATTGTGGAAGACAGTATGGTAATTCCTCAAGGATCTAGAACCAGAAATACCATATGACCCAGCAATCACATTACTGGCTATATACCCAAGGGAATATATATCATTCTACTATAAAGACACATACACATATATGTTTATTGCAGCACTGTTTACAATAGTAAAGACATGAAACTGACACAAAGGTCCATCAGTGATAGGCTGGATAAAGAAAATATGGTACATATACACCATGGAATACTATGCAGCCATAAAAAGGAATGAGATCATGTCCTTTGCAGGGACATGGATGAAGCTGGAAGCCATCATTCTCAGCAAACAAGTGGGAGATGAACAATGAGAACACATGGACACAGATAGCGGAATCACACATACCAGGGACTTTTGGGGTGTGGAGGGAACTTAGAGGACAGGTCAATAGGTGCAGCAAACCTGCACGTTCTGTTCATGTATCCCATTTTTTAAAGAAGTTATAAAGAAAAACAAAAATTAAAAAAAGAAATTTGTCATAAGGTAAAAATGAAGACATTAGTAGTACAAATCACAAGAGCAAAAATGGGCTGTGCACTTGGCATTTTCTAAGTGCTCTGTATGTTAACGTTTTCTAAGTGCTTGGTATTGTTAACCCTATAATGAAAGTACCTTTTCAATACTTTTAATTCAAACTATGTTATGGGATTTAAAACTAAGGCACAGAGATGTTAAGCAGCTTGTCTAAGTTCAAAGATCTAATAAGTGACTGAGCTGAGATTTGAATCTGAGTGATTGAGCTTTAGAGTTTATGATCTTACCCACGGCACTGTTGCTGTCTCATGCAAGTAGCACATGTCCTTTCTAAACATTTTCAGATTTTTAGTTTTACAGAGCAATAAATTACAAAACTAATGAGAGGTGAGATTTGGCTCCAACATGGTTAAGTTTTAACCCTTATTTAGTAACAATGCCAAAGCATGCAAAGCTGACTTTCACATGTTTTCAAAAGAGAGTAGACATTCAGCAAATGCTGACTTTTTATTTCTTTGATGTGTTTGATACTGTCTAGTGCTATTAAGCATCCATTCACACTTTCCTCTATATGTTCTCCTTTATGTTTTGTCTATATTCTCTATACAGAGTTTGGCAGATTCAAAGTTACGCTTCTCAGTACTTTCTGGCAGGAAGAATGCCAGATATGATTTGGGTTTTGCTAGTGAGTTAAATAAACTCATGTGAAATTGAAAAGTAGAAGGAAAATGGACGCCATATTCTCCAGGCCAGTGGAAGCAGATAGTGGTTCTGGCATACATGAGAGTTGGCAGTGGCAGGACTCACAAGTAGTACCAATGGGATGAGGTGGCCATGAAGATGGCAGCAGTTTCCAGACACGTGGATTGCAGCTGCAGGGCTTTGTGATCAAGAATGTAGCAAACTAGTATGCAACCTCTTCTAGGCCTAGCTCCTCCAGTCTCTTTTTTTTTTTGGCAAGCATCCATGCCCATGCAGCTCTCAGCCTTTTTTGCAAGCATCCAAGCCTATGCAATTCTTCCTCAGTTACTTAGAGTGGTTTCTATTTCACACACTAACAGAATGGTATATGTTACACGAAAAGTCAGTAACAAAAACAGGATGATAAATATATAATAGGAGATTGGAGTGACTTGAAGACAGAAATATTACTCAGTTTTGTTTTTATTTCAGTATGAATACTTTTAGACTTTTTTTTTGGACAGAGTCTCACTCTGTCATCCAGGCTGGAGTGCAGTGGTGTGACTTCGGCTCATTGCAGCCTCCACTTCCTGGGTTCAAGCGATACTTGTGCCCCAGCCTCTTGAGTAGCTGGGATTGCAGGTGCACACCACCATGCCTGGCTAATTTTTGTATTTTTAGTAGAGATGGGGTTTCACCATGTTGATCAGGCTAGTCTTGAACTCCTGGCCTCAAGGAATCCACCCACCTCAGTCTCCCAAAGTGCTGGGATTACAAGCGTGAGTCACTGCGCCTGGCCTAGAACTTTTTTTTTTCAAATGCAAAGTGTTCCACCCAAGCAAATATTATGACACATCATAATAGTTTACCTACCTGCCATCTTCTGTGCCATTAATTTCGAAGGCTTCTCCATCTTTACTCCAGGACAACTTCAAACTGTGTTTCAAATGTAAGTCACATTTGCTCTCACAATGCAATTCAAGCGTTTGCAATTTGGGGATACGAGGATTCTTAGGAGAAACTCTAAGTTTTGTAGCATCTGTTTTTACCAAACAAAGATATTAGTTAGAACTAAGCATAGCTTACTTTATTGTTAAGTGCCTGCAATTTAAGTAACCTAAACTGTCACCATAACAGTCCAATCCTCATGCAGGGTTTCTCCCACTCTAATTTCCTAACATTGTATATCATTATTATTTTCTTTCTATCCAGGCTTGAACATCTGACAAAATTTAAGTGGAAATATCAATTAATAGTTTAGGAATTTCCCTCATTATTTCTTGGGCAAGGAAGTAAGCAAACTATGAGCAAACAAATGTCTCTAGAATTTGAAAACGATATAATTTCTCCTTCAAGTGCTTCTGGATATGTAATCAAAGCACTGTAAAGGAAAGGGGATAGTTCATTCTCTGTTAGCATGTTTATTATTAACTCAGAAACCTGAGGGTAAATGTTCAAGCCCATGCATGGATGAAATAGCAACATGAAGGTGGGGAACTGGAAATTAAGCCTTGGAAAGGTAGGGCCTGTGCCTGTTTTGTAACACTGCGGTATCCTCAGTGCCTAGAAGGGAGCCTGTATATCGTAGGCACTCAATACATGTTGCTAAATCTCCTGTTGAATGAATTACAGTAAGTGATCATTTGAAACAAAAATAAATTTGTGGTTATCAACTTTATGAAAATCAAAGATTAGTATATGGCTGCCTTAAAAAATGTTTGCTTCATTACGATTGTTTCAAAACATGCAATCCTTACTCTTTAAGGCTGTGTTAAAAGTAGGTATACCCTTAATGTGGCATTAGGCATTTTGGGGGACCTCTCACAGACCAACTGTACAAGCTGACCTCCAATTCCATAATTATACTCTGATATTTGCTATGTACATTTTTCTCAAGGAACTGGTTAAAAACGGAAAGTGTTAATAAAATTAATTGTTATCCCAGGCACAAAACTTGAAGAGACTATTACATTGAATTAATTTTAACTGAATTATTTGACATCCTACTTCTAATTCTAAATTTAAAGCCAGAAATTCATTTAATAATAATAGAATTTAATAAGCACTTCTTTATCAGGACTCTGCTATGCAATGTATATTCATTGTGGCATTTTATAATTATAACAACTTTATGAATATTAATACTCCCACCTTACACAGAATGTAATTTAAGGTTAAAATGAAATCAAACCATAAGACCAAGGTTTCCTAACTGGTAAGGGGCTAAATCAGGATTTGAACCCAAATCTGCCTGAGATTAAAGCTCATGCTTTCTTTTTTTTTTTCTTTTGAGATGGAGTCTCGCTCTGTTGCCCAGGCTGGAGTTTAGTGGTGATCTCAGCTCACTGCAAGCTCTGCCTCCCGGTTTCACTCCATTCTCCTGCCTCGGCCTCTTGAGTAGCTGGGACTACAGGAGCCCGCCACCACGCCCAGCTAATTTTGTTTTTGTATTTTTAGTAGAGATGGGATTTCACCATGTTCGCCAGGATGGTCTCGATCTCCTGATATCGTGATCCGCCCACCTCGGCCTCCCAAAGTGCTGGGATTATAGGCATGAGCCACTGTGCCCGGCCAAAGCTCATGCTTTCAATCACTATACTATATAGACTCTCACTTAACTCCATTCCCAACATGCCTTTTGTATATGTAAAAAAATGTGTCCTTAATCCTTCATTGATATGATTTGTATATAGTCTTTGCATGTAAAATAGACACTACAGCATATTGAAAGTTTATAAACCTGTCCATCTCTCTGGCCACTAGCAGTTTTAAGGTCCATTTTGGGTCAAGCACTGTGTTGGGCAATAGGAATGCAAAGTTCTATTTAGATTTGAGGCTTCATGCTCCTTACAGCTAGCTGTGTTGCTTAACCTTAATATAGGTTTACTTTTTGAAGTATAAAAACAATCATCATCATCTTCAGTGACTTCATGAGGGCATCTTGAAAAATATACATAACATTTGAAAATGTAGAAGACATGAGAGATAAGTAGATATTATGGGAGAGTATTTGTGTGCTTTAAAAACATATTCTGTCGGGGTGGCACATTGATTTACTTAGGGCACAGAGAGACAAATACTACAAAATAAGAAAAGGATGTAAGACAAAAGAGAAGGAAAAAAAGGATGAAAAAAGAAGGAAGGAAGGATGTATATGGGAAAAGAGAAAAAAAGAAATATCAAGACATCAGTGGATACAACAGCAGAATATGTATGGGGTAAAAAGGTATCAGTGAAAACAGATGATGAAACAACTATGCTCTCCCTTATCTAGGTGGAAGCGAGAAGCGGGCTGGGATATTGACATGACACAAGAAACAAAAACGCTTCCTACTATTACTGAAGGACCTTTCTGTTCTTTGTGTTTTCTTGAGGATTCTCTGAGCAATATTAAAATCAAAATATCGGTGAAACCCAAGAAACTATCAACAGCTCCCAGGACCATGCCCTGAAGTGAGAAGGAATAATACAAAGCTGTTTACGACTCAAAAAGAGGACCAAAAACCCTCCTCATTCTGTCATGCCTCAGTCACTATAAAGTTATGAGTCTGTGAAATCTTTAGCTCAAAAGCTTGATTACTGGTAACATTACCTTGAGTTGGCTTTTGAAATAAAATATAGTTACAGAAATGTGGTGTAGTATGGTTAATAGGTCATTTTTAAATATTGACAGCCATCTGTCACTAAGGACACCTGGTTCCCTCTTAAAATAGGATGAAGCTGCACACATATCATTGGCATACCCTGTAATTCTTGCAATAATCTTTTAGATGAAACCCAATCTAGGAATTTTGAAAAACGTTTCAAAGAAATTTATCAGGCACTCCAACATAAACTGTATTATTCCATTTGGGCAAATGAAGACAGACTGAACCCACGTGACAATTCATGCAAAGTAACAGTGAAATAAAAATACTTCTAATATCCAAATTGGCTGTGACTGCAGTTTTTCCTATAGCATTTTCTACCCAACATGAGTATGACCCAGCGTCTTCTTCGGTGGTTCTGTTGATCTGCAATGTGCCATTGTCATAGATATGATACCGCCTGCCCTCCAGGGTTTCACTTCTTCCACCTTCTGCCTATGGACAGAGAAAGCATACATCCATTTGAGGTGAGGCAAAATTGCATACTCTTTTTAATACTAGTCAGTGACGGACCATGAATGTATATCTTATCTACCCAAATAGACTGTGGCTAGAGAAAACCCAAGTCCATGCTCCGTGCTTCTGCTGTATTTGTCATAGCTACCAGCACCCGTTTGCATGTGCCCTCAGAGCTTAATAAATATTTTCTGGCTTATTGATGGTGAACTCTTTAGTTAATGATCACTCCAGGGTACCAAATGGGAAAGCTAGTAATTGAAAGAGATAATGAATCTGCCAAACCTCCTGCTGTCCTGGGAGAACATTGGTCATTCAGAAATATTATAAGCCAGGGAATCTCTAGCTAAATAGACTGTAGACATGGATTACATTTACCCTATCAACCCCAGAGCCATTTCCTCCCACATTCATCCATTTCAAAGCATTTGCTGCCATAGCTTGATTTATCCTGTCCATTTCACAATAAGAGACTGCTTGATTTTAAAACAAACAAACAAACAAACAAACAAAGGATAAACTGTGGATGCAGTCCATGCAGGATCCTACCAGACAGGGACTAGGCTGAGGTAAGCGAGAGGCTTGCCTCAGATGCAAAATTTAACAGGGTGCCAAACATCTCAGTAAGCAAGGTGAATAATATTTCAATGGAGTGTTTTGAAAAATCAAAATAATTCAGAAAACCCACGACGAACAAAATATATATCATGATTTAAAATAAAGGCAATATCTGACCCTATAAATGTATGACCTGGTGTCACTCATCTCACCCTGCCCTACAGACCAATGACAAAATTATTCAAGAACTATTTAACCACACTTTTTCAGTAAAGTAACTAATAAAGTAGATCCATATTGATAATGTCTTTGCTTTTGTGATACCAATTAGATCATTGAAATTAAAATCAAAATGAATGCTGGAAAAGTCTGAAGCACATGTATTTGGAATTAAATGCGAGCTAAGATAATTATTTAGATAATCCCAAAACAACAACAATAGAGTAAAATGTGACCTTGTGGTACCCCATAATGAAAAACCAATTCTACCTTCAAAATTGTCTCTAGAATCTCTTCAATTCTCTGCTTTTCTTTATGAACACAAGTGGCTCTGTGAATGTCTCTATGTGAGAAAATCCTAGAAATCTAGCCAATGTTTTCAGAAGAGGTAATTTCTTGAAAAGTAAGTTTGTTACCTTATGTCTCAGAGGCACTGGGTACATGTAACAATATAGACCCAATGCAGCCTGTCAAATGATGGATGAAGAAACAAGGTCAAATCTACAATTGACATTCTCTTAAGAAAACTGTGCGCCGCCAGCTTACCAGGACACGACTGCCTCAGGTGAAGCAAAGAACTTGCAATGTAAGAAAGCACTGTACCCAACCACTGTAGCATAATTTTCTCCATCTTTGGTTTGTATCAATGGACGGACATCTATTTGAAAATAACATAAATACAGTTTTAAATTTTGGTGGAAGAAAGATGTGCAAACTAAATTTTTCTACGTCCTAGCCATATTAATATGAATAGAGAACAGCGGAATACTGTGGTGGGTGTCTGTCTTGAATTATAAAAGTATCCCAATTCAATACATTTTTGAAAGTATAATTTCAGTGTGAAGTCTAAAACTCAAATGTATGGTGAAAAGTTCTTTGATTTTTTCCCCCCATATATTATGTGTCAAGAGTTAACTGGTACTTCTGAACATGACCTCGACCATTTTCCTTAAGAAAATAGCAAGTTAAGTCAGCTCCCAGGCACACTAACCCACAACATCAACATTGGCACTGGCAAGGATAGTTCCGTGGACATTGGAGGCTTCACACTGGTACACAGCAGTATGATTTGGTTGAAGGTTGGTAAAACTGATTTCCCTGGGGAAGACAACATCACCAGCAAATGGATGATCTGAAAGAGATTACAGAATGTCAGTTTGATAAAGAACAGGACATAAAATATTTATACACCATTTATTAAATGTATCACACAGTATTTATATTTTAAAACCAGTTTAGGGTGACTAATAGTTCATTGAAGCCAATTCTTTAGGCTTTCTGAACATCGACTATGAACTTTTCTTTCCAAATCCATTTGCATTTTCAATCCTTTTTCAAGTTAATATTTAGTAACAGAATATCTGCTCATCTAGAGCTCCCAGACTTTCCACACCCATATCCATAGTACTATTCTGGATTATCCATTAGGCATTCAAGACCTATGATGAAGTGACACTCTGTTACTCTTCGGAATTTAGATACTGTTGCTGCCTGGCACAAGTCACAGGGTCAACACATCTTGATCTCCCAAGTTACCAGTACTGGCTGCTATTTTCCCCCTTGATATTTTTGTTCCCATTTCAGTTCTCTGCCTCTCTATGGTTTTCTGATCTGCACCATTCATTTCATTTGTCTTGCTTCATTATTTAACCACTTCATGTACATTGCTTGTATATTTCATTTTCCCAGTAAGACTAAACCCTTCTTGAGAAAAAGGGCCAGGTTTTCTATTTTCGGGCAATGAAATCTTCCCCACTCCTGATCCAAGCATAATTCTGGAAATATCTCTTGGAAATGAGAATACCTAATATGAGACTGGGCACGGTGGCTCATACCTGTAATCCAGCAATTTGGGAGGCTGAGGCGGGTGGATCACTTAAGGTCAGGAGTTCAAGACCAGCCTGGCCAACATGGCAAAACCCTGTCTCCGCTAAAAATACAAAACTCAGCCAGGTGTGGTGGTGCGCTCCTGTAATCCTAGCTACCCCGGAGGCTGAGGCAGGAGAATCACTTGAACCCAGGAGGTGGAGGTTACAGTGAGCCGAGATCATGGTGCCACTGCACTCCAGCCAGGGCAAGAAGAGTGAGACTCTGTCTCAAAATAATAATAATAATAATAATAATAGAATAAAAGAAGAAGATAAAATAAACAAACCCTAACATTTCTGATGCATTTATTAAGGACCAAAAACTCTACTGGATGTGGCACATGCATGATCTCATTGACACTGCTCAGAACTCAATGGATCAGCATTTATATGGCCATTTTAAAGGTGAGGGAACTGGACGGCAGAGAAGTTGAATGACACATCCCACAGCATTTGGCCATTTTTCTGACTCTAAAAGTCCTATTCTTGCTATGACACCATAAAAAACAAAAAACAAAAACAAAATAAAAATAAAAATAAAAAAGAACCAGTGGGAAGGAAAACATTAGCTGAAAATGTCAAGGGATGGGCACAAATGCAAACATTTTTAGTTTAAAGGACATTACAACATTAATAATCAATCGAATTCCATTTTTCTAATTGTGTCCCCATTATACAAGATAATGACTATACTAAGTTTTAGGTTCTAGAAAACATGAATATTACATATCAAAATAAAAGACTTATACATCTTTTTCTGCCTGGGAGTCATAAATGAATATTTTTTTCACTTGACTGTGAGCTCCCTGAGGGCAGGACCTCACTGTGAGGTTGTGCAGTGTGTCCCCAGTGCCCAAAGAGTAGCTACCACAGAAAATTCAGTCAGTAAATACTTGTTGGAATGACTTAAAATGTTAGGTTGGGCAACCTTTAATCCTGAAAGGCCCCTGTAAGTAGGCAAAACAGTAGCCCCTGAAAGATGTACACATTCTAAGTCCCAGAATGTATGACTATGTTACCTTACATGGAAAAAAGGGACTTGCAGATATGATTACGATTAAGGACATTGAAGTAGGAAAATTATTTCTTACCCCTGGATGACCCAAGTGGGCTCAGTATAATCACAAAGCTCCTGAAAAATCAGAAGGCCTTTCTTGGCTGTGACCAGAGGGAAATGTGACAATGGACAATCATTTTGATTTAATTTTGAAATAACATGGGGAAAGGATATATAATCCCTAAAACTAAAATAAACTCAAAGAGATTTCAAATCCTTTAGCCAACCCACTGTCATCAAATATCCCAACCTATAAAAGTTTATGACCTGTTTGCAGGGCAACAGGGAGAGCCATGACCAAAAGCTGTGAATAGAACACAGAGCTTGGATTCCAGCGTTTGAAGTCTACCATTATTCAGCTGTGTGGTCTTGCATAAGTTTATTTTCAGCCTTGACCTCCTCATCCATTAACAAACCTATTGACTCAATTTCTAAATAAATCCAGAAGCTAACCAGGACTGCCACCAATCTAGCCCTGAGCCCAGAGCCTCTCAGATGGCCTCTTACTAGAATCAATCACACAGCCCATTCTCCATTCAGAGGCCAGGAAAATACCTTGTAAAAGTGTAAATTAGATTGTGTCAATCTTCTGCTCAAAATCCTCCAAGAGCTGCCTAGTGTATTCTCAAAATCCCAAGGCCCTACTTCGATGTTCATCTTTACCTAAGCTCTGGCCCCTTCCCCTGCTGGTGGATCTGGTGGCCTAGGGCTGCCCCTTGCACTTCCTCAGCTTCAGCCACAGTCACCTCTTTTCTCTTCCTCAACACACCTCTCCATTGAGACAGCACTTTCCCTGCTATTTACATGGCTGACTTCCTCACCTCCTTCCGATCTATACTCAAAGTAAATTACCACAGGGATCTTACTATTATTATCTTAAAATAAGATCGCAACTCTGGGTCCTGAACCTCTTTCAGGCTTTACCACACCACAGTACACACTCATGTATTGTTTGTCTAATGGCAGCAGAGCAAGGATTCCATCCATTTTATTCACTGTTGTATCTGAAGCATGAAGTCCAGTGCAGCGAACATAGGAGGTACCCCATAGATATTACTGAATGAATGAATCAGTTAAATATGAATAATAGCATCTCCTTTATAAAGTTCTTTTAAGGATTCTAAGTAATTTGTGAATGTCTTTTGTAATCAGCAAAATACCATCCAAATATAACATTTTATGATTTTGTATTCCAGAGAATCTGCGTTCCTTACTTTTGTAACCTGAACATTCATTATGAACAAAAGTTGCTTTCATTTCCCTTTGTCTACCCAAAACCTCATTGTTATTTTTCATTTCTTATTCTGTTCCCTAAAGAGATGAAGAGAAAAATCCCAAATCTGAAGATAATAATAATGAGGACTAAGGTATCCTAAGTGTCTGTTGTGGGAAAACAATGTCAACCAACCATACCTTACGGGGTGCTGTTTTTGTGGCAGTCCCCGTGCTAAGCATTCTCTGCATGATGTTTCCTTTAATCCACAAAACAACCCCGTGAGTCAGTGTTATTTTTATCCCAATTTACTGATGAAGAAACGGGTTTGAAGAGGGTCAGTGACACTCCCCGTCACGCAGCTAGTAAGTGGTAGAGCTGACATGCAAACACAGGCAGTCTGGCTCCAGAGTTTATAAACCATCACAGTGCTCTACAGATGAATCACTGCCCTAGGCAGCTGGCTACATTTTTTTTTTTCATTCAATCACAACCAACCGCCACTATCTCCATTCTGCAGTTTAAAAACTATAAGCTTGGGGAGATTCAGAAAACATCTCAAGACGAAACAGCGGCCAAGGTGCACATCCTAGATGGGACCTCAGGTCTGTTATCCACCAAGTGGCTCACCCTTGACCTGTGCGGGCCCCAGAGCAAAAGGACAAATGGGAACCACTATTGTACCTGCTCTTAATTAAGCAATTGACACATAAAAATACGTTCTGTCCTCCTTCCTGATCAAGGACATCCAAAATAATCTGAGCTCTAGGTTCCAGTGGAAGATTTGGGGACTCCTTGGAGCTCTATGCTGAGCATGGTGAAATGGGAAGAGTTGGCCCTCAGTGCTGGGCCATTCCTGTCTTTCCCTGCCCAGCCCATTTGGAGTGGGCTCAGGGTGGACCAGGCATGGGAATTTTCAGGTCTTTGTGTTTGAGGTTGGTAGCGAACAGGCGGTAATGGGACCAGGTTCAGGCTTGGGATGCCACAGTTTCTCTGAGGATGCTTTCAAATCATGGAGACAAGCAGGACCAGAGGGTGACCAGAGCAAGTCCCTTAAAAGGGCAGAGCCCAGGACAGGTGTTGCTGCTATCTGAGCCTAAGGGAGGTCCTGACTTTTAAACTGTGCCCTCAACCGCTAGGTTCCTGCTCTGTTTCTTCTCAGGGAGAGGAACAATAATTGGCTTTTTTCCTTGGAAGCATCCTCTTTCTCATTCAATTTTCTTTTTAAAAGTGAAAAATCTTTATTCTTATATAAAATTTATAAAAGGGCCCAAAATGTATAAATATTATTTATGGCTATTCCATGAATATCAAGTCTCAACAACCAAATTGCTTAGAAAGAAGCAATTTCTGATTTGCTCGTTATATCTGTCCTGCTAATCCATTTACCAACTTCATTTTACACACATGTCTGACCATCATTAATCCCATCAAACCAGGGCCTTCAGCGTTGCATTGCAATTGGTTTTTAAACTTACTGTCAATTGGGGAGCCATTGACTCTCCACTTGATTGTGGGTTGAGGTTCTCCTTCAGCCTCACATAACAAGATGCCATTGCTCCCGGTGCTATACACAGCACTCTGAGGCTTCTTTGTCCAGCGAGGAGGCTCTGGATATAAAGTGAAGAGCTCATGAGAGAAGTTATCTATGTCAAAAAGTCCAAAATTGTTAAGGCCTGTATTTCTACTTTGCACCAGCAGAGGGCAGACACCACAAAGAGTTTCATAGTAGCTCTTCCTGGTAAACTTGTTCTGCAAAGCAAGGTGGGAGCTGCTTTTGTGTTGTAAGGTGTGTGTGTGTGTGTGCGTGCACGTGTGTGTTTCTGTTTAATGGGGACTCAGCATGTATAACAAATCAACATACTAAAAATAGTTATATACAACCACTTTATTTAGCTATACAAGTAGCTACCCAACTAGGAAAAAAATGAGGGAAGAATAAGCAGATGGTGAGTTTATTTGGAGCTGACTATAGGTTATTTTCAAGCTGCAGCATGGCATCTAAAAAGGTGGATACATAAGAATTATATTTTAAGAATTTTAAAAATAAAACTAATTAAAATGTTTAATGTTTATTTTGAATATTTCTTAATTAGTGATCTTATAGCATTTATATATATAATCAATTTGGAAAATAGTATTTCCTAGATATTTTTTTTGTAAGAGGGGACAGAGAGAAGCCCAAAAGCAGTGTTTAGTTTTCTGCAGTCAAAGCAATTAAGCAAAAGGTACGTTAAAATTACCTGTATCTTTCTATGCCCTACTGCTCCAGAATTACAATACTACAAAGTATGTCAGAAATAGATGAGACATTTTACGTGACTTCAACCATTATTTCCTTGTTTTATAACTTCATGAATATTGCTATATCAGGGGTAAATAAAAAGTTTAAAGTGTGGATGGTTTGGATAATTTAATTTCAGAGAAAATTGCACAAAACCTGCAGGTAGCAAATCCCATCAAATGTAGTTTGGTTATTTCACCCAAAGATATTTTAGATTTCCATTTTTAGTCAAAAAGAAAAGTTTTCAAAGATATATGTATGTATACAATGAAAAAATATCAGTAAAATTTTTCTAAGTAAAGGAGGAAAAAGAGGATTATGTAAAAAGGAAATACCTGTACGTTCACTATAAGAAACAAATGTATACAACTAACCCTGGCAAGTTCAAGTTCAAGCAAGATAAGTGCACTCCACAGGGTGTTGACTTAATTGTTAAGTTCCAAGTTAAATATCTGTATTCATAAGCTGTACTACCTGTAGATATTTAGTCACTTGGTTTAAAATATACCAATCCAAATTATAAATTGCAGATCACTTTCTGAGGTGAAGGTTTATTTTTGTCTATTTTGCATTTTTTGAGATATCCTTACTTTTTTTCTGGTATTTTAATACAAACAATATAAAACTGAATATCTGTAAGTTAGAGAAAAATATTCCATGAACATGAATATTATGGTATATCATATTTATCAGGGGGAGGGGGGAGGAGGGAGGGATTGCATTGGGGAGTTATACATGATATAAACGTTATGCACATGTACCCTAGAACTTAAAGTATAATAAAAAAAAATAAAATAAATTAAAAAAAAAGAAAATTACAATTGCTTTCAACATATGCAAAAATAAAGAAAATCAAGCAATGATGGTATTTCTGTAAATCTTCATGAATAATTACTATTATCATTAGGACATTTACTATTAGGACTATTAGTGATATTAGTATTATTGAAAGAGGTCCCAAATTATCACCTCATCCAATGCTTTCACCTTACAGAGGGCTGAGCTTTGGAGAAGTTTCCTGACTTGGCCAGGGCCACCAGCAAAGGAAGCTCCAATTCCTGTTCTTGCCATTCCATAGATATATACACAGCAACTATGGATGAGCAGCATTAAGACTCTGAAGTCATGTGATTTTGTTTCTAATTCAGTTTTATCTTATGAATTTGTACCAAAGACAGGAAAGAAGGTTAATTCAATTTATGCTTCCAAGTCCAAGCTCCCCTATATTTATCAACTGACTCCAGAAGTTCTGAGCATTCACTAGGCTTCATCACTATACTTTACCTTAACCCTTCTGTGTAAGCTTTCTTTGTAATTGCTTGAACATTTACTCTGATGCTTTTCATGTGTTTCTCCTATAGAAGTAAGCTGGTCCTGAGTCAGTAATATTGAGAGAGATTTCAAGCTTGTCCTGCTCAGAAACAGCTGCTTCTTGAGCCTTAAAACCAAAAATTCTGAGGAAAAAAAAATCCTCATAAAAACCCATTATTTTAGCTATTATCCTAAGATATATGGTAGCAGGTGAAAATTGCTTATGTTGAAACTTTATGCATTTTCTCATAATTGTAAATACAAAAATAAGATGATAAATATCTCTCGTGTTGCTGGAAACAGAGATGCAAATATCTGAACATTGGGACTATATACTAAGCAAGCTAAATAGATATGTTCATCACTAGGAAAAAAGCAAAATAAAACAAACTTGGTACCTATAAAACATAAAGCACAGTGCTTATTTTTAGTGAAACTGTTTCTTCACAGGTTCTTATTAAAATCTATATTCTAATAGACAAAAAATTGTTAGGTTCAACAAAAATTGGATTTAACTGCAACATTTTAGAAATAGATTTGTTATTTGAAAAAAAGGATTTCTCAAGTATATTAATGACTGAGTTGCATGTGATTTTATGACAATCTTTGAAAATGCAAAAACATTTTGGATTATATTATGGCTCTATAATTATATACAAATGCTTTCCTATTTCACTTACTAAAGTTCAAAGGCTTTAAATAATTCAAAAGTTGACAACATAAAAATTATTTGTGGGAGCTTATTTTTAAATAATCTATTGAAATGTGATGTGATTATATTTTGATTTCTGGATATAGACTGTTTTAGATGTCACTCTAATATATCTCTTTTTATTGAATGTGTAATTAATCATATCCTAGATATTTAGAATATATAGTTGTACCTAATCAAGACATCCTGGCTGCTTTTGCTCATACATATTATAGGATTTGAAGTACAGTCTGATTTCATATTTAGGATGTTGCAACCTAAATTACAAGCTCACAGGATTTGATTATGTTTAGTAATAGGAAAGACATTGCACATACAGAAAGAATCCAACCCAGTCCATGATTTTACTTAAGCACAATGGGTGTTTTCAGAATGGAGTAGATTTTCAAAATACATAATAGCATTGCTATTTTCTCACATGGCAAATCTCTGTTATTTAATTTGGGCTTCTAAAAAAGAGACAAAAAAAGAAAAGGAGAGGGTGCAGGAAGGCAGAAAAAATTGAATAAACACAAGTTCATCCATCCAGATGATTAACAGTTTTTATTTATCGCTTCCACACTTTAGAAAAAAAAAAATAAAGACATCTTAAGTTCAATTTGCTTTTCACGTGCATAGGTAAAGAGAAAGTTCAAAAACATACAACTGAAGGTACATTTAATAGTTTCCTACTAAAGAGAGAGGATTAGAAGTTCCTCATAAAATATCATTTACATCTCAATAGTGCTAATAGCTGTTTTATGAGTAGTGAGAACAATTTGTACTAGAAATCTATATTCCTTTGGAATCCTATAGTCAACATTTTAAATTGCGTAATTAATTTTACATCTTTGATTTTTTTGTGCAACCCTTGCAATTCTTTTGAAAGGTTTGGTTTTATAGTCAAGAAAACTGTGGCCAGATTGTTAAAATATTCAGCTACCGTAGCTATGTTCCAGCCATCTGGAAGGGTTTCTAATAGTCAGCAACTTGGAGGAGAATCTAACAATTAGATATGTCTGGTTCGTGGGTGTGTGTGTGCTGGGGAGGGGGGGAAGGGATTACAGAAAAATACCCCTGTTGCATGATGTAGCCAAATTACATAGAAACATCAAATGATGACTAAAAATATACGTAAAATAAATCTTTCAAACTCTTCTTCTCTGAACTGCTTTGTGAATAATTTAATGTCAGAAAAATATATCACTGTTTGGCAGATGTTGACATTAATGTATAATATTGGGCTTTCTTCTATATAAGTTTTGCTTTTGTCAAGTCAAAGAAAATAAAATTCTCAACTTTGGTTTTCTGTTCTTCATACCTTAAATAATAATACACATTATGGAGTAGGTTTGGAAATACAGTGTTATTCCAAACAGGGGTATGACTAAATCAACTATCTTAACATCTACTTGGGAGGGGAATTTGTGTCTGAGTCCTTTATTTTTCCCCCACTAGTTTAAACAACAGGCCATTACTTAGGTGTTCCTTGTGTAAACTAAAGCTTTAAGAGGTGAACTTTATTGGAATATTAATGGGTGCCCTAGAGCACTAGTTCACTAAATTCTAGTCTAAAAAGAATAATTCCTTGCAATAGTTAAGCTTACACTGCACTAAATAAGTACAAATGCAGTAATCATTCCATTAATTTGATCAATATAGTCAACTAAATTGTAGATAGAAAGCCTCAATGTGATTGCATCCACAGAAAATAGTCTGTGTCAATCACATTCAGAGGACTAGACAACCTTCACATCAGTCAAACAGGCACAGTCCTAATAACTACATTCCACATTTAAATGATATCATGTTTGCCTACTTATTCCTATAAATGTAACTAATGCCAATAAAACCTTGATTGATCAAAATCTCTGAATTTGCAGAGAGAAGATGACTTGAATATAATATTTTTGCACTTTTTGAGAGAATTTATATTGTAGCATACAGTCTATTCTTTTTTGCCTGTAAGAAACATATTGAATTTATCACCTGAACCCAAGATATGGATTACAAAAATGTTATATCCAGGAAAGAGCTAACACAACAATTTGCCTGCTTCTTTCATTTCTTTGGTGAAGAGCCTCAGGTACAGAGAGTGAAATAAATGGCGAAGGGCACAGCAAGTTAACCGCAGGATTAGGAAGCAAAATCCAAGCTTTCTTCCAGGCCCATTTTAATACTTTTTTTCATCATAATCCTTATGGCTGCTTTTATGATTTAATAATATGAAGTGTATATGTGTATTACAATAAAAATAATTTAGGAGACTAGCTATAATGACTATGTGAATAAATCATGTAAACTGTCTGTGTTTAACCACTAACATGAGATCTTTTCTTGTCATTTGTCTCTTCTATGACGTTTTGGGGCATAAATGACAAACATGCTTAATTAAAGTGTAATATAATTCAGTGCCCACACTACAATTAAGAGTTGAAACTGTTAACCTGTTTTAACATGTATGATTTAGAAGCAAGGCCTACTACACGTATAAAGTTACTTTTTTGAAAAGCAGGAAAAAAATGAACATGGGAAAGGTACCTTCTACTATAACGTGAAAATCGTGAGTGGCTGTTCCCAAGAAATTGCTAGCTGTGCAGCGATAATTTCCTTTGTCCTGGTAGGAGACATTCTCTATCTTCAAAGTCTTGCCATAATTTTCTTTTGTTTCTCTCCCCTTTGGTAAGT
This sequence comes from Trachypithecus francoisi, assembly GCF_009764315.1. Taxonomy (NCBI): domain Eukaryota; kingdom Metazoa; phylum Chordata; class Mammalia; order Primates; family Cercopithecidae; genus Trachypithecus; species Trachypithecus francoisi. Next base: position 43,994,407 of record NW_022681453.1, on the reverse strand, counting down.
CACCACCAATTTTGTTCCAATCAACCTGTGGAGTTGGCCTGTAAAAAATAATTAAATAAACAAACATTTTTTTTTAAAGTGGAAAGTAAAATACAAAGAAAACCTCAGGACCCATCATTTATCAAGTTGCTTTTACATATGTGCTCATATTCCACTGAATCACATCATCCTTACCAGTGGACAGACACACCCACCACCATCAATAGTGAACACTGGTGTTGAAGAAAATCTCTTTTCCTGAAAGTTCCTCTAATGGTCTATCTCCTTGGAAACTTTCTCTCCCCTCCATTACGGGGGCTAACTACATGTAAGTGCTGACTAGGTGTGGCTGGATGAAGGATAAATAATTGGAGCTCATTAAAATAATATTACCAAGGTATTTTCCAAGTGTGAAAATCTCCCTGTGGATGGTTTGAGGCAGCCAGTGATAACAGCCCTATTCCCTGTTTGTGTAAAACACAATAAAGTAGGACCTAACAGTCAGCAGAGAGAAGTTTCCCCTTGAATCCTATGATGCTGATACTGGAGAATGTGGCTCCTGTGTGAAAGCTAAATGTGTTGATTAGACCCACGAACAGCCTATTCTAGGGCAAGCTGGAGTCTGTAGCACAGATGCTCCCTCCTGGATCATGTTCTCGCCCTCCTAGGGAGTAGAGGAAAGGAGGAATGAACCAAATCTTCCCTTGCTTAGTAGTTTCAAAAGATTAGCTCACCCAATAAAAACAAACAGGAAAGTAAAGACAAAACAAAACCAGCATGATAACTTGTTACACACCAGCGTGATAACTTTCCCCACCTTAGTAAGGAGGAAAATAGGACTGGGGAGTCAAGGCAGCTACATTAAGAAAAATCCCTTCTCATGAAAACCAGACAAATGCAGAGGTCATACCCTTTGTGACTCATTTGATTTAAAAATTATGTGGAAAGCCAAAAGGGTTGATTCTAACTGAAGGATGATTGTCCTTTTCTCTTCCCCAATCAGGCTCTGTAAGTGAGTAGAAGAAACAACTTTGCTAATTTTATTGATGCTACACTTTTCCTCTCCATATTTCTTCCTATTATTAATAACTGTAGGTTATTTGGTACATTCTAAAGATGGGCATTATTGTAATCATTTAACAGTAAGGAATCTGAAGCTCGAATAAATTAATTTCTTAAGGTCACTGGAGCAATAAATGATATACCACAACTTATATTTGTCCACTCTAAACTTGTTCTTTTTTAATCAGTGTGTTTTATTATTTTGTGCTTTTCAATCTACGCCCTTTCTAACTCTATAGTCTTAGAATATATGCTTCCTGTCAAATTGCCCATTAGTTACTATGCAATAATAGAGCAATTCCTTGAAATCGTGTGTGTCAATATTCTCAAATTATTTGTATTGATAGGTTGTAGTTAAAATAATTCAGTTATTTATGCAAAAAAAATGGAGGTAAAGATGAAAACTCTTTAATCTACATATATCTACTCTTTTCTCTCTTCCTTCAAGGCTCAAATACTAACGTGCTTTGCAGCCTGGAACAATAATCTTATGTTTTACCAAGCTAAGAACACATGGCACACTTGTGTAGGAAACGGTAATGATGACTGGGCAGACAGCTGTGAGAGTATATTGGTTGCTGGCTTTCTGAGCACACCACCTAACAGGATGCATAACCCACGTCTCCTAACTGCTGGCTTTTCACTCCATCTGTCAAAATGACAATTTGCCAAGTTATAGGCTGCTCTGGAACTCAGTTCCCCTAAAACAGGAAATTTTTCATGAGTCCATCCTTTAATAGAGCAAGTAACTCACTTTCAGCAAGATCTCCCAGACTCCCCAGTCTTTGGGTCTTTGAAAACTAGTCTAATTTTCTAATACCATTTACTTGAAAGAATAAAGTAAAATAATTATCTAAAGTATTATGTGAAAATGAGATATAATCTAATCTCAGGATAGGTCTATACCATGGCAAAAATTTCCAACTCTGTTCTTGCCAATTTTTTATACCACCTGCCTTTTAAAAAAAATTTAAAGAACATTTACTAACAGCATTTGAGCAATGTGTTTTGAGGGAAAATATATTGCTTAATACCTTTTTGCATACAAAATACACTACCTCATAATCTAAATTTTTTTTTCAGGCCCTTGTCTGGCCAACTTTTATTTGTATATTTCTCTATTTATAAAGAAGTATCTTGTGAAATAATTATACCTACTTTAATTTACAAAACAGAAAAAAAATCTATTTGAGCAGTGCACATGAGCCCACCTATGGCAATTTTATAAGTTTTCCCTCAAAACACATTTGTTCAGATACTGTTAGTAAATGACCCTTAAATTTAAAACAAAAGGAAATAAAAAGTATTTTCAAGAATATAGCTGGAAATTTTTGTCAAGATATAGACCTATCTTGAGGTAAATTATATATCATGTTCACCTGACACTTTACAGATAATCATTTGACTTTATTCTTTCAAGTAAAATGTATTAGACAATTAGACTAGTTTTCAAAGACCCAAATATAGTACTTTACACAAAATAATAGTACAATATCTTATATATAATTATTTTTGTTACTATAGGAGTTTAACGGCTTGAAAACTTCTTAGAAAAAGTTTTTTAAATGACCCAAAAAAACTTTTAAAAAATGCATCATCTTCTGAGAGAGGACCCAGATCAGATAGGATTACCCAATACAAAACCAGTATGAGTAAGAAGAGACTACTTCAGGTGAAAATCCTTAAGACAGCGCATCAAGAATTTTCATGTCCTCACAACAACATATATTTTCATCCACTCTATTTTTATATATTCCTTCATGACTCTTCATTTTCTAAAACACACATGAGAGCATTTCATTATTTTGAAGACATTCTGTGCAGTTGCTAGTCAATCCAAGAGGTCAATGATAGCATTTGTGGGAAATAAGAAAAAAGAATTACTGAAAGGGTCACCCTGCCCAACTCAATGTAGTAATGAACACTGCAAGAATTTAATTTCTACCACTGTAAACACATACAAATACAACCAGTAGAGCAGGTTGTTGCCATCATGATTCAAACTCAAGAGGAGACTTTCCTCTTCTAAAATAATACACATACCACACATTCCAGAAAGAGTCTGTGTCATAGTACCTCTAACTAATTTATGTAAAGACACATGGGGAGTTTACGACAGACAAGCAACTTTGATATTTTTGGTGGATGGAAAGAGAAATTTACAAAGCTTAGGGGTTGTAAAACCATTAACATCTGCTCCATTTCTAACCCAGTCATTCAGAATGTACTCTGAATGATGAATGAATGTGATTTTTTGAATTTCAAATCCTAGTCCACTAACTACAGTCCCCAAAGCCCTCAGCTTATGAACAGATTGTATTTCATATGAGTAAACTCAGGTGCTAGAAAGATGGAATGCATTTTCCTAAGGTACTCTCAATGGTAGGGAAGGACCATAAGTTTGGAAGGATAGTGGTAAAAGTAGGAGAGAACCTGCATGATTAAATATTAAGTAAGATGGTCCCTGTTTACATGTACTTAACAGTAGTTAATAAATGGAACAATTTTAAGAGGTGACCAAGTGAGGTCCTTTAGGGTTTTCTTGGAGGATTTTAAAAAGTGCATTGCGAGCCGGGCATGGTGGCTTATGCCTGTAATCCCAGGACTTTGGGAGGCCAAGTCAGGTGGATCACAAGGTCCGGAGATCGAGACCATCCTGTCTAACATGTTGAAATCCCATCTCTACTAAAAATACAAAATATTGGCTGGGCGTGGTGGCATGCACCTGTAGTTTCAGCTCCTCTGGAGGCTGAGGCAGGAGAATCACTTGAACCTGGGAGGCAGAAGTTGCAATGAGCTGAGATTGTGCCACTGTACTCCAGCCTGGGTGACACAGTGAGACTCTGTCTCAAAAAAAAAAAAAAAAAGGATTGCTTTTTCAGGTGTAAAGAAAGTTCACTTAATTAGATATTGATGTAAAACTCTCTTAAATTACATGGTCTGGACCTCCATGTGTGCAAAGGGCAGGAGGGTAAAAATAGATAAATAGGGCTCCTTGAAACCTGAAAAGGAGCAGATTTAGTAACACAGCAAACAGGAGTGGGGCAAGATAGTAGAGCACAGAGAGCAAACTCAGCACCGAAAGTGAGGGACTGACTACCAACAACCTTATGCTTCTTAAACTTAACTAAGGAGAATGTTGTCATCATCCCCACCATCCACAATATCATAAATTGACAGAGAGATCTAATTTTATGAACCTCAGTTACTGCCTGAAGTCTGTAGAGTGAAGTACAAATTACTGCCTCCAGAGATATAACAACAGGATTTATTTTTATTAATTATTTTATTTTATTAATTTTAATTTAATTTTATTTTAGATGAGGTCTTGCTCTGTCATCCAGGTTTTAGTGCAATGGCATGATCATAGCTCACTGCAACCTCAAGATTGCTGGGCTCAAGCAATCTTCCTGCTTCAGCCTCTTGAGTACCTGGAATAACAGTCCTGAGCAGAATATCTGCAGTGCCTGGCAAAGTTTCTTTCTTTTTAAATAAATAGTTTTAAAATATCTAGGCAAGCACAGTCTTAATGTGCTTGATGTCTTATTCTTTATAGAACTGGATGGACAAAGTCATGAGTGAGAGTCAGGTTACTCACAAGCCTTCAGCAAAACACTCAAGCAGCAAGGTTTCCCCTTTGAGGATGGTAATTGAAGACTCACTGCCACTCTCAGTGGGAGGCAACAACAGTTTGGGTTTTCTTTGCTTGATTGAATTTGCTACAAAATAGAAAAGAAAAATCAGAATTTTTTCAAATTAATATACATAAAATTCTGTGACACCACATCTTTCTTAAAAAAAAAAAATCCGACACACATGAGTGTGTGTGTGTGTGTGTTCTATGCACATTTAAATAGACTTCCATTTACCATATTTCCATTTAAATAGACTCCTCTTCTCTCTTACCATGAAGCATGGGTTTTCCCTCATGTGTTTTTACTGAGTGTAGCACTGCCAAATTTTATAAATGTTATTATTTATACCATATCTTCTAACTCAGAAGGTCAAACAGAAGTCCTTAATAGAAAATCTATGATTTTATATTCTATACTTTAATCATGTCTTGTGCAACGACTTTATGTTTATGTTTTTATTTAATTTAAGTTGCCTAAGAATTTCATCAGGTTTCTGCTAAAAACAGCTTCCTCACTCCCGCACCCAGAAATTCTCACTGAGGAAGGCTGTGGTAGACACTAGGCATCTATGAATTTATCAAGCTCTTTCAGCAATTCTACCTGTAGTCTCAGTCCCTTAAAGAAAACAACAGTTTTAGGAAATGATTAGCAAGCATCCTCACTAGCTGCATATTGAAATGTCCCATTTCTTATTTTCTTGAGAATATTTTCAAATACAATGGCAAATTAGGATACTTCCATCTTCAAAGGGACTTAAGCAGTAGACAGTCTTCTATACTTTGAATTTTTTGGAAAATAATTGTTGAATATGTACTATGTGCAATGATTTTTCATTGAGTGCTGTGAAAATATAGCACTATATATGTTTCAGTTATTAATCTCAAAGGAAATGATGTTGGGGATGAATCAGTCCACCTTAAAACTAACGGTTCTTCAAAAGGAGCTTACATCCTGCTCCACTGAAGTTGCAAGTATATAAGATATCTAAGTTATCACTGGTCCACATTTCATAGAGAATATTTGCTGCAATTATGTAAATGACTCTTCTCATTATAGAGAACTCGCCTGCTATACAACTCAGATTTATTCAGGCATTTTCCATAGAACACAAGTTCTGGTAGACATTCTATGGGGGAAAATTGAATAAAAAGATCACATAGACACATGAGCTTGAAAAATGCTACAAACTGGTTTTTTCTCAGAAAGTCACAACGTACAGTTGCATGTCAAATATTTCAAAAAGGCTTGCAAGGAAAAAATCCACTTAACTTTGTTAAACTCGGTGTTTTCTCTACTTCCTTTGACACTTAACCATTTCTTTTCTTTCCTTTCAGCAAAAGTATCAACCTTATATAAGAGACATTTTGGGAGACCCAAAATAATTACTCCATTAAATATCTCTCTCTATTCAATGCATTATATGTATTTCATTATATTTATATAGTTATATATTTATAAAAATCACTCCCTTTGCATATATTTAAAAGGGAATGGGCGACAATAGAACCTTCTAAGTTAAGATGTTTTTCTTAGTAACAGTATTGTAATAAACCTAACAGGATATTAAAGAAAAAATTCAAAATCTGAAATGACAATGAGCTATAAACAAAAGTCAATACTCCACATGGGTTCGACTTACCCTTGGAGCCAATTTCTGTGGATGAACTTGAGTCATTAGCATGCTTTACTGAAATAAAAAAATCGAAGGAAAAAACACAAACATAATGGTGGATGCTGATATCAATAAAGAATGAAAAGTCATATATTTGTCTTAGAAAAATTACAAAATGATGTAGAACCATGCTTCACTAGAACATTGCCTTTGGGAATATAGTTTTACATAGAAAATAATTATAGTGAGTTTAATCTTGAATTACCACAGATGAACCCAGGTGGAGAAGATTCAAGTCATAGCTCCATTAAAGAGAACTGAGGCTACTAGAAGAATGTTATAGTGAAGCCCTGGCATGGCATATCTACACACAAAAATGAAAAAAATCACGGACCAAATTAAACAATGAAATGGTAATGCCAACTTTCAACTATACCAGGGCCAATTATTCAGTCAGCAAACTGTTGTGGATTATTTCTTCCCTTTGAATCTTACGGTTCTTCCTCCCTCTAATTATTTTTCCCATTTGGGAACCCAGGCTGGCATCTGCAGAATCAAGTAGGGAAAGGAGCCATTCAAGTAAGTTTGCCAATTTGGTGATAAAAATTTCCTTTTTTTTTTTTTGCCTCTGTTGTTTTCTCCCCCATTTTCAGTCTGCCAGTTTACCCAAGATCACAGTGAATCAATGCCCAAGATTTGCTTAGAAAACCCTGGAATTTCATTGTATATTTCACCCATTGAAAATGACAAGATCCTGCAGACGTCAGATGAAATACATTTGTCCTGTGAATTGAGATTTGATTTCCTGGCTGTGAGAGACAGAGCTACTGTGGATCTGCAGCTGCAGATGTCTATTTCATCTGGATGAAGTCTCTAGAGTTGAACTGAACAATGGCGGAAAATATCAACCCAGCTTTAAATGGCTTCAGCCAGAAGAAAATTACAGACACATTTGCATTCAGCATACATGGTGAAACAATAAATTATTTGGACTTACAACTGTTAACTGTTAGTTTCATTGGCATTTTCTGTACAATAGTCCTTAATCTTGGAAATGCAGCAAAGCAACAGTAATCATTGCGACTGTCTTTTTCTTCCACATTTGCGAAGTATAGATCTCCCTTTTGGCTCATGTATACTCTTTCATCTTGTTCGATGTGTTCTAATTCTGAAAAGAGGTATCTTGTCACTGAAAAGGGCAACTGTCCCTTATTGTGCTTCATCTTCCTTTTTCATTTTCTTTTACATTATTATTTCATTTGATTTTTCCTATTTGCTCTTTAATTCCTGTCAAGTCTGGTCTTACTACAGGAACAATGAGCAAAAAGGAAAACAAAACAAAACAAAAACAGCAGGAAAACCCTTGGGAGCATGCTTTTTACCATTAACCACAGAAGGCCGCTGGTAGACAAACAGTGGTAAACTGTTTACCATCTCGGTCTCTACCTCTGCTCTATGAGTCTGAATTGGCTTAACTGAAAACTGGTCAATGCGGACAATGCCCTAATTATTTTCTGAGAATCATGTTTATTTAAAACATGACTTAAAAATAAAAAACAAAAAGCTCTCCAAAAGTTTTATCTGTGATATTAATCTCCCTATTCTGGTTGCAGCCTGGAAGTTTCTAGGGGAACTGACGTCTGGAACAATTGGCTGTACCTAAGAGTAGTTTCATTTGCTTTCTTCTGAGTGCTGTACAAATAGCATTTTTCTCTTTGGTTCATAGTGAGAAAACATGTAGAGAGCATTGCTAAGGCATATACTAGAAGTGGACTTTACAAAGCTAGAACTTCAGATCGGAGTCAGCAAACCTTTCAGAAAATTAAGCAAAAAAGTTAATACTAATTTATCAGTAGGTGACTGCAATTAGCAGGTAGAGCGTTACTAAAATAGAAAGATGAAGCTAGCAACACAAACCCATGCCATCCTCAGCTTTCACATGATCTATATTCCAAAGGTAAGTGCACTGTTTGAAACATAGAAAGTATTGTCTTCATAGACAAACCTTATCATATTAGTAGCATCTCCTCTTCAAATATGAAAAAAATAAGAGATCTTTATTTTTATTCAGTCTTTGGATTCATTATGTTATTGATATGATGGATAGAATTAAAATGTCCCCATTTTTTGATGGAACAGAGCATTACTTACCAATATTCATCCAATAAATATGTAAAGGTGGGAGGCCTTTGGGAGGATTGCATGGGAGGACAATTGGATCTCCCTCCTCCACTTCAAGAGGGTCAATTTTTTCTTTGGGGAATTTTGGAACACCTGGTATAAAAAATCATTTCAATGTGTTATTTTAAAATTAACTTTGACTATAACAACAAATATCTTAATGCATTCTTCTTTTTTTCAAAATTGGGCAATTTTAATAAATTATATACTACAGATCCTGGTTCTTACATCTCCCCTGCAGAGATAAATATTATTAAGAAACTGGTGTGCATCTTTACATAACTTTAAAAATACTTCTGCATTTTGAAACCCCAGACAATAATATTTTTGTTATGTGACAACAATAAGGCAATAACATACTTGTGCATATTTCTCTGGGCAGAGATATAAACCCAGAGTCACAGGATTTTCCTGCTTTAGCTTTGATGGATGTTAAATCTTTTTCTCCAAACACTGATTTCACTTTGAGCAGTTACATATCTCTAACTCTCGCTTTATTGGGAAGGCCTTGAATGTCATTGGCAAATATTCCATTCAGTGCATTAATCACATGAAATAAAAACTTCTAAGCCCATATGGAGAAAATGGTAAGGATACAATGAAAAGCCAAATTTGACCACTTTAAGTTGCAAAAAGAGCCATCCACATTGAAATTACTCCCAGTAAATAAAAATTTAAATGAAATGGAATTGATGTAGGAAATAAGATTTGTAAATATTTCAACTTATTGCTTCCTCCCCACACTGGAGTCAATTTCTTAAAAGAGCAATGCAGTTATAGTAAGAATATATAAGTCAGAATTGTGCAGAATTTGAAATCTAACACCAAAGTTTCATATTTTTATGGAAGTATTGATTTTATAAGGATATTCAAAATGTATTCTTCCTGAGCGTCACATTGATGTCTTTCAACTTTTGTTGGGGCAATTTGCATTACAGAATTACACAGTCTCTTGTGGAGGAGAAGGATCTTAGGAAGGCGTTTATAACAGTCCCGACTTGACGGAATTCATTAGAAGGTATTCTATTTGTACATTTCATTCTTAAATTATGATTCACAGCTAATTTTCATTGTTCTTGGAAATCTAAAGGTTTACTCATTTACCATAAAATTTCTTCTTGAGAAGCTTTGTGCACTTCCTATATATTTGTCCTATAGCCCCTCAACCCCCATCCACGCCTTTAGAGGTTGAGGGAATTTGCTGACATTTCTCTTATTGATGCACCAGCTGGTTACAGTGAATTGCTTTTTGTCTAAATTCAAGGACTTTTCAAGGCTTAACACTGCAGGGGGTGGTGTGGTTATTACACTGCCTTTGCAATTTCGGAAGGCAGACTTCGGTTCTCTTTATACATTCAGCCATGTGACAGTCTTTTAGTGGATTTCCTCTTGCTCAACTCATTCCTTGAGATTCCTTTTAGAAAGTCTCTGGAAACATTTTTGAAATAGCATCCATCTTTGAATCACATTTTTGCTATAGGTAGCATGAAATTTCCCTCAAACGGCAGGAATGTATGTTTAGTATATTCACTACATTAAGACCTTGTAGATAAAATATCATGCCATCTATTTGGTAAAGCCTCGGCTTTGATTGACAGCAAATGTTATGGAAAACATTTTGCAGAAAGTACACCTTATATACATAAGGCATAGTAATATACAAAACTTTATGTACCCAAATCTCCAAATTCAAACCACTTGTTTAGTTTTATTCGCTATAACTGAAGCCCAGTAAACACTGGCATTGAAGTTATTGGTGCTGCTGGGTAGTTGGTGAATCTATTTATACTCAGATACAAGAGGCGGCAGAGGAAATAAAATATGGATTAGAAAATGGAAAGGGCATGTAATCCACTTCGATAACAAGCAAACTATACAGTGCCTAATATGAATACACAGTTCACTGGGTAATATCTATTCTAAAGTAATTAATTAATAAGATGTATAAATCCCTAATTGGAGAGCTGCTCCCTGAGAGCATTCAAAAAAATCTTGCAATTCCAACAGATAGTACTGCCAGTGAAGCATTATCATCCTTGCATTAAATAAATCTAGATTATACAATTCTAATTCTGAAAATGTAAATTTGTAATTCAACTGGCTTCTAAGGCACCAACAATAAAAAAGAAAAGAAAATTTAGCACTCTACCAAAACTGTTATCACATGCCATAAATCTTCAGAACAGCTTTCAACTAAATACAAAATTAATATTGGAAAACAGGGATGCATACTTATACATCAATAAATTTAAGGTTTTAGAAGAGATACAAATCGCATTACTTTTTCAGGATTTTTTATGTCTTATCCTTTGACTTTGAAACTATTTAGTGAGTTTGATGGCATGATAAAAAGTGAAAATTTTGGCCGGGCGCGGTGGCTCAAGCCTGTAATCCCAGCACTTTGGGAGGCCGAGACGGGCGGATCACGAGGTCAGGAGATCGAGACCATCCTGGCTAACACGGTGAAACCCAGTCTCTACCAAAAAATACAAAAAAACGAGCCGGGCGAGGTGGCGGGCGCCTGTAGCCCCAGCTACTCGGGAGGCTGAGGCCGGAGAATGGCGTAAACCCGGGGGGCGGAGCTTGCAGTGAGCTGAGATCCGGCCACTGCACTCCAGCCCGAGCGACAGAGCTAGACTCCATCTTAAAAAAAAAAAAAAAAAAGTGAAAATTTTAACATTCACAGATAAATGTGAAATTTAATTACTATAACACAGCAGGAGACATGAAGTCTACTTCAATTCAAATAAAGAAATGGCTCCATTTAAAAATAAGTCCAACCAGTGGCATTTACTGCGTTTATCTGGTGATAAACATTAGCATTGTTGAGTTTGGACAACTATAACACTTTTTAAAAGTAAATTAAAAACAGTAATTTTTTCTGTACATGAGGTAACTATACTCCTTTGTCTTGCCAATATATTTCACATGGGTACTTCATCAACACCCAAACCAAAAATCATTTAACTTTGGTTCAACAAGACTGGAGTCGATTCTGAATGGCCTCTCTGCAAAGGGATCAGAATCAACTTGCAAATAACAGTCTACCTAGGCAGAACTTCAGAATGTTTGGAAATCCCATTATAAGCAAGTCTAGATGAGATCAATTTCCTTTCTATCTAAAGCCACTATTAATCTATTTGCATCAGCAAAGCAAAGCAAGCATATCACAGCATGTATCTCTTCACTCTTCTCAATGAGGCTTTCACATTTATTATTCAGTGTTATGGATGGATTTCTAGCAACAACTAACACCAAGGGTATAAGTGACGTTCAAATATATTCACATGTAGGTTTTTGAAAACTTTCCCAGTTAAAATCTGTCATGGAAAAACTTTCCTACAGACAAGTTAGCTGCACGTGAGTCTTATTACTAGGACTATCAAGGCAAAACCAACCTGCAAATACAAAATTTGCAGGAGCTCTAAGTCTTCAGGTGCTGTCAATGAGTTTTGAAAACTCATCATCACAATTATTTCAATGTAATATACAGAAAAATAACATTCCTGAAATAAAGAAGTCCTCTGAAAACAGAATTTATATCTATAGGATATCCTATAGCATAAACCAGGTTCTAGCCCAGGCACTAGAAAACTAACTGGTTACAAAGATTCAGACCAATATCTTCACCTTTCTGTGTCTCATTTTGTTTTCCTTTGCCGTCTTAGAATCCTTTGAATTCATCTCTCTAGGCTCCTCAAATGCCTCACCAGGGTAGACGCTTCTTAAGGGTAGGGATAGAATAAAACCTAAGCTGTGTAATCCCATCATGCCAACATGCCTGATAGTGAAGAGTAGTGGTGAAATGGCATCAGGGAAATTTAACTAAATACAATTCATGCTAACTAATCACTTTGATGAAAAAAAAAAAATCACTGGCATCTTAACCGCTACCATGTTATGCAACACTACAGATTATCTTTCTCTGGCACTCAAGGAATAAAATAGAAGGTTTCCTTATATTTTCCTATTTCCAGATGATACTGTAATCTAGTATCAAGGTATTTTCAACAAAGAAGTACAATGCCTTTTTGCTCATCTATGGGGTGTGTTACCTGAGTCATCAAAGTATAGACAACACCATGTGGCATCACGTTATCCATAAACACTGAAGTTAACTGCTTGGGCCTGAGTCCTGGCTTCATCTCTTCTTAGGTGATCTTTGAATCTGCTACTTAACATGTTTCAGTGTCCTCATTCATAAATGGGAAATGTAATAACACCTAACTCATTTGATTTATGTTGAAATTTAAATATTTCACATGAATCGATTAAAATAGGACCAAGCACTTAATAATTATTCAATACATGTTGGCTACTCCTCAAATATTTTCACTTTGCATGGTACAGCCAAATGCATAAAGACAAGGTGGGCAAAGGGACAGAGAATTTTCTTCTGTGGCTGCTCCTGATTTTCTCTATAGCCTGCATCTTAGCAGCTTCTGTGATTTTGTGTAATTATTTGAATTAACATTTTCAGAGGAGATGGAAGGACAGAGGGAAGAAAATGCTGTGCTTTTCATATAGAACCTATGATTTGCTTATTGAATTATTTCCCCTTTTTCCATCATTGGATGAATCTTCCCATACCAAAAAGCTTTATCTATTTTGACTTGGCACTCTGTTTATAGGACTGGCCTGGTGAACTTTCGAGTGCCGTACATTTCACTTAAAGATGCTTGGCAAATTGCTCACAGTCTGCCATCACTGTCACGAATGCATGCTACTGAGTGCACATACTTTATCACCCCTAACTCCAGTTTCCGTCAGTAAAGAGATTTAATTGATTCCCATTTCCTGCAGAGTACCCCATTAATCCACTTAGGACTACAGAGAAATAACACTGGCTTTCAGTCCATGAGCTCGTAATGAATTCATGCTAAGGAAGGACACCCAATTCAGCCTATTTCATTCCAGGCATTCACATACTTTGGTGAGTCAGAGTAAAATCCTCAAACTTAATTAAAGCTTTAGAATTCAACGTTGCACCCTTAATTGAACAAATTGATCTGTTTTTGTTGATTTGCACTTAATAGTAGGAGAATTTAGCATAGGCTACAACACCCAGGTTTCCTACACTCCCACTCCAAAATCAGGGCAGTAAAAAGCCAGGGTTTATCTTGAGGAAATTGTCCTGAGGAATCTGAGGAAGTTATGTTAACACAAATGTAGAAACCAGCACATGAATATTTCTAATTAGTTTTCATTAAATTATTATACAGAAGATTTCATCCTTTTTGGCCGTTTCTTAGACTATTTTAATAGGATGTGCAAATTGCATTGTTACTTTTATTCATTCTTTTATTCTTCAGCCTATCAACCAATAAATCAATCAAATAAAGTATAGTATGCATTCTGGTGACATCTACAAGGCAATGCAGAACAGGAAGGATATGATAGTCTGGTATATTTTCTCATTCTTAAGGGTCCTAATTAATACATATGACAATGGATAGACTGTCCCAAACAGTACACAGCTGAATGTTTTAATAACCCCAGAGAATTTGCAGCATCATTATTTATAATAGCCAAAAATGGAAATAATTCAAACGTTCATCAACTGGTGGATGGATTAACAGTAAATGATATCCATGTAGTGAAATACTGTTCAGCAATATAGAGGAACAAACTACTGATATATGCTACAACATGGATGAACCTCCAAAACATGCTAAGTGAAAGAAGACATATGAAAAAGACCATATACATGATTCCACTTATATGAAATGTCCATTTCTGGACATTTAAAGAGGCAGAAAGTTGATTGGTGGTTGCCTCAGGCCTGGAGATGGGAACAGAGAGTGACTGCAAATGGGCACAAGAAATCTTTTTGTGGTGATGGAAATGTTTTAATACTAGACTATAATGATATTTCACTAAAAAAAGTTGCTAAAACGTCATTGACCGGGCATAGTGACATGTGCCAATAATCCCAGCTATTCAGGAGGCTGAAGCAGGAGGATCACCTAAGCCCAGAAGTTTGAGACCAGTGTAGGCAACATAGCAAGACCCCATCTCTAAGATAAATAAATAAATAATGTATAAAAAGTATTAATTATACATTTAAAACAAGTAAAATTTTTATGACATGTAAATTATACTTCAAAAAAGTTGTTTATAGCTAGGCATGGTGGTACATGCCTGTAGTCCCAGCTACTGGGGAGGCTTAGGTGGGAGGATCGCTCGAGTCCAAGAGGATGAGGCTGCAGTGAGCCGTGTTTGTACCACTGCACTCTAGCCTGGGCAACAGAGCAAGATCCTATCTCAAAACAAAAACAAACAAACAAACAAAAAAGTTGTTTAAAAACTCAGAAAAAAGAAAAAAATAATCTAGGCTGGACTAGGCCAGTAATGCTAAGTGGAGAAATCTGATCTGTGCACTGAAACGTGAGTAGTATTCAACAGTCAAATTAGGATTATTTATATTATCATTTTAACCTTATTGATACTTGGATAATAAAGGCAAGAGAGTAGCTCCCTTCTTTTCCAGATCCAATCACCATGTGCATGCACAGGATGTATATTTCTGGAGGACAGTCTTTGTTTTTATTCACTGTTAGATCCCAAATTACTAGAAAGTGGCTGGTGTATTATGGGAGTTTCAGGATGATTGTTGAATAATTCACTGACAAAATCCCTATGCCATGTCTTGGATAACACATTTAGTTAAATAATTTTTTATGTATATAAAAATGGTACATTCTGATTCTTTGGTGGTGGTTGTTTTTCTTTCTTTCACTCTTTCCCTAGCAAACTTAACTGCAATGTTGTTGAAAATAGAAAACTGAACATTGTATACAAAGGTTTCTGTTTGTTAACAGGAGATTGGGAAGTAGAAACTCTAACATTTGAATCACAAAGTTTCTATCAATATATGAGAAGAACCAATTCTCTACAGTTTAAGAGAATAATCGATTAAAGATTGTAGGAAGCTGTAAATTGTCTCTGATTTATAAACTCCTAAGGATTGGGTTGGGTTACTATTCAATATATAGATGGCTGCAGAAAGCTGTCAGATGATGAAGTAATTTCAGGAGAGGCTGGAAATGATGCATAAGAAACCTAATTTATTTTGCTCTTTTCTGCAGCAGCAGCAAAGAAAAAAAAAAAAAAGAGCAATTATCCAACAACGTAGCTCAGATCCAACTCCCATCTCTTAATACAATACTCTCATATTCTGGTCAGAATTATCCTTATATTGTTCATGTCTTCACTTGGTCTGCCTAGATAATGACAGAAAAAAATTGAAATCATTTAATTGCAGAATCTTAAACCAAATTCTGCCATTCCTTTCTTTGCAATAGATCTAGCTGCTTCCTTTTCCTTTGTGTCTCCATAGCAACCACTAGAATTTAGGTTAGGAATCACCCTCATGACTTGCCTCCTACAACAGATATTTAATCTGTCTCTTTCTCTGGTCTTAACTTATTTCAGTTAACTATATAAACGTAATATATAGTTTCACTATTATCAACCACAATTTTCATGACAATACTTTCTAATCCAGGATTCATGGACATTGCCTATTGAATGTCAATTCAAATCCAAACTCCTGAGGACAATTTCCAGGTTGATATGTCACTGTTCTGATGCTAAAATATCTTAGTAACTCAGAAATGTTCACCTGAGACAAATCAGGATGCTTCACACTTACTCATTTTGAGAATGTAAAATGATTGTTTATAGAATAAATGTAAAAAACACAAAGAAAGAAATACAATAGAAATCCATTCACTGACTACCCATTTTACAAAATAGGAATATCATCATCACCTTTTTGTCTGGTGCTGATCTGAACCCCCACTTCCATTTTCCAATTTTCACTTCCATTGCAGGTAACTACTGTCAAGAATATTGTTTTTATCATTCTCTTATTTTTCACTATAATTTTACCATAAAATTATATCAATCAAAATTGTAGTCAGTTTTACGTATTTTTCTTTTCTTCTTCTTTTTTTTTGAGACGGAGTCTCACTTAGTCGCCCAGGCTGGAGTGCAGTGGCGCCATCTCCGCTCACTGCAAGCTCCGCCTCCCGGGTTCACGCCATTCTGCCTCAGCCTCCGGATTAGCTGGGACTACAGGTGCCTGCCACGACGCCCGGCTAATTTTTTGCATTTTTTAGTAGAAACGGGGTTTCACTGTGTTAGCCAGGATGGTCTCAATCTCCTGACCTCATGATCTGCCTGCCTTGTTTACGTATTTCAAATTTTTCCAAGATTTACTTTTATTGCGCGACATATTCTTGATGTTTTTTTCACTATTGTGTAGTATTTTTGATATGAATAGAGCATAATGCATTGATCCATTCTACTTTGAGTGGCCTGTTGTATTTTTTTCCAGCATATTTTAAAATCCAAACAATGTGACCACAGATCTTCCTGGTATATATGGAGAAGAGGCACATGCACATGAGCGAGGGAATGGAGTTATTGGGTCATAAGTAAGAGCATCTTCAACTAAGGAAGGGATTACAAAATGTTTTCCAAAGATCAAGCAGTAAACTGGACTGTCATCGGTAGTGGGTAAGTATTCTGTTGGCTGTATATTGCAACCTAAAATTTTTATTCTCGGATTTTCTGATATTTCCCAATTGGGTAGAATCAAGTGCTTTTATCACTAGGGGTACAATAGGTCTATTTCTGGTAACTAATGATGTTGGACACATTTTCACATTTTTATTGGCCTTCCAGTCTGAGGTTCAAGTTTATATATGTTGCCACTTTGTCATTTTTATTTTTTCTAAAGATTTCTAAAATTATTTATGAATACATACTATGTTTAGTTATATGCATTGTCAATAATTTATTGAGTTGTGGCTTATTTTTGTTTTTACTTTCTTCCTAGAGTCTTTCGATAAAAGAAGGATCTAAAATAAAATGTAGGAGAACATATTCTTAATGATTTCCTTCATGAGGCTTTAATATGACTAAAGAAATCATCCCACTCTGGGCATGGTGGCTCATACCTGTAAATCTCAGCAGTTGGGACACTGAGACAGGAAGATTGCTTGAGGCTAGGAGTTTAAGACCACCCTGGGCAACATAGTGAGATCCCATCTCTACAAAAAAAATAAAAATAAAAATTGGCCAGGCATGGTAGCACTCGCCTGTAGTCCTAGTTACTCAGAAGACTGAGATGGGAGGATCACTTGAACCTCGGAGTTCAAGCCATGAAGCCATGACTACACCACTGCACTCCAGCCTGACCTGGAGAGAGTGAGTTCCTGTCAAAAACAAACAAGCCAGAAAGAAAAGAAAGAAAGAAAGAAAAACATCTTTCTCTGTATTTACGACCCTGATGATAAATATATTGTTTGAATTGTCTAACTTTTTAAAACGTTTTTTCCTTTTCATTGTTCAGGCTTTTATCGACTCTGAATGATTTTTTATATGATACAGGGTAGAAGTCCATATAGATGTTTCTCTATGTGAATTATCAATTGTTCCACAACGTTTAGTTCAAAGTAAAGAGAGCAGGAGAGAGAGAGGGAGAGAGAGAGAGAGACAGAGAAATCCATGCTAATATGCTAACTCCCTCAACGGTTTTTATATATGTGAGGGTTTGTTTCTGGGTTTACTGTGCTATTCTGATTTGTCTAACCCTGCATAAAGCCAGAATTGCTTAATTCCTAAAGTGTTATGCTGAATTTTGATTTCTGAAAAGAAGTCCTTATGACTTGTTATTCTTTAAGAATTTCTACCAAATTTTGCCCTTTGTTCCTCAAATATATTTTTGAATCAGCTGGTCACATTCCACAAACAGAGAAATAAAAACCAAACTGTAGGCGTTCTGATTTCAATTTTTCTATATATCAACACATCAAGAATAAGCATTTTAACTGTATTGGTTCTTCTAATAAATAGAAATAATTTACTTATTATCTGTTTATCTAGATCTTTTTAATGTTTTTTAATAAATATGGATACTTTCACTACAAAAATTACATACCAGTTTATTGAATGTATTTTCTGCTTTTATACTATTTTCTCCCTTCACTGTAGTTTATTCTGTTGCCTTAAATTAGCTAATTCATTTTTATCCTAAAATTATATTACCTAATAAGCTAAGATCATTAATTTTCATACTTTATATTTTTCTAATATAAGTGTTTAAAATGATAAAGATTCCTCTAAATAATGCTTTCACTGCATCAAACATGTTTTCTTATGTAGCATTTTCACTGTCATCACTTCAAAATATATTCTATTTTCCTTACCATTTGGTACTTGACCTAAGACTCACTTAGGAATATATTTATTAGTTTTCAAAGATATAAGTTTTTTAAGTTTTCTGTTTATTACTGATTTCTAACTTAATTGCATTTTGATGTTTTCCTCATAGACCAAATATATCATCAAATATAACCTTTTACCTTGTGTGTATGAAAAAACTCATTTTGCTGTTTTAGTTACAATATCCTATATGTTTTCATTAGATGGAGCTTGTGATTGTACTTTTAAATCTTCTGTGTGCTTACTGATGTTTTTCTCTGCTTGAGTTAGCAAATAATGAAAAAGATATGTTAATATCTCATTATTATGGTGAATTTGTCTATTTCTCTTTGTAGTTCTATTTTTGCTTAATGCATTTTAATATTATATATGTCTAGTAAATTAATTTCCATGAAAGCTTTTACAAATAAAGTGTGTCATGACTGATAATAATATGGTCATACCTACCTTCATTTGGAAAGCATTTATCTGGGATGTCTTTTCCATCTTTTCATTTCAACAATTATGTATCCTTATGGTTTAGATAGATGTGTTGTAAAAAGTTTATAGCTTTTTTTTTTAACTCAAAGCATTTATTCTATTTGTTTTTATCTTTGATTTGTGATATATTTGAATTTATTTCTATCTCTTTTTCTTTCCACTTGCCTCACATTTTTTTCTCTCCTTTATTTTTTCTTCTCCCCACCCCCCCATCAACCACATAATGTGATAATACTTTTTTCTATAATTTTAGGGTAAATATAAGTTTTAAGATGCACACCTTATATCTGAGTCTAAATTTGACCTATATTCCTTCCTCTAGAATTATATAAGGACTTTAGGACAATTTAAATACAATGAATGCCCTCCTTGAATTTTTGGGTTAAAGATTCTTCATCATTTGTTTTTCTGAAGTTTGTGGGCATTCTGCACCCCCAGAATCAAATGTTCATATTTTGCAAGCCCTAGAACTTTCTCTGAAATACTTTCATGTCTAGGACTCTAAAAGAAGAACTTCCTAATAGAAGCTAGATGAGAGTTTTAAACTTAACAATTTACCCTATAAAAGCTTTGGCTAAAATTGTGTAATGGTGGATATCTTAAGAACAGTGGGAAAACATGATCAAATATAAAAGGTAGTCATGGATATCCCATGAACATAGGGCAAAGAAGCTACCAGTAAAGTACACTACTTCAGGGAACAATTACTGATAAATACACCACTAATAGCAAAGTGTCTTGCAGTTTTACATAATTTTTATTTATGGTTAACATTAGCAATAGTTGGTTCTCCTTTCTTATGAGCATCATATTACTGATATTAGGTGGGACTATGCAACTTGCTTTGCCCCGCCTAACAAAACATGAGTAGGAGTTTGCCTGTGTAACTTCTTGTCAGAAGCACTGAAGAGCCTGTATACAATTTTTCATGTTCCTGACCCAGACTCTTTGATCAAAATGGCATGTTTCACAAGAGGCAATCACAGAATGATGATGTCTCCATTAGCTGAGATCAGCGAGAAGGCTGCAGGAAAAACAGTTGCCCTGAAGAGTTGCCAGGCCCACAGCAAATTGCTTTATCAAGGAATAACTTCGTGTTTACACAGAGGTTTTGGGATTATCTATTACTGCATGGAATTTAGCCAAGTTTAGCTAATAATATGTTTAATTCTCATCATATAAGGCAAAGCAGATATTGTATTTTTCCATGTTAGATGTAAGATTACTGAAACAGAGTCAAATTATGTTGTTTTCTAAGGTCATTCAATTTTAAGTGTCAAAACCTGGGAGGAAATTTTTCCTTATAAATAAAGCACAAGACATATATAAGTTGATTTAATTAATAATTGCTTTATTTCAGTGGAACCCAATATAACTCCTATTTAACACTTCACTAGAACATTTGTGAAACGAAATTCCCATTATAGCACTTACTTGGAACTATAAATTCTATTTCTTCTGACATAGCGATTCCCAGTTTATTTGAAGCAAAGCAGCGGTATTTCCCTTGAAAGTGAGATATGTGTCCCTCATTTGGGATCCTGAATGTTCCTGAATTATTAGATGTAATCATCCGATGGTCAGTGAAATAAAAAGGGTTGCCATCCTTAGTCCACGTAAATCTAAAAAATAAAACTAAACTTAATAATCCTGAAAAATAATAACATATTTTTAGAGTACTTATTAACAACTGCATAAAAATGACAAAACCAAGACATTTTATAATAAAAAGTATGTACTTAATGGAATATAACAAGATATAAATAAGGGTCTCAGAAGAATCCGAGAAATATTACTGTCCATAAAAAAGCTTGACAAATGGGAAGATTAAAATTGAAATTAGCTTTTGCTTTTTTAAATTAAAATTATTTGTTTATTTTTTCATTAGAAAGGTAATATAAGATTATTATTAATATTCTGGAGACTACAAGAAACATATATAATTTCTGTTCATGTATGTGTGTGTGTAAGGAACTCACTCAAAATCCCAAAACACACAAGCCCGTTATTATTACATTTGATAATATTTCCTATTAGTATTTTTAGAATTTTGTCACATATTCTAACCACACTGAATATACAATTTGGCCAACTGGATTTTTCCATTATTATAATGATACTAAAGATAATTTTTATAGCTACATTATCTTATGTCATATGGCTACTATTTTAATTACTTTTAACCATTTCGATGTCTTTCCTTTTATGAACAATATTGTAAGAAAAAACCCTATATATTTATTCTTTGGTACTTGTCCAAATATTTCAATATGTCAATTCCTTAGAAATGAGATTAAGAAAGCAATAATTAAAAGCTTTTTTACAGTATTTGATAAATGTTGCAAAATTATATTCTAGAAAAAAAATGTACGCAGCTAAATTCCCACCCCAGTATGCTAGTGTCAGTTCTATGAACGGCGACATTAAAAGTCTCTTTAAATCTTTATCAGTCTGATAGACAAATAATGACTTCCCAATTAGATTGTACTTAGCATTGTATATTGGAATTACCCATGTAAATTTGGGTATATTTCAGGGCACCATATTCTTCCGCTAATCTATGTGATTATTCTTCCAACAGGAATAACAAACCTTCACGGACATGTATTCTCATTAGGAGTAGGCCTACCCAGCTACCCTCCTGACTTATCTTACGTCTCTCTGTGTGTTTTATATTTCATTGTTGACAAGTGTATGGTATTACTTTTTAACATAATAATTCAGCTAATTAATATTAATATATCATGATATTGATCAATATATTCATGCTGATTGAATAAATTATCCTTCTTTCCATTGTAATTCTATCTATACTTACATATATTGATTGAATATATTCCATTTGGTTAAACATAGAAATAATTATAATTTAGCATGTTAATGGGTCACTAATGATTATTAAATATCAAATTATCAGGCAATAATAATAGTCATGATACAATTGAAAATCATCAGTTTTCATCAAATATGTATATTCTTAATGAATATAAGATAATCATGCAGATTAATAGAAGTACGAAGCTTTGCTTTCCATTTTAGAATCACGTAGAATTTTAATATTGGAAATTCTCCCTTCTCACTTCCAATACATGTACATTTTTTCTCCCTCCCCAAAAATAGGAGGTATTTCGAAAAAACTCATCAGTGATTATGGTCACCTAGAATAACAATTATTTAATTATAAAATAAAATAATACTAGATAGTAGTATATCATGCAAATAGTACTCTGCCACTTGAGATGACAACATTTCAATGACAGCTTAAAAAAAATCAAGTAACAACCTATCCACAGAATAAGATGTTTAAATTTAAAGACATACAATTATGAATATGTGTAGAATGATGTTTACAAACTTTGACTTAATAAATGCTACATTTTACTAAGTAGAATAAAGGATCTTCTAGTTTTTAGCTACCTTATTTATTCGTAGACTAAGGGACTGTTGAGTATTTTTGCTGTACCAAAGACTACTCTTAAGTATTTTAATAACAGCCCTTAGTTTATGGTCAAAATAATTCAACTGGCAGAAGAACATATGTAAAATAACCAAATTTTATATCTGTTTGCATGGATATTGTTTTATTGTAAACCCTTAGCTTTAATCATATGTAGATTCATAGTCCAACAAGCTTATGATGGTAAGAATATAGAACAGCATTAAGAACAGTGCACATTTAAAGAATCACTTAGTTTGAAAGAATACTCACGTTGGTTCTGGATTTCCTTTAGCTTCACATTCAATTTGAAAATACTCATCAAAGGGAAAGGCAACTTGGACTTTTGACTGTTTTATGATTGTTGGAACCTGTTGAACTAAATATTAAAATATGTACTTTAAAAATGCACTATTCAAACACTAGGCAAGGTTAATTTATAACGAAAACCATTTAAACCTCTTTTGTATACTGATAAGTGAAAGGATGGTACAAAAGTGAAAATCCAAATAAATCTCACTCTCTCTTTGCAATGTGTACTTACTTTTAAGGAATACACTTCATTGCCATCATTTCATGTTTTAGTATATGTTTATTTTATTTAAACTCAGAATAATGTAACAATTTTTAAAGCAGAAGAAAAGTTGCTATGTCATCACAACTTTAAAATATATATTATTAAAATTATTGGCATTCAATCTGTGTTAGCATGCATATGCATTTTTACTTGGTTCAGTCACTTTGAAAGTTCTGTTTGTAGTCTTCCATGCTTCTATAAACACATTAGAATTAATGTACTGCTTTTACATTATTTCTTCCCATTGATATGCTATATTTTTTAATAATTCTAATACTGGTTATTAGATTATTATCCATTTTTTTCTTTCCTGGCAAAGTATTTCAACAGGCATTTTGAGTAAATAGATTTTTCCTTTATTGAATTACTGATTTATGATACATTTCCAGGCATGGACACAAATGGTAATTACTCTGGGTAAATTGTATATATCATTTCACCACAGAATATATACACAAATAACAAAAGCAGAGTGGTTCTCTGTATTTTTCCCACTAGTGAATGCCAGCATTTCAAAATAATAAAGTAGTTTAGCATTTATTACGAAGGAAAATATAAACTCCTTAATCTCTTTAATTTTCTTTTTTTGGGGGGGTTAATAAATGTTCCTTCATGGGCTTGTTTAGTGCTTGTTATTCATCATTTATAATAAGTTTTGATTTTATAACTTTTTCTCACTTATCTATTGGGAGCTTGAGTTTGGCTCCATTTCCTTAGAAAATTTAGCTTACTAATAACCATTATTATAAAATAATAACTAATGCATAATAGCATTAATAGATTCTTTATATTCAAATATCCTCTCATCTTGTGACAAACTCTGTTAGTGTTTGATAAATAATCTACAAGACAAACACAATTTTAAAAAGTAGGGAGTGGACCACACTTGGTGCCTCACACCTGTAATCCCAACACTTTGGGGGGCTGAGGTGGAAGGGTCGCTTAAGCCCAGGAGTTCAAGAACAACCCGGGTAACATAGGGAGACTCTCTTCCCTACAAAAAAAAATGTAAAAATTAGCTGGATTAATGTCAAGCCCAGGAGGTTGAAGCTGTTGTGAGGTGTGATCAAGACACAGCACTTGAGCCTGGGTGACAGTGAGACTCTTTCATAAAAGAAAAAAAAAAAAAAAAGTAGGAAGTGATTTTGCCTCTCACCTAGTAGAGCAACGAGATTACATTTCTGAGAACTGCAACTATAAAATACATTTACTAATGCTGGAAATACAACTTGGATTAAGCTTTCAAATAAAACATAGAGCATGATGTGTGTAAAGATCTACTGCTGATGAGCACTCAATATTTTTCGAAAGGAGACATCCAGTTTTAGTATAGTTCTCAGAATCTCTGATAACAGGACAGGGTTGATTCATAAGAAAATGCAAACTGTTCAGCATCAGTGACTTGACTTTGGCGAATAAAGTATGAGAAAAGCAATTTGGAGACAGGCACAGAGCCTAACTTAAATAAGTACTATTCCACAGTAGAGTTGCAAGTGAGCCCCTACAACCTGTGACATTGGACCAGGCCCTGAACCACTCTCTGTTTTCTCATTTCTAATATTAAGGATATAGCCTAGATAAATTGCCCTCAAATGTATTGGTCTCAGGACCCTTTTGCAGTCTTACAAATTACAAGACATCTCAAAGAGCATTTGTTCATGTGGGGTATAGTTAACAATATTTACTATAATAGAAATAAAAACTGAAAAAGTCTTTCAAAATGTTTACTTACAAATTTATTTAAAATAATTCTATGTTAAAATAAATCACGTATTTTAAGAAAACCTTTAAATGCTGTGAGAAGAATGGCATTATTTTACATGATTGCAAATCTCTGTAATTTCTTTTTTCCTAATTATTTGAGTCAGGGTCTCGCTGCCTCACCCAGGCTGGAGTGCAGGGGTAGGATCATTGCTCCCTGCAGCCTAGAAATCCCAAGCTCAAGTAATCCTCCCACCTTAGCCTTTTGAGTAGCTAGAACTACAGGCGATCTCTGTAATTTCTTGAGAAAGCAGATGGATTCTTATATCTGCCTCTGCATTCCATCTGTTGCAATAGGGTTGATTTGCTCAAAGATATAAAGAAAATTCAGCCTTACACAGATAATGTAGTTAAAAAATGACGGGAAATTTTATAGTCTTTTCTGATGATTGTAGATATTCTTTTCAGACAGAACACCAAAACTCAACAAGTGGTAGTTTTTTAAACATTCATTGCAATGTGGAATCTAAACCCTATCAATCAACTTGTCATATTCTGTAACATTAAACCACTTTACTTTTTTAAATCTACAAATGATTTTGTAACATCATGCAGCTTTCATTTGGAAAAAATACCCTTTCACTGAGTTTTGTGTCTTCCAAATATTGATGCATTTAATTACAGAACATCAAAAATTGACGCTTATTAGAATTGCCACTGATCTAATCAACAGTATCAAATGTCGGGAAGCTCTCAAGCTTACAGTAAACAATACGTGTCCTCCACAGTTCTAATGTTTTCTTGAACACTCACTGATAAGTCATTTTATCAGTGACTTATATATGGTCAGTCGTTTACCTTGAAGTGAATGGACTCACTTGGTTCACTTTCAGGAAAATATCTGACCTATATCTATTTGAGAAACCATAATTTGTCAGTCATAACTTTAAAGTGAAGATGATGTCCAGCTAGAGACTCAAGCAATCATGCAATCAAGAAATGGACACTTTGATACATAGCAGAATTATTTTATACCTACTTCCCAGTTCACTAGAATGTTAGAAAGTATGTATTCCAAGGTAGTTAACTAATAACATTAATAATTTATAAGTGCTTCAACAATTATAATCTTAGGCAAAACTGTTTTTGTTTTGCTTTGTTTTGAGAGTTTTTTTACTCTAAGTATATGGACATTAAGTATCATCTGACTACTAGTAAAGTTTGATGCCAATGCCAGGCTGGAATGTAGTGGTATGATCATGGCTCACTGCAGCTTCAACCTCCTGGGCTCAAATGATCCTACTGCCTCCTCAGCCTCCCAAGTAGCTAAGACTACACATGTGAGCCACCACACCCAGCTATTTATATATATATACACACACACATACATATAATATATACACAAATTTATAATATGTATAAATATATAATAAATATATACATATATTATATATAAATGTAATATATAAATATTATATATATATATTTAGAGATGAGGTCTCATTACATTTGCCAGGTCAGTCTTGAACTCTGACCTCAAGCCTCCCAAAGCCCTGTAATTACAGGCATGAGCCACCATGCCCAGCCACCATTACTTTTGTATCATCAGAGCGAAGGATAATACATTGAAAATGAAAAAATGGCATCTTAGGTTTATTACAAAAACAGATTGATCTCACAGACCATCTGGATGTATCTCTGGGGCCCCAATAATTCTGCAAACCAGATTTTGAGCAGTGATAGCCAGAGTAGAATAAAAACTAAACACCTTTCCAAATTCTGAATTTTTTTCTATTAATTCTATTTTTTTTAATTTTTACTCTTGCCTAATAAATCTGATAAGTGAGTTTTACCAGCTTATGGATATTAGTTCAAGTTCAGTGTTTATCTACTGGATATTCATAAACCAACATGCAAAATATCTGTATTTTCATTCACATTTACTTTGTTTCTGATTACTACTATTTCTGTGTAGAGCGAGACTTGAGCTTATTGCAAATTCATACTATTTAAATTTTATTGCACTTATAAATGGTGAGGGATGATACACAATGGCCACAGTCCCTTAGATATCAGCTAATAACTTGTGAACAACATGTTTATTAGAACATTATTCTTTCCTAAATTTGCTAAAGTTGTAAAAGCTCAGCAATAACTAATTATTTGGGGATTGGAGCTAATAACCTTTGGGTGTTTATAAGAATATGTATTCTACATTATAAATCCTTTCCTCTATAATTAAGCCAGTTATAGAGACGCCAGACTCCTTGACATTCAAACTGGATACCTGCCTTAGTTGCATTTACTTGTGAGTGCTCTAGAGCCCTGAAATAAATGAATAATATTCAGATGTTCTGAAAACATGACATTAATATTTTATAACAATTGTTGTCTAAGGACATTATAGCATGAAAATGCATAAGTAACTGAGACAACCAGAATAAAAATGTGGGCCAGGAATTAATACAAAATTTCATATCCTTCACCACTGACAAAGTAAGAAATGATGAAGAATAAATTTGTATGCCAGAGATTATGGTCAGGAATCTGAATCAGGAATCTCAGTGGCATCTTTGTTGCTATCGGGAAGACAATGTGAAATTACTAACCTTTTCCCACAGGATTACCAAGAAGCTTGCTCTTAACCTGCTACTGCTTACTCAAACCAAAAGAATTCACTAAAGATGAAGGTACTTTAGTCTCCTGACCAGCATTTCTACAAAAAGGCTGGTCAGTGATGAAATCTAATATATTCAGGAGGCTGAAAGATTTCAGCCAAATGTAAAGCAGACTTTAAGTCTATATATTTGTAGGTCAGATAAGTGGAATTTCTTAAGAAATGGAAATGTCAAAACAGAGCTTACTTATCTGCTAAAAATAATAGAGAAGGGGTTTCTACCTGGGGGGGGGGGGGGTGGAACTACAATTGCAGTGCTTTCCAAAGTATATACTATAAAATAGCTGTA
This sequence comes from Trachypithecus francoisi, assembly GCF_009764315.1. Classification (NCBI taxonomy): domain Eukaryota; kingdom Metazoa; phylum Chordata; class Mammalia; order Primates; family Cercopithecidae; genus Trachypithecus; species Trachypithecus francoisi. The sequence continues at coordinate 43,966,545 of NW_022681453.1, read as the reverse complement.
TCAAGTAATTTAAGGTGGCCTTTAGAATAGTTTTTAAATACATTATATTACGTATAGTCAGAGAGTTGTTTCCTTTTCTATTCACATTCAGCCTGTCTGAGTACTTCAAAAGCAACATTTTAGTTAAGTCTCAACACTTTTCTAACATTTATTAAATTTTATGAGCTCAAGGCTATTTCTCTAGAATTTAGAAGATCCACAAATATCACCTATAATACTAAGATTCTAATAAATAACACATACCTCTAATATAATAACTCTCCAAAATATATACAAAAGAGACAATAGAGATTATTCCTGAACTATGTGGATAAAAATGTATTAATAACCTCTCACGGGTCTTTTAGATCCCATATGCCTGTAATATAAGAAAAACTTGCGACAGACTTGATATACTATTGCATACGTTCTGTTTGCAGATTTTTTTAGCTTTTTGTGTGTGTGTGTGACAAAGTCTCACTGTATTGTCCAGGTTGGCGTCCAATGTCTATTCACTGGTGTGATCATCGCACATTATAGTCTTGAACTCCTGGGCTCAGGCAATCCTCCTGCCTCAGACTCCTAAATAGCTGGGACTTCAGGCATGTATCACCATGTCCTGCTGATGCTGATGTATTTTTTTTAACTATTAATTACCATGACTTGTTCAAACTGATTTATAATGGTTAAAAATCTGCATCCATTTTACCAACATGTGTTAGAATATGTATTTATATATTTCCATCAAACTACTGTCTAACCTCTTAATATGAATGCACACTATATAATGCTATAGATTTTGAGAGTTGGTATATCATCTTATACTTTTACTTGTAAAATGGCTTATTATTTTGCTAATTCATTGTTTTCATTCTTAAATATAATCATTTTGAAAAAGAATACAAAGTTTATCCAATTCCTTTTTGACATAATTGGTTGAATGCCAGTAATTTCTGGATCTTGATTAAGTAACCTAAGTATATAAAAGTGAAATTTTTGGTAATATTGCAGATAATCCTAGACATATGGAAAAATGCTAACTTATCTATAGGTTATTATTCTCGTTATGTTCTAAGTTTGCATGATGAACTAAAAGCCTGGGTTGCAAAATAATTACAGCAGTCGTGTATCAGCCACCCACAAAACAAAAAAGATAAATATGAATTCTCTTGACAGATTGCTAAAGAATATATAGAAATATGGAGAAAAGTCACATCCTCAATCCATAAGTATTCTACTTAAAAATCAAAATGCAAATATGAAATTCCATTAATAGGCACTGAATGCTATAACTTTACCTGAGGGTGGTATTTCAATTGCTGTTGAGAGTTTTAACAGGAAGAAAATTAGAGATATGATGAATCCTCTTCCATTTAAAAGTGGCTCCATTGCTCTTCAGGAAGGAGATAACCCAGAAAGAATGAAAATCTTAATGTTTCCTCTTACTTTTGGTTTAAAGCTGAGACCTTAGTTAACCTGGAAACTAAAAAAACAAACAGAATAACATGTTAGTTCATAAACTCTAAAATTTCAACATAACAAAGTAAATACATTTGCTTTTTTTTTTGGTTTGGCAGTATATTTCCTCTTTATGAAATTGTTCTCTCATAACTCCACATGAATGAAATTAGTTTTTCCTCTTTCTATGTAAAATAAAGGACAGTGAATATACACTCTATTGTAAACCACAAACTATTCCAATAAATCACATTTGTAAGTCAGAGGAAGTTTTACTTGGAAGGTATCATATTACACACACGAGTGATTTTTCTTTTCCATTCTCAACTTTTATTTTAGATTCAGGAGGTACCTTTGCAGGTTTGTTACATAGGTAAACTGAGTGCCACTGAGTCTTGGTGTATACATGATTCCATCACTCGGGTAATGAGCATAGCACCCGATAGGTAGTGTTTCTTTTTTTTTTTTTTTTTTTGAGACGGAGTCTTGCTCTGTCGCCCAGGCTGGAGTGCAGTGGCCGGATCTCAGCTCACTGCAAGCTCCGCCCCCCGGGTTTACGCCATTCTCCTGCCTCAGCCTCCCGAGTAGCTGGGACTACAGGCGCCCGCCACCTCGCCCGGCTAGTTTTTTTGTATTTTTTAGTAGAGACGGGGTTTCACTGTGTTAGCCAGGATGGTCTTGATCTCCTGACCTCGTGATCCGCCCGTCTCGGCCTCCCAAAGTGCTGGGATTACAGGCTTGAGCCACCGCGCCCGGCCCATAGGTAGTGTTTCAATCCTCACTCCTTCTCACCCTCCCCCGTCTAGTAGTCTGCAGTGTCTATTATTTCCATCTTTATGTCCATGTGTATTCAGTGTTTAGCGTCCACTTCTAAATGAGGGTGTTAATTTGCTTAGAATAATGACCTCCAGGTGCATCCATGTTGCTGCAAGGACACAGTTTTGTTCTTTATATGGCTGTGTAGTATTCCATGGTGTATATGACTGATGAGTGTTAATGGCTAAGAGAAAAACTTCATTTAGTCAATTTTATTTAAAAGGTGGTTCTTTTTTACTCAGTTCTTTATATTAGGTATCTATACCCATTTGAGTCATTACTAAGGATCACAAACACACATCATTGATTTTTCTGGTGAAATAGCTTTTCATCTTCAAAGTTTTCACACTAATAGAAGATAGATAGTTCCAGCAAGATCGAGGAAAGAAAAAATAAAGAACAAATGAATAACCAGCCTTTGTAACTGAAATTTACGAATGTGAGTTTGGTTCCAGCAGAAGACAAAGGGATAAGTTGCTTCTCATTTAAACAGAATATTTATTCATTCCAAAGTTTACAGAAAGAGAATAAGAATTAAGGTTTCAATTTTTTTTTACTTTCTCTTATGATTTCATTTCTTTCTGAAACAGTGTGATAATAGATGTCTAAACATTGTTTGTACATTGTCTATCATGTATTATTGAAGGTAATAATATAACAATTTGCTCCAAAATGTGATAATTAGTCTTTCAGGTATGTAATTTTCTTTTGTTTTCTAAAAATCAATTACTCTATATGTTCATTTAGAACTGGTGAAAAAATTAACGAATACAGAGATACTAAAGCCATTAAACTTATATTAAATTCTAAGTATTTCGGCTTTATTATTTCACCTTAAATTGCATCTTAAGAGATTATGGACCTGTATCTTTTGAATATATGTACAGATTGGTAAAATTTAAAGTAGTAACTAATCTCTGTTGTTTTATAGTTTTAGGAGTCTTATGGAACAGCAATACTGTTTATGTTTTACTTTGAGAACAAAATTATATTAATCATAAAAGAAAATACTACCCTCACCCTCCAAAAAAGTTGTGAATCTTTGTCCTGAATTAGAGTAATGGCATTACTCTGCCTGACCTCAATTGACCTGTTTGTAAAATGGGTATTGGGAAAAATGACTCTTGTATGCTTCAGAATATTTTCTAATGACAAATAACTTATGCTTGTAATTTAACTTCTACTGGTAAATTTAACACATATTTTCAAATGTGTCACTATGCTAATTGATGCCACTTTTCTGATGAAATGACTTATCCTAATCAATGAAATAAAACATGGAAAATGCTTTCATTATAAAAAGCAAAATATTGCCTTAACTACAAAAAGTGAGTCCTACATATTTGTGCAAAGCTGGGAGACATTAAACCATGTAGTTATTACTAATACAAAAATGTTAAGGAAAATATCAACACCCTGCCCTTTGAATTTTCCTTTTCCTGTTTCTTTTTTTGGAAACAGTTTGGTAATAGTCATCTAAAGTCATTGTTTATTATATATCAATCTTTACTTGCAATCTAGTTATTATTTAATATTTGGTTCCATTGACATTCAGTGCTGATGGCTTTAAGAGCATCTTATATATGTGTTTTGTGAGTAGCCCTTTATTTGTAAGGAACAAGACTTTCCAAAGTATTATGCTACTAGGAGATCATATTTCCAGATTAATATTTTACATCATCTCACCTCTGAAATAGGGAACAAGAATAACCAGATAGCCAAGTAAGTGAGAACACTCTCAATTTCCATTAATCTCCTGATTTAGGGCAGTAAGTTCAATGGTCTCTAATTGTTGTAGTAAAGTAGCTTACAGATACTAATTATTCAGTAATGGTGATCCAGTTTTTTGAATTTTAATAGTTTTAAGTGCATGGTCTTAACCCAAGAAATTCTCTCCCATAATGACATCATCACTTTTCAGAATATGAATAATGACTAATTCTAAATATGACCTTACCTCCTGCAGGAATTAGCTTCAATTTACCTGAAATTTGTATGTTCACAGGCTATAACATAAAAATTATTAGAAATTTAAATGTGACCCCCTTCAAGTAAGACTCCATTAGCTGATGATGAAAGCTCCAAAATAGCTTTCAGATTGAAAACAGAAAGTCAGTCTTAATTTCATTGTCAGAATTCATAAAGGGTACGTTGCTTAGGAATGTCATTTTGCAACAGTAAGATAGCAATAAAATTATATTCCCATTTATCTTTCTTGAAACAATGGCATTTAATGCCTCATGCCAGGCCTCAAATATAATAGCAATTGTTGAAACTCAGGATGGAGCTGGCACTAAGGCAAGAACTAATTTTTTTAAAGTTTTTACGTTCTATGAGTACATAGTATTTATAGGGTACATGAGATCTTTTGATACAGGCATATAATGTGGAATAATTACATCAGGGTAACTGGAGTATCCATCACCTGAAGCATTTATCCTTTCTTTGTGTTACAAACATTCCAGTTATACTCTTACTAAAATATTTTTGAAGTTAAGTCACATGAAGCTGATGTCTGATAGCTTATATTAATGATATCAACTCAGATCCACAAAGGAATCTATTAATTTTTATGAATCTAGGTAAACTGGGTTAAATATTCCTACAATCTTAGCTCTTCCTTAGGAAAAATAAATCATCCCTGCCAACCACTTCAAAGGAAAAATTTAGCTTGGTGCAAAAGTTATTGTGGTTTTTGCCATCGAAAGCCACAATAAATTTTGCACCAGCCTAATAGCTCTCTCAGTGTCACATCATACTGATACAGGAGTTAAGAAGAAATTACTTAGGCAGATAGTGAGGGTACCAGAGTCCCCTAGGCAAGGTTTTCCTTTTCAATGAAAAGCAACCCCCAAATCATTTTCTAACAAAGAGCAGCCTGCAAAATAGAACTGCAGACGTAGACCCTGGCAGTTTTGCCAATCATGTTCAAAAATGGCGGTTCCATCTTCTCTTCCCTTTGCCAGCCACATGTACAGTAAGGAGCAGACAAGATGGCACCAGTCAACTGGAAAGCCCAGTCACCTAATAATATTTGGGTACTTAGGGTAAGGTGGCCAGCCTTTTCTGCACACTATGTAAACGTCACACCTGATCGAACCCATCTGTGGGCCCTACATAAGTCAGACACCACCTCCTCAAGCCTGCCTATAAAATATGGTGCATCCACAGCAGGCCAGGCTTTTCCTCTGGGAAGTCCCTCTCTCTCACTAGAGAGAGAGCTGTTTTCCTTTCTCTTTCTTTCTCTTTCTTTTGCTTATTAAACCTCTGCCCCTAAACTCCTCATGTGTGTCCGTGTTCTACATTTTCTTGGCATGAGACAATGAACCCCAGATATCTACCCCAGACAGTGCAGTCACTTCAATGCAGTCGAACCTTCCTGACTCTCTTGGGTTCTCCAGTATGACTAGTGGGATAAGAATTAAGAATACACTGATTGGCCGGGCGCGGTGGCTCAAGCCTGTAATCCCAGCACTTTGGGAGGCCGAGACGGGCGGATCACGAGGTCAGGAGATCGAGACCATCCTGGCGAACACTGTGAAACCCCGTCTCTACTAAAAATACAAAAACTAGCCGGGCGAGGTGGCGGGCGCCTGTAGTCCCAGCTACTCGGGAGGCTGAGGCAGGAGAATGGCGTAAACCCGGGAGGCGGAGCTTGCAGTGAGCTGAGATCCGGCCACTGCACTCCAGCCTGGGCGACAGAGCGAGACTCCGCCTCAAAAAAAAAAAAAAAAAAAGAATACACTGATTTCAGGACATTAATTTAACATGGACAAGCATGCATACCTCCTAGGGCAAGTTTCAACATAACAAAAAGGAAATAAAATTATTTGCCTCTTCAAAACAAAACCTCTAACATATACATCATGAGTATTATAAAGTGACTACATAAATCCCTCTGATGTTTTTAAAAGTGCTCCATGGTGGCAAATCTAGAAAAAACTTGCTCCCTTAATTTACATTCATATTCTTCCTTGAGAAATGGAAAAGAGAGATGGTTAAGTCCTTGTCCATTCTACTTGGCTTCCCAAGTAAGTGCAAAGCTACTGTGGCCACCTGACTGGTCACATGACAAAGTGATGTCTAGTGATAAGATCATGGGAAAATTAGTGTAACCTGGGTTCACAGTCACCCAACCTTCTCACTCATCTGTACAAACTGGGGTGATGGTTGCCGCTGTATAGCACACTTATGAGATTTAAGTGGAGTACTGTATCATTAGCAGAGAAAAATAAATAAAATTTGCTAATACTAGTGATAGTGATGATCATTGCGTTGATAGTGGCCATGAGGATATAGTCCCGCCTACTAATATTCTGATCCAAGGAGCATGGTTAACTTCTGTGGATTCTACTAGAGTTACAAAATCATAACAACTTACAAAATAAAGGCGTATTCTCTAAAGTATATAGTGGTGAAATTATATTGATTGATATAAAATACTCTCCCCAAAAGTGCGAGAGCGCAGTAGATTGATTGCAAAAACTTCTTTGATTCTCTTCCCCACTTTGTGGTCACACACTCTGTAATAAGACTTTATAGCTCCTCCCAAGAAGCTGTTTCCTCACTTCTTGAATCTGGCAGGCTTTTGACCCTAGAATGAGTTCTGGTCTAGGCCTCACAAAGCCTTACACCTTTTTCCTCTTTGTGTCTCTCTGAAAACTCTGCTCGGCTATTTTAAAAAGAAGCCTGGGCTACCCTGTTGGAAGATAAGAGACACTTTACTTGCCGGGCGGGCGCGGTCGCTCGCGCCTGCAATCCCAGCACTTTGGGAAGCCAAAGCAGGCGGATCACGAGGTCAGGAGATCGAGATCACCCTGGCTAACACGGTGAAACCCCGTCTCTACTAAACATAAAAAAAAATTAGCTGGGCATGATGGTGGGCACCTGTAGTGCCAGCTACAGGGGAGGTTGAGGCAGGAAAATGGCGTGAACCCTGGAGGCAGAGCTTGCAGTGAGCCAAGATCGCGCCACTGCATCACTGCACTCCAGCCTGGGCCGCAGAGCGAGACTCCGTCTCAAAAAAAATAAATAAAAGGACACTCATCCTGGCTAACAGACAGACCGCCACTAAATGTAAAATGGCAGCCATCCTAGATGAGACTGCCCTACACAAACTGTCAGCTGAATACAGATGCTAGAACCAGCTGGTCAGTATCAGTCAAGACTGGCTAAATTCAGCAGACTTTCCCAAAGAAACAGTAGACTTAAGAACAATAATAAATATTTCCTTTATTGAATCAGTGTTTTGGGATGGTTTAAAAGGTAGAAATAACTAATTTAGGTAGAAGAGCTAGAATAAACAAATCGATGCAATAATGAATATTGCTGAAGCAGATATATATGTATATAATATATATATTATTATAATATATAATAATATATATGGAGAGAAAGAGAAAGAATGGGGGAGGTTATGCTAATCTCTCTATTTGGGGGTACATTTTAACATTTTTTTAATATAAACATTTTTAATGTTTATTCAGTCTTTGGAAATCAGAAATCAGAAATCAGCTTAAAATATTTCAACAGCAGTACGGAGATTCTTTAGGCAAAAGGTAGACAAAGTCTTGAGAATGGCATACATCTAAAATAAAAACAAAAAACAAACAGAAAAAAAGACTTTCTTAAAGCTACCATACTGTCTGCACCTCTTCTGTTGGAACAACATGAGAAAATGTGGGGTTTCTTTAAACATCAGTATGTATGTTCTGTATATTTAGTTTAAGCAACTAATGTAACTCAATGCTTTTTCTGCCTTGGTTTAAGAGTTTTGAAAGTTATAGCCCACCTAAAGAAAATGTAAGCCCATTTTATAGTACATAATCACATAAGTCTTGGTAGCTGTTAGTATACACAATGCTCCTTCATTTTTCTTTAATGCTTTGATCCTTAATTCACCAACTTTGCATTGTGTTTCCACTGGAGACTGTTTAAATTCCATTAACAAGGCATAGAAAGGCAACAATGCATAAAAATGGTTAAGACTAAATTTTCAGTTTGGACAATTATAGATCATTCCACCGTTATAAATTGAACACTAAAACAAATTATATTAAAATTACTTTAAAGATCCAAGGCTATTGTTAATGTATTCTGAATAATAATCATTTCCTAATAATCACTTGTTTTTTTCACCTAACAGTCATGGTGTCATGTTTACACAAAACCTTTGGCACTATGGTTCTCTAATGGCTTTAATGAATAGTAAATGCTTTGATTTTCCTTTTGCAAATAATATTATTCAAATTTATAAGCTGGAATTTAAAAAAGAGGTTTCTACTTTATCCTAGAGGGAAATAGAATCTGACAAGTGTGATAAATGGACAAAAAGCAGCTTATAAAGGCAGCTGGTTTGACATAGCACATTTTATTTTAGTGATTTTTTAAAATCCTTGACATTTTTTTCTCAATAATTATTCACAGTTTTAGGTCAAATTTCCAAGAAGAAAATATAACACGGCAAATTCAATGAACAAAAGGCGACTCTTATGATCACTATTTTTAAAACTTTTTCATTTCTATGGCAGCAACTACACAAAGCAGAAATGTCAGTGACAGTCCATCTGCCATTTTCATTGACAACGTGGAATGTATACAGCCAAAATAAAGGAAAAAAAAAAAATGCATGCTGTGCTGACATTCCTCTTCACTGAGAAACAGCATTAAGTTGTTTCTGCTACTATGAATTCCAGAGATTGAAATTAACTTCATGCACGCAAAATCATTAAACAACATTTTTCTACTCAGGATGTTTGAAATAGATCAACAACTTTTATGATAGCCAGCAGGAAGAGATATTTTATGACTCTGGCATCCAAATTATAGTTTTAAAAATAACTCAATGGATTTATATAATAGTCTAAGACAGTGCTATAACTCGGAAATGTTTAAATTTTCTTTTCTCTCTGTGATAAAATGGCTTAAGAATCACTGAGCTGCATCAAGCAAGATGTCTTATATAAAGCCTTTTGACGTTTTCATGATGGAGTGGATGTCACCTTCACTTCCCTCTGACCTCAAGTGTCACTTTATGAAACTCCTTTTTATGTGATTATCAGGCTAGGTTAAACTATTCCCCTGGTTCGGAATCAGGTCTTATGGGGAGGACTCTAGCAAATTTCCATAAGCCTGAAGTGTGATCTGAATCACTCAACATCTTGAAGCTGAGAAGGATAAACACACCCACAAAAATTAAAAGGCTTTTGTTCAATCACCTGCCTGGCTAATACCATAAATCAATTTACAAGTGTCATAAACACAGTAATCCTGAAATAACTGTTAATGGCTTTTTACTCTGAAAACAAAGGAAACACTGTACATTATAGCTATATCCATTGAAACACTCTTTCATGTCTCATAATACTGCAGTGACAAGACAAAAGAATTGCTTAGAGTGTTAACTCATCATCCCTGCAGAGTCAGCATATTTTTTATACAGTAGATCAAAGAAATGTTGACGTTATTATAAGCAAATTGATTTTATTGGGAAAATGTCAGCTTTAGTTAGTAACAATGTGGGATAAACTAATAGCATTAATAATATCATTTATTTAAATAGCAAATTACTGTGGTTGAACTCTAACTGGAATATAATTGAATATAGCCTATATATACATATAGGTTATATAAAAACACACATATATATATATTTTTGGTTTCCAACTATACATCTAAGATTCTTAAAAAATAGTATACGGTAATGACATCTAATTCAAATTGTTTCATAGTGGAGACTAAGAAAGAAAATTACAGAAATTCATGGTCATTTGGCTACAAGGATGGAGAATAATTCCAACATTAAGTGATTTTCTGAGTTATTTCTCAGAAAACAACTTATATACCTGTGAAATTCATGTAGGGACTATTTTTCAAATTAAGTAAAAATCTCAGATGTACTAAAGTGCACGAAACTTAAGTGTACAGCTCAGCAAACTTACATATGTATAAATCTAGGTAATCACTTCTCACACTTCTTAAAGACTTTCAGTCACTAAAGACATTCCACTAGCTTCACTCCTGGAGCATCCCACATGGCCAACTCATAAGAGAGTAAGACCTATTTGTGTTCCCCTAGCCCTTTGTATTACAACCAAGGTGCTATCTCTCCTCCAGGTGATATTTGGATTATGTGGGAAAGCTTGGGTTGTCACATGACTGGGGAGGGCTATTTGCATCTAGTGGGCAGGAGCCATGGATCCTAAACGACCTGCAGTGCTCAGCACAGTCCTGCCCAAGGAAGAACAGTCCTACCTGAAAAGTGCAAACCCTCACTGTGACGGATACTGATGCTATAGCATACTGGGTAAAAAAAAAAAAAAAGTTGTGTGGTCAATAAATTATGGATATAGTGTATGCATTACTATTGAAGCAGTCATTTTGGAGTACAGTTTGATGGTTTCCCCCCAAAACTAAACAAACGCTCACACATGATCCAGCCATTGAACTCCTTGGTTTTTACCCAAAGGAGTAAAATTTATGTCCATAAAAAACTCGTATATGGATGCTTAATAGCTTTATTTATATTTGCCAAAACTTGAAAGTAACCAACATATTCTTTAGTAGGTAAATGGATAAACTGCACCGTGTCCAGACAATGGAATATCAGTGCTAAAAAGAAATGAACTATCAGCCATGAAAACAGGTGAAGGAAACCTAAAGGCACATTAAGTGAACAGGCCAATCTGAAAATGCTAGATACTGTTTGATTCTAACTACATGACACTCTGGAAAAGGCAAAATTGTTGAGAAAGTAAAAAGACAAGTGGTTGTCAGGGGTTAAGGGAGAAGGGGGAATGAATAGGAGGACAGGATTTTTATGGCAGCGAAACTACTTTGTATGATACTACAGTTGTGGATATGTGTCACTACACCTTTGTCAAAACCCGTAGAATATATACACCAAAAGCAACCCGAATGTAAAGTATAGATTTGGGGTGTTATTGATATGTCAATGTAGGTTCATCAGTTGTAACAAATGCAACACTGCTGGTGGTGTTGATAATGGGGAGACTGTGCATGTGCAGAACTGGTAGTATAAGAGAAATTTCTGTACATTCTGCCCAATTTTGCTGTGAACCTAAAACAGCACTAAAAGATGAACTCTTCCTGGAAAGAAAAACTGTAATATGTGAGAGGAAGCAATAATAATATATGACAGATTTCTAAGCTATAACAAAAAATCAACTTCAAAAATATATTTGTAAATTAGAGAGAACATCCTCTTAACTCTTTTTCAGATTTTCATCACTCATTCCCATCTTGGACACCTAAAATCACAGAAGACTGATAACATCAGTGGTGCAATCACTCAGTCTTAAACTCCTGGCTCAAGTGAGTGTCCTGCCTCAGCCTCTCTAGTAGCTGGGACTATAGGCACCTGCCACCACACGCAGCTAATTTAAAAAAAAAAAGAAAGTTATAGAGCTAAGGGTCTCACTATGTTGTCCAGGCTGTTCTCAAACTCCTGGCCTTAAATGATCCTCCCGCCTTGACCTCCCAAAGTGCTAGCCACCGTGCCCAGCTCATGAATGTTCATTTTTAAAACTTTATTTTCTCCTTCTCTACTACTCTCCTGTTATCAAATACTGTTCCCTCTATTTATCTCCTCTTTATTTATTTCACATATATATCAACATTGATCAATACCATGGCAGGAATTTTCAAAAAGGAAATGAGGCACTTCCAGGTAAGCTGAAATGACTTTCCCTTATTTTCCATTAATAGAACAATGACTCTCATTGAGTCTGGAAACTAATGATGAAAATTTAACTGTAACAAGAAATTTGGAATTTTTTAAAGGATAATATATATAATGTTTGATTACAACTTACAATTACATTTAAAAGTAGAAAACTAATTAGAAAAAATAGGAGCAAGTGCAGTGCCTCATGCTTGTATTCCTAGCACTTTGAGAAGCTGAAGCTGGAGGATCACTTAAGGCCAGGAGTTAGAGACCAGTTTGGACAACACAGTGAGACCCCATCTCTACAAATATTTTCTTTCTTTTTTTAATTAGCAAGGCACAGGGCATGTGCTTATACTCCCAGCTACTCAGGAGGTCAAGGTTGGCGGACTGCTTGAGCCCAAGAGTTTCAGGCTGGAGTGAGCTATGATTCTGCCTGGGCAACAGAGTGAGACCATTTCAGAAAAAGGAAGGAAGGGAGGGAGGGAGGAAGGAAGGGAGGGAGGGAGGAAGGAAAGAAGGAAGGAAGGAAGGAAGGAAGGAAGGAAGGAAGGAAGGAAAGAAAAGAGACAAAGAGATGGGGGAGGGAGGAAGGAATAGAGAAAGAGAAAGAAAGCAAGGAAGGAAGGAGGAGGAAGGAAAGAAAGGGAGGGAGGGAGGAAGGAAGGAAGGAAGGAAGGAAAGAAAAGAGACAAAGAGATGGGGGAGGGAGGAAGGAATAGAGAAAGAGAAAGAAAGCAAGGAAGGAAGGAGGAAGGAAAGAAGGAATGAATGAAGGAAGGAAAGAAAGACAAAAGAAAGAGAGAAAGAAAGAAAGAAAAGAAGAGAGAAAGAGAGGGAGGGAGGGAGCAAGGGAGGGAGGGAGGAAGGAAGGAAAGAAGGGAGGGAGGGAAAGGAAGGAAGGAGGGAGGGAGGAAGGAAGGAAGGAAGGAAAGAAGAGAAAGAAGAGAGAGAAAGAGAGGGAGGGAGGGAGGAAGGAACAGAGAGAGAGAGAGAAAGCAAGGAAGGAAGGAGGAAGGAAAGAAGGAATGAAGGAAGGAAGGAAAGAAAGAAAAATGAAAGACAAAAGAAAGAAAAAGAAAAGAGAGAAAGAGAGGAGGGAGGGAGGAGGAAGGAAGGAGGAAGGAAGGAAGGGAGGAAGGAAGGAAGGAAGGGAGGGAGGGAGGGAAAGGAAGGAAGGAGGAAGGAAAGAAAGGGAGGGAGGGAGGGAGGGAGAGAGAGAGAGAGAGAAAGAAAGCAAGGAAAGAAGGAAGAGAGAAAGAAAAAGAAAAAGAAAATATATACCTAAGTTTCTCTTTCCAACCAGCACCCAGCAATGGGCATCTCTCAGGACAACTGGCACAAGTACCAGAAGACAGGGGCAAGAGAAAGAACCGCCATAAGAAGCAGAAGTCTGAGCTGCGATGCCCACTGCCAACACTAAAATTGGCCCCCGCCACATCCACACAGTTTATGTGTGGGGAGGTAATAAGAAATATTGTGCTCTGAGGCTGGAAATGGGAACTTCTGTGGCTGAGAGTGTTGAACTCGCAAAACAAGGATCATTGATCTTGTTTGCAATGTCACCCACAGCGAGCCGGTCCGCACCAAGACCCTGGTGAGGAATTGCTTGCTGCTGGTTGGCAGTGCACCTTAGCAACAGCAGTACAAGTTCAACTATGCACTGTCCGGGGCCGCAAGAAGGGGGCCCGGTGGACTCCTGAGGAGGAAGAGATTTTAAACAAAAAATGATCCAAAACAAATTCAGAAAAAAATATATAATGAAAGGAAAATGAATGCCCAAAACAGCAGTATTCTGGAGGAGCAGTTCCAGTAGGGCAAGCTTCTGTCGTGCATTGCATAAGGATGGAGTCAGCGTGGCTAAGCAGATGGCTATGTGCTAGATTGCAAGGAGCTGGAGTTCTAACTGAGCCAAATCAAGGCCTGGAGAGGCAAACAAATGCTCTTCCTTCCTGTCTTAGCTCACGTAATAATGGTGTTTATTATTCTATTATATGTATTCTATAATATAGATCTTATTATATATTATTATAACATATTATATCGTTCTATAATATAATCTATATATATTATCTGTCTCCCTATGTTTGCATGATTATCTATCTATCTATCTATCTATCTATCTATCTATCTCTCCCAATGTTTTGGATGGTTTTAATCTACTTTTCCACTTTTTTGTGTTAATCAAATTGTTCAGGTGGATACCAGCAGTGAGCACACTACTTATAAAGCTAAAATAAACAAGGGCTCACAATTTTTTTGTACTTGCCTTGTCTACATATTTGTAGGCGATTGTATATTTTATGAGGCAGTTGCCAGATCCTATTCATTCTTTTTGTGCTTACCTAAAGTATAGGAAATACTCACAATAAATCTTTCTGAATGAATGAATGAATTTCATGCATGTGTCCACAAAAGAATATACTCTGCATAGGTATAGATGGTTGAGAAAATTCTGAATTCCTTTTATTTTCTCATTCATCCAAATACAACTAAGAAATTAAACTTCTGAAATACTCACTAAAGTAAATATGGATTTGAATGTAAAACACTGAGCTAAACATTGCTGGGCTTGCCACAATACTTCCATAAAGGCTAATAGAACTTTAAATGAATATCACTCAGCCTCATTCATTTTACAGTGTCTACTTAAGGCCAACAATATTCGTAGGTTTTAGTGGTTCTTTTAAGTGTCAACAAAAACGAATCATTAACTTTTCTGAAATTTACTTTAAAATACTTTAGCATAGGCTGTGTGATAATATAGAGGCTACTGAATGTTAATGTACCCCATAAATATAGTCAGTCAGTATTCAAAAGGTCTTAATCAAATCTCTAGTAAAATGTAGTAGCACTGGTTACTCTATGTACTTCAGGTATCTTTATTCTGTAAAGTATGTTAAGTGTATAAGTATGGCTTAATCACTATAATGGATGTTAGCAGAATGATCCATAAAAAAAAAAAAAGCAGTGTTGTATATATTGGTGGATTTTGCTAGAAATGTTTGCTCAGACACAAGCACCCTTGCGTGAACAGGATATTAAAAAATCAAGGTAGCTCTATGGCCTAAACACAATTTCATTGCACTCCAGGCTTAGGATTTCATTCATTTTTGCAATAAGTGTTTTTTTCTATGACTCCAATTGAAAAGGTAGCTGAATCCTGCAGCTGGAACATCATCTCGTCTGCCTCTAGTGAAGCTTTCTTGCAGATTTCTGTCAGAATGCCTCAAAGGTTTAACAGCTGGGACTCCATCAAACTGACAGAATACAGGGTACAATTTTGTGATGTGTGTGTTTGTGTATGTGTGCATGCATGCCTGTGCATGTGTACACATACTTATAAGCACATGTGTACATTTGATGGCTAATACATATTTGCTTGCCTGGACTATTTCATCCTAAGATTGTCCTTGTCACATAGCATCTGGTAGCTAGCTTACAAGAGAAAACAAAAACCCTCATTTTTCTCTAGGACTTGGGAACTATTGATACCTATAAAAAGTAACCTAATGACCAAAAATTAGGTCAGGATGCAAATATGAAGAAACTACTATCTGCGGTAAACTTTCTATATGAAAGCATTGTCAGAAAATATACTCTTAGAAATTTGAGTCAGTGATACACCATTAGCCTTAATCTAAGGCCATTTCTAAGGTTGTATTTAAAGCATGAATTCCAACCATTGGTACTTGAATATGATTTTATTTTTCTTAGCTCATCAAAAGGCACTTAAAGGTCTTGTACTGACAGGGATGGTCATGATAATTATCAACTGCTAGTGAACATTAAGCACTTGAATATGACACTAATAGATTCTTTTAGAGATGAAAAGGCTGCATGATTAAGATAAATAGTTCATGGTTTGGGGTATCTCACCTTCGATTTTTTATCTCTATACTGTTTCATAACTACTCATTTTCTCGCATTGTTTCTATTCTTGTTACCACATTTCCTTTTCCATTCTCTGAGGCAAATTTTTTGGTTAAAGACAATTAACTCGTTATAAAATGCTAAAGGCCAAATAGTGATACAAAAAACTGTAGCCTTCTTTTCCCCTAAAATCTATAGTTCACAGAAACATCCCTCTTGTCAATTCAAAACTTTCAAGGGGAAAATAACAAAGCAAACCAACTATAATCAGAGAGATTTGGGGCATATTAAGAAAAGAATATTTATGCATAATCACATACCAGAGGTTGTTTAAGGGAGATATTTTTATTCAAATTCAAAAAGGTATACGTATTTTTGTTGCAAATAGTTTAACAGATGTATCAGTGCTTTGGATATGTTGGTAGAAATTTTAATCTTCTCACTATAAAAATCGTTAAAAGCAAACCTATTCTATTCAAGCCATAAGATACAAAGTATGATTTCTGATACTTAAGATAAATTTATAAGAAACTCGTAATTTCCTTTGGCTCATCTTCTGCTCCTGTGATGGCATTAGAGCTGTCAACATTGATTGATCATTCCCTGTGCTTTTATGAGAAAAATTAATGCCAAATCCTGGGTCAATGACTTAGATCCCTAAACCTTTCATATCTTGTCCTCATTTTCCATGAATAAGAAATAAGAACAGGAAGGCAATATCAGTTAATATGTCATTTTTGAACTGATTATCTTCTTCATTTGCATGATAACCAGTTAGATTCAATTTTCTGGATATAGTGGGCAGTTTACTTAAAAATACATGTTTAATAGTCTTATGTGTTTTGATTCCAATATTGATAATATTTCTAAGAACTACACAGTTACTATTATCACATACCATTTTTAATTAATTTGTTTTTACTTATTTTACAATAAAATATATTCTTATTGTAACAGAAAATAATGGCAAAGGAACGTATTCAGTAAAAAGTTGAAGATTATACAACTCCCTTCTCCCCATCCCTGCCAGAAAACATTTAAGATATGAACACTTTCAGACATTTATATTCATTTTGATTTGTTTATATGTACATTTATATTATATATAACATATAGTATGCCTTATATATGTTGTATAAATGATATCATATCTATTATTTTTTATTAAGTGAAAAAGGCAAGTTATAGAGTGTTATCTATAGAACAAACAGGTAAAGACCGTGGACTTTTCCTAGAAAAATCACAAGTTACTAGACATTCGAAATTCAGTTTGGAAAAAGGATTACTGAAGGAAAAAATGTGAAAGATCTTAAACTTCTTTAGCTATAAAGTTATAATTAGGGCAGAGGTCACTATCAGTAATGCAAATGTTATTAATTATGTCAACATTCCTAACTAATTCATTTATTGGATATATTTTCTATTTCTAAGTATTCACTCTACTCTAGAATAATTTTCTTTTACATTCCAAAGATAATACTGTGGTAATTGAAATACACTGAGTGACTAGCAGGTGACTAAGACAAAGTGTTCTGTAAATATTTTGATAAAACCTGAGATTAACTAAAAGTTACTTTTAGCCGTGATACTTTCTTCCTTACTGTAGAGATTTTCCTTTGAATGAAAGAAATCAAACTGTCATTATTTTCTACTAACATATCATTAGCACAAATCAATTATAACTCTAGAGATATGATGTTTTCCTAAATGTTATGCTTTGGCATGCAATTTGAATTCAACATAGCTAACAGTCAAAAAGGAAATAAAGTTTATCTGTGGCCAGATATGACTACCAGTATAATTTATCAGAAAGAAATTGATAAAATAAAAGCTCCCACCAAGTCACTTAAGGAACATCTTCTTTCCATTTAAAGCAGTGTTTAGAGTTAAATTTATAGCACTAAATGCCCACAACAGAAAGCGGGAAAGATCTAAAATTGACGCCGTAACATCAAAATTAAAAGAACTAGAGAAGAAACAGCAAACAAATTCAAAAGCTAGCAAAAGATAGGAAATAACTAAGATCAGAGCAGAACTGAAGGAGATAAGAGACACGAAAATCCCTTAAAAATATCAATGAAACCAGGAGCTGGTTTATTGAAAAACTCAACAAAATAGATAGACCACTAGCCAGACTAATTAAGAAGAAAAGAGAGAAGAATCAAATAGACGCAATAAAAAATGATAAAGGGGATATCACCACCAATCTCACAGAAATAAAAACTACTATCAGAGGATGCTATAAACATCTATACATAAATAAACTAGAAAATCTAGAAGAAATTGATACATTCCTGGACACATACACCCTCCCAAGTCTAAGCCGGGAATAAGTCAAATCCCTGAATAAACCAATAACAAGTTCTGAAATTGAGGCAGTAATCAATAGTCTATCAGCCAATAAAGCCCAGGGCCAAATGAATTCACAGCCATATTCTACAAGTGGTACAAAGAAGAGCTGGTACCATTCCTTCTGAAACTATTCCAAACAACATTAAAAGAGGGAATCCTCCCTAACTCATTTTATGAGGCCAGCATCATCCTGATACCAAAATCTGGCAGAGACAGAACAAAAAAAGACAATTTCAGACCAATATCCCTGATAAACATTGATGTGAAAATCCTCAATAAAATACTAGCAAATAGAATCCAGCAGCACATCAAAAAGCTTATCCGCCAAGATCAAGTTAGGTTCATACCTGGGATGCAAGACTGGTTCAACATACACAAATCAATAAACATAATCCATCACATAAACAGAACCAATGACAAAAGCCACATGATTATCTCAATAGATGCAGAAAAGGCCTTTGATAAAATTCAACACCCCTTCATGCTAAAAACTCTCAATAAACTAGGTATCAAAGGAACATATCTCAAAATAATAAGAGCTATTTATGGAAAACCCACAGCCAATATCATACTGAATGGGCAAAACCTGGAAGCATTCCCTTTGAAAACCAGTACAAGACAAGGATGCCCTCTCTCACCACTCCTATTCAACATAGTATTGGAAGTTCCAGCCAGGGCAATCAGGCAAGAGAAAGAAATAAAGGGTATTCAAATAGGAAGAGAGGAAGTCAAATTGTCTCCGTTTGCAGATGACATGATTGTATACTTAGAAAACCCCATTGTCTCAGCCCCAAATCTCCTTAAGCTGATAAGCAACTTCAGCAAAGTCTCAGGATAAAAATCAACATGCAAAAATAACAAGAATTCCTGTACACTAATAACAGACAGAGAGCCAAATCGTGAGTGAACTCACATTCACAATTGCTACTAAGAGAATAAAATACCTAGGAATGCAACTTACAAGGGATGTGAAGGACCTCTTCAAGAACTACAAACCACTGCTCAAGGAAATAAGAGAAGACACAAACAAATGGAAAAACATTCCATGCTCATGGATAGGAAGAATCAATATTGTGAAAATGGCCATACTGCCCAAAATAATGTATAGATTTAATGCTATCACCATCAAGCTACCACTGACTTTCTTCACAGAATTGGAAAAAACTACTTTAAACTTCATATGGAACCAAAAAAGAGTCTGCATATCCAAGACAATCATGTGCAAGAAGAACAAAGCTGGAGGTATCACGCTACCTGACTTCAAACTACACTACAAGGCTACAGTAACCAAAACAGCATGTTACTGGTACCAAAACCGATATATAGACCAGAACAGAATGGAGGCCTCAGAAATAACACCGCACAGCTACAACCACCTGATTTTTGACAAATCTGACACACACTAGCAACGGGAAAAAGGTTTCCTATTTAATAAATGGTGTTGGTAAAACTGGCTAGCCATATGCAGAAAACTGAAACTGGATCCCTTCCTTACACCGTATAGAAAAATCAACTCAAGATAGATCAGACTTAAACATAAGACCTAGGACCGGCCGGGCGCAGTGGCTCAAGCCTGTAATCCCAACACTTTGGGAGGCCGAGACGGGCGGATCACGAGGTCAGGAGATCGAGACCATCCTGGCTAACACGGTGAAACCCCGTCTCTACTAAAAATACAAAAAACTAGCTGGGCAAGGTGGCGGGCGCCTGTAGTCCCAGCTACTCCAGAGGCTGAGGCAGGAGAATGGCGTAAAACCCGGGAGGCGGAGCTTGCAGTGAGCTGAGATCCGGCCACTGCACTCCAGCCCGGACGAAAGAGCAAGACTCCGTCTCAAAAAAAAAAAAGAAAAAAAAAAAGACCTAGGACCATAAAAATACTAGAAGAAAACCTGGGCAATACCATTCAGGACATAGGTATGGGCAAAGAATTGTCTAAAACACCAAAAACAATCATAACAAAAGCCAAAATTGACAAATGGGGTCTAATTAAACTTAAGAGCTTCTGCACAGCAAAAGAAACTATCATCAGAGTGAACAAGCAAACTACAGATAGGGAGAAAATTTTTGCAGTCTATCCATCTGACAAAGAGCTAATATCCAGAATCTACAAAAAACTTAAACAAATCTACAAGAAAAAAAGAAACAACCCCATCAAAAAATGGGCAAAGGATATGAACAGACACTTCTCAAAATAAGACATTTATGCAGCCAACAGACATATGAAAAAATGCTCATCATCACTGGTCATTAGAGAAATGCAAATCAAAACCATCAAAACCACAATGAGATATCATCTCATGCCAGCTAGAATTGCCATCTTTAAAGAGTCAAGAAACAACAGATGCTGAAGAGTTTGTGGAAAAATAGGAATGCTTTTACACTGTTGTAGGGAGTGTAAATTAGTTCAACCATTGCTGAAGACAGTGTGGCAATTCCTTAAGGATCTAGAGCTAGAAATACCATCTGACCCAGCAATCCCATTACAGGGCATATACCCAAAGGATTATAAATCATTCTATGATAAAGGTGCATGCACATGTATGTTTATTATGGCACAAATCACAATTGCAAAGACTTGGAACCAACCCAAATGCCCATCAGTGATAGACTGGATAAAGAAAATGTGGCACATATACACCATGGAATACTATGCAACCATAAAAAAGTTTGAGTTCTTGTCCTTTACAGGGCCGTGGATAAAGCTGGAAACCATCATTCACAGCAAGCTACCACAAGATCCAAAAACCAAACACCACATGTTCTCACTCATAAGTTGGAGTTGAACATTGAGAACACATGGACACAGGGAGGGGAACATCACACACCAGGGCCTGTTGAGGGTTGTGGGCTGGGGAGGGATAACAAGAGAAATATTTAATGTAGGTGATGGGTTGATGGGTGCAGCAAACCACCAGGGCACGTGTATACCTATACAACAAAACTGCACGTTCTGCACATGTAACCCAGAACTTAAAGTATAATAATAATAAAAAAGAGTGTCTTCTTTCTGGAAAAAGACTACAGAAAAGCAAGTAATTTCCATGTAATAATTGCATAATGTAACTACTATATGGCAATGCCGCATCTCTTTAGAAGTAGTGATTTTCACAGCAAGAATTCTGCTTTGCTTCTCATACTTTTAACTAGACAATGCTGAATCTCAACAAAGAGCTACATAATTGCAAAAGAATACCTTATCTGAGCAACCAAAATCACCACCATTAAGTGCTGAATTATTCAATGAGGGATAATGGTACTCAAAATATAGCTGCTGGCTCTAACAAGTCACTTTTGCTTGTTTATCGGGTTAGAGTAGCCAGTAGGAGGTTGGCAATGAATTCTCTTAAGCATCACAGAACAGTTTCTTTTTGCGTTTTCCTGATATACATATCTATTATTTTTTTTTTTTTGGTACAGCCAGAACTTCGAATTTACTCAGAGTTATGTCATCTGCCATCTGAAACACTAGGTGAACCAAAAATGTGGTCTGCAGACTAAGCCAGCCATGCATATTTGTGCATGAAGAAAATCCTATGGAAAGAACTTGATGAGGCTCAGCTCCCTCCTAATGTAGACACTCTGGGGTCTCAATCCCTTCTACCTCTACTTTGATTCCTCAGCACTTCCTATCTGTATTATTCACATAAAGGAGATTTGGATTAATATTTTTTAAAAAACGGAAACCTTCCATGGCATCTCAATACTCAGAACATGAATCAAAATCCTTATTATTCTGCAAATTCTGAGTGGTCTGGACTCTACACATATCTCTCATCTCTCTTCCCCTTCTTGAGCTTCAATTACATGTTCTTTTAACTTCCTAAACACTCCAATCTCTTGTCATATGCTTTTCCATCAGTCTGGAGTACCCTTTATTTTCATCATCTTTTGCCCAGATGGCAACTCCTATCCTTCAGGTCTCAGCACAGCTGCACTTTCTTAGGAAACCATTCATATCACAAGGGGTTTTTTTTGTTACATTGCTTTTTTTCCCCTAGAAATAAGATGTTTCACATGAGAGCACTTATCTCAGTTCTGAATTATACATTCACTAGTGTGATGTCTTATGATGCTTATGTCTCTTACTAGACTACAAACTCAGGAGAGCAAGAAACATTTAGGCTTTGCTCATCATCATCTCCTCATTGCCAAAGGTATTGCCTTACACAGAGTAGGCACCCCATGAATAAAGCTGTTTAAATAAATAGTGAGTACATATAAAATAATTGGATGCCAATAAAAATGAAGAAATATAGCAAAAATTGTAGCTTAACCACATTGTACGCTATCTCCTTGTAAGGTTCTTGCCATTGAATATCTTTCTCATTCACTCTCACAAAGTCATCAGAACCCAAATCCATGTCTTCTATCCCATCACCTCTCTTTGCATCAGATCCGATTCCTGCCTACCTATAAGCTACCTCCATCTCAAACAAAAATCTTTAGCATTCAACCTCCACAAACTCAGCAAATCCAAAGATTCATTTATTTTCCTCTTCTGGCAGTTTCTATCTAAGTAGCCTCACTGCTTTCTGTAGTGATTCAAACTGACATCTTGCGTCTCCTCAATGGTCTCAACAAGTCTTATTAGTTTTAGTTTCAATCAACTGATCTATGATTGCCACTCTAGGTTCTTCTTATTACTTCATCTCTGAAATATTATAGTAAGTTTCAAACAATTTTCTCTAACCACAGATTCTCTAAGCTGCCATTTTCCATCAACTGCTAGCCAATTTTTCTTTCTGAAACCCAATACTGATCCTTTCATTTCCTATTAAAACTTTCAAGGGAAAGGCGGCCAACAACTTCCTGTTGAAGGGGTGCCGGGAGCTGTAATCTCGATGGAATGGAAAGAGAAGGTAGTAGTGACTTTTTTTTGATATTGTATTTCCAAAGCAATCTCACTATTCATAGATTTATTTGTTCCTGTGGGTGTTTGCAGAAGCACACTGATATACACTCTGAATGATGACTAATTGTCCTCCTAGTGCTGTTTCACTGCTCACCTATCAGGTGAGAACAATGTGCAAGTTTCTAAGCCTAGGGGAGCTCACACAGGGTCATGGAAAGGGATGGGGGCACATCCCAACACAGTATCTAACCAGCTGCTGAACTAAATTCTCATTTATAAAGTCAAGATGTTATGTGCTCCTAATCTGTCGTGAGTATTACAAATGTGTACTCAATATTGTACCTGGAACATAGTAATTACTCAAAATTGGTAGCTATTTTTTATTATCATTCATTTCTGTTGGGCTAATTTATCATCTGATGCAAACCTAATTCTCCAGAATTTTCCTAGAACAACATCCAAAAGGGAACCAATGGTAAGAATTTGCAGCACCCCGATGTCCATATGTTCAATGATGCTGCTAACTTTGCCCATCTCATTCTCTCCCCATAAAAAGCCTTTTATCTTCTTATTTACCCAATAAGTGTTCACTCATCCTCCAATATTTAATTTGTATATTGATGAAACTTCCCACATTTCTGGAGGCCAAGTATGCTGCACTCTCATATCTAACAAACAGATTTTTATAAACACTCTTATAATATTTTTCAATTATTTATTTACCTGACTGTGTCTTCTCTAAGACTAAAAACTCATGGAAACCAGGAATTCTCTTTCATTTCACTTCAGATAGTGTCTGGCACATGGGAGATTACTCAATAAATGTCAGCAGAATAAGTATACTCAGAATTTGTGCAAAGTCCATTGTCCACTAAGACTCCACCATCCAAATAAGAGTCAACCAGGTTATAGCACTTTAACACAGCATTGTTAATACTATTATAAAAAACACTCCTGTCTATTGAGATACTTATTCTGTGCCACACACGTTATTTAGCATTTTAGGTACATTATCTCTGGTGTTGAGTTTGTGTTCATCTTCTTTTTTTTTTTTTTTTTTTGAGGCGGAGTCTCGCTCTGTCGCCCGGACTGGAGTGCAGTGGCCGGATCTCAGCTCACTGCAAGCTCCGCCTCCTGGGTTTACGCCATTCTCCTGCCTCAGCCTCCCGAGTAGCTGGGACTACAGGCGCCCGCCACCTCGCCCGGCTAGTTTTTGTATTTTTCGTAGAGACGGGGTTTCACCGTGTTAGCCAGGATGGTCTCGATCTCCTGACCTCGTGATCCGCCCGTCTCAGCCTCCCAAAGTGCTGGGATTACAGGCTTGAGCCACCGCGCCCGGCCGTGTTCATCTTCTTATATGGCAAAAAAAAAATTTGAAGACAGGGACTGTTTTGCTAATCTCTGTATCCATATCACCAAGAAGGTATTTAGGAGGAATATGGTCAAGTAGCAGGTCTGCCATTCATTCTCTCTTTTCACCAAGGCACCACTCCCTGGAAATAAACAAGGTAGCCCAGTCAAATCTCCTCTTAAACATGTGAATGAGAGACCCTCCTGGCAAGCAATGGCATTTAGAGACAGTCCTTCTCTATCAAATGCTCACTATCTAGCACTGCTTATGATAAATACACATGAAATCTATGGATTTATGGGCCTGGTCTCCTGGAAAAAGCTATGCAAGTATCTGAATATAAAATGGAGATTTTTATTACCTAATACTCCTACTGAGCAAGGAATGTAAACTGCACATGTCACCTAGAGATATCCTATGGGCCCAGTGCATGCTCTGATGTGGAAAGAAAGCATTTGCAAGCCACTTGAAGGTCAAAGACCTCTCCCCCTGGCTCACCCATGCCATGTGATTACCTATACCATTAAAATTATTAGTAAAGTTAGATATCAGATCAGACCTGTGATCCATGGAGTTTCTTTTTAGCAATTTGACATATTGTATTATCTCAGGTTCCAGTAAGTGTTTTCTGAAAGAACATATTTTTATGCCTATTTATGACTAAAATTATAAGAGAGATCTCGTCGGATATACCCACATTCATACGTTGATATGTTGTCTCTTTCCTAAGTTATAACTACTGAAAACAGTGAACAGACTGGTTGTATATACACTCAGGTAGAAGTAACAAGTCCACTTTGGAGTGCATTAACACAATCACAGATGATTATCAAGATGGCCACCTAATATTCTCTACCCCTGTACCTTACAGCTATACCAGACCTATGGAGTTCATTTGTATTTTGAAGCCTAATCCAGCTCTATAATCCCTAGCCCACTGAGATGACCCAGATAACATTTCCTGCATCAGAGTAAAGAGTTCACAATATTAAAATCAATTTGGCTTCCTGTTGTTAACCAAGGTCTGTTTCTTCAATACTGCAGAGATGAGGCAAGAATGGAGCTCTCTTTGAAGCTAACAAAAGCTTAAGGTCAGATCATCTCCATGGGATACAAAGCAAACCCAGAGAGAAGTAGCAGCCAAATGGTATTTGAAGTGTTCCATCAGGACAAGTACTTCTGTAATACAACCATTCATCATTATTTGATATGGCTTTGTTCTCTCTTCACGATGTTTGAAGTATGATTTTAAAATATAACATGTTGTATATTCCATTGATTAAAAATAGCAATATTCTTTGAGAATTACTATGATATTTGTTCTTATCCTATTGAAAGACATTTATAATTTGGAGATTAATGTTACCCACAAATCTCATTTTACATTAAGCCTACCAATAATGCCAAAATATTCTAATCAGCAAAAGAGAACAACTATAGCAATATTACCAATAATAATAGCATTTTAATTTTCTCTCCACAAATTATGCTTTTCTGACCTCTTCTCTTTCCCTGTTCTTGCATCTGTGTCCCTCTATGTTCCTTTCTGTCATTATGTCACGACCTATCCCTTATATTTATTTTATTTATTTTATTTTTTTGAGATGAGATCTCACTTTGTCACCCAGGTTGAAGTGTAGTGGTGCAATCACAGCTCTCTGGAGCCTCCGTCTCCCCGGCTCAATCAATCCTCCCATCTCAGCCTCCCAAGTAGCTGAGACTACAGGTGTGTACAACCACACCTGGCTATCTCTCCGTTGTATTATCTCCCCATCCTCAACTAATTCTCTTTCTTAGTCCCTTTCCTTTGTACCTCTCCTATCTGTCCTCTCCTCACACACAAGCTTCAGGATGTCCCCACTCTTCTTTCTATTGTTTGCTTTGTACATTCTCTCCCTCCCACTCTTCCTGTCTCTCTAATCTGTCTCCCTGACTTCACTATGTACTTTGCTGATATAATTACATGCACATATATTCCAACAAACCTAAAGAAATATATAAACATTGGTTTAACTATTCTCCTCTGATTTTCCCCCTTACAGTGTTTTGTTTATATGAGTATATAAAATTTGATACAATGTCTGCCTTAAACTTCTTTCCATTTTAAAAATAATTTCCCCCCATTTTTTCCAGGTGCAGGCTCATGACCTAAGCTGGGGCATCCATATCACCTAACTTTCAGTCTGCTGTGATGAGTCCAAAATGTGACCCAAGTGTGGACAGTCACAGTGATTCCTTGAAAATTTCCAAAGCCTCTTTTCCTCTGTGGTCATGAAACTATGAAAGCATGAGTTAGAAAGTGCCAATGACCATGGTTCTAAATCCATGAAGAAGTCAGTGAAAAATAATAATGAAATGATTACAAAAGGAATCAAACAAAAAGTATGAGAGAAAGGTGACAGGATTTATACCCTAATATGATGTATCCCTAAGGCCAGTCCCACCTGTATTTTCACAGAATTTTGATATATAAAATAATGAGTTCCATTTTGTATTAGGTAGCTTGAGTTCAGTTTTTATTACTTGCCAACAAGTGTTAATTTCCATGAATGATATAAAAATCGGTATATGGAAGATAGGTCTTAACTCAATGATAGGCCAGGAATAATTACCAATTTAGAGGAAAACCAAGTATTTACTAAGTGCATATGGGATTTAAAATGAAGTTTCAGCTGATGCACCAAGAGACTCAAGCAGCATATTCCAAAGAATGTGCTAAACATAGCATTTACTAAGAAGGGGTCTGAACTCCTCACCACATCAAAAATATAAAACAATCAATAGTTAGGTTGGAATTACAGGAGTATTTTTTTTTTTGAGAGAGAGACAGTTGTACTATGTTTCCCAAATTTCATCGGGAAGAAGGGGCATCATGGTTCTCTCTTCCAAACTAAAACAAAATGAGAGAGACTTAGACTTAGCATACAACTGTTCAGATCTATGTACACTCAATCATCTCTTAAAAAATAAGCCTGGCAACAGAGCATCCCTGTTCACTAGATAGGCTATCCAGAATTTGTTAACTTGGAAACAGTTAATACTAAAGGAAGTACAAAAGAAAAGCCACAGTCATTGCTTGACTTTACAGTCTTTTTCCCGTGCTTAGAAAACTGTGTTTAATTGGCATTAGGATACTTCCCATTCACATTACATATCCAAAAGCAGAGAACTGACCCTTCACTGTTTTACAGTGGTGCTAACTTTCCTTTGCATTTTTATTTGAGAACTCTGATGGAGATGGATGAGTAAGAACAGAAGAAAAAAAGAGTTACTTCCAAAGAACAAAACATTTTATCATTTTGCATCCATGACCTCTTTCTTAACATCATTTCATATTACTTTTTAATGTGCCTTTGTTTGTTGTTGCTCTGATGGTGGTATCACTTTTGTTTAAGTCTTATCCATGTTAATCCTTCTCCTATTCAGTGCTTTTGGCCAATAGTCAAAGGGTAAGCAATGTTTAAGCAGCTGCTTCTTCTGTGGCTTCGGGACACTAGAAACTCTCATAATTAAATACTGTGTGCTCTTTGACTTCTTCCGTGGCCTTTTTGGTTCTGTGACTGTTCATGTAAAGAAAAGAGTTTTGCCTTTTATCACTCTAACATGTCCTCTGAAGAAATGTGAAATCAATTCCTTCACTAATTTTTTTTTAGTTTTTTTTTTTGCGGGGGGAGGCGGGCATTGGGAGGCAAATCGTGCCTTACAAACAGAAATGCCTTCTTCTTTTATGGCTACACAAAAGAAGGAAGCAAAGAAAGAAAATAAACAAAGGAAGAGGAGAGGGAGAAAGAAACAAAATTTAATCTCTCTACAAATTATTACCATTTTAATAAGTATAATTTCAATAATAAGTAATATGAACTATCTTAGAACAGCATTATAGTGTCTGGCACATAGTAATCATTCAATAAGTATTTGTTAAATGAATAAAAGGAATAAATTAATGACATGTAACTATGCCAATTAGGCATGTGTTGCCATGCATTCTCACTGGTGAATAGCTCGAAATCTGAATTCTGGTCGACTGCACTTTAAAAAGTCAAGATGTATTCTACCCTGGGATTTGATGAATCAAACTTACTAATTACGTTGACTATATTAGTTTCCATTTTGTTTTGGCCATGACTGTCCTGTTACTAATATAATAATTCTATATTTAGAAAAAAAAATATTTTAAAAGGATTTAGTAAATGACTACCTTTCATAATCTAGGAACAATTGTGAATGTAGAAAAAAAAGATAATGACAAGATTTTCTCTTAGCATAGATTGTGAGGGATCTTGGTATAACTTGTTTGTGGTCACTGTTTTAAGAATCACAGTCAAATGTAATCTAAGCTTGTTTAAGCATGTGCAATTAAATAATATTACATGGGTAACTTGAGAAGGTCCTGATTAATTTACCTTCCTAGTTAACTCGATGAACTCAGAAGTAAACCCCTTGATTCTAGTATATATGTATGTATGTATGTATGTATGTACGTACATACGTATTTATTTTGAGACAAGAGTCTTACTCTGTCACCCAAGCTGGAGAGCAGTGGTACAATGACGGCTCACTGCATCTTTGACCTCCTGGGCTCAAGTGTCTCCAATCTCACCCTCCTGAGTAGCTGAGCCTACAGGTGCCTGCCACCACATCCAGCTAATTTCTGAATTTTTTGTAGAGACAGGGTTTCGTCATGTTGCCCAGTCTGGTCTTGAACTCCTAGGCTCAAGCAATCTGCCTGCCTTGGCCTCCCAAAGTGCTGAGAGTACAGGTGTGAGCCACTGCTCCCAGCCTATAATCTTTATTTTTAAAAATCTGAGGTGGATGGATTACCTGAGGTCAGAAATTCAAGATCAACCTGGCCAACACAGTGAAACCCGCCTCTATAAAAACTACAAAAATTAGCTGGGTGTGGTGGTGAGTGCCTGTAATCCCAGCTGCTCAGGAGACTGAGGCAGGAGAATTGCTTGAACCCCAGAGACTGGGTGACAGAGCAAGACTCCATCTCAAAAAAAACAAATTCTTCTCCAGCCTTTCCACAAAATAGCATTAAAAATCACAATTTAACACACATAAGTAAATGTATCCAATGATGTCTTCAAGTTACAGTGGCTCATGGGAATTTTTGACAGAAGAACAAAAGTGAAAGTTGCAGAAAACTGGGTAGTATCTTATCAAACATTAGAACATATGATGCTGGGCCTTTGATTTCTGAATAAATATTCCATATTCTTTTTGTTTATTTTATATTTGCTGCTTTTTCTCAGAAATACAGAGGGAAAAATTCAGTTAGGTTTTGTTTTGTTTTGTTTTTTTTGTTTTTTGACAAAGACTGGAGTGCAGTGGCTCGATCTCTCAGCCCACTGCAACTTTCACCTCCCAGGTTGAAGTGATTCTTGTGCCACAGCCTCCAGAGTAGCTGGGACTACAGGCACCGGCCATCATGCCTGGCTAATTTTTTGTGTTTGTAGTAGAGACAAGGTTTCCCCATGTTGGCAAGGCTGGTCTCAAACTCCTGGCCTCAAGAGAACCATCCATCTCAGCCTCCCAAAGGGCTAGGATTACAGGCGTGAGCCACTGCACTCAGCCACAAGTTTTCTTTTGTAGTTTATACCTCAGCATTCTAAATTTGAATGAATGCATAAATCATTTATTATTTAAAGGAAAGACTTGATATTTATTTTATAAACTAACCTGAAGCACTGTGCTGTATCTATGTATTTATATCCAAATAACTGGTCAATAAACTTTAATTTGGTTTTTGTGTAAAAATCATGAGTTACTGGGAAAACTCATGAGTCGGCTTAATACAAACCAGTAAAAAGCTTTGGTAGTTCACTTGGTGATACGGCTTGAATATCTGTCTCAACCACATCTCATGTTGATATGTAATCCCTGATTTTGGAGGTGGTGCCTGGTGGGAGGTATTTGGGTGATAGGGGTAGATCCCTCACGGCCGGGTGCTGTCCATGACAGTGAGTGAGTTCTCTTGAGATCTAGTTGTTTATAAGTGCATGGTGCCTCCCTGTCTCCCTCCCTCATGCTCCTGCTCCGGCCACGTGACGTGCCTACTCCTGCTTCACCTTCCACCATGAGTAAAAGCCCTCTGTGGCCTCCCCAGAAGCCGAGAAGTGCCATGCTTGTACAGTCTGCAGAACCATGATCCAACTAAACCTCTTTTCTTTATAAATTACTCAGTCTCGGGTATTCCTTTATAGCAATGCAAGAACAGGTCAATACACTTGTGAATAAGATATCAATTTTTGCCCCCAATAAGATTTACCTACTGTGGTATGGTGAATCAAACTTACTAATTATATTGGCTATAGTAATTTCCACTGGTGGTCTTGTAGACACTGTTTCTGATACAATAATCTTTGTTTAAAAAGAGAACTTACTGAATGACTATGAAACCTGACTCTTGCTTTCCATAAGTAAAAATAATAAAAGTAAATACGTGGGAAAGTCAAGCAAAGCTTTGCGATTAAATATGTGCAGATAGCACAGCTAGCCCCTCAGTGCCTAAGCAGATAAGCCCCATTCAAGCAGCAGTTGCCCTGTTTGCAAAAACGACACAGCCTTTGACAGTTTTGACTTAATGCATCTGTAATGAAAACAATATGTCTACCATGTAGATATTTTTATAGGATTTGAAACATGGAGTCAGCATTTCTAGAGAGTCTATTTGTGAGGAACACCTTTTGATTTCTAGAGCTTGTACAGAGCAGTGAAGAATGAGACACAAATAATAGGCAGTTTCTAACATTTTGAAACGTACAAGAGGAATCTTTTCCACCTTTCCTTTTTCCTGGTTAGTGCTGACATCAAAATGAACATTTGGATTTCAGAGTGAGCATAAGTCCTGCCTTAGAAGGAATATTTCCAAACACACAAAGGTTATATTTATAAGCTGAGCTGCAAGAGACAATTTTCCTGCTGTGAGGCTCGACAAGACCAGCCCAGTCAGCAGGATTTTAAAATCCTTCTGCAGACATATGTTAGCCAAGCTACTGGACTGGTCCAAGGCTCATTACATCTGCTGACAATCATTTTGAACAAGTATAAACCAAACACGTCTGAGTCTACCAGTGCAACTATGTGTCAGTCAGTATTTCAAAAAATGAGAAAAAAAATGACCTCTAAAAGTCTCTTATTTGGAGAGTAATAGTATGTTTTTAATGAGAAACAACAATGTTCAGAAAAATGTATTACTTGCCTGCTTATATGAACCAAATTACTTACTTTGTAGGTTTTGTATCAGTGATCCTAAAAATACTATTATAGGAAAGTCAAGTAAGGCCAGAGTGATCAGGCTTCTTTATACTGGATATCTAATTCCTTCTGAGGTTAAAAAAAAAAAAAAAAAGAAAAAGAAACTAAAATCAATGTGAAAAAAATTGTATAATAAAACTTACCCAATATGTTTTTCAAGTGACTACAATGATGAAGAGACCCGGGTAGAAAACATTTGCAATAATAAGGAAACATAGTAATGCTAATATATATGACATAACTATGAGTTTAAGTTTTGTGTCTCCAGGATAAATAAATTCAAAAGGTTTTCCCCTTTATTAATAGCAAAATTAACATAGTTCCTTTCGTTAACCAACCTCTTCCTCTTTACCTTGCATTACAAGAGATACTAGTTGGCTACTCATAGTGAAATACAAATACTAAACAGGTAACCCTGGTTTACAGAAAAAAAAAAGTCCTATATTAATGTGTTAAACTATATAATATTGTTTATAAATAAGTTTCAATGACTATGTTATTAAGAATAATTAAAATCCTCAAAACAGAAAACAGACAACTTTGTGGTTTCAACTTTTTTTTTTCTTTTTCTTTCTTTGTTTTTGTTTTTGTTTCTGAGACAGAATCTCATTCTATTGACCAAGCTGGAGTGCAGTGGTACATTCTCTCCTTACTGCAACCTCTGTTTCCCAGGTTCAAGCAATTCTCCTGTCTCAGCCTCCCGAGTAGCTGGGATTACAGGTGTGTGCCACCACACCTGGCTAATTAAAATAGACAGCTTTTTGTATGTGACTACAGCTCCAATCACCGTATTGCCATTTGATGTCCTTAACAATTCCAGAAAGTTCCAAATGAGGAAAGGGGTTTATGCATTCCTTCAACAAGCATTAACTGAATGCCTACTGTACTCTAGGAACAGGGCCAGTGTCAGAAGTAGAGAGTGATGAAGACATAGTTTCATCCTAAATTATGTTAGTCAGGCATGACTAATTAGAATTTGTCATTCAATTAAGCAAACAGAAACCAAGAGATGGAAAGAAATCAAACCCAGGTCTTTCATTGGCTTCTGATGACTAAAAGGAGCTCATTTTCTCTTTTCTAACCTATAATATAAATACTGTCTGTCCTCATTATCCACAGATTCCATATTTGCAAATACACCTATTTGCTAATATTAGTTTGTACTCCAAATTAATACTCACAGCATTTGTGAGATCGTTCCCCAACTTGTGCAGAGAATCACAAAACTTGAGTTACCCCCTACCCATGTTGCCAGCTGAGATTGAACCAAGTGAAACTCTGCCTTCACGTTTCAGTTCTCTTACTATAAACAAGTGTTTTTTCATGGTCTATTTAGTTCTTCTCATTTTTTATGTTTTTTGTTTGTTTGTTTGTTTATGATTCTGCTATTTAAAATGACTTGCTGTTTAAACATAATGCAGAAGTGCTCTCTAGTTTTCGTAAGCACAAGGAGGCTATAATGTGCCTTACAGAGAAAAAAACTGTGTTGAACAAGCTTCGATGAGGCGTGAGTTACGGTGCTATTGGTTGTGAGTATAATGTTAATGAGCATACAATATGTACTAAATAAGATATCATTAAACAGAAACACATATAAAATAAGGTTATGTACTGATAGACTGATAAAAATGTGGCCAGAGTCGTGCAGGAACCAAGCTCTTATTTACCCACCAGGAGTAATTGTTCAGTATTTACTAATTTAGTGTTTGCAGAGACTTTATAGAACATAACTACCATGAATAATGAGAGATGGATAAATGTATTTAGTTTTAGCTAGATTCTATAATAGCCCTCATATGGTAAATTATTAATGGCAAAAACCACA
Organism: Trachypithecus francoisi; assembly: GCF_009764315.1. Lineage (NCBI taxonomy): Eukaryota > Metazoa > Chordata > Mammalia > Primates > Cercopithecidae > Trachypithecus > Trachypithecus francoisi. The sequence goes on along the minus strand of NW_022681453.1, from coordinate 43,933,094 downwards.
ATTACTTTTACACCAATCTAATATTTTCAGAATAAAATCACTCATCTTAATCCACAACAGGGAATAAAGCAAATAATTTCAAGGATTAAGTAATGCATTATCAGTACGTTTGAGCACAAAATTAAATATGATATCAAGTTTTTATGTCCTTAAGATAAAAACCAATGAATCTAATTTTGCAAATGCATTTTTAATCCCAAAAATATTATATAGATGTTTGTTTCACAACTCCCTTTTAAATGAAAAACAGTTGTTACATTAAAGGAGTAAAACTAAGAAATTAAAGCAAAGTAAGGGATGCCAAGATATTATTTATTTCTCTTGAATTCTGGGCTTCTACTTCACACATTTTCTCCTTGATCACCCTTCGCATTGTCATTTGACCTGTTTTCCAAAGGAAGAAATGTTGATTAACAGCATCTGAAAGAAAGAAATAGGGAAATAAAAACAAAAAAGAAGCTAACAAAACCAAAGACATGATGAAAAAAACGATGAAGTCATCATCTAATAACACTAAATAGATAAAAGTTCTAAATATTATCGAAAATATTTTTCAGTTGCACAATTAAGCTTGTCTCAAACTATATTTAATGATAAGCTGTCTTCACTATATAAAGATGGTGTTAGTGGTCTCATTGATTTAATAACCCTTCACAGTCAATTCCCTGTGGACACAGCCTGACACATAGAGAATACAAAGATGGAACACATCCCGCCCATGCCATTCGTCAGGAAAATGCTGAGATCCTTGACCAGTAGAGGTAGGGGGTTGGCAGAGGAGCAATCACATCCTCCTACACGGCCCCCCTCCTGTGACAAACAACATGTGTGAAACAGCAGCCCAGGGGTCATGATAGAATCTGTGGCAATGGAACAGGGCCAAAAGATAGACTCAGAGGATCAGTAGATCTGCAAACTTGACCTCATTAGTAGCAAACTGTAACCAGTTGCTAATTACCTTCTGGATATATTCTACATTGTATATGCATGTATGTAAATTATGCCTGTATGTATGCAAATTATGCCTGTATGTATGTAAATTCGACATGTGTTTGGCACATAAAATTTGCAAAAATTTAATATGATGACTGGAGTTAGAGAGAGGAGATAGTAGATTAACTAATACCTTCTAATAGAAAATGAAGGTAAAATCTTAAAGTAGTGAACAACTTTCTGGTGAAAAATGCACTAATTGTACTTAATGTATAAACTTGGTCACCTTAAATTAGCTTTGTTTCCTCCTATATTCTGAGGAGAACATATTTCAGTCAGAATCCAAGTAAAATGAGGCTAGCTAAAGAATACCAGTGGAGGCTGGGTGTGGTAGCTCATGCCTGTAATCCCAGCACTTTGGGAGGCTGAGGTGGGCAGATTGCCTGAGGTCAGGAGTTTGAGATCAGCCTGGCCAACAGGGTAAAACCCCATCTCTACTAATAATACATAAAAATTAGTCCGGCTTGATGGTGCATGCCTGTAGTCCCAGCTACTCGGGAGGCTGAGGCAGGAGAATCGCTTCAACCCAGGAGGCAGAGGTTGCAGTGAACTGAGATCGTGCCACTGCACTCCACCCTGGGTGACAGAGTGAGGCTCCATCTCAAAAAAAAAAAAAAAAAAAAAAAAAAGTGGAGTAGTGTATCTATGTACTACCATAACAAAAATGATCATTTTTTTGGTATATTTGATGAAAACTCATGAAAAATTCACCCCTTGTTCAGCATATAATCAAAAAGTAACAATAAATATGAGCAACTGGGTGGCCCATGATGCTGCTCTGACTATAGAGTGGCCATTCTTTTATTCCTTTACTTTCTTTAATTTTTTTTTTTTTTTTTTTTTTTTGAGACAAAAATCTCACTCTGTCACCCAGGCTGGAGTGCAATGATGCAATCTTGGCTCACTGCAACCTCTGCCTGCTACGTTCAAGTGATTCTTCTGCCTCAACCTCCCAAGTAGCTGGGAATACAGGGGTGCGCCACCAGGCCTGGCTACTTTTTGTATTTTTAGTAGAGATGGAGTTTCACCATGTTGGCCAGGCTGGTCTTGATCTCCTGACCTCAGGTGATCCACCCACTTTGGCCTCCCGAAGTACTGGGATTACAGGTGTGAGCCCATGCCCAGCCCTACTTTCTTAATAAACTTGCTTTCACTTTACTCTATGGACTTGCCCCAAATTCTTCCTTGTGCGAGATCCAAGAACCCACTCTTGGGGCATGGATCAGGACCCCTTGCCAATAACAAAAAACATTAATAGTTGTGATAAGTGCCTTGCAGGAGACAAACTGGGTGCTGTTATCTGGGGTAGGGTGGGCGTAGACATCTTACACAGGAGGTTGTGGAGCCTATCCTGGAAGGGGATATCTAACTTTGAATCAGAATTATGAAAATGGGGGTAATAAACTTTATGAATTATGCTCATTACATATTATGTTCATTTATAATTCATTACTGTAATTATGTTCAATCATGAAAGTGAGAGGAGGAAAAAAAAACTGCTAGAAACAAAATGCAGAACACTGAATAAAGTCATCACAAGTCTGGAAACACTGCTCTCTCTCTCTCATTGCAACCATTTTTCTTTCCTAAGGATCAATGCAGGTGCATTTTTTTCATAATTAGCAGAGATCATAGAAAGCAAAAGAAAAATATTGTTGTTGGTTTTCGGTCACTTCTGAGGGAAATGAACATTGCTAATCATAAAGTTATGATTTATTGAGCATTAGCTATATAATGTGCATATTATACATAGCATTTCATTCAATCCTCACAAACATTCTAGAAGACAAGAATTACGATCTCAATTTTAAAATTGAGTTTACTGAGGTAGAGTCTACATAGTTTGCCTGAGAGTACACAGCTGTGGAGGAGTCAGGCTTCTTCTCTGGAGCCCAGTGAGACTTGTGAGCCTGTGAATTTTAAGTACTAGGCTAGAAAGCAAAATGAGGGAAAGAATTGAAATGATTATCTTCTCTGACTTCCTTTATTCATCTGATCATGTTCCCACTGACTGTACTGAATTTTGTATGCAATTACTTAATTGCAGCATAAAAATATACATTGCCTCTTCTGGTGACACTACTTTTAAATGCCATTGGCATTTTGTAGAGAAAATGGTGGGAGGGACTTCATCAGATTTCATTTAAATGCTCAAGTCACCCAGCTGTCATAATGTCTTCCTCAAACAAGATCGTATTTTGTAATTCATCTGTTTCCTTTACAGCATTCTGTATTTCATCAAGACGTTTGACTTGCAATTCCAGTTTTGACTTGATCCAGCATCTACCAGAAAAGGTGAAAGGTGATAATGAAACTTATTCTAATTATTTCAATTATGCTTGAAAACATGCGTAAGCATGTTTAAACACACAAACACGCTTAAAACAGCTTTTGATTTCCAGTGGATAAGCCTACTTTCATAAGGCAAGCTTATGCAAAATAGTTTATTTTAGACATCTACTTATAAAGGAAATATTCATGAGAATAAAAATGCAGAATACATTATTTGATTCATCAAACAATGGTAGAATAGATTCTGCAGAATTTTGTACTTAATTGCATTATCTACTACCAATGGAATTAGAAATGAATCCACGTACTCATAGCACAGCTATATGTAATTATCCCAAGGTTTGATTAATGTCCTTAGATCTACTGGGGTTGGAGAAAAAAAAATAAAGATGAATAAGCATTTACCTGCTTTCTTTTAAATATATCAGGCCAGGGGTTTCCTCTGAACAGTTTTCTCTGGTCACCACCATCTCCCCAGTAACATATAATGTCATGAAGATAGAACTAATATTTGTCTTTTTCAGTGAACAATCACTAGTTTTTATCACACAGGATATTTTAAGGTCTGCATGTTTCATTTTTGCTTTTCAATGTCTTACCAGTTTTCATGACATTGTCACAAAACAAAGCCTTTACATTGGTAGGGCTATGCTCCCTCAGTAAGAAATGTCAGACTTCTCACACAGTTTGGAACAGTTCCCAATGGTTTTCACACAAACAATCTAGTGTTTTTCACAAATATGGGTAGAGAAGCAAGTTGATATGCCACCAAATGATCATCCTTTTGCACTCCTAGCATAAACCTCATATGCTATAAGAAATAAATAAAATTAATAAATAAACTATTCACATCTTTACTTTGTTTTCCTCTTATTACTCAATTCTCACCTAAATGTTCACCTCAGAAAGTCCTTCCTTGTCCATTAGTCTAATGCAGCCCCCCGTCTTTCCCTCATAACTTCCTGCTATATTGTAAACAAAACACTTATTAGTGATATCTTTTCTTTAGTTGTGTGTTCACTTTTATCTAGTTCCACCAAAAGTCTGTAAGCCCTATCAGGGCAGAAACTTATATTTCACAAATGTATCCCCACCACCTGGCAAAGTACTTAGTGGATAATTGGTACATAATAAGTGTTTGTTTAATAATAAATGAGTGGATGAATCAGTGAGGGAGAGTATGACTATCTGGAAAATATATATGTAAATGCATTCATCCATCCAATAAATTCCCTACTATTAGTCATTGTTAAATATTTATTTTAATCATACATACTATGATAAAAGAAGGAAAGGATGCTTTTATACCAGCTATTCTCAACTGTGGTGGAGGAGAGGGATTTTTCCCCCATGGATGTTTTTATGTTATCTGAAGACATTTTTGTTTGTTACAATTGACAGAATAATACTGGCATATATTGAGAGGCCAGGCCAGGGATGATGGTGCTGAACATCCAATGTCTGTATCCATGGGGTAGTTACCCACGAAGTGAATGATCAAGCCCCAAATTTCAGTAATGCCAATAGTTTACACTAGAGTCTGTATTCCTCATATGAATTTAATTTAACATGTATTTATTAGACAACTATCATATGCTAACATCAAATTGAATTCCTGTGAAGAAAAAGATATGTTAGAGACAGATAGATGAATAGATGGTTGACTGGCTAGACTAATGAATAAAAGGATGGATGAAGGAGTATTTCATAGATATATCTGTACATAGATAAAGATAGTAGTCACAACATTCTACAAAGCACTGAAATAAGCCATGTGTGATTGCTAATCTCAGGAAACTTATACTCTTGGTATTATCTAATCTTGTCTCCACAGAATTCGTTCTATTTAATAGCAAAATGTTGGATTGCATAAAAAGATACATGCAAACATTAGGGGAAGACTGCAGGCTAATTTTTGCATTGAATGCTAATGATATTCATGAAGAGAATGGCTATGAGGAGAAAGTGATAATCAGGTTTTAGTTATGTACCGCATGAAGCAAACATAATAACATCTTTTTCAAATGAAAGGTTTGTGTTTCTTTCCCATAAATGAGGATCCCTCTGTCAAGTGAGAGATGTATTCACCATGTGAATGGAATGGTTCCGCATGTGATTAGGCAGAAAACTGGAATACAAGGAAACAATCAGAGCAGGAGCTGTTAGAAAACCACCAGATGCCCCAAAAGCAGGGCTTTTACTTGGATCACTGGACACAAAATGCAAGTATTTTGTTTTCTTAGAAAGGTGCTGTATTCTATACAGCATAGTCCAGAAAACAGATAAAAAGTGGCAAAGGCAGGATTTATATAGAGAAAAATAGTAAGTTCCCCCAAGTCTTCCTCATTTCTATTGCAGTATGGAGGGATCCAGAGTGCTTGCTTTGCTGACACATCTAAAACTGGAATGATAAGAGAAGGTTATTATGGTCCTTGGGCAAAGATGACATGCAAATATTTGTGAAGCCATTCACAGTTTTCAGTGGGATGACATATTCAGTGTGCTGAATGAAAAGGACAGTTAATCAGTCACAACCAGTCAACCAAGAAGTCTATATACAGTAAAACTATTATTTGAAAATTACAAAAATAAAAATGAGACATTCTTGGATAAACAGAAACTGAGATAATTTCTTGCTAGCAGTCTTGCACTGCAAAAAATGTTAAGGATCCTTCAAGCTCAAATGAAAGAACACTAGCTATTAACCTCAATCTATACAAATAAATAAAGAACACTAGTAAAGGAAAATACAAAAGAAAGTATTAAAATATTTTTGTAACTCTTTTCTTCTATCTGATTAAAAGACAACTACATAAATCAAGAATTATAATACCATGTTAATGGGCTTACACTGTATAAAAGTGTAATTTGTATGACAATAGCAGCCAAGGAGGAAGGAAGTAACAGGTACACATTAGAGCAAAGTTTCTGTATGCTATTAAATTAATTTTTAACTGATCTAGATTATTTTAGTAAAATGCTAATTGTACTCCCCAGAACAGATACTAAGAAAATAGTTTTAAAGATACAATAAAAGAAACAAGGGAATAAAATGGCATGCCAGAAAATAGTTATTTAACACAAAAGAAGGCAGATATGAAGGAATAAAAAAAAAAAAAAGACATAGAAACACCAGACATCAGTTCTGTCTTATCAGTAATTATATAAGACATAAATGAATTAAACACTAATAAAAAGTAGAGACTGGCAGAATAGTTTTTATAATGATATGATCATATCCTATCTAAAAGAGATAAACTGTAGATTCAAAGGTATTTACAGAGCAAAAGCAAAAATATAAGAAAAAGATATAGGCTGGGCATGGTGGCTCACACCTGTAATCCCAGCAGTTTGGAAGGCCAAGGCGAGCAGATCACTTGAAACCAGGAGTTCATGATCAGCCTGGCCACCATGGTGAAACTCCATCTCTACTAAAATTACAAAAATTAGTCAGGCGTGGTGGCATGTGCCTGTAATCCCAGCTACTTGGGGGACTGAGGCGTGAGAATTGCTTGAAGCCAGGAGGCAGAGGTTGCAGTAAGCTGAGATTGTGCCACTGCACTCCAGCCTGGGCGACAGAGTGAGACTTTGTCTCAAAAAAAAAAAAAAAAAAAAAAGATATAAATTGGAAAAATAAACAAAACAAATCTGGGGTAGCTATGTTAACATTAGACAAAATAGACTTTAAGACAGAGGTGGACCATCAACAAGAGAAGATTTCTGAGCTCTTGCAGTCCAGGAGAACCAACCCGACCACAACTTGACCGATAGTAAATCATAGTGATGAAGGCAAATAAGGAACCAGAAGATAGCACAGTACCCAAGAACTTGGATGTGAGGCCCCTTTCTATTGTACTCTTGGAGTTACGTAAATTCTCGAGTTTGTAGGCAAATTTGTGGGGAGCAGTAGTGGAAGAATAACTATGAGATACTGTGCCATTACTAGGGAAACTAAGTTACTTCAAGCAATTACAGGGCTTACCAACCTGAGTGGCCTTTAAATTTCCAACTGAATAATTCCTTGTTGTGGGGAGATATGCTGGGTGTCGTAGGAGAATTGGGGAGAATCACTGGTCTCTACCCATGAGAAGCCAGTAGTACAAGTCATTACTATCAAAAAATGTATCTAGATATTGTCCGATGTCCCCTAGGGGACAAAATTACCCCAGCTGGGAACTACTGGGTTACAGTGTGATATCATTAATTAGAAATCCTATAGCAAACAGTTGTAGTGTGTATGTGATGTGTGTGTGTGTGTGTGTGTGTGTGTGTGTGTTTGGTGAATGTGTGTTTGTCTATGTGTTTCAACAAAGACACCTACTATTAACTTCTAAAACCAGAGAGGAAAGTTATTTCCACTCTATTACTCATTAAAGAAGAGTAGTGATTAAACTTACCACCCAACCAACCAACCAACCAAATTTGTCCTATTTCATCTCTACTCTTCACTGACTCCTTCTCAGAGAAAAAGGTATTTAGTTGGTGGTAGTCAAGGTGATGGGTTGTGATGGTGGAAGCTCTTCCATGAGTCCTAATCTTGTGACCACCCTTGAACATCTCCCTTTAAACAGTTTCAGGTTGTCTTTCTCAGGGCCTGCTTGATGTAGTAAAATTACCAGAAGCAGTTCTGAATTCAGCTTTATCAGCAATAAAATTATTGTAGCACTTTAATTCTTATCTACATTATTTAGTGCATCCTCAGTTTGCTGTTATTAATAAAATAATTTGCCACATATTCTCTTTTCTATTAAGAAGACTGATGTTCAATTTTCTTGACATATTTTGTTAGAAAATGGTATAGATAACCATCCACGACAGTGCCACAGTCTCCTGAAAAACCCTTGCAAAATCCTTCATTCTTTTAGGTACAAAATTTTCATCACTGTTACTGACACTAAAAAATAAATAATAAATAAATAAATAAATAAATGCCTATACTCTACTAAGAACTTATTAAATATGAATTTTAGTTTTAAATTTTATTTTGATCCTGACTTAGAAAAGATATTACATGACACTTCACTTGAAGATCCATGCCTCCAAAATACTTATCTTTGCACATCTGTATTTATTTCTTTTTATTTTCTTTTCGGATAATAGAAACCTGATTTCAGGACAATATAACAATAATCAGCAGTTAAAAAATACTCATTGTTGAAAAAAGATCTACATTTTCATACAGTGGTTTTATACCCAGGATGAAAAAATAAATACTTGTCAAGAAAAGGCATTAACATGTTTTCAAGTGACTTCTCAAGTGCAGTTTTATCCCTTGGCTCAGCATTTCATTTTACAGCATCTATTAATCAAGTCTTAAACAGCCTTTAAGTCCCCAATCCCTACTTTGCAGTACCTCCCAATCACCACCCACTTCTCTCATTGTCTCTGGTACTATCTTCCCTCTCTCCATTGTTTCAATTCAGCTTTTTGCTCTGCTCCTTCAATCATCCCAACTCTACTATCCTTTGAGAACAGCAGTCATCAATTTCCAAAACCACAAAACAAGGACTAATGTTTACACTTTCAAAGGAGATTCAGTGAATAAAAAAGACCATTTAAGAAATGCCAGGAAAAATTGATTACTCCAGAATTCAGAGCAACCAGTCCAGATTGTGGAAGAACAACACCATTTGTTCCCTAGACTTGGTAGTGAGAAAAAGGAAAAAGACTACTAAATTTATCTTTGTTATTTGCTGTATATGAATTTTAAAACTCACAGAATCTAAGAAGCATTTACCTTAAGAAGAAGGAAAGAGAGTAGCTATAGAAAACAACTCCCCCCCTCAATTAAAATAAATATTTTAAGAAGCTTAGGGATCTGCAAAAAGATATATAAGAAGATCCAAAAAACAAAAGTGATGCAAGAAACCAGATACTTTCTCCATTGAGAAATCATTTGATCAAAAAACTTTTACTACTTCACTGAGGCAGAAAGCCATATATAAATGGTAGACTATATTCTTTGTCTTTATCCTTAAAAATTAACTGCTAAGTTGGAGCATTAATCTGTTTTTCTCAGATAGTGAATATTTGGCATCATTCTGAATATTGTTCTTCTGTGGGTCCCTTTTTCCTGTGTCCCCATTAGAATACCAAGATCTGAGCATGAGAAATACTGAGAGAAGTGAGAGGAAGCTCAAGGTTGCTTGAAACCGTTTGAAAGGCAAGGGCAAGCTCACATCTGAAACCCGTGCTCCCTGGATTTTTCTTCCACAATGTGACTCACAATAATGTCATTTCTTGCTCTATGTCTAGGTTTGACAGAGTTCAGAAACTAAAACTTTGCTTCCTGTGTGAGATTTGCAGACTGCCATTCAGAAATTCATAAAACACCATCTTTACTGAATAACAGTGTGTGTACTTCTACAAGGACACTGTCTATTCATCACGTCCAGTATCCCAAATCTACCATTATACTTCTTGAAAGGAACAGTAAACTTATTACAAATACAAGTTATTCTCATCCTTTTCATGGATAATGAAAAAAAAGCAGCACATCAAACAGAAAAACAGGTTAATTTTATGCCAGTCATGAAACCCGGTGACAGGTGCTGCCATATGTTGCAACAAGATCTCTTGGCCATGGGTCATTGCTTTGAGAGGTACTAACGAACGCTTGCACTAGTGTGTGACATACCACTGGTCCCCTGGGATCCCATGCAATATCTCGTGACAGGTATGAAATTAACTCATGGCATCATGGTATTTTCCAAACATGACAGCTCCCAGATTAATCGCCAGTTAGCGCAATGGGGATTGTGAGGAAATCTGCAACAACTAGTAAATGATTTCAGGGGGATCTCCTATGGGCCATAAGAAAAACCATCCCCAAAGAGAATGTCTAGAAAGGTTAAAATCATAAAAGGCAGTTGTCAAATACATAGACAGCAAGCAAAGTAATTCTGTTGTGGATATTCTTGTAATTTTAATTTGCTTCCTGGCTAGATTTCCACAGAGCAGATAAATAAAGTATTCAGTATTATATTTTGAAGAGCTCTTTATTTACTTCTTGAACTGGAACAAAGTTTCAGTCATGAGCTGAGGAAGTACTGGGCAACAACACTTCCTTCCAACTCACATGCACAAGCACACAAACACACTCCTACATTCCTGTCTAGTAAAATAAAATACGAATACCTAAATGCTAACTACATTTTATGTTTCTGTTACATGCACAGATGTGAAATCTGTGAAAAATAGCTGTAAAACTTCTTGTTATGGGAACGAAAAATGTTAAAAGAGCAAAGCAAAACATTTGCATCATATAATAAAGGAATGTGTCACTGGCTAACTTTCCTGATTTCTGAATTGAATCTCTTTCCAATAACAATTCCAAATATCATGCCAAAGATAGAGAAAAGGGAAAATATGGAAAAGACAAAATAAGCAAATGTAACTTAGAAATAAAATCGTATAAATAGTTATTTTCCTTGAATGCCCAATATAAAAATTACATGTAAGTTCTGAATGCCACTTTGTTGCATATTTTTCCAGTATAAGGTAAGAGAAATAAATCATAAGTACAGTGATTATAGTTTAAAATGTAAGCAATTGGTCATTCTGAAAAGGATAAAAGTAACATAGAAATGAATGTGGCAGAGAAAAAAAAGAGAAAATATAGAACATTCAATGCTGTGTTCTTCTTCAATTGTCAAATTAAGGATATTAATGTTATGTGTATTTACAGATATGGAATATTATCCTCTGGTTTCACAGTCTGTGCACTAGTTACTCATTCCTGGCTCTTTATTTTGCTTTTTTAAAAATAAATTTCCTTAAGAATGCCTTTATGGTTCCAGGATATGTCTATTATTATATAATTCTAGCACTGAGAACATCTTAACACTCTATCAAATAATATCCTTTAGCTTTCAAGCAGATGCCTAATATTTTTTAAAAATCTATAAGCATTTAGTTTATATTTTAAATGACTTTTTGGAATGAATACTTAGGTAACAAACACTACATAACACATAGTGTGTATAAGGCAATGTTCTAAGTACTTTATCAGTAATTCATTTAATCTTAATAATAATAATCCTACGAGGCAGGTACAATCATTATCTCCAATTTTCAGATGAAATAATTTGGGTATAGAGAAGTCATTTGAAAAGTCACCAGCTAATAAGTGGAATACTTTGGAATGGAACCCTGATAATCTGGCCCAGAGTCCATTCTCGAATTCCATGCCATGCTGCCATTGAAGTCCTTTTGAGATCAGTGTACAACTCTTCTAATCAGGAGATTTTCCTTGGAACTGAAGTTCCTCTTACCTCTTATTGAAACCACATGGTCAAGACAATTGAATCACTGGATTCCAATGATGCTGCAAACTTTATAAAGCACCAGCTTTTTTCCAAGCAGGCTAAACTCTGCCATTTCCTATCTCCAACTCCCCAAAAAAGTCTGAGAAGAAAGGCTATAACACTCTTAATGTTGTGACAATCCCAACCTTCAAAGCTCAAGTTGATTCATTCAATATATTTTATTGAGTATCTACAATGGACACAAATCATATACAATATGATTGGTGGTGCAATATAATACTTTTAAGATAGTGGTAAATTAAACAGACATGATGATCTTTACCTTCATAGCATTTTAGACAGGTGTGAAAAATATATTATGAAAGTAATCATGACAATGAATACATAATATTTTTCTTAATTTTTAAAAGAATAATATAAGCAATAATAATTTAGACTTTAGAGTCCAACAGATTTTTAACCTCAACTCCTCTAATTATTAGTTTTTAGAACATAAATTACCTTCTCAGACATTCAAATTCTCAGCTTTTTCATCTGTTAACAGGGTTTTAAGGATTAAATGAGATAAAATATAAATTACTTAGCAAATTGCTTGGCACGTAGTATATATATACAATTAATATATTTAATCATGATTGCTAATAATATTTAAATTTTATACAAGTTTATTTTTATGTAAGTTCATACTTACACAAGCATACTTTTCAGGCTGAGATCTATTCTTTTCCACAAGTAATAAATTTTATTTTCAGAAAGTAAAGATTTCTCATTATAGAACAATAACAAGTTTATTGAATTCCTCATTGAAGATTTTCATGAATACATGAAGTTAGACTCTTGGATAAAAAGGCAAAACATGTGGACCCTACATGTCTACCCTTCCCTGCCTGTGATGTCATGAAAAGCATCTGCTAGCTTTCTCTGCAACAAAGCAGTAAATATTTTACTATAGATAACAAAACTGTGTCAGTCCAGATAGCACCTAAAATAATTCAAAAGATATGGCTTTGTTCTATAGAGATGTGGTAAAACTAGGCCTACCGTTGCCATCAATATATAGCAAGAGGAATAAGAAAAGAATATTATGACATTTAAAATAACCCATACACAACTCGAATGCAAGTAAGATGTTTGCTACTGTCCTGCAAATGACTGATTTATTTTTTCAGTCTGACAATGGAAATCTGACCAGTAAATACAAAATTTGAATAAATAAATTATTTTAAAGTAGCAAAATGCCTTCATAACATGTTAGTAGATGCTAGGTAATGAGCCACACTGCGACAAGAACCTGACCCTACCACTTAGCAGGTGTGTAAACTTGGGCAATCACTCACCCATTCATTTAAGGGGCAATTTCATCACTAGTAAATAGGTAAAATATCCCTAACCTACAGGCTGTTTCAAGAGTGAAGTTTCAACTGTGTGCTGGTGCCATGCTAGACAATGAAGTTACAGTGGTGAGTAGGACCACACTGGTATCCATGCTAACATAATTTACTGTCCAAATTGCTTAGTTAGAAAAGAGAGATACTGCTTCTTGTCTCATAAAAATACTGAGAGTAAGTTATATGCATCCACTAGAATAATAAATGAAGATGCCACCAAGATCACAGTAGTATATACAGAAAGCATAAGACATAAGAAAGATTCAGTAAGACATCAATAATGTTTCTTGCACACTAGCAATTGGATAAGTCATGATATAGATAAAAGAAACAGAGACAAAATCGTGCATCAGTTTTGACAGATATACCTGTATTTCACAAATTGTGGGAAAAAGTTATCCAATTATAGATGATTTAGATGCTCCTGAAAAATGGTAAAAAAAAAAAAAAAACGTATTTACATTTTGAGCATCACACTACATACCGCTTACAATGAAAAGAAGTTATTGATAATATAAGTGTCAGCCTACAGCTCACTAGAGTAAAAAATTAAACCAAACAATAATTGTTCCATAATGTTCTAGTACAGCATCTGAGATTAGAATATTGTCGGTTAATAACTTTCGCCAGAACGTTCTAATACAGCATCTGAGGTTAGAATACTGTGAGCTAATAACCTTGAAAAGCGGTTATTTCCCCATTTAGGTAATCTGAACAGTGGGTATATGTATTCTGCTTGTTTAAGCAAACACATGTTTATTAAGATAGTAAGATTTCTGAATATTACCTGGAATGTGTGTGGGGTGTATATGCGGTATGCATTGTGTGTGCATGTATAATGTTTTAGAGTGACCAGAAATTGCATGTGGTACTCTGTCTAGATCTGCTTTTAACAATCTATCCAGAGATGGTGACTGTCATGAAGTGATCACTGAATTGAGATTTGGGAGGATGTATAGGTTAGTTAGTCAAGGAGGGAAAAAAATACAGTGAACATGACAAATGAGTACATGCAAATTCTCTGTTTTCAGACTGGTATGGAGAACAGAAACTAAGGAGGAAAAGAAGGTCAGTGAATGGAAACTGGTGAAGTGAGAAGTGATTTGGTCAGAGTGGAGCCTCCCTGCTGTTGAGTCTATTTCACTGAGGCTTTTTAGGCCATGTAAGGAGCTGATCTTTACCCAAAAAGGAATATGAAATCATTAACACATTTTAAGCAGAATTATAGTGTTGTCAAATTTGTATCTCAGAAAGAATTATCTGGTTACAGCATGGAAAATTACAGTATAGGCAAGAGTAGATTGGAGTAGTTTAGGAAACACATCTAGTAGAAAAGTAAATTTAACATAGGCATATCACCATCCTACCACCTCTAATTTAAAAGATGGAAATATTGTAACTTAAAAACAAGAAGCATTCATAAGAGATATATACCCTTATTCTTTAAAAGAAGTTATTATGATAGAAAACATAAATGTGACATCAAAATTCAAGATTCTGATAATTTCATGACATTTACATTTGTTCTTACACAGAAAAAAATGAGAGAGAATAGAAAAAGAAGAATGTGAATATACTAACTACAGCTCCAAGAAAAGGCTTTTGGTATTGATAAGGCTTAATGACAAAACAATAAAGGACTGGAGGAAACAAGTCTTGAATAAGATTAAAGAAGATAACATGGAGGCTAAGAGAAAAATGATTAAGTCTAGGAGTGATAATTGTCTTTATAGAATGAAAGAGCTTAAGAGCTTGTGGAAAAAGACAGCTAAACGAAAACATATTGATTCAGGTTCTTGGATAAGGAACTCTCCTTTGGCCCAGGTGGGGCAAACTAACCAGTTCCCAAGGATGCAATAATGTGGGCAGAGAAACAGCAAATTCATTTTGGTCATGAATAATTTATTGACCTGTTTCTAGCTATCGCACACTCACTGATGCCAACAAGACTGAAAAATGCACAAAACTTCATAAAGTGCTGAATGTACTCCAACCTCCTCACTGTTTGTGAAATACCACCAAGCTCCCACTTTCCTAGGGTCTTACACCTACTGTACCCTTCACCTGAAGACTTTCCCAGATATTCACAGAGATCAGTCAAATCTCGGGTTCAAAGGCACTGCTTCAGAAAGACCTTCCTTCATCATCTAGTTTAAACCAACTTGCACCAGCTTAATAGGAATGATCACTAGGTGACACTTCATTATCGCTTCATTGATTTGGCTGTTTATCTCCCTAGATGAGACTGTTGCTCTCATAAGGGCAAAACTTGGTCTTATCCACCTCTCTATCCCTAGCACCAACTGCCTGGCAAATATGGGAGTTCAGTAAGTATTGGATGAGTGCAAGACTGAATTAATAAAAGGATGAATCCATTTGGGAGCAAGTGCCAAGGAGTCATCTTTATGATCATCTTTGGAATTTACAATACAAAAATATGTCCATTGCTGCTTGGAACTATTCCCTAATCCTGTAACTTATTTTACATAACGTGAACAACTCTACAGCATTTCTAGTTATAAGATCTAAAATTCCCTTTTGCCTTAGATTTCTTGCAATTGAAAATGCCATGGCTAATAGGCTAATATACTAGCATACTCTATTAGCCACCTGAGGACAGAATATGGGTCTTATTTATCTTCCTATTTCCAAAGAATGGAAACATAGTCTCTTGTTAAGAATGGACCTTGCCTTCCTGAAATATTTCTGAAAGAAGACTTGAAATTGATGAAATAGAAGTATTTCTATTACTAAACCTAAAACCTGGAAAAACACTATAAAATCTGTGTAAAAACAACAAAGTACACCATAATGACAGGAATACAAAAAACACAAAATTATGAATTGGAAATATGTTTGTCACTATACTTGAGAGTTGGAAGAAGACAATAGCACGCCTGCAAATATGACAAAGCACAAGATAATAATAAAACAAAACAACTACAACAACCAATGTAAACCCCTGCACAGAGCAGGCACCCCAATATTTTTGGCATTGCTACATGTGCTTATACAAATGTAATGTGTTTCAAATAACAGTAGCAATATTACAATAAAGCACAAAAATGATGAAAATTTAAACTAATTAATTGAAATAAGAATTCTCTGTATTGATAACAACTGGTAAGATTATTTATATGAATGTTATTTATAATAGAAATACCAAACGTTATTTCCCCAATTCTATTAAATCCTGCTACATTGCAGAAAATGTCTACCATGTGATTTTACAGTCAGCATGTATCAAAAGAGTATTTTATCACAATGTGGTTTTTTAATAGCTAGAGATATGACTACCAAATAGAAATGTTACAAATACTTGCTCTCCACTTAACATGAAAGATGACTTTTCATAGGAGTGCTTCAAACATCACTTGTATATTTAATGGAAGAACTAAGATGCTTCCCCAACACACAATATCCTCACCCACATTCATCAATGTTCACTTTTATTTCCCCTTCCTCTCTCTGTGGCTTCTCTGAATCTATTTGTCAGATAACCCTATCACACATTTCCTGATTTCTACAGCTTAGCATCAAAATATCAGCCTTCTCTGCTCTGCACGTTGGCTTCTATTTATGCCAATGTTCGTTCAAAATTACAAATCTTTAGCAGTTTTTCTGCACTCATAAATGAAAGCTTCCAATATGTAAATCTTCTTCATTATATCTTGTGAGAAATTCTTTTTGGATACATCATGTAATAGGAATAAATAATAAGAACTAGTATGTATTAAACACTGTCTTTTCATTTAAATTTACGAAAGTGCAATGATTTTTTTGAGACAGGGTCTCACTCTATTGCCCAGGCTGGAGTGCAGTGGTGTAATCATAGCTCACTGAAGTCTCCAACTCCTGGGCTCAAGCAATCCTCCTGCGTCAGTCTCCTGAGTACCTGGGACTACAGGCATGAGCCACCCACCTCACCCCATTAAACAATAGCACAATAAAGTAAGCACTTTTGCTTTCATTTTGGTAAGAGAAAACTGAAAATTAGTGAGTTAAAATGACTTGCCCGAGTTCACAAAAATTTTCCTTCCCCTTCCCCACAATCCTTAGAAAATGGAACTTTGGCCAAAATATAAGAAGTTTTTATTGGATTGGAGCAGAATTTTTGGCTTTTCACAGGGTGATAGATTTAAAACGTGTCCACAAATTCTTTGGCAACTTCCCATTGAGAGATGAGGCTTATACCTCTCTCCTTGAATTCAGGCTGGCCTTAATGATATACTTGTAACCAACTATTCTGTGGTGTGATCAAAGAAAGCCTTCAACTTCCTCTTGGTTCTGTTAAGATGCTTGCTCTGAAAAAGCCAGCAGTCATGCATGATGTTCAACTACCCTGAGACTGCTGTGATGGAGCGGTCACACATGTGTATGCGCTCAAGTCCACAGCTCCAGCTGAACTCCCAGCTGGCAGCAAACATTCACTACGAGCCATGTGGGGAAGCCATGCTGAACACCTAGCCCAGGTGAACCTTCAGATAACTGCAGCTCCAGCTAATACCTTGACTGCAATTGCATTTAAAACTTCTAGCAAGAACTGCCTGCCCTCTTTATATTCTTAATCCACAATATCGTGAGCAAAATAAATATTGTTTTTGGCCACCAAATTTTGGGTAACTTTTTATGCAGTAACAGTAACTGGAACAACAGATAGATGTCTATTCAGCTTGGTTCAATGGAAACTTCAAAAACAAGGCAAGGTTCATTCTTTTGCACCCCCATCCCCTGGTCTTTCTGCCTACACCTGGGATCTGTCAATGACAGTGCTTCCAGGTCCATGTGGTAAAAATACAAATCAAGTCTCTGTATTCTCCCTTTCAACTTCTCTATCTGTGATTGGTTAGAAATAATATTGAGTCCCAGGGTTTAAATTCAGGGAAAATAACATGTGAAGCCTCATAGAGTTCTCTAATCCAGCTATAACTGGTTTATCAAAGACCCTCACCTCAGTAAAACTTTAGCCTGAAATAGTTCCATTTTTTTCTTCAAACATGGTTTTTCACACTATTTTTTGCCAAATTCTCCTTTCCCATGCCTTTATGCATTTGATTCTTCCATAAACCTCAAGTCACTTTCTGTCACTAAAACTCAGTTTGATTCAAAATGTTTCCACCTTCCCCCCATTTCTGGCCAGAACTATGGCTGGAAGGATCTGAAATGAAAAAAAGACTGTTGTTTCCTTTTTGATTCCCCCTTCCTCTTTAGCACCTTGGAATTATCACATCTCTTCTAGCCTGGCCCCTCTACTGGGTCAGGTTCTGCACAGGTCTCAGGTACTTCCACCTTCATCCCACTTTCCTCCAGCTTCCTGGAGATCTCACTGCCTCTTGCTGCTGATGTCACTGTACCCTGTTACCAACTACCTTAGATGAGGTACCAGCAACAGCTCAAGCCCAGCTGCTTAGTAGTGGGTCTATTTTGGCTGGGTGCGGTGGCTCACACCTGTAATCCCTGCACTTTGGGAGGCCAGGGCAGATGGATCACTTGAGGTCAGAAGTTTGAGACCACTCTGAACAACATGGTGAAACCCCATCTCTACTAGAAATACAAAATTAGCTGGGCATGGTGGCGCATGCACGTAATCCCAGTTACTTGGGAGGCTGAGGCAGGAGAATCGCTTGAACCCAGGAGGCGGAGGTAGCACTGAGCCAAGATCATGCCATTGCACTCCAGCCTGAGCAACAAGAGCAAAACTCCATTATGTGTGTGTGTGTGTATTTATATAAATATATATAATATATACTTACATAAAATATATATATTATAGATATATATAGAGAGAGAGAAAGAGTCTTTTTTATCTACAGAACATTCATGTACCCCAGATGGGCCCAAAGGTGAGAACGCAGGTGCTCCACTGACCCTCCCTACCATCTCTCTCCATTTTTCTCCTATCTGCCCAATATTGGCACAGAAATAGATTCGGAAGTTCATTACTGATTCAGTTAACTAAACAGGGAGCATTTGCCAGTCTCCTTCTTACAAGTGCACCAGTCTGTACAAATGATTAAGTTGGAACCTTTCACTTGACTTGAGATGAGAAAAGCTCTGTAGAAGGAATCCCATCTGATCATAAATGATGCACATTCCACAATGCTAGAACATTTAAAAGAGCTATTCTTCTCCTTCCTGCCTCCAAACTTTCTGTGCACAAGCTGAGCAACTGGCTGATAGTTGGGGAAACTGAGTTTTCTTCTTTCAACTCTTAAGAAGTTCCTGAGAAAGGATCCTGGTCATAATTTTTTACTTCTCTCTTTAGTAAATGGTATACTAGGCTAATCTCTGCATGCAGCTGTGAACTTTAGTTACCAATTTGAGGGTAACAACAGCAACAACAAAATACAAAACCCCACTCAACATCCTTTAACATTCATAATTACTAGGGAAGTGTAAATAAAGCCAATATTTTGCCATCTGATTCAGCTCTGCCTTTAACCCTATATTCTCGAACACTGGAAGAGAGGTAGAGTGAATTATTTCTTAAACCTAATTCCTAATAATTGAACTCAGGATTTAAACTCAAATCTAAATAATTCCAAAGATTCTTTATTGTTTTCTGTATGCTAATAAGATAAGATTTATAACTGCCTCAAAGTAAATTCTTATTCAATTTTGCAAGATATATTTATGGCATGTGTAATAATATTGAGGGAAAGAAGAAACCTGTGTTAAATGAAGTAGAAAATCTAATCCAAAATATGTACTGAGAACACAAGCTAGTCATTATTTTATTATTTTATTTTATTTTATTTTATTTTATTTAGATAGGGTCTCGCTCTGTCACCCAGGCTGGAGTGCAGTGGCACAATATCGGCTCATTGCAGCCTCTGCCTCCCAGGTTTAAGTGATCCTCCTGCCTCAGCCTCCCAAGTAGCTGGGACAACAGGTGCCCACCACTACGCCTGGGTAATTTTTGTATGTTTTAGTAGAGACAGCATTTCACCATGTTGGCCAGACTGCTCTCAAACTCGTGACCTCAATAATCTGCCCATCGCAGCCTCCCAGAGTGCTGGGATTACAGGAGTGGGCCACTGTGCCCGGCCTAGTCATCATTTTCAGTACATTTTCTTCATCACTGCCATAACATCTAAAACACTTCATACTTTATTATTCCAAATTATTTTACTCACAGTTTGATGTAAATATACTGCAGAGTTTTAGAAATCTACTTTTATTTTTATGTAAAGGATTGTATCTATTGAACACGTGTTGGGGCAAAACACATTTGAAACAAGAATAAACAGAAAATGCGATAATGACAATAAATGTGAAGTAAATAAACTACCAGCTGTGAAATGAAACCAAAGCATGGTTTTTCGTAGGAAAGAATCATCATTTTAGAATTGATCATCAACAGAAAGCTGATCAAACTCATTGCTACAAATGATGATATCAAGGCAAATGCATTTCTATGGTAATTGTTACATTTTCTCTTTCAAGAAAACGCTGCTTAATTTGCTTTATGTTATATTTTGGAAATAGTTCACATTTTAAATCTATTTTCTTAAGAAAATACATCTTGAGTCTTAGGGAGAATATTTGTTGCCCCAAAACTGTATAATCTTTCACATTTTTATTGAGCTTCATGCAACAATTTAGTGAAGAGAGTCAATGAGAACCCGGCCTTACCTTTGAAATGCACACACAGTTTAATAGGGTGTTAATGTTAAAATCGGTAAAGATAATGAAGTATAATGTGTAAGGTGATTTTACATCCTAAAAAAAAGGAATTTTACAGATTTTGCTTTTGGTTTTAGCTTTTGACTAATAAAATAACATAAAATCAAAAATCCTCACAATTTTAAGAGAACAGCTACTAGAAAACTTCTTAATACTAACATTTCAAAGGAAGTGAATACAGTATTATGAAGTAAAATATAAATGTAAAAATAGAGGGAAATGAATAATTCCACCTCACCCCCAAGGCCTCAATCACCTTATGGTTGTTAATTAGGATCTTATGCAGAGGAAGTTGCTACGAGGACAAGGAAACAAATTCTCATTAAATTCTGTGCCCACAGGTCACCAGGGAAATGATGGTGAGACTCTTCATCTTAGCATAATTTTGAACAGAGATCTTGCTGCCAAGTAAAGCTGCTTAACAAAAATGGCATGGCTTATTTGTTTAATTTTTCAATAGGCATTTATTTAAATCCTATGGTGTACTGTGAAAAAGCACAAAGTAAATAGAGCGTAGGGTCCCTACTACTGTGAAACAGGAGAAAAAAACAGATAAATGCAAGATCTGTCAATATAGATTCATCAACATAAAAAATAATAAGGACCACTTATGCAGGTAAATGTTATGGAGGTGCTGACACATGATTTGTGATCAGCCAGCTTCCTGCAGACTTGATTCCCAGCATTTCAAGTAAGGGGAGAGTGAAATGATTTCCTGCACCCTCAAATAATTAGGAAATCTCTTCAGCTCTTATTAACTATTGTTGTAATATCACAACATCAAGTGTAAATAATTGCATCTTAAAGTGCCCTCCACTGAACTTTGGAAGTGCAGCATCGCTAATCTGGAGAACATCTATCCTCAACCACTATAAATTTAAGAATCTACAGTGTGCTAACATTGTTCAGGACAATGCCATTTGCTCTTGCTTTATTTACTCAAAATGAAATGCAAGTTTTATTTCATCTTTAACCCTTTGATGCAGGAAAACCACACAATCACTGTCAGACACATTGCAAAGTAAGCCTCTGTTCTGTTGTTGCTAGCACCAAAGCTGGAGCTTCATGTTTTCACGGAAGAGAAAGAGCGGCCACAGAGCAAACTTGTACCTAAGAAAGGAGTCAGTTTGCTCATAATTTCTATCAATTCCAAAGACACTTAAATCTAAGTAAGAACATCATGCCTGTTGTGCAGCTAGAGCTTCAAAGTGATTCCCTAGCCCCCTTCTAACCAGATTGTTTCCACTGAATCCTCCCCGCGTAGAAATTGTAGACCTTTCCTTGTTAAAGAAATATCTCCATTTGTCGCTCACTGGTACATCACTGAATGTCCCCATCAGAACCACTTGTAGGTCTAAAGGAACAGAGGCTTAAGCTGAGCTGGCTGCTCCTGTTGTTGTCACAGCTATAGGACCAAGTCCTGAATAAGCTACCAAATCCTTCCAAGTGCAAGAAAGATGGATCCTTCTTCTGGCATATATGCTTAACCAAGGATACTGTACAACAAAGTTGGCCATGGTACTGACTTCACCATATTTTACAAATCTTCTGAGAGCTGCCCCCAATAATACCATCTGTCCCTAGTGGGTTAGCCACACAGATTAAGAACCACCACTGGCTTCAAAGCCCCACCCATCCATTTCTTCCTCTCTGCATGGAATTGTTTGTTTATTAGATGGCTTTTTGTTTTTGACGAAAGTTCAAAAGGTTTCCAGAATTTGAATACTGAGGAGAAATATCTCCCATCCCAGAAGACTCCTAGGTTGTTTATCCCAATTTACTACTTCACTCTCCATTCCACTCCCACCTTACAAAAACCACAGAGTTTTAAAAACCTTGAAATTTCACCTTATTAAATTCCCTGCTTGACTGTAAATACAAATTCTGACATCTTCCACACATTCTCCACATCTCCCACCCATAGGTTTTTGAATGACTATGAAGATCACAGATCATTGTACAGAATTCTAGAAACATTTCAGGTGCAGACCTACTCCTTCTCTTTACATATCATCCCTCACTGAAACTGCAGAATCAGATCAAACAGAGTTAGAATTTCAGCTCAGGAATGTAGTGTGTTTTTTTGACTAAAACATTAGTGTGAACCTCAGTTTTTCACCTGTAAACTAAGAATAATAAGAAAGCACAATTCTTTGAGTTACAGTAATCAGTAAGTGATGTGAAAATATTATCGCAAATGTTCGTTGAGTGATATTTTAGAAATGTTATAGCAAATTTTATTGAACATTTAGTCTGTGCTCTAAGCACTTAACCAGTGTCCTCTGATTTAATCATATAACAACCTATCAGGCAAGTATTTCCATTTTATACTTAAGGTAGCAAATAATGGAAGCAAGAATATGAACTTTAGCAGTTTGTCTCTGGAGCCCTCTCTCTTAGCTACTTGTTTTTTGTTTTTTGGTTTTTTTTTTTGTTTTTTTTTGAGATGGAGTTTCGCTCTGTCTCCCAGGCTGGAGTGCAGTGGCCGGATCTCAGCTCACTGCAAGCTCCGCCTCCCGGGTTTACGCCATTCTCCTGCCTCAGCCTCCCGAGTAGCTGGGACTACAGGCGCCCGCCACCTCGCCCGGCTAGTTTTCTGTATTTTTTAGTAGAGATGGGGTTTCACCGTGTTAGCCAGGATGGTCTCGATCTCCTGACCTCGTGATCCTCCCGTCTCGGCCTCCCAAAGTGCTGGGATTACAGGCTTGAGCCACCGCGCCCGGCCTCTACTTGTTAATTAAATAATACATCCTATGAAAATAAGAAATAAACACAGCACTTGGCACACAGCCAGTATGCCTAGTAAATGGTTGTTGCATTAGCAGTAGTAGTGTGGGAGTAGTAGTGCACATTAGACAGGTTTGATGTCCCAATGACGTGATGTAACAGCATTATTAGCAAATTTACAAACTTTTTTTTTTGGTAAATTTTACTACTGCAGAGGGTTACTGCAGAGGGTTGTAGCTCTCCTGTAGTTCTTTCCTAGTGTTCAAAATAAAGGCCCTTCAAAGTGGTCTCTGTGACTGACCAGAAAGCAATAACTGGAAAGGAATGTTTACACAGTGTTGTAGATGTCTAATTCACTAAGTACGCTGGTCTTTTACGCAAACAGTCCATTGTGAAAGAGACAGAAGGTTATTGTTGTCCAGAATGACACATTTCTCCTACAACTCTAAGACTATTTCATTAATCAGATGTCCTTTGTTAAAAGACCAAGGATCTTTCATTCTAAGAGCTAGATTTTGACTATTGACCTCTAGCTTCCTAAACATTTCCAAGTTCTGAATATGTCAAAGACGGGAAGTGAGAATTTACTTCTTCAATCTTTGGGTTTGGAACACAGTAGGTCCACAATATGTATCTGTACCATGTACAAATGATACAGACCAGGGGTATTTTGTCAATTTGACAGTCCTCTGCTATTTCTTAAAGAGATGAATTCCCAGCAAGCATTCTCATTGTTGTTCCTTTAGAGTATGGCTTTCAAAACTAATTCTACCATTCTGTTATATGTTTATTAAAAAAAAAAAAAAAAAACTACATAGTCCTATTCCTACTGAGTTCTTATTTCTACTGGAATGCAGAATAGGGTATCTACAAGTTCTTCTTCAAAATGAGTCCCTAAGTGTAGGGAAGAAAGCAATAAAGGCGGGGTTATGAGCAATATCATTTACTGTGTGGGCTTGCTTTAAAAGTGCATAAAGAAATAATTCATATCTCCTATTCATGTGACAGTGAGTTTAGTGTTATTTGAATAGAGTACATAAAAAGACTGCTTCAACTCATTTAACTACTAACTGGTTATCCTTACAGTAAAGTCTAAATGACAGAGTCTGAGCAAAGTACCCAAGGGGCAAAGAAATGTCAAACAAAAAACTCCAAGGCATTTCTGCAAGTCTAAAACTGTGATAGTGCAGTCCATCAATATTATCTGTCTTAAATAAGCAGATCACTGGAAAGAAACACACAAGGAAAGGTCATTCTTTTAAAACCAACATTAGCATTTTGCACTACTACTATTTGGCACAGCAAATGAATATATTCAAAAGGCATAGCTTATACAATTGTTTGTAGCTAAGAACAGTGCAAAAATATGTGGCATCATTAAAATCATTCTTTCAACATTCCCTAGGCCAATACAGATATGGTGAATGTTCTCTGAGTTCGAAGAGCTATAAAAATCTAAAAGTAAGATATGCAAAACCAAATACATGCATAAATCAAAAATTTAATATAATTCATGTCTTTGGGAAAACTCACTCTACATCATTTATGTCAATAAATCAAAGCTAGATGCAGATGCAGATATAGAGATACATGAATGATTTGGAGCAGTGACAAATGCAAATGGAAATGAGGGACATTTTATGATGTCTTATGTACCACATCTCATCACTGTAAGTTTCCAGTAACAAATGAACATTTCATTTCCCTAACATTATTGTTTCTTAAAAGAAAAAATGACAAATAAGAAACATGTTACAAGGATACAATAGTTGGCAAAATTCAGAACCATCAGGTACAAATGAGAAATTTTCAGTTAAATGTTCAGCAAGCCCTTTGGCTTTTTTTTTTTTTTTTTTTTTTCTGATTAACTAATCTAAGAGCTGCAACTCTTAATGTACCTATATCACCCTGGGGATGAGATTGAATTAGCTCTTACAAATGGCAAGGAGTTCACTTGATAAATCACCAGCAGTCTCGGGCACTTGAGTGGACAGAAGGTAGGGTCAATGAAGTGGCCTTGCCTGCGATGGAGCTTCAGTGCTGGCACATTTGGATTCCAGTTGAGTGCAACTGATTTAGCAGAGAAATCTTCAGAAGAATCTACTCTCCAAATTTCCCTCACTTTGCATAGCACTTGAAGTGGTCTTCATGTTTCAAGGCTATTCTGAATACTTTAGGGAAGGATCCTCTTGAAATAGCTAAACAAGGTCATTAGGAAGCTGTCATTAAGGATTAATACCTAATTGTAGTTCACCTGATAGTTGAATGGGAGGAAGGAAACTCCGGAAACCCTAGCAGGGCCAGACTCACAGGTGTGTTTTGTTTAGTTTGCGTTTGCACAGTGATGTCTTTGAAGGCTTGGATGAGCTCCCAGGTCTTAAACATTATGAGTTTTAACATTAAAATGCTGATTTCTGTCCTTTCTTCCAAAACCTAGAAAGTCTGACAAGACTAGCTCTGCTTTGGCACACAGCAAAATTCTTCCAGAGCTGAGTAGAGCTTTCCTGCTTTAAAACAGTCCTGTTTTTCAGTGCACCAGTCCTCACCACTCCCTGTTGTCTTATACCTCTCCTAATGCCTCATCCCTTAGCATTTAAATGTGTGAACTCTGCCCTGTAAGTACTATGTAGATCTAGGCTGTGAATATACTCAAGCTGCTAAAAATTCTCAAACTCAATGATTGACTTAAGGAAGTTATTAAGAATATATGTTGTTCAGTTTCTTTCTACTGAAACATTGAAGATTGAATTATAATCAGTGATAATTGTACTTCACAATTATATTTTTATTCAAAATTATTTCTCCTTATAAATACCAATAGAGGTTTTGGAGAGCTGGTTGCTAAGTATGTGGCTTATGTTTCTAAATACTCATTCTATCTTTGTGTTTCAAATCTGACAGTTACATTAATAATCAAAGAGTCATACAGTTTTTAAAGCTGGAATGTTTCAATAATATTCAGCTCTAATTCATATATTTTACAAGTAAAATCTGAGCTCAACAAGTTTGTGACTTTTTGGGGCCAAACATGTAATGAATATAAAATTTAAAGATGTAATATGATTTCTTAACCTCAGCCCAATGCTTAATTTTAGTAGCAACTGGCCTTATTTTCTTCCATGATGCTTCATAAGAGAAAAAATAATACTATTTTCTGAATTTGAGAAGGCTCCCTCTCCCTCCTTCCTTACTTTATATTTTTCTTCTCCTCTTTCCTTCTTTCTTCCTTCCCTGTCTTCTTCCCTCCCTCTCTTTATTTTGCTCTTCTTCCTTCTTTTTTTAAAAAGACCAAATACTTTACTTGGAGGTAAAAAAATAAATTAGTAAACATCATGGTAAACAGATCGGGGCTAGCTTCACTAAGTAATTTTTATGTTACTTTGATTACACTTAGGTTACACAATCTTGGCTCTTCTTTTTGTGCAATGATCAAAGGTAAAACCATAGGGTGTGCCCTTCTTGTTTGGACGAACGGAGGCAAGATGGCGCACTTCCGGGTTCTTCATCCCCCCCAACTTTTCCCGCGGCGCGAAAATGCGGCCGACGCCTGGGAAGGTGCAGACCAACTGGGCATGCGCCAGGTGACGTCAATCTGAAGAGACCAAGATTTACCTGGTCACACCTGTGGAACGCCCCCGACACGCCCATGCCCCGCCTATTGCCCTCCCATTCCTAGAAAAGCCGCTCCGGAGGGACCCCACGCGCGGCCTTCCTCAGTCCTTCACTCCTATCGGGATGTCAGGACTCCAGGAACGCCGTCCGAGAGCCCCACGGGGGGACTCTGTCGGCCTTCTTTGCCGGAGGCCGACAGACCTCTTCCCCACACCTTAGGTGACCAAAATAAACTTGCAGTTTTGCTCCTATCCTTGCCTAGTCGCTGGTTCCTTAGCGCCCGATCTGGTGGTCTTAGAAAAAACAAAACAGTTGGTGCCGAACCCGGGAGGAGACCCCTCCTCGGGACCCCCAGGGTCTGGGGAGCCTCCTCCTCCTCCTCGCTCCACGCCGCAGACGGACCAGGACCTGAGACCCGCTTCCCTCACTCTCACGGCCTCTCTGGGGTAAGTGCCCTTGTCTCCTCTTTACCTCCCTCGGCCAGAAATCCTGCGCAGGTCCGGGGTCCATTTGGAGCCACCACGTGGCTCGGGAGACCCGTTCAGGACGGAGGCGTCCGCCTGAAGGTAATCTCCACTTAGGCTTCAAGAGCCTCTCGTCTGTCTCTGCTGGTTCCAAAGGATGCTTTGAAGCCAGGCAGGGATCCATTCCCATGTCCACTGGGTCCATTGTGTCGGTAAAGAGGAAACAAATGGGAAACCCCCAGTCCAAATTTCCAAAGAGCATCCCCTTGGGGTGCCTCCTAGCCAATTTAAAAACCTTACAGCTTGAACAAGACCTTAGGAGGAAGCGGTTAATTTTCCTTTCCACTGTGGCGTGGCCCCGATACAAACTAGACAGTCAGTCTCAGTGGCCACCGGAGGGCACCCTAGATCGCAATGTTCTGACCGACCTCAGCAATTTCTGCCAGCGGTTAGGCAAGTGGTCTGAAATTACGTACATACAAGGCTTTTGGGCCTTACGCTCTCGTCCCGACCTGTGTAGCCGGTGCTCTTCGGCCCAAGTTATGCTAGCCAAGGACGCCGGCTCACAGGAACCCGAAAAAGAGGAGTCTTCATTCCTTTCTGTTCAGCCAGAGGATCTAGGGTTTCCCTCACTTCCGCCCTATACTTCTCCTCCCTCCGCCCGGACTCCTCCTTCCTCTTCCTTACCTACTAGTAATCCACTCAGTCCCGTGCTTCCTTCGGGGCCCCCAACTGGCTGTCTTGAGTCTCCTGTCTCTGCACACACCCGCTCTAAGTGCCCTGCTGATGCCTCCACTCCTGCCCCACACCCTCCTACAGTGTTAGCGCCTTTGCGAGAGGTGGCTGGGGCGGAGGGGGTAGTCAGAGTACATGTCCCTTTTTCATTGGCCGATCTTTCCAAAATTGAAAAGCGTTTAGGGGATTTCTCAGCTAATCCCACCGTTCACATAAAGGAATTTAGGTATCTTTGTCAGGCCTATGACTTAACTTGGCATGACCTCCAGGTTATCCTAACCTCCACCCTAAACCCTGAGGAGCAAGAGCGCATCCTAGCGGCCGCCAGGCAGCACGCCAACCAACTACATTTAACTGATGCCACCATCCCACTAGGGGAGCAAGCAGTACCCTCGGCAGACCCAGACTGGAACTACCAAGCAAACCAGCCTGGGCACCGTAGGTGAGGCATAATGGTTCAGTGTTTGTTGGCTGGTATGCAAACAGCCTCAAACAAAACTGTAAATTTTAACAAATTAAATTATTCAAAATCCAGAAGAAAATCCAGCCGCATTCTTAAATAGGCTGACTGAGGTTCTAACCCAATATACCCGGTTAGATCCGGCCTCCCCCACAGGGACCACCATTTTGGCGTCTTATTTCATTTCTCAATCAGCTCCTGACATTCGTAAGAAACTTCAAAAGGTAGAGGATGGTCCTCAGGCACCAATACAAGATCTGGTTAAATTAGCCTTTAAGGTCTATAACTCCAGAGAGGAGACGGCTGAGGCAGTGCGACAGGCACGCCTCAAACAGAAGGCCCAACTCCTAGCAGCGGCTTTACGGCCCAATTGTAACCCCAGACCAGAGAGTACACACTCCGCAGACTCCAAGGCTACGAAAGGAGACTGCTATAAGTGCGGCAAGGCGGGACACTATGCCAATATGTGTCCGCAAGGTCCCCGAGCCCCAACGCAGCCTTGCCATAAGTGCAAGGCGTCAGGACATTGGGCCAATGAATGTCCTAAGCCTCGTCCACCAGCAACCCCCTGCCCTGCTTGCCAGCAGGGAGGACACTGGAAGTCTGATTGCCCCACCCTGAGAACAGGTGCTGCGTCTCCACATGACCCCCTTTCCCAGGATCCTGGGAGCTCCTTCCAGCTCCTACATCTGGACGACAACGACCACTGAAGGTGCCGAGACTCAGGGACCCCCATCACCCTCGCCGAGCCGCGGGTAACTCTCCTGGTAGCGGGTAAGACAATCAATTTTTTAAATCAACAGCGAGGCTACCTATTCTGTTTTGCCGTCCTTCTCTGGACCTAGCCTACCATCCAATATCTCTGTAGTAGGAGTAGACGGGAAGCCATCCACCCCACGAAAAACTCCACTCCTTAATTGCTGCCTGGCCAACAACTACTCTGCACACTCTTTCCTCATTCCCAGCTAAAGAGGGCCCCCACTGGGAACAATCAGTGGACATCAGTTCAACTTTCCCCCACTCGCCTCAAACTTACAAAACTTTCTTAACTAGTTCATGCTCCCTGACCCCTGGCGCTTAGCTCGCTTTCTCACCATCTTCTACATAAACCTATCAGACTTTCAATACATAACCCCAGACCCATATCTACCTCCAGACAATAGTCCAGAGCAGTGGTTCTCCCATCTCCTAACCTTCATTGAACATCTCCAGTGGCAAGGGACACTCCGTGACTACACGGAAAATGAAGTCTCATTTTATACTTATATTGCTGTTTCACTCATACACTCAGACCTTTGCTAGTCCGCCTACTGTATGGCAATTTTTTTCTCATCACTGAAACTTGGCCACAAGACAGCCGAACACACTCAGTAGTACATAGTTCTGCCAGTTGTCTTCCTTAAGGCTATCAAACTTCTCTCCACACAATAGAGACCCCTTTCTCATGGCTCGCACTTATCTGCCAAAGGCTAGACTTAACCTACACTGTGAATATAACCAATCTCTCCCACTGCTTCCTCTGTGAGGCTTTAGAAGGCCCCCACCTAGTGGCAGCCCCCTGCCCATGGCCTTCAACACAACTGGTCAAACATCCCCAATTCACTTACACTCCAGGCGCCACTATACCAGAAATCCAAACTGCCCAATTCTTCCTTTCCGTTATTCAACTCCAAATTCATCCTGAGGTAATCATACTCAGGCACCCAATGGAGGCCACACAGCCCCCATTGAAGACTATTTCTCGTCCAAACTGCCCAATTCTTCCTTTCCGTTATTCAACTCCAAATTCATCCTGAGGTAATCATACTCAGGCACCCAATGGAGGCCACACAGCCCCCATTGAAGGCTATTTCTCGTGCAACTGATCTCTCTCTAAAACTCTTAACCATACAGCCATTAACTGATCCCTCTATGTCCCCGTGTCCTTGGTCCCCAGTCTAACTTTATACAGCCAGGCAGAAGTAGCAGAGCTTTTCCAGCAACTTTCCATGCCACTACGCCACCCCCGTAAAAAAAAAACAGGCTGTTTTCCTCCCTCTAGTTATTGGAATCAGCTGAAAGCCTGGCCTCCCTGCAGCGCCGAACTACCTCAATAGCCTAAGTAGCTGCCCAAAACAGGGCCAATAGACTTGCTTACAGCTGAAAAAGGAGGCACTTGTCTCTTCCTTGGAGAAGAGTGCTATTATGTTAGCAAGTCAGGCCTAGTAGACACTAACATTCAAACCCTCAATAAAATAAAAAACTGAGATACAAAACCTTAACCCCAACCTTGCCGGGACCTTCCTTCTGGGTTTTGCCCATATTCCGACAAATGCTTCCATACCTCGTTCCTATACTAATACTGTGCCTTATTTTATTCTTCATCTGTACGTCCAAATGCCAACCATGGGCCCCGACCTTAACGACGCCCCTTAACAGCAGGAAGTAGCCAGACAGACCACGGCGCCCCTTTATCACTATTACCAATAAAAGGTTGGACTGTTTGGACGAACGGAGGCAAGATGGCGCACTTCCGGGTTCTTCATCCCCCCCCCAACTTTTTCCGCGCGCGCGAAAATGCAGCCGACGCCCAGGAAGGTGCAGACCAACTGGGCATGCGCCAGGTGACGTCAATCTGAAGAGACCAAGATTTACCTGGTCGCACCTGTGGAACGCCCCCGACACGCCCATGCCCCGCCTATTGCCCTCCCATTCCTAGAAAAGCCGCTCCGGAGGGACCCCACGCGCGGCCTTCCTCAGTCCTTCACTCCTATCGGGATGTCAGGACTCCAGGAACGCCGTCCGAGAGCCCCACGGGGGGACTCTGTCGGCCTTCTTTGCCAGAGGCCGACAGACCTCTTCCCCACACCTTAGGTGACCAAAATAAACTTGCAGTTTTGCTCCTACCCTTGCCTAGTCACTGGTTCCTTTGCGCCCGATCTGGTGGTCTTAGAAAAAACAAAACACTTCTGACTAGCTGAGAGGCAGAACTAGTGACTATAGCATTATTATAAGGTTTAACAGCATAAGGCATCATTCAGAAGAATCTCATTTATGTCTGCAAAAAATCAAGTAAAATTAATTTAATAAACAATAAACAAGGCAGACGAAATGACTTCTCAAACTGTCCAAAAAAAAAAAAAAAACAGGCTAATTTCTGACAATCTGATGGTTACAGAGCTGCTGACGCCTTGTGGAAAAGTCTGAGAAAAATAATTTCATTTAAAAACCATTTGGCTTCCTTAATCTTATTTGTTTCTTATTGTTCTCCTCCCTTATTTTATTAGTCATGAAATTTATAGGAAAATAAGAGTTTCTCCTTCCAAGGAAGGTTTTTATGTAGACTTTTTCTTTCCATCTTTAACTTCTAAGATTAGCATTTTGAACAAATTTCCCAAACTACACCCCAGCTGTGTCAATTTTGTAGCTTTTTGAAATGATCTACCTGGGTCTTGTTTGGTAAGCTATGGTAGTCTGCAAGTGCCTGTGCTTGTATAAATCAGCTGTCATGCTGGTATCGGAATGTTATTTAGGACCTGGGAGTGAATCTTCCACCATGACATCATCATAGTCCAAACAAGGTTTGAATAAGGCCCTTTTACCTCTGTAAATAATAAACCTACATAATAGCAAATTTTATGTATTAATAGTGATCTCCAGTTGGCCAGTAATATGCAGTTGCCTTAAAATATGCAATCATCATAATTATATTCTAATGTCTTGATACAGACTTACATTTTCCTTTAAGAATGTAAAGGAAGATGGCCATTTTTTGATATTTCAAACATTTATTTATCTATTTATTTATTTATTTATTTGAGACAGAGTCTCGCTCTGTCACCCAGGCTGGAGTGCAGTGGCACCATCTTGACTCACTGCAACCTCTGCCTCCTGGGTTCAAGCAATTCTCTTGCCTCAACCTCCTAACTGGGATTACAGGTGTGCATCACCACACCCAACCAATTTTGTATTTTTAGTAGAGACAGGGTTTCATCATGCTGCCCAGGCTGGTCTTGAACTCCTGATCTCAAGTGATCTGCCTGCCTCAGCCTCCTAGGATGATGGCATTGCAGTCATGAGCCACCATGCCCAGTTGATAGTTCAAAAATTTACTCATTACACTTTATTTCCAGTGTGTGGTGCACTGAGATTGTGTGCACTTTCAGTCTTGCTAAAATTTTAGAACACAGACAAAACACTAGAAAAGTCAGTTAAATGGGCCCCATGACCTGAAATTCTAATTCTGTACGCCTAGCTTGGGATCCAAAAATCTGAATGTACAATCACATTCCAAGTTAACCTTTTACTTATTATTCAATTGTTCATTTAATAAACTCATTGTAATAAACATAATAGCAGTGGTGAAAAAAAAGAACCTTTCATGAAGCCTTATAATACATAAATAAAAAGATATAAAATGCTTGGAAGTAATAAGAGCTATGAAAAAATAATAAAGCAGGGTAAAGCAGATAGCAAGAAATGGTGGATGAGATAACAAGCAATGAGATATACAGGAAAGGCCTCCCTGATAAGATGATGCGGATAAGTGGCTCAAGGACCAAACTTTGAAGAAATACTTTTTAAGAAACAGCCGAAGGGACAATAAAATTGATGCCTAGCTTCCCAGCTTGAACTTGGGGTCAGACACTTCACATATTTTCGAATTTCTAGTTTCTCTTTGTGTTTAACAGTTTGTTCATATTTCTCTACAATTCCTATCTCCTGCCCAACCCCCACGATATCACACACACTACAGATACACATACTTTTATTAGAAAGACATTTGCTGGCCAGGCATTGTGGCTCATGCCTGTAATCCCAGCAGTTTTGGAGGCTGAAACGGGCAGATCACTTGAGCCCAGGAGTTCAAAGCCAGCCTGAAACATGGTGAAATTCTATCTCTACAAAATAATACATGCACGGTGGCATGTGCCTGTAGTCCCAGCTACCCAGGATGCTGAGGTGGGAGGACCACCTGAGCCCAGGAAGTCGAGGCTGCAATAAGCCATGATCGAGCTACTGCACTCCACAGCCTGGGTAACAAAGGGAGAACCTGTCCCAGAAAAGAAAAATGATGTTGGCATACGTTTAAAATAAAGATGTGTGAAAACTGTAGTTCCTTCTTTTTTTTTTTTTTTTAAAAAAAGGACTTAGTTAATAACAATGTGATGAAATTGCCAAAAAGTTAGTAACCTTAGGGTACAGATAAAGAAGTATGATAACTAGAACAATAGCTACAATTGTCTCACTTTCTTCATTTGTCCCACTGAAGCAACACCTGAAAAACCATATCCAAGTGTAGGTGCTTCTATTTAAAACTGATTCCGACAAACTGAGCTTATTCAAAGGCAAGGTCTGAAGATGGAAGAAGAGACAGACATTATCTCATGGATGGAAAAATTGAAGGAGCTGGAAATGTTTTCTCAAAGAAAAAATGACTCAAGTGAGACATCACATCTATCTTCAAACATGTGAAGGTCATAGAACAGGGTTTCGATTTTAATTTCCGTGATTCCACAGGGAAGAACTGGGGAAGACAAATGAAAATTCTTGAGAGAGAGATTTGAGGTTCCTACAAACATAACTCCAAGCTTGGACTTGGAAGCCCCAAGAAGGAGACACCTTATTAAAGATGTGGAAGTGGATGTTGGCGACAGATTGCAATGGCAACACCCTTCAATACCCCTAAGAGTGGTTGAAGTGAAGGACATCCAAGGTCTTGTTGACTAAAACAACCTATAACACATGATTCATAATTCTATGATTCATAATAATGTGATTGATTTCCCCATGAAACAATATTCCCTCTTAATCTGAGAGGCCTTTCAAACAAGAAGTCATGTTGCTTCTGCCTGGACCGACAGCCATGGGGGAGCATGTGAACATTTTAAATTGATGCAGTTGGACTCCATCTCAAAAAAAGGGGGCCCTGCAGGTGTTTTCAAGGTTTGCTCCCTCCTTTTGAGGCTGACCTCTGTCAGCCTTCCTGTGTCACCTCCCATGTGGCCCCACAGTTATGTAAACACATCCAATCCATAAAACATGCTGCCTCTTCCAGAGCCATTCAAGCTGCAATCTCCAGATTCCATCCTCTCCATCAAGATGAGACAATGTTAATAAAACAAATAAATTAAATGATTTCTTCACCTATTTAAGTGACATGATTATGATTTTTTTCCTATCTGTACACTACCTGCACTTGTTTTTAATTGACTTACTTTTCTATGTAAATTAAAATATCTTAATATGTTCTCCACTGCTATAAATGGGAAATCAACACTACTTTACATGAAAAATACATGAATTGAAATAAAAACAATTTTAAATAGACCTGTGGCCAGCTGCATCTCTGATTTTGAGGTTTGCTGTCTCTTTATGTAAAAGAGAGCTGGGCCCAGTATCTCACACTTGTAATCCCAGCACTTTGGGAGGCCGAGGCAGTGTATCACCTGAGGTTAGGAATTTGAGACCAGCCTGGCTAACATGGTGAAACCCCATCTCTACTAAAAATGCAAAATTAGCCAGGCGTGGTGGCACGTGCCTGTAATCCCAGCTACTCAGGAGGCAGGAGAATTGCTTGAATCCGGGATTTAGTTAGCTTGCCTTTCCACTTTTCGCCATGTGAGGCATGGCTATCTCCACTCTGAAGGAAACATCAGGAAGGCCCTCACAAGATGCTGATGCCTTGATGTTGGACTTCTCAACCTCCAGAACTGTGAGACATACATTTCTGTTATCCACAAGATATCTAGTCTGTGGTATTCTATGATAGCAGCACAAAAGGACTAAGCCACACAGCTTATAAGGCCCTGCATAGTCTGATGTCTGCTGCCCTGACAGTCATCTCATCATCAGCTCCCTGTGTCCCAGCTAAAAAGCCTGTCTTCAAGACCCTAGAAAATACCTAGCCCTTTCTCAAATCATACCTTGGAACTATACTTCTCCCAGCTTCAATGGGTATCAGCCCACTTTACCTCCTTAGAGAGGCCATGTCACTAGCTTGGGCAGAGATCTTTGAAAGTTACCATAGCAGGTTGGTTTCCTTGGGAAGAAGAGTCTTGTTTATTAGTGAGGGATGTGAGATCAATTTTTGGGAAGAGGGTACCCTACAGGGTGTTCTGAAGCAGGAATGATTCTTAGTGTTGTCCTGAGCTGAGCTGATGATGTTGGGCCTTTATAGGCATTAGATGTGGGCTTTCCTGGAAAGGGGACATGACATTGTACAAAGGAGTACTCTCTTCCACTGAGGCAATCCCTAAAACGGAGCTGACACGTAAGTGCGAGCTACTGGACACATCCCAGCAGCTGGGGAAGCATCTGGTTCTCAAAGGTCGGTCTGAGCAGAGAACCAGGAGGTCACCAATTTGACTTTAGCTCATTGTACCTCCATTTGTGCATTTGTAAAATGGAGATAGTACCATCAAGTTCAAAAGGTATATTATATCTAACATGATGGCTAGCTCAGTGTAAGTTCTCAATAAATATTAAATTTGTGTCCTTTTCCAGTCTATTCAGGAAAGAACACAGATGCAATTTTAATTCAGGAGCACTTTTAGAAAAGTGTTACTTCCTTTATCTTTTTATCCATTTATTGCCCAATATTTACTGAGAACCTAGTAGGTGGTAGAGGTTTTCTAATAGCTGAAGAAAGAATGCTGCAAGTTTTTGTTCAAATAGAGCTTACATTTTATTAATTGGGAGAAAGAAAATAAACATATAAATAAATAAGTAGTAAGATACTGTTGTGAGTAATACGTGTTAACTTGAAGAACAAAGAAATGTGTCTTTTAAGATGTTGTATTGTTGGATTACATTAGTGGGTCACAGGAACCCAAATCAAACTAAACTAACTTAAGTTATGGAACTGTATTGACCCACATGCAAAAACTACAGAAAAGGTGGAGAAGGAACCAGCTACAGGGACCCCTGGATCCAGAAACCCAAACACCTCTGCTTATTCTTGTTTCTTTCTTGCTTATGTACCGGTATAATTATCTGATACCAGCTCTGTTACTTGAGCATCAATTCAATAAATCCTTAGGGAAGAACTCTAAACAACCTAACTTACATTAACTGTCCCATCCTCTACAACTATGATGCTAAGGGAACATAACTGGTTCATAGTGAGATATGTCACGGCCATGGCTAGGGCAATAAAAGTATTGTTAATAATAATATTGAGCTTTTACCATGTATAAAATGTAGTACAATTATAGAAATGTGTCTATTAAAAATAAACTTTGTAAGTACTACTATCTCCTCTTTACTGATGAGAAATTAAGGCTCATAAAGATTAAGTAACTTGCAAAAGCACACATTATTAGTAAGTATGGAAGGTCAAATTCAAGCCCACTTAAATCACCTCTCCAAAGCACATGTTCCTAACTACTAGATAATTAGACCATGCTATGTTGATTTCTATATGGTTATATTACAGTAACTATAATTATTTAATTACTTTAATTAATCCATGCTAATCAGTCTTCCACCGAAAATGAAAGCATGATAATTGGACATTCACTAATGAAAAGCATATCTATACATAGGCTAACAAAATGGGAAGTATTATAAGAAACAAACGGAAGGGTAAATCAAAATAAAATACCATTGAATGCTACCATCATTGACGACAATCAGACCATGAGGCATTTAAGCAGATTTAATTCATGTCAGTACTCTTTCATTTGGTTGGGTAGGTTCTGCCTTACCTTGGAAAATCAGTAAGGCAATGCAAAATAAGAAGTTAGAAGATATGAGATATGAGATCTAATTTTCACTCGATAAATATACAATCAAACTTGAATAAGTCAATGGCCCAGTTTTCTAACCTGTAACATAAGGACAATAGCACCTGGGCTGCCTATTTAATATATTTAATGTGTGTTTCCTAAGGTAAAAATGAAGATAAATATGAAAGCACTTAAGAGTACTTATTATACAAAACATAAGAGTGAGGTTGTAAAATACCAAAATAGAAATATATATATATATATATGTATCTGGATGCTTTCTTAAATCTGTGGCTCTGTAAAGAAAGATTAAATGTTTACCATAAATATAATCAAAAGCAGGCTTTGTATAGCTAAAGCAATAGTAATTTAAATAAAACATAAATAGAGTCAAGAAGAGGCTCCAATCAAACTAAATATTTTTATGTTTAAATAAGTAACAAGGTGTTAAAAATAGTTTTCCTTTTCTAGATTTAGAAATGTAATAAAATTTTACTTCAGTCACAAGAATCTTCAAAATATTATTTTATATATTATAAGAAACAAGCAACACAATTTCCTGGTGGTCTCTAAGATTGTGGTTGTTGGAAAGTTTAACCTTATGGTTGGTTTATTATCATTTGATTTTGCAGTCCTTAGATTTCAATTTCCAACTCAGCTTGCTATATTTGGTTGAAAAACTGAATTTGTTTTAAACAGGACTGTAAAAATGTGACAGTTACAAATAGAATGATTTGAGAAACCAACCATAATGGGAAATTAAACTTCCCACTGAAACACTGTAACGGCTTTTTAGCAGAAGAAATATGTGCTATAAAATGTAATCTAAGATAATAGAAACTTCTAAGTGTGGATTAAAGAAATATAAGTAAAATTGCTAAGGGTGGAATTATGCCTCTTTTAAAAAGTCTATTTTCCAAAAACAACACTTTTTCTAACTTTCCAGGGCATAGGCTTCCCATGATATCTAGACTGAAATTTCCAGTTTTACATTTGCTTGGAAAATTGTGGAAATGTAGAGCTGGAAGAAATCTTGAAAACATTTAATCCAACATCCCTCATTTTACCTCATTTTAAAGAAGTGTGAAGTTGAAACTCAAAGAGATAAAATGATTTGCCTAAAATGACTTTGCAAATCAACCCTATGATGATGACATTGATAACAAACATTACTTGAGATGATTATCTGAGATAAGGATTATGAGCCCACTTTACAGATTAGCAGCCTTAGGTTCAGAGAGGTTGACTAGTTTGTCCAAATCTTCAACCAAAAAGTTACTGAGTTAAAGTTGGAACTCAGATTTTTCTGGACCTAAAATCCATTCTCAGTAAATTATCTACAGCACTGTCTGTCCTCTGCCTGATAGGTGGACTAATTTTTCACCTCCCCAGCACAGATGGATTCCACATCTATTTCAAGAAAAATGAAAGCATTCTACTAAAGTTCCCAATCAAATGGATCCTTCTAGTGTTACTTTCTGGTTTAGTTTACTTCTCATCTCTGATCAGGCATTTGTTGCTCAGAGAAGCCTTCTCTGACCACCACAGGTCAAATCACCATGTTCTAGCACTTATTAGAGCAGCAATTTTACATTTGTTTGCATTATAACTTGAATAACATGTCTGCCTTTATAAGATTATAAGCTTCGTGAGGTTAAGAACTGTGTCTCTCTTTGTTTGCTACTGTCTCTTCAGCCCTGTGGCTCTTAACAGCCACACAAAAACAATTGTTAAATAAATGCCTTTGAAAATGCTTAATTCCTACGAACCAATAAGGCACCCTATAATTAGACAACTAGAGAAACATTTAATGAGATGATTACTTTCATTTTCACTGTCATTTTACACATGGCACAGGTTTAAAATGTCATAAAATATACAAAGCTGCCGGGCGCGGTGGCTCAAGCCTGTAGTCCCAGCACTTTGGGAGGTTGAGACGGGCGGATCACGAGGTCAGGAGATCGAGACCATCCTGACTAACACGGTGAAACCCCGTCTCTACTAAAAAATACAAAAAACTAGCCGGGCGAGGTGGCGGGCGCCTGTAGTCCCAGCTACTCGGGAGACTGAGGCAGGAGAATGGCATAAACCCGGGAGGCGGAGCTTGCAGTGAGCTGAGATCCGGCCACTGCACTCCAGTCTGGGCGACAGAGCCAGACTCCGTCTCAAAAAAAAAAAAAAAAAAAATGTATATATATATATATACACACACACACACACACACACAAAGCATAATCACAGGAGAATATAATGTATAGGAACTGAAAGAGATCAGAATATGTCACCCCAAAATACGCCACTTTGGCATAAGGTTTACTTTGAGCTGAAGGCAGTCAGGAACAGCAAATACTGAAAGAGCTCTTTGCCTCCCCACTATATGCCTAAAAGGAGGACATGCATTTCCTTTTGTGAGGGTCTTGCCCCTTCCCACTGCTGTACCAGGAGGACAACCACTATCACTGGAGATAGAAACTCAGTACTGAGACGGATCTGCACAGACAAATCTTACTAAAAATAACCCTAATCTTCCACTAGTTTTGCCCATATACTTAACTTCCCACTATTAACTGCTCCTAGAAGCCTAAATCTCTTTTCCTTTGTCTTGTCACTTCTGCACAATTTATCACCCTTAGTTAAAATGGTATACAAACCTGGTCTAATTGCTTTTCTGAGTTTTCACTTATTTACTATGATATCCTCTCTGCATGTAAAAATTAAATTACTAACATCAAATAAAATTTGTGGCTTGTAATCCTAGCAATTTGGGAGGCTGAGGCAGAAGAACTGCTTGCGCTCAGGATTTCAAGACCAGCCTGGGCAACATAGTGTGACCCCATCTCTATGGATATAAAAACTTAGCCAGGTATGGTGATGCATGCCTGTAATCCCAGCTGCTCAAGAGGCTGAGGCAAGAGAATCATCTGAGCCTGGGAGATCAAGGCTGCAATGAGCTATGATTGCACCGCTACACTCCAACCTGGGTGACAGAGTGAGACTTGTCTCAAAAAAAAAAGTATGTTTTTTTTCTCCTATCAGTCTGTCTTTTGTTAGTTTAATTCACAGGCCCCAGGTACAG
Organism: Trachypithecus francoisi; assembly: GCF_009764315.1. NCBI lineage: Eukaryota > Metazoa > Chordata > Mammalia > Primates > Cercopithecidae > Trachypithecus > Trachypithecus francoisi. The sequence goes on along the minus strand of NW_022681453.1, from coordinate 43,892,686 downwards.
ATTCTAAAAGAATAGAGAAACAGGACTTTTTCCTCCCCATATAACATTCATACACAGTTAGTGAGCCGGCTACACTCACAATATGTACTGAAGCAACAATTTACATAAGGCTTGATGAAACTGGTTAACAAGAAGTTAACAATTAGTATGTTAGCATGGACTGAAGTCTGTGACCAACTTAAATTCAATAGGCAACAGTCTCTCAAATAAACAATGATTTACCTGCTGTTTGCAGTTGTGAAGAGAATCTTAATGTACGCATTTGAAGGGCTACAAATAAAGAGAAGCAACTGCAGCAAAAGGCTCTGCCTAATAATGTCTGTTTGCAAATAAGTTACTTAAGCCAATAGTGCCAGTTTCTCACTCTTTCAAAGGTAGAACTCAAACATGCCATAATAAAATTCATTTTCATTTTTCTAATAATGCATGCTATCCTTAAGAAAGGTAGATTATATTGCACAGGGTTCTTAGTGAGCTTTGATATGTTTCTTCTTCTTTTTTCCCCTTTCTTCTCTCTAATTTTTTTCCCTCCTTTAGGGTGGGGATGTTGTGGTAAATGTGAAGTCACTAATCTTTGATCTTTGTGCATGAGGCTTCCTTCCACTGCAAATCAATTATGACAGACTAAATTAGTCTTTGATCAGAGGCTCTGATTTACTTTTTAATTCCCTGCTTCATCACTAGGATCTGAGATGTGTCTGCTCTTTGCCCTCTGCAGTTGTGTTGGTGATAATAGTGATATATTTCACTGGTTTGCTTCCTTTCCAAGGCCTTAAATATCTGCACACGTGTGCAGTCCAATAAAACCCACTGTTTAGAAGAGATGTCTGTGATTTGTGTCAATGTTCTACACGGTATTTTTCTCCAACAAGAATTGCCTTAGGGCAAAAGTAGCATTTTCTTGAGGAAACACAATTTTCTCCTTTCATTGGATTTTGCTCTAAGTTATTTGGTTGTGCTACATATTTTCATGGACGTTTTATATGTGCAGTCTGTCATGTTGCTACTTGAACAGTCCTTTTAAATGTCAATATAAGATTAAAAGTGTGTGCTTATTAAAGAGATCACCCAAGTTTTGCTGAGTTTCGGTATCTTTTATTCTTTAATAATTTAATGGTCATTATGGTCAGTCTTTTATCTGCAATGCAATAGCAACTGAGCAACTGTTTTCTTTTGATGAAATGAATCTGCCTTCTAAATTTGCAAAGAAAGAAAAAAATTAACTTAAAGAAAGGCTATGAAGACTGAGCTTGAGCCTATTAAAACCTTACAAACAAAAACAAAGAGGGACAGAGGAAACTTTTGGAACTAATAAATACATGTATTACCTTCACTGCAGTGACAGTCTCATGAGTCTTTGGAAATGTCCAAACTCATCAAATTGTACATATTAAATATGTCCTTTGTGTATCAGTTATACCTCAATAAAATTATTAATAAAAACCAATAGGCTGACAGTAACAACAAAAACCTGCAAAATGATCACAGGCCTATGCTTTAAAATGTAATTCTCCATATAGTGCTCATTCTATAATCTTTTGATTTTGAGATGTAATTTTCCCAGTGACTTAAAATCTACCTGTAGCATTATAATGAAATATTTGTATACCTCAGCTTCCCTTTGGAGAACTTACTGAATTTTCATGCCTTGGAAATTACATTTATTTGTGTACGTGATTTGAGTAAAAGCAACTTCAATAAGACTCCAGTTGAAACAAATGTATTTTTGGCACCTCAATACCAAAATTATGTATGCAATTTGGAGGTAATCCAAAGAACAGCCGAGAGAGGATGAAGGGAATGGGGTGTTTGGCTAAGGAAGAAATGTGAGGCTTCTGACTGTCCCCAGAGTGGGTGAACAACAATAAAGGAACATAACAGCCCATAAATATTTAAAAGGTATAGACATCAAATATGGATAGAAATGATTAATTCTGGGACAAGGGCATGGAACTAATTCGGATGCACTCATATCCTCATATCAGGGGAAAGAAAAAAAAAGGATATGGGTTAACATCATTGTTGAGGTGCATACAACTTTGATTATTTATGCACAATGTTCTAGCATCCAGTGGAATCTTTTATCATCTCTGAATGCATCTGAAGGGATGTTGAAAATCTATGCATATTTATTTAACAGAGGTGAACTTCTTGACCAGGGTCCCACTTGCTAGGTGGGGCCATCAGAGATCTGCTAGTTAAGGGAACATTAAGACTCATCAGTAATCATGTTTAAGTGTTAATGGAAACTCTTAGCAAGACTGCCAAGATAACAGGATCCAGAGAGGCAATCTCAGAACTTCTCAGCACAGAAAGTGTCTAAGAAGTGATCTATCAGGAAAATCTTTCCCTCCTTCTCTTCCTCTCTTTCTTCCTCTTTCTCCCTACCTCTACACTTACAGAGCATCTAATACGTCTCAGGTTGTGTTCTCACAGGTAATGATGCAAATAAAAATTTAACTTGCCCTCAAAGATATGTTCACGAGACCATTGTGTAAATAATTAATTTCAACTGAGCTTGAAGCATGTAAACAGAGCTGGAAGGAGGCAGAGGTAAAATTAGTCAAGCAAACTGCATTTGTGCAGAATGTGCAGCTCATTGTCCTGAGAACGTTTAAAAAGGAGGATTTGGTTAATCGTGTCCTCCTCAGGGTATAGGAGCCAAATCCTGGTGTAATTAAGCATTTGAGTGGTCTCTGACAGTAGACTTGTGTGTCACTGGAAAATAATCAATATCTTTATAAAAACTTCACAGACCACCAAGAGAAGGCAGCTATAACGTCTCATAGAATAGAACTTAACTAAGACTTAAATGAAAATACTCTCTTCTCTACTCTATGTCTTTGACATAAAATAAGTCATCCAAATCCATAAACCAGTATGAGATGCAGTATGTAGAGATAAGTACCATCAAGCAGTCTCAGCACATGTTTTATCATGATCTTCTGCAGCAAAAATGTAGTCTCTGCCATTCAACTATTTAAGCCTTCTGTTAAGATGCATGGATAACGTGACCTTTGAATAAATTATACATAGGTAGAGCAATAATTGAAATGTATATATAAATCTATATTCATCTGATAGGCACAAACTCAATCTCATAAGATTTCTAACAGTTAAACTGCTTATTGTGCCCTAAGTTCAGATAAATTTGGGTGTTGAAACATATAAAAACAAAATTAGCATTCATATATTGTAATCTAATCAGAGCTTGAAGAGTATTTTACTCCATTGTTTTTAAATTCTTGAGAGGCTGGGTATTGTGGGAGGAAATTTCCGAAGGAGAGATTCTCAAACGAAAATTGAAGATTAGGTAAATGCCTGTTCATGTGTGGGTGTGGGTGTGGGTGTTTTATGACTGTGATTCCACAAACCCTTCCTGAAACCTGAGAGCTGATTTCCCTAGCACAATGAAAACTGATAGTAAGGGAACTTATTTTGTTGAATTAAATAATGATTTCATCAATCACCAAGAGGAACACAAGAAATAAACATAATTCAATAAAATACAGGAAAGAATGCAGGGCTATGAGCAAGAAGGGTGTTTTGCAGGTTACCATCCATTTTCATGATGTCAAGAGACACAATTATTAATACATCATCATGACACAACCACAATTATGGTTCCTCATGGTAGTATGAAAATCTCTTTTTTAAAATTTAATACCCTGGGTATTATATTTTGTTCATTACTATCTCAGAAGATTTACCTATGTTTCTTACGAACTAGAAATTCATATAAAGTGAAATCATAAAAGGGTTTTAATGGAATAAATGTATCCCATACAATCATCATCAAAGGAACTGATTAATCAGATTTTGGGAAGAGTTTTCTCTAAGGATATTAGAACATGCTTCAAACCATTTTTAATGTTACAAGAGACTTGAAGAACCCCTGTGGTGAGAAAGTCTGTGTGGAGAACCCCTCTTGGGGAAAGTCCCAAAGCGAAGATCTAAAAATAGTGGAGACCAAACCACTCCAGTGGATGAGAGAAGAGAATAAATGTTTTTCAAAGTACACAATTTCCTCATAGACTGATTCTTGGTATAGCCTCCATTCATTTAGAAGGCCGCTAGGGGTTACCAGGAACCAGGTATGCTAACAACGACTCATAAAGTCAAGATGCTCTATCTCTTTCCACATTGTCTTCATTATTTTATATTCGTATTAAGGTCTCATTTGCAACAAATGCATAGAAAAAAATTGTTCATGAACCAAGTAACATCTTAATTCTTCTGGAGTGCATATTCTCTTGGTGACATAATATGCTCTTGAGAAAGTAAGAAAATCACTCTTTCATCTTTGAGAAAAAAATTACTACTCATTTTTGTTTTACCTCCCATCATTTTGCCTTCAAAAACTAGTTGTGATACTAATTATTGGCACTTACTGAACCAAACACAATGGTATGGACCAAACCCAGTGCTAATATGCATTATCATAATAATCTAATTTAGGCTGCACCTGTAGGCGGTTACAACTATTATTCCAGTTTTATGGTTTATAACATGGATCATAAAAATAGCTAAATAGCTTAACTAGAACTACATCACTGTGTGTTTGGCCCTCCCTCCAACGTGGACTTTTCTCATTGTTCCAAACTCTTTTAAATTAGTTATAATTCAGGTTAGTGTTGCACAAAGAATTTGAAAAAACTCCAATCAAGGAGTCAGGTCAGATTTCAAATGGATTCAAATTCAAGGAACAGTGACTGAAGCTGAAAGTCATTCAGACTATGAAGCATGAGCTCTGTTTACCCCCTGAAAATACAGGTTTTCTCATTGAAACTTCAAGCCTCCTTAGAAGTCAACCTTCTCAAATCCCAGTGACGAAACTATTTTTCTATTAAAAATTACATTTTGATAAATATTATAAATATTCCACTTTCGACTATGCTAACAGGTCAGCCAACAAGAAAAATGACTTTAATGTAAGGGTTTTGTTCTTTCAAAAACAAGCCAGCAATTTAATGGAACTCAAAAAACAAAAAAACCTTCACCGTATGATATATCTGGTCCATATCTACACTAAGACTGTAGTGAAGACATAAGTTCTGCAACGTCTCCTTATCTTTATTCTGTGTGACTCCTGCACTGTGTACTGCAATAATTAAATACAATCAAAAATGCGTAAAACAACTGATTAAGGAAAATATTCTTACCAGTAAATTAAGTTCCCCTTAGTTCCACTGTGATTTGTTTGCAGTATGAAGACAGGATTATGGTTTGCAGTTTACAGCACCTAGGGATAGATTAGAAAGTTGTAATTTTGGAAATAATTATCACTTAAGGAGTCACTTTTAAATTAATTTTTACATTTTCTCTTTAAAAAAACAGATTTAATTTTTCTTTCTCCCCACACCCCTCAAAATTTCCACTCAAATACCTAAGCAATAGTATTACTGTGTTGCCAAAAAATGGGTCCTGTGAATTTCTGTCAAGGAACAAAAGAAGCAGAGAGGGCAGGCATGCAAAAGGCAGCCACATAATTACACTTCTTATTGAAAACATTATCGATGTGTCTTCTCTCATGAATTCACGTATTTTGCAACAGACCACAATTGTAAGTATTTCTACAAAGCAGTTCTCCTGGCCTGTGTGGCACAATAGCTACTTGCATCTGTCTGATGCTGTGACTAATCTGTCAAAATAAAATGATATAGACCATAATGAGGAGAGCTTTGTCAGGAAGCATTCAAAGATCAGACCTCTGAACTGAAGAGTGAACATAAGCCTTCAACTCAAGAGGTCATGTCTCACCTTGGTTTGCCAAGTCGCCTATCTCTTAAAACAACAACATGTGAAATGAGGGGACTGATTCAACCAATATATCCAATCCTCTTACTGTTCATTCCCAGGTGTCTCAAGGATTGGCTCCCAATCTCAAAAAGATTGCTTAAGCTTGTTTTTGAATGCCACCCCATGAACACGCTTTTTAAAAACTAGATTTTCTATTAGGCATCAGAACAATCAGAATAAGTCAACTTTTTTTTTTTTTTTTTTTTTGCATACCAGCTGTCATAATTTAATGACTGAACATCATTTAGAAGAGCTAAATTCCATGTAATAATTCTGACTCATTCTGGTAGAAGTTACGGATTAAGGAGATTTATAAAACTACATCTTTGGCCCTAAGAAAAGGAAGACGGCTGAAAAATTCAAGCAACTCATTTCCACTCTGTGTATTATTTGACAATCTCTTTAGCCTTATTCCAAAAGCTGTTGCCAAGAAGTTATAAACAGATTGCAATGCCTCCGGAGAGAACCTCACACCAATACACTGAGAAGAATTCCACCCTGGCAAGTATAAGAAAAGTCGTCACTGCTTTCCAGTTGACCAAGTGACACACTGCACAGACTCTGCCCTTAATACTTTTGTTTAGTAACCTCATTTCAGCCCCATAAGGCCTACTTCTGACACCATTATTATTATAAACAGAAATGTTTATGGATGACTAACCATGCACGAAACTGCGTTTAATATGGCTTCTAACCAATGAGTTCATGGTACACATTGTTTTAATATAATTGTGTTCACTGACTTCCGCAGGCTAATAGAAGTTTACCTAAGTAGAATAATACAGAACCTGGCTCCCACTTTGTTGTGTGCAGCATCCTGTGTGTGTTACAACAGTCTCTCAGTGGGGAAAAGAAATAATGCAATGTTTGCATATGTTGATTCAAAATGAGATTTGCTGACCCTGTTGTTCCATTTGCTGAGGTCAACATTAAATGACTTAATCTAGAATGTTCTTTATCTCAGTGATAAAGAATGCCATGCATTCAGGATCTCCTACAGCCATGGTAGTACTGTTATTGTTCTAACATTAGATCTGTCTAAGACATCTCTCCAAAATCCATCATGTCAAGAAGCCACATCAGGCGGCTCTTCCCAATGGGTCCCCATTTCTTACCGCTGTTAAGGACACTCATGACAACAGAGATCAGTACTTGTGCTGAATTACCCGCCACACTCTCACTTAGAAATTTCAAGGCAGTTGTTTGGCATTAGGCATGGAAACTGTAGCTATAATCAAACTTATTTGTATGCTCACAGCAGCAGCCTACACCCACAGAGCTCTCATCTGCTTCCTTCAACTTTGGTTCAGAAGGCACTCACATTAATCATGTATGTAAGTTCCTTGTTACTAATCTAATCTCTCTCTCTCTCTCTCTCTCTGTGTGTGTGTGTGTGTGTGTGTGTTCTTAGTGTTTACTGTAAATGAAGAATTATCTCTGTATTATTTTATTTCATTTTAATTTTTTTTTTTTTTTTTTTTTGAGACGGAGTCTCGCTCTGTCACCCAGGCTGGAGTGCAGTGGCATGATCTTGGCTCACTGCAAGCTCCACCTCCCTAGTTCATACCATTCTCTTGACTCAGCCTCCCAAGTAGCTGGACTACAGGTACCTGCCACCACGCCTGGATAATTTTTTGTATTTTTAGTAGAGACGGGGTTTCACCATGTTAGCCAGGATGGTCTCGATATCTTGAGCTCACGATCCACCCCACTCAGCCTCCCAAAGTACTGGGATTACAGGCGTGAGTCACTGTGCCTGGCCAGTCTCTGTATTATTAGGTTTTCTTTCATTCCTTCATGTTGTAGGTGCATGATCTCTGGAAAGAAGTACACAGACCATCTTTAGGATGCAACAAGAAATATTGAAACATATATACATATATATACACACATACACATGTACTTATGATTTTCATCTCATTTTTAAACATTTCTCTTACCGTTTTCTTATGATAAATTTTAGCATACTAGTGTCTCTGTACAATTTAGGATATACACATAGTGGAGGGATAGGCTCAAACATTATTAGATAAGGGTATATACACAATACACTACTATAATCTAAGAAAACATCTTTCTAATTTTTTTATATTAACATGACGTACAATCCTTTGAATTTATTTACTCTAGAAAGTGTTTACCCTTTCCCTCACCACCATTGACATAGATACTAACATCTTATTCTCTATTATTAGTGAAAAGTTGTGTGTTGTTTTCAAAGTCTCTTAGTTTCTTTTACTTAAGAGATACAAATAAATATGCCCACTGAATGTAAAATAAGAAAGGAGAGGAATATTAAAAAGAAAATACTAAAAAGAAAGTAATTTAAGGCAAAACAACCATTTGGGTCCTTATTGGTTGTTTGCTTTGTTACTAAGATTTGAAAAGTATGACTGAAAGAAAACATAGTGTATGCACAATAAACTAGTTAAATTAAACTCTACTGACTTGCGGCAAAGTAAAAAAAAAAAACAGAGAGGAAGTGTACTGGAAGGAGAAATAGTACTTGCTCAAAAGCAAGATACAGTAAAAACTGGGTTATGAGGGTACACTCAGCAAATAACCTACCCATGGCTGGTGTAATATGCGAGCTGCAGATCAGTGGAAGTCAGGGTCACATGTTTTCTGAATATGAGCATGTTGTGACTCTGAAGTTATCAAATATTTGAAAGTAGTACTTTTCACACAACATAGCCTCTACAGCACACCTATGACTTCATTAGATGCTCAGCAAGAGAAATGGTGATCTCTTGCCGTGCTGGAAGAAAAGTTGGCTTCACGAGACATTTTGAGACATGTCATTTTACGACATGACTCCTTTCTAAGCTATTTATAAAGTAAATTTCTCCTTATGTACTGAATTGACAGCAAATCATAAGTAATTTGAAACTCCATCTAGACAGAATTAACTAAAGGCCTAACAGCTATAAATATTCCTATTTACTTTTATTCCTTATTCTGTATAAAAAATCTTGAGTTCCGTAAGGGCATATATTAACTGTACCAATGTCTCTGCCTGGCACCATAATAAAATGTAATATATACTCTTTGGATAAGGCCATAATCACCAAAACAGCATGGTACTTATATTAAACTAGGCACATAGACCAATGGAACAGAATAGAGAACCCAGAAATAAACCCAAATACTTACAGCCAACTGATCTTCGACAAAGCAAACAAAAACATAAAGTGGGGAAAGGATACCCTATTCGACAAATGATGCTGGGATAATTGGCAAGTCACATGAAGGAGAATGAAACTGGATTATCATCTCTTACCTTATACAAAAATCAACTCGCGATGGATCAGGGACTTAAATATAAGACCTGATCCTATAAAAATTCTAGAAGATAACATCAGAAAAACTCTTCTAAACATTGGCTTAGGCAAAGCCTTCATGACCAAGAATCCAAAAGCAAATGCAACAAAAACAAAGATAAATAGGTGGAACTTAATTAAAGAGCTTTTGCTTAGCAAAATAAACAGTCCGCAAAGTAAATAGACAACCCACAGAGTGGGAGAAAATCTTCACAATCTATATGTCCGACAAAGGACTGATATCCAGAATCTACAAGTAACTCAAACAAATTAGCAGGACAAAACAAACAATCCCATCATAAAGTGAGCTAAGGACACGAATAGACAATTCTCAAAAGAAGATATACATATGGGCAACAACATATGAAAAAAGTGCTCAACATCACTAATAATCAGGGAAATGCAAATCAAAACTACATCTCGATACCACCTTACTCCTGCAAGAATGGCCGTAATGAAAAAATAAAAAAAAATAGTAGATGTTGGTGTGGATGTAATGAAAAGGGAGCACCTCTACACTGCTGATGGGAATGTAAACTAGCACAACCACTGTGGAAAACAGCGTGAAGATCCCTTACAGAACTAAAAGTAGCTCTACCATTTGATTCAGCAATCCCACTACTGGGTATCTACCCAGAGGAAAAGAAGTCATTACATGAAAAAGGTACTTGCACACGCATGTTTATAGCAGCACAATTTGCAATTGCAAAAATGTGGAACCAGCCTAAATGCCCATCAATCAACAAGTGGATAAGGAAATTGTGATAAATATATATGACGGAATACTACTCAGCCGTAAAAAGGAACAAATTAACGGCATTCACAGCAACCTGGATGGAACCGGAGACTATTACTCTAAGTGAAGTAACTCAGAAAGGGAAAACCAAAAATCATATGTTCTCACTCTTAAGTGGGAGCTAAGCTATGAGGATGCAAAGGCGTAAGAATGATACATGGACTTTGGGGACTTGGGGAAAGGGTGGGAGAGGGGTGAGAGATTAAAGACTACAAATTGGGTTCATTGTATACTGTTTAGGTAATGGGTGCACCAAAATCTCACAAATCAGCATAAAAGAACTTACACAACCAAATACCACCTGTTTCCCAAAAGCCTACGAAAAAATAATTTTAAAATGTATATATATACTGTTTAGATGAATTAACGAATGAATGCATTAAAGCTACACATATCAATTAATAGTAGTATTAATAGTTCCTTCACCTTACAGCCACAGGTATGAATTTCACACTTTCATAGAGCAGGAGGGAGCACATTACCAGCACAGTGTCTGTCAAAAGAGATGCTATAGCAGAGAAAAAAGAGACAGAGAGACTGAAAATACAGCATGTGTGCACTTACTTGCTGTGTGATCTTAAGCTAATCATGTAGACCTTTAGATCTCCAATTGTCTCCTTGGTAAATAAGGGATAATAGTATCTGTTTTGCAGAATGGCTTGGAGGAACAATACTAACATGCAAAAATTGCTTAGCACAGGGCTGAGATCTAGCCAGTGCTCTGTGAAAAGCAAGGGGCAGCTGCAGTAGCAGCAGCCATATCATTGTCCTGATTGATGATGTCCAGTGAAGCTGGGAGGGACACTTGAGATCAGTCTCCAGGTCCCCCCTACTTGAAAGTCCCCACTCAACTCAGCCATCAGGAGGAAATCACGCAGTACCCTGGATGGTAGCATATGAACCTTGACAGCTGCTGTATAAGCCACATGTGTGAGCAGCTACATGCCTTATTCTCACAAGACAAAAAAAAAAGTGTTTTGTTTTGTTTTGTTTTAGAAGTCTTGCTCTTGTCACCCAAGCTAGAGTGCAAAGGCGCGATTTTGGCTCACTGCAACCTCAGCCTCGTGGGTTCAAGCGATTCTCCTGCCTCAGTCTCTGGAGTAGCTGGGATTACAGACACCCACCACCACATCCAGCTATTTTGTTTGTATTTTCAGTCGAGATGGGGTTTCACCATGTTAGCTAGACTGGTCTTGAACTCCTGACCTCAGGTGATCCCAAAGTGTTGGGATTATAGGTGTAAGCCACTGCACCTGGCCAGAAAAGCATTTCTTTACAATGTTTTATGCAAGACTTTTAGTTCCTTAAGTCGAGGTCGGGGAAAAATGATCTTACTAATTTTTGCCTTCCTAGTACTCAAGCACAATGGCTGTCAGATTGCCAAATATTGGTTGCTTAATACACATACATTGACAAAAAATGCCTATTCTACATATATGTGTGTGCATTTGAGATCAAAACTGGCTATTTTAAATTTTTTTCCTTTTAAAATGTATCTGATCTCAACTGATCTTTAAACACTGGAGATTTTGAGTGATTTTTTAAATTGCTAGAAAAGGCTGTGAGCACCTCAGCTTTTAGTCAATATTTAGGTCAATATTCTTAAGAAACTGGGATGGAAAACACCTTTTTTTGGTCATCAACTAACATTTACCTGACGGGGATCAGTTCTTCATTCAACTCATGCAGGCCCAGACCTTCAAAATGTGTGCCAAAACGCTCAATACAAATTTGAATGACGATATCTTTTAAAAAGGAGAATGATACATGAGGCACATAATATTCCATAGGCTATAAGCTACTATTACTGCAAAAATGAACACACAAACAGAAATTCTTCAATATGTCTAACATAAAATAATGTACAATAAAGTAAAAACTAGAAAAATATGATAAGCTGTTAATGTTTGCTTTTGGGAATTATTTATCAGCAAAACCTTATATAGGCAATGTGAAGATGTTCAATTTTTTTCTAAGAATACTTCTGAAAGACCATTCTAAATGGAAATAGCCCCTATTTCTGATCATGAGTTTTAGCATTTCTTTACTAAATCACAGATACTGACTCTCTACTAAACATCATACGTGATTTTTTTTTCTAATATCAGTTGAAGACATATTATATGTCAGACATCATATTTAACAATTTAGATATAATCTCATGTAATACAAGTACCTCTAATTTGGGTACCACTAACTTTAATCTTACAGAAGAGTAAATGAATTCAAATAAGTTAGGTATTATTTACAAAGTTACAATGAGAATAAATGTCAGCACCAAGATATGAACCTAATTTGTGTAACCTCAAGGCCTGTGCTGTTATCTACAGTAGATCCTCTTTCTTATTGCATCACTCATCTCAAGTACCTTGAGCGCCTTTAAGAAAAGGAATCCAAATGGATTATACCTCAGTCTTTTACTATTTTTAAGATATATTCAACTGTTTAAAGGAGGCTGTATTTAGCCTGTTTTCACACTGCTACAAAGAACTTCTTGAGATTGTGTAATTTATAAAGAAAAGATCTTTAATTGACTCACAGTTCCTCACAGCTGGGGAAGCCTCAGGAAACTTACAATCATGGCAGAAGGTGAAGGGGAAGCAAGGGACGTCTTGCATGGTGGCAGCAGAGACAGAGAGTGAGTGGGGAACTTCCACACACTTTTAAACCATCAGATCTTGTGATACCTCACTGACTATCATGAGAACAGCATGGGGGAAACCACCCCCATAATCCAATCACCTCCCACTAGGTCCGTCCCCCAACACATGAGGATTACAATTTGAGATAAGATTTAGGTGAGAACACAGAGCCAAACCATATCAGAGGCTAACAGCGTAATAGAGCATTATCAGCAAAGAATATTTCAAGGCAAGTCAGAGGTCCTAACAAGTTTGATTGCTAGGTATGTCAGTAACACTCCCTATTAATGACGTGTTTCCTAACTAACTGGGGCCTCAGAATCCTTATGCACAACATGAGAATTTTAACTGAATGCTATTTACAAGTTTTTGGTTTTTTTTTTTGCCTTAGAAGTCTATGACTTTTTTTAAACTCTCTAATAATGAGACTGAAGGAGGTACAGAGAAAGGCACTATATTATTTAAGAGACTGGGGCCATGGGACTCACACAGAGGAAGATTAAAAACATTAGAAATCTTTAGTGTGGAAAGATGAATACACAGAACCGATAGACTGAAATAAAATCTTAAGGGACACAAAATGTGACTATCACTATGTTTTCTACAACCTTGGGCTATTACAACTTGGAAGACAGGTAATCCTCCAGAAATAAACTTAGGGCAAATCATACACAATAGAATTACATTACTATAATGGATCATATATGTTAAAGAAATAAATAGCTTCCAGAAAAGGAGAGACACAGTTTTGGCCAGTGCAGGCACAGTTTATTCACAGAAATGAGGATATGCATTTCATCACTACTGTCCAAGAACATCATGGGGAACCAAGACACATTCTCAAGAACACTTCCCCACTTCCCTTCCCTATAGAAGGCTGACCCAGAAGGACCTGGGTCTGATTGATGATATCAATAACACTCAGACACTTGAGGGTTTTGATCCAGCTCCAGCACGTAGCAAACAACAGGTCATCAATAAATATTTTCTTGAATGAATGAATAAGCTCTGCCACTTACTAGCTGTGTCACTTTGGGAAAGTTAATTAACTCCTCTTTTTTCCGCAGTCAAATGTGGATATGACAAAGCTCCTGGGAAACCAGCTGTAGCTAATTCATCATAGCAGAATACCAAGCAGGTGGAGCAGGGCCTGAGGCCAAAGGCTGCCATGCAAGGTCCAAATCTCTTACCATTCATTCGCTAGTCTTCCCACCACGAATGCTGAGGCAGCCAAACAATCCTTGAGGCCGTGTTTTAAGCGTGTTGCATAGTCAAACCTCAAAACTCAGATCCTGGCACCAATACCAAATCATGAAACTTAAAAGCCCCACCTGTCAGAGGCCAGAGGCCCTCTTCTGGAGGTGCTAGTCCTCTGTTTCCCACCTTGGAGTATGATGGTAGAGGTATCTCTTGTTTTCTCACTACTATCAAAGATAGTATATCAAAAGAAATGTTTGAAATAGCCTTGAAAGCAATAAGCAAAAATGTCAATGTTTTAAGTTAAGAATAAATCAAATAGATAATCTTTTAGATCTCAAAGAGGACCCAGTTCCTACTTTATATTACTTTCTAATGCAATTGGAGATGGCCTCCCCTGGAAGTAGAAGGCCATTAAAATTTGCGGTAGTAATTCTGCAAACCATTTATAGAGAAGCACTATGTTTTTCTATATAGTCCAAAATGTATGTGATGGTAGACTCAAATATCACCTTGAACTAATACCTGATCAAACCAGTTAATTGTGGGCAAGTTAATACCAATGTCAAGCTTCCTTGGTAATGATAATGGGATACACTTATACAGAGCTAACTATAGGCCAGGCACTGTCCTAAGTGCTTTACATTTTATTAACTCATTTTATCCTTACAAACCATGAGGTAGATACTGTTTTGCTTTTTTAAAATGTCCTCATTTAACAATGACCGAACTAAGGCATAAAGATGTTACATATTGCCTAATGTCACATGACCATTTCTCCAGGATGGAGTTTTATAATTTTGATAACCTTAAATATTGCCAAAGGTGTTACTACAGCATCAGTACACCTTTAAAGCAAACTCTTGTTCTTTATGGCTGCAAGCTGAGTGACACAAATATTTGTAATAATGTTTAGAAAGCAGAATTATAAATCATGAAGTCACATTGAAATACATATGAATTGGGAGGCCGAGACGGGCGGATCACGAGGTCAGGGGTTCGAGACCATCCTGGCTAACACGGTGAAACCCCGTCTCTACTAAAAAATACAAAAAAAAAGCTAGCTGGGCGAGGTGGCGGGTGCCTGTAGTCCCAGCTACTCGGGAGGCTGAGGCAGGAGAATGGCGTAAAACCCGGGGGGCGGAGCTTGCCGTGAGCTGAGATCGGGCCACTGCACTCCAGCCTGGGCGACAGAGCGAGACTCCGTCTCAAAAAAAAAAAAAAAAAAAAGAAATACATATGAAAACTGCCTGGAAGTATTTTAGGCTTATTTAGGTATGAAAAGATGTTAGCATCACTATTATGAAGCCTTTCTGTCCCAGAGCATTGTACAAAGCGTCTTTGTTTATTCATCCAAAAACATATTACTTGACTATTCTGTGTCTGGCACTACACTCAAGGCACATCCATGAATGGGGAGCCCTGTGTCCCCAAAATAGAAACTTATCTAAACATAGACAATCTCAGGATATTACTCTGTATCCTGCTTGAGCCATTACACCTGCTGCTTTGGACTGAGTATTTGCTCAAGTGGCTTTCAACCCCTGACCAGCTTCTAAGATCCTTGCATCACCAGCATGGGGGCCTCAGAATCCCATCCTCTCCCAAAGTAAACCAAGAGCTAAACGTTCTGTTTTCCTTTAAATATCACTAATTTTCAGTACTTGTCCACACTCCCCAGCTATTTTCAGGGCTGTCTTTGTATTTTAGTCTTGATAACTACCTAAGGTCTCATGCTACAGTGAACCTTGGGAGGCAATAAATAATTTTCAAGTAGTTTCACTCTTTCACCAGCAGAAACTCGCTTTCTACCCATGAAGTCAGGTTGGAAAGGATTTGTAGGAGACAGCAATTGGTTAAGGTGGATAATTGTGGGAGTTTTGTTTTATCATAAAAGTAACAAATGCTCACTCTAGATATTTGGTAAAATACAAATATATATGTATACATACATACACATATACATATATACACACACGTATACATAATAAAATGGACATCATCTATGAAATAATATATCAGTGTATTTCCTTCCCCAATTGATATATTAATATTCAACCAGTACTACAGCTACACTCATATACACACACATATACACACATACAGATATATGTATGAATATATTACACATGTAAAAATCATATGCTGTTTATCTCTACATAACATTATGAGCATTTTGACTTTTTAAAATATCCTAACATAGATTTTTGTGTTCACGTGGCCAGTATGCACAGATCTAGAAATCTAGCTAAGTTTGGATTAAGCATATTAATATATGCCCAAATACCAATGGAAAAATCTTTACTGAGTGTCATTTATAACAATAAAATCTTGGTAACAACCTAAGTGCCCAATCAGAGAGAAATAATTAAATATGTAGAATATAGTTATGCATTAGAAAAGTTTATAATTTTAAAAAGTTGTGTTTTCAAAGAATATTGAATGTGGTGACTTTGTATAATATTAGGTGAAATAAAGCACTACAACATTTTATATAGGATGTGAGCTTCATTTTGCTCATACAAAAAAATACTACACATTAATGTCTACATGAGAAATAACATTGGAAAGAAAAATATCAAATTGCTACCATTGATTATGGGAGGAAAGTGGTAAAGAGAGATTGAAGATGACTTAATTTAATAGATATATTTCTAATGATCATGCGTTACACTTTTTTTTTGCATCAAAATAAACATGCTAAGAAATAAAAACACTATTTTCTCCAAAGCCACATAGTTATTTGATTAGGTAAGTAGCCCAGTTTAGTAAGCTACAACAGAAAGAATGGCATTCCTGTTGGGGTTGGGAGCTGGTATACAGGAGCAAGAGAGGCAACTCAGAAGCCTTAAAGAGCAGGGCATTGTCGAGAAGATATATGAAATTTGGGAGGCTGAAGATGAGGTGTATGAGGGCAAGCAATAGATAATGAAAAGAGATGAGGCTGAAAAGTTGGATTGCACAGAATGTGAAGAGCCCTAGGTGTCATGCTCAGATAATTAAACTTTATCTTGTAAAAGAAGACCATTGTGGATTTGTAGTAGGAAATGACAAGATCAGATTTATGTGTCAGGAAGATAACTCCAGTTTGGTATCTTTGTATTCTCAGATATCTTCAAGGTTTCAAGGAGGCTGGATGTCTTCATTCATTATGGGAGAAAGAAAAAGAAAAAAAAAAAAAAAAGGAGGAAAGAAAGGACCAAACTGATTTTGTCAGAAATGATTTGAGTCCAGCCCTAACCTTAGAGAACAAATTTTAACTGTTCCTTGGTTTCTTTTAGAAAAAGGTCTTTGAGTAGAGAAGGGAGTGGAGTAATGAGAAAATTCTAGACTAAAATGTAAAGTTAAATGAACAGAACAGCACCATGTCAGTCACTCACTAGTTAGCCACTGAGTCTTGAGTATGCCACAACCTCCCTGAATGTCTCTTTCTTCATTTTTTTTTAAAAACTGGAGTTACCAACCCCTGATTCATTTCACTCACAGGGTGGCCATGAGAATATATAAATGGCAAACTGTGTAACACAGAAAATGTCTAACTAATGATAATTATTATTTTATAGCTACTCATGAGCAAATAGAAACTTCGATCTGGAAAAAACATCTAAGTACAGACATCTAACTTGTAAAACTGTGAAAATAAGTAGCTAATCAGCAGAGCATAAATAAATGACTCTAATGACTTCTTAAAAAACCTAAAACTGTTACAAAGGGGCATAGTAAGATGTTCCAAAAATGAAGTAGGCTATAGTTATTGACAGGATCTAAATGTTACCTTAATTATTAAACTTTTAATTTACTATAGCAATATGCTAATTATCGTAAAGTGCAAGGGAGAAAAGGTACAAATTCAATGACAATTCCCAAAATATTGTTAGTAAAAATGAAATAAAAATAACTCAGTACAAAGAGCTCCAGGGACAGTATACAAACACACTGATATACAAAAACAGTTGTGTCACTCAAAATACTAAATTAATAATGTGTAACGACATGCTAATATACAGAATGAGATCATGATTCTCCTGTGCCTCCTCACAGTGAGGTCAGTAATGGTAGACACCAAAACCTTCTCAGTTGAGGAGATGAATATACGAATTCTAAGCATAACGTCTGGTCAACCATCAGTTGTTGCCATGACTTGCATTCCTGCCGAATACTGATAAGTACATAAATCAAAAATAAGGAAATCCAGAGATATTTTTAACATGAAGAGAGTCAAAATATTGGAAACCATTCATTAAAATAAAATTTATGTTGGGCTAGGTAAGCTGAAAATATAGTTGAGTGTCACACCAAACACATTTAGAGATTAAGAAATAAGGTCTAGGCCGGGTGCAGTAATTCACTCCTATAATCCCAGCACTTTGAGAGGTCGAGGGGGGAGGATCAACTGAGGTCAGGAGTTTGAGACCAGTCTAGCCAACATGTTGAAACCCCGTCTCTACTAAAAATACAAAAAATTAGCTGGGCGTGGTGGTGGGCACCTGTAATCCCAGCTACTCAGGAGGATGAGGCAGAAGAATTGCTTGAACCTAGGAGGTAGAAGTTGCAATGAGCCAGGATTATGCCACTGCACTCCATCCTGGATGACAGAATGAGACTTGGTCTCAAAAAAATAAGAAGAAGAAGAAATAAGGTTTTAAAACATACACTCCCAATTGAAAATTTCAATTAATATAAACTTTTTTTTAAATTAAAACCAACACTTAACAGAAAATATAGTTAATCCAGTCTTACTTTGCAAACTTTGAAACTTAGTTCACCTATGGGCTAGGCCTGCTTCAGTTCTCTAGGAAATTGTACATATGCAATTATCTACTCAATTCAAGCAGGAAGAGATAAAAGTGGCAGTGGTAATGATGAGGGTGGTGGTTTTAACAGAAAAAAGAGAGGAGAGGAAAGAGGAAGGAAAAAAATCTGCCTTAATACGGGAAATCACCAAGGTAATTATTTTTATTTTGTATAAGTATTGTGGAGAAGTATTCATATCTCCAGTATACATTGTCTTTCTCCTCCCAGGGAATTTGAAAGGTAGATATTTTACAGCACAAGATTCCTGTTAGACAAAACCGATAGTAAATATAAAGCAACATATAAAATTCATCCTTCTGGTACTTAATACTAAAATAGTAGGACTCCCACTTAACGTGAAAGGAAAATTGGTTGAATTATCAGGTTAAGGGGTTCTTAACCCCATTAGGATCACAAACACATGTGAGCATCTGGGGAAAGCTAAGGATTCTTTCTCCATAAATAAGCACATGCCTTCATGAGCACAGTATATTGAACACAATAACAACAGTCTCAAAAATCACCTCTGATCTGGGCCATTCAAACTACTCAGACAAAGTTGAATTGAAGAAAGAGATTGTTCAGCCTTAATTTAGAGAAATAAGATCTGTTGTAATTGCTTAGTAGAGTTTTATTGCAATCTACCTATAAGAATATAAGAGTCTACATTTTACTGCAATATAACAAAGATTTCTAAATTAAACCCTTGAAACAATTATTCATGTTAATTTTACTAGGTTTATTTATAAATGATGAAAAATAAAATTAATTTACAGACTAAATTACTTCCTTAGTGTCATACATAACAAGTGACAAAGGTCAAGTGTGGAACCCAAGTATTGTGATTCTAATTCTAGTCCTTCTGTAACAATATTGTAACCCAATCGCTCTGTCAAAAAAAAAAAAAAAGGTTTACACTTTCTGAAGGTGGATGTTTAAAAAGGCACAAAACAAAGTCAGTCTTTCACTATGAAAGAAAGCCATAGTTTTTTCAAGTCATCAGCTGGTGGTTTGTTGTGAATGTGCGAACAGGCTGTGGATGCAGAGCCTTCCTACTTGGGATTTTGTCGGTGTTAAGCCTTTGCTTTCATCTATTCCTGTTTAATGTGAATGACACAAAAGCCAGAAAGAGTCACCACTTCCTTCATCTCTTCACATAATCCAGGCATCATATAGGAGCTTAAAAGACACATTTTCTTCTCTTCATTATGTACTGAATGCTCAGAATTTATTATACAAGAGTTCCTTTGATCCCTCAGAAACAAGCCCTTTTTGAAGCTCTGGTAACAGAGTGTTTAAAAGAGCTCTTCTAGTGGAGGCCAGTTGGTCACTCAGGACACATTTTGAGTACCCACTTTGTACAGAACCTTATTGGGCCTTTATAATACTATAGAAACTCATGGGGATAAAGAGGAGAGAGGACCCACCCTAAACAAAACAAAGCAAGAGCTGCACAAACAAGGAGATGTGACTCTTCCCCTTTGAGAGACCACGTGCTCCAGAGGGAGAGAGAAATTTTATCTCATGAAGGCTGAGATGAGGGAAGAGGTGGTGAGGCACAGACAAATAATTGATTTTCAAGTTCAAGACAAAAATAATTTAAATATTAAGTTCTAAACTGTGCATAGTCAACATTTTGTTTTGTTTTGTTTTTTCAAAACCATGTATGAGAATATCAAGTCCAGCTATAAAGATTCCACTGAAACCTCAATAGGCATTTCATAATCCCACCAAGAACGGATAAAATATAGTAGCTAAGTGTTGAACTAAGCTATTAGGTGGAATATTCAAACAAAAGATTCCTTCCTCTAATTCTTCCAAATACACAAGTATTTCTGGAAAATACTAAGATACATATTGTGGAAAATGGACTGAGTTCTGCATAGCCAACACTTCTTTGAACATTCGCATTCTTTTGGTTTGAGGAATGCAGTATTGTCAGGTTGTTGCCTGCACTGATTAGTCACTTAGCATACCTGGAGTGGCTGCAACTGAATTTGTTGCTGTATTTTAGCAAAAGATTTGTGGCAACTTATCAACGGGAACACGGGGAAACTGGCTGGTCAGAGAACCTTTTGTGAATGCCATTTTCTCCTGCCATTTTTTACACATCAGTGCTCAAAATTAATGAAGTTACCGAAGGACATAACAATTAGGAAAAAAAGATTATGAAGGATTTTTAATAAATCGTATTGGGCATAAAACATGCTAGCAGAAATTATAATTAATAAGAAGTGAAATGTAACACCACCTTAAAATAGAAAGCAGAGTCCCCTTGGAAACAACACATGGGGCTAATGCAAAAATCAATGTTCGCTGTGCTGGTTGCTTGCAAAATTACACAATTAATCCTGTGTAAACTAACCTATCAGCAATGCACACTGCAGGGCTGCTGATAACTATTAGGCTGCACAATGTATTAAAGAAAGAGAACCTTAATGAGATCCCATGAGAATCTAAAGATTTAAATCAGTTTTTTTTTCCTTCTGTAAAAGATCATTTTTACTCCACTTAGTGGACAATACTTTTCACATCTGATACACATATGGTCAAATCCACCATTAAATCAATCATTAGGACCCAGAAGACATTCTATTTTGAGTTTAAAATATGCTATTGAGCTGATTTCAAAGTAGAGGATTTAGAAACCTACATAAGATGCCACCTTACTTATCTCTCTCATGGAGTTGATAGAAATCCACTGCTATCCCATATTACTGGCCTCTCACAGGAGCTAATGAGCCATTATAAAATTGCTGCGATAACACACTCTATACCACGTGAAGATATGTGGTCTCATGTGCATCCAATTTATGTTAGTTATAGTCTGCATTATTCCACAGAAGAAAATAAATAGAGATGGAAAGTAGCCACTTAGGTGTAGTAATTTAAAAAATATTCCCTCTGCTGTGTGTGTGTGTGTGTGTGTACACATATTTACACTGAATGTATGCAAACATGACTACATCCATGTGCAGGGATCACCTTGAACAGTTAATATCTACATAAAAAGTTGTGCACAGTTTAAGAAGGAAATCGTTCAAATATTTTTCTGATGGTTGGAGTAAGCCTTTAAGGTGTGTTGGTGAAGTTTTTCTAGCTCTCAGATTAAATGTAATCCCATCTGAAAACATATCACCTGGGCAAAAGATAAAAGATTCTTCAAACATTCCCTTGTGTTTTCATTGCACATTTAATTGAAATAAAATTGTCTTTAAAATATATTATTTTTAACACTATACATTCCAATAACATCATTAACTTTGGCCTTAACTTCTGAGTCCTGGTTCTTTCATTCCAGCTATGGTCTTGTTGTAGATCAATTCCATTAGGCAGTGTTTGCCTCTATCGAAAAGCTGTATGCCAAAACAAATGAGTAGATGAATGGGTGATGGATAAATCAATAGCCAGACAGACAGACACAGAGATACACAAATAGATGGATAGATAGATGTAGGTGTTAATTGCAAGAAGCACAAGAGAGAAAAAGAGGAGTGCTGTCATCGTCTCATAGTCTCCCTTGACAGACATTTCTGGACTTCCTTCATATTGGCTCCACTCCTGGAAACACACAGCGCAATACTGTAACAAAATCACTATTGGAAGTGCAAGCAGTGAGTGCAGGTATCTCAAGGAGTAGAAAGATGTGAAGAAGTAGGAAGAGGCAACAAGAAGGAACTCCAAGAGGAGAAAGAATGTAGAGTACAAAGAAGAACAATTTGCCTGAAAAGCTGAGAGCTACTGGTGATAAAGAAAGCTGACATTTCTTCTCTGACATGTCAGCATTAAATCTGTAGCACCTGTCTGTGCACACATGCTATTGTCTCCAGAAATCAGTCTATTTCTAGTCACTTTTGATTTTTTTTTTTTTTTTTTTTTGAGGCGGAGTCTCGCTCTGTCGCCCGGACTGGAGTGCAGTGGCCGGATCTCAGCTCACTGCAAGCTCCGCCTCCCGGGTTTACGCCATTCTCCTGCCTCAGCCTCCCGAGTAGCTGGGACTACAGGCGCCCGCCGCCTCGCCCGGCTAGTTTTTGTATTTTTAATAGAGACGGGGTTTCACCGTGTTAGCCAGGATGGTCCCGATCTCCTGACCTCATGATCCGCCCGTCTCGGCCTCCCAAAGTGCTGGGATTACAGGCTTGAGCCACCGCGCCCGGCCGTCACTTTTGATTTCTATGCATGCTTTTTGTCTTTGTTCTCCATATTCATATTACCTATTGTCTTTGAAAATGATATGAGCCTGATAGCCCTCATTTTCATGTAACAGTCATTGAGGATGTTTGAGAAAAGACAAGGTTTTCTGTTCATATGTTTGTCTTCCCTCTTTTGCTCAGAGTCACAATGCTCTCTAATACTAGGAACTGACATCACTGGAGCTTGCACACAGGTATATGTGTATTCTAGATCCCAACTTCAGATTTCTTTCACCAGAATAAGATATCATTTTTTGTTCCTTATGTTGCTTTTTTATATAGCTTGTCTATAAAATAGTTCAACAGAAAACAGGAAAGGAATATTTTTAAAACTACTCTCTGCTTGGGTTTAATAGATAGACATTCATAGGTGTAGTTACTAAAGTAAAAGTAAGATGTTCATGGGATGGAAAGAGGAGGTGGATAACATTTATGCTTCTTTAAAACCCTGTTGAAATCAACAATTGCTACTTTTTTTTTTATCAAGCGTAAACATTCGTTTTACTTACAAAGACTCCGGGTGAGATTATTTACCTGAAGTAATAGGCATAAATTAATCTGCTATGCATTTCAGATTTTAGCAAAAATTTTCCATTTTCAACAAGAAAATATTTTGACAAGGAATAATATGCCCTTCTTATTCTGTTTTCAAAACTCTCCTATATGAAGTCTACTTAGAAAAGGATCCTTCTTTATCAAACTGTCTGCTAAGCATTGAGAAGAAAGGCAACATTTTGGAGAATAATTAAAAGATTAAAAGATTGGAGAAAAAATAAAATATATAAGTACTACAAGTCGGGCGCTGTGGCTCACGCCTGTAATCCTAGCACTTTAGGAGGTCGAGGAGGGTGGATCACCTGAGGTCAGGAGTTCAAGAACAGCCTGGCCAACATGGTGAAACCCCGTCTCTACTAAAAACACAAAAATTAGCTGGGCGTGGTACGTGCTTGTAATCCCAGCCACTCGGGAGGCTGAGGAAGGAGAATCGCTTGAATCCGGGAGTTGGAGGTTGCAGTGATGCAGTGACCCCACATCACGCCATTGCACTCCAGCCTGGGTGACAGAGCAAAACTCCGTTGCAGGAAAACAAAAAAAGTTATATATATATATATATATAACATACGTAATATGTAAGTATATATATTATATTATATATTATGTAATATATAATAGAATACAGAATTTTCGGCCTGGCATGGGTGGCTCATGCCTGTAATCCCACTTTGGGATTGGCACTTTGGGAGACTGAAGCAGGCAGATCACATGACACCAGGAGCTCAAGATCAGCCTGGCCAACATGGTGAAACCCCGTCACTACTAAAAATATGAAAAAATAGCCAGGTGTAGTGGTGCGTGCATGTAGTCCCAGCTACTTGGAAGGCTGAGGCATGAGAATCACTTGAACCCGAAGGTGAAGGTTGCAGTGAGCTGAGATCGTGCCACTGCACTCCGTCTTGGGTGATGGAGCCAGGCTGTCTCAAAAAGAAAAAGAAAAAAAGTAAGATTAAACTTCTTTTTTTTTTTTTTTTTAGACAGAGTCTCACTCTGTCGCCTGGGCTGAAGTGCTGAAGTACAGAAGTGCAATGGTGCTATCTTGGCTCACTGCAACCTCCATCTCCTAGGTTCAAGTGATTCTCCTGCCTCAGCCTCCCTAGTAGCTGGGACTACAGGTGCGTGCCACCACGCCTGGATAATTTTTTGAATTTTTAGTAGAGATGGGTTTTCACCGTGTTAGCCAGGATGGCCTCGATCTCCTGACCTCGTGATCTGCCCACCTCGGCCTCGCAAAGTGCTGGGATTATAGGCGTGAGCCGCCGTGCCCAGCCATAACCTATTCTTAACTATTCTTCTCTTTATTTTAGATATCTAGAAAAGTACATTTATTGTTTAAGTTCCTAGACAGTGGTGGTTTTGTGTGTGTGTGACTATAAATGTGTGTATACATGTATGTAAGTAATTGAATTGTGTTTGAGCCAGCTTTCACTTTTGCTTAGAGAGTTGTCTCACAAAGAAATATAAAGATATGTTTTAATAATTAATTCTTAATTAATTATTGCATACTGTTCTTGGGCTTGAGGAAAATAAACATTAACCCAAATTCTACCAAATTCTACCTTATTGGATGTCTCTCTGATTTATATTCATTTTCAAACTTCAAAATGTTTAAATATACTATATAACTCTAAGGGTCAAATAAAGGATAGTTTGCGCAACATTTATCACTCATTATTTGTCTATTAATTATCTACCTACAGAAGTAGACTGTACACTCTCTGAGGGCAGAGACCATTCTGAGTTGTTCATAATTGTTCCTAAACATAACAGAAAACGTGTTACATACTCAGTGAGCAACAATTATATGTTGAATGAATAAAAGGTTCATTAACATAATCCTCTAGTCTGTAAGTACCTAACACAGTCCTTTTGAGTTCTTTTTGAGATGGAGTCTCACTCTGTCATTCAGGCTGCAGTGCAGTGGCGAGATCTTCGCTTACTGCAACCTTTGCCTCCTGAGTTCAAGTGATTCTCCAGCCTGGCCTCCTGAGTAGCTGGGATTACAGGCATGTGCCACTATACCTGGCTCATTTCCTGTTTTTAGTAGAGACGGGGTGTCACCATGTTGGCTAGGCTGGTCTTGAACTCTCGACCTTAGGTGATCTGCACGTCTCGGCCTTCCAAAGTGCTGAAATTACAGGCATGAGCCACTGTGCCTGGCCTTGAGTTCTTTTAATTGATATTTTTCACTTTTCTCTCCTAGCAAACCCTCAATTTGATGTAGCTAACATGTAGCTACCTTTGCAAAATTATGACAATAAATGTATTAGGCCATTCTCGCATTGCTTTAAAGAAATACCTGACACCAGGTAATTTATAAAAAGAAGAGTTTTCACTAGCTCATAGTTCTTCAAGCTGTACAAGCATGGCACTGGCACTTACTTGGCTTCTGGGTGAGCCTCAGGGCGTTTTTACTCATGGTAGAAGGCAAAGTTGGAGCAGGCACATCATATGGTGGAAGCAGAAGCTAGAGAGAGACTTAGTTGGGGAGGAGCCACATACTTTTAAACAACCAGATCTCCTGAGTACTCACTCTCTACCGTGAGGACAGCGGGATATGTTCCCATGACCGAAACACCTCTCCTACCAGGTCTCATCTCCAACACTGGGTATTACATTTTAACATTAGATTTGGTGGAGATATATATTCAAACTATATCAAAGAGAAATCCGACATAGCTGACTCTATCTTGCTTCTGAACTCCAAGCTGTCCTTGGTCATTCCTCGGCATAGGCCAAGCTATCTCTGGGAGAAATTTAGTTTATAGTTTAACCTTAAAACAAGGATTAAAAATAGCCATTCCCCTAACTCCCCCCTCCTTGTTTAGGGACCAAAACCACCTTTGTAAAAGTAATAAAAGGCCACAGAACTAGGATTATGGGAGGGGCATGAACACTATTAGGATGTAGGTATAAACAATAACCAGCCATTGTCCCAGAGGTTACAAGATTTGTAACCTTCCCAATTACTCCAATAGGTAACATCACTATTGTCAAAACCTAAGATTGGTCTTTGAGATATTTTTCAGACTCTCGCATTTGGGCAGGCCAGCTGACTCCACCAGGATCTGCGACTCATACCAAGGAACTAATTCGACCAGTCCTAGAGCTCCCACCCAAGAACTGACTTCATGTAAGAAGACAGCTTTGACCCCTATGATTTCATCCCTGCCCCAACCTATCAGCATTTCCCATTCCCTAGCCCCCTGCCCACCAAACTATCCTGGAAAATCTCTAACCTCTGAGCTTTCAGAGATGCTGATCTGTGTAATAATAACTCCAGTCCTTCTGCATGGCTGGGCCTGCAATTATTACACTATTTTTCTACTGCAATACCACTGTCTCAGTGAATCTGCCATATCCATGCAGTGGGCAAGAAGAACCTGTTGGACAATTACAACACAATTTTTGATACTTCACATGGATCTAATATCAACAACTGCAGTAAATACATAGCAAGTCTATATGCCAAAATAACGTTTTATTTAATAATTGCAACAACATTCTGAGATAGGTCTTATTCTTTATTCCTTATACAGTTATAGTTCTGACAATGTGCCAAAACTGACCACATTCTGAATAGTAAATTACTCTAAGAATAAAAGATAGTATAGTCCTCACACAAAAGTTATCTTACCACCCTAAGATAACACTTAGAGGACATTTATCTTCTAATATTAACTACATAGTGCAAATTTGTATTCCTATAACACTTCACTTAAGTATCATTATTTTATATCAGATAGGGATAGCGATGGGTGATGACATTTCACCCAAATATCACTTAAGTTTATGGATATTTCAACCAGAAAAGAGTTTAAAGGGTGGAGCAATTGATTAAAATAATGATCCCAAAGATGTTCGTGCCCTAGTTGCTAGGACCTGAGAATATGTTAACTTACATTGGAAATGGGACTTTGCAAATGTGAGTAAGGTGATTCAGGATTTTGAGATGGAGACATTATCCTGGATTCTGTGAGTGGGCCAATGTATAGCAAGTGTCTTTACACAAGAGAAGCTGGAGGGTCAGAATCTGAAAAGGTGTTACGAGGACAGAGCCCAGAAAGAAAGGGAAATTGGAAGATGCTATACTGCTGGCCATAAAAATGAAGGATGGCACTAAAAGAGCACAGAATTTCACCCCAAAATATGGCTCCCTGATGTAATGAATACTTTGAATTAACATTCCTTAGAAATCAATATGCCTTAGAAGAGACTTTTCCCCTATCTTCATAAAAATAGGATGGATTCACCAAAAAGAACAATTGTTTTTCCTTCCCTTCCCTGTTATCTCATTATCTATTTCAAGACAGGAGTGGAAGAATGTATTCAGAACTGGCACAGCCTTTCTACAAAATAGTGACCGTCTCTGAGGTTCATTCAACTTCCAAATCAGTTACAAGTCCATCTATTCGTTTTCCCAAGGATCCATTTACTTTTCCGTAGTAATCATGTAATGTCTCTCAAAAGAATTACCTGTATTTCCCATCTGCCCCTGCTCTTCTGAAAGGAGGTTATAGAAGTGTTTGCGTTTGATTGGGTAATTAGGTAATCACTCTGTGATTCTCCCCATGCCTATGGTTAAATAAATTTTATACCTTTCTTCTTATTAACATGCCTAACATGAGTTTATTTTTCAGCAAACCATCCAAGGGCAGGACGGCAGCTTCCTCTTAGCCCCAACAGGACCGTGAGCCAGAGTGCAAGTGGCCTCCAGAAGCTAAAAAAAAAAAAAAGGCAAGTAAACAGATTCTCCCCTAGAGCTTCTAGAAAGGTGCAGCTGCCACCTTGATTTTAGCGTGGGGAAAAGAAAGATCAGACTGTTACTGTGTCTATATAGAAAGAAGTAGACATAAGAGACTCCATTTTGTTCTGTATTTGAGATGCTGTTAATCTGTGACCCTACCCCCAACCTTGTCCTTGCAAGAGACATGTGCTGTGGTGACTCAAGGTTTGGATTTTGGGCTATGCAGGGTGTGCTTTGTTAAACAAGCGCCTGAAGGCACTATGCTTGTAAAAAGTCATCACCATTCTCTTAATCTCAAGTACCCAGGGACACGAACATTGCCAAAGGTCACAGGGACCTCTGCCTAGGAAAGCTAAGTATTGTCCAAGGTTTCTCCCCATGTGATATCATGGGAAGGGAAAGACCTGAGTGTCCCCTAGCCTGACACCCGTGAAGGGTCTGTGCTGAGGAGGACTAGTATAAGAGGAAAGAAGGCCTCTTGGCAGTTGAGATAGAGAAAAGCATTTGTCTCCTGCCGGTCCCTGGGCAATGGAACATCTCGGTGTAAAACCCGATTGTATGTTCTGTTTACCAAGGAAGGAGAAAACCGCCTTAGGGCGAAAGGTGGGACTTGCTAGCGCAATGCTGTTCTTTATGCACTAAAAAGGTTTATGGAGATGTTTACATATGCATATCAAGGTACAGCACTTTTCCTTAAACTGTGTTTCCTTAAACACAGATATCTTTATTCATATGTCTTACTGCTGACCTTCTGCCTACGATGATCCTATTATCCTGCCACTTCCCTTTTTCTAAGATGGTAAAGATAATGATCAATAAATACTGAGGGAACTGAGAGACCCGGTGCTGGAGTGGGTCCTCTGTATACTGAGCGCTGGTCCCCTGGGCCCACTTTTTCTTTCTCTATACTTTGTCTCTGTGTCTCATTTCTTTTCTCAAGTCTCTCCTTCCACCTAAGGAGAAATGCCCATAGTTGTGGAGGGGCAGGCCACCCCTTCATTTAGGAATTCTAAACTCCAGATCTCTAATAGAAAAGGGTATGTTGGTTTAAGTCACTAAATTTGAGCAACTTGGTTATTACCATAATAGGAAACTAATACAAGTAATATAACATAGAATGTGTAGTTAAGAACTTACATTTTAATTTTGGGGACCAATACTTTGTACTTCTTTTGAGTTCATACAAAATATATGCTGCCTTTATTCTAACTATTTTGTAAGGAGATGAAGCGATATTATATTCATAAGCCTGAGTTAAAAGTATGCTGCTTCTTACAGAAACCTAAGTCATAAAATCAAATTTATGTCTTGAATGTAGTTATAGTTTTTCTGAACACATACAATATTTGTATAAATTGAGTCAATAAAATACTAAGACACAATGGATTAATATCTTGGATAAGTTTAGGTGTACCATCTATGTTCTTGTTAACTTCATACTAAATGAATGATTTAAACTTTTCAATGGTATGCACATCTATATTTCAATGGTAAGAACACATAGAACTGATATGAACATTGGAAGGATTACATGAAATGCCAAGTACTATTAATGCATAAGTCCTTGAATGACTGTTAAGTACTGGGGTGTGGCTCATGTGAATTCCCTCTACTCTTCCTCTTTTAAGGAACTAATTGGGTTGACCTTTTTGTCTGGTCTTTCACAAGGATCATGATATTAAAAGTAAAAGGGATGAGATTTCCCTTAGATCTAAGCAAATGATTCTTTGAATAAGTTTAGGGTCTGCTATACATAAACACTCATAGGCTCACCTTGTAATCTGGAGCTGAAACAAAAGTTATAACGATCTTCTGTGATAGTACTTCAACAACTGAGGGTTCAAAATGCACTGATTACTATAGTCTTAATTTAACAATGATGATTAGTGTCAATGAAAAGAGTCAAATTCTGTAAAATATTTGATGAGATTTATTCCAAGCCACATGAGTGACCATGGCCCACGACACAGCTTCAGGAGATCCTGAGAACACGTGCCCAAGGTGGTCAGGCTACAGCTTGGTTTTATCCATTTTAGGGAGACATAAGACATCAATCAATGCATGAAACATGTACATTGGTTCATTCTGGAAAGGTGAGACAACTCAAAGTGTTGAGTGTGGGATTTCAGGTCTTAGGTAGATTCAAAGATTTTCTGATTGGCAACTAGTCCAAGGAGTTTATGTAAAGACCTAGAATCAATCAACAGAAGGGAGTGTCTTGGTTAAGATAAGGATGGTTGTGGGGACCAAGGTTCTATCCAGATGAGGTTTCCAGGTAATAGGCTTCAGAGACAATTGATTGGAAATGTTTATCAGACTTAAGAAGGTGTGGGTTAAAACATGTCCAACTTTACTAGCTGTTGTGAAATTCATCCTCCAAAAGGAGGTTATGCCACTTTCCACTCACACCAACAGAGCATGAGTGTTCTCATTTCCTAACACCTTCACAAGATTCTGTACTACATAATTTCATTGTTGTAGGCTAATAAATGGTAACATTTTTCTATTGTGAGTCTTTTTTGTGATGGGGTCTCACTATGTTGCCCAAGATGGAGTGCAGTGGCTACTCATAGGTGAAATTATAGCATTCTACATGCATGGGTGTAAAATCCTTTGAATGTGAGGACTTCTTTACTTATCTGTGGTGGCAGGGCAGATATCACAAAAATTAGGCATGGATCTTTTTTTTTTTTTTTTAAAAAAAAGTTCATCAGCTATCGTCAGCGTTAATGTATTTTATGTGTGGCTCAAGACAATTCTTCTTCCAATGTGGCTCAGGGAAGTCAAAAGGTTGGACACCCATGCTACAGCCTCAAATTTCCAGGCTCAAGAAATCCTTCCACCTTAGCCTCCTGAGTAGCTGAAACTAAAGGTGCATACCACCATTCCCGACTTCATTGAAATGTTTAAAATCATATCATAGAGGGTATAATTTACATACATCACAATAACCAAATTTGTAAAAGTACAATTCAATGAATATTGACAAAATTAGACTGGGTATTAATACTACCATAATCAGCACAAAGTATTCCCATCATCTAAGTCATCAACCACCCTCGCCAGTCTTTTAAACCAATGATTTTATTGCTATCCCTTCAGTTTCACCTTTTCCAAAATATCATGCAAAAGAAACCCCACAGTATGTAACCTTCTTTCACCTAGCATAATGCTTTTGAGAGTCATTTATTTTGTTGCATATATCAGTAGTCCATTTGTTTTAGATACCGAGTATTATTCAATGATATAGATGAACTACAATTTGTTTCACTGTGATTTCAATGTGCTTTTCCCTGACTATTCATGAGGTTGTCTATCTTAGTACATATTTTGGCCATTTGAGTTTTCTTCTGAAATGTGTTCTCTTTTATTTTAACTTTCATTTTAAGTTCAGGGGTACATGTGCCAGCTTGTTACACAGGTAAACCTGTGTCATGAGGGTTTGTTGTACAGACTATTTCATTAAGCCTTGTACCCATTAGGTGTTTTTCCTGGTCCCCTCCCTCCTCCCACCCTTCAACTTCAAGTAGGCCCCAGTGTGTATTGTTCTTCTCCAAGTGTTCATGTTTTCTCATCACTTAGCTTCCACTTATAAGTGAGAATATGCAGTATTTGGTTTTCCTGCATTGGGTCCTGCATTGGTTTCCTAAGGATAATGGCCTCCAGCTCCATCCATGTCCACGCGAAGGACATGATCTCATTCTTTTTTAATGGCTGCATAATATTCCATGGTGCATAAGCACTACATTTTGTTTATCTATTCTGTCATTGATGTCATTGATGGGCATTTAGGTTGATTCCGTGTCTTTGCTATTGTGAATAGTGCTGCAATGAACATACATATGCATGTATCTTTTAAACATAATATAATAATTTATATTCCTTTGGGAATATATATAGTAATTGGATTGCAGGATTGAATAGTATTTCTGTCTCCAGGTCTTTGAGAAGTCATCACATTGTCTTGGTTGGCCTAACTTACACCCCCACTAACAGTGTATTTTCTCTTCCTTTTTCTCCACACAACCTCACCTGCATCTTTTATTTTTTGACTTTTTTTTTTTTTGACAGAGTCTCACTCTGTCGCCCAGGCTGGAGTGCAGTGGTGTGATCTCGGTTCACAGCAAGCTCTGCCTCCCGGGTTCATGCCATTCTCCTGCCTCAACCTCCCGAGTAGCTGGGACTACAGGTGCCCACCACCACGCCTGGCTAATTTTTTTTTATTTTTTAGTAGAGACGGGTTTTTCACCATGTTAGCCAGGATGGTCTCGATCTCCTGACCCGGTGATCCGCCCGTCTCGGCCTCCCAAAGTGCTGAGATTAGAGGCGTGAGCCACTGTGCCCAGCCTATTTTTTGACTTTTTAATTATAACCATTCTGACTGGTGTGAAATGGCATCTCATTGTGGTTTTGATTTGCATGAAATGTGTTCTCTTTCTTTGCCCATTTTTCTTTTGTGTTGTCTTTTCCCTTATACATTTAAAAAAGTATTATTTTGTTCTTTATGTCATTCTTTATATAACTAGTAAATCATATCATTTCACATAGATTTGAAAGTTAGCATCCAAAGCTTAAACTTTAATTTTTATAGAAGAAGAACTCATTTAGCAGCACTTGATATCATTAATATATGGGCCAAAACTTAGGGCAGGAATTTGTGCTAAAGTCAACATAGTTTATATTCTATTCAGTAAACCTTTAAATGATCAAATGGTTCCTTCTTTGGAAAAGAGGACATGGGTAACATCTTCTGTACTGACTTGAGGAAACTTAAATATGATACATGAAAATATAGTAAGGAAAAAGATATCAAAAATTCATTTGGTACCATTATCATGCCATTTTAATCAACACACATCATGCTTATGATCAATAATTGAATGGAAAGTGTCTTTCATCTTCTAAAACATAACTGCTGTAAGAATTAATAAGCAGGTTCTCTAAGTGCAGAAAGTATTCAGGAATTCTTTCTGCAAGAGCACACCCTCATCCAATCCAGAAGCTCACAAAATTTCACCCACCCCAGTCCTGAGTTCTTTTGGAAATCACCCACCCACTCTACTATTAAGAAACCACTCTACTATTAAGACACCTGAAAACACGTATCTTAAACCCTGTCATCTCACAGCAGCTTATTCTTTGGTTGTTTCCTATGGAGGTTTCCTGTGCAGGAGCTGTGGCTTGTAATTTACAACAGCCCCCAAAGCACCCATATCATCTTAATAGAAGTACAATAAATAAAATAACAAAACAGCCTTGCTCCTATAAAATCCTTGTCTCCCCTGTGGAATACCAACTGATCCTCCTCTCCATGGCAATCTACTCTGCGTGCAACAGCCAAGGTTTTTGTTTGTTTTGTGTGTGTGTGTGTGTATATATACACACACACATACATACAAAAAAATTACATCAACTAGCTTAACTGTTGGAATTCCTTTGAAGTTCCTATACTGCACTTAAATCCATGTTGTTGTCCATGACCTACAAGGCCTTATGTTACCTTCCCTAAGCTTACCTTGTGCCAGCTGGTTTCTCCCACGCTCACTGCACTGCAGGTTCTAGCCTTCTGTCCATTCCAGATTGGGCCAAATCTGATTCCTCCACACCGCCTCTCCACTTGATTCCCCTCTGCCTGGAACTCTGCTCTTCTGGCTCTTTTCCTGTTTGCCTTCTTTCCTTTCTGGCTCAGCTTAAAAGGCACCTTCTCAGACAATCCTTTCTAAAGTAAGTTTCTCCTCCCATTTTTCTCTATCACAGTCCTTTGTTTCTTTCCTGTAAAGATTTTATGTGTTTACTCATTTATTGGCTAACATTCTTAGTAATGGCAACTCTGCGAGCGCAGGAAATCTGTCTTCATCACAGTGCCTGGGATTTGTTCGCCGCTCAATAAATATTTGATGCATGAATAAATGAATGAATGGCTTCTTAGAATCAGAGCTACACATGCACACACACGTATATGCATATACCCTTTGCTTGGACAGACTTGTTTTCTTTCCCTGTTTTGTATCTGGGAGCACAGCTACAATCCCACAGGTAAATTTTTTTTCTGATATTGTTCTTTTTTCAGCATGAATCTATTAATAATCAAACCAAATTATTCAGGAACTGCACAGAAGGTAATTTCTTCTCCAATGCACACAGGACCAAAGGGTGGGGGAAAATCAAGCTACTGAAAATTTCCTTCCCTTGCAGACTTTTAAACTGCTAATCAGCACAAGCAGCTTGTAGCAGACTGAGCACAAAAGGTTGCTGAAATAGCACATAACTAATTCCAGGTGATTTAATATCTTATGTTGCCTTAGTGAAAATATTGACAAAGAAGAACCATAAGATTTGGAGTTTTTCTGCACTGCTGAATTCAGTGTTAGCTTGTGAGCCTCTATCATGGCATTTCCATAAATCAGCATTGCTTAAGGAAGTAAGTCTGGGTGTGCCATCCAGAAACCACTGCCAAAATGGACGAATGCTAGTCTTTCAGTTGTGACCGGCCATATTTAGCAGCCTTTCCTAAAAATGTAGAGTTCACTTTGGCCATGGCATCGTATGCCTACGGAAGAAATAAGTCTACCAAATATATTGCCAGTACCCATGGGCAATTGGCAGTGAGAGGAGAAATTTGAAGTTCAGATACTTTTGGTAAAGCCACATCTCACACAAGACATATGGAAGCACAGACTTTTTTTTAATACACAGGGTTGGTGTAGAATTGACTCTCCTAGGGTTCAAAGGCTATTCTTTCCTTCATAAAAGTATTCTGGTACAATGTTTCAGAATTAATTCTCAGCTTTATGAAAGAAAATGTTCATTTTAATTATTCTGATCACATTAAAAAGAATACACAAAATTGAAGACACTTTTTCAATTATCATATAAGAAAGTCAAAGTTAAAATCACAAGACAACAAAAAGGAAAGAGAAAACTGTAATATTTAGAATTATTCTGTTAAACACTCTTCAAGATATAGTTTCTGGATTTTTGAACCCAAACTGCAAATACTAGTAAGTCAATTTCCCCCACAGCACTTCAATTTAAAATTGTACCATCTAGACATCAGTTTCAAAATACTATCTGATTAGTCTTATCCCTTTGAAAGACAGTGGTATTTTTTACACATCATTTTTGTTTACATTTTTGCCATATTTTGGGAGCTAGGTTTGTATCTTGTTTTCTTATATTTAAAATATTCCTAATAACATATGTATTCTAACTCAGAATATTCATTATGCCAGTTTCCAATGGTTTAGGCTGGCAGTTGGCAAATCTGATGAAACTGACTGATTTGTGGAACTAGTAAATAAAAAACACTAGTGGAAATGCTGAAAGTGAAAAAAATTCAGAAATCACAAAATGGTAAACTCAGAAATAAATTTCACTATCGAATCATTCAAAAGATACAATGTACCTTTCCCAAAAGTGAGGCTGTAAAGCTCTTGAAAGAGCTACTTCAATGCACAGAGCCATTTTATATTTAATCACCTAGCATGCAGCCAAGAAATAGATGTCACTTTGTGCTGCAAAAAAAAAAAAAGAGCAAACTCATGACAATTTTTGAATTTTGTTGTTCATTGATACACAATAAGTATACATACCTATGGAGTACATCATAATGATTGGATATATGTATACACTGGCTTTAGCATAACCATCTCCTGAAACATTATTTCTTTGTGGTGAGCACTCAAGATCCGCTCTTATAGTGATTTTGAAATACAAGCTATAATACTGTTTACTATAGTATTGTAATGTATTACAGTACTTGTAAAGTATCGCAGTGTATAGGGATACATTATAGAACATCAGAACTTGTTTCTCCTATCTAACTGTAATTTTATGCCATTGACCACTTTCTTCCTATCCTCCCCTCCTTGATACATTCCAGATTCACTAATAACTCTGTACTTTTGTGACATCAGCTTTTTCAGACTCCACAAATGAGTGAGAATATGGGATATTTGTGTTTCTGTGCCTTGCTTATTTCACTTAGCATATTGTCCTCTAGATTCATCCATGTTACCACAGTGACAGGATTTCATTATTGTTATGGCTGAGTACTATTCAATTGTGTACATATACACCACATTCTCTTTATCTATTCATCTGTTGATGGACACTTAGGTTGATTCCATATCTTGGCAGTAAATAATGCTGCAATCAACATGGGAATCTCTTCAACATAGTATCTCTTCAACATACTACTTTCAGGTTTTCATTTTGCTAATATGAGAAAGCATAGCTTGAGATAATGGATTCAACACAAATGATGCGATGAAGATTTGCAAAAGAGCAGTTATGTGTGTATGTGTGCGTGTGCACATGCTAGGCATTTAAATTCTCTGCTTTATAATCTCTAAATTATGCCTTGTCACGGTTATCTCATTAGGCATACATAATTAATCTTTGCAAGGAATAATTCCAGAAGACAGAGTTATAATATTTCACATCACTGTAACTATTGCTTTATGCTCTCTCATAACATGAAGACTTATTCCTATTGAACTTTTAATAAGTTATATCTTCTGTATTTGTAGATATAAGTGAAAAATCTACAGCACTCATAGAAAGGGATACATTATATAAAGGCTATTAGAAGCAAGGACATCTACTACTAATTAATACCAAGGGTATTCATGTCTATCTTTCTAAAAAGTGAAGTTTCTTAAAATCATAAACTTAATTAAAATGCAATGTGTAAAATAGATGTAACAAGTCAATTATTTAAGCATTTTCATGGCCAATAAGAAAATAATATTGATAATGTAACATGTAACACTGATGTCTCTTAAAAATGTAGGAAACATTTTCACTCAAAAAATGTAGGAAGATTACATGAATACAAGAGTTAAAGGAATCTGATATTTCATAGTCAGATCCTAATATTTGAAGTCCTTATTATTACTTTTCTCTTTTTTGTTTCACATGCATATTATGCCTAGAGAATAGCCTTACCTGATCTCCTAGGACTGAAAACCAGGCCCTAGAAGGGATGAGTGGATGGAGTTAGCAGTACTCTGAAATGTAGAGAAGAAATTAACCAAGCTGAAAAGTAAGGAAGGAGCTCTGTTTTTCTGCTGGGATCAGCTAATTTCTTGGTCATCTCACAATTGAAAAGCACTTCAATAGATTATTGGCACCAAAGAGCCCTATGATTATGCTGGATATCACCGCCCCCCTCAATCTTTCTGCGAAGGAATTAAGCAAACATTAGGTTGACTCCCCAAATGTAGTTACGGTAAAGGTATCCATATTCCACCTATGTTTGGCTTTCTCTAACGTGACTCAAATTAGGGAGGCTTCTTGTTTTATAATATGTGAGGAAGCCTTTCAGAACTTGAGCCAGGTATTCAAATCACAGTTTTTCACATCAGAAAGTTTTCTCAAATGGTGCTAGATTATGGATATGTGGAAAATATTGCTAAAAATTAATTGCTCATTAAATTGGGATTGAACACTTATTTTGCTTCGGAGACATAATCATTGCAACGGAATGCCTTCTTTGAAACGCAATTTCTTTTTTATCTTCCAAATTCTACCTCTTTCCTAATAACTTTTGACAGTGCACAAGCTGGAAATAATCTTTCTCTATTTTAACCTCCCATAATACATTATCTATACATTCCCATGGCATTTTTCATCCTCTATTTTGCATTATACTTGAGTGAGTTCTTTAATTAGATTGGAGGCTCACAACATTTTGAGAGTTCCAGACAGCAGAAAAGGCATTTAGGTCTATTTTAATATTTTATGGGCATATACTCAATGGTAACAGTAAGCAACTTCAGGCCAGAAACTGTATCTTTTTCATCCTGGAATTCATCTATCCAGTAGTGATTTTCACTCAGCAGGAACATCATAAATTTTCATTTAATGTTCAAATGTGGGAACAAAACTGGAGAAACAAAGAGGAGGAGCATGATGAATTTTTCTTAGGGGTGGTTATACCCTCCTCGAGTTGGGCTGCATCTCCTTGAACAGTCTGGCAGTCCTGAGATGATCCTAGATGTGTTCTGAGCAGGACATAGGTGAACGCATCATGGGAATTGCATTCCCTGTGAATTATTTTTCAATCCTTACTACAAAAAGTTGAAAGTCTCAAGTAGGTGTTAATAGAACATTAATAACAATTTAACTTTTCCAATATCCCTATTTTATAAGAGAGCAGGATTCAAGCCCAGAGTCTGGGGCAGGCAAAAATACCTAAAATGCAGTGACTTCAGGTTGCTTTCATCAATCATAGTAACGTTTGCTGTTACTTTTCGTTGTTTGCCACTGACACTGCTGTTTCGTTTAAGGTAATAAAATAAAACCTTCATTTTAAGTTAGTGTATTTTTTTAATAAGCCAGTTAAAATCTTAAGTGAATTAGAAGTTGGCACAAAGATATGACACAAGTATTGAAGATGGTGAGTTTAGGGGAATGTCTTCTCAGAGAATTGGAGACTGTCAAATGGCTGGCCGTCTTAAGAAGAAAGGACAGCAGGAACTGTGTGTGAAAAGACAGGAGCTTTGAGAAGACAGGAGCAGTGAGCTGTCGAGTCAAAGGAGAGGGTCTCTAAGGATACAGGGACGGAGAGGGGAATAATGAAGGCTGAGTCCAGCTGAAAGTGGAAACGAAGTGTGACAGTTACTTGGCCTGCAAAGCAGTAGGGAGCCAGGGGAAATTTTCAGGAAGTAAGTGACATCATGGTCAAAGTGACAAGCAAGAAAGGGGAATTTAGCAGTGACATTTAGATCTTATTGGAGAAGAATGACTATACAAGGCAGAAATCCAGTGAAGGAAAGGTTGCAGGGGTCTAGTGATTAGAAGGTTGAACAAGGAATTTTCCAGAATGGTTAGTGAAGAAATAAATCTCAGTGTATTGAGGGGAAAGTTGAAGCAGGCTTTGTGGTAGTGTAAAAGCAGAGAAAGGACATACGTAGAGTATAGGAAATGGTAAATGGCTAAAGCAAGACAGTTCACCAGTCTTGCTTTATTGCCTGGTCATAATAAAAATGTATTATGCTATATAAAAATAGGCTATGGAAAAATCTACGCGCTTGGGTTCCAGTACCCCCAACAAGTTATTTTAAATGCAAACTCATTGTAGAAACCTCAATTTACTACCATCCTTCTCAGTTCATTCTCACCACCAGCCTCTACCACTCTGCATTTGTTTTCCTGAAATCTAAAACAGCAGAATTTAACATATATAACATTTTAGGTTATGTCATGTAAAAATGAAACTTGTCCAGAAGATTGAATTTTCTGAATAAGAAACTTTTTATCGGTGGCTACATGACTTGTCATAAAATAACTTAAGACAAAATTGGACATCCAAGTTTCAGTTCCACTCCCACACATTTGTTCCATTGGTTCCACTGAACTTCACTGAACAAGACTAATACCTATCTTGCTTAAATAGCTAGTTACTACAGGTATCAAATTAAATAATATATAGACATTATATCTTTCATTCAAAAGCAATTTATAGCATTACCAGTATAGAACTAAATTCATCATAGCACAGCATTTTTTGGTTGTGTATATCGCATTTTGCCTGTTGAAGTGTTTTTGAATTATGAAAAATATAGTGCAATGCTCTATAAGTGCTTTTTGGCAAGACTGTGGGGGGAAAACACCTACTCATGTCTATCAGAAGGATGGGATAATGCTTCAGAGGCAGAGGAATGATAGTGTGTATGGTTCCCAAGGGCAGAGAGAAAAATGGTCAAGCCACAGAAGGAAGAATGTGATGGTAGGATCTGGAGAAACAGAGAAGTAGAAGCAATGAGAGCACAAACTGAACTCAAGCCAGACATGGCAGTAGTTCTTCATCCACTTTCAGAGAGCATTTGGAGAGGAATAAGCAGCTCAAGAAAGCTCCACTGCTGTCTATCCTCACCATGCACCCTGCTCTGTGCTCTCCTAACACTACAGGAAGATCTGAGAATAATGGTACCAGCCACGTGCTAGTCTTCGTTCCATTATAGTCATACTTTTGAGAGTTATAGGTATAGGATCTCTGCAGCCTGATGTATCATCATTATTTCAGGACACAAAGCCTGCTTCCTTTTCCATCTGTGGCTGTAATCAATAAATAGAAGGAAATGCAGGAGCTGTTTTCTCTCCCTCCTCAAGAGTGAAGCCTTAAGTAATCTAGTCAATTCCTTGTTTCCGGACATTTGGGGTTCACCATGTCTTCATTCTGCTGAGATACTACTGGTTCTCTTAAACCCAAGTACTTCCCAGATAAAAGGAAAAGAGTAAGGATAAACCTAAATAGATCAGAGGAGAAAAGCATCAGAAAAGCCCACTCTGCTAAAGAATCTTAGCCAACAATGTTCACAGCCAACTGGACGCCTCCTTCCTCTCACTTTTATTCTCTCTCCAGACAAAATCAGGGCACTTCAGCCTTGCCAAAGTTGACTCTCACATCACTCTTCTTTCTCACAGTCATGTGGGTCTAAGATCTCTAGGAAGTGTAGGGAGGGGCAAAGAAGTGTTCCCTTGGAGCAGAGGGCTCCATATTTTTTCCCTCTTTGTAAGCAGTCATAGGGTGAGTGAAGGGTATATCACAATGGGTTTAATAACTTTGTTAATTAGCATGTCTTTCTTAATTAGTATTTCTTGCTACCTTGTCTACTAGAAGTTGGATGTGAGCTTCCTTCAAATCTGAACTGTCTGAGGACTAGCCTTTAAGTTTCCAAGTTAGATTCTTAAAGCCCGGAGTCATTGTGTGAAAAGTTCAGTGACATTTCTGGAAGGACCAGGAGAGAGGCCCTGTGACTTCTTGGACACAAAGACGGGCCCAGCTGAGCTCAGCCCTCCTTGCCACTGCATTAGTCATGTGAGGGAAAGCCATTCTGGGGCCACCAGCCCACCGCAGTCACTCTCTGAACACCACCATATGACCTCAGTTGTCATCAAATGGAGCAGAAAAAATCACTCAGTGGAGTCCTGCCTAAATTTCTGACCTACAATTCATGAGATTTCATAAAATGTCTGTTGTTTGAAGTTACTGTTTAAAGATATGAGTTAGTTTGCCATTCAATAATAGGTAAGTGGAACAACATGCCTTCACATTTTACACAAACTGTTACTTTGCTACATTTCAGAATATTTTTCATCATTTCTCCTCTTAGCTACACACAAACTTTCAGGTACTTTTCTTCCCAATAACAAACAGCTTGTGTATATTCCTACAGATACCCCAAGAATCTCATATGCAAAACACATATCTACTGAGGTCTTAAACAGTTTTAAGCCTTATGGTGAATTCCCCATACACAATTAAACAAAACAAATGATGAAAATAGCATGAGCTCAACTTCAAAAGTCAATGGAATGGTGATGGTACTTACAAAACAGTCTCCCTAAGTGATAGTAGTAAAAAGTATACTCTGTGGCAAACTTAGAATGGGCAATACCAAATCCTATCTGTAAACAACAGCACCTACCTTGGATCATTATTAGTGCATTGTTTGTGAAAGAAACCCTTTAAAAGATTTGGGTTCTGTTCAAAGAGAACACTTGAACACAGGGTGGGGAACATCACATACCAGGGCCTGTCATGGGGTGGGGGTGGAAGGGGGAGGGACAGCATTAGGAGATATACCTAATGTAGATGAAGAGTTAATGGGTGCAGCACATCAACATAGCACATGTATACATATGTAACAAATCTGCACATTGTGCATATGTACCCTAGAACTTAAAGTATAATAATAATAATAATAAAAGATTTGGGTTCTGTTAAGAATTTGTATTTAACATTATTGAACAACTAGACCACTAGGAAGGATTGGTTCAATACGATTTTCAGATAAATGATCTGTACTCCTATAGGTGGTATGTCAATTTATTTTTCATTTTAAACTACTTTATAATTTCTTAATGACTCAAGATCACCCATATAGTCATTTCTGAGTTGTCTTTTTCTAGTCTTTCTATCCCTCTCCCTTGCTGAAGAAATACTCGATGTAACTTCTTTTGTCTTAGAATGAATTTGCAAAATTTCTCTCATCTGCTCCAACTTGCAGTTTATACTTTGTCATCTGCTAAAATAATATAATTATGAATATTAGAATGGTTCTAAATTAAGAGCAAATACTCTCTGAATGAAGAAGCTCTTTCCATAATCAAGTGTTTATATTTTAGTGAATTTTTGCTAAGAAAGAGATCTAGGATGGTCTGAGGCTTCTTTTGTTCAACTATTAGATATTGGCCTAGCATTTGAATACCTTAAGTAGCTGTTGAAA
This sequence comes from Trachypithecus francoisi, assembly GCF_009764315.1. Taxonomy (NCBI): domain Eukaryota; kingdom Metazoa; phylum Chordata; class Mammalia; order Primates; family Cercopithecidae; genus Trachypithecus; species Trachypithecus francoisi. The sequence continues at coordinate 43,850,406 of NW_022681453.1, read as the reverse complement.
GCTGAGATATCTCATGGTAGTCATTTATTTACTTTATATATTTTTTTGTTATTTTTATTTGCAGTACCAAAATGGCATCAAAGGAAAATGAGCACTGTCTTGGCAATATGTGAGAAATATTTACACCACCCTGTACCATCTGATATTTTAGGACATCTGTATAGATCAAAATAAATCAGATTGAATGGATTTAATATCATATATTGATAACAATAATTACTAACTACAAAACTACCCTAATTCAAGGTCTTCAGTTTTATTTTTTAATATTTTTGGACATTGGATAGCTGCAGAATTACCTCCATTTTCCACTTCAGTTTTAGGAGTAAGTTGTGAATCCCACCCTCATGCAGGTACACACATTAAACCACCCAAATAAACCAGTTTCATTAATGGTACCATATTCAAATAACCAAAGGGATACTGGAATGCAATCTTCAAAGATAATAAACTACAATGTAAATCTGGTTGAATAAAGGCCAAGAACTAAGCCTTATGTTCCCTTCATAAGGCACAGAAACAAAAGTGTAGCCCAACTAGTCTCCCACTGAGGATATAGTCTAGCTTTCTGCTGAGACAATCAAACAACCCAAACCTAGTATTTCAATGAACTTGGGAAATGATGACACACACTTTTCTGTCTCTCCTTGACAGTTCTGAATTTGGAGGGGCAAAGGAAATGGAAGGCATGCTTAATTGAGGCAGTAAATACTAGGCTGTGGCAGATTGTTTTACTGTTAAATACAGTAATGGGTTTTTAATGGCTGTTGTCCAAAATTACACTGCAGAAAAAAATGGTTTATTAGTAATAATAATAGCTGGCACCTTAATCTTCAAAGCACTTTACAAATATTAGCTCATTAATCCTCCAACTGCCACTGGGAGGCAGCAGTAAATGTTTCTTTCCTCAGTTTACAGCTGGTGAAACAGGAAAACAGAAGCTCATAACAAGTTTTCAAAAGAAGATTTTGTGTATGGAGATCAATTTCTGATCTAAACCACTCATATCAGTTTTTATAATTGATTGGATGGCATTCACTCTGATGACTGCCAGCCCTTTTTTGGAGGGGACAGTGATTAAGGTCAAATCCAATTTATTTGAACTTGGCTCAGAAGTATGTATGAGTTGCACCTGAATTGCTCAATGCTTGGTCCTTTAATGTTATTTCAAGCATATCAATTGTGTTCAAAATCTATTCAGCCCAAATCAATTACATGCAGAAACTTGTATGCATGGGAAGAGCAGACTGTTGAGACCCCTTGAGATTTGCTCCTCTGAGAATTGCTAGAGGTCATGAAGCAAAATGGGGTCAAGGTCAAATTTAAAAAGGCTTGTTTTCGCTATCTTATCCATTCACTCAGATCTTCTTTATAGAAAATAGTATATGTCCTCAAATTAGTGAACAATAACAAATAACCCAATATAGCCTATTATTCATGCAAATATAGGTGATAAATATTAAAATTGTTATTATTTGTCTATATGTTTACCCTTGTGGCCAATGTTTTCAGTTTTTTGCCATTGTATAATGCCTTAAACATTCTTTACATCTTTAAATCCAATTTTAATCCAATGCATGAATTCTCCACTATGTCATCAGATGCATTTAATAGATTTAAAAAAATTGTTGAATTTACAACACAGAAATAAACGTACTTCTTGAGAAGCCAAGCTGTGTATTCCAGAGCAGCAAGTATGGGTCAAACAAAAGCTTTATAGAAAATCCATTGTGTATAATCCAAGGAAGTGGGATCTCCTGTCTAGTCAAAGCAGGAAACAAACTTATTCTTGCCGCTTTCTAGTACACAAAAAGGAGCCTTTTGGAGCCACTCAGCATCTGAGAATGCTATTTATATTATGCATATTTTAAAATACATGAACATTTGCTTGTAAATATCCCAAACAAAAAAGTCAAAAACCTCTTAAAACTCCCAAATATATTGGCTGTGCCTGAAATAGAGTTGCCTTTTTTCCTTCCAAAGCCTTATCTTCATTGACAGCTGCTAATAAAGACAGTGCCATCATTATGGTTGGTGTCATTTTCAAGCCATTTTCAAGAACAGCAAGGCTGAGATATGGCATCTGCCATTGCCAACAATTTCTATTTTAATCTGGAATAGCAGATACTCACACCTTTGTGGAAATGCCAACCATGAAATGCAATTGGTTACATATAACACCCAGAAGTGAGGGAAATTCATGAGTATTCATATTATAGAGTATCAGAAACCTTTATGCCAAGAAATAAAAAATGATAATGAGGGTAAAGTTTCATTTGTACATATAATGATGCCCAGGGTCTGGTGCAGGAAGAGTCAGAGCATCGAATGCTTGTATGACTTGATTTTGGAGAGAACACAAATGTCTTCTTCCTGTAACCTCCAACTCCTGGGATCAAATGATCCTCCCACCTCAGCCTCCCAAGTAGCTGGGACTATAGGCATGTCCAACCACACCGAGCTAATTTTTATTTTAATTTATTTATATATTTTTTTGTAGACATGGAGTCTTGCTATGTTGCTGGTCTTGAACTCCTGACCTCAAGGGATCCTCCAGTCTCCGCCTCCCAAAGTTGCATTAAGGTGGTTTTGTTTGTTTGTTTGTTTGTTTTGAGACAGAGTCTCCCTCCATCACCCAGAGTGGAGTGCTGTGGTGTGATCTAGGCTCACTGCAACTTCCGCCTCCCGGGTTCAAGTGATTCTCTTGCCTCAGCCTCCTGAGTAGCTGGATTACAGGCATGCCACCATGCGCAGCTAATTTTTGTATTTTTAGTAGAGACGAGGTTTCACCATGTTGGCCAGACTGGCCTCCAACTCCTGACATCAAGTGATCCACCTGTCTCAGCCTCCCAAAGTGCTGGGATTACAGGCTTATACCACCATGCCTGGCAGTTTTTAAAATCTCATATTAAATGCCACTATTCCTGGAATAGGTATGCATTATCATCTAATACCTCAGTAGGATTCCTTTATGTCTACTTTTCCACATATTTACCTGGGATAATGGGACACAGAACAGGTAAGTTTGGATGGACAACAGGAAAGAGTGTTAGTCCATAGTGAAGACCATAGCTGGAGAATCCTGCTAATCAAGGGGGCACTGCTGGGGTTGGAAATCAGACACTTCTGAGTTTGAATTCTGACTCTGGCAAGACATACTGTGTGACATTGGACAAGGGCCCTTTTGTGTCTGCATGACCCAGCTTACAATGAGTGTTATGATAATAGTACTTTCCTCAAATCACTGATGTGGGGATTGCAAAACACATAATAAACACTTGATAAATGATCAATGGTGGCTATTTAAGTATCTGCCTGGCACAGTTTCAGTCCTGTCTCTAGCAGAAAGTGGTGATCAATAAAAGCTTTTTATAATGACTGGTCACAATGCCTCATAGGACATACACACACACACACACACAAGAACATGTATCATAGAATTCAGGATGCTTTGGAAAAGTCTATCTCCCTATCTTTGTCCGGGACTACATTCAACCCTCAAAATACAACTTGTAACATTTTCAATCTTTCCCCTAGGCAACTCTCCATTTATACAGTGACTCTAGATTTCCTTAAAAAAAAAATTCACCATCAGTTATATAATGTTGCTCTTTTCTTCCATAGAGGAAATCTGGGCTGCTAATGGTGGCTCATGCCTGTAATCCCAGTACTTTGCAAGGGGGAGGTGGGAGAATCACCTAAGGCCAGGAGTTTGAAACCAGCCTGGACAACATAGTGAAACCTCATCTTTACAAAAAAATTTTAAAAATTAGCCAGGCATGATGGTGTCTGCCTGTGGTCCCAGCACTTTGAGAGGCTTAGGTGAGAGGATAACTTGAGCCCAGGAGTTACAGGTTGCAGTGAGCCAAGACTGTACCACTGCACTCTGGCCTGGGCAACAGAACAACAAAGAAAAAGAAAGAAAAAAGAAAGAAAGAGAGAAAGAGAGAAAGAAAGAGAGAAAGAGAGAGAAAGAGAGAAAGAGAGAGAAAAAGAGAAAGAGAGAAAGAGAGAGAAAAAGAGAGAAAGAGAGAGGAAGGAAGGAAGGAAGAAGGAAGGAAGGAAGGAGGAAGGAAGGAAGGCGAAAAGAAAAGAAGGAAAGAAGAAAGGAAGGAAAAACCTGAGCAATAGAGTGGGCTATGAACTGGGTTACAAATTAGGGTATCTAAAATTTAATTGTAATTGTCACTACTGTAGGCAGTGTGGTGAAATAGTGAAGTTCACTATTTGATCTTGCATCAGTTTTTTTCATCTATGAAATGGGCTAACAACCTGTTTCCTTTTGTTCACTATGTTATTGTAAAAGTCAAATGAGATGACATGGAAAAATTTTCTGAAAAGCATAAAGCACTCAAATAATGCAAGATATTATGATTTTTTTAAAATAGAAATCTTCAGAGGCAATCTTCTGAATGGATGGAAATGTAGCATCCAGTATCAGAGTCTATATTTATCTTCCCCCGAACCTTTTGCACATGAGATGTGTTATTTCATTTGAACATAACCAATATGTAAGGCATCCCATAATAAGCTAATATTCTGTCACTTTACAGTTTTTAGCAAGGTTTTCAATGCAATAAAAAATCAAATTTCCAACAACTTTAACAGCAACAGATCACAAAAATCCCCACATTCCTTTTATCCCCTTACATTCTATTACTCTGGGAAACACATTGCTTAGTCCCTGGAAATAAAAATTCCTCACATTATGATGCAAACAGTGCATCCTGGCATCCTGGTCTATTCCTTCATCGTCCTTGTCCTGATACAACTATATCAAAGAAGAAGAATACTTCCTCCAAAGATCCACGCATCCAGGTTACATGAGTTTCAGCTGCCAGACTGACATTTGAGGGCATCTCCACTTTCCCAGGCATCATAACTACAATCCCTCCAAGTAGAATCACCACTTACAGCAAAAGCTTTTGTTAGGGAGGAACCTCTGCTAAAAATGCAAACCCGTTACCATAGAAGCTGGAATACATCTTTTACATTATTGTGTCTGCTATGTCAGCTCTCATCTTAGAAAACATACATAATGCAACGAAATGGACAAATTTGTTTTGAAGTTTAGAAGTCTCAGCTGAAACACACCACTGAATATGAGCATGCCCACCTCGGGCAATGAAAGAAAGGAGAAGAAAGGAATGACAAAGAAAAAGTGGTGAAGATTCTCCTGAAGACAAACTTACTGATTCCCTACTTCGTACTGTTTTTGTCAATTCCAGCTTTTGCCTTCCGCATTACTCACGCTCCACAAATGTAAAGCCTTCAAGATGTGCTAGCTATTCCTCATGTACTTCCCAGATTCAGACCCCTTTTCTGTTTTCCTCCATCCTGCTCTGCTCTGGGAGAACTGACCTCCACAAACCACTTAATAGGCTCCCTTGCTCTCTTACTGCCTTGCTCAAGAAGCAACTGGAAATCTTGGGGCAGAAGCAGAGCACTGTCTTGTGATTTGACAGTAGTTATGTTCCTCTACCAAAAGCCATAGGTCCTACTTCACAGCCCTCTCCCAGAGCTACTGCTCCCACTTCCTTCCAGGAACTTCACCTTCCCATTGTCCCTGCAGGACAAGGGGCAGTAACAGCTCCAGATGTGCTTCAGCAGCCCTTGTGGGCTTCCCCAATCCCATCCAAAGAGATGTGGGCCCATCTTTAAGGTCCCTTAATTACCCCTTTGGAGTATGATCTACATAAAAGAACGGGACAAAGTGAAAGTGAGAGGAAGCCATGTTTTACCCAGCGAAGACATGTCTTTCAAGAACATCAAGGGGACAAACCACTCAGTTCTAGCCTGTGGCATTCTGCCACCTGGACATTCAGGTCCAATACCTGGACATTCAGGTCCAATACTGTGAGGACATCAAGCCTTTTAAGATAAGCCAGAAATATAAATGTTACATGAAATCTCCACTATTTAAATGTTGGCTGAAATTTGTCTTCAACATTCTTTGGGCCAAATGAAATATTTATACAAGCTGGGTTCAAAGTCCAAGGGACATTGGTTTGGATCCTATATAGACTATGGTGCCTCTTCTTAGAAAGTAAAAAAAAAATCTGTTTTTCTTTACACTGCACAATTATAACCAAAAAAGGATGAAAGTCTCATTTTTACAGCTTTTTCTTACACAGTACTTTAGTCCAAAAACAATAACTCCCCCTACCTCATTGGAAATCTGCAGGCAAAACAGAGAAATATTCAAAACCCCAAAGTCACAGGAATCTTGTTATGTGGGCCTGTTCTAAATGTATGAATCTAGTCAAATCATTTAATTTCAGTGTAGCTCACTCCATTCATCTGCAAAATCAGGATAATTACTTCTTTCCTACCATCTTCACAGAGACATTTGGTTGAAAAATGAAATTATACACAGTAAATGAAAAGCACATTTGAGATCTTCAGAGAATAAAGTGCTATTTAAACCAAGAAGATTAGTAAGAAAAACCTCACAAGTTTGCCAAAGCATTTTCTTTCAGCCACATTTCATGACACCAAGGTAACTGTGAACCAATGCCTTAGCCCAACACGGTCTTATGGAAGATGTACACAGATCTAAGGTATGGTTCTCAACTGTGATGGCACATTAGGGTGTGTTAGAATCTCATTAGAAGTTTTCAAAAATCCAGATTCCTAGTCACCATCCACAGAGATTGTAATTGAATTGATTTGTGTTGGCAGTTTTAAAGAACTCTCCAGATGATTCTAATTTTAGCCAAGCCTAAGAACACCTATTGAGAAAACCTTTTAAATATGTGAAACAATCATTACTGGTATATGCACATATAATTAATGCAGGAATCAACAGTTTCCCATTTGACACCACCATTGATCATGGCTCACACTTATTCACATACACAGTGATACACACACACACAGATACACTCTGTCCCTCTATCTTTGTTCATTCACATACTGAGCATGATATAGAAGAATAATTATCACTACAATAAAAAACCAAAATTTATTGAGCACTTAATAAGTGCTACTAAGCTGTCTCCATAGACTGCCCCATTCAATGTCCACAATAGCTAGGTATGACTATTTCCCCATTTCTACAGAAGAAATTAGTCTTAGAGAGGTCAAAATGACTAAGCTAGTGCCACACACCTGCAAGCTGACAGACTTAGATTTTGAGCCCCGGCAGCCTGACTTTTATAACCAGGGCACGTAACCACCACACCAGTTTGCTTCCCGCTGTGTCAGACACTTGAAGAGTTTACGAGATGCATAAAAGGAAAAGTGTGCCCTCAAGGAGTTTACAATCTGAGAAGGGAATTGTGATGCACACTAAAGTTCATAGGTTGTATAGGAAAATGGCACAATTGTAGTCCCTGGAGTTAGGAAGAGGTAAATCAGAAGATGGGCAACAGAGCTCCTACTTCCACAACTATAGGGGAAATAAGATGTAAACAAACATTAGAAGGGAGAATGTTATAAGACTACCAGGAGAAGAAACCCCGGTCAAAGCACAAAATATATTTATATATTGGCCAAGTTCAATGCATTTATTATTCTTATCATCATCTGCAGTATCATTTGAATCAGATATTTATGCCCACCCTAAATTTACCACATTGTCAGTTCAATTAGCAAACTATGAATTTTGAGAATTCATCTCACCTCAAACTGCAGTTGTGATTCTTATTGAATTTATGTATATAAGCATCACACACACACACACACACACACAGTCACTCACACACACCCCTAATAATTTAACTTCCAAAGAGATATACAAGTTGTATTCTTCCGCTAGGAATAAATTATGTGAAAGTGAAGTCAACATTTCAGGGAAAAGCCTTAAAATTGAAAACAGAATATGTCCCTTTGTATTTTCATTATGTAAACATAATGAGAAGGTAAGCAGGATCATTTTTTATCCACAACACATAAAATCTCAATTAGTTATGGTCTATTTGTGCACTGACTTAAAACGTTCGTTAACAAAACAGAATTTTCTAGTTTACTGGATAAATATACCAGAAATTGCAGAATAATGTCAGGTTGCCAAGCAACCACAGCTCTACTCTACTTTGTGATCAATCCAACTCATTCATCGAGCTTCCTAACCCAGTGATACAGAATTCCAACCAATTTGTTTCTTGGGAAAATTATAGTGACTTTCAGTAACACAATAACACTTTTATTCTCAGAAGATAAACTTAAATCCCTTTTGATCAAAGGGATGTGTTAATTCATTATTCTCTACGTGGTGCTAATGAGAAAGCTATAATTAACTAACTACACTATTGCGACACACATAAAATAAACTGCAGTAATTAGTAATGTTTAAGGTGTTAAGCAGCCTCCCAAATTAGAAAATACAGAACCTTTCCTCAGATAAAGATGTACAGAAAAAAGGAAGCAGCATATCTAATTAAATTGAGAATTGTTTCCAGTCTCCCCCAAGGGGTGAGAGGAAAGGTATGTGATCACCAAAATGGAAGAGATTTCACTTTAATAGCAGAGAAAATGGCTCAATGCCAATTCTACTTGTAGGTAGACATAAAATGATAGCGAATAATGTAATCTTTTCTTTGAAAGAATGCTTAGCACAATATTTTTCCAGGAATGAATAGAAAGAATATTATGCTTTCACTCATTAGCTGTGTTAACTTAGCATATTGTATGTAAATCACCGTAATAATTGCATTCTCTTCAAAATGAATTAGTTAGAATGAAGCTGTAATCAAAATGCTCATAATTGAAAATATAGTATTCTCAATCTTGGTTTGAAAAAATAACAAGGAACACTGATTGAATCAGATAATACAGTACATCACTGAAAACAACCTTAGTAGAGAGATGTTCATTCTCTTGATTATACCTTTGCATTTCAATTAGGTCCCCAAATTCAGGACTCAACACCTCCCAATCTGTCATGTTTTTCAACTCTGGACTAACTTAAGTATTCCAAGTGTATTACTGCTAGATTTTTAGGGAAAATACAAAATGGTGAAAAGCTGATTTTATTGTTTCTAAAATACATTAGACTCTATTGCACTGTTGGCTGTCATAAATCAAAGGGCAAAATAATTTCCAATAAATGAAACATTTAATGCCAAAGCTCCTGGGAAACAATATGTAAATGATCACATGCATTTCAGACAAGCTGTCACACTAATTCCTCAAGGTACCTTTTAAAGATGACACATTCACGGTGAGGATGAGAGGGTTGTCTTGCAAAGTCAAACACTACTACCTGAAGTGATACTCTCAGTATTTCCTGACAATCATTCCTTCAAATCTGACACCATTAGTCCCCCATTATTACTTAATTTTCCTTTATCAGTTAAAAATACAAGAAGCTTAAATTAGTCTTGATCATTACCTCATTACCCTTATTTTTCTATAAAAATGAGTCAGGCTAAATTATTTCAACAAAGCAATTTTGGGGCAAATAACCTATCTTCAAAGATTTCAGACGCGACTATAAAATCAGGTTTCTATCCAGCAAACGTTTTTCTGGGTGAGCTCTATTTTATAAAGGTCACTAAGGATCTTTGTGATGGTGACATCTGTCAGGCTTTACTGGCCTCAAGTTCACCAAGAAATGCCTTTATTTTAATAATCAAATGATTTTAAAAATGTATTTAAAACCAATTCATGTAATGAGATGAATTAACTTAAATGTAATAAGTACAGTATGTGCAATATCAACTCCTCTTAGACCTACAGCTAGGCCCATGCAGTGTACAGTTTACTTATCAGCAGATAGATTGGAAGACCTATATAACCATGAGGAATCAATAAATATCTATAGCCTTTTCTTTAAAGAAAAGGATCCATAAGTCTACATTCAACAGATAACAATCTGGAAAACATATATTCATCATCATAGTCTTGTGCTGCAGTGAAGTGGGTATAAACATGCCCTTAAAGAGATTTTAATGAGCAGCCATAGTCAGTACTCACACCCATCCAGTAATAACTATTTGTCTCCATTGATTTTGCTCACAATATTCAGGAGCTTGCAAGGAATGATTATACACTACGTTCTGCCATTACTAAAGGTAAATCCACTGCAGCACTTAAGGCCGTAAAATGGAAAGCTGGGGTATACATAGGCTCTGTAACTAAGTTAAATTATGAAAGCCAAGTGGTGATCCCTCACAAAGAGACTGAAGTTAAGACAAATCCAACTGCAACATCTGCAGCTGAAAGAGAAACACGAAGATTTTTTTTTAAAGTGGGATAAACTTTTTATTTTCTTGTCACCAAAAGTTTCCCCAAAAAGCTTTCCAAGCTTCTCTCTCCATCAATATACTGAAAAGCCAACTTCACCAGCAGTTGATCAGTTTCTCTCTTCCAATCTGCTGCAAGTCAGATCTTTGTAGGAGTTGGACTGTGCAGTAAAAATATTCTTATTTTAATTAAGATTATTCTCCAAAATTAGAAAACGCAGAATTTTGACTTCAACGAAAATGTAGAGAAATGAGAATGCACCGTATGTAATTAAACTGAGAATTAACTAACAGTAATGCCATCGACACCAGTAACTAACTTTTGAGTGCTTATTATGCATCAGGCATGGTGTTAAATTACTTGTATCATCTCATTCCAGTCCTGCAACAACCCAATATAGAGGGTATTGATAATTTCCATATTATTGAGAAAGGGAAACTGAGGCACGTAGTTAAATGGCTAGTCCAAAGTGACACATCACAGTGATGGTGAAGCTGGAATTCGAAGCCACGTGGGCGCCCCTGGAGCCTCCTCCTAGAGTGAGCCAGGTGGCTCACCAGTTGCCCATCTCCATGCGCACGCGCAAATCTCCCCACCCACTCCGCGTTCCAGAGGGAGCGCGCCATCGCGCACGCGCCTGGCCAGCCAGCCCCTTGCTGGCTCTGGGGCTGCTCCGCGGCTCCCACGAGCGGGACTGGACCCCGGCGCCCTTCGAGGAGAGGCTGAGCCTGGGGTTCCTTCCCCGCCGGGGCCACCCAGCTGTGCCGACGCACACTTGCCCTCCGCCGCTGGCCTGCCACCCCGTCCCCTGCCCGCCTTCCCGAACCCGGCAGCCCCAACGCCCACCCTGCGCTCTACCCTGCGCGCCATCTGAGGCGGGGGTACCTGGGCTGCTCGGCTGCGGCTCCTCAGGCTGGTGGTTTTTCGCAGGAATTCCCCAGCACTGCCCCTGACTGAGAAAGTGTGGCTCGCAGCGAGCCCGGAGAGTGGGAACCGAGGGGCTGGCTTTCCCCAGCCTCCCGGCTCCAATCCCTGCTCTCCGAATTAATCACTTTCTCCGTGCTGCCTCCCCACGCACACTCACACTCAAAAAAAAAAAAAAAAAAAAAAAAAGCGAGAGAAAGAGAGAGGCACAAAGAGGAAGAAGGGACCATCCGTGACTGGCATCTCTAGCTCCCCGGGCTCCGCTACCAGGAGCCATGGCAACCAGGCCCCCGGTCTGCCCTCTCGCCCCCTCGGCGCTCTGGTGAGGTGGAGCTCTAGCCCCTCTCTGGTTTTTCGTGGCCCCCAACCTCACGACCCCGCGGTTCATTGATTCCCCTCTTCCAGGCTGGCGGCATTTTCGGAACCCCCCTGGGATCTAGAATCCTCTCCTGAGAGTAGGAGCCAGACAGGGGCAGTGGATTGGGAGGGGATCTGAGCTCCACACAGTAGGAGGTGTCCGGGGCGTGAGGGGCGTGGTGGGAGAGGCCGGCACTGACCCCCAAACTAGCTAGACCTCGGACCCCCACCCGAGAGAGGACGGGAATCTACAGGCGGATCTGGAATCCTCTTCAGAGAGTAGCGAGGGATGGGGTGGGAGAGGCTGGAAATAGGAGGATCAACCTACCGGCGACCAGCGGGAGAGAGTGGGACTTGGCGGATTCGGGAACCCGGTGTACTCCGTCCGACTGACCCCGATCGGTCCGAATCCAGCCTCGGTCACCCGGGGGCGGGGCTTGAAAAGGGGGTGTCTCTTCCCGGGTGAATGCTGAGGGACCTCGGACCACCCCCACTTCAGACAAGGAGCCCTGACTGCGCACCATTTCCTTTCCATAACGCGTTGACCCCCTCCTCCCGGGAGCAAACCCTTAACCCTTCCTCCATGGGAGACCCCCCCAGGGCTGGCATGAGAGATGCAAATTGACCCCCACCCCTGACACACCTGCGTCGCCTCCAGCGCGAGATCTGTCCGGTACCTCCCCTCGGGCAACTTCTCCCCCAAACTGGCTGAGAGCTGGGACAGGGACGGGCAGGGTCCAGTAAGCTCTGGGCCGATCCAAGGGAGTTTCTTGCCGGCCACTCCCCGCTGGTCCGCACCCGGGACTGCCCACGGAGGTCCCGCCTGTCCCCTCCCGCTGCTGGCGCTGGCCGCGGGAAGGCTGGACCTGTTCTGGCTTGCACCGAGATCCACGCCCTCCTGCCAGAGGCTGGCTCTCGCCTCTCCTCCCTTCCTCGATTCTGCGCCGCCACCCCTCACCCACGCCGCTTATTTTCCCTCCCTTTGCACATTCCCATGGGACAGGGAGAGTTACAGGCTTAAGACTTTATCTCATTGTGGAAAGCAAGAGACCAAGCCAAAAACTTTGGTCGTGGTTTTCAACATCTCTGGTCAAAAGAGGTAGGATCTCCGCTTGTTTATCTGCAAAAGCGACGTTTAAGAGAAACGCCCCCCGGCCCCCGGTGGTTTCACTCAGTTGATATTCCATACACAGGTCGCCAATCTGGTTTTCTCCCATCGCTGCATGTTAGAGGGGTGTGGTGCCATGTACGTATTAAAAATGATCTTGCTTTCCTTCATTTAAGGGCGTGGTGGGGCTTACTATTGAATTTACAAAATATGCTATAACCATCCGGTGTCAAATTGTGCATACACAAATTTGGAGACCTTCTACTATTTTTACAATTTTTGCCCTAATACAGAGTCCATAATTTTACCATATTGTTTCATAACGTTTTTCCTACTTATCCTTTATTAATTCACTATTAGAGAAGAAAGCCTTCTGTACTCATATTCAGTGCTAAAAGCCAGTTCTGATGCCTTATCAATCCACAAACACATAAAAATATTTTAGGATTCCAAAATTCATATGGAAAAATTACAATTTTTAGCACTATTTTTGATTTATATGCCACTTTAATTTTTTTTCCATTATGGTGGTATTTTCCAAAATTTTTACACAATACCACTTTTAAAAATTCTGTTGAATGCAAGTCCTCTTTGTTCGTAAGAGAATTATTGAGTTCTAATTTTTACTCCACTAAGGCTGTGAGATTGACCTTACAGCCTCGTTTTGTTCTCGTCTAGCTCATTGAACAATGAGGATATTTAGCTCCCCTCAGAGCTACCCTCAGAGTTGGATGCCACCACTGGGAGCAGCAAAAGCGAAGGCAACTCATGATTCTGTCTCAGAAGCAATCGAATTAAATATTTTGAAAATGAGTAAATGGACTTTTAAATTTTCGTCATCGCTAACCTTGGGGCCTGGATTCTGTCAGTTCGTGTGTGGGCACAATTCTTACTGACTGCTTTGGCAAATTGTGAATGCAAGTGAGGGCAGGATTTGTCCTAAGTTTAAATTGTACTGCTGGAGTGATTTTCTTTTGCCTGGGGCATCATTATTCACGTGGCATGTTTTCTAAAGTAGAAACAAAGATAGAATATTAAATAAAATTCCAACAGGGGGGAATACTCTGCCTGTAGCAAAGCATTTCCAAGGTCAAGGAACCACAAAAGAAAGACAAGCAAGCCAAGTTGGTCTCAGGAGTTTACCATCTTCTGGGTAAGCATTACCTGAGCATGGGACTCAGAACTCCTTTTTGGCCAGATGAACAGAGTACTCTTAAATATATAGCTCCTTCCTTCTTGGTGATTTGTTTGCTTGACAACAGAATTGTTATTTTAAAAACAAATATTTATTGAGCACCTACTATTTATCAATTACTGATCTGGGTGCTAGGGTACAGTAGGCAACTCAATAGACATGGCCAATTGCTTTTATAAAAAATCAAATACCCTCAAAATATATTAGACAATATCAAGCCACAATACCCCAAACAAGAAGATGGTCAGTTCTTAAATGCGAGTTTTTATTGAAAGGGTGATAACATACTTCTAAGCTTCTGACATTGCATATAAATGAAGAAAAAATAGCCACACATAGCTTATTAGGGACAGCAAGGAAGTCAGCATGTATGCAATACATGTTACCCTGGGCAACCAAATTTTAAGAAAGAAAAAAGGGAGGTAAGGAAAATGTAGGGAAGGAAAAAAGGGAGGAAGAAAGGAAGGAAGGAAGGAAAGAAAGAGAGAAAGAGAAAGGAAGGAAGGAAGGAAGGAAGGAAGGAAGGAAGGAAGGAAGGAAGGAAGGAAAGAAAGAAAGAGAAAGAAAGAGCAAGCAGGCAAATGATAAACCAAGAAAGGAAATAGTATTTTTTAAGGCAATGCAAAAGCAAGACAGATGACCTAAATTTCTACATCCAAGAAACACCTCATAGCTGTCATCTCCAAGGATGAGTTCATATTTTTGATACATTATCAAAAGCAAGCAACACATCTAGGCTTGCCTGGCCCAAGGAATTCACAACTCCACTGCTTGAGCTTCTAGTAAGGCTGGAACCAGAAGGCAGCCCCCAGCCACAGTGGATGCTTGCTAGAGGTACCTTCTGCTGCTGCTTTGGAACCTTCCTCTGGCTCCCATCCTACTGTCTGACACTTTGTTCAGATTCATTTCCCATTCAACATACAATCCTAATCTATCAGGCATCCCACAGTTGCACATAGGTGCTAGAGAAAGAACATATACTTATGAGTCACGAGGAAATTTGATTGCCTTAGCTTTGAAAGGTGTGAATTTTCTCTCTGATAATTGAGGAAGGCCATTTCAAAGGAAAATACTAATATCAAGTCACAAAAAAGGGGAGAAAAGGATACTATCATGAATAGAAGCAGAAGGTGAGAGAGATAGGCCAGTCATCTGGAAAAAGATAAAAGGTATTGAAAACTGGGGCATTTTTCGGCTTTTCCTGCTGATTTACTGCCTACCTCCCTCCTGAACCATCATTTGGTATCATTCCCAGAGCTAGGACCATTGAAGTCGTATTGCCTTTTGGCAAATACAAGTAGCTAGTGATATGGCATCATTCCTAGAAAAATTGTTTAGCAGAAGAGCTGGAGTTTTGAAAATGGCATTTTAGTCTAGCAGTTCCAAGTAGTCCAGATCAACAGGGGCTTTCCGGCCAACTGCTGTAATAAAAAATAATAATAATAAAAATAAAAAGCCGGAAGCAGGATGTTCCACTAAGGAATAGATCCTTCAAAAGCAACCTTGAAAGTACAAAGCAGCCACTTCAGCTTAGATATTAATAAAGCTAAAAAGACCATATTAATTCTGCAGAGTTATCCTGACAGAGTCAATACTCCTTTAACTTGTCCTTTAATTCAGGAACAAAAGGATATATATTAAAAATCAAAGGGCAATAATTCTGGAACAAATAAAAAGGTAAAATCTTGTATTGCATGCCATGGATCATTAATATGTGTGATTCAGCCCTAGGAGGTCATGAAATCAAATGCTTTTACTGGATTTTTTTTAAAGGCTAAGAAACCGTGGCCATTAATAACATCATAATTATGTAGCCAAGATAATGTTAAGCGTTTTCAAATCTCACGCTTTAAGGCATCCATTGATTACTTGCGCAGGTCAGAAGGATTTCCCATCCTCCAATGAACAATGCCTACAATGGATAGTTTTCTTTCCTGTTGATGGTTTACTCCAAAGTCCTTTGCAGCCAAGTCTTATCTCAAAGACCTGTGAACTGAGTTATAGGATGCATTCCTATTTGTTGGAGAAAGTCCTCATATGTTTGGAGGATGAGAATTTCTTCTAAACTTCTCTATTTCCAACATGGTATGAAATCTTTTCAATCTGGAAGGGACCTCAGATAACATAATCTTCCATAGCTTCCTTTTATATCTGAGAAGAGTAAGGTTCAGAAATTTTATCAGAGTTGTGCAACTGGTTAATGGCCTAGAATGTATTGAAAAAAAACTCCAAATTTTTAATGGTGTAACATTTTACAGGATGAAAAGCCACCACCATATTTGAAGATAATTTTATTTATTATTATTCTGTTGCAGCAAACAAGACAAATATTGAATAGTGAGATAGTGAGTGATAACCAGGAGCATAAGGGCTGATCTACTTACAGAGACACATTGCCAAAATTAAGTTTGTCCTTTTCTGTTTTTTGTTGTTGTTCGTTTGTGTGTTTTTTTGTTTTTTTTTTTTTTTACAGTTGTTTTTGAAAGTATGTTTTCCACTCAATGCAAAAGAAACATGTTAGAGAGAAAGGAAAGACTAACAAGAACTTGTGGCAGCCACAGGTTGTTCTCCACTCCCTCTGGCCCCACTAATCTGTTTTTTTGTTTTTTTGTTTTTTTGAGACAGAGTCTTGCTCTGTCGCCCAGGCTGGAGTGCAGTGGCACGATCTCAGCTCACTGCAAGCTCCACCTCCCAGATTCACGCCATTCTCCTGCCTCAGCCTCCCGAGTAGCTGGGACTACAGGTGCCCGCCACCACGCCAGGCTAATTTATTTTTGTATTTTTAGTAGAGACTGGTTTTCACCGTGTTAGCCAGGATGGTCTCGACCTCCTGACCCCGTGATCCGCCCTCCTCGGCCTTCCAAAGTGCTGGGATTACAGGCGTGAGCCAACCGCGCCCGGCCCAATTTGTTCTTTTTCTCCTTCTGGACACACGGCCACCAACCTAAAGGCTAAATGTTGACTTAGTTTGGTTCTAGGACTAGGTTCTCACCAAAGAGACAAGAGGAAAAATGCTGTTGGCAACTTTCAGCTCATCTACTTAAAGATAATCGGGATTTACTTCTCCTTGTCCTTTTGACTAACCCACACTGTTAAAAGGCTCATATTGAGGATGACAAAGAAACCCCACTCTGGCCTGAATTCCTACATGACTCTGAGAATCAGAACCCTGCTTACTACTATAAAAAACTTAATGTCCCTTTTCAATTTGAGCCAATCTCCTTTGGATACTTTTATTATAACTGCTTAAACTTTACCCTAACAAATGCAACTGTAATCTCTGTCATCAGAACAATTTCAGAAGAATAGTCAAGAAAAAGAAGAATGGAAGCTACCATGAATACCTGTTGTTTTTTGCTTGCCAAGCATTATCTCCATTCATTTAGCCCAGTTGGACCTAAGGAATAATATCTCCTATGGTTATGTGGCTGAATTGAGGCTAATTCCAATGCTTTCTCGTTACCCCTGGTCCATGTGACACAGGCATGACAAACCAATATTTTCTACTCCTAAGTCTATGGGGACTAAAGCTATGAAGGGCATCAGACCCAACAGAAGCCAGTGAGAAACCTACCTTGGATTTATGCATGAGTTACCAGGAAAAAACAGGGTTGCTCAGCAGGTATGACATAAGGCAGGAGAAACTCCCTTCTTCTTATCATCACTTAGAAAGAGCCCTCCTGAGAATAAAGTCACCATAGAGAAAAGAGGAGAGAGATAGATACTCAACAATTATATTTGAAGACCCAGATCTTCAAATAAACTGAAAGTTATTTTTTATTAAAAGCTGAAACTGGAGTGCAACTTGACCTTGTAGATAGGTGAGACAAAAAAAAATTGTCTCATGTAAAATAGTTTCAATGGTTTCCTGTTTCTTAAAGTCATTCTTATCCATGATACATTTCTAAGTAAGATTACTCTCTTGTTATGGGTTGTTTAGTAAGAGATGTATACAGGGCAAAATAATCTTCCTTTCATAAATTAACCCGACTGATTGGTAGTGACTTACTGAAACACTGTGTCCAAAGGATCCTGACTCTGCATCTGAGCTGAGCAGGAAAGGTTAAAGTGACCTATTAATGTATAATATCACTGATACCATACAAGAGATAATTCTCATGTGTTAGGTATTTACTATTCTTGCTTTAAGATATTCTTAAGGTTTAGCATACATTTAGACATGGGTGGGAACTTTATTCTTTTGAACTGTGATATGACAGGACATCCTTTTAAGATATTTTTATCCATTTTTTAAAAAAGCCATGGACCAATTAGCCCTCTCCATGCATTGTTAGGAACCATCTTTCATGCTTTCAATTAACTTTATTTTCCTGCAAAATAAACAAATTCATTAGCAGACATGTACTTAAATCACAGATTGCTAGTATGTGATGCACTGTGTTAACACAAACGTAACTCAGTTTTTTACAGGCATTGCATTGGATTTATTTTCTTCCAGGGGTTAAATGAGACCTATCAATTTATTTTTTTCATGTTGTTTTTCAGAATATGATAAACAGGCAAACCTTCTTAGGCATGCATAGCACTATGCCACAGTACAGTAAGCCCACAGCAAGGGTTCCAAATCTTCTGTTTATACTGACATGAAAAATTTGCCTTATCTTATAGGAATTAGTTACTCTTTCTTATGCCATATCCTTTGTGTTCTCACTCAGATAGTTTTGTGCCAGCTCATACTACAACATTTAAGGACACATAAGCAGGCAAGAGCTTTATATATAACACTTGTATTGCCCGTATATCAAGTAGAGTTTTCTCCAAACAGGAAACACTTATTGACTTAGATTCCTTTTTCTTTATCTGAGTGTATGCACAATAATACAAATATAGAACACATTTTCAAATATTATTACTTGCATATAGGAACCATCTTAAAAGTTTCCTAAAATTAAGCGTTTATACACTGTTGCTGGGTATGTAAATTATTTCAGCCACTGTGTAAAGCAGTTTGGAGATTTCTCAAAGAGCTTAAAACAAAGCCACCAATTCAACCCAGCAATCCCATTACTAGGTATATACCCAAAGCAAAATAAACAGTTCTACCAAAAGACACATTCACTCATATGTTCATTGCAGCACTATTCACAATAACAAAAACATGGAATCAACTTAGGTGCCCATCAACAGTGTATTGGATACAAAAATGTGTTACATATACACCATGGAATACCATGCAGCCATAAAATAAATAGCAAAATCATGTCCTTGTGAGCAACGTGGATGCAGCTGAAGGTCATTATCCTAAGCAAATCAAGGCAGGAACAGAAAACTAAATACCATGTTCTCACTTACAAGTTGGAGTGAAACATTGAGTACACATAAACATAAAGATGGCAACACTAGACAATGGGGACTAGTGGATGAGGGAGGGGAGGAGGGGACTAAGGATTGCAAAATTACTTACTGGGTACTATGCTCGATGATCCTGGGTGACAGGATCATTCACACCCCAAACCGCAGCACCATGTAATATACCCATGTAACAAACCTGCACATGTACCCACTGAATCTAAGATAAAATTTGAAATTATTTTTAGAAATTCCTACATTTAAGCAGATTTTAATGTCTTAAATATGAATGCAGGAGAAAATGTGATGATGAAAGTCTCAAATATTTCTGGGTATTTAAAATATTCTGATACATTTATCCAAAGATGAAGTAGAGAAGCTAACAAGCATAATGAATATATTCAATGTGGATAATAATGAACAAACACAAATTAATTAAATAACTTGATAATATTTTGCCAAAGAAAAAATAGTAAAGCCAAAATCTAATGGCATGACACAATTGTAGGATGAAAGCCATATTAAATATCATCAATGTATGCAACCATTTTACAAAAAATTACATGCTATTTACATTACAATTTAAAAACAAAAATAGCAAGTATATTGAAGAGGTTTAAAGAGGTACATAAATTGAGTCCCAGGTATTCCGTTTCTAAGACTCCATATAATGTAAGTAAACTGAAATATAGAAAACTCTATATTCCCATAGATATTCAATGATAAAATAAATTATAAATATCTAAGAACAAAATTATTAGTTTAAATTGTATGAAATTACCATTATTTGCGCATTTCTGACCTGGAAAAATAACAGTTTCACATTGTTTAAACTAATTGATTATTCTGTAATCCTGTAATGAAGCAGCCATTAAAATTATGTTTTCAAAGGTTTGTAATACGATAAATCTTTCCAATGTGAAGTTATAGATTTCTAATAATGGGTCCATTCAGAACCACCCCCTAAAACTATGAAGTATAAGCCAGGCGTGGTAGTTTATGCCTGTAATCCCAGGACTTTGGGAGGCCAAGGCAGGTGGATCACTTGAGGTCAGGAGTTTGATACTAGCCTGGCCAACTGGGTGAAACCCCATCTCTACTGAAAATACAAAAATTAGCTGGGTGCAATGGTGCACGCCTGTAATCCCAGCTACTCAGGAGGCTGAGGCGAGAGAATTGCTAGAGCCTGGGAGGCAGAGGTTGCAGTGAGCCGAGATCATGCCACTGCACTCCAGCCTGGGTGACAGAGCGAGACTTTGTCTCAAACAAAACAAAACAAAACAACACAACTATGAAGTATAGACAATATATAAAACATAAGTACCTGAAAACACTGGAAAGTAATCCAAAACATGCAGATAGTGAAGGGGCATACAACTGGAGGAAGGGAACAACACTGGGTAAGTGTCCTATTTCACAGCTTTTAGGGAAGATCAAGACCCAGTCTGTCCATTCTAGGTGGATAAAACAAGGAAAGCAAACCTGCAGTTATTGGCTTGAAGAAGCAAAGGACAGAGCTTGGGCAACCAGAGCAACTGGGAAATATTGAGGGGAAGTAAATCAAGGAGAAGGCCCCATATTCTATGTGTAAATGATGCCCAATCCCTTGCTATCTTCTGAAATATGCATCAGTGGGTGCTCTAGACTGAATATATGTGCCTGCCCCCTAATTATGTGTTGAAACTTAATCCTTAATGAGATGGTATTTGGAGATGAGCCCTTTGGGTAGTAATTACATCAGGATAGTGGGGCCCTTATGACTGGGATTAGTTCCTTCATGAAGGAAGTCTCAGAGAACTCCTTCACCCCTTCCATCCTGTAAGGACACTGGGAGAAGGTAGCTGCCTATAAACCAGGAAACCAGCCCTCACAAAACAACAAATCGTTCAGCACCTCAATTTTGGACTTTCCAGCCTCCAGAACTGTGAGAAATACATTTCTGTTGCTTATAAGTCACCTAGCTTATAGTATTCTGTTACAGCAGTCAGAACTGAGACAGCAAGATAGTTTCCAAACAGCTCTCCTGAGGTTAAAAGAATTGAATTGAGATTTCAACAACCATCCACTTCAAAGGACACTATAGTTTGATTTCTGCTACATTTACTGCATGGTAGTCAAAACAGAAGTTAATATAATTTGGAGAACATGACAGATTCTGGAATCTCTACAATGACCAGCAAACAATTCAAAATGACTCCACATACGATAAAACCAGACAATGTGTTCCGTACCCAAAGAAAACACAGTGGAGATGACCCCTGAGATTACCTACTAAATATTGGACTTAGCAAACAAGGAATTTAAAGCACTGTTGTAATTGTGCTTGATGAAAAAAATAATATATTAATATTTTTCAAAAAGAACCTAAAATTGAGAAACCTAAACAGAGAAATAGAACTATTAAAAAAGAACCAGAAAGCTATTCTAGGATTGAAAAAATAATATCAGAAATTAAAATTTTCACTTAGCTTAACAGCAAATTGGAGGTAACAGAGAAAAGAGCTGGCATACTTGAAGCTAGATCCATAGAAATATTCCAACTTTAAAAACAGAGAGAAAAGATTGGGGGTGGGTGGGAGTGGAATTGAATAGAGTCTCAAAACATTTTACATGTGTGTAATTGAATTTTCAACAGAAGAAAGAGAGATGAGGCATAAAATATATTGGAGAACTATGGCAAAAAATTTTATCAAATGTGGTGAAAATCAGGCATTAATAGATTCAAGGATCCCAGCAAACCTTCAGAAAGATAATATTAAGGAAGCCCCACCTAAGTACATAATAATCAAACTGCCAAAAAGCAAAAATAATAAACCTTGAAAACAGAGAGGAAAACAACACATTACATACTGTTTATAGCGAGTTAAAAGTTCTGAAAGAAAAACGAACAAAAAAATCTTGTTAACCCAGAATTCTTTACCCAGTGAAAATATTCAAATATTTAGTTAAAATAAATATATTTTCAGATAAATGAAACTAAGGGGATTATCATCATTAGAATTACACTATATATAAGACACACTAATAGTCATTTTTAAGGTTGAAAGGACATTATACCAGATAGAAACTCAGATCTCATAAAGAAGTAAAGAGCATTGAAAATGGAAAAGATGTGGGTAAATATAAAATATTTTTTCTTTCAGTTTACCTAAATTATATATGATGGTTTAAATAAAAAAGGCTGTACTCTTGCTTCTGACAAAACTGAGACAATTTCCCAACTCCAGAGAAAAAGCACATTATTACAATACATAAAATATCATTTCATATATGAGGATTTATTTTAATAATCCATAATTCTATAATAAATATATTATCTTTCACAATATTGATTTCATCTAGTGCTTTATGATTTGAACAACAAAGGAAGCCTGCAGAGATTTTATAGAAAGATCAGCGTAAATAGATAAAAATAAGAATCCTTTTCTCAGATCTAAATTTTGCATCATCTCTCTAGGAAGAGATCATTAAATTATTATTTTGCCGTAGAACTCTTTACTGATGAGAATGCAAAACGCTTAACAATTTGCATTTGAAACAAAGGGAAATAAATACAGCTTGCCTACTTCAGAATAAAATAACTTAAAATTTATCTAAATTTGAATGAATTGCTTAGGAGGAAGTACAAAAAAAAACATTATGCCCAACTTAATGTGTTTTTTTTCTATTATACATGTCCAAAGAAAAAATGTTTGTTGTGGAAACAGCTAGAACTGATTAATTGAAGAATATCTTACACACAAGGTAATTAACCAAAATTCTTATACATGAAGCATGTTTTATTCACTTTATCTAATGAAAAAATACACTTTGCTGCAGATTATTCTTTTATTCTCAAAATTAGATTCAAATATAAAAGTTAACTTCCAGCTGATTATTAGGTGAGGACCAGGCACAATTATTTTAAACCAAAAAAGATTTTATAAAACTGGCATTTCATCAAATAATATGTCATGTCTGTTTTTTTATGCAACAGTTGGGTACCATAAGCAGAAGAAAAAACATTTTAAATTTTTATAATTATCTAATAACCAATTAATTGTGAAAGTATATTGCCTAATGCACTTTTGTGAGTTTTCAAGGCATTGGTAATTGTTAACAGTTCAATTCAAAAAGAGAACAGTAATAAATAAGCTTGTGTTATATTCATAAACTTGTTTTCTTTACAAAGTAAATATATGGAGGATATTATGCTTTATAACACACTTAAAATATCACAAGTCTAATGTACATATAGAAAACACATTTTTCTTTTAAATGCTACTCAAATAAAATACAAATTAAATTTTTATAACCTGATCTTCTCCAGCAATTTAGTTATGCCTTTAATTCTCACACCAAATCCAAAATTTAGATATAGTGAAATCCTATAATGCTTACCACGATATGAAATGAAGCATAAATAACAAGCTTTTGAAAATCATAAAACCACACTAAAATTATTTTCATTTGGATAAGCTAATATATTTTCTAGGAGTAACTGGCAAAGCCTTACCGACTAATTTTTACTCAAATGATTTAGATATCAAATTCTGGTGCCAGAATTTGAAGGTGATAGCTGGCAATTAACTCCTCCCAAAGTTTGTGAATAAAGCATGGCATATGTTCTACACTTGATGAATTACACACATCCACTATAAGATCTCGAAAAGAAAGGCATTCCCATGCCAACCTTGAAACCCTCAGCAAGAATTTATTCAAGCCATAACTCTACTCCGATGACAGAACAAACCAACATAAAATGGGGACTTTACCAAAGGAATTGTTTATAGAAGGGTCAGAAGACATTTCCCATAAAGTGCTGTGGAAGCCCAGCTGTTTTGTTCTGTTTTATACTTACCGTAATAAACTCCTCTCCTTTAAATTATAGGGTTTTCTCACCACCATGTGATTGAAGATGCAAGGTGGAACAGCCCCTCGTTAGAATTATCTCACAGAGGGAAAATACAATATGTTCTCTGAAATAGTGACTGTGGTTTTGTTCATATCCGTTGGTAAATGAATTAGTCTCCTTGGGAATTGGTAGTTAAATGGAATTCCAGTCGTGGAGAGCATCACCAATTTTGTATTTACTACTGTCAGTAGGTGTAAGCTTGTATATTAGTTCAAGATGGATGACTTTGTTTTTGCGCTTGATTCCCAAGAGATTGAACGTTAGTAAAAGGATACAGAAAGAGTTGTTAAACAGGACAACTTCTGTGCATATTAAAGTCAGAAAAGTGCATTAGTAAAGTCAGAAAAGAACAAGCCTAAAACATTGCTTCCATAATTAAACAGAAGTAATACAAAGAGAAAAAGAAAAAAAAAAAAACCACAGAAAATATACTAAAAATGCCTCATCTAGAAAACATTTTTATACCTTTATTTTACATTCTTTCAGTAATAAATAACCCTGCCAATAAAATATGTGGTATTCTGGGGTCAAAGTGGTAAAGTAAACTTACATAAAGGTCATTAAGAATTTAAAAGAAATAAGAAAAAATACACAGGCACACAACTGCCAACCAGATCCATTTTGTGAACCTCAGACTTTGCAAGCATTTCCTGGTCTCTACAAGTAAAGAATCAGGGGAAATTGTATTTTTGAGACCACTGTTTATGCAAATTATGTTAGGAGAAAGGAAGAGCCTATAATACCACCTAAATCTTCATTCATCCATTCATTCCTAAGTGCATATGTACATACGTAATGCATACCTAATCTGCAGATGGTAAACATAGTGCCTCTCTTTGAAATAGAGTAACTTGTTTTCTACATATTTGGAATAAATGGAACCTTAGTATGTTTTAAAATTTCCTCTGAGATTAAAGTCATAAGCATTAAAATATCAAAGATCATCTTGCATACCATAAAGAAGCAATAGCTCCTTTCAGTGTCCAAAGTTGGAAAGAATTCCTGCCTTCCTAACAGCTCAATCCTTATCGAGAGGTATCCTGTGGAGAGTTTCAGTTTGGTCCATAATAGGGATCCCTTTCATCTCAAATGCAGCTCTGATAACAGCTTGAAGGATACTCAGGAAGTAAAGAGAAGTGAACATCTTGCTATGAGCTGGAAAACACAGATAGAATCCCCCATCACCCTGCCAGGCCAACTCTCCTGCCCAAAGACAAAGGAATCTTCACTGTTATAGGTACATGCAACCCACAGCAGGTACAATGCATTCCCTAAGGCTGTTTTGTCTTTCCCTGACACATCACTGCCATTACAGACTGATTCTTCCAAATAATTTCATGAAGGCCCTTAGTAAATATAGGCTTGACATAGTAGCTGGCAAAGTTATGAACACAATGTATTTTGTTCTGAGACAGAATCTATTTTAAATAGCTCACTGACCTTTATAATCACAGTGTTTGGTCAAAAAAAAAAATCAAAACCACTAAAGTAGAGCCAAATAAGATGCTTCCATTTATATTAAGTAATTTCTTCTCACAGTGCAGGAAAGAGTGGTGATGTTCATACCTAAGCACAATTCTACTAAATAATCAAGTTCCTAATCATTGTGAAGACTGCACCTCAGAATCATAATCAGTTGATTTGGAGTTTAATTTACTTTTATAGTATTAGAGATGACTTCGTTGACATTTGTAGACGTTGTAACACAACACCACAGGCATTTTAAACCATAAATCAGCCTCAGTCTAATGGTACAGAACGTAGCCATGGAATAAAAGTGACAAAATAAATGCACCTTCACAAAAGGAAGTGATACAAAAAATCCTGACTTCTGTGCTCAATCAAAACAGTTACATTTCAATAAATGATCAAGTATTTGCTGGATATCTCCTATCCTCAAAATAAGACTATTCCGCTTGGAAAAATGCAATATTTAAATGGGAAAAAATATTATGCAATTGACCTTAACAGAGGGCAGGCAAAGCATGTGGAAAGGAATAAGGGGTTGCTACGTGATTTCAAGTTGTTTTAAAATTGATTTTATCGGCCGGGCGCGGTGGCTCACGCCTGGAATCCCTACACTTTGGGAGGCCGAGGCAGGCGGATCACGAGATCAGGATATGGAGACCATCCTGGCTAACACAGTGAAATGCCGTCTCTACTAAAAAACATTAAAAAAAAATAGCCAGGCATGGTGGCGGGCACCTGTAGTCCCAGCTACTGGGGAGGCTGAAGCCGGAGAATTGCGTGAATCTGAGAGGCGGAGCTTGAGGTAGGCCGAGATCACACCACTGCACTCGAGCTTGGGCGACAGAACAAAAAAAACAAACAAACAAAAAACTGATTTGTCATATTACTTTTCAACTCCAAAACCTAAACGGTCTCCACGTTGTGAACAGGAGGAAGTCCTTCACATGTCCTGGCTTACTATTAGAGGCCATCAACCCCCATATTCAGTCTCACCTAGTACCATGCATAAATGAAACCTGTCTTTGTGTTGGGTTGTTCATTGAACTGGCCCGAGAAGGGTCACAGTTCACCTCAGTTTCCCTGAATCACTGCAACTCCAGATAACTCTCATGTTGGCTTTTAATAATACATAGCCTTTTCATGGCAATGTTTCTTTCTGCTTTTATTAGTAATAATAATGGTTGATATTTATTGAGGGTTTATTAGATATTTGGCACAGTGCGAAGGCTTAGATGTGGCACCACCTAATTCATACTTACAAAATATCTATCAAGTGTGTACCATTACATCTGAATTACACATGAGAAAATGAGTCATGGGGAGATTAAGTCAATTGTCTAAGGTTGTAGGAAAAAAAGGATCCAAGACTTTAACAGAAGACTATTTGATTCCATAGCATATGTGCATCATCAATGTCTACTCTCCTCCAAGAGAATATACACACTGAAAAGCTAGGAGTAGATTGATATTTCATGTATTTTTCATAGTAGAGACCTCAGAATGCTTGGCCCATGGTAGAGCATTAATACTCATTGAATGAATGGATAAATAGGTAGTGGGTGGAAGGAAAAATAGACTCCTAGGGCAGAAATTAATTCAGGCATGAGATCTAAGGATCTTATCAAAGAGACAGGGGAAGGGCAGATATTTTCAGGGAAAGACAGGATTTGAGAACTGAATAAACATAAGGAAAGAAGATGCAGGAGAGTAGAAAATGACTTAAAAATATCAAGCCTGGGAAATGGGAACAATGATGGCAAGTTAGAAAGACTGTTCACATGTCAAATGTCATCAGTTTGGTTTGGAGTATACTTTCTCATGGGTGAGATATATACCCATGGAAGTATCAGATAAAGAGTTGCAAGTGTGAGAGCTTAAAACAGAACCTAAGGATTGTGTTTGACTTGTTCTCAGGAGTTGCTGAGATTCCCTGCAAAGAAAGGGTTCTCATGAGTGTGAGTGTGGGGAGCAAAGGGGTACAGAAATAAGCTCTGTCTGCATTGCATTTATGAGTCAGAGGAGGAAAACCATCAAATTATATGAAGAAAGAAGTATCATAAATGTGGGAGATAAAGAGCAGAGTACAATGAATGACATGAACACTATAGCAAAGAAGTATGCTGAGGAAGTGGTGTTTAACAATATTTAATGAATATAAACCTTTACAGCCCATCCCCCCCAAAAAAACCATTGGTGATATTAGCAAGAGAAATGTTGGTACAACTTGTGTTCTAGTAATCATATTGCATTGAGGATAGAATTACTGAAAAATTAAAATGCTAATAAACTAATATCAAGCACTTACTAGGTTCCAAACACTGAGTTTAGTGGTCTGTATATAGATTAACTCATTTAATTTAGACAAAACCAAACAAATCTTTGAGTTTAATATCGTGCTTTTGCCAACTTTTAGGAATGAAGACTTGAGGACTGAGGGATGTAATGTGAACTGCCTGAGTCACAAGGTTAAAGAGTGAAAGACCAGAGAACTCAAACTCCTATCTGTCTGATTCACACGCTTTGTTGTGCAGTTTGGCAGATGGGAAAAACTAGAGACAGAAATATCATGAGAAGATACCTACAATGTACTACAATGTAAAAGAGATTGGCCAGTATAGAAGGACAGAATGGAGGTGACAGCTAAAAATTAGGTTGATTAAAAGATTCCTCTGGATTTAAGAAATCATGAAATCAAGAAAAGTTATCTTTACAGGCAAGAAAAAACAACCCTTCTTCTGAGACAAATCAAAATAAAAGAAATTAACTGTGACATCTCCTAGCTATATTCTACCACCTTCTTGGGCTCCTCACTTCTTCTTTACTTTCATAATCAACTCAAGTAGTTACCTTTGATTTTAAGGTCAGTTTTTACAAAGTAACTTAGGGATTTTTTTTTTCTTTTTTTTTTTTCCTCTCTGTAAATGACACTCCTTATACTTTGAGCAAGTAAATTAGAGCATGACAAAGAGCAAAGTCACTTTTTCTTTTTTAAGTCCCATGATACATGTGCAAAATGTGTAAGTTTTTTGTTTGTTTATTTGTTTGTTTGAGATGGAGTCTCACTCTGTCGCCCAGGCTGGAGTTCAGTGTAGTGGCGTGATCTCCGCTCACTGCAACTACCTCCTCCAGGGTTCAAGTGATTCTCCTGCCTCAGCCTCCTGAGCAGCTGGGATTACAGGCATGCGCCACCATGCCAAGCTAATTTTTGTATTTTTA
The DNA here is from genome assembly GCF_009764315.1 of Trachypithecus francoisi. Classification (NCBI taxonomy): domain Eukaryota; kingdom Metazoa; phylum Chordata; class Mammalia; order Primates; family Cercopithecidae; genus Trachypithecus; species Trachypithecus francoisi. The sequence goes on along the minus strand of NW_022681453.1, from coordinate 43,821,744 downwards.
GTAAAGACGGGGTTTTGCCATGTTGGACAGGCTGGTCTCAAACTTCCTGACCTCAAGTGATCTGCCCACCTTGGCCTCCCAAAGTGCTGGCATTACAGGCTTGAGCCACCATGCCTGGCCAAGGATGTGCAGTTTTGTTACATACGTAACCACGTGTTATGGTGGTTTGCTGTACCTATCAACCCATCACCTAGGTATTAAGCCTGGCGTGCATTAGCTATTTTCCCCGATGCTCTCCACTCCCCAGCAATACCACCCTCCCCCGACAGGTCCCAATGTGTGGTGTTCCCCTCCCTGTGTTCATGTGCTCTCATTGTTCAGCTCCTGCTTATAAGTGAGAACATGCAGTGTTTGATTTTCTGTTCCTGCTTTAGTTTGCTGAGGATAATGGGCAAAGCCACTTTTGATGGTGCTGGCAGTGAGCTAGGCTCACTGCCCATGCACAATTACCTGAGCACAAGCATGAAATACTTGCGAAATGACAAATTACCTAATATACTAGGAAAAGGGTTGGCACACCATGACTGTAAGCCAAATCTGGTTTGCCTTTTTAAAATTTTGTAAATAAAGTGTTATTGGAAGGGCATGCTCATTTATTTACATATTGTCTTCAGATGCTTTTGTGCTACAATAACAAGAGTTGAGTAGTTTCAACAGAGATCATATGGCACCAAAAGCCCAAAGTATTTTCTACTCCTTTACAGAAAAAAATTCTCAAAGCCTGTTCTGGACCTTAGGGATTGCTAAGCAATCTTTATATTGCTGAGAAGAAATTTCTAAATCCAGATGGTCTTCTGAATTACCTTTATAGAAATATGCCCTATATTGAATTAGCTACTCCTTTCTCTTTCCCCATTATATATAATTCTGCACCCTAAAAGTCTGGTAGCCTGTAAGGCAAAGTTTACTTGTACAAATTAATATTCTATTCTCTTCTTGTTCCCGGGGACACAGCTCAGCTAGACTTCCCAGGATGCCTTGCATCTGGGTAGAATTATGTGACTGAGTTTCAGCCAATAGAATATGGGAGGAAGAAACAGGTCTCACTTCCAAGAACAGCCATAAAGCCATTCTTCAAGTTCTCTCTCTTTCCATCCATGTGGCTAGAAGCAAAGGAAAAACATCAGCACTACAAGAAAAAAGAGGGCAAGCTCTTCAAGTTAACTCTAAAAAAGAGGAACCAGCTTGGATGTTTATAGTGAATTCATACAAACAAAAAATAAATTTTTATTTTGTGAAGCCATTGAGATTGACAGAGGGGCAGAATTTCTTTTTATGGTAGCTAACATTAATTATCTGATGAACATAATATACAAAGTGTGTGTTCTCCCCAAAATACAATTATAGCATTAAACTTTTAATATTTTCAATGTAACCATCAGATCACTAAGAAACCATTATTATCTTAATTTACAAAGCCTGAGTCATGTCAACCTGCCTGTGATTATACTAATTATCTATGCCTATGTAAATATGCTCCACTTTTATTTTCTCCATTTCTGTCAACACTCCATTGATTTCTCAGGGCTGCCATAACAAAATACCAGACTGGGTGGCTTAAACAAAAGAAACTTATTTTCTCACAGTTTTGGAGGCTGGCATTCCAAGATCAAATGTTGGCAAAGGTGGTTTCTTTGGACACCTCTCATCTTTACTTGTAGGCAGTTATCTTCTCTCTGTCTTTACATGATCTTCCCTATACGCCTGTCCACATTCTAACCTCCTTTTCTCATAAGGATACCAGTCATATCGAATTGGCACCCACCGTAATGAGCTTATTTTAACTCAGTCACCTCTTTAATGACCCTATGTCCAAAGACAGTCACATTCTGAGATACTAGGGATTAGGGCTAGTACCAAACTTTACATATAAATTTTGGGGGAACACAATTCAGCCCCATAACAGGCATCAAAAATCATCCAGTATTTGACTCTGGATGATTTCCTTTGCATGGCCTTATATATTTATTTGTTAGGTCTGGTTAAGTTTATCCTATAATTGTCTTTCATTTCTCTTCCTTCATTCTTATTTCTAGTGCCCCCTAGCTCATGGCCTCATTTCACTTTGTCTCAACTTTAGTAACAGTCTTCTAAATTTTTTTCTCATATCTGCTTTCCTACATATTCAATCCATCTTACTAACTTCAAAAATTAGCAAAGATTTCAATTGCCCTATGAAATAAAGACCAATAAAGACTTTTAGGTCTGTCATTTAAGAACCGATAAGTTTGTGTTTCAAATTGTGCTTCTAGTCTTATATCCTAATATTTGCTTTCATTCAAATTTGACTATCATCATTTCCTACCAACACCACGTTTCGGTATGTAGACTGCATATATGACAGTGGTATGGTAAGAGTACAATACTGTATTTTTACTGTACTATCTCTATGCTTAAATATGCTTAGTAACACAGATGTATACCATGGGTTTACAATTGCCTGCAGTAGTCAGTATAGTAACCTGTTGTACAGTTTGTAACCTAGGAGCAATAGGCTGTCCCATATAGCCTAGGTATGTGGTAGGCTATGCCATCCAAGATAGTGTAAGCACATGCTGAAATGTTGCACAAGAATGAAATTGCTTAAGGAGGCATTTCTCAGAGTGTATCGTGTCATTAAGCAATGTTTGACTATACATTTTTTCTCTCAAGACCACACCTTGCTTTGTTAACACTCAGCACTTAATTTTTCCACTCGTTTCTCCTGAAACACTTGTGTTGTCTTCTGGTTTTCTTTTAAATCAACAAATCCTTTAATTGTCTACTAGAATGCTTCTGATCCCCAAATGCATTCCACAGAAATTTTCCTTGGAACTTCCATGGCAACTTGAGTTTCATTAATACTAATAGTAGTTTATTTTGTGTTATTATTGTTGTAGTAATTATTATACTAGGTACTGTGCTAAATGCTTGACATATTACCTAATTTAATCTTCACATGCATCCATGATATCTATACTTATTTTTCTCATTTTTCAGATGTACCAAATGAATCTTAGAGAGTTTGAATGTTTTACTGAAGGTCACACAGCTGAAAACTTACTTGAATCTGAGTCTGTCTGCTCTGATTCAGGTACTTCTGCTCTGATTCAGGTACTTTAAAAGACACAGTTTATTACCTCTGCATATTCATACAGAAAACTTTTCTAGTTGTGAATCTCTCATTTATGAACTTCCAAGGATATAAAGAAAACTACATTGCAAACAAGAGAACACCAACTCCGTAAGCTGCCAATAAATGGTGTATGATGGAGACTACAATGGAGTCTCCACCATATTGTAGCCTGTGGCTCATCTTCACTCGAGGAGAACCAGGTCTTAGTCACCTTTGTAGCATATTTGGTGTCTAATACTTAGCGTGTTCTGCATATCTGCATACAATTGGCCCTCTCTATTGGTGAGTTCAGCTTCCATGGGTTCAATCAACTACAAGTAGAAAATATTGGAAAAAATATGTCCATGCAGAATATAAACAGATTTTTTTTCTTGTCACTATTTTCGAAACAATGCAGTAGAACAATTTTTGTTTGTTTGTTTGTTTATTTGAGATGGAGTCACGCTCTGTCACCAAGCTGGAGTGCAGTGGCGTGATCTCGGTTCACTGCAACCTCCGCCTCCCGCGTTCAAGCGATTCTCCTGCCCCAGCCTCCCGAGTAGCTGGGACTACAGGCGCGCGCCACCATGCCCAGCTAATTTTTGCATTTTTAGTAGAGATGGGGTTTCACCATGTTGGCCACAATGGTCTCGATCTTTTGACCTCGTGATCCTCCTGCGTCGGCCTCCCAAAATGCTGGGATTACAGGCATGAACCACCGTGCCTGGCCTTGAATAGCATTTACATTGTATCAGATACTATAAGTAATCTAGAGATGATTTACATTATATGAGAAGATGTGCATAGGTTATATGCACATACTGCAGCATTTTATGTCAGGAACTTGAGCAGCTGCAGATTTTGGTATCCACAAGAGATCTCTGAGCCAATCCTCCATGGATACCAAGGGACAATTGTACTACTCAAAATGTATGCACAAATCAAATGGAAAATGATGATTATTATCAACTTTAACCAAGCAGACCATCATGTTATCATATATTATAATCAATGACCATGTATTTAAAATAGAAGGGAAAGGAACTATTACCCAAAATTTAAATTTGTGTTGTGCTTTCTCTCATGATAATTTCTCTCTTCTTGTGTAGGGTGTCAGAATTACATGATTTCAAATACGATATGCTTTTTTTCTTGTTACATGTTAGCAGGTTTTTTAAAGTTATTCATTATATAAACTACCTATGTGTAGTTTCCTGTTTTTATATGTCTATATGAACAAATTGGAAACTAAATATTGTATTAATGAAGTATCTGCAACATCAGTTAATTGTGTGTTTATTTATTTTTAAAGTTATTCCTATTTATTTTATTTCCATGACTTAAACCATATCTATACCAGTAAAGTGGATAACTGAGGTAGTCATCCAAATAACTTAGAACCAATCAATCTTAGTACAAAATACACAAGCAGTTTCAAGCAGTTTTTCTTTCCTAACTATCCTGTTATTTATACTCTGAACTTCACCTCACTTGTGTAGAAACAACATTGTTTTTAAGTCAATATTATTATTAAGTTTGGATCATTAATTAATAAGATATTTTCAATCTTTATTTTCAAATGATATTTTCAAGTAAATTACACATGAGGCAGCAGTCAACACATAAGAGGCTGACTGTGATGAAAGACTAATTTTATTATCAGCAAAGTAAAAAAAAAAAAAGTAAGAGGTTGTCCAAATTGATTTAGTTAAAACACCAGAACTACATTTGCATACATACAGTTTGAATTTCACCCTTTCTGTGGTGTTCTGTGTCTTAGCAAGAGCTCAAGACTCAATTTGTGAATCAAAACTTCTTTTCCCCAGGTATATTCTGGAAAGTCTATAGAAGAAAAATTATTCCCTAGAACCAAAGAAAAAATATTTACACTTCTAATGAACTGTCTTGACTTGACAAAATAAATGAATATGGTCAAAGACGTATGTGGCCTATTGTAGTAAATTTTTCAAAATGAAGAAATGCTTATGATGCATTTAGAAGCCATGTTGGTAAAAGGCAAATGAGACCTAATTTTAGCTTGAACTGTTTTGAAATGAATAAAAAGTGATTATGTTTGTTCTGATGAATTTAGTAGCTTGGATTCTGACCTCTTGAGAAAAATAACATGGAGCATTCTAATGTATTTTTCTTAATCTAATGTAGAAATGACATTGAATGATGGTTCTTAATTAGTAGACCCCTTTTCACCTGCATTTGTTGTGACACCCCCACATTTGCCTAGATAGTCTATGAAATGCAAAGCTAAGCCTCAAAAGACATGCTCCTTATTTTTCTCTGCAGTAAGTAAATGAGAGTGACAAATTTAAATTGGTTCTGTGCAAAGAAAGTAAGAAATGTTGTCCCCAATTTTCCACATGTGTATATTACAAGGTTGTACAAATGATGGAGAATGGACACATCTAGTTCCTTTATAAAATCAAACTAGTCTTGAATTTATTACTCATCAGATATAGAATATTTAAAAATACAGCAGAGAAAGCATGGCAGTGGATGTTGACCATTTTGAAAGGCTTTGTGCAATAATAGCAAGAGTCCATGCATATTAGTTCATCTGATGTTTAATGATGCAAGGAATAGGTGTCAGATTGCTTTCTCCTTATTGCTTAATGAAACAGCCCGTTGCCCAACATTCCCCTCTGTGAAGCAAGAAAGATAAAAGAATATAAGATTCTGAAAATCGTTCCTCAATTAACCTAGTCTGTGATTCTTAACCTTTGACTAACATGGTCCCCGACTCTGAAGCATTTATTTCAGTTTCCTTGAATCTTTTTGAGTAAATCTAAAGACCTCAAAAAGACATAGACTATTTTGGTAGTAGTTGAGGTCAGAGAGAGGGGAGAGGGGCTTGCTGTTCTGACCCATGTTTTAAGATAACTCCATAACAGAAATTGAATTCAACGTTTAGAATCCATTCCAGTTTCTTATCTTTAAAACCACCTAGAGATGGTAATTTGGAAAAGCTGGATGGATAAATGGAAAACCAGATTCTGATTTTCTCAGGAGAATCAGGCTGGTAAATCCCTGCTAGATCATGGAAATTAAGCATTTCCCCCAAACCAACATTTTATTTTGCCCTAGGATAACCTGATCAAATTTCTTGGCTTCATTTTCTCTATTGGACTAGCAGTAATGTGAAACTGCAGAAGCCCTGTCAGATCTAAAGCCAATTTCAAAGGAAAGCCAGTTCCTTAGGGGAAAGGCTGCCATGCAAAGGCAAGATTGTGCTAATAGTTAAATCCCATCTTCACATGCCACCAACTGTCTTAAGAGAAAATGATATAGGGAGAGAGAAATAGAGAACCAACCCAAGGAAAAAAGCACAAATGAGAAAGAATAACATAAAATGAAGACAGGGGAGAATCAGTGCCAAAAGCAGTGAAAAATACAAGCTCTTAAATGTGTTAGGAAATGTATTAACCTAGGATCCACAAGCTAAATTCAGACTATTTCTTAACAAATAAATTGAAACATACTTCATGCTGATTTTCATGTGAAATAATTAGTTCAAGGTGATATTTCATAATACCTCTCAAGCTATTCTAGTCAGAGGCATATTTCTGCATTTATTTTTGTAGGTATAGATATACCTACAAAAGTAGTATATATATATATATACACTAATAAGTATATATATACCTTTCTCTCTATATATAGAGGTGTATGTGTATATATATACACACACTTATTACATATATATATATATATATATATACTCACACTTATTATTTTATTTTTTTTTAGACGGAGTCTCGCTCTGTCTCCCAGGCTGGAGGGCAGTGGTGCGATCTCGGCTCACTCCGCCTCCCGGGTTCCCGCCATTCTCCTGCCTCAGCCTCCCGAGTAGCTGGGACTACAGGCGCCCGCCACCTCGCCTGGCTAGTTTTTTGTATTTTTTAGTAGAGACGGGGTTTCACCGTGTTAGCCAGGATGGTCTCGATCTCCTGACCTCGTGATCCGCCTGTCGCGGCCTCCCAAGGTGCTAGGATTACAGGCTTGAGCCACCGCGCCCGGCCGCTCACACTTATTTATAAATATAAATAAGTATATAAGTATATACATATAAATATATACACATACACACATAAGTATATATATATATATATATATATATATATATATACTTTATATACCTGTAAGTATATAGGTATATAAATCCAAAAGTATAGGTATATAAAGTGTGTATATATATACATATATACACACACAGTTATATGTGTATATACACACTTATTTAATAAAATAAAAATCACTAGGAAAAATAGCTATTTATGACATGTAATATTGTAATAATTAATTTTCAAATACTTCGTAATTTTGGAGAAAATTTAGCTAACCTTTTCTAAGTATTATCTTTTTATAGTACAGGTGCCTATAGATTATTATTGTTGTGGATTATATTATTAATTATTAGAGACTGTGTTATATTGAGTATTACATTGTATTACATATTAAGCATTATTATGAGAGATGTTTGGAGAATAAATTTTTGGCATTACACAAATATGTATGTTGAGCAAAATATTATTCTTGAATAAAGATATAGAATATAAATATTATTATGGTTTTGATTTGCATTTCTCTGATGGTGAGTGATGATGAGCATTTTTTCGTGTGTCTGTTGGCTGTATGAATGTCTTCTTTTGAGAAGTGTCTGTTCATATCCTTTGCCCACTTTATGATGGGTTTTTTTGCTTTTTTCTTGTAAATTTGATTGAGTTCTTTATAGGTTCTGGATATTAGCCTTTTGTCAGATGAGTAGATTGCAAAAATTTTCTCCCATTCTGTGGGTTGCCTGTTCACTCTGATGGTAGTTTCTTTTGCTGTGCAGAAGCTCTTTAGTTTAATTAGATCCCATTTGTCAATTTTGGCTTTTGTTGCCATTGCTTTTGGTGTTTTAGACATGAAGTCCTTGCCCATGCCTATGTTCTGAATGGTATTACCTAGGTTTTCTTCTAGGGTTTTTATGGTTTTAGGTCTAACATTTAAGTCTCTAATCCATCTTGAATTAATTTTCACATAAGGAGTAAGGAAAAGATCCAGTTTCAGCTTTCTACTTATGGCTAGCCAATTTTCCCACCACCATTTATTAAACAGGGAATCCTTCCCCATTTCTTGTTTTTAAGAATGGCAATCATTAAAAAAATCAGGAAACAACAGGTGATGGAGAGGATGTGGAGAAATAAGAACACTTCTACACTGTTGGTGGGACTGTAAACTAGTTCAACCATTGTGGAAAACAGTGTGGCGATTCCTCAAGGATCTAGAACTAGAAATACCATTTGACCCAGTCATCCCATTACTGGGGATATACGCAAAGGATTATAAGTCATGCTGCTATAAAGACACATGCACACGTACGTTTATTGCGGCACTATTCACAATAGCAAAGACTTGGAACCAACCCAAATGTCCATCAGTGACAGACTGGATCAAGAAAATGTGGCACATATACACCATGGAATACTATGCAGCCATAAAAAAGGATGAGTTCGTGTCCTTTGTAGAGACATAGATGCAGTTGGAAACCATCATTCTCAGCAAACTATAGCAAGAACAGAAAACCAAATACCGCATGTGCTCACTCATAGGTGGGAATTGAACAATGAGATCACTTGGACACAGGAAGGGGAGCATCACACACCAGGTCCTATTATGGGAAGGGGGTAGGGGGGAGGGATAGCATTAGGAGATATACGTAATGTAAATGATGAGTTAATGGGTGCAGCACACCAACATGGCACATGTATACATATGTAACAAACCTGCATGTTGTGCACATGTACCCTAGAACTTAAAGTATAATAAAAAAAGAATATAAATATTACTATTTAAAGATCGCTTATTTATTTATCCAGTATAATTGTTTGAACAAAAGATTCTAACATGTGAATCTAAGTGAAACAAGGTGTATTGCTGATATAGAAATTACTTAAATTATTTTTTATACCTCTAATAAACATAAATTCAAGCTAAAATATAGCAAACTTTATGATGAAACTATTAAGAAAATTGTTCACTTAGGAAACTTCTCAACATACTTTATTCTAAAATTCTCAAATAACTAAAGATAAAATAAAAGTTTATTTTCAATTGTTTAATATCCAAGCTATGCAACATGCAGAAGCCAAAAATCATAATTTTTGTCAACTTATGTCCTCCAAAGTCAACTTATGTCCTCATCCTTAGACCAGAGATATTAAGATTTGCAATTTTGTATCTTTGTTATTCCCCTATGTGTGTTTTTGCAAAGAAGCTCCTGTTTCCTTTGTTTACACTGAGTGTTGACATCTAGAATACCAAATCATTATAATGAAATCACTGTAGATTCTTCATTGGTCATTATGAGTGTCCTAATTAGGTGGAACAATAGTAATGATTCCAAATTTTCTTCTATCTCAGCATCATTTCCATTCTTAATTCATTATGGCTATGCAGACAGAGTCAAGTATTTAATTAGAAATGATTGGTCAGGCAGGGTTGCTCACGCCTGTAATCCCAGAACTTTGGGAGGCTGAAGTGAGTGGATCACAAGGTCAGGTGTTCGAGACCAGCCTGGTCAATATGGCGAAACCCTGTCTCTACTAAAAATACAAAAATTAGCTGGTCATGGTGGCAGGCACGTGTAATCCCAGCTACTCAGGAGGCTGAGGCAGGAGAATTGCTTGAACCTGGGAGGCAGAGGTTGCCGTGAGCTGAGATCGTGCCATTGCACTCCAGCCTGGGCGACGAGAGAGAATCTGTCAAAAAAAAAAAAAAAAAAAGAAAAGAAAAGAAAAGAAAGAGAGAGAGACAGAGAAGGAAGGACGGAAGGAAGGAAGGAAGGAAGGAAGAAGGAAGAAGGAAGAAAGAAAGAGAAAGAAAGAAGGAAGGAAGGAAGGAAAGAAGGAAGAAGGAAAAAAAGAAAGAAAGAAAAAAGAAAGAAAGAAAAAGAAAGAAAGAAAGAAAGAAAAAGAAAGAAAGAAAGAAAGAAAGAAAAAGAAAAGAAACCCCATCTCTACTAGAAACACAAAAAATTAGCTGGATGTGGTGGCACACGCCTGTAGTCCCACCTACTCAGGAGGCTCAGGCAGGAGAATGGCTTGAACCCAGGAGGCGGAGATTGCAGTGAGCCAAGGTCGGGCCACTGCACTCCAGCCTGGGGGACAGAACGAGACTCCGTCTCAAAAAAAAAATTATTTGGATAATTCTCCCAAAAGAAATACCACACATATACTTGCAGAAAGAGAGATTCAGTCTTGAAGATCAAATTTGTCATTCAAATTAATTAATTTTACCAGGGAATTCCTCATTCGATGGCTACATGGTATAGTGGAAAGACTATTCAATCATACTATTTTTATTGCAAATAACAAAAGCTTCAGCTCACACTGTTTTAATGGAAATTTATTGTCTCATATATTTGGAGACTACAGTAGTATATTCTGGCCTTGGGGCATGGTTGGATCTACAGGCACTAGCAGTATCTGTTCGCTATAGTCTCTTTCTTCATTTCATATATATATATATATATTATTTATATATTTCACATATATATTTATTATTATTATTTTTTGCTTGCCATCATTGTTTATTCAGACATTCCCCATGCAATAGGTGAGAAAACAAGAGACCCGTATTCAGCTACAGACCCATATTCTCCCATCTTAGCAACCCGTGGAAAAAAATGATAACAATAGTAATAACAATAAAATAACAGCAGGTATTCAGCTACAAGAAATCAGTTCATTGAGAGGCCGAGACGGGCGGATCACGAGGTCAGGAGATCGAGACCATCCTGGCTAACATGGTGAAACCCCGTCTCTACTAAAAATACAAAAATTAGCCGGGCGCAGTGGCGGGCGCCTGTAACCCCAGCTATTCGGGAGGTTGAGGCAGGAGAATGGCGTGAACCCGGGAGGCGGAGCTTTCAGTGAGTGGAGATCGCGCCACTGCACTCCAGCCTGGGTGACAGAGCAAGACTTCGCCTCAAAAAAAAAGGAAAAAAAAAGAAAAAAGAAATTAGTTCATGCCAGGACATTTCCAAGTTCTTTAACACTCTTTTACTAATCAAATTATTTTATGAAGTGGATGTATTATTGTTCATATTTTAAAGATAAGGGTAAGTCCATTAGACTTTTTGCTAAGTTCATTAGAAAGTTTGGGAAATCCCTGATCTGATTTTGGTTCAAATTCTTATTGCTGACAGAATCTATACCTAAGGCAGATTTTATACACAACTGGCCCAGCCTAGTTCACATTCTACCCTTATAGCCAGGGAAAGTGTGCAACGTTCTTCAAAAAGGGAGGAAAATATCCTAAAACTAAATATCCTAAAACTACCAGTTCTTTGTAGGTTAACATTTGAATCTGGTTGCAATCTACCTATACATTTCAATGGCTAAGCTTGGGTTCAATAAATAATTATTGACTATCATAACTTAAACATTATGAAAAAGGTATTAGTAATTATTAAATCAAACAGTACCAATTAAATATTAGTAATTTGATAGATAATATAGTGCCAATTAGTAATACAATTGTACTGTAGGTTAGAGGAACCTAACAAGTACACAGAAAGAATAATAAAATGCAGAATTGTAAGAAAATAGGCAGAAACAAAGGACAAATGAAGATTAACAGAAGATAGGATTGCATGCAATAGAAAAAAGTAGTGATAATTGTAGCTAACTTTTATGGAGAAACTATTATATGCCACGCACAGTTAACCAATGTGTTAAATGCTTAGATTTTTGACACTTTTCAGAGGAAGAAACTGAGGCTGGGAAAGAATAAGTGGTTCACTCAAAGAAACATAGCTATGCAATTACCAAACCTGGGTTCAATCCAGGTCATCAGACTCCATAGTGCTCTCTCTTGATGGCTCTACTTGCTGAATAAAATAGAATTTGGATAGAATTTATTTAATTTAGTCAGGAAAATATACACCCTGAACTAATGGGATTTTTAATATCTTATACATTTAAATGGTTCTTTAATAATGTTCTGCAAATCTGTAATTTATAACTCCAATTCTACAAAATGCACAGACACATTTGAAGTTATATCTATAGGGAAAAGAAATTTCTTTTGTATTTTATCTTATATTTAAATTATAATCTTAAAAGAACGGAATTAGTTTTAAATCAAATTAATGATCACATTAATACAATCCAGGCAATATTCCTGCAACCCAGTATGAAATACAACCCGGGAAAGTGCTGTCATATATCAAAATAAAAACACATTTTGCTAAGTTGGTAGGAATGATATGTTCTATCTTATTTCATAGATACTGTTTAAAGACCAAAAGGTCTACTTTCAGATTGTGACATGTCTCCTCTAATGTTGGATAAAAATGGTAAGAACCACCCTTTGAATTTTCAAATGGATCTTATAGTTTATCACCTCAGTGTTCATTTGATATCTGTTAGTACCTTTGCTTTGCAAGGCTGGAACTGGGCACAATTCAAGGTCATTCACTCGGCAAGTAAGAGCATGAAAAGAGAGTACTATATGCAGTGAACTTTAAGAATAAGTTCCGGTTCAAATTTACACATCCAGAGACAGACTATGTGTTTGTGTGTATATATAAGCGTGTGTGTGTGTCTGTGTGTCTATGTATAAGTGTGTAGACAGTAGACTCTCATGGATGAATGCATACAACTTCCTGGAGTTTCTTGCAGTTTTACTCACAGTTTTTCAATTCCAAATTACCTTGAATTCAGGAGGAATAGAATTAAGGTAGGGGCTGGACGCGGTAGCTCACGCCTGTAATCCCAGCATTTTGGGAGGTCGAGGCGAGTGGATCACTTCAGGTCAGCAGTTCGAGGCCAGCCTGGCCAACATGGTAAAACCCCATCTCTACTAAAGATACAAAAATTTTTTGGGAGTGATGATGCTTGCCTGTAGTTCCAGCTACTTGGGAGACTGAGGCAGGAGAATTGCTTGAGGCTCAGAGGTGGAGTGTGCTGTGAGCTGAGGTTGTGTCACTGCACTCGTCTGCAGTCTGGGCGACAGAGCAAGACTGTGTCTCAAGCAACAACAAAAACAATTAGGTAAAAAAGGACTGTGTTTTAGTGGTGCTACTGGTGGGAACACTTCAGCAAATGCATATACACAGGTCTAAATGTACCTTATAGATTATACATAGATTGTACACAGATTAAAAAATAAGAAATACTTGTGAGAAAAGACAGCAAAGTATCCTCTAAGGGACGGTTGGGTACACTGACAGGGCAGAAATCTCAGGGTTTTCTAGAAAGTGGAAGTCTTCATTGAGCCCAGCCCAAGTGGCCTAGGGTCTAGTTTTATATGAACTCAATGATATCTCTGGCTTACTTAATTCTCAATGGCCCATATAAAAAGAAAGGGCAGCAATGCTCATCTTAGTCCACAGCTACTAGCCAGGTTGTGAGTCTTCTTTTTCCCCTACTTGCCAACCTCAGACCACTCAATTCCTGGAGCTGCCCCTTTACTACACAATTTCAACATAAAATGCATTATTTTGCACCTCTCTTGACAAAGAGCAAGGTAGAGAACAATTCTTTAGGTGACATTAATACTGGGGCTTGGATTAACGATGCCAAATCTGATTTACATTGTCTTTCCCCAGACAGACAATCTAGCATTCTCCATGCCCTTTTGCCGCAGTTGCACATTAAACTGCATGCTTTAGAGGTTTTCTACAACAACTCCCAGACCACTTTCCTCATCAGTATTCGGCGGTATCTTTCCCTTCAGCAGATGCACATTATTTTCTTCTCCCTTTGTTCTTATATTTATTGTTCTAAGGTTTATCTGCATCAACTGCCTTTGCAGTTTATTAGCCTGGTTTCAATAATGACCCCCAATGTCATAAAAGTATACATTTAAATTGCTTGATAGCAAAACACACCAGCCTGTTTATAGGAAAATTAAAAAACAGGATTTATGAGAAATGCTAAAAAATAAGACATCATTCTTCAATTGAGTAATCAAATATTGACAGGATTTTTTTAAGTTGTAAGGTTTATGGTGGAATCCTGTTTTAGTCCTTTTAGATAAGATATTTGATCCTAGTGCATATAAAGGCATTTTAGTTAAAATATGTACAATAGCATCAATTTGTTTTTAGAAGAAAAGAAGTAATGCATTCTTGCCTTATGAAATTATTGTAAGACTGCTTTTACTTGAAGCTCTGGAATATAATTTTTTAAAAGGCAATCAGTTACAAAAATATCATGGAATCAATCTTGAACGTAAATTCTTTTCACTTTCTTAACATGAAAATGTGAAAAGCTTGATGAAAATCAAAGAACATGAGATGCTGGTTAAAGATAATAATCTTTTCATTCTGGGCTCACAGACTGTGCCAGGGAGAAACACTGCAAACAAAAGCATTATTCCCCAGGCTTCCAAATAAGGAATAGGCATAATTACAGTCCATGGGTTTACTCAAGTGGTGGTCAATGTGATTCACCAGTTGAATTCTGGCTCTAATTGCCATTACTCAAACTATGCCTATTTATCCCCAGACAGGGCAAAATGACTGCCTTTGTAGCCCAGCTTTACAGCCGCACATTTGGGGCAACCAACACTCGCAATTGTTTTCTATTCATGCTTCCAAGAATACAAATTACGCTAAATGGTGAGAAATAGTAGGATGAATAATGCTAAAATTTTAAGCCAATCATAGTATGCATCCAGCTGTCCATCCATCCATGCATCCATGCATCCATCCATTCATCCAACATATATGTGCTAGATATTGTGCTAAATACTGGGAATAAATGATGAAGAAAAGAAGGCATGACTCTTACTTCCAAGAATTTTACAGTCTAGTTTGGGTGGGGGGAGGGGAGCTGGTGACAGGAAGAGGTGACAACAATTCAATCATCACCCAAGTGTATTAAAAACCTGTAACTGTGACATATGCAGGGAGAGGTGCAGGTGCTGCTAGAGCCTACAATAGGGGAGTACGCCATAGTCAGAAATCTTAGAGAAAGAGTCCCAGAGGGAGTAGCACTTACAGCACTGAGCTAATACGAAAAGGATGAGAAGAAATTAACAAAGTAAAGATGGGAGCAAAAAGAAACTCAGGCAGAAGCAAGAGGGTGGGAAAAACCCTGGTGTGAGGGAACATTGGTGCATACAAGGAACTGAACAGGCAGCTTTGCTGAAGCACAGACTGTGAAGATTTGGCATCACAGTGAGAACCCAGATCCAAAAGTGTCCTGTGAGTCATGATATGGAATTTTGTTTACCCTCCATGAAATGAGAAGATATTAAACTGCTTTAGAAAGGGGACACATGATCAGATTTGCATTATGAAAAGATCACCCTGGCTTCAATGTAGAGAATATATTATAGGAGAAAATCAGAAAAATCCCGTTGACAAGAAAACAGCAGGTGATTAGGCAATTAATTATCATGTCGGCAGTATTGAAACTAGAAAGATCACAAAGAAGATATTCTTATACTGAACTGACAGGTCAGGTTGTGATCCTGTTGCTCTGCAAGGAAGATTTTAACTATTTTAGGAACCTAATGAGGTTGGAATCCCAGTTCTCTATCAGTCTCTTTGTCTCTGTGATCATGACCCTGGCCCAAGCTGTCATTGTACTTGCTTGTATTATCTCTATCACTGTCTAAGTGGTCATCCTGCCCCACTCTAGTCTCCATTCAGTCTAGTGTCAATAGAGTCACAAAGGCGATCCCTTTAAAATGTGTTAGATCATGTCACGCTCCTGCTCTTCCAATGGCTTCCATCTAAGTTGGAATAAAAGTTAAAGTTGTCACAAAATGGGCTCTAATATATGGTTGCACTCTCTCCCTCCAATCCTGCTACGTTGTCTCTAACCTCATGCCCTTTCCATCTGTCTCCCTCACTCTCTTCTTTCCAGCCACCCCAGCCGCCTTGCTATTCCTTGAATAGGCATCCTTGTGCCTAAGGATTTGAGCTTACTGTTCCATCTGACTGGAGCACTTTCCTTCAGTTATCAGTCTGGCTGGCTCCCTCATTCTTTCAGAGTTTCACTCAAATGCCCTCTTTCTCACCGACACTAACATGGCTAGCTTATTTAAACTTGCACATGCCCCCATTGCTCAGGTTCTTGACAACTTCTTCTCTGTCCTTTTCTTCATTGTTTCTCCAAAACAAACATCAGAATAATTGAAAATATGACTTGCTTTATTTGTTGCTTTTATTTCTTATTTGTCCCCTCCCATCAAGTTTTTTTTTTGTTTTTTTTCTTATTGTTTTTTGAATCCTCAGTGTCTAGAACTGCTTGATTCATCTTGGGCCTCCAACACATACTTGTTAAATGAATGAATTTGGGCCTCTATCCAATAATCCTGTCTAAGAGGACAAACCAGGACATTTCTTCTTCACATATTTTGTTGCTAAATCAAAGCTTACTTGTTCTCTAATTAGATCATGTCCACTACACATCAGCTACATTTCTTTATGAGATTAATTTGTTCATTCGAGATGCATTAATGCAACAAGCATTTACAGGGTGTGAACTATGTGGTAGACTCAATGTGTTAAGCTGAAAATACAGTCATAATCTGCAAACTCTGTTCTCAAGTATATCAGTCCAGGTAAGGACTCACATATAAACCACATGTGTAAATTGGTAAACAAAATGTTCCTCTTGGAGGTCATCTTTGCTATTCCTGGACAACAGTGGAGGAAGTAACTAACCAACTTGGGCTTTTAGGATAGACTCCAAAGGGGGAACTATTTTGATCTAGCTCACAGTCAGCAGGCATGCTCCAGATTCCAGATGTATTTAATGTGACATGCAGAATGTTCCCTTCCCCCACAAAAATAATTTAAAAAGTAAAATTTGTATATACAAACACCGTGATTTTAAAATTGGACACTTTACCTTAAACTCTGGATTTCTAATTACTGCTAGACATTTTTTAAAGAGAGAGATAAAAGATACGATGGTTGCCAGTTATGGCGGCTCATGCCTATAATCTTAGCACACTGGCAGGCAGAGGCAGGAGGCTTGCTTGAGTCCAGGAGTTTGAGACCAGCCTGGGCAACATAGTAAGATCCCTTCTCTACAAAAAATAAACAAAATTATCTAGTTGTGGTGGTGCATGCCTGCAGTCCCAGCTATTCAGGAGGCTGAGGCAGAAGGATCTCTTGAGCCCAGGAGGTGAAGCTGCAGTGAGTTATGATCATACCATTGCACTCCAGCCTGGGCGACAAAGCAAAACTCTGGGAAGAAGAAGAGAGAAGGAGAAGGAGAAAGAGAAGGAGGAGGGAGGAGGAGATATGATGGTACTGTAACCATTTTCCCTATGGTCTTGATTAAAAATGGATGTAAATCATTTTCACTTTCTTAACACAAAAGTGAAATAATTATGTCTCTATCAGAATTTAGAATTTAGAAAGTGGATCATTATGTCTCTATCAGAATGAGAAGACAAAAGAATGACCAAGAGCAGAGAAAACATTAAGAAAAGCAGGCTGGAGCATATATCCCTTGTTGCAAGTATGATTTCCATGTGTTTAATATGCAATCGCCAGCACATTCCTCTCATTTACATTATTTCCCTGGTCCCTATAGGCATCTAAGATTGTATGATATGATGTAGACCTTGAAAGATGAGTCGCGAAGGACATTCTAGGCAGAGAGGAAGCAGGGAGGCAGAGAAGAAGATGCATGTTCCGAGATCTTGAGTTACTGGAAAGAAGCGAGCATAGAGAAGATGTGGGGAGCAAGGTCAGAGAGGAAAGTTGTGGCCAGATTATGACAGTCCTTTTATGAAATGCTAAAATGTTAACAGTACCCTTTGGGGAAAAACTGAGGCAAATGTACAAGCTGTGAGATGAATTAATCATCAATCCTGTCTGTATTGTGAACTAAAAGGGAATAAATAAAACTGAAGATGAAGATCTGAGAAATTTTCTGTGATTTGACGACATGGACTTGATGACAACTCTTTCAGCTGCTCAAAGGTGTTTGCTACTTTCTGGTTCATGAGCATGCTGTGATAAAGTTGAAGCCATGAGAAATACGATCTTGAAGTTAGCTGTATATTAAATTTAGTAAACTAGCATCAATTTATACTTCGATTTGCAAACTTAAATTGAGATACAGTAAAGAGTAAGATACAAGGAAATGGAGGCATGGTGTGGACAGGTTATCGATGGGTACTATTCTCAAGTCATTCTCAATCTTAGGCTTCCTTGTTGCTCCTAATCTGAGGTTGTAGGTAAACACTCACCATCCACCTTCATTTTTAGTTAAGGGAGCCAAAGTGATCCAGTTATATAAACAAAAGTCTTCCAGAGGGACTTAGAAAAAAAAATTGCTTTCCTAATAAAAACAAGAGGCATAGACCTTCTCTTTCTTCCATATTTCCCCTCTTTCCTATCAAATGCCAACAGTGACCGGCAGTCCAGAAAATGTTCAGCTACTATACCGCTTTTAGACTTTTTGTTACTTGAGAAAAATAAACCTCTCTTCATTTAAGCCAATTCACATTCCTGGCTGTGGCAAGCAATCTCTAAGATGTTCCTCAAGGTTCTTCACTTCTTGGTATTCTAATCATTTTGTGATCTCCTTCTCTTGAACTTCTACTGAATAGAACATTTCTAAAGTAATGGGATGTGACTTCCAAGATTTAGATTACAAACGAAGATGGTTTCCATTTTGGGAGCCCTCTCTTGCTCATTTATTTTAAGGGAAACCAGTTGTCATGTTGTGACCTGCTTTCTGGATATGGAGAGATTTATATGGTGCAAAACACTGGTGTATTTGGCCAACAGCCCACAGGGATTGTGGCAACTGAACAATCATATGAATGAACTTAGAAGCAGATTCTCTCCCAGTTCAACCTAGAGATGACGTCAGCCCCAGCTGGTACCTTGATTAGTGTTTTGTGAGAGAGCCTAAGCCAGAGGGAGCCAGTTAGGCTGTACCTAGATTCCTGACCTACAAATTGTGTAAGGTAATAAATGTTGTTGTTCTAAATTCCTGTGTTTTGGAGTAAACTGTTATGCAGCAATAGATAACTAATACATCAACTGACAGGAAATACTTATATGGGGCTCTCAAAAAGACCAATTTCATCAGAAAGAGAGAGGGGCTGGGGCCACGGAATTGGTAACGTTAAGTGTTCTCTGGGTGATTCTAACATCAGCCATCTTCAGAACAACTGCTTTAAGCCATTGTGTGATTGGTTTTCCTGCTTCTTGCGGTTGAACAAATTCCTAATCATTATGACTTCTAACATTAACTATTGTATTAAATGATTTGTTACTCAACATTGCTTTATGTAATTATAGTTTTATTTTGCATTTAGCAAAATGATTAACTTCTTCACTGGGATAGCCCTTGCCTTTATTTTTCTTGGTTGTCGCCTTACCTTGTTATAATTAAGAGTTTTAATTTTCTTCACCTATTGTTAATTTAACATTTCAAATCTTGAAGCAGGGGTGGGGAGATGGGGGGAGAAAAAACCTATTCTCTTTTTATAACGGCTGTATTTGTTTATGTTCTTAGTCTTCTAAGTTCAGAATAGTAGTGGAAAAAAATTAAGTAATGGGACTATATCAGGCACTACATAAAGACAGCATAAAAACTCTGTGATTGTCTCTTCCGGTCTGTGAAAAGACACCATAGAAACCACAGCTTGATCGTGAATTCCATTTCTTTGCTCAGAGTATGTGCATGCTCCGTTAACATCAAGTTACTGTGTTTGTGTAATTCGTGAGTTTTTACAAGGGAGTCAAGCAAAGGTTTTCTTTTTTAACTTTAAATAATTTTTATACACTTGAGGTAGTACTTACTGAAAGTACACGGACCCTGGATGCAGAAAGACCTGGTTTTGAATTCATATTTCTTCATTTACCAACTAATTCATATTGGATGAGTTTTGCTTTTATGCAAGCCAATTTCTTAATTTATAAATAGGAATAATAGCAAATACTTCACACAATTATTGTGAAATTTATATGTTAAAATATAAAGCTCATATATATCTTAGTGCTTAGATAATGCCAATTGTTAGCATTACTGTTGGTATATTTATTTTTAATAAGTAAAAGAGAATAATTACATGGTTTATTCATCAAGAATAACAATAATAAACATTCTCTTATTTATAATTTCATGGAAAGCTCTTAAAAGATGGGGATAAAATGTTTATAAAATCATATCTTTGTAGAAATTATTGCCTTGTAAAAATCTTCTATTTAAATCAGGAGCATAAACCTTGGACAGTTTTGGGAGTGGTGCATAACAAATGTATATAGTTTAACATAAGAGTCAATGGATACCTTTAAAACTATAAGAGAAGCTGGTAGGAATTAACAGGTACTGTAAATTTAAGTGAGGCAAGGGAGCTGGACTAATGAGTCCCATGAACATATTTTATTAGAATTTATGTTCATTCTGTTTGAATCTTGCCAAAGCAAGTTTCCCACAATGGAAAGTAAGATGTTTAACTGAGATTACAGTTTAATCACCAAAGCCACTGGAGCTTTTGCAGGTAACATTCTATAAGAATTTCCTGAATTCATTTTGTATTTCATCATAACATTAACCACAATCTGGACTGGCTTACATAACGACTCTAGAGATAAGAGTCGGGAACATTAAGCAGTAATAAAACACAAAAGAAAAAAATAATAGAAAGAAATATGAAAATGCTGACATTGTAAGAGAATCAGGGTATACTTTAAGTACCTGGAAATAAGACTGGAGTTAGAATTGTCCTCGGCACAAGAAGAAATCAGTAAAACAGAAACATGATACTCTCATGAAGCTTAGAGTCTAATGGAGAAGAAATACAATGAATCATACAAGTGTGTTCAGTGTAATAAAAAAGAGGTATAGGATTCAAGCTTTAAAAATGTATAGTAACCAGACCTAACCAAGGCTGGGGGGTTAGTAAAAGCTTTCTAGAGGATGTGACTTTTAAATTCACATCTGAAGACTAAAATGCTATTAATATGTACATATGGAAGTCATGGGTGCTGTGACAGCCTTTTGCTATATAAAGAGTTACTAAAATTAGAGGAACTTTGAGAGAAATCTTGAAGATTATTTCCTGTAGATAAGGATCATGAATGAGATGCAGAAGACAGTGTCTGGTGAAAGTTGGCATGTAATGGATATAGCTACAGAAAGAGATCAAAGTGTCAAAGTGCAAAGGCTTTCTTTCCAGGTTTCTGTGATCCAGTAACTAGAAAAAGAATAGATGCAAAGTAATCCTTTACCACCTCGACCTTGGTAACCAGGATGTCCCTCCAATTCCCTTCCTATGAACAGTGATCTGGTTTTAAAATGGCATCTGCCCCTCTGCTTAGAACCCTTTGATCCAAAAATATTTTTATTTGCTAAGAGTTTTCTGTCTACTCACTGTAATTTTGTACATGTGGAATAAAAAGCTTTGTAAATTTAGGCATCAAAAGAGAATGCAGTTGGGCATAAATTGGAATTAAGGAATAAGACGAATTACAGCAGGGCAGTGACTACGACTTGATATGGAGTTCACCAAATCCCTGAGCCTCCAGTAGTAAATACTTACTTAGTGTTTACAAGACCTATACAATGACCCAGAAATTATTCCACAATCTTTATGTATAAGAACCAGCTTAATTAATAGTCTAGATTATTGGGACACTGAGATTAAATAACTTGCACAAGGTCACACAAGGATGAGAGCCAAAATGGAAACCTGGAAGTCTCACTTTAGTATCTATGCTCTTAAACATCTCAAAGGCCAGGTTTTGTTGTTGTTGTTGTTTTGTCTTTTTTAAAAAAATAAATAAGTGGCTGATATGTGGGCTGGGGAAGCAAGTAATAATTATCCATGGTGATATGAGAAGCACTACAGGACTTTAGCAGCAAATGGGGAGAATCATTTGAAAATTGTATGATATTCTTGGGCTCCATTAGACACCGGTGTGAAGTTCATGTCCCCTGCAGTTCAACTCCCCCTGGTCCCAGAGAGAAGTTCAGTTCCATAGCTTTGCAAAGTGGATCTGCCAAAGGCAACTCTGAGATTCTGAGGATCAGGGCTAGGTTATGCGGGGCCAGGTCTCTAAAGCAGTTGAGGATACTATTAAAAGAAACGGACAAAGTTTGTCCTTGATATGTTCAATTATAAATTTGAGGGGTGGACTTAAGAGGCACCATTTCATAATACCCCTCTAGAACCCTGGGATCTACAGCATTGCTCTTCCTGATTATTATTTATAGTGTTGTGCCAGTCAGTGTGATTATCATTATTTTCAATGTTGTTGGCCTCACTGCATCACACATTTTGCCCCATCATTAGAAAAATACATCTGCTTTGCTCACCATTGTAGACATGGGGCCTCACAGAGTTAAAGTTCAAAGAATACTTATTTTTTAAAAAAGTATCTTAGTAGATAGAAATATTTATTTAAAATCTGCATTAATTCTGGTAGGTTATTTATAATACATGATAAAGTTAAACACTCGAGCATACCATATGAATTTTTTAAAAGAAGACATTTGATATGTGCTTTAAAAACACATGGTGGGTACATGTACGGGATGTCAGTTTTCTGAAAAATGGAATAGTTCTGGAAATTGGTTGCACAACAGTGTGAATATATTTAACATTACTTAAAAATAGATAAGGTGATACATTTTATATTCTCTGATTTTTATCACAAAAAGATTTTAAAAATACATTGTCTTAAGAAACATATGTAGATTAATGCTAAAATAAAGACCCTGGTTAATTAAAAAACAAAACAAAACAAAAACACTAGATTGTTCAGAAAAAGCATATGCAAGTCTATAAAAGATGATTCCCTTACATACTGTGAGAGTAATTTCCTTTTTTCTGCATTTCCTGCTAGATGTTTCCTGCTAGAGCTTTCCTTGCCTGCCTTCAAATTTTTCCCACCTACGAAATGGGAATCATAATCGCAAAAACTTTGCTTAATATTCTTAGGAGAAAAGGTCTTTATCCTTGGAAGTATTGGTGGTGTGTATTGGGGAAAAAATGCTTTGATTATATACATTTTATTAATTTCTTTTGAGATGGGGTCTTGCTCTGTTGCCCAGGCTGGAGTGCAGTGGCACCATATTAGCTCACTGCCACCTCCACTTCCCAGGCTCAAGCAATCCTCTCATCTCGGCCTCTTGAGTAGTTGGAACCACAGGCACACACCACTGTGCTAATTTTTGGTATTTTTGGTAGAGACAGGGTTTTACCACTTTGCCCAGGCTCATCTCAAAATCCTGAGCTCCAGTGATCCACCCTCCCTAGCCTCCCAACGTGCTGGGATTACAGGCATGAGCCACGACAACTGGCGTGATTGTAGAAAGTTTAGAAGACTATCTTTGTGTACGTCAATCCTAAGCTAAAGTCAAGTTCACAGTTAAATTGGGTATGTTTAAGAGCATTTCTTACATGTGGTGCCAAGTTCATTTTTGCCACTGGTGGCCTGCCTCAGGGGAAATTATCTGCTGTGTGAGTAATTTTTGTTACCTCTGACCACCTCTGAAGGCTTTCATACAGAAAAGATTAAAAATGAAACAAGGCCAGGTGCAGTGGCTCACGCCTGTTATCCCAGCACTTTGGAATGCCAAGGCAAGAGGATCACTTGAGCTCAGGAGTTCAGGACCAGCCTGGTAACATAGTGAGAACCTGTCTCTACAAAAAATTAAAAATTAGCTGAGCATGCTGGCTAACTACAGTCTCAGCTACTCAGACACAGCTACTCGGGAGGCTGAAGTGGGAGGATTGCTTGAGCCTAGGAGGTCAAGGCTGCAGTGAGCCATAATCAAGCCACTGCACTCCTGCCTAGGTGACAGAGTGAGACCCTGTCTCAAAAAATAAATAAATAAATAAACAAATAATTTAAATGAAAAGAAAATAGGGGGCAGAGCAAGATGGCCGAATAGGAACAGCTCCAGTCTCCAACTCCCAGCGCGAGCGACACAGAAGACCGGTGATTTCTGCATTTTCAACTGAGGTACTGGGGTCATCTCTCTAGGGAGTGCCGGACAATCGGTGCTGGTCAGCTGCTGCAGCCTGACCAGCGTGAGCTGAAGCAGGGCGAGGCATCGCCTCACCTGGAAGCGCAAGGGGGAAGGGAATCCCTTTTCCTAGCCAGGGGAACTGAGACACACAACACCTGGAAAATCGGGTAACTCCCACCCCAATACTGCGCTTTAAGGAAACAGGCACACCAGGAGAATATATCCCATACCTGGCCGGGAGGGTTCCACGCCCACGGAGCCTCCCTCACTGCTAACACAGCCGTCTGCGGCGATCTATACGCAAGGCAGCAGCGAGGCTGGGGGAGGGGCGCCCGCCATTGCTGAGGCTTAAGTAGGTAAACAAAGCCGCTGGGAAGCTCGAACTGGGTGGAGCTCACAGCAGCTCAAGGAAGCCTGCCTGTCTCTGTAGACTCTACCTCTGCAGACAGCGCACAGCTGCAGTCCAATAGGGGAAAGAGCGGGGCCGTTGCAGACGCGAATGACTCTGTCTGACAGCTTTGGGGAGAGCCGTGGATCTCCTAACGCAGAGGTTGAGATCTGAGAACGGACAGACTGCCTGCTCAGGTGGGTCCCTGACCCCTGAGTAGCCTAGCTGGGAGACATCCCCCACTAGGGGCAGTCTGACACCCCACACCTCACACGGTGGAGTCACCCCTGAGAGGAAACTTCCAAGAAAGAATCAGACAGGTACACTCGCTGTTCAGCAATATTCTATCTTCGGCAACCTCTGCTGCTGACACCCAGGAAAACAGGGTCTGGAGTGGACCTCAAGCAATCTCCAACAGACCAACAGACAGTCCTTCTGACTGTCAGACGGAAAACTATCAAACAGGAAGGACACCTATACCAAAACCCCATCAGTACGTCACCATCATCAAAGACCAGAGACAGATAAAACCACAAAGATGGGGAAGAAGCAGGGCAGAAAAGCTGGAAATTCAAAAAATAAGAGCGCATCTCCCCCTGCAAAGGAGCGCAGCCCATCGCCAGCAACGGATCAAAGCTGGTCAGAGAATGACTTTGACGAGATGAGAGAAGAAGGCTTCAGTCCATCAAACCTCTCAGAGCTAAAGGAGGAGTTACGTACCCAGCGCAAAGAAACTAAAAATCTTGAAAAAAGAGTGGAAGAATTGACAGCTAGACTAATTAATGCAGAGAAGATCATCAACGAAATGACAGAGATGAAAACCGTGACACGAGAAATACGTGACAAATGCACAAGCTTCAGTAACCGACTCGATCAACTGGAAGAAAGAGTATCAGCGATTGAGGATCAAATGAATGAAATGAAGCGAGAAGAGAAACCAAAAGAAAAAAGAAGAAAAAGAAATGAACAAAGCCTGCAAGAAGTATGGGATTATGTAAAAAGACCAAATCTATGTCTGATTGGGGTGCCTGAAAGTGAGGGGGAAAATGGAACCAAGTTGGAAAACAGTCTTCAGGATATCATCCAGGAGAACTTCCCCAACCTAGTAGGGCAGGCCAACATTCAAATTCAGGAAATACAGAGAATGCCACAAAGATACTCCTCCAGAAGAGCAACTCCAAGACACATAATTGCCAGATTCACCAAAGTTGAAATGAAGGAAAAAATCTTAAGGGCAGCCAGAGAGAAAGGTCGGGTTACCCACAAAGGGAAGCCCATCAGACTAACAGCAGACCTCTCGTCAGAACTCTACAAGCCAGAAGAGAGTGGGGGCCAATATTCAACGTTCTTAAAGAAAAGAATTTTAAACCCAGAATTTCATATCCAGCCAAACTAAGCTTCATCAGTGAAGGAGAAATAAAATCTTTTACAGATAAGCAAATGCTTAGAGATTTTGTCACCACCAGGCCTGCCTTACAAGAGACCCTGAAGGAAGCCCTAACATGGAAAGGAACAACCGGTACCAGCCATGGCAAAAACATGCCAAAATGTAAAGAACATCGAGGCTAGGAAGAAATTGCATCAACTAACGAGCAAAATAACCAGTTAATATCATAATGACAGGATCAAGTTCACACATAACAATATTAACCTTAAATGTCAATGGACTAAATGCTCCAATTAAAAGACACAGACTGGCAAACTGGATAAAGAGTCAAGACCCATCAGTCTGCTGTATTCAGGAGACCCATCTCACATGCAGAGACATACATAGGCTCAAAATAAAGGGATGGAGGAAGATCTACCAAGCAAATGGAGAACAAAAAAAAGCAGGGGTTGCAATCCTAGTCTCTGATAAAACAGACTTTAAACTATCAAAGATCAAAAGAAACAAAGAAGGCCATTACATAATGGTAAAGGGATCAATTCAACAGGAAGAGCTAACTCTCCTAAATATATGCACCCAATACAGGAGCACCCAGATTCATAAAGCAAGTCCTTAGAGACCTACAAAGAGACTTAGACTCCCATACAATAATAATGGGAGACTTCAACACTCCACTGTCAACATTAGACAGATCAACGAGACAGAAAGTTAACAAGGATATCCAGGAATTGAACTCTCTCTCTGCACCAAGTGGACCTAATAGACATCTATAGAACTCTCCACCCCAAATCACAGAATATACATTCTTCTCAGCACCACATCGCACTTATTCCAAATTGATCACATAATTGGAAGTAAAGCACTCCTCAGCAAATGTACAAGAACAGAAATTATAACAAACTGTCTCTCAGACCACAGTGCAATCAAACTAGAACTCAGGACTAAGAAACTCAATCAAAACCGCCCAACTACATGGAAACTGAACAACCTGCTCCTGAATGACTACTGGGTACATAACAAAATGAAAGCAGAAATAAAGATGTTCTTTGAAACCAATGAGAACAAAGATACAACATACCAGAATCTCTGGGACACATTTAAAGCAGTGTGTAGAGGGAAATTTATAGCACTAAATGCCCACAAGAGAAAGCAGGAGAGATCTAAAATTGACACTCTAACATCACAATTAAAAGAACTAGAGAGGCAAGAGCAAACACATTCAAAACTAGCAGAAGCAAGAAATAACTAAGATCAGAGCAGAACTGAAGGAGATAGAGACACAAAAACCCTCCAAAAAATCAATGAATCCAGGAGTTGGTTTTTTGAAAAGATCAACAAAATTGACAGACCGCTAGCAGACTAATAAAGAAGAAAAGAGAGAGGAATCAAATAGTCGCAATAAAAAATGATAAAGGGGATATCACCACTGACCCCACAGAAATACAAACAACCATCAGAGAATACTATAAATGCCTCTACGCAAATCAACCAGAAAATCTAGAAGAAATGGATAATTTCCTGGACACTTACACTCTCCCAAGACTAAACCAGGAAGAAGTTGAATCCCTGAATAGACCAATAGCAGGCTCTGAAATTGAGGCAACCATTAATAGCCTACCCACCAAAAAAAGTCCAGGACCAGATGGATTCACAGCTGAATTCTACCAGAGGTACAAGGAGGAGCTGTACCATTCCTTCTGAAACTATTTCAATCAATAGAAAAAGAGGAATCCTCCCTAACTCTTTTTATGAGGCCAACATCATCCTGATACCAAAGCCTGGCAGAGACACAACAAAAAAAGAGAATTTTAGACCAATATCCCTGATGAACATCGATGCAAAAATCCTCAATAAAATACTGGCAAACCGGATTCAGCAGCACATCAAAAAGCTTATCCACCATGATCAAGTGGGCTTCATCCCTGGGATGCAAGGCTGGTTCAACATTCGCAAATCAATAAACGTAATCCAGCATATAAACAGAACCAAAGACAAGAACCACATGATTATCTCAATAGATGCAGAAAAGGCTTTTGACAAAATTCAACAGCCCTTTATGCTAAAAACACTCAATAAATTCGGTATTGATGGAACGTACCTCAAAATAATAAGAGCTATTTATGACAACCCACAGCTAATATCATACTGAATGGGCAAAAACTGGAAAAATTCCCTTTGAAAACTGGCACAAGACAGGGATGCCCTCTCTCACCACTCCTATTCAACATAGTGTTGGAAGTTCTGGCTAGGGCAATCAGGCAAGAGAAAGAAATCAAGGGTATCCAGTTAGGAAAAGAAGAAGTCAAATTGTCCCTGTTTGCAGATGACATGATTGTATATTTAGAAAACCCCATTGTCTCAGCCCAAAATCTCCTTAAGCTGATAAGCAACTTCAGCAAAGTCTCAGGATACAAAATTAATGTGCAAAAATCACAAGCATTCTTATACACCAGTAACAGACAAGCAGAGAGCCAAATCAGGAATGAACTTCCATTCACAATTGCTTCAAAGAGAATAAAATACCTAGGAATCCAGCTTACAAGGGATGTAAAGGACCTCTTCAAGGAGAACTACAAACCACTGTTCAGTGAAATCAAAGAGGACACAAACAATGGAAGAACATACCATGCTCATGGATAGGAAGAATCAATATTGTGAAAATGGCCATACTGCCCAAGGTTATTATAGATTCAATGCCATCCCCATCAAGCTACCAATGACTTTCTTCACAGAATTGGAAAAAACGGCTTTAAAGTTCATATGGAACCAAAAAAGCCCGCATTGCCAAGACAATCCTAAGTCAAAAGGACAAAGCTGGAGGCGTCACGCTACCTGACTTCAAACTATACTACAAGGCTACAGTAACCAAAACAGCATGGTACTGGTACCACAACAGAGATATAGACCAATGGAACAGAACAGAGTCCTCAGAAATAATACCACACATCTACAGCCATCTGATCTTTGACAAACCTGACAAAAACAAGAAATGGGGAAAGGATTCCCTATTAATAAATGGTGCTGGGAAAATTGGCTAGCCATAAGTAGAAAGCTGAAACTGGATCCTTTCCTTACCCCTTATACAAAATTAATTCAAGATGGATTAGAGACTTAAATGTTAGACCTAATACCATAAAAACCCTAGAAGAAAATCTAGGTAGTACCATTCAGGACATAGGCATGGGCAAGGACTTCATGTCTAAAACACCAAAAGCAACGGCAGCAAAAGCAAAAATTGACACATGGGATCTAATTAAACTAAAGAGCTTTTGCACAGCAAAAGAACTACCATCAGAGTGAACAGGCAACCTACAGAATGGGAGAAAATTTTTGCAACCTACTCATCTGACAAAGGGCTAATATCCAGAATCTACAAAGAACTCAAACAAATTTACAAGAAAAAAACAAACAACCCCATCAAAAAGTGGGCAAAGGATATGAACAGACATTTCTCAAAAGAAGACATCCATACAGCCAACAGACACATGAAAAAATGCTCATCATCACTCGCCATAAGAGAAATGCAAATCAAAACCACAATGAGATACCATCTCACACCAGTTAGAATGGCAATCATTAAGAAGTCAGGAAACAACAGGTGTTGGAGAGGATGTGGAGAATAGGAACACTTTTACACTGTTGGTGGGATTGTAAACTAGTTCAACCATTATGGAAAACAGTATGGCGATTCCTCAAGGATCTAGAACTAGATGTACCATATGACCCAGCCATCCCACTACTGGGTATATACCCAAAGGATTATAAATTACTCTACTACAAAGACACATGCACACGTATGTTTATTGCGGCACTATTCACAATAGCAAAGACTTGGAATCAACCCAAATGTCCATCTGTGACAGACTGGATTAAGAAAATGTGGCACATATACACCATGGAATACTATGCAGCCATAAAAAAGGATGAGTTTGCGTCCTTTGTAGGGACATGGATGCAGCTGGAAACCATCATTCTTAGCGAACTATCACAAGAAGAGAAAACCAAACACCGCATGTTCTCCGTCATAGGTGGGAACTGAACAATGAGATCACTTGGACTCAGGAAGGGGAACATCACACACTGGGGCCTATCATGGGGAGGGGGGAGGAGGGAGGGATTGCATTGGGGAGTTATACATGATATAAACGTCATGCACATGTACCCTAGAACTTAAAGTATAATAAAAAAAATAAATAAATAAATAAATAGAAAATAAAAAATAAAAATGAAACAAAACGAACAACAAAAACAAGCACAACATTATTGACCAGGCAAGACCACTGAAGTTGGAAGCATATCATCTTCCAGTTGAGTTTATGGTCTAATTCACATTCTTGCTAAGTTTCACTTTTTCTTTTTTCCCCAAACAGAAGAGCTCTTCAAACCTGATTGAATTGTTTTTTGACAAATGTATTCTGACATCCGAGGTAGCTGCCAGGAGATCAACAGGGTTTCATTACTTATTTTGCCAGAAAATCTTGATGCTCATTTTTACCTTTTCTTCCTTTCTTTCTCCCCCCACCCCTTTTATGCATGCAGACTTATACACAGCACATACATCATGCACACAAAATACATGTATATCATAGCATGTGTGGGTGCTCACTGAGAGGCTGCCTGTGCAATGAGATTTTAGGAACTCTAGGAAGGGCTCTGTTTTCCTGACTTCATGGACTATAATGCTTTCATGCTCTCAAGATTGCCTTTATAAGAAACCACACCTTTATATAAGTAACACTTATTCCAACTTTATTATTCATCATGATCTGATCTAGGTCTTGGGTGAGAGGACTCAGGATAAAGAAGGCTAGGAAAAGGAAATCCACAGGCAGCAGTGCCCAATGGTGTCAGCAGGAAATAGAATATAATCAACAGTTTAGGAGACACTAAGAAAGGGAATATTTACTGATGTGTACATAGGTTAAGGAAAACTAAAACGGATGTTGAGGCCTAGACGATAGCAATGGCAGAAAGCCGTTACAACTCTTAAGCTTGAAGTGTGGAGAGGAGGAAATAATATTATTGGAGACCAGAGTGAAATGAAATTTTGGAGCAAAGCCTGCCTGGTAAGAGCTTTAAGTTGTGGAGACATACAAACTCTGTAAGAAAATGCAGTCCAGAGACCGGGCGCAGTGGCTCACGACTGTAATCCCAGCACTCTGGGAGGCCGAGGCGGGCGAATCACGAGGTCAGGAGATCGAGACCATCCTGGCTAACACAGTGAAACCCCGTCTCTACTAAAAAACTACAAAAAATTAGCCGGTAGTGGTGGTGGGCGCCTGTAGTCCCAGCTGCTCAGGAGACTGAGGCAGGAGAATGGCTTGAACCTGGGAGGCGGAGCTTGCTGTGAGTCGAGATTTGCGCCACTGCACTACAGCCTGGGCGATAAAGCAAGATTCCATCTCAAAAAAAAAAAAAAAAAAAAAAAAGAAAAGGAAAGAAAAAAAAAGGCAAAATGCAGCCTAGGACAGGAAGGAATCAAGGGAAGAAACAGACCTTCTACTCTCTCTGTCTGTACCTTCCAGTGCCTGGCATTGACTATATCCTATGTCAGTGGTTTTCAAACTTTAGGATGCATCAGAGTCATCAGAAAGGGTGATTGAAATACAGATTGCTGGGCCTCATCTACAGAGTTTCTGATTTACTAGTCTTGACGTGGTGCCCCAAAATTTTTAGTTCTATTTAATTTTCTCTTTTCTTTTCTTTTTTTTTGGGGGGTGGGGGTAGAGATGGGGATCTTGCTATGTTGCCCAGGCTGGTCTTAAACTCCTGGCCTCAAGCAATTCTCCTGCTTCAGCCTCTCAAAGTGCTAGGATTACAAGTGTAAGCCACCATGCCCAGCCAAATTTGCAGTTCTAATGAAAAAATTTCCAAGTGATGGTAATGCTGCTGGTGGTCCAGGAACTTTACTCTGAGAACCACTTGTGTACAGGAAATCAGGCAGCAAGAAATCCCCAGTGATGTAATATATTTTATAAGAGATCAACCTCTGAGGCAGGAATAGAGCAGAGAAAGGGGAAGTGTGGGTCTGGGGAGAGCCAAAGGAAAACAGCCAGCACAAAGAGAAAACCAGGAGGCAAATACAATATAAAGTTGGCAGGTTGGATGTGTAAAATCTAGTGGCAGAAAGCCACTGGGAAGGCTTAGTTCTTTAAATCAATGTGGAGAACAAGGCAAGATCTCAATTCCCAGTTTCGGAACAGAGGGATGGATCGGGTGTACCAAGAATGAAACAGCCACAATACAGTAGTAGGATGAAAAATGATGTGTAGGGGGAGCCCAGGAAGTGAGTTACAAGAAACAAGGCAGTAGGTTAATGCAGGGACAGTATCAAGTGTCCCACGATGCTCAAATACTTAACTTTAAACTGCTGATGAGGGACTTCTCCCCATTTTCCTGCTCATATGATAAGATTGGTCCCTGTGTATGGTATGGGAGATTTAACTTTTTCAACTTTTAAAGTTGACAAACTGTTCACAGGAATTCAGTCAAATGAATAGAAACGTATTACATATCATACATACAATTAATTTTGCACCATCGTTTAAATAATTGCTAATCAAAATGTAGGTAAAAGACCTGTAGCATCAGCATCACCTGGGAGCTTGTTAGAGCTGCAAAGTGTTAGGCCCTAATTCCACAGGTACTAAATCAGTGTCCCTGGTGATGGAGTTCACAAATTTGTACTTTAACAAGATTTCCAGGTGATTCTGATGCACACCAGAGTTTGAGAAGCACTGGTCAGAACAGCTGGCCCTCAAATTGGTCACATATTGGAGCCACCTAAGATTATTTTTTAAAAATTCTCTGTCCTTACTCCACCTCCAGAAATTCTGGCTTAATTTCAGTGGGAGGCTCTCAAAGATGGATACATCATCTCTTTATGCAGGACCTTTTGCCACTCCACCATCAAGAGGTGCAGTTTATTTCTCTGCCCCTAAAATCTGGGCATCACCATGTCAATTGTCTTGTCCAATAGGTTGTTAGCCACCATGATGCAAGCAGAAACTTGAAAAGAATTGAACACTGAGGTGTGATCCTTTTGGCTAACTTTGGAAACCTGAAATCATGTGTTTTGGATAATAAATGTAAACCTGACTGGCTATTACAGATATCACATGGAGGAGAAATTAGATGCCCATATAGTTTCCTTGGGTGAATCTTCCCTCTCCAGTTAGATTACAAACTCCTTGAAGCCAGAAGAAACGTATAAACCCCTTTGACATCTCTGAAAGAAACCAGCACAGTGTCAGGCTGACAAAAGAATGCTTAATAAATATTAACTGAAATAATATTGAATAATTAGGAAGAGGGTGGTCATTAGTAACTTGAGTCAATTACACATACACTTAATTATAATTACTATTCAAAATTGAACCAATAATTCTGGAGCGTCACAAATTATCATTTTATAGCAGACTAAATTTAGGAAATAAAAATTGTTTCTAAAGGAGAAAAAATGATTCACACTGGTATTTCCTGAGGGTTGTTCGCATATATATGCAAAGTATTAAATTCTGCTAAAATATTTCCAGATATGAGTTTAATTAATCTGGTTCTGCATGCTCCATCACTGTTTTTGAATCATATGTCTTGATATATAGTTTCCCTGCACTTCAGGTCAAATAATAAAGAAAATTCATTAGATAGCAGCTTGTATGCAACTAAGTGTACCTCTGCAAGAGAATTTTAATAATCAAAGAAGTTGCTGATGTAGGGATATGATAAATTGCTTTGCTACAGGGTCATATAAGCCTCAACTAGTATGATGAATACTTATGCTTCACAAGGAAAACTGAAATAGTGCAAACGGTTTAAATATGTGTTCCTGATAAATGAAGACAATCATCTGCGAATATTCTAGAGGAGACACACTATGACTTTCATGTTAAAGTGAAATGTATCTGTAGAAAAAGTGGCTTCAAGGAAGGCCTTCTGAGAAGGGAAATGGATCCATAAAAGTAATAGCACCAATGTATTTGTGGAAATACCTTTAGAACAATGATTGTTAAAAATTCATCCCCCGATTTATGATGATCAAACTTAAGAATAATTGGTTTTCAAAATTCTTTCTGAATACTAATTTTCACGGTTGATAATAAAAGAAGGTATTTAACAACTGAAATCCCTGGGGTTTAAAGTTCATCAATAGACAGAACACTTGTTTCTAAGCTTTCCCCGTATGTTGGTACTAAAATATGACCAAAAAAAAAAAAAAAAAATACCAGTTGAAGACTTACTATGGTTGTTTCTGTTTACAACATATAGGACAACAGTATTCTGAAATCTAACAGAAATGTGACCAAAGGCACCAGCAAATTTAGACCCTGAAGGGAGATGCTTTGTTTTTGTCAATGGCAGGTGGTGTCTCATATTCTTGTGGGGCATTGCATTTTATATTAATTTACACTTTTACCTTTATGAATGCACCCACTCAGTTGATTTTCCTTTGTTGCACTTCTACCTTTCTAAAGTTACTTTATACTTATGTTATTTTTAATTTTTTTCTCTTATCTGTGTTTGCTCTTAACATTATAAATGTTTTTCTTGATGCCACGTTGGCTTCTTTCTGCAAGGGCTGTTGTAGTGCCGTTAATACTTCACATTTCCAAATACTTAGAAACTTCATTTATATAAACACACAAACACACACACATATAAATATGTTTCATTTTTTCAAGACTTATTTAGAAGTGTGGGTTTATTATAATCTTTCAAGGCATGATATTTGATGATTCTTTAGTTTTTAATTGTCTAACTTTATTACCACTTTATTCAATTTTAAGCCCATATCATTTCTCTTTTGGAGACTATATTGAGATTTTTATTTTTGCCCTCATAAAGATCATCTTCTGTCATTTTAAAATGTGTTTTAAAATATTTATTACTTTTTAGAGTTAAAAGCAACTAAGTTAAACCTTTTAGTTGGATGAAGCTTATTAATCCTAGTATTCATATTCACTTTCCTCACTCAGTTATATTGTCAATTAGAGCATCAGCTTCTAAAAGGAAAATAATATTCATTGTGATATTGGCAAGTTGTTTTTTTTAGAACAATTCTCACTCTGTCGCCTACGCTGGAGTGCAGTGGCACAATCTCGGCTCACTACAGCCTCCACCTCCCAGGTTAAAGCGATTCTCCTGCCTTGGCTTCCTGAGTAGCTGGGATTACAGGGGTGAGCCCACGCCCAACTGATATTGTGAAGTTCTTTTATTTTTATCAGTTTTGCATATAGTATTTCAATTTTATGTTTTGGTTAAGACACCACATTGTTAAAGATATATAAAAAATAAAAGTTATGGAAATACTGAGAAGAAGCCAAAAAGGAAGTAAAAGCAATTCAAGAAAGAAATGTAGGCTGTTTGTGGTGACTCATGCCTATAATCCCAGTACTTTGGGAGGCCAAGGTGGGAGAAATGCTTAAGGCCAGGAGTTTAAGACCAGCTTACATTTTTTTTTTAAGTATCCAGGTGCATGCCTGTAGTTTCAGCTGAGACTGAGGCAAGAGGATCGCTTGAGCCTGGGAGGTCAAGGCTGCAGTGAGCAGTGATGGCACCACTGCACTCCAAACTGGGAGACAAAGTGAAACCCATCCCCCCCCAAAAAAAGAAAGAAAAACAATGAGAAAATAAAACATTCTACATGAAATGGTGAATGTGGCTGAAGTACTGGGAAAGTTTAGTCTACTGCAGATAAGACCTGGTGAGGGATAGGGGTGGTGTGGTAGTAATGAGAAGTAAACCATCCAAATCCAAATATATGACGTGCTATGCCGTGATTGTGATGTGTCAGTAGCCATCTGAGGCCGAGAACCATGGTTGCCAAAGAGAAACATTTTAATAGCATTAAATATTAATAACTGTTGTTATTGTTGTTGTTGTTGTTTTTGAGAGAAAAGATCTTATTCTGTCACTCAGGCTGGAGGACAGTGATGCAATCATGGCTCACTGTAACTTCAGCCTCCTGAGCTCAGCCTCCCAAAGCACTGGAATTACAGGTGTATGCCACTGTGCCCAGTCCTGGTTTTTTAAAAATTAAATCCAAATTTTTATTTTTGTTTTGGTTTATTTCAACCAATGAGTTAGGCAGCAGCAAGGCACAGTGAAAAGTCTTGGCTTTAATTGCAGTTTCCTTACACTCCAGTCGTATGACCTTGAGTTATTTATGTTCTCTGACCATCAGTTTCTTAAACTAGAAATACTAATAATGCCTTTTCTTTAAGGTTCTTATGAAAACAAATGACATGATTTGTGTATAGAATCTAGTGAAGTCGCCAGTCAGAATGGCAATTATTAAAATGTCAAAAAACAACAGATGCTGGCGAGGTTGCAGAGAAAAAGGAACACTTTTACACTGTTGGTCGGAATGTAAATTAGTTCAACCATTGTGGAAGATAGTGTGGTGACTCCTCAAAAACCTAAAGACAGAAATACCATTCAATCCAGCAACCCCATTACTGGGCATATAACCAAAGGAATATAAATCATTCTATTATAAAGATACTTGCAAGCATATGTTCACTACAGCACCACTCACAAGAGCAAAGACATGGAATCAACCAAAATGCCCATCAATGACAGACTGGATAAAGAAAATGTGGTACATATACACAATGGACTATTATGCAGCCATAAAAAGGAATGGGATCTTGTCTTTTGCAGGGACATAGATAGGGCTGGAAGCCATTATCCTCAGCAAACAAACACAAGAACAGAAAACTAAACACCTCATGTTCTCACTTAGAAGTGGGATCTGAAAAATGAGAACACACGAACACAGGGAGGGGAACAACCACTCTGGGGTCTGTTGGGGGAGGGTGGGTAGGGGAGAGCATCAGGAAAAATAGCTAATGCATGCCGAGCTTAATACCTAGGTGATGGGTTGATAGGTGCAGCAAACCACCACAACACAAGTTTACCCATGTAACAAACCTGCATTTCCTGCACGTGTATCCTGAAACTTTTTTTAAAAAGTGGGGTTGGGGAAGGAGGAAAGAATCTAGTGAAAGTGTCTGGCACATAGTAGATACTCAATAAAGGGCTGACTCTATTGTTATTGTGATAGAACTAATAATGCTAATATGATTTTATTATTTTTAATGAAGCCTCATAAGAGGAATTAGCGTTCAAACTGTGATATGTAATTTTTAGTTATCAATTGCTGCCTAACAAAATCATCACAAATTTAGATACTAAAAACAACACTCATTTATTGTCCCACAGTTTCTGTGGGTCAGGAATCCAGGGACAGCTTTACTGCATCTTCTATGTCATGATCTTTCACAGGCTGCAATGAAGTTTTTAGCCAAAATGGGAGTCTTTTTTTTTTTTTTTTTTTATTAATTGGACTTTATTTTTTAGAGCAGTTTTAGGCTCACAGCAAAATTAAGCAGACGATACAGAGAGTTCCTTTCTACCTCTGTCCCCACAAAGGCACAGCTTCTGCCACCATCAACATCCCCAACCAGAATGGTCCCTTTGTCACAGTCAATGAACCTACATTAACACATTATTACCACCCAAAATCCATAGTTTACATTAGAGTTTACTCTTGGTGTTGCACATTCTACAGGTTGGACAAATGTATATTGATATGTGTTCATTATTATAGCATCATATAGAGTAGTTTCACTGCCCTAAAAATCCCCTGGGCTTCCCCTATTTATTCCTCCCTCCCCATATTATCTCAGATTTCGACGGGGAAGGATCTGCTTCCAAGCTCATGTGTTTGTTGACAAAATTCAGTTCCTTGCAGCCTGTTGGACAAAGGACCTTAGTCTCTTGTGGGCTGTTGGCTAAAGGCCACCATGCTGTCCCCTCTACAGGGCATCTCACAGCATGGCAGCTTTCTTCCTCAATGCCAGTAAGGGACCCTGTCTCTCAGTTGGACAGACTTTGCAATCCTATATAACATAGCCACAGAAGAAACATCTCATCACTTTTGCTGAATTCTTTGGGTTAGTGGTCAGCAGTCCCACACACACTCAAGAAAGAGAAGAATATATGGGCTATGAATAAAGCAGTATTTGGTTTCATGTAAATGATATCTTAAAATGATTAAAACTGTTCAAAAAAGGAATGGGCCATACTATGAGGAAGTGTTGGCACTGGCTAAATAGTTCTGTCAAAGATATTAGGGATTAAATGGGGCATGATGGACAATGAGGGTGGCTCATTTCTGAATTACCTGCGTAGTATCATGTGCTATCATTAAGATATTCCTGATAGTGCTTCACTAGCATTTTTCTCGAATCATTCTAGTTGTTAGCTTAAAGGAGACAAACGTCTTCTTAAGAAGTGGCTATTTAGGAAAAAAAGGAGTGAGACTGGCTGTCTAAATATCACCCTCTGCTATTCCTACACATTTGTGAAACTTAAACATTCTTATAAAATTCAGCTGTGTTTTTTTCTGCTATGCCTTTGAGAAGTCATTGTATAAGCAATAACCTGATGAAAATATAGTTATATGAATTTTTTTTAAAAAAATTATGATGTTGACAGAGGAGGTCTAAATGGAGTCCAAAGTAATGAATTTCATGATTGTCATTCCACATTTAGAAAATAGTAGTTGAGCTCATTTCAAATATTTGTTGAGAGCCTAACCCATTTCGCTGAGATTCAGAATGAAGGCTTGGAGTCCCACCCTCCCTTCTGATAATTACTTCTGTGTGACATCGGACAAATTTCTTAACTACCCTGTACCTCAGTTTTATCCTTTGTAAAATTGGAGGTAATAATATTACTCTTTAAATGGAGCTATTTGGAGGATTAAATCAATTAATTTCTATCAAGCTTTTTCATGGCATGTCCTATGTGCTTAACAGGTACTAGCTATTATAATACCATTTAACCAGAATGGATTGAAAATAGAGGCAATAGTGGCTTTTGGAAATTACATACAGAGTTTTCTAACTAAGAAACTTTTGTGTGTATGTATGTAAATAGCTATCATGAATTAACAAAATTCATGATTTACAGAGCACATACAGAACGATTCATTTCCCTTTTGTGGCAGTTTGATTACAATTTTTTTTTTTTACTCTTAACGAGAATCTTGGATGAGATTAAGATGCAAGAAACAGGTTGTTTCTCAGATTTTAATAATAGCAGTGTAATGAAGGCTTTATCTCCCAATTTAATTAATAAATTGTCCTCTTTTTATCCAAAAGCAGGAATAGCTTTGGTAAATAATCAGCCTGCCAATATTTGTCAAACATTTCACAGTAAATTGCTATCATTTGGATTACAGATGTATGCAGTTCACAAACTCTCTTCCTGGGTTTTCCCAGGACCAATGTGCAGCTAAATCAGCTCAAAGAGAACATGAGGATTTGGAAGAACTGATTTGAATATATTACAAGACATTTCACAAAGGTCCTAGTTTACATTCTTGCACAGACTTGAGCAATGCTAATAAATTGCCCTGGCTAAAATGGCTGTTTCCTTTCCCTTTCCCTTTCTTTGTATGTGGGAATTTATAGATGAAAAATTTTACATTGATGGTGAGAGAGTTTCAGAATTAACCCCTGGTTTGAAATGCTGTAGCCTGCCAGTATGTCTTCACCACTTTCAATCCCCTTGT
The DNA here is from genome assembly GCF_009764315.1 of Trachypithecus francoisi. Classification (NCBI taxonomy): domain Eukaryota; kingdom Metazoa; phylum Chordata; class Mammalia; order Primates; family Cercopithecidae; genus Trachypithecus; species Trachypithecus francoisi. The sequence goes on along the minus strand of NW_022681453.1, from coordinate 43,782,324 downwards.
CAACTGGGTGTCTTTTTCTTTAGTTTGTGAAAGTCATGCTAATTACCACGAGGGTGAAGAAAAACAGGGCACAAGTGGGTTTGCACCTCACAAATATCTTTATTCAGGACTAATTAGGTACTAATAGTTTCTAAGATATGCTATTTCATCCTCCATCTCTATCCTGCCATTCTTTTTGTTTTTGAGAGGAGGACAAATTTTTGCACATTTTGTACAACTATCAAGTCATTCCTTAAGAAAAATAAAGACAACCTTCCAGCAAGCACAAATAGACTTATTCCATGAACCCATGATGCCAGACAACAGAGACCTTTGCTAAGGTGAGGGCATTCGATTTACAGTGTCTCCACCTTTCTCTCTTCCCAGTGCCTACTACCATAAATGCCCATTCAATCTTTGCCACTATTTATTTTGTAATGTGAGCGCCTGTGTCTCAGCTACTAGACCAAGACAGCCAGCTGATTTCACATACCATTAAACAGAAAATAGACATCATTGTCTCAAGCTATAAATTTTTACACACATACATATACACATACAACACTTGAAGGTATAGGTTCTTGTCCAGTCAGAAGGAATAAGAGAGAAAAACATTGAATAAGAACAATATTCAATTTTTTTTCAGAATGTCTCAAGTTTAATATGGAGACGTGGTACAGCATAAGAATACTCTTGAGTCAGACTATCTGATGTTTTCTTCTGGAGGCCTTTGGAAAAGGTATTCAATGTATTGGTCCCTTAGTCTTTTTATCTTTAAAATGGGATTAATAATGGAGTCTCCATGATAGGGTTGTTTTGATAATCAAATGTGTTAACACATGTAAAGTGCCTAGGTAGTCCATCATAAAAAATTAATCAATACTAGGTGGAAGAAATATGAATAGTTGTAGTAGGGTAGCAGCAGCAGCAACAGGAAATTATGTTTATTGTCCTTAGTCCAGTAGCACATGTAGTGTATACTCTGCCGACGGAAGCCTTTAAATCACGAATGTCTGCCTTTCGTGTTCCAGTCTACCACTAAAATGAATTTAAAATAAAAATAAAATAAACTTTTTGTTCATGTCAATGGCAAATATTTCATTGAAATTCCTAATTTGTGGGTCATAATTTACTTCGAGGATGCAGAAATATTCTTTGGCTCATTAACTGGGAGAAATGTTGCTTTCTAACCCAATGTAAGAACTTAGTGCTTCAGCTGTTAGTACGGCCACACAAACTCGTTCTGGCAGAGCATCCACGGTGCTTCACATGGGGTCCTTTTTTATTAGCGCAGTGTTTACCACCTGTGAACACATCACATGTAAAAAGAGACTTTTACAATTAGCCCTTTTCAGAACGAATTCTGAAGTTAATGCATTTTGAATGAATTCACCTGTTTTTTTTTTCCTTATCCATATTACTCTTGGTGTAATGCCTTTTATATTAAAAAGAGAATTATTTACTTGATTTATTTTTACTTTTTTCAAAAAGCAAGTAAAAAGCAGGGACTAAAATAAATAATGTAATGTATTAAGTAGAACTATTTATTGTTATTCTCTACCTTATGTAGATTTGGGTACCTTGATTAATAAAGTACAATAATACTATTTGAATTCAGGTATTTCTATTATGAGAGCTAATGTTTGTCATGCTCTTACTATGGGGCAGATGATGATAAAGTATTCTTATATGTATTTCCTTAATCTTCTAGTAACCCTATGAAGTGGGTATCATGAGAGTTCTAGTTTTACAGATGAAAAAATCTAGGGCACTGAGGAGAAAAGCAACCTTGCCAACACCTCACCAATTGTCTTAGATGGCCAGAATTTGTGTATTGGGTCTTGTCCTAATCCTCTCCCCCGACCCTTTTTTTAAAGAAATATTCTGCCACTAAAAATAATAGCTTCTGACATTGTCCTTACACTTCTAATTTGTTGATTCTCCATTTTTCAGATGAGGAGGTTGAGGCACAAATGGGTGAAATAATTTTTTCAAAATCAGGAGTTGAACCCAAGCATTCTGGCTCTCCTGACTCAGCTGGGGACACAACTGTGTTCTGTTGATCAAGAACACTGTGTTCTGTTGATCTGTTGATCAAGAAAGGTCTTTTCTATTTGGACTGACTTTTATTTATTGGTAGCAAAGTTGAGTCTTTCAGAAGTATGTTGTCTTCCAAGTGTTAGTCTACCTGGCCTGAAATGGCCACTATTAGGGTCTCTTATGTCATTTAAGTCAATGTCTCTTTGCCTCTGACCCCATTAATACAGTTGCATCCATTCACACATTAGCATCCTTTCATACAACATCAGGGAATACTCTACTGTAGCTTTAGGAAAGAAGGTCCCGAGAAAATAGGTCACAGTACTGGTGAATTTAAACAAGTGATTGGTGGAAGAGACAAGAAAGATTGAGGTTCAGTTTCTCCTCAGGTCATGAGAGAGCCCTGAAGTGAGAAGAGGGAAAGTAGCTAGGCAACCTAGGTGAATCAGGACCCAGAATTCCTCAGCAGGGAGCCAGCATGATTTGAGTCTACCAACTGCACGAACACCACAATCTCACTCACCTCGAATCCTCACCCATTTCTAAAGAGTAGCAAAGTCCTATTGTTCTACAAAGCACTTTCTCAGATAGTATTTCATTTCTTGCGCACCAGTACCAGCCACAATACAAATACCAAATGAAGCCTGTGGTACGGCTAAAATGTTTTACACACGTTTAGAAGATTTGGGGGGCAAAGAATGAGAGAAAAAAAAAGTCTTTTAGTTTTTAGTTGTAAAATGATAACCTTTCAAAATGGAACAATAACAAGGAAGTATACAGGGGATATGCATGTAGATTTGAAGACTGCTGTTTCAATGGTTGTTGAGAAAGATAGAGGTTTGTTAAATGTGGTTTTATTTCTTCATCAGTAATAGCTGGTCAATTCCGGACTATGATGAGATATCACTTATGAATCAAAAAGTAACTCAAGTAATCCAAGTAACTATGATGGGGACAGCAGAGGGCCAGAGGTAAGTGAATGCTCTCTGTGACTGTTTTTTTTTTTTTTTTTTTTTTTTTTTTTTAACTTACTGGACACGGCCAGGCACGGTGGCGCATGCCTGCAATCCCAGCACTTTGGGAGGCTGAGGCGGGAGGATCACTTGAGGTCAGGTGTTCAATATCAGCCTGGCCAAAATGGCCAAACCCAGTATCTACTAAAAAATACAAAAATTAGCTGGGCACGGTGTCACGTGCCTGTAGTCCTGCTACTAGGGAGGCTGAGGCAGGAGAATCAGCTTGAACCAAGGAGGCGGAGGTTGCAGTGAACTGAGATCATGCCACTGCACTCCAGCCTGGGCGACTCCATCTCAAAACAAAACAAAATATAACAAAATAAAACCAAAAAACTTGCCAAATATGTTGAGAGGAAGATTAAAATGCTTTGCCAGTACTTTAATTCTATGTATACTTTTTCAGTAGGCTGAATTGAACTTATCTTTTCACCTTGTTTATAAAAGGACAGAGATCTTTTATGAGTTGAATTTAAATTAAAATGAAACATTACTGTAGTAAGAAGGCCGAGGGAGTTGAGCTTTTGTCTCCTAATGACATATTTAGATAGGGTCTCCAAACACAATAAAATGAAATCACAAATCAAGAACTTCATAAGAAACAGTTATAATTGATAAAATAAACTTTTTTTTAGACAGCAGGAAGTTGGCACTAATCACATTCAAATCTAATTTTATTCTAAAATCTATGTATGTTTCATCCAAAAATCTCATTCAACAATCTAGGAGAATTAAACAGAAAATGACACCTCTCCTTTTCTTACCTATTTTATTATTATTATTATCATTATTAATTATTCAGTCTAGGCACTAAAAAAGAAAAAAGCACTATGTAAATATATTAATAATGAGATAAACCATAAATCTTTTATACCTGCTAAACTCCGACAGTGATTAAATATTGAAATAGATTCACTTCACTGGAAATGCAAAATAAAAAAAAAGAAGAACAACAAAAAAAAACAAGGATTCTTGCAAAAAAAAAAAGTGCTGGCTGAGAAAATTTCATAATAGTTTCAAAGCTCTAATAAGCAAAGTGCCGTAATATAATATACTAAATGACTCATTCTGAAACATTATAGCTTTGTTTGATGTGACAAATTGCTTTATAACATGCTAGTGTCCACTGAAAATAAATCATATTACTTTATATTATGGCAGTATCTGTTTGCTCTTAATTATTATTTTTTTACATATGACAACAAACCAGTGTTGCAAACATGAAGACTTGTTTCCTGATATTTGTGAGATAGATATCAACATGAACTATGGGAATTAAAATGTCTCCGAATGATGGCTTAGACTTACTCCAGTGAGTATATATTTAGTGTTAAAGTGCACATTGATGTCTGCCATCTAAATGAATTCTTGACACTGAGCTGGCAAAATAAAAGCAACATGAGTAAGTTAATACTCATTCATGTTACAAGTTCAAGAAAAACACATATTTGATCTTTTTTAGGGACATATGGGAACATCCAAGGTTATAGAAATGTTATACATGATGAAGTTTAAATGTGAATGCATTATGACATTCTGTTGTATATTGCCAATATATAATAATATATTGGGATAAATTGGATCTTGAAAGGATGTCTCAGCTCTTCCTCATTTTTCTCCCTTTCCCTCCGCTTCCCTTGTCCTTCCTTTCCTGTATATCAATTTAATCTTAATCCTTATGTAGAACAGAACAAAGCAAACATCTGTGGCAAATGGGAGGGAGCCACATTTTTCTAGTGAAGGGTGCCCCAGGATGTCTCTGTAGCAGGAAATTCTGCAGGGAATGTTGAAGCCTGGCTGGGTTTAGAAGGCCATCAGTGCAGAAGGGTGGTCTGATGGTGACAGTAGGGCCAACTAGGGTGATGACCGTGTTCACATACAGGGACACCAATCATGGTGTCAGAGGAGGGCGTGGAGGGCATTCATGTTGGAGAGAAGGTAACAGCAAAGGCAGGATATTAGATGCAGAGGGATTGATCAAATAAGCGTATCAATTAAAAATAATGGGATACAGTTTTCCCACTATGAGAGACATGGATATACAAATATGGTAGGGGAAAAACTAGATAGAATTCTAGGATGTTGGATTGAAATTACAGGTATTAATGTGAACTTATGGTTTGCAATGTATATGTGACAGGGATGCAAATAAATGTAGATAAAAACATGAATGAATGTATTTTGTGTATGCATATGTGTATTGCATAGCTGTTTTCACTCAAGGGCCTGTGAATGGTGACACTCCAATACCAATAAGCACATTTAGCACACAGATCTTGGCTTCTAAATATCATTCTGGAGCTCCATGAAGAAGGGGGCAAATCCATGGCTGAGAAAGGGAAAGTGCAAAGTGATCCTAAAATATCTCATTATGCCAGAAAATATGAAAGCACTAAGAAAAAAATAGTCAAGAGGTTAAAGAAGCCAGATAAAAGGAATTCTCATTGGCCAAATCTGAGACCATATAGCATGAAAATAAGTGAGCATAGCAACAGATTGTAAACAATTAGATAACGCAGGGAACACGAGTCCATACAAATATAAATAAAGGAATTCATTGAAAGTTTTATGAAGAATGAGCTATTCATACAATTTTAAGTATCTCCCAATAAAATAAATATTAATTATAAGGGGAAAAAGTAACTTTACATTGGGAAAAATTGGAAGACACAAACTAAGTCAAGTGGCCAAAATGAACAAATAGAGATAAACTAATGGAAATCACATGGTATGTCAGAATGCAATGAGAAGAACACAGCATCACTTCAGTGACATTCTTTCTAAAGACACATCATCTAAATCTAACTGTGAAGCACCATTACATGAAGTCAGATTGAAGGATGATTTTAAAAATAACCAGGCTGTGATCTTCAAAAGTGTCAAGGTTATTAATTCAAGGAAAGACGAAGAGACTGCTCCAAACTCAACGATATTAAAGACACATCACTGCTAAATGCAGCTTGTGATTCTGAATTGGATCCTTTGGCTATAAAGGGCAATATTGAGACAACTGATGAAACTTGAATGAGATCTGAGGGTTAGATGGCAGTAATTTTTCAGTTCTAATTTCCTGACTCTGATAAGTGTGCTGAGGTGATGTAGGGAATGTCTTTGTTTATAGGCTACTAGGTGGTAATATGGCATTGGGTTGGCAATTTACCCTCAAATGGTTCATAAGAAAGTTCTGTTACTGCACTTGTAATTTTTCTTTAGGTCTGTGATTGTTCCAAGTTTCTATAAATGATAAAATCTTTTGTATCAGAACCTCTCACAATGCAATTTGCTATTCTCCCAATTTAAAGATAGTTGCAATAATTCAGATTGCTTTAACAATCTCTGAATTTTAATGGATATAATAGATTGTTACCACCCTAGAGAATTTCTATATAATTCAATTATTTTTCTAGCTCACTTTATATCTCACTGTGATGTATTTACACATTGTACCCTGGGACCTAAGGATAATATGGATAATCAATTGTTCAACCAAATGGAATGCAAGCCCTAAGACAGGATATGCCATTCTTATATTTGGTTTTAAATATGCTTATTTAATTCCATGTTAGAGTAAAATCAGATAAAATTACAATTATAGTCATGTATTCTCCAGAAGTTAACTAATCCCTAAAGAGATTAGCCACAAAGAAATTTTAATTAGTTTGATGAAATCAGCCTTATAAGCAGCTGGAAATTTGGAGATCCAAGAAAATGATGGTATTTATTCTAAAAAAAAAAAAAAAAAAAAAAAAAATCCCAAGGAATTAAAATGCTTTGTCTGAGAGGAGCAGAGGAGTAACTCCCTGCCAGAACAACACAATTTGTATGCAACCATGTTCCTCCACAGTTATCTCAGTTTTAGTGTGCGAGTGGGGTTCCCGGATTACAAAGCGGCTAAGGTAGGCATGATACTGTTATGTGAATAATGGTACTAAGACAGACAATATGGATTATTGACATCATATTTTGCATAATGCCACATAAAACAACGGGCCCTGCATAGCAAATCTCTGCTGAAAAGGCTCAACCTTATCACATCACCATGGATCAGTGTGAATTTCTTTTTTAAAGCAGAGTTCTGACCAGGATTGGGAGCCAAGTTCTTTTCTAACTGTGTTTATGCAAAGACTTCATTTCAGATACCTTGGGGCTGGAGCAGCATGTAAATTGTCAGTAAAAAATATTGCTAGCCTGAAGCTACCAATAGAGCCAGTTGTACAGCCAAATGTGCAGATTTGGCAAACCAGCTGTTTTCCCTGCTCAAGGAATTTTCGCATTGTGCTCCTGCTAAGCAAATCAAACAAGCATTATATCAGTGGCTTTTATATTGCAATGAAACCTGAGGCTTTGTGGAAATTTAAACAAAGCTTACTCAATATTTTATCTCTTCTTTTAATGATCATTTCTTCACTTGTTTCTTACATAAACATTTCAAATATTCAGAATGTCTAAAGGACAAAATGTAATCCTACATTTTGGCATTTTCAACTACTATAAAGATAGAGGGAGAGGTAGGGAATGAGGCAGAAAGAAAGATGAGCTGGTTCTAAGAATACAATGTCCTTTCTTTTGTTTCTAAAATGATAGATCCATGAAGGCAGTTATTTCTGCTATTTAATTTACTATCATGGCATTCATCAGTGCATGAAAAAATGTCTGGTTGATTTCTGAATTTAAAAGTATTTATTTCTAGGATAGAAAAAGGTGACTTACATTAAGTTCTTACCATGGGTTTAAATCATTATTCTTAATTTGGGAGGAGTTTAACCCTGAGAGGATGAAACCTCCTAAAATGAAAAAGAAAAGCTATCATTACTAATATCTCAAAAACATGGTTTTCTAGTGGACTCCCCTGTCAGATCAGAAGACAGTCCAGACCAAACCTTTCTTTGAGCATTATTCATTCTTCATTCAACAAATTTGTAGTATATATCTAGTATGTGTCAAAGACTGTAACACATGCTGTAGATATAAACACAAACGGACAACTTTTCTATCTTAGGATGTTTAGTGAGGGTAAGAGAGAAAGATTGAGAGAAAGATTCTGCAGTACAATGTGATAAGTACTGTGAAATAATGGACACCACAGAGGTGTGGCTTTTGACCCAAATGATGTTAGTATTCATAAATAATAAGCATACAGTAACATAATAAAGTCTAATAAGAAACACAGCCAGAAAAGAAGTCTGAATAGTTATGTTGCCCTAAGTATAAAAGCCCTCACGTGTGTTTTGCAAGAGATGGGAGAGCTTCTGTCTTTATTTGTATCATTTCCCCTGAGCTTTCTATCTACTTAGTAAGTCTATTTAGAAGGTCTTTGGTTTCTGCCTGCTTGAAATCTTGCTAACAAAACCTTGCCATTTTAAAATTACCATTTCACAAGCTACTTTTTATTAGGCACTGTGCTAAGGGTTTTGCATTATCTCATTTATCTTTTAAAATATGCTGCAAAGGTCTAATATCCAGCACCTATATGGAGCTTAAACAGATTTACAAGAAAAGAACCAAACTCTTACATTAAAAAGTGGGCAAAGGACATGAACAGACATTTTTCAAAAGATGACATATGTGTGGCCAACAAGCACATGAAAAAACTCAACATCACTGATCATTAGAGAAATGCAAATCAAAACCACAATGAGATACCATCTCACACCAGTCAGAATGGCTATTATTGAAAAGTCAAAATATAACAGATGCTGGTGAGGTTGCAGAGGAAAAAAGAATTCTTATACACTGTTGGCCAGAGTATAAATTAGTTCAACCTTTGTTGAACTAATTTTTTTTAGTTGTTGTGGAAATTGTTTTTGTAGAAAACAATATGGCAATTCCTCAAAGAGCTAAAAGCAGGACTACCATTCAACCCACTAATCTCAATACTGGGTATATATCCAAAGGAATATAAATTGTTTTATCATAAAGACACATGCATATGTATGTTCATTATAGCACTATTTACAATAGCAAAGACATGGAATTAACCTAAATGACCATGAATAGTAGACTGGAGAAGGAAAATACGGTACATATACACCATGGAATACTATGCATTCATAAAAAAGAACAAGATCATGTCCTTTGCCTGAACATGAATGGAGCTGGAGGCCATTATCCTAATTAATGCAGAAACAGAAAACTAACACAGAAACAGAGTACCAAATACCACATGTTCTCAGTTATAAATGGAAACTAAATAATGAGAACACATGGGCACATTGAGGAGAGCAACACACACTGAGGCCTAGGTACAAGGAGGGAGAGGATCAGGAAAAATAACCAGTAAATACTTGGCTTAATATCTGGGTGACAAAATAATCTGTACAACAAACCCCTGTGACACAGATTTACCTATGTAACAAATCTGTGTGTGTACCCTAGACTTAAAAGTTAAAAAAAAAATTAAATAAAAAATAGTATGCTGCAAGTTAGATATTTCTATTCTTGCTACACAGAAGATGAAATTGGAATTTAGAATGCCTAAAAATTCGATCTAGTAAGAATCAGAGGCAGGACTATACTGTGCCCCATGACCTTCAAAAATCAAGTAATATTAAAAACTAAAAAATCCGCTTCATGGTCATTCTGGCTCAGAACTGTGAAACTTGTCAAAATTAAAATAGAGTCACTTGGGTCAAACCCTGACAAAATGGTGTCTAAGAAGGCCATGAAGGGACATGGGTTTCTCACACATGATTGCCTGATGACAAGAGCTATCACAAAAGATTCTGCCAAAACCACAACTTTGCACAAAGGCCACTGCAACCTGATGCAAAAAGTACTTCTGCAAGCACATCTGCCCAGCAACTGCCTGTCTTGTCTTAGACTGAGGCAATCCTGGTTATTCATTCTTGTAGCCAGGGATAACTATTTCAAAAACACTTATGTGGCCCTCATCATTTTACCTTTAAAAATCCTTGTCTTCCTCTGCCTCACTGAAAACACCCATGCATATTCCTATTGCAATGCTCATTCCTGAATAAACTTATTTTTGAAGAATCTCCTTCTGTTTGTTATTTAGATTGACATAACCAATAACTGTCGGCCGGGCGCGGTGGCTCAAGCCTGTAATCCCAGCACTTTGGGAGGCCGAGGCGGGCGGATCACAAGGTCAGGAGATCGAGACCATCCTGGCTAACACGGTGAAACCCCGTCTCTACTAAAAAATACAAAAAACTAGCCAGGCGAGGTGGCGGGCGCCTGTAGTCCCAGCTACTCGGGAGGCTGAGGCAGGAGAATGGCATGAACCCAGGAGGCGGAGCTTGCAATGAGCTGAGATCTGGCCAGTGCACTCCAGCTTGGGTGACAGAGCGAGACTCCGGCTCAAAAAAAAAAAAAAAAAAAAAAAAGAATCACTGAACTTAAGAATCACTGAAAAACACATTAAAGTGCAAAGTTCTGGGCAGCAGTTTAATGTACTAAATAGAAATTTCAGGAAGAACAATTCATATAATTCTGTTTTTATCAAGACAACATGTAATGCTAATGCAATTGTTCTGTGGACCACTTGTTGAGCCACATCAATTCAATTATCTCAATATGACACTTGGAATCACTCAGATTATGGAATAAATCTGATACATGGACTGAAATGCTCTCAATAGCCCCAGACTAGATACCTTACAATCAACTTTAAAATCAGACTTTATAGGACTCTTAATTTATTATTTCAACATATATTTACATAACAGCTCCTCTGAGCCAAACGCTGACAATATGAATTAAAGTGGGAAGCAGCTTAGACAAAGTATCTGCTCACAGAGAGCTTACGTTTTAGTCAAAAAACAAAAACAAAATAAATAGACATATGTAAAATGAGGAAGTGTTAGGTGGCTATCAGGCACAAAAGTAAATAAAACTGAGTAAAATGATAGAGAAAACTTTGGAAATGGGGCTCCTTTTGATTGAGTCATTAGAGAAGATTTCTCAGAAAAAGTGGTATTTTAGTTGAAATCTTTGAGATAAGGAGACGCCAGCCAAGAAAAGACCATAAAGAAGGGCAGAGGAAAGAACTATCCTGTGAGCACCTCGGTGGGAAACAAGCTTGGCATGTGCGGTAAGCCGAGAGAAGGTAGTGTGGCAGGATGTAGTCAGTGAGGGTAACAGGGACACCAAAAAATGTTAGAGAGAAAGGCTGAAGGAAAATTATGCAGCATTTGATTGCCAGTAATCAAAGTGTAATGGAGACCACCAGAGTTTTTAAAGCAAGGTAGCAAGACAGCTTGCTATACAATCCTTCAGAATAACAAGTGCAAAGGGATTGATTGCATTGGTTGAAACTCTGTGTAATTCATCAACGAAGAGATCATGAGTTGATTTTTCTTCGTGTCTTCCTTAGAGGCTAATTTATTCCAGTTTCTCTTATTAATAATGTGAGACACTTACCTTCATATAGTGGTCCCGACCTTGTTCAAATCCAGCTGGATTTTTGATCCCACCTGCTTAGAATTTTAGGACTTTCATGTTGTCCACACATTTCAGGAGTTCATAGGTTGCAATCGTGTTAATTCTTTCTGAGGAGTTAACACAGAAAATCTGGTAGCTTGCTCCTTGCATGTCTCTGTTGGACCCTAGAACCATAATTAACCATGGCAAAACCCTGGGAAGATAGTATCTGGAAGATTCTTTATGTTAATGATTGATGATTTTGCTGTATATATCTGAAGCAATGGACCATGCCATACTAACTCGATAGAATTGCTTTGCACAAACATCAAAATTGATGACGTGAACCTGATTTTATTACTGGAGTCCTGAGTTTCAGTTGCCCTCTCTGGTGGCATAGAAGAGTGTACTAATGTGACCAGACTTCGTGAACATCTCAGGCCTTGACCCTTAACTGGGCTTCCCTGGGCAGAGACATTCCGGAGAATCTTCCTGTGACTGTTGGAGAAAAAGCCTGTTCTTCTGTGTGGCCTGAGATGAAGAAGGACTCTAAAACTACTCCCAACATCTATGGAATCTGCCTGATGCATATGTTTTCCCTACCATTGTTACTCCATATCATTTGCTATAATAAACTTTAGCCATGAGAACAAACTGCTTTTGGGTCTTCTGGATCCTTCTAGCAAATAACTGAGTTTGGAATGGAGTGGGACTGCTGAAACACTGCCTCGCATTTGTTTCAGCTGATGGAAAAATTGTAGTACATTTATGTTTGTTGATTAGGCTTGTTTCTTCTTTGGTAACTTCACTGCCTTCTTTCTTGTTCTTCCTGATAACTTATTACTAGGGTCAAGTTTTATATACAGTAGTGTCCCCTTATTCATAGTTTCACTTTCTGCAGTTTCACTTACCTGCAGTCAGCCTTGGTCTAAAAATATTAAATAGAAAGTTTCAAATATAAATTATTTAAAAGATTTAAATTGTGTACCATTCTGAGTAGCATGATGAAATCTCCAACCATCCAGGTCCTTCTGCCTGGGATTTGAATCCTCCCTTTGTCCAGCATATCCCCACTGAATTCTCTACCCAACCCTGGACAGTTAGTAGCTGTGCCGGTTATCAGACTGACTGTCTCAGTATCACAGTGCTTGTGTTCAAGTAACTCATATTTGACTTAATAATGACCCCAAAGTGCAAGAGTAGTAATGCTGTTAATTTGAATATGCCAAATAGAGTCCTTAAAGTGCTTCCTTTAAGTAAAAAGGTAAACATTCCTGACAATAAGAAAAAAAATCATATGCTACAGTTGCTAAGATGTATGTGAATAAAAAATCTTCTATCCATGAAAATATAAAGAAGAAAAAATATTTGTGCATGGTAGATACAGCATTTAATACTATATCCAGTTATAGGCACCCACCAGGGGTCTTAGCACAGAACCTCTGCAGGAAAGATGGGACTACTGTATAGACATATGAGGAGACACAAAAACACATGGACATTAGATGGCTTTATGTTTATTTGTACATATATATTTATGTATATATGCATTTATATATTATATATGATATATATACCACAATATATAATATAGATAATTTATACACACATTTATGTATATATGTAAATTTAAGTATATGTCGTATAAGAAGAATGTGGCTGGCCTTTGTCCTTGGTTCCTGAAGGGGAGGCTCTGAATCCTTGAAATTTCCCAAGCAATAGGAGTTTCTTTGTTATTCATGTGTCATTGAGTTTATGCAAAGGTGATAATTCAGGTTAGGGACTGGTTACCAAAAAAAGGCAACCATGTGATTAGAGAGGCTTTGAGCTCGGGAGGCTAGAGGTGGCTAGAGATTTGGTTAAATCCACTTGCCTATGTAATGAAAACCCAGTAAAAATCCTGGACACCAAAGCTTACTGGAACTTCATGGCTGATGAACACATTGACGTGCTAAGTGGGTGATGTGCTCTGATTCCATAAGGAAAGTGCATAGAATCTCTGAATATGTGACACTCTAAGACCTCATCTATGTGTCTCTCCCTCTGACTAGTCCTACATTGTATCCTTTAAAATAAAACTGTAATTATGACACCATCCTCAGTACTGTGAGTCATTCTAGCAAAGTATTAAAGCTGGGGTAGGGGACATGGGAACATCCCAGTTTTGTAGCCAGTTGGTCAAAAGTACAGGTAGCCTGGGGACCCTCTAACTTGCTGTTGGCGTCTGAAGTGAGGGCAGTCTTGTTGGGGATCATGCCCTTTAATCTACGGGCAGTCTAACACCAACTCCAGGTGGTTAGCTTCAATATTGAATTATAATATTTTAGTATACACATATAAAGAGTGAAGGTCAGTATATTAATCAGGGTTCTTCAGGGAAACATAACCAACGGGATAACAGAAATATAAGAGGAGATTTGTTATGGGAATTGGCTCACAAAGGTTATAGAGTCCAAGAAATTTTCAGATATGCTGTCTCTATGCTGGAAAACCAGGAAAGCCAATAGTGTAATTCAGCCAAAGTCCCAAGGTTTGAGAACCAAGGGAGCTAATGGTGTAACTGCCTGTCCAAGGCCAAAAGCCTGAGAACCAGGGAGGAGCAGCAGGGGATGAGAGGCAGCTCTGGGGTGAGTCTCTGAGTTCAAAGGCCCTAGAACCAGGGGCTCTGATGTCCAAGGGCAGGAGAACATGGCTATCCCAACTCAAGAAGAGAGAGTTCTTGGCCCTTCCTCTGCCTTTTTGTTCCATTTGGACCCTCGATGGATAAGATGATGGCTGCTCACATTGGTGAGGGGGAACTGTGTTTACTTAGTCTACTGAGTAAAATACTGATCTTCTCTGGAAACACCCTCACAAACATACCCAGAAATAACATTTTATCAGCTATGTGGGCATTCCTTTACTTAGTTAAGTTGACACGTAAAATTTTCATCACAATCTGGCAACATGCAAGACACATTATCATTCTAAGAGGATGCCTTATTGATAATGTCCAATATTTCACTTAATTTTTACTTATCCAAGATCTTTCAAGAACAATATACAGTGAGGCCCAGATTGGCTCTGTCCATGGTAGAGAATTTTAGCCAGTGACTTTCACTTTGCATTTGAATTTAACTCCGAAGTAATTTTGTTTCTCACTAAATGATACATATATAAGATGCCAGAGAAAGGGGTGGGTGTATAGTTGGTGTTCAATTCATGTTGGCTTTCTTCTTACCCAAACCTTTTGGTAGCTCAAAGTATCTCTTACTGGCACACATTCTGAGAAGGCCAATCCTTTGATGACTAAGAATAATTTCTTCCTTTAATATCTGCTCTGAAAATATAATCCCCTCATTGCAGATCCCAACCAGGCCAATGGAGTTGCTATATCCATAGACACATGAATAATAAATGAATAGATTTGTCTGCATTCCCATTTATGTCCTCACTCTCATCCCCACAGCCCTATGTCCAAGGGAAAAGAAAGGCTTTTCTGGCATTGGGGTAAAGAATATTAGAAGTTATTTTATAAAACCATGAGTGCTTCACCAAAAAAGAAAAACTAGGTGTCAGAGACATGGATTTTGGCAGAAAGAAGGCATTTGGGATTAACACACATGAATAGGAGTAGGTTGGTAAATTATGACCATAATCTAGGGGAAGGACTTTACCCATTATTTGGGAATGGTTCTCTTTGTATTAGAAGACAATTCTTTCATGAACAAAAATTGGTTCCTTTGGAATTCTCCTTTCCTTAATGTTTTTCTCCTTTGGTGTTTCTACTCATTTGCATGACTGGCCTAGAGAACAATTTATCATCCCTCTTTTATGCATTTGATTTTCTAAAGGTCACCTGGCAAGTCAGGGATGACATTGGGATAGTCTCTCGGGTAGCTTCTAATAATTGCACTTCCTCCCCAATGCTTTGGGTGTCTGGCACATTTGTAATTGACAGAAGGATAACAATGCAATCTGGCTGGTTTCCAAGGCTACTCTCAAAAGAGAGTGGGATGGTATGAGATGGCTAAACTGCCCATATCCATTTCTCCGCCATCAGAATGGCAGGCTGAGAGAGCAGAAAGAAAATACAAAATTCAAAATAAAGAAATTCTCTCACTGGGTCATTGCTTGTTTCTTTAATTAAAATAAAATACGTGTAATTAACAATGAAGCTGGATACACAAGCTGTGAATAAGGATAGAAATATACATGCTGCTTAAACTCTCTCCCGCTATCTTTAGAAATGCACAATCTGTTTCTGTCTTTGACATTCTGTCCTTTCACAAGTGCTTTGTGCACAGAGAACTCAGCTTAGAGATAAAAGCTATGGGAGGGTGCACTGATATCTGAGTGATGTTTAACCATGCTGATCCAGGTAGAGTGCCTGTCTCGGGAATGATGCAAGGATCCCAAAGTGGAGAGAATTAGACCTATCACATTTGTGATTAGAGTGGGCAAGTAAGTATCAGTGATCTCCTCTCTTCAAATGTGGACAGAATAAGAAAAGTGCTATTTCTTCAGAAGCAGGTGTCAGCCAGGTAATTTACTAACAGACAAAGAAAATACAAAGATTGTCTTTGAATATCCTTTGACCATCTTGTATCAGCCTACTTAAAAAAAACAAACTTTTTATTCTAATAACAAGGATTTTTGTTGTTTCATGTAAATGCAAGGTGTTATGTGGTGGTGGTGGGAGTGAAGAAAAAAATATTCTACTTCCGAAACAATTAGAACAGCTAATTAAACAGTGTAGATCTGAACAATTAGATTTTTTGCAAATGCTGTAACTTCAGGTAAAAGATAAGTACACAAATTTGATGAACTGAACTTCTTTGAAATTTGATTGCAAAGTACTTTTGTATTTTAACTGTTTCCTAAATGTTGTACATTAGGGGTGGCTCCAATTCTCCACCCCTCCTGGTATGCATGCTGGGATATATGTCAAGGACATCTTTGCCTTGTGCCCTTGCAGTGACTCTGATTTGAACCATGTAATTCACGTTGGCCAATAGAATAAGGCCGGAGTGAATATATGCCTGATCTGTGCCTAGACCTCAAGAGCTGTCTTGTGTTTCTGTTGTGATCTTATGTTTTAGCTACCACCAGGAGAAGGACATTTCTCAGGCTAGCCCATTGGTTCCAGGAGATTATTGAGAGACATGAATCAGAGCTGTCTCACGTAGCTACCCCAGCCATGCCGAATCTAACCAGAGACCTCAGCTGACCTGCACTTGCATGAACTCTAATATGAAATAGCTGTGTTAAACCCCTGATTTTGGGGATGGTTTGCTCTGCAGTGGTAGCTAAATGACTCAGTAGCGGTAAGGCTGATGTGTTGCACTGTTCTTGGTTTACCAAAGACAATATGGAGACCCTTAATGGAAAAAATGGCTTATTCAAAATCACACTCAAATCACCATTACATTGGGCCTCAAACCCATCTCTTGATTCCCAAACTCGTGTTCCTTAACTCCAAGAAGCCCTTCTGGAAACTGAGTATAATAATGTTGAAAGCGTATTAAATGGCTGGGCACGGTGGCTGAAAGCGTATTAAATGGCTGGGCACGGTGGCTCAAGCTTGTAATGCCAGCACTTTGGGAGGCCAAGATGGGTGGGTCACGAGGTCAGGAGGTCGAGACCAGCCTGGCCAACACAGTGAAACCCCGTCTCTACTAAAAATACAACAATTAGGGCCGGGCGCCGTGGCTCAAGCCTGTAATCACAGCACTTTGGGAGGCCGAAACGGGTGGATCACGAGGTCAGGAGATGGAGACCATCCTGGCTAACACGGTGAAACCCCGTCTCTACTAAAAAATACAAAAAACTAGCCGGGCAAGGTGACGGGCGCCTGTAGTCCCAGCTACTCGGGAGGCTGAGGCAGGAGAATGGCATGAACCCGGGAGGCGGAGGTTGCAGTGAGCTGAGATCAGGTCACTGCACTCCAGCCTGGGCCACAGAGCGACACTCCGTCTCAAAAAAAAAAAAAAAAAAAAAATACAACAATTAGCTGAGCATGGTGGCAGGTACCTGTAATCCCAGCTATTTGGGAGGCTGAGGCATGAGAATCACTTGAAACCAGGAGGTGGAGGTTGCAGTGAGCTGAGATCACGCCACTGCACTCCAGCCTAGGCGACAGAGCTAGACTCAGTCTTGAGAAAAAAAAAAAAAAAGAAAGAAAGTATATTAAAACTCAGACAGAAAATCTATTTTTGTGATCCAGCCCATTCTGCTGCCTTAGCCATCTTGCTCATGGGTTCAAGCCATGTGATCGATGCTGTAGGAAGCCAACTCCCACAGTCTTTATCAGGGATAGTGCCCCGTTCTCTGTGAGGACATGCATGTCTTGCTCACAACGTAACACACAAGAATCAACTGGAGCCCAAAATTTGGGCAATGTCTGAAAAAGAAATGAATCATGGAAGGATGGTGAAGAGTTTCAACATTACTTTGTTTTCACCCAAATTCAACACTTTCCTGAGCTGAGATCAAGAGTTATTAAACCTTGAGCTAATTCTTAGACATAGTAGAAAAAAATAATGTAAAAAATATTAAAAAGAAAAAAGAGTTATTAAACTTGAATGGAAATAGACAGGTTGGCCTCCTATTTAATATGCCTCTCTTCACTGCCTGGGGTTTGAAAAGTTGCACAGCTGGAAACATTAATTAAGTCTGCCCTTGCAAGAAATTCCTCAAGGCCCTCTTGCAATGCCACATACAAAGGTTTCTTAAGTGACAACCAAAAATATAGAGTTGGGGCAAACTGAGGTGGCCTAATTTCATACATGGAAGAAAACCATCAGAATTCAACTTCTCCTTGGACACCATTTATGTTTGGAAGGGGAGATGTTTTATTTATATTTATCTTATTATATATTTGCTTTTCTAAGTGCCTTTGTAAAAGCAAACTCTGTTACTTCTTTCCTGCTGAGGACTTTGGGGACACATTTAGAGGCCGAAGCCAATATAGCTACTTTAGCATCTTGTAATATATTTTGCAGATTCAGCTAATTGAGAAGGCCTCAGAGGAAGGCTTTTTATAATTGGGCTTCCAAAGTTGTGCGCACACTGGCAGGTAATATTCATGCACATAAATTTTACAATAAAAAGCTCATTGCTCTCATGTGTTAACTACCACCTATGTGCTGATGACTCAACTTTTTAAATCTAACAGAAGTCTTTTCCTGAGTCTCAGACTTCGATATTCAACTGCCTTTTGGAGATATGCATGTGAATGCCCCCAGGCACCTTGAAATTAACACAGGCAAATCTAAATGTATCATCTTCCCCTCTCACTTTTTCTTCCTGGATTCCCTGTGTCAGTTAATTGCCACACCATCCACCTTGTCACCTAAGCCATCATCCTAAGTATCATCCCTTGACTCATCTTATTTCTGCATTCTTCACCCTTTGCTGGCATAAAGCCCTGTTAATTTTACCCCACAAATACTTACAAAATCTGTCTCCTCATTTATAATTCCTGGCTTCCTGATATGTCTCAGCTAAAAATTTGCAGCTCCAGTCTTACACCTCTCAAATCTTGCTTTAAATGAAAGAAAACCAGGTCACTATCATAACCAAATGGCTGCCAGTAGGCTACTTACAAAAATTCAAGCTCCTTAGCCTGGCCTTATAGGGTCTGCGTAATGTGGTCATTAGTGCTCTCTCAAGTCCATGTACACAGAAAAGACTCCAGAGGCTGATTGTCTGGGTTCCTCTCCCAGCTTCACTACATCCTGGTTGTCTAATCTGGAGCAAATTTCCCAACATCTGTTTGTCTCAGTTGCCTCTTCTATAAAATAGAGTTATAATACAACTTATATCAAAAGATTGTTATGAGCATTACTGGAGTTAATATAGTCAATAAGTTAAGAGTATTTCTTGATAGATTATAAGCATGTTGTAAGTATTTCTCAGTCCTCAACTTTCTGCTTCAGATTATTCAGGTCTACCTGTCATTTCCTGAATGCACCACTTGCTTCCTAGGTTCATGTCTTTCCTTAAGGTGTTTCATTTTTCTGTATCAAAATTATTCTTTCTTTGCCTGGGTACCTCCAGTTCATCCTTCATTTGTTTACTGGGGTTACTGAGTCAAATTTTCATGCTTTCATTCATTCAATAAACTGCAGCATATTGAATAGTGACTCTGTGTTTTGCAAAGGGCATGCAAAGGTGGCCATAAACAATCATGCCCTGGCTTCGAGGAACTTGTGGGAAGAGGGGGTGGAGAGATAGATAAACACAAAGTCACTTAATTAGGAAGAATGTGTGTTGTGATGAAGAAAAGCCTAGAGAATATAGGAATATACTGGAGAGGCACTGACACAGTTTGGAGGAGGTATTTCAGGTATCCTCTCCTCCAGGAAATTGTTACTAATGCTCAGACAAGGTTAGGTTTTCCTTCCCTGTGCTCTCAGGGCACACGTGGTGTATGAGTCAGCTTACATTGCTATAACAAAATGCCATAGACTGGGTGGTTTAAACAACAGACATTTATTTATCATAGTTCTGGAGGCTGGGAAGACCAAGATTAAGACACTGGTCCATTCAGTTTCTAAGGAGGGCTCTCTCTTTGGCTCGCAGATGGCCAAGCTGTTTCTCACTATGTCCTCACATGGAATATCAATCTTTCTGTCTTCGTCTTACAAAGCCACTTAACTTGCCATGAGGGTCCCACCCTCCTGACTTCATCTAACCCTAATTACCTCCTAACAACCTCATCTCCAAATACCATTACATTGGGTGTTAGGACTTCAACATATGAATTCTGGGTACAACACAATTCAGTCCATAGCACCTGGTTAGGATTTCCTGAAAAACATACCTTAAGTTATTGCAAATATCTGTTTCTTTTTCCATTTCTCCTTTTAGACTACAAGTAAGTTGAAGGCAGGCACTGCATCTTTAATCTCTGTGGCTCCAGAGCCAGATACTCTTGTAGACACATAGCAGTTGTGCAACAGATATTTGTTGAACAAGGATACAGTGTTCAGGTGCTCATTCAGGTTGGTGCTATTATTGGCAAAATTTTGTTTTATATTTTAAGCTAAAATATATAATATTGGAGTATACCTTAGAAACATCATAATGTGGATGTCTTAGAAACTCTATCATAATGTGGATGCCTTAGAAAAATGTATTGTAATCTTGAAATGACTTTGGGAAAATCATTTCCCCTATTGAGCTTCAGTTTTCTCATTTACAAAAATCAGAATCTTTGATCAAAAGACTAAAGTCCCTTTCACTTCTCTCATTCTGTGATTCTACCCTCTGGCCACACTCTTGGCCTCTTGTGATAAATATATATTTTTTTCTTGGTGTTCCTTCTGCAGGTTTTCTTCCTCCCTCTATCACTTTCCTTCCTCAGTCTCCTTTGATGATTTCTTTGCAGTCTTCTCCCATCAGTAACGTGGAGAGTTCCAACTCCCTGTCACTTTTTTTTCTAACCACTTTTATTCCCTGAAACCACGAGGGGAAAGTAGGAGTAGAGGGCAGATCTTCCCCTACTGCCCGTTTTTGTAAAGACAGTTGTATTAGAACACAGACACACCCATTCATTTACTATTGTCTTTGGTTACTTTCAAGCTACAATGGCAGAGTTGAATAGTTTCAATGGAGACAATATGGGCCACAGAGCCTAAAACATTTACTATCTGGACCTTTACAGAATAAGTTTGCCAACCTCTGCCCTAGGAGATTTCATCCTGTCCCATGGCTTTAACATCTACAGTCTAATGATTCATAAGTTTGTGTCATTGACCTTGACCTCTCTCCTGAGAGAGGTCCACTTTGGTGTATACAACTGTCTACTCCATGTTACCATTGATATTTAATAGGCATCTAGAAATAGTGTTGTGGTTAAGATCATGACTTTGGAGCTAGATGCATGGCTTTAAATCCTGCCGTTTTAAGTACTAGTAGCATGGCCTTAGCAACTCACTAATTTCCCAGTACCTCATGTTTCTCATTAACATAATGAGGATGTTAATAATAGTGACATTTCATGAAGTTGTCGTGATGACTTGTCAATATATAGAGAGCCCTTAAAGCCCTGTTTCATTATGGAATCAAATTTTAGTTGCTATCACCAACTATCTCTTTGCCTCATACTCCATACAGATTAACAGCAAGCTCTTGCAAACCTATCTTTAAAATATTTGTTACTCAGCATCTATACTGTTAGTATCCTTCACCAAGCTACCATGATTTATCACCTATACTACTGGTTCTCTTAATTGTTATTTCTGTTTCATTTTAACACTGCCTCTGTGTTACTCAGTTCTCCACCCAGCAGCCAGAGCAATCTCTTGAATATCTAATTATATCACATTACTCCCCTGCCCAAAATTATCCAATATCTTCCCAACACGCTTATAATAAAATCCAAGCTCCTTACCATTGACCTACAAAGCCCTATGTGTCCAGTCTCCACATTTCTTTCATGACCTTTCCTCTTAACACTCACCCACATAAATTTTTTTTTCCCACTTACCCTGCCTTCTTGGTCCTCTCCAAGCACAGAAAGTTTGGCCCTATCTCAGAGCTCTTGGATTTGATGTTACCTCTCTTAAAAATGGTTTTCCTCTAGATACCCACATAATTCTTTCCCTATTTAGTTCAGCACTACACCTAAATGCCACATCCTCAGGGCATTCCTTCCTGCTTGCTGTGTTTAAATTTGGCTTTCTATCCTTCTTGGTTCTCATAGCCTGATTTTTTTTTTTTTTTTTTTTGGTCTCTATAGCATTTATCACTGATTCTCATTGTATTACTTATTTATTGAATTATTTGTTTGGTGTGTTTATTGTGTAAGCTCCAAGAAGAAAGTAATTGTGCTTTTCAGTCACTACTGTATTTAGTGGCTAGATAAAGACATGACTTTTGTGGGCAAGAAATAAATATGTATTAAGTGAATGATCACATCAAAAGATTCAAGATTGTCTAAAGGGGAAAGGTTATGGAAAAGCCACAAGACCTATCCAATGAGACCTGCATCTATTTGTCCAGACTCATTTTGTTGGTGCTTATGATTCTGTTATTTCTTTTACTCATAGTTTGAGTCAAATGGAATTTTGGCCAGTTTACCATTTGTTTCATAAGACTTACACTTTCACTTCTCTACAATGCTGGTCATGCTGATCCTTTTGCATAGACAATTTGTAAAAGCTTCCTAAATCCTTCACTTCTTGAAAACTCCTACTTAATCTACAAAGACCTATTTAAGCATAACCTGCTGTGTTCAATTTTCTCTCAATACCTCTTACTTCTACTTACTGATTAGATAAAAATTTTTGCAACTAGATACCCAGTCTGATAACTTCCCTTGAAATAAAGAACAGTCATATAAAACAGGCCTGGCCAATGAGAAGTGTCGTAGTCTGAATTTCTCTAGAAAGCAGAGCCTGAGACAAGGATTTGTGTGCAGCAAACTTACTTGGGAAGAAATCCCAGAGATCATAAATAAGTTCTCACTCACACAGTTCTTTTTCTAAGAAAGAAACAGAAAATTATGGAACCTGCAAATGGTGAATTTTTAAGAATGTTATCATTGTTGGCAAGTGGGGTCCCATTACACTGGTATTATTTGAGGGACTGTATAGGTAAAGGCTCACTATCATCTGCCCAAGAAATGAAAAGGTGGAGAATTTACTTATTGGCTTCTCTTCTCCACTGGCCACGGATTGTTCCATAGGTTGTTAATTTTTTATAGCTCCAGTTTGTGCATAAGTGGCAGCTTTCCTATAAGCTATGTTCATGATGCCTGGGCAGAAAGTGTTAGATACACAGTGAAGCTAAATGGAGTGCTATTCGATCACAGCTTCATGACACTAGTTGCCCCTGTATTGACTAAAAAGATTTGAGAAGGGAAACAGACCCACTACAAGACGTAAGTGAAAGCTCTGCTGGGATTTTTGAGAAAATTCTTGCTTTCTTGATAAAGGGAAAAGATCCATTTGTTTCTACTTCATTTCCTCTGCCTTTTCTCTGCCTTCAATGTGGATATGACTTCTAATAGCCATCTTGAAATTCAGAGGAGCTAAGTCTTAGGAAAAGGCCAGAGAAAAGTGGGGGCATCATTTCTGGCAGCAGCAAGCTATTGAGGTGATCCTTAATTACTCTATCTCCAATTCTTACATAAGAAAAACAAACATCTGTTTAACTAAGTCAGTATAGTTTGACTTTTGTTACTTGCAGCTAAATGCATTTCAAATTCCTTTCTTCAATCTGCTCATAGAGCAAGTTTTCTTTTTTTTTGCGTTATTATCTTAGCTATATTGCATTACATAGTAATTATTTTAAAAATATAATTACCTTCATATGTATAATAATAACTTGATTACCTTTGAATCCCTATCTCACAGGTACTTTGTACCTGATAGACAAAATAAAGTTGCATAATGTACAAGGGCTGAAAACGTTTCCTATTCCAAGGGATACCTAATTTGAATAGAATGAACTTACTATAAATAAGAACCCTTCCTGATCTTGTATGGGTATCCCACAGCATCCAACTCAGTGACATCACAGAAACTCAGGAAATATTTCAGTATGAGAAAGAGGTATGGGAAAATTTGCAAGGACTGAAAGGATCATTTCATTAATATTAACCATCTCTCCTCTTTATAAATAATTCAAACAAATTCAGATCTAATATATGTACATCTTTAAAAACCTCGGATCATTTATGGATTTCAAAGCATTATACTGCAATAGGGAAGCTTTAACATCTATATAAGACGACAAAAAGAATAAACAGTTTTACACCAGCTGCCTTGACAACTACTTTCTCTGAAAAGATTATTTTAGACCCCCAGACAAAATATTAAGCTTTAATCATTGCTGGCCTAACCCTGAATGTTTTCTTGTTTTATTTCCTCCACCTGTTTGTTATCATATGCACTATATTTTGCTGAAATTGAGACTATAAAATGACAAAAAGGACATCTTTGTTTTTGTGGTTAAAAAATTCTTCAAAAAAAGTCTTACAGTTCAAAATGAGAATTCACTATGTAGGAAGGCCTTACTTGCCCTAGTAAAGCCAATTTTTAGACATGACTCTAATCCTTCTTTCATCTCATCTTGCCATTTCTGAAATATGTCTGGAATAAAATTGAAAATGTGATTCCTCAGGGCTCAGATCAAGAGCCTAAGAGCAAATACTTTGTGATTCTACCTCAGGAGGAACTGATACACATTTGTGTTCTGTGTCTATGAAAAATTGTTGCAAGGAATCTATCATCACAACACTTTACTTTGGAAATAAATCCAAACTCCTAGGTAGATATTTCCACATGACAGTTTTTTTCTTTCTTTGATTTCAAAAGTAATTGTTTTTATTATGAAAAAGTAGTTAACATGATTATGTAGAACAAAGAACAAAATATCCCTATAACATTGCCTCCAAAGGATGGCTACAATTAACATTTTAGGGTATTTCCTTATAGTATTTTTTCTCTGCATACATAATATGTAGATTTTTCATCTTGTAATATAAAAATGTTATCCAAATAGGATTCTATTAGATCTACTGTTTAATAAACTACATTTTAAACATAACCATGCATTGTGAACATTTTTCATGATCTGACATATTTTTTGCAAGATAATTATAATATCTGCATAGCAGTCTGCCGTTTAGCTGTACCAAAAATAATTTCATCTGTTAGATATATAGGTTACTTCTATTGTTGTTGCCAAGTTGGGCATAGTGAATATATGTTGCTTTTATTTTCTCCTCATCATCATTCCTTTTGCTTCTGAAGATATATCAATCACAGTCTATTGTCCACTTCTGGCTACAAACATTTTGGCTTAGCTAATATCTCATCCTGTGGGAAAAGTGATTGGTCTAAAGTTAAGAAGATAACTCACAGAGGTGAAATTAGCATCTTTCTTGAGATTGATATGTAGGTGGTGGCAGCAGGTGAGAGGGAAGCTACACTTTTTTCCTCATGTTGTGTTCTAATTTGTGATGATTTGAGCCAGGAGTTCTCAGAAGCTTTCTTCCAAATTTTCTTGAAAGAAAACTACTAATAGTTGGGGAAAATAAGGATAAGGCACTATGGAGAAAAAGGTTGAGAAGTTAAGGAAGAGAAAAAGCATGCTAATTCTCTGAATCAAACTATGCCTGAAGTTCTGTCTACTCCTGAATTTCTCAGTTCCGTTCACTAATATACTCTTTGATTTCTTTGTTGCCATTTTGTTGCTTAAAGTAGTCTGGTCGTTACTTCTGATGATATCTAAGTAGCAAAATACATTAATTTGCTAGGTTTTCATGAACAAAAAGATTGTTATCTCATTTTTTGGCATTATTGTTTTGATGCTCAATTAGTAACTACAATTTTTGACACTATGATGTTCTGAATTAAACCTGGAAAATACCTAGTTCATGAGTTGTATTTTTCTTATATTTACTTATTAAAATGGAAGAGGTTTTACACCTACAGACCATCATTTTAAGAGCCTGTTTAGTTCCTTAAGATGAACCCAGCACAAGGCTAGTGTACAACAGAATTGTAACGAGTTGATGAACAAATGATTGAATTTGCTGCATGAGGATCCCCAAGAGTTTCTTCTTGAAGGTTCATTGATTCCCTCAGGTTATGATCAAACACTATATCAAACATTGTGAAATACACACTGTTCTCTTTGGTGCTTCAATTTTATGCAGCAGTAAAAAACTTCATTGTATTTATTGCAATTTTTCAACATGAAATGTAAGCTGAGCTTCAAAAACATGAATTTTGCTCCCAGGGAAAGTGCTATAAAGTCCCACTGAGATTTGAACACGGATGATGAAACTGCTTGCTAGGTTTTTGGTTTGGAATTCCAGCTATCTATGGAAGTCCTGACAGTTTGACGAAAGCACAATTTGAAAGAGTTAGAAAGATTTTCAGCATTTTTTTGACCTAAGAGATTATATTTAATATCCTAAAGGTGGCATATCTGGCCCCCCAAAAAAGGCATGTTCTATTTTGCTTCTCTATTGACAATCAGTGCTTGTCATAATTTTTTTCTTTTCTCCGTCGTCCTGGGAACTCTCAAGCTTTCCTGAGAGTGTTCAACTTCTGGCTGAGTTTAACCATGAGGCAAAAAAAAAAAAAAAAAAGGTTTAGTTTTAGTCATAATGTTTAGGTTTATTTCAACATCAGAATCAACAGAGTCACAAGTAATTGAGGCAGGTGTCAAAAACGAGAGTAAACAAATGGCCAAAACAAGGAAGCTGGCAGGTATAGTAAACTACTATAATGGACCATTGTACCTTTTTTTTTTTTTTTTTTTGCACACTGACCAACATGTGTGCCAACGAAACCCATATTTTATTCCTTGCAATTAGTTTATTTGGGTATATTTCTCTCTTTCCAATGCTCTTCCTTTTTTCTGATGTTCCACTATCAGTTAATTACACTTAATTAAATATGCCTTTGTGATAATACCCTTCTTGCAGGCTGCTATATGCATAGGCCCAGAGAGTGCCCGTGCTCGAAAGAAAACTCAACTCTATAAAAGTTTCATTCAGCAAAGGCCAAGCAGGTGCCTACAACCTCAGAGGAAGATCATCCTTCAGCAGGATATGTTGTCTCCAATGGCATTGGCTAAGTGGGAACCATGGAATTCTTCTTTCTGGCAAGGGCCTTCTTCATCCCTTTCCCCCCTCAATACTAGAAGCCTCTATATTTCATCTGCTTTGAGACCACTGGAGTTAGTCATCATGCCCCTTTCCCTGTTTAGGCTGAATGTCACAAGGTGTCCAGGTGCTTCATATTGTTGCTCAGCCTCCGGATTCCCACCCCTAATTCCCATTGCCTTTTCTGACCCTTATCTCTCCCTCCCCATCTTTAAAACCCTTTCATGAGGTCATATGGAGCTCTAGGTCAATTATCAGCAAACTCATATCCTCAACCTCATCAGCAAACATTCACTTCTAGCTCACACTGAAATCTTTTCTCCTCTAATGGCAAATCTTTCTCTGCAGCACTCTTAGTGAGTGGTTCTTTTCTCTCCTATGGTATCATGGCATCTGGTGGCAGGATAGATGTCCTATCTCTCCCCACTGCCACTTCTAGACCATTCCTGTCCAAAGCATAAACAGTCAGCATTGAATCTTACCTCACTAGACTATATATCACCCAACATTCCTCCTTATTTTTCATCCATTCTTAGGTCATTATCATCTTTTTCTTTTTTTTTTTTAGACGGAGTCTCACTCTGTCCCCCAGGCTGGAGTGCAATGGCACAATCTCGGCTCACTGCAACCTCCACCTCCCAGGTTCAAGCCATTCTCCTGCCTCAGCCTCCCGAGTAGCTGGGACTACAGGCACCTGCCACCACTCCTGGCTAATTTTTTGTATTTTTAGTAGAGATGGGGTTTCACCGTGTTATCCAGGATGGTCTCAGTCTCCTAACTTCATGATCCACCCTCCTCGGCCTCCCAAAGTGCTGGGATTATCTCTCTTCCTTTGGAGATTGTTTTCTCCTGATACACTGTCACCTTCTTCAACACTACCAGTGTTGTAATTTTTTTATAATTTCTGTAGCCTCTCAGATGATCCTTCCAATGCCCTCCTTTTAATTTCTTGGCCCCCTCTTCTCCAGTGACCTTGCTCTTCACTCTGTCTCAGGCACACCACATCATTGCCACGTACTTAATCATGTTCTTTATCAACTGTGCATTGCATGCTGTTCTCTAGCTGCCTCCTTGTATGCCCAAAGTCCAGTAGCACTTCAACCCCTGCATTGCTGTTTAATGCATCACTCCAAGCAAATTTTCACTGTCCTTTACTGACCCCCACCAACCATGTTTTCTCTTCCCTTCCTACTCTGCTTACACTTTGTGATCAGTTACTACTATAATTTACAACTTATCTACTATTATAGTCAATTCTCTTGCAACTGCATTGCTCCTCTCACTCTCATGACAAAACCAAAACCCTGGCTATATTTACCTTTCTGTGTATTCAGTGCCTCCTCTAGCACTGTGGAAGTTGTCTGAAGAAGACACAAAACGTCCTGATTGATCTTACTTAAAATTCATCCCTAATCTCAAGTTAGCCCTTACTGCTCCCTGTCAAGCATTCTAGAGATCCTTAGCCCTTTCTCTCACTCTCTCAGACTCATTCAGTGCCTCTCAGACTCTAATAGACACAAGAAAAATCACCTGGGGACTCCATATTTAGTCTATCAGCAAATCCTCTCAGTTCTAACTTCAAACATATTCAGAATTCATCTCATTCTCACTGCTCCTATAGCCACCATCCCAGACCAAACCACTATACCTAGATATTGCAATGATCCAATTAATCTCCCTGCATCCACCTTTACCAAATTTATTTGACACAGTAGCTAGAGTAATTCCTTTAACAAGTAAGTTAGAGCCTGTCAATCTTTTGCTTAAGCTTTTCCGGGGTTCTCATTGCAACCAGACTAAAAGGTCTTACTCTGACCTTCAGGCTTTGTTAATTCTGATTCCCACAATCTTTCTAGTATCTTTTTTTTTTTTTTTTCCTAGTGCCCTCTGCTCCAGACATATCAGCTCTTTTATGCCAGGAACAGCTTAGTGCCTTGGGCTTTATTGTTTCCTCTACTTGCAAGGAGCCCCCTCAACCCTCTGTCTGGCTCACTATATTAATGCCTTCCTGAATTCGTTCAGAACCCCAATTCTCAGTAAAGCATTTCCTAGCTAGCTTTTCTAAAATTTCTACCAACATATCCTGATATACATTCCTTTTCTGCATTTATCACTATTACTCAAAATGCATTATTTTACTTATTTAGTATATTGTCTTTTTTCAGCAGTAAAATGTAAGCTCCGAGAAGACAGTGGCAGTGATACTTTTCATTACTGCTTCCCCATTACTTACATCAGTGTCTGGCACACAGTAAGAGGTTACAATATTTTTGTTGAATTAATAAATCACTTCAGAATTTAGATATAGCACTAGCACAAATAACTTAAAGTTTTGGCATCTATCTCTTTATTGGGGGAGGTCTAGACAAATGCCAATAACTGTTCAAGTCAAAAATCTTAGTCACCTGAACTTGAGCTAGATCTATTTTATGCGTATCTCAATACCCTCCTTGCTTCCTCTTCTATTCTTTTTTGGTTTTGCCCTCTAGGAAACAAAGTGGAAGCAAAAGTGGCAGCCATAGTCAGCTTTACTGGAGGGGATGAGTTGTGAGAACAAATGAATTTGCTATTTTTCTAGCTCAAACCCAACCCCGTATGTGTTACAAGAACCTCTCGACAAGCTACTCGAACTTGAACTCACCATCTGCCTCCTATAGCCTTCATTCCCATGTCACCCCACACAAGATCAACCAAAGAAACCTGCTCTGACATTTTACCTCCTTACTCATGGTCCGCTGGTCCTGTAGATGCAAACATTATCCCAGTGAGATGAACGAATTGTCACAAGCATGGATTCTTATATTCGTGTAAGCTCTTCCATAGTCAATGAATCATCCAAGAATTTTATTTGTTCAAAGAATCATTTATATGTTTGTAATCAAGTTCTTTTTCAATCTCAATCTTACCAACCTTTCCAAATGAAACATTTGTTGGAACTTGTTCTAGTGAAAGTTCTCATTCATTTATTTTTTTTCTGGCTCAGTTCCTAGCATTCCCATTATACCTTGTTAAGGAGACCACAGAGCTCCCAAATTGCTGCTGAGTGCGTAGTGTTTGTGTAATAAATATCACTTGAGTGCTTCAAGTGTGCACTGAATCATGGAATCTGAGGTTGTAAGAAATATTAAATCATCTTCCTCTGACACTCATCTGCTGTTGGATTCTTTCTCTAATGTTTCCTTTCGAACACCTCTTGAGATGGAGAACAAACTGTTTCTTAAAGAAATGCAAGAATAGGCCTGCTACAGAGTTCTTTTTTTTTTTTTTTTTTGAGATGGAGTCTCGTTCTGTCGCCCGGGCTGGAGTGCAGTGGCTAGTTCTCAGCTCACTGCAAGCTCTGCCTCCCGGGTTTACGCCATTCTCCTGCCTCAGCCTCCAAGTAGCTGGGACTACAGGCGCCCGCCACCTCGCCCGGCTAGTTTTTTGTATTTTTTAGTAGAGACGGGGTTTCACAGTGTTAGCCAGGATGGTCTCAATCTCCTGACCTCGTGATCTGCCCGTCTCGGCCTCCCAAAGTGCTGGGATTACAGGCTTGAGCCACCGGGCCCGGCCCAGAGTTCTTTACTGTTGAGCCATAATCTCTGCCCTTTTTGTTTATAACATTGATTCTACTTCTGTTGTATGGCAGCGTGGTACAAGGGAAAAGGTTCTGGATGCAGAATAAGATGGCCTTGGTTTGAGTTTGATTGAACCACTTGATGGTTTAATTGTTTTTGACTCAAGACTTACCTGCTGAGTTCTACTTTCTGAATCTGTTCAATGAATTAACTGCTTTAACAATAGACTTCAAACTGTATAATGGCTCAGTCTCAACAGAATTTGAATTCTTAGTATATGATACTACAAAGTGGATTAACAAGTTGGTAGGGCAGCCCTCTTCCTTGCAGTCCATCAAGGATCCAGGCTGATGGAGCCTCCATTATAATTAGCATTGGTTTCCAAGTTTGTACTACAACTCTTCTTCATTCTCGCTAACCAAAAGAGAAAAAGCATATGAAAGCATTTGCATAGGAGATGTGCGTGGATGTGTGGGTGTGTAAATGTGTCGCCTGTGGAAGTGGATCCCAATTTTTCCACTACTGTTCCATTCACTAGAACACAGTCATATGGCCACAGCTGAGTGGGGCTAGGGAATGTAGTCCCTGGCTGGCGGCCACTTCTCAGAGATAACATTATGGAAAAAGGAAACACAAACTTTTTTGGTCTTTGCCACAGCTGTCCAACAGGACAATAATATCTCACAAGAATGAGAAGCAATGCACATGTCAGTGTTTTGTGAAACAGTAGTTCTTAGTTTCTGTATTTTGCATGCCAACAGAATGAGCTCCTTTTGTCTTCTATGTAGCAGTCTTAAAATTCTGAAAGTCACCCATCATATGTCATTTGAGTATTCTTTTTTCCTGGTTAAATGCCTCCCTGTTCATTTCACTATTAACCATAGGACATTGTTTCAAGCCCTTAAACAGCCATGCTTTCTTTCTTTGCACATGATTCAAATATAGTGTGCACACTTTGATATAACACTCCAGATACTGTGTAAGCAGCAGGGAGTAGAGAAGGTCTCTTTCTCCCCTTGTTTAAGAGTCTATGTCTCTTTTAACATAGTTAATGATGAAGATAGGGATTGCAAGACACCTCATCATAGTGTTGATTTATATTGACCTTGTAGTTGAATAAAACCCTTAAGTATTACACTATTATGTCACTTTGCATTTCAAAGATTTCTACTGCCTTTTGTCTGAAAAAATATCTGATTTTCACATCAATAGGAAAAGCAACAAATGATCAAGAGAATTTGTGGCTTATCCAATGAATAAAGCTTTCACAAAAATGTAAAGCCATGCAGCACAGTAAGTCTTTGCTATCCGTTGTTCCTATTGAACCAATCAACTCCTTTTCATTTTTGTCATCATTTTAATTTTCAGTTATACAAATGCAACATTAATACAATATCATCTCATAATAAGGAATATAGGTAAAGAAAATGCTCTCTGTGGCTTTCCATCATTAACAGAACTCATATCCTACTTACATGTGAACATAAGGATGTATATAGTTTTATTAAGACTTTGGGCATAAGTATATAATACTAAATGTATTTTTGCTTACCAATGTGTTTTAACCCCTCTTTATTAAGAATATTTGTCATATGGATATAGACAGTCCATTTAATCAATATTCTCTTAAAAAGTGTTTAAATTTGGTCTGATTTTTTTCTATTATTATAAATGATATTCTAGTGAACCTCCTGAATTTACTCTTTGTACACCTCTGTAATTTTCTTTTATATTTAAATGTGTAATGGCTGAGCCTCCTTAATGGCTTTTTTATTTTAAGAGACATAGAAACATATTTTTTTTCTGAAAAGCTAAAACCCATCTCCATTCTCTCCAAAAATAAGTAGAAAGTATCTGCTTCCCTACAACTTCAATAACATAAGATTTGATGTCTCTTTTTCAATACAGCTAATGACTGAGATAGTCTTTCAGGCACCTTCATCATACTGTTAATTTTTACTATTTATTTTTGTTCCAACTTTATGAAAAAATTGTCTCATAATTTTAATTTACATTCCTCTGAGGAGCCGTGAGTTTAAGCATCTCTTCAAACATGCTTTGGCCTTTGGCTGATTTGCTCCTGTTCATAGCAAGACCCTGGTAAACTTTGATTACTGAAGGGTGATTTGATCTCCACCTTGTCATCAGGGTGTTTGCAGTCCCTGGTGCTCTGCCTTGCACATAGATGCTTGAGTAAGATTGGAGTCATAATCTTTCCCTTCCTCTTACTCTCCATGTCTAATTCACCGGCAAGTTCTGTCAGTTCCATCCTTGAAATGCATCCCAATTTATGGTGTTTTTATTTCTCTCCCTTTACTAACAATTTAATTTCTACATGAACAGGGGCTCTGTCCCTTGTGTTCATGTACTTATTCTCAGTAATTAGTAATCTATGCTCTTAGAAACATTTCTTCTGTCTTTTGATTTTTTTTCATTACTTCTGTCATCCTAAATTAGGAGAGAAGAAGCTCTTGGATCTAAATTTTGAACACAAGAAAGGGCAAAAAGTTAATGGATTCTCTCTTCTTTGCCTTCCAGAAAAAAGTAGTCCTCTATCTTTTTCTGAGCCCTAATACCCATGGAGGATCACATTTTTATGTGGGACATGGTGGCAGGCAAAATAATGACCCCATATTTCAAAGAGGGGCAATCCATACCCTGACCCACAGTATGTGGGTTGTTACTTTGCATGGCATAGGTGTTGTAGGAAAGGGGTCCTAATTCGGATTCCAAAAGAGGGTTCTTGGATCTTACACAAGAAAGAATTCAGGGCGACTCCATAGAGTAAAATGAAAGCAAGTTTATTAGGAAAATAAAGGAATAAAAGAATGACGGAGCAGCACTAAGGACTGCCAGTTGCCCATTTTTATGGTTATTTTTTGATGATATGCTAAACAAGGGGTAGACTATTCATGCCCCCCTTTTTTTAGACCACATAGGGTAATTTCCTGACATGGCCATGGCATTTGTAAACTGTCATAGCACTGATGAGAATGTAGCAGTGAGGACGACCAGAGGTTACTCTTGTTGCTGTTTTGGTTTTAGAGGGTTTTAGCCGGCTTCTTTACAACCTGTTTTATCAGCAAGGTCTTTATGACCTGTATCTTGGGCTCATCTCCTATCTCATTCTGTGACTTAGAATGCCTTAACAATCTGAGAATGCACCCCAGTAGGTCTCAGCCTTATTTTACCCAGCTCCTATTCAAAATGGAGTTGCTCTGGTTTAAACGCCTCTGACACAGGGAATTTGCAGATGTGGGGAAGTTAAGGATCTTGAGATGGGGAGCTAATTGGGTTATTCATGTGGGTTCAATGTGGTCACAGAGGGACCTTATAAGAAGGAGGCAAGGGGGTCAGAGTCAAAAAGGAAGATGTGATGACAGAACTAGATGTCAGAATGACACCAGGAAGGCCATGAGCCAGTGAATGGAGGTGGCCTCTAGAAGCTGGAAAGACAAGAAACAGATTCTCCCCTAGAGATTCCAGAAGAAACACAGCCTTGCAGAAAAATTTTAGAATTCTGGTCTCCAGAGCAGTAACATGAAGCCAATACATTTCTGGTAATTTGTTACTATAGAAATTGGAAATGCATATAGGTGCACACTCACTCATGAAGAGTTCACATCCCAGTCAGCAGTATAGATAAGAGAGCCTGAGGGTTTTATAAAATCTACCACTTATTTTTTAATATTCTGACTCCTTTGTTGCCTGTTGATCCTCACCAAACTTACAACAAAGATGCTGAGAACTGATATTTTGGAGATACTGGATAACTCTGCCAACTAGTTAGGTAACAATCTATGTATTATTCAGGGCTCTCGAGAGAAACAAATCAAGAAAGAGCAAGTGAGATAAACACACACACACAGAGAAAAACACAGACACACAGAGAGAGAGAGAGAGAGAAAGGGGGTGGGAGAGAGAGAGAGAGAGAGAGAGAGAGAGAGAGAAAGATTTTATTCTAAGGAATTGGCTCACAGGATTGTAGAGGTGCAAGTTAGAAATCTCCAGGAGCAGTGAGCAGGCTAAAGACCAGGGAAGAGTTGAAGTATGAGGTCAATGGCAGCGTGATGGAAGAATTCCTTCTTATTCAGGGGAGGGCAGTCTTTGTTCTATTCAGGCTTTCAACTGATTGGATGAGGCCCCCTATTGTGCCTTCATTGTGGAGGTCAACCTGCCTTACTCAGAGTTACTGATATGAATGTGAATCTCATCCAAAAAATGCCTTCAGAGAAACATCCAGGATAATGTTTGACCAAATATCTGGGCACTGTGGCCCAGCCAAGTTGACACATAAAATTAACCATCACAGTGTACTACATTTAAAGACATGGCTGGAGGCTGTTAAGTGACAGAAATTGTGATCATAAGTGATTCATATTATGCTGACTTTTCCTCTGACATGCCAAGTAAATGTCTAACTACCTGTAAAGTCCTCTTCCCACATGTATTGGTTAAACTTCTTTTGATTAGACAAAATATACATTAATTATTTTAAATGAAATTCATATTACAAGGATGCCAGCACTGTGCTGAGAACCAAGAGAATAACTGAACAACTGGGCATGTCCCAAGAAATTTAGTAACAAGACTGAACTCTGGAGCCCTGATATTAACGTAAGGACGCTTTGGTAACTTTCAATCTCTCTATCTTTGATAGATGCAGGAGGAGGCCACAGACGCCTGGCAAAACTTCAACTTCAAGGCTAAAACAGTCTGAAGGCTGAAAAACTGGAATGCTGGCCCCAGATGAAGTCTGCCCTTTCCCAACTGGAGCTCCTGCTGGGGGACCAGCTTCTTGAGTTTCTGTGTGGTGGGGCAGGAGCCAGTTCACAGGCTTACCTTTCACTCTGCTGAGAGTTTTTCTCTTCCTTTTTTGCCCAATAAATTCTGTTTTTCTCATCCTTCTGTGTGTCCATGAGCCTAATCTTTTCTGATTGTGTGACAAAAACCTGGATTTTCCTACAACATCTTCACTCAAAAATTTGAATTAGATTAAATTTAAATGTAACATAAGCAAACCTTATTTTCTCTGCCTGGATCAGATGTCTACCTCAGATAATAGATTTCAATAAGGCAGGTCCATATAGCAGAGACACAGCTACAGATAGCCCGAACCTGGGTGTCAGGGCTATTGTATCAAAGCAGAGGTCACTGGGAGATGGGTAGCCTGCTTAAGTGGGAACTACATTCTATCAGATAGATTTGGCAGCTGCCAGGGTCTTGCACAGATGCCTGCCAAGATTCTTTGTAATAACCTGGGAATATGTGTTCTGCCGGGTACCACCGTGTCAATGATAAACTGGAACATCTGAGTTGTCAAAGCTGAATGATGTTTCATTGCAACACATGAGAAAAACACCTCTCTCCACATTTACAGTTTCACTTTGTATACATAGTCTCTAAGAGTTGCTGCTTCTACCCTAATATCTTACATGCTGTACTAGTTTTTCCTTAGAGCTCCTTCCCCTGCCCTCCTTCTATGAGGCTATTACATGAAGCCAAAATTGGGGCCAGAAGAGAAATCTGTGAGAGTTATTGCTAGTGGTTTCAAAATAACTGATTTTCTCAAGTGACCAAAGATTTTTTTTTTTTTTTTAATTTTGCTGGTTCCAGAGTAGCATGCCTGACAGTCCTCTCTTATTATAGCTTCTATTCAAATAGACACTATGTCTCTTATGCAAATAGACTCCTGGGAGGATTGATCCACCATCCAATAGTCATCCTCAGACATGTCTGCACCCTAGTGACAGACAATTTAGATGTCCCTTGTCCCACTCAATAGTATTTTACCTTTGTACCATGCTTCCTATTTTACAAAACAGTCCATATGTGCAATCACATTTGATTCTCAACATGAGTCTCACAGGGAGGGAGGCAGGATCGATGGTTTTACTTCTATTTTACAGACTCAAAAACTACGTCTTATTCAAGTTCACATAGCTGGCAAGTGGATTAGATTAGTCTCTTTTAACTTCAAACCCACTGCTCTTTCTATTCCAGCCTACTATCTCCTTTAAAGGGGGGATAGATTAATTTACTTCCACTTGAGAAATTATCAGGACAATGAGCTACAAGATGACAAACAATGAGGATTTGCTATTTATTATGCAGTGAAGCAGGGCATTTTACTCAGTGAACAGCAGGATTTCAATTGTTGCTCATTCCAATACCATGGTAACTATATTTTTTTCTTTTTAAAAACAATATTAAATAATACATTATTCCTTGGTGTACACATAAGTGCAGTATAGTATTTTGGCAGTTTATAGCAAAGTATCAAGGCCTCCTGATGACATGCTAAGGAATCAGATTGAAAACACTGGATCTATATCTTCGCATAAAAATGAAGACCCAAGAATTCTCAAGTGGATACCAATAAAGAATAGTCAGGCAACCACATTATGTACCTAGATATTCCCATATGTACAGTGACACATGATTAAATAAAATTGACAATATTGTATTTTAAAAATCATTAGCAATAGATCTGGAGTAATAGGAAACTTCTGAAATTATTCCACAGTGAGTTGTTGTTCCTGTGTCTCTCTCCTACCTATCATCTGATTTTTCATTTCAAAGTATTCACAAAGAAGGTATGACATTTTTCCATTTCTTTCCCAACTGCAAGGCATGTTGGAGTCTTTTGTTATATTATATTAATAGTTCAGAGTCCCAGGATTGGGATGATTGTTGAATTGGTGAAGGTGACAATTTCAGACAATTTGCATTATATTTGAGTCTCATTACCAACTCAAGTTGGTGAGGCTGTCATCCATGAAGAAGGGCATTGCCTGGCATTTAGGAATTATTCAATGAATACAATTTTAAAAAGTCATAAAAATAATATACTTTTCAAATTCACATACACAGATTTGTGTTAACTTATCATATTTCAGCATCAAATTAAAACTATCTTTTGAAATTATGTCTAATTTAAACTGTAACAATTCTGTAGCTATCTTGCATCTTAAAGCCCTTTTCTTGGAATAAAATTCTTAAACATCTCCACATTGTCTATCTTAATTCTAGCCATGATTGAGAAGTCTTCCTATTAATTCATACGTCTTTATATTTTACAGTCTTTTTGTTGTGCATTCTGCAAAAAGTACCCACAACTCTCTATGCAGAGTTAGCTCTTTTGAGTTATTAAATTCAATAATAGTACTTATAACAATAATAGCTGCAGCAACAGCACTTACATTTAGACAGCGCTTTCTATATACTAGAAATTGTGCTCATGTATATCCATTATTTCATTTCATACATATAGCAACCTTATGAGTTAGGCTCAGTAATCTCCATTTTGTTCCCAAATTTGAAGAAGCATGCCTAGAGAAGTTATCTAATTGGCCCATGGTTACGCAGCTAGTGATTTGAACCGAAATTTGAACCCAAGCAATGACTGGATTTTGCACTATTTATATTGAACATGCATCTTTCAAAGTTGTAGTCTTCAAACTCACATCATTGGTATACTTATAGGAGTTATTTAACATAGCACAAAATCTAACATCTAGATTTCCCACCATCTGGAATAGTGGGAATAGACAATTGCCTAGGGAAAGTGCTACTTTTTTTCTGCAGCCTATCCCAGAAGGAATAGACAATTGTTCAGGATGAGAATGGTGTTTTTTTCTTTGCAGCACAATTGGTCATTCCCATGGGCGAATATAATGCAAACTCAACCCATTTTCCAGAAAATAAAGAAGATTTAAATTCAAGATTTGCAGAGGATGAGCTACCTTCAGTGAAGAAGAAAAAACAGCATACAAGTAGTACAACATCAAGTTTCAAGCCTGACACCACCCAGCTGTGTGACTCTGAAAAAAATCTATGCTCCTTTCAGAGTTGCAGAGTTCCATTCATAAAATAAAGATGGTCTATATAACTCCCAAAGCCCCTTCCAGTTGTGTGAGTCTCTGCTACTATCTGGGTCACTGGTGCCAGTTACCCTTTGATATGGTTTGGGTCTGTGTCCCCATCCACATCTCATGTCGAGTTATAATACCTAATGTTGGAAGTGGGGCCTGGTGGGAGGTGATTGGATCATGGAGGTGGTCCTTCATGAGTGATTTAGCACCATCCCCACAGTGTTGTTGATAATGAGTGATAATAAGTAATTGAGTATCTCCCTGGTGGTCTAGTGGCTAGGATAATAAGTAATTGAGTTATGGTGAGAACTGGTTGTTTAAAGGAGTACAGCACCTCCCCCTCTCTTTCTTCCTTCTGCTCCAGCCATGTAAAGTCCTGGCCTCCCCTTCACCTTCCACTATGATTTTAAGTTTTCTGAAGCCTCCTTAGAAGCAGAGCAGATGCTGCCATTGCTTCCTGTACAACCTGAGGAACCGTGAGCCAATTAAACCTATTTTCTTTATAAATTACCTAGTCTCAGGTATTTCTTTATAGCAGTGTGAGAACAAACTAATACACCTTTTTATGGGGGTCTTTTTGGTAAAGATAGTGTAGATCTTCCACTTCTCAATGTTTTTACTTATCTGGTACTCCAGAGCAGTGGTCCTTAGGGGACATGTGGCAAAGTCTTGAGACATTTTGGGTAGTAAGGACTAGAGTGATGCTACCAGCATCTAGTGGGTAGAGTCCAGGGATATGGCTATGCATCCTATATTGGATAAGACAGGCCCCCACAGTGAAGAATTCTCCAACCCAAGATGTCAGTAATGTTGCTACTGAGGAACTCTGCACTAGATTAGAGTTTACTATCACTGTGCATTGCAAAATGCTAACCTCATGTTTCTATATCTCATCAATGATAAATAACACTAATGTCTCTTTTTTTCTTACTCTGCTTTTCTATTCCTAGAATGGTGCCAATAACGCTATATAATTTGATATTTCTATTGCCATTGCTAATGTGTATTCCTTCGTTATATAATTATCATTAGGAATGAAACTGCAGAGAATGACAAATCCACTGCTGCCAATTTTAGTTTTCCTCCTAATAGTTAAAAGAGATAGCTATAACTCCCTTTGCACCTGCTGTTTTCTGAACCCTGAGTATATTTTCTTTTGAAATGTGAATTTGTGGTCAAAAACTACTGAGGCTTAAACATTTCCCAGCCAGAGAATTTAACTCTGCAAGATATCACAATGGTGGTGATCTTAATGATATTCTATTTTACCTTGCACAAAATTGTGAATCATGAGTACAAAATGTCATTAAAATAAAATAACTTACACTTTGCAAAGTGTTTCTTCATTTTAAATTGGCAGCTAAAGACCCACTGTGACTATGAGATGAAGTAAATTCTTCCAATATGAAACAAATTTCAAACAAGGTTTGCTTTTCGTAGAATATATACAGATAAAATGAAAGCTGTTTGTCACTGTTAATGAAAGCAAGTCCTTGGTATAGAGAGAAGCAAATGCTTGAAACATCAACCATGATGTTTACAGGGGAACGGCACATTGAAAAGAAGTCAATTAGCTGGGCCAAAAAATGTTGCCGTGGGCTTTAACATTTGATTCATAATCTGTAATGTAAATATATCTCAGAGACTTCTGCGAAATCTTAAATTGTAGTTTTAAAGTGTTACAACCTTCCTCAACTCCACAGAAATGCTCATCAGTTAGTCCTCTGCTAGTCACTCCTCTTTGTTTTGTTATGAATGACTGTAGTCAGGCTATTTAAAGTAACTGATGCATTCAGTTGTCAGTTATAAATGTCTGTGGAGAGTATCACAAATGAACCACAATTTGATTTAAATCTTTTTTCGTCTTAAGCAAAATGGCAGGATTTGAAAGAATACAAAAAGTACATCTGTTATCATGACAAAAGCTGGAGAAACAATGAAGAGGAAGATTAGAAGGCAAAAACACCTGCAAATAGAAGTTAAAGACCTTTTAGGTAAAGAAAGAATGAGATGAATGCCCTTCTGGTAATGAACTCTGTGAAAACAAATCAGCCTGGGGGTTAAATAAGAAAGCAGCTAGAGCTTGAATTGAGTGTTCAAGTTTGTGATATTGATTTCCTCATAGCCATCTTTTGTAAAATACACTTAAAAATTTGGCTACATCCTGTATCTTGCAGTGAAGCTATAATTCATCTTTATTTAAATGCAGTTAAATGAAATGGAGTTTTCCTCAACTCCCCCCCTTTATTCATTAAAATATCAGCAAATATTGACTGCCTACTGTGTGCCCAGCAAGACCTAGCAGTTAGTGCAGCATAGGCATACTAGCTATCTGCTGTTACATAGCAATTGGCTCTCAAACTTAGTGGCTTAGATAAAATACTCATTGTCTCCAACAGATTCTGTGTGTCACGAATTCAGGAGCAGCCTAGTAGGGTAGTTTTTGCTCTGGGCCTCTTATGACATTGTGCTCAAAAATATCAACCAGGGTTGTAGCATCTGAAGACTTAAGAGTGACTAGAGAATCAGTTTCCAAGATGTTCACTTACATGCTGCTGGTTGCTGGCAGGAATCCTCAGTTCCTCCCCATGGGGGCCGCTTCATGAGTTGCTTGAGTGTCTTCATGACAAGGTGGCAGGGTTTACCTAGAGTGAGCAAACCAAAACAGAGTTAGACAATTTCTCTTATGACCTAGCATTAGAAGTCATGCATTGTAATTTCCATACTATTTCATAGGTTAGAGGTCAGCCTTAAAGGACTGACTACACCAGAACATGAGGAGCAGAAGGAAAGGATCACTGGGCCATTTGGAAGCTGGCTACCATGATGTCTAAGATCTCATTCATATGTACAATGAGTAGATTTTTAGGATTAATACTAGAGATAAAGTCCCTTCTTTTATCGACCTTATATTCTGGTGGAGAAAACAGAAAATAAACCAATGTAATAATAAATTATTACATACAAATATTTGCCATTAAAAGATATTATGATAAAGGCTCACTGGGTGGTGAAACTGGGATAGTTTTTTATAAGGTCATTAAGCAAATTCCTCCTCAAGAGATGTTTAAAACTGAGAATTCAGTGACAAGAAGGATTGAAGCATTTGATACTCTGGAAATGTACTAAGGCAAAGAGAAAGCTTGTGCTAAAGCCTTAAATGGACACAAGCATGGCTTGTTTGAGACATAGAAAGGAGGCCAGTGTGGTTGGAGGGTTGTGTAAAGGGAAAGCTTGGAAAAAGACAAATTTCTTAGGAATTTCAATTTCATTCTAAGTGTGACAAGGGAAAAAATGGAAATAATTTGTTTCAAGCAAGAAAGTATTTACCAAGGTTAGTGGATACATAGTTGCTTGAATGGGTGTGCATGTTTGGATGTGTATATGGGTGTGTGGCTATGACTCCTGGAAGAGAGAATTGATAGCTGGTTTGGGCACCATGGACAGAGGTTCTTTAGTGAGCCCTAAGCAATACTGACCTGGTCTCAAGGACAATGTTCTGACTCTCAGTGTTGCCTTATGATGTTGCATTACTTTAAAAAAAAAAAAAAAAAAATGGAGCCTGAAGGAAATCATTTTGCTTCCTCTATGGCTCACTCAACCAGGGAGAGTTTTAGAGATATGCTGCTAAATGACATATTTCCATAAAATTAGTACATACGCCTATCATTCTTTAGTTCATCAGTCACCATGATGTCTCTCTTCTGCCTTTCTTCACCCTACACTCACTTTAAAAGAACAGATGATATACAAGTCTTCTGTATATTTTAAGCAACAAGTACAGTTACAGCACATAATACAATGCTTGGGAAACATTTGTTGAATGAGTAAATGACTGATTAAACAAATGCATAGTAAAGCAGAGCTACTTTTCCAAGGAAGAATAAAGTGTTGTTATGCAAAATGGCAGAAATGTAGACCACAATGAAACAAAAGTAACATCAGCTATTTAAAATATGAGAAACAATTAAATCTACAATGTCTGTACTACATGTGCAATCTCTAAGAAACAAGTTATAAATTTGAATCCAAGAATATTCCTAAATATAAAATATAGGTATCAAAATGGACTGCTGTGGTAAGCAGCCAAGAAATACTCTGTCCTGGAGGCTACAGGCTTTCCAAATCTTAGAATCTTTTGTACAAGAAATTATTATTCAAGATGAAAGTACTTACATAAATTTGTTGCTTCTAGAAATAGCTTTAGTTGCTCTCTTAGGCTTTATGGTTGGATGCTACATTGGTATTTTGCCAGTGAAGTTTATAATTACTGACTTTCTCCTGTACTGCCATCCCCATCCCTTTTCAGTTTCTTTTTCCTTCTATTGTTTTACATCCTCTCCCAAATGACACTTTTCTCATTGACATTTTCTTCTATCTGCTTTAAAAATTGAATTTAAAAATACATGTAATAAGAGGTTTTCTTTCAAAGCAATCTTGCCTCTTTGCAGAGTATGTGTAATGGAAACATAACAAATGCATAAAATAAAGGAACATGATGCAGTTGCACATTAGATATATGAGTATCATTTATTTTAGATTTTAACCATCAAAGCAATAAAGGTCATTGAAGGGTGGATGTGAAGACAATTAAGGTCAAGGGGATTTACTGGGGATTATTAGCTTTCCTTAAAATGGCACCAGACCTAATATTGAACTAGGATTGTAGAGTGGCAAGAGCCATTTTTAATTATTAAAAGTAATTTTAAAAGTAATTTCACATGTGGTTTAACAATCATAATTGGAATTTTGAGTTATGCTTTCCTTGGTAACAACCCATTTCCTTTGTTTGGATAAACCTCAGGCATGGAGAGATGAAATATGCTGTCCTTTAATAAGTGATACTTCAAGAAATTACATTTCGCCAGCAGGCATTCGGCATTTCTGTGGCTGAAATGGAATTTCAGTAAAATACAATAGAGATTAGGCCCCATCATTAATACATCTCTCTCTCCAGTTTCTGGGGCTTCGGTAAACAAAGGCTATTGGCAAAAAGTCTGCATGTTCTTCATAGAAGTACTCACAAAGACCTAGTGAAAAGGGATGCATGGCTGTCATCCCTGGGGGGCTCAGTGGGTATTAGGGAAGGTGGAATTCATTGCTTAACAGCAGAAGCAGATGTGTAGCAGCTCCTAGCAGTTTTTAGGAAAAGAAGGAGGCATATCAAACTAAGGCACTAGATACCTCTTAAAGAAACACTTCCACCACCACCACAACAAATAGAATTGTTCCCACTACTGCATCTATCTGGAATGAGCTTCTTTTCTTTATGTGCCTGGTAAGATTCTACTTAGCTATCAAGGCCTATTTCAAATGTTTTCTCATGTGAAGCCTTTGCTGATTTACCATGAGCTGAATTTCCTCCTCTTCTAGGTTCTTACAGCCATGTACTTCATACTCCAGTGATGCTGCCAATGGACATTCACTCACTTACTCACTTGTGCATCAGCAAATACTTAACGAGCACCTACTATGGATCAGGGACTGAACTAAGCATTTCTGTGCTGACCCTTACAACAGTCCTAGGCAAGAAGCTACTAGCTTTTCTCCCATTGAATAGATTAGAAAACAGAGGCGTAAAGAACTCAGCCAGTCAGTATAATCCCACAGCTAATGAGCATATAGGTCGCAGTTTAAAGTCACATTGGTCTGATCTCAAAACCTTAACCTTTTTGTTCTTTTAACAGGACAGAGTCTCACTCTGTCACTCAGAGTGAAGTGCAATGGCACAAGAAGATGGGACCACAGGTGTGCACCATCATGCTTGCTAATGTTTTGTTTTTTTAAAGCAAGGTCTCCCTACGTTGCCCGGGCTGGTCTTGAACAACTGGGCTCAAGTGATTCTCCCACCTCAGTTTCTCAAAATGCTGACGTACAGACGAGAACCCTCCCAAACCTAAACTCTTAACTAATAGGCTATATCATCTTAACATGGTATTAGATGATTTTAAATTATATTACATTTATTATATTTTGTATATATTATATCCATGTATATTTATATATCAGTATATATAATATGATATAACATAAATACTACATTATACAGTGTGTTGGATCTGGCTTGTACTGCTTACAATAAGCAATGTCTTTCCAACTCCAAATTTAGTGACATTATGATGGTAACTTGATATTTGTCACTGTGATGATAGCAAATGAGACAAATATGCGCTTTTTTTCCTGAAGAGCTGGATGTAAGACATTTACCAACACTGCTGATTGTATTATACTCTTTTAGAGTTGCTTGTGTAACAGCCCATATCCAATAATTT
Source organism: Trachypithecus francoisi (assembly GCF_009764315.1). Taxonomy (NCBI): domain Eukaryota; kingdom Metazoa; phylum Chordata; class Mammalia; order Primates; family Cercopithecidae; genus Trachypithecus; species Trachypithecus francoisi. Next base: position 43,737,600 of record NW_022681453.1, on the reverse strand, counting down.
GCCCCTCAGGTGAAGGGGTTGTATTTTAATGTTATCTTTTTTAGAGCTGGTATATAGCACAGTGCTTCACACATAGTGGGTACTTGGTAAATTATCCTTGCACAAATGAGTGAATATTTTCCAGTGACTTTCACAGCTTTTACAACATTTACTTCCATTAGTCTAACAGGTTCAATGTTTGTAATATCACTATAGTAGGTTGCCAAGGAATAAAACGCCTGAAGTCTGAAGTGCAGTTCTTTGCTTCTCAGCTGAATTGATTCACAGAGAAGAAACACATCGCACATCAAATACCTCACTCTTATTTTTACCTGCAAGATCTGGAAGGATGCTAGCTCTATAGGGAACTAAATTAAGTCTACAGCCCTCAAGACAAAGTGATTACAAATATATAAGTAAAATACAAATGTTTGAGTTATGTATGCATGTTTGCCTTTATTTTATTTTACTTCTTTTGTTTTCTTTCTTTCTTGCCTCTTGTCCTGCTCTCTGTCTTAATCTGGCTTTGCAGTGATCTAGCCATTAAAATCCTAGGTTCCTGTTGTAAAATAGAATCCTTTCCAAAATATAAAAACACAGTCTCACTCAGTTCTTACAAATGATGATGAGGATGGTAATGACGAGGATCATGATGAAAATTGAGTCCAGAAACTTAATGTTTTCCTACAATTTATAGATTAAAAAAATTCTAGAAATCATTTTTATCCAAGATTAACACAGACTTTAGAATCCGAAAGACTGTTTGCACATCCCAGCTCTGTACTGGCTGACTATGTGATCTTGAGCCTCAGTTTTCTCTTCTGTAAAAGATACAATGCACTTGCTTCAAAGAGAGAAATTAAACCATGTATTGAAAGCACTCTGCCTGATTTTTTCAGCCTCCAGCCTACTTCTTCTTTTTTTTTTTTTTTTTTTTGAGACGGAGTCTCGCTCTGTCGCCCAGGCTGGAGTGCAGTGGCCGGATCTCAGCTCACTGCAAGCTCCGCCTCCCGGGTTTACGCCATTCTCTCGCCTCAGCCTCCCAAGTAGCTGGGACTACAGGCGCCCGCCATCTCGCCCGGCTAATTTTTTGTATATTTTAGTAGAGACGGGGTTTCGCCGTGTTAGCCAGGATGGTCTCGATCTCCTGACCTCGTGATCCGCCCGTCTCGGCCTCCCAAAGTGCTGGGATTACAGGCTTGAGCCACCGCGCCCGGCCTCAGCCTACTTCTTTTAAATTACTATATTTTGAAGGAATGATTGAAGGGGAAACAACAAACAGCTCCCGAAGGTTTGAACATTTATCCACTTTCTTCTAGATCTGTCCAGTAGACATTTCTGTGACAGCAGGAATGTTATTGATCTTCACTGGACAATATGGTAGCCTTGAGTCACATGTGGCTACTGAATACTTGAAATGTGGCTAGGGTAACTGAGGAACTCAATTTTTAATTTTACATAAACGCAATTCATTTACATTGAATGTTCACACCCGGCTTATGACTACCATGTTAAAGCACGGCTGCATTATCCACTGTAGAAAACTAGATTATATGTTGGACTCAGAAAAAAATTTTCAGAAGGTATTGCCCACTTTTGGGATAACAAAATAAATAATCTTCTCCTAGAGAAGAAGCTCTTCTCTTGGTTCTTTGATCCTGATCTCATTCACAATATTGGAACTGCTTGTGGAATTTCTTGCTTTGGAGAGAAAACGTTGTATGCTGTGATGATAGCTATCCTTTAAAGACCCCACCTGCCTGCCTGGATATATTTAAGCTCCAAGGATTTCTGACAAGCATTGGGATCACCAATTAGGACAGGGTAGGGGGTGAATGGAGTTAGAAGGTCATGGGTGGCCAGTTCTGCAGTCATCAAGCCTTTTTCAGAGGTCAAATGTGGCTGTGATTAAAGGTTGAGACAGTTATGCTGTGTTTGCTGTTGAGAAAGTGACCCAGAAACCCCACCAGCTTCATTTGCTCTTAAGTATTCTATGAGGGGATATCATAAATTTATTTTTAGATAGTGCCCCAATAAGGAGAAAAGATGCTACATGCATTTAAAATATGTTGTGCTTCAAAGAATTGTTTTAAACATTGATATTTGAAAACATTTAAACCACTAAATTACAAAGCCCAGGACCCTTAGAAATAATTTAACTCAACCCATTTGTTTTCCAGTTGAAAAGGCTGAGAAGTGACCAGCTCAGGGACAAAATATAGCAGCATAACTAAGACTAAAAGCCTGGTTTGCTGGTTCTCAGTGCTGGCTCTGCTAGACCCCATACAAGTTGCAAACGGAAAAAGGAGGGGAAAAAAGGATCCATTTTGAAAGACTGCTGGAATGTCAAAGCACTTGTGGGCTAAGAAAAGAGTTATATGTAAATGTATTACAATGAGATACTTTGGAAAAGGGGGGTATCATTTATGTATTTTCCTTAATTTTGCCCCCCAGTCCTGTCTCCCCAGGCACTCGTGGCTTCTGATTCTCTCAAAAGACATAATACCCTGTTGGAGTAAATTAAGCAGGATGGAAAATGACATTAGCTCTTTACACTCCCCAGAGAGGACATTTGGTAAATCCTTGCTTCAGAGCACTAATTTTCTTCCTGGTGTGTGGCTAACGCTCTGGGGGAAAAGGCGCCTGTCAGTGTGAGGGTGAGGTCAGGGACCACATTACTGGGACTTTATTGCTAAGGAGATGAGCTGAAGCCTGTTACATGTAAATCAAAGAGTTAACAATGGGCCAGGTGGCCACTCCGGCTTTGTCATCTCAGGGTCACAACTGGACAGGCTACAATCTGTCATCTTCAGACACTTGGTTTTAGCAGCCACTGTATTTTGCAAACCATCAGTTGTGTTTCTGTAAAGCCCGCAACATGGTATTACACAGCCTGAAATCACTCAATCTTCAGGACTCATTCTACTCCTACCATCTAATCTTCTCTGGGATTAAGAAGCCAAGGTGAGCTTGGAAATCTCTGCAGTCATCATTTCTTCAAGTTTTTTCAATTTCCTACTTTGAGTCAGACACAATTGTGGACTCTGAACTTGACATTCACTCCCGGATTGGAAACTCAAAGAACCTCATTTCATTCTTACAGAAGAATTGCTTCAATATTACAAGAGAATATAAAACTCCTCTACTGTACCGCACTTCTACACACACACATATTTGCCCTTTTCTATAAAAAACAAAAACAAACAAACAAACAAAAAAACTACAATGAGACTATCGTAATACTAGAAAACATGAGACTAACAAGAGACTATCTGAATTCCTAGAGCACTGTTTTGAGAAAACAAGAATTTACAATCCTGTGAGGGGAATTATGTGCATAGAAAACTAAAGTCAAGGAAGTGACTCAGTCAGTATTAACCTTCTGGAATCTTTATTTTCCCAGTGGCTGCAGGTTGACATGCAGGGACTCTGGCAGGCCCAGGCTGCTAGGCATTCAAGTTCATTAGGCATGCGTCTCATTTTGGCAGGAAGCCACCCTCTTTAGGCAAAACCCAGTCACAGATAAACGGAGGGCAATCATCTCTCAACTAATAAATGCAAGGCTGCAGAGACGGGGCTGCCAATCTTGCAGAACTGGGAATAAAAGGGGTGGAGGGAGAGAGTGTGCTTTGATTCCTTATGATCCCTCTGTAGAATACAGCCGAAGCAGGAAGAAACCCTAGCCAGTTTGGAGGCTAGATCTAAACTGCCCATACAAACAGTAACCATGCCATGAGTTTGGACTGAGTGGTGTATTTGTCCCTCGGAGCTTGGGGCGTCTTACAAACCCTTTCTTACAAACCCTTCTTTCTCTTATAATCCCCATAGCATCCTTGGGAAAGGGAATGAGGCCAAGAGTGCACTACAAATTGAGTCACTGAGGCACAGAAAGGCCCGGGGATGAAATCAAGGGCGAGTAATCTTAGGGAAGTGTGCAAGTACAATAAAACGGGGCATGAGGGTCCCTTCATCATATTTCAGACACAGCCACTGAGAAAATGCTGGAGCAATGCAGTTGGTGTGCTTCAGAATAATACACAAAGAATACTTCACTGGCACCAGGAAGCAACAGAAAGACATGGAGCAGGAAGGTGTCTAATCACAGGGAATGGCGAAGCCTATTATCAAGAGCACCTAGAAAACTAGCTGTTTTGGATGGAATCTCCCAATTTATGTATATTGGCCACTCATTCAGGAGTTTCAAAGCACAGGGCAAGCCAATCCAAACATGTTTTAGGATGACCAGCAAGCCAGCAGTTTGTGATCTTTGGCTTAGGCAATTAAATACACCAGCTAGTAGTTCAAACCTCTCCTTTATCCTGCCTGAGGAGACACAGCAAGACTCATCCCCCTTTCATCATGTTAAGCATGACGGCGTCTGGTTCATTTTGAATTTGTATGCTTGGTTAAAATACTACCACAGCAAGGTAAACTGGGCCCCAGAAGTCAGGATGGGGAACAACGATGCCTTGGAGAGGATGCTCTGATGAAACGGGACCCAGACACCTGTTTAGAAAGTCAATAACGAAGAAGTCATACTTTCCTAAGAAGGAGTCCAATTATCTAATATTTTGAACTTCTATCTGACTAACCCTCTCCACAAACTTCACATCTAATCCCCCTGCATGACCCATGTCTCCACCATCCCTCTAAGTCCCAGCATATCTATCTGCCTGTCAAACAGCTGTCTGGGTATTCACATCTTTGCTTATATCCCAGAGAGGCTAATCTTTGGAATTTTTATAACCCAAGGGGGTGAGAGAAGGGTAAGCCGACTGATGAAATCCCTTCTGCGTTAATGGGTGATAAAGTAAAATCCAATCCCCAGGGACCATGATACAGAAAGCCTCTGGTGCTACTTTTATGTGGGTCATATATCTTAATAGGTTTTCAAGCAATTTAGAAGACAAGACAAAGCAGCTGGTAAGGGCCAATTTACAAGGCCTCAGTTCCTGAGCAACACACCCTGTGGCCTCTAACAAAAGCCCAATTCGCAAAACAAGCCTTTTTCCCGTAGGAGCATACTCACACATCTCAGAAATTCCACTTTACCCAAACACTCATTTGATCTACTTTATAAAAACATAGTTATCTTACATATTGTCTGGCCCACTACATCTGTTCAGTATTCATTTTCCTTCTTAGCTATTTCAAAATGGCCACTCTGCACCTGGTAAATGCTAGCTGCTTTCTGTGTGCTTGTTGTAAGGGGAAGAAATCAAACTGTAGATCATCTAAATGAACTAGCAACCCACGGACCTCTTTCTTTTTATTAGTGATTCCATGGCAACACTTTCACCAATTTAGAGGTAAAAAAGTGATCACTGATCCTGCATGTGATAATAATTTATCTCAGCAATTTTACATGATGCAAAGCAAAGGCAGGCTGTGTTTTGAGGTGTGCCAGTGGGGTTCAGCTGCAAAAAAAATCAAGACAGGGTAATCTACAGGGGGAGAAAATAAGTCTTACTCTGCAAGGTGTCTTCTGCTCTGAAATACATTCAGGAAAATTAATCAGTCCCTAACATCACCGTGTTACTCTCTCTCATTACAAACCAGAGTAAACAATTACTACATTAAGCACTCTCTGAGAGGTTTTGAAAGGCCACTGGTGCTTACTGCTGATTTTCATAAATGATCTTCAAGGAGCTCCCCTGGGGATGGGAGATCTGCAGAGGTCTAAAGAGAGGTTAGCAAGGAATGCATCTCATTACCATGGTGATGAGATGCAACATGCAGCCTGCCTATAGAATGAGTCACCATGATTTTGGACTGTGGTTTTCTGATTTTCTGAAAGAGTGTTAAACTTTTATCTATGGCAGGCTCCCCGGGCACATTGTATTTCTCTTATGAGCACTCATCAGAAATGGGTGGATCCTTGAAGCCGAATCCTGGCTCCAACACTTAGAATTCTATAACCTTGGACAAGGGGTTGAAATAGTAATCATCTATATTTCATAGGGTTGTCTTGGGGATCTACAGAGATTAAAGCATTTTGAATAGTGCCTGCCCTGGAGTTAGCATTCAATAGTGGTCATTATTTTATTCGTCTACTTAATTATTTTGATAAGGTCTACCTTCCCCATTAACTGGAAACTCTCAGGGAAAACAAGGGTACTGCTTCTATCTTTCACACTGCAATACTCATGACACCTTGCAAAGTGACAAGTATATAGTTAAGAACTTCGTTAATATTTTGTCAATGAATAAGCAAATGCATGCGGCGTGGCTTTTTTTCTTTGAAAAGGGGAGCCCCTCTGTCTGCTTTACTTATAGAGACTGAGGTAGAAACATGAGACTAGGATGGCCCAACTCTAGAAAGTCCAGCATTTCCCTTGATTCAACCAAGAAGCAGAATTGGAGACAAGAGACAAAATATGAGAATGTCAATGTGTTGTGACATTCTTGAGATGAGTATGTTTGGAGAGACTGAATGCAATGAACTGATAAAAGGGAGAGAATTCTTGGAGAAGAAGCTCTGCCCGTGTCTATAAGGCCTATAAGGCCTGTCTACCTCTCTCCTGGAGTTTCCTTTTTTTTTTTTTTTAAGGCACAGTCTCACTCCATCACCCATGCTGGAGTGCAATGGTGCGATCAGAGCTCACTGCAGGGTCAAGATCCCAGGCTCAAGCAATCCTCCCACCTCAGCCTCCTGAATAGCTTGGACTACAGGCACAGGTAACAACTCTGTTTATTCTGTGGCTATAGCACACAGCTTGCGCTCGGACAAGCACCCCTGCACAGAGATACTTGTGCAGATACCCCACTGTATTAGTGAACATCCTTATCTCACCCACACATAGTTCTGTTTACTTTTAGATTAAAGGGTCTGTTACATTATTCTGTGAATAAGAATGAAAGTATAGGGTGGAATGTCCCCATGTTGGCACATTAATGTACCATCATAAGTTTTGAGTTTCCAAGCTGACTTATACTCTATCCTTAAACAGCACGTTTTGGCCTTAGAAAGCCATAGCTGCTTTAACTTGAAGTGCTTTTACTGGAGTATGTAACTAAGGATGCCTAGGGCAGTTCTCAGTAAATAAAAGTTCTTCCACTTCTCAGTGGAACACAAGAGGGATCAATGAATTACTCAAGTCATGCTCTCAGAACACAGAGAGAGCCATGGGTAGATTTATTTTTTCTGACCAAAATATTGTATTAAAGTGTGTATTAATTCAATTACATAGTTTGTTCATCAGTGGTGTTTGCTGAGTATCTACTATGTGTACCCTGCAGGGTCTCCTTGAAAAAGAAGCCCATAGTCAGCCAATAAGCTTCAAATCCCTTAGCTTGACATACAATGACATCAATTACCTGACCTCTGTTTCTCATTTTAGTTTTAGCTCCACACACTGCCACCTCCAGAATCCAATCCTCTAATCATTGGAACTAAATCTGCAACCTGAGTATGCCATGGCTAGCTACTTCAGGATTGGAGGACTTGAAAATTCCTTTTTCTTCCTCCTTACTTCACTGTTGAAAGAACTATTCCTCACTAAACATTATATTCAAACATCACTTCCTGACTTCCACTCCTCACCCTCTCTCTAATGTGTTTGTGAGAACATACATCTATAAAACAGTTATTAGTAGGCAGAAAAACGGCCCCCAAGAGATGTCCATGTTCTAACCCTGGGAATATGTTCTTAGAAGATGTGATTAAATTATAAATCAAGATGAAGAGATTATCCTGGATTGTCCAATGTAATCACAAGGGTTCTTAAAAGTGGAAGAGGGAGGCAGGAGAGTCACAGTCAGAAAAGGTGTAAGATGGAAATAGAGGTTGCAGAGAGGACATTGCTGGCTTTGCAGAAGGAAGGGTGCCATAAGCTATGGAATACAGGCAAAATCTAGAGATTGAAAAAGGCAAGGGAACAGATTTTCTGTAGAGCCTTGAGAAAAAAATGCAATCTTCTTGAAAATTTGAATTTAACCCGTTGAAACCCACCTTGAACTTCTGTCCTCCAGAAGGGTAAATTAATAAATATGTGTTATTTTAAGTCATTAAGTATAGGGTAATTTGTTACATCAGCAATAGGATTACTAATACACACCTACATTATTTTATTGATTTCCTTCCCACATCTTTCTCCTTCCATAGGACTGAACATTTCTTGAAGTAGTTAAAAATAGCCATCCTACATCAAAGGATTCCATGTCTGGCCCTGTGCTAAGTACATGGAAACTGATATTCAAAACAACCTATGGCATTAGATTACAAAGCCGTTGGCATTGAGGTTCAGTGCCTGGTATTGGGCCGTAGGCTGCCTGGGTTCTCAACTCCACCACATACCTATGCTCTATGACCTCCAGCAAGTTATCTTTTCTCTGCCTCACTTTCTTCATCTGCAAAATGGGGATAATAATGATGCCTACCTTATAGGTATACAGTGAGAATGAGTTGAATAATTCATATAAAGAGCTCAAAACTGATGTCTGGCATATACTAAGCATTATGTTAAGTGCTTACCTCCAGATATTGTCATCCTTATTTTAAAGGTGATAAAACTAAACCTCAGAGGCCTTAATGCACTTGCCCTGTAGAGTAGATATGGGAACCAAATTAGGCCCATACATTCTGCTTCAATGTATGAGAGAAACACTTTTTTTTTTTTTTTTTTGCTGAATGCACTAATGAATTTATAAAGCTCACTATCTAATAGGAGAAATAAAACCTACAATAATATGAAAGGAAAAAGCTTTGAGATTTCTGAATATTATCAGGAGACGTAAAAATAAAGGTGATACATTTTGATGGAAATGAGAGAGACAATCACTCACGTAATTTGGTAGTAGGCAGTGGCCATATCACATTAGAAAATAATGTATGGCAATGCCAGGAAGGTTTTATGCTGAGAAGATGATTGACTTGGAAGGATTAGTACAAATTAAAATAATTCTTCACCCTGGAAACCTGCTGAAGAGTCAAAAATCAGAACCACAGATAACAGATTTTCACAGACTTCCCAGAAGGACTTGCATCTCTTTGTTAAATGCTTCTCTGTAGCAGACGTTCTCAAACTTGGGTGTATCCCATTGCTGGGCCCCTACCTCCATGAACTGCAGATTCAGTAAGGTTGGGGTATAGCTGGGTCACTTGCATGTTCTAATAAGTCTGCAGGTGATACTAATGCTGCTGGTCTGAAGACCGCACTTAGAGGCCCACTGATGTATAGTAATTATTTCCCCACTGCTTTCGTCCAAGATTACTTCCCAAAGACTCACAAAAGGAATTTAATTGTCTCGATCTAACATTTTATTCAGGGAATTGAAAGGGAAGTCCTGTCTGGGTATTCATAACAGCATGAAACCCATTAAAAGTACAAGACTCTGAGAGAGCAAATTGGCTTTATCTGAGAAAGCTTTTAAAGGACTTGCAACACCAAGGAAATAATTCTGAGGCAATATCTATGTAAGTCAAGCACTGGGTTCTCGATATAGAGGACCAGGGAAACATTTCATTCTATGTAGAGAGTGTTTCCTGGCTTAATTGAATCTCTTAGGCCTGACTCCCAACACTACCACCATCAATTTGTTCACATTTGAGGATGGGATTTGGCGGACATAACAGAGAAATCTTTAAAAGGCTTTTGGCTGGTTTTCTGCATTAACACCTTGGCAAAGAAACATTCTTAAGTGGCACCGCATTCCAGCCTAGGTAGAGCAGGCTAATCAGCTGAAAAAGTCTCATTCCTAACACGGATGCAAACTCACACTTCTCCTCATTCATTGGATTGGGTGGGATTCTCTCTTAGGAGTATTAACATTCAATATAAGCAGTATACCAGGAGGATGAAGAAGGAGAGAGGAATGAACATTTATGCTATCTTTTCCTTCATTTCCTTTGTAAATTTCTCATTTAGCTAAGCAATAACTTTCAGCTCACATTTGGAAGTGAATGTATTAAGAGTTTAAATTAGGATAATGAAATATTTAAACACGTCTATGTAAGAAGAGATAGCAAAAAGTAAATTTCTGATCAAAGTTGAGGAGAGTCATTGGATGAGATGAGGGGAAAGCAATGCATGTACAGTGCTACAAAAATCATTTAGTCATCTTTAAAATTAATCACTCATCAAAATGCAAAAGAAATACTATGTTTGAAGATGTGGGTCATCAAAAGATATAGGTATAACTACAGGGATATAAATGACCTTCACAACCTATTAATTATAAGTAACTATACTGTGAATACTCAGTGTTTGGCATGAAGTTCTTATTTTAAAAGTTAACAACAAAAATTTAATCAGCCCTTTAATAGGAAAATCTTAAATATTTAATTTTGGAAAAACAATTTCTGATGTATATTAGTCTGTTCTCACATTGCTATAAAGAAATACCTGAGACTGGGTAATTTATAAAGAAAAGAGGTTTAATTGGCTCATGGTTCTGCAGGCTATACAGGAAGCATAGCACCTTCTGCTTCTGGAGAGGCCTCAGGAAGCTTCCAATCATGGCAGAAAGCAAAGGAGGAACCAGGTGTCTCACACGGTGGGAGCAGGAGCAAGAGAGAAGGATACCATGAGAGCTCACACACTATCATGAGAACAGTAGCAAGGGATGGTGCTAACCCATTCATGAGAAATTGCCCCCATGATTCAATCACCCCCCACAAGGCCTCACCTCCAATACTGGGGATTACAATTCCACATGAGATTTGGTGGGGACACAGATTCAAACAATCTCACTATGATTGCTTTCACCAACAAATTCTTTTTTTTTTTTTTTTTGAGAAGGAGTCTCGCTCTGTCGCCCAGGCTGGAGTGCAGTGGCCGGATCTCAGCTCACTGCAAGCTCCGCCTCCCAGGTTCACGCCATTCTCCTGCCTCAGCCTCCCGAGTAGCTGGGACTACAGGCGCCCGCCACCTCGCCCGGCTAGTTTTTTGTATTTTTTAGTAGAGATGGGGTTTCACTGTGTTAGCCAGGATGGTCTCGATCTCCTGACCTCGTGATCCGCCCGTCTCGGCCTCCCAAAGTGCTGGGATTACAGGCTTGAGCCAACCAACAAATTCTTAAGAGGAAGGTGAAAGCAGTTGTAATTCAGTGTAAACCATGAAAGCAACATAAGCAAGTCTGACTCATATGTTCAGTTTAATTGTCAGCAGCTCGGGTCCACAATGAGTTGTTATCCATCTGTAGAGATAAACTGGTATTCATGACACAGTTTCTCTCTTACTTTACATGAATGGAGATTTATTTCACACTCAGTAAAAACCAGGCATATTGCCATGAAGATGTTCTTGTCAATAAATATGCCAGATCTTCTAACCATGTTGATTCATCTTTGTATTCCTCATAGGATCTTGTACAGAAGGGTCCTGTTGTTACTAGCTTTGTCTTTGGACAAGTTAGCTTTATCTTATTAGTTATAATTAGCTATCTTAACATATGTCAGATACTCTTCTAAGTGCTTTAGAATATTAACATACTTTATCTTAATGACCTGATGAGGCAGGCATGATTTTTATTCCCAAGTTATGAATGGGCAAACTAAGGTATAAAGAGATTAATGAACTTGCCCAAGGTCAAGAAATTGGCAAGTGGGAAACACAGGATTCATTACCATGAAGTTATGGACACTTTTCTATGTCTCAATGTAGAAAAAAGGAGTACTTACTTTATGGAATTGTAAAGATTCAGTAAGTTAATTTTGTAAATCCTTTGGACCAGAACATGACCTATAGCAACTGATGAAATTTTGTTAGCTAGTAGTAGTGGTACTAAATAAGTAATTAACGAATGCATCTTCAGCGTGAAGCTTTGACTTTACAATAGCAAATTAAATCACGACAAACATAACAAAACAAGTAACTACATACCATTTACAAGACTATCCCTCTTAGCCATAAATTATTCCATTTCTTTATAGTCATCTGAGTAATTACTTCTAATAAACCTCCTATTTGGATGGTATTGAGTAGTACATACACATAAAAATATTATTGATTGAGAAGTTTTTAAGCATGTCTTTCTACTCAATTTGGATTACTCAGTTTGGAGTCCAGACTGTTGAGATCTAAGGTTGAAAACAATATCTGAGGTTGTCAAATGGAGTTTGGATTGAACTCTGAGTGAGATGGCAGGTTGCAAGTGAAAGCAAAAGCAATTAGTTACCCATCATGTGGCTATTGATCTTTCTGTCCTTTTTGTTATCAGGATTTCAAAGGCGAGATAAAAGCAGCTACTTCAATACATCACAATTTGTTGTAAATATTAATAACCTTTAGAACATAGGGGCTGTATTTTTGTATAAGACACAGACAGAAACTATCTCTGTTCCCTGAAAAAGGGAAGTAATTGTCAAATTCAGATGATACTTTTCAAGGATGGCTAATTTATAAAAGAAATTAGAAGAATGAAATGCCACTTGAAATAATTGAAGTGAATTAACAATAACAATAAATATCCCACCTCTGCCACTCAATTTTAAAAGGCCTTTTCACCTTCATTTTCTACTGAGGTTTGAGAACAGATAAATATTTCAATCAAAGGGCTCTTATCAGATTTCCAAATTCTTTATCATGCATGTTTGGGATGAGTATTTGAATACAATCAGATGCTTACAGGAATTCCTAATGAGGAAAGATAAAATGGCTTTTTAAAAGATCAGAAGTCCCATAAGCCTAATTTTTCAATTACTTGTGAAGTGTCCATCTCTAAGTTGAATATGTTTTTGAGGGATTCTATGAATTAGAAGCACTTACGTATTCTGCTTAGGCAATAATTCTATTATATCATATACATGAAAGTTTGACAAGCTATGGCCTATACCTGTTTTTGTAAATAAAGCTTCATTAGTACTTCACATTAATGTAAAGTTTACATTGATATACTGTCTGAAGATAGCATGGCCTACAAAGTCCAAAGTATTTACTATCTAGCTCTTTGCAAAAAATTTGCCAACTCCTGATATATATTATAGGGATTGTTAAAAGAAAACAATTTGTAAATGGAGAGATATTTTGTAGCCATTAGCATAGCTTGTAAAAGTTGTATATCTTTTGAATATAACTATCATAACTTTTATTTAGAAAAACTTTTTTAAAATTACAACTAATCAGTAAATTCAAAAGCTTTTTCTTTCCGTCTAGTAATGTCACCACAGGACTCATCCTTAATCTCATTCCTCTTACTCTGAATTTGTACTCCATCAGTATGCCCCGCCATGGCACCTTTCATAACTTTCAATATGTTTCAATATCTCTAACATATCTAACTCCACTGCTGCACTCCTACTGCAAGTCGTCCTTATTTCTGGCTGGACTATACCTAGAGCATCTGCTGTAGACTGAATGTGTCCCCTGCAAAATTTGTATGTTGAAACCCTCATCCTCAGATGACAGTACCATGGGCCTTTAGGAGGTGATTAAGTCATGAGTATGGAGTCTTCAGGAGTGGAATTAGTGCCTTCATAAGAAAAGACATAACAGAGATGACCTTTTTCTCTGCCATGTAAGGACAGGACAAGAAGGTAGCTGTCTGCAAAACAGGAGGAGAGCCCTCACCAGAACCCAATCATGCTAGCACCCTGATCTTGGACTTCCAGCTTTAAGAATAGTGAGAAATGCGTTTCTGTTGTTTAAGCTGTTCAGTCTGTGGTGTTCTGTTACAGCAGTTTGGACTGACTGACAGCATCTTAACTAATGTTTTTGCTTCTGTTCTTGTCCCTACTCCAGACAATTCACTATCTAATAGTCAGCAAGCTCTTTTTAAAACTCAACTCCAATTATGTATGTCCTCTGGCTAAAAGCTTCCTCTACCTTTCCATTTCACTTATAGCGGAATCCAAACTCTGCACCATGGGCTGAGATGGTCTGGCTCCCTTCTGCCTCTGTGTCTCTGCCCACTGGCTTAGGATCCAGACATACTAAATTGCTTTCTATTCCTCCAACAGGTAAATCTGAATCTGCTGCAGGGCATTTCCATTTGTTCTCTCTGCCTGAAGTAATGTGCTCCTAGATCACTGTCTGATCTACTCCTTATCTCTCAGATCTCACCTCAAACATGATCTCATCCAAAAGGTTTCTCTAAATCCCCTATCTAACACACTAGGCTTCATCCTCACAATTCCTCTCAAACACATCATTTGGTTAATTTCCTTGAGAATTTATCATTATCAGAAATCCAATAATTTAATTACATCTTATTTTTGTTGTCTTTCTTACTGTATTTAAGGCCTATGAGAGCACAGAGCATGGCGATTTGCTTTACTGCTATATTCACATACAGCAGTTCTGCACATAGTAGGTGCTCAGTTTATGTTTGTTGAATACATACTATTTTGAGGAGTGGAGGAAGTTATGGTTAAATGAACAAAAGGATGTATATATTTTTACTCACCTAAAATCCAAGAATTACATATATAGTGCAAAGGGCAAAGGAGAAAAAAGTTTAATAAAATCCATAGGAGATTGGAGGCTGAGAAATATGTGGGTTGGTATAGGTAGAAAAAACCTTCTGGAGGAGAAATAAGACTTGAAGGAAATTGGAAGGAAGGAATGGGTGAACTAAGACATGGATTGGTACTTGCAAAAACAGAAGAAAAAGAAAAAAAAAAAAAAGGAAGAACTCCAGGAGACTAACCAGATATGAAATTTGCAGAAATAACAGAAACTTTATTGACCATAAGATCAAAATTAATGAGGTGGCTGAAAGTGCATTGCACAGAAAGAAAGATTATTTCAAATCGAATTACTTAAGTACTGCAAACCCTGTACCAGAATCAAAAGATGAGATGAAGAAATTTTCTATCACCCATGTCATAATGTAGGTATTTGCAGATGATTGGTGAATGCTCCTGCAGTGGAAAAATTTGGGGACTAGACCTTTTCCTAGGCATCCCTTTCTCTTCTCTCCTTCTAACTTTCTTCCTCCCCCCACCCCATAAATTCCATGATTGCTTAAGTAGTTTTCCAAGGGCTCTTACCTTTTCAAGGAGACAGATTGCCTGATATTTGGTCATTTTCTCCTTAATTTAGGAGTTCACAGTCTGAAATAGTGTGGCTAAATTCTCCGGGGTACAATAAATGTTTTGTTCTGGAAACCCGTAAAGCCATTCTAATGTGTTTCACACTGTGAAACCACTTCCCATTTCTCTAATGCTCCAGCCTTTTTGCTCTTCCTGGTACATTACCAGCATTTCCTGAATCTCTATAGCTACTGCTGTTTTCGCGTTTGAAAATGCTTTCCCTTATTTTCTCTGTCCTCTCCACACCTTTTCCTACTAATATCCAAACCTATCATCATTTTAGAAAGTGCAAATGCTACTTCCTTTCTGAGAGCTTTTCAAATCTTTTTTATCCTACTTCCTTTAGTAATAGTTTATAAGTGCTTGCTGTGGATCAGAAACTGTGCAGAAGTGTAATGTCTGCTAATATGTTATTGCATTTCATCCTGGTAAACACTTAAGCATCATGATCTCACTTTACAGATGAGAAAATTGAAGCTGAGAGAGGTTCTAAAACTTGCCCAATATCAAATAGTTCTAAGTGTAAGAATCTAGGCTTTTATTCAAGTCTGTTTGATTCTAAAGTCTGCGTTCAAATGACTGCACTCAAAGGCCAAGTTAGTTGATGACTTTCTTCCTTAAAGGAAGAAATCGTGTCTAATTATTGATTCCACATCCACTTGCATAATGATGGTATCTGTCCAGTCTTTTGATTGTTCTATGCTGATGCCATATTCATCATTAAATCTAAGCTGGGTGCAGTGGCTCATGCCCGTAATGCCAGCACATAGGGAGGCCAAGGCAGGCGGATCATTTCAGGTCAGGAGTCCGAGACCCACCTGGCCAACATGGCGAAACCCAGTCTCTACTAAAAATACAAAAGTCAGCTGGCATGGTGGCATGCGCCTATAATCCCAGCTACTTGGGAGGCTGTGGTTTGAGAATTGCTTGAACCAGGGGACGGAGGTTGCAGTGACCTGAGATGGTGCCACTGCACTCCAGCTTGGGTGACAGAGTGAAACTCTGTCCCCGCCGCAAAAATAAAAGAAAGAAATTCATACTAGTATTTTAGGTAATATGTATTTCTCTCTCTCTTTTCTTTTTTTTCTTTTTTGAGATGGAGTCTCCCTCTGTCACCCAAGCTGGAGTGCAGTGGTGCAATCTCAGCTCACTGCAACCTCTGCCTCTCAAGTTCAAGCAATTCTCATGCCTCAGCCTCCCAAGTAGCTGGGATTACAGGTACCCGCCACCATTCCCGGCTAATTTTTATATTTTTAGTAGAGACAGGACTTCAGGACTTCACCAAGTTGGCCAAGCTGGTCTCAAACTTCCGACCTCAAGTGATCCACCTGCCTCAGTCTCCCTAAGTGCTGAGATTCGAAGTGTGAGCCACCACGCCTGGTCCGTACTGTGCATCTCATTCATCTCTATAACATTCCTAATGCCTAGAACAATAGAATGAATGCTTGTTTTTCTAATAAAAAAGATGAAATGATCAAATAAAAATTTACATTATAATTTCTAATAATTTAATATTTCATTCTTCAAAGTTGACTGTGAAGTTTTTGAGAGTAGGGACAAGATTTCAATTCGTTCATTCATTCATCCTTTATTCCTTAAACATTCATCACAGAAGATGCTCTTAGCATTTGCCAGAAATGATACAAGGTACTGGGAAGTAAAGAATAAAACAGATCTAGTTTTTGGAGTGAAGACACTACAACTTGTGTTCAAATATTTGTTCCTCTCTGTTACGTGATGCAGGGCATCAGCATACGGTAATTGATAGTAATAAACTGAAAGGATCTTACTATATGTTAGGGCACAGTGGGAGGAAAATGCAATACCATAACACAGGAAATAACTTGAAATACAATATGAAACCTATTTTTTAAAGTTACCAGACTGAAGTTAGTTAACTGAGGAAACAGCTTAGATGAGAGAATCATAAATTAAATTATGCAAAGCTTTTACATATCATTTTTAGGTAGAAACATATAGAAATGGCAATACCACATCTCTGCAGATAGCTGCCAATGTAACCAAACGCTTCTTCCTGATGGTGTGCCAGCCACCCCTAGAGGTGTATGGTCTGACCGATGGCGCCAATAAGAAAATCACACAATCACATATCTGTACATTTCAAAAGGTAGTTTTAGATATCATCAGGAGGAGAATTTCAGCAAGTTAGACCAGGTTGAACTGTGGCAGATGAAATCTAGTTTCTGTGAAGTATTTCTCTGTCATAAGATAAAAGTGTCCTGAAGACCAGGCTTACCTGTTCTCATCTAGTCACACATGACTTTCTGGTTGTCTGAGCACAAGAGGTAGATTATAATGACTCTACAGATGATCTCTGTTGTGGTTCTTCTTTTCAATAGTGAGGCTATGAATGAATATGTAGAAGATAGAAATATTCTTAGAGAAATCAGTCTCTTTTCCTCCAACTCTCAAAAGTGAACTAAACGTTCAATATTTATTCCTACAGTTGAACATGCTTCATATATCTTCTGATAAATTCAGGGTGACAAATATCATAGCTTAGGCTAAAAACCACTGAAAATGGTACCATGCTGACTCTAAGCACATGTTTCTTTGAGTTATTCAAAAGAGGAAACGATTCATTTATTTTTCAACTGATGAAAGCTGCTGACAAGTATAAAACGCTCCTACCAAGAGCTGCCTTGGGATACAGGGAAATCATATAAGGGAAAGCCCTGTCCAGGATTGTGATTGTTTTAAAAATCACAGTTCCATGAATCAAGCCTTAGTTTTTATTTATTAAAAATGGCCTTTGTAGGATAATCCAAATAAATCAGCATCGTATGTCTCCTTCTCTCTGGAGGTTCTCCAGTTGGAGAGAATTACATCAGACTCCATGTTCTGAAAGCCTGCTTCCCAGGTTTTGTCCTGTAAGATAGAAAGTGGCACTATCTTTTTGTGTGTCCTATGATGCAAGGTCCTTTTAAAAATAACAATGTATTGCAAGTTGGGTGTCACAACATGTCTTTACATGATCCAGTGTACTTGTCGTTTTCTCCGTTCCCATATTATCAATATGGCAATAAAAGTCACCTGTATGTCTCAGTGAGAAATGATAATGTAACATTGCCCTATTCTTGGAAGGCTGTCAGGGCCTGTCACAAGATCTGGTTGGTTGGTCATCTCTGCAGACATGAGCTGTGGGAAGAAAGCCTTAGGCAATGCAATTTTACAGGGAACATATGGGCAGAAATTTACCAGATCCTTGGGGAGGGGCTTCTGTTACCCAGATGGTTGCCAAAATTCCTGATCCCTGCACTCTGGAAATGAGAGTAGGAGAGTTAATCAGATTAGTATGAATGATGATGTGGGAACTTCAGTGTGTGCCACCTCCCTGGTTCACAGACCTCTAATGAATGCCTTCATTATGGTCTACCTGGTTCAGAAGCTCTTGAGGTCATGGAGTTGTCAGCCTAGCACCACATCATAGTCCATTCATTTGTAAGTGGATCATGAACATGTACGTATCTTACTGAGCAATGTCCAATAAAATAATAATGAAAATGACCTCTTTTTTTAAGTAACTTGAATGATCATTTTTTAAGTGCTATGAAATAATTTTGGACAAGTATAATTTGTGCCTATAAGTAAAAACCTACAGAATCAGAACCAAGTTCAAGATTTTGTAAAAATCATAAAAGAAATGAAAGAAAAAATAACCTGAGCAACTAAAATTTATTAAAAATTTGCTAATAATCACCTTGCCCATATTGTTTACCACTATGACCCCAGGATTTAACACAATATTTGCTACATAAATAGCAATTAGTAACTTTTGGAAGAAGAAAAAATTAAATCTCCCTGGGCATTAATTGATCATTTTTCATTGGGAATTATAAATTAGCATTCTTCACTAAATTGTAAATATTTTTCCTTTGCACAGTCAAAGTCAGAAATTGGACAGTATTCCGATTCTCTATAATGTATAAAAAAGCATGTTAAACTGAGAACCAGGAATCTTGGTTACCCTCCCTGTCTTATGCTACTACTTAGCTGTGTGATCTCAGGCAACAAGTTACAATGGAAAGATCTTGATTGGGCATCAGCCAGACTCAAAAAGGCGCCTTAATTCTTCCCTGCCATTCGCCATTCTGATGTTTAGTGTCCTTACCTATAAAGTGGCAATATGTAATGCCTCTGTCAAAGAGTTGATGTCAGAATTAAATAACGTAGGGTTTTTTTTTCCATTTACTGAGCATAGTTTCTGGGACACAGTAGTATGAGAGAACTTGTGTAGAACATTCATTATATTCTAGGCACTGTTGTAAGTGCATTACATGCATTATCTCAGTCTTCATAACAACCTTATGAGCTAGGTAATGCTATTTCCTCCACTTTATGAATGGTAGAAATGAGGACCTGAAAGGTTAAGCAATTTTCCCAGGGTTATACAGGTAATAAATAACAATAGAGGATTCAAACCCAAGTAGACTATCTTCATAGTCTGTGCTCTTCTCTATTTACTAATAATAGATGCTCACTAACAGGGTTTCTCGTAACACTGATAGTCTATCTGTGATATGATATCCCTACAAATGTTTTAATAAATACATGCATTCTCTTATTATCTATAATTATCTCTTATTATCTGTAATATGAAAGAGCCTGAAAAAAGTAAGGGCTTATCTGATCAGTCTTGGTATTATTAAAATGTGGGCTTAGGTCACAAGTGGTGGCTCACACCTGTATCCCAGCACTTTGGGAGGCTGAGGCAGGTGGATCAGGAGGTCAGGAGATGGAGACCATCCTGGCCGATATGGTGAAATGCCATCCTACTAAAAATACACAAATTAGCTGGGCATACTGGCATGTACTTGTAATCCCGGCTGAGGCAGGAGGAGGATCACTTGAATCTGGGAGTCAGAGGATGCAGTGAGCCGAGATTGCGCCACTGCACTCCAGCCTGGTGACAGAGCGAGACTCCATCTCAAAAAAAAAGTGGGTTTAAAAAGTATTCAGAAATATTTCTTTGCATGCTCTCTTCCTGGAGATCTTCCACTCTGGAAGAATCCAGTAGACAATGCATGCATAGTAGTTTGAAAATGTACTTGTCATACCAGAGACAGCCCTTGGACAGACAGGACACACACCTACAGTGATTTTCAGTTCTGGCCTTACTCTCTTGTCCTGGGATTTTCAGGACCATATTTTAAGCTGAGCCTTACACCACAGCTAAATTTAAGACTTTTGCTTTAGACTGGGGCTAGGTGCCAACTGAGTAGCTGCTTCAGCAATAGAGACACCTGTCTCCTAGCAAACCAAATGAGATCACCAACTCATTTACATAAAGCAGCAGATGGGGATGAGTTGCATTTGTTATCAATTTTGGCTAGATTTCAACCAATTACAAGCACTTAAAATGTTTGGTCTTTCATTGCCAATCTTCCAAGCTATGCACTTTCCTAATGCGATTTTTATAAACATGCTTTTTAAGATCCAAAATATTAACGGTATTTGTTTTACTTTTTTTTTCCTGACTGGCTAATGCATTTGTTGGAACTAATAATGCAATCTCTTTTGCATAAACCTTTCTGATAGTCAAAAATTTCATCTCTGATTTCTAAACGTTGTGACTCCCCTTGCATTATGTACTTTTTATAAACAGATCATAGTTTAATATATCATATAATCATATCATATAATTATATTAAAACATTTTTCCCCATTTTAAGCCTAGTGCCAAGCACAGTGCCTGACACATAATCAATATTCGATGAAGATTTACGGAATTACTGAGTGAATGAATTAAAGAATGAATACTTGAACTACCAGCATTTGATTATCAGCTTTCACAGCTTTAATGGAAAGAAGTCAGATTTTCAAAAACCTCGACAGGGTCTCTACAGGGAATTGCAATCAGTCATCCACCCCCAATCAATATTTACACAGTGTGAGCTCTTTTGGGCTGGGTAGGAGCAGCATCTTTTTTCATCTTTCTATTACAGATTGTTAAGCAGGGCCACGTACATGGCAGAATCTCAATAAATGCTTTTAAGTGACCACAAAAGTGTAAGATTTGACCTTTCTCTTTAAAGAATACATAATCCATATTTTGGTGGCAACAAGACTGCCTCCAGTATCCTGTAGGTTGCTGCCTACTACTCCTACAGGTGAAAATGAATATAAATATCATATTTGCTGAAGTTTCTTTACTTTTTTTATTTTCTAGGTTCAATCCCTTTCAAAGTGAGAAGACACTCATTACATGGGTCTCCCCATGACTATACTCTAAGACAGTGATTCAGAAAGAAGAATCACCACTCCCTATCATGAGTTACTATGTAAGAGATACAGCAATTCATCTTTTGTCATTAAATTGTGACATTTGCCTGCATGTGTCCTGAGTTCCAATAAGCTTGGCTTTGTCTAATTCCCTGGGTCATTAACCACGTAATCATAATTATTTTCAGCTGTGCAGATTGGTGTTATTTTTCTCATCCATTTTTCTCCTCCCCTTCTTCATCACAGTTCTGCATTGATGGAAACCATGAGAGCACCATCTGGTACAACCTGTGCATGGGGCCAGTCAAATGAACGGCAGCCACTGGAGGATGCCCATATTTCATTAGATGCACTCATGTGCTGCCTTCAGTCTCATGCCATTTCCAGTACCTCTAGATTTCACTTTAGGGAGTTCAAGGGCTTCTGAAGGCTGCCTAAATACAGACCTCCTGTCCCCAACACCAGTGACATCTGAAAAGCTGTCTCCATTGAGGGTGATACAATTGACATCAAGGTAAGAATAACTGTATTTGCAGAGAATTAACATTTCCTGCATGTCTACCAACTGACTGAGGTAATTATACAGGCAGCTGCCAAATGAGTATTAACAACTGGAAAAGCTTTACTGTGTCTGAATCAGATATCCAGGCTGTGTGTAACACCCTCAATATACTACAGTGACTTTAATATCCAAGAACAATTATTTCATGAGCGGACAATGCCTTGTCTTAGAGCAATTGCCTGGAATCCTTCACAATAGAAATTATACTGCGGCTTGTGGGAAGCAAATGAATCAGAAAGATTCAGGCTCTACTATTTCTTAAGCTCATGAACTGTCTTTAGGCAAACTGTTTGATCTCCATGAATCACAGTGAAATTGGTACATTAATTCCCTTTGCTATTCTTAGTAGTTTGATACAGTGTCACAAGGAGGAAATGACATTGAAATGGAAGCCAGGAGATATGATGTGGCTTCTAGTTTAGAATCTCTGTTGTGCAACCTGAGTATGTAACATCTGTGCCTTTGAGTTTTTCTCTCTGGGCCTCAGTGTAATATTCTATAAAATGTTACTCAAAGTGTGGTTCATGAACATTTGCCTGAGAAGCACCTGGTATGTTTATTTTTTAAAATGTATATTCTTAAGTGATTCCTGCTTTCCGGGAATATAAAGTAAAAATGCTTTTGCCAATTCCTCCCATACAGTATAGCTAAAAACCATGGCAAACATGAGAAAACTCTGAAATGTGAAGAGAAAAACATAGATTGGCTAGAGAATTAAGACTCCAGGAATGAGATGATGGTGAGTTCCCTGGATTCTCTTTTTTGCCTCATGTCCCCTACACTTGGAGCTGAAGAAGGTGGCAACCTGAAAACTCCAATTAGAAACAAAAATGGCCCCAGCAAAAGTTTATTCACTGTAGCAAAGGACCAGGAAATGGGCAGCCTATCAATATACAAAATATTTAGACAATAACCACTCTGTCCCAGCCAATACCACAGAATTGTGGTCCCATCCCCAACAGTAAAGGCCACAAAGAATGTCTAGACTTCCTCCCTCACCTATAACCAGGTGCTTTAACATCTCCACTGGGGTGCTGTCAAAAAAAGGCCAAGTAGGGAACCAGGACTTTTATTCCCCACTGAAAAGTAATGAAGCTCATGGCGCCATGGTGTCGGCAGAGAACATTTGGGGAACTGGAACTCTTATCTCCACCAAGGAATAACGGGGAGCCCTGCCCCCTCGGGTGTCAACAGATACCAAGTGGGAAACTTAGACTTCTACCTCCACTTGGCAGGAATGTGTTAGTATTCTCCTCTTCCTAGACAGGCTGGAGTTATGTCAGGGAAAGCCAGCTAAAGCAGAAGGTTTAAATAAGATCTAGAGCCTCAAAACATAATATGAAAATGTCCACGTTTCAACAAAAAAAATCACTCATCATACCAAAATCCAGGAAGACCCAAACTGAATGAAAAAAGGAAAATCAATAAATGCCAATATCAAGATGACAAGAGATGTTAGAATTATCAGATGAAGATTTTTAAAGCTGCCAAGACAAAAAATGCTTCAGAGAGCAATCGTGAACATACATGAAACAAATGAAAAATAGAAAGCTTCAGTAAAGAAATACAAGGTATAAAGAAGATCTAAATGGAAATTTTAGACCTGAAGAACACTATAATGGGAATAAAAACTTCAGTGGGTGGGCTTCAGTGCAAAAAGGAGAGCCTAGAGGATAGGATCAGGGCCCTGAAAAATGGAACAATAGAAATTACCAAGTTTAAACAACAGAGAGAAAAGAGACTGAACAAAAATGAACAGAGTTTCAGGGACCTATTAGACTACAACAGAAGATCTAATATTCATGTCATTGGAGTACTGGAAGGAAAAGAGAAATAAGAGCTGAAAAAGTACTCAAGTAAATAAGGGCTGAAAACTTTCAAATTTGGCAAGAGGTATCAACCTACACACCCAAGAAGCTGATTTCACACTGAGCAGAAAAGGCCCAGTGAAATCCATGCCAAGTTGCAATATAATTAAGCTTCTTAAAACTAAAGACAAAAGAACAAAATCTTGAAAGCTGCCAGAAGAAAAAATGGAATTTTTATCCACAGACAAAAGAACAATTCGAAGGACAGCAGATTTCTCCTCAGAAACCATGGACACCAGAAAAAAATCACAAAATAGTTTTCTAGTCTTAAAAAGAAAAGATTTGTCAACCCAGAATCCCACAGCCAGTGAAAACATCCTTCAGGAATGAAGAGGAAATCAAAACATTCTCAGATGAAAAACTAAGAGAATTTGTCACCATCACACCTACCTTAAAAGAATGACTATAAAATGTTCTCTAAGTAAAATTTTTTTTAAAAAGGAAATTCAAAAAATAGAAAAGAAAGAAAAGCATGGTCAGCAAAAATACAAATAAATACATTAGATTTTTCTTCTTCTCTTTGAGTTTTCTAAAGTATGTTTGAAGGCTGAAAGAAAAATTATGACACTGATGTGGCTCTAGATGTGTGTAGAGAAAATATCTAAGATAATTATATTATACATGAGGGAGGGTAAATGCACACTATGGGAGCTAGAGGAGGTGGGCCTTGTATCAGGAAGGCAATAATAGCTTTTCCCAAACACCCTGGAAGATTTCGCATTGTATCTCACTGGTAAGAACTCTACCACCATGGTCACCTAGAGGCAAGAGAGTAAATGCTTTTAGACAGGCACACAGATTTTGTTAAAAATAAAAAAGAAGATAAATATTTGGTGGACAATAAGCAGTATCTGATACTAACTCTGAAAGCTGGTGAATGAGTTATGTAAGATACTATTTTTAAAATGCTCAATGCAGAGCCTAGTCCATATTACTATTTATACTAAATAACTGTCTCTTTCCTTCTTTGATGGAAACATATAAGAGCACAATATCACATTTCAGAGATCCAGAATAGACCTAATTTTTCATTTTCAAGAATAATTTCAGATCTTTTCAAGAAGATATTAAGGGCTTTGATGTATTTTCTGTCTTATTGCCTTAATATATGCAGTAAAAGTTGACAGTTAAACAGTAAATAATGGGTAAGATAAAGGGTCATGCATTCAATAAGTTTAGAAATGTAAAGCAATGTCCAATATATATACTGGAACCCCAGAAAGGGCAGTGGTGATGCAGTAAGAAATAAGCCTTGCTATGTCAATTAGAAGCAAAATATGGAGCTAGAGGCTTCCCCTCAACGGAGAAAAGTTTATCCACCCCAATTCCTCTCCCAGGTATACACTGTGGTTTCCTGTGTCCACACTCCTCTACCAAATGATTAACTACGTATTTTATTTCAGGGAATGAAGCAAAACCACAACTGTTCTAAGCCTAATGCTAAAGTACAGAGCGTGGATGGATTTCTGTGTCTGTTCCCTGTTCTTTTCACAATACTTCCTGAACAAATTCCTTTTTATATAAATGGTTGCCAAGCCCACATACCAGGTGTGTTGAATTACCTTAAGACTACACCCTCAGACTGTGCTTGCGTTAAAAGATGCTGAAGAACGTTATGAGCTATAGGCTCCCAGGGAATTCTGATTTTGTTATTAGCTATATGTTCAGGGGACTCTGATTCTGAAGAAATAAAAGCAATAAACAAAAAACTCAATAATGACAACAATGTGAGCTGAAAACTACTGGATATTTAACTAACAAAAATCCTCCCAATCAATTAGAGTCTCTGCTCTTCATGGATATTGGTTTGGAATATGCAAAACATCATTTATTTTTATGTTTTTTTTGTGTGAGGATATCCAAATAAAATTCAAAAAATCCTGTTGTATTTGATATGGTTGGATGTCCATCCAGTATTCCATCCCCAGTTGTTATTTTCTTGAGACACCCAGAGTATTTTTGAGTTATCTACCCTTCTCCCACACAGCCGCAAGCTCAGGTCTGAGGTAAGCTTAAGGTAATGCTGTGTTCCTCACCAGCTATTCATTCTGGAGTGAGCACATGACTTAACAGTGGACAGTGAGGCTTCAGGTTTCTGTGAAAACCAATTAGTGTTTTTAAAAGGTAGCCTCTTCTTCTCTTCCTGACATTGCTTTTTAAACATGAGAACCCTAGAACTGCTTTAACCATCATTCCCCCAGCCAGAGGATCTAACCAACAAATCAGATTCATTTCTCCATCTTTTGAGAGATGGGAAAAATCCTAAGTTTTTGATGGCATTGTTGAGTCATTGGCTCCACCAGCCCTGAAGCCTGCTTGTCCTAATCCTCAACTTCCAGTTACAGGAAATAATTTTTCTTATTTTTTATTTCTCTTTCAGTTGTCATTGGAATCACAAGAATCCTAACTGAAACATCTGGAAAAACCACAATAATAAAAAGTATTTCAGAAAAAAATGTTAGTAACTGAAAATCAACCAGAAAACCAAAACAAACAACAACAACAACAAAGTGCTTTAATTTAAACCCTGGTTTTAAAAAAAAACTATTTCCCAATGGTATGAGCCTTCTTCTCATATTGGGAAGCCTAAAAAAGTAAATATGGTTTACTCTTTATTTATTATATGTTTGCCTAGATCTTGCAGGACCTTAGATAATCTTTATAAATGTTTTCATAGACCGTCTTAGTGACCCTTGAGCTATCAAGGACCAGGCATATAATGTGGCTCTACTGATAACTTGGGTGAACCTTGGAAGATCATTCTCATCCTTTTATTTCCCCTGTTAACAGAAAAAAACATAAACCACACAGTAAAATATTTTTTAAAGGTTTATTCTGAACCAATATTGATAGATGCAGGAGGAAGATAAGAAGGAGGGACCCTGGGGAATCTCCTGCCAGTCTGTGCACTGGGATAGCGGGGTGGAGCCAGGAGAAGTTCAGGCTGTTTGCAGCAGGGAGGAGTTTCTGTGTACGTGGCCTGGAATCAATCTGTGAGATGGGGACCTGAAAGCAGGAATCCCTCTCGCTTTGCTGAGAGATTTTTTGTTGTTGTTACCCAATAAATTCCATTCCCCTCACCTTTCAATGTGTCTGCGTCCCTAACTTTTCCTGGTCATGTGACAAGAACCCAGTTTTGGTTGAATTAAGAAGCAAAGTTCTATATGAGTGATCAATATGAGTGATCACAGCTCAAGGAAAATACAAAGCCAAGAAACCTTGAGTATGTGACCTCAGGGTAGGTCCAATTGGGTCTTATAAGTTTAAGGGAGGCCAAGAGTCACAGGCAAAAACATGAATCAATACATGATGGCTATACTTTAGTTCGGCCTGAATAAGTGGGATATCTTAATGTGTGGGACTTATAAGTCATAGGTGGATTCAGAGATTGTTTAGTTTGCAGTTGATTAAAGGAGCAAAACTTTGTCTAAAAACTTGGAGTTAGCAGAAAGGAATGTTTAAGTTAAGGAAGTATAATAATCATAGAGCAATATACAAGATCAAGTGACCTGGTAAGCAAAATTGATGACCTGCAGGCATGACTTAACCCTTGTCTTGCACGGCTTTAGGTCCTATTTATCCTTTGATATCTTATTGTCACAAAGAGTCTATTTTGTCAGTCTCATGATCTCTCTTTTTACGTTAATACAGGTCAGTTGTTGTGTCTAAATCCCAAAAGGGAGAAGGTATAATGAGGTGAGTCTGACTTCTTGTATCTTCATGGCCAGGGACTTAGTTTTTCAGTTTTCTCTGGGGTCTCCTCAGCCAAGAAGGGATCCGCTTAGTCAGCTGAGGGGCTTAGGATTTTATTTTTAGTTTACACCTCATATCTCTTATTTTTATCATTGTGTTTCCTGTTTCTGAAAGCCTGAAATTCTAGGATCTTGGTTGCATGAGTGTTAATTGCATTCCAATTAATCCATACATTTTCGGTTGCAAAGGAGCACAGCACATGCTGAGTGCAAAAGCTTGTGTATATTTTTTGTAAGGAAGCTATTGATTTAAGGAAGGCACATTGTGTCCCTTCAAATGGCCACACACTCAGAGAGAGAGGGCCGGGGGAGAGGCGTGGAGGGGAGGAAAACATATTTAGTATATATATAATCTCCAGCAAAACAAAGAGAACAGTGAATTATTTAGCATGGCACAATCGGAAGTTAAGGAGGCAAATTTGACTAGAAATGAAGAAAATGCTTCCTGACAGTAAAAATAATTGGGATTGTAAAATCACATCCTGAGATAGACGGAAGGTTCTTTATCTTGCATCATTTGTGAAGGTGGGAACACACAGAGGAAATATTCTAGGAAGTCCCCATTAGGGAATTAATTTTTCTCCTGACATATTGTTTTAACGTGGTCCAGTGATTCTGCTGTTTCTCTCTTTCTGAAATAAACAGGTAAAGACAGCCAAAGAAAAACATTCGTTGAAAATGTGAAGAAACAAGTGTGTGCTGTATAATTGTGGCAAATATGCCCAAATTTAAAAACTTGAAATCTTTACCAATAATCCAGAGAACGAGAAAATTCTAGGGGTTATGAGGAATCACAAATGTCATTCAGACCTTCATTAGAAAGTTAATAACTGTCTATTATCCTTAGCACCTAATTTGTTTAGCACCTACCTGTGCCAGCCACAGTATATTCTTTTATAAAATCACAGTCCTTCCTGTAAAACAGGCTTTATTATCTTATTCCAAAGAGGAGAAAATGGACTCAGAGAGTGGAAATATCAGCTGATGTCACACAGCTCTTGAGTGTATGAGTCATAACATGAATCCAGTTATTGGCGTGGAAACGCAAATGCTTTCTTCCCACCATACCACATTTCTCAGGAGACAAAGATCGTAATGTCCAGAGGTGAGGAGTCTATGCCCGAGCCTTGAAGCTGGTTAATGCCGGGGTGTCACAGGTGTTCGAACCAGAGTGATGCCATCTTCAGTAGGGCTGGGTAAAATGAGGCTGAGACCTACTGGGCTGCATTCCCAGGAGGTTAGGCATTCTTAGTGACAGAATGAGATAGGCTGTCGGCACAAGATATAGATCATAAAGACCTTGCAGATAAAATAGTAAAGGTTGCAGTGAAGAATCCCAGCCAAAACTCACGAAAACCAAGATGGCAATGAGAGTGACCTCTGGTCATTCTCACTCCTCATTATACGCTAATTATAATGCATTAGCATGCTAAGAGACACTCCCACCAGCACCATGACAGTTATAGATGCCATGGCAATGTAAGGAAGTTATCTTATATGGTCTAAAAGGGAGAGAAACCCTCAGTTCTGGGAATTGCCCACCCCTTTCCCTGAAGACTCATGAGTAAGCCACCCCTTGTTTAGCAAATAATCAACAAGTAACTAATTATCGGCAGCCGAGCGGCCCATGCTGCTGCTCTGCCCTATGGAGTAGTCATTCTTTCATTCTTTTACTTTCTTAAAAAACTTGCTTTCACATTATTTACGGTCTTGCCCTGAATTCTTTCTTGTGCAAGATCCAAGAACATCCTCTTGGCTTCTGGATCAGGACCGCTTTACCATAACAAGGGCAGGCACTATCCTCAGATGTATGCGCTCCTCCTTAGTCCACTACTTTTTATATGCACATTATATAAATACACCACTTCAGTTAATAATCAGGTTCTAATATCAGGGTAATTAGGGGTAGGGCCACGTTGCACCTGCTTATCTGGTTGGTGGCAATTAAACTTTTTTTTTAAGGTGCCTCCCCCAATATTACCTTTTCTACATGTTGTGTTGTTCCCCTTTCCACTAATATATGTTTATCATGATTAAATCCTTAAAAATATAAAACCTGCCAGGTACAGTATCATGTACCTATAATCCCAGCACTTTGGGAGGCTGAGGCAGGAGGATCCCCTGAGTCCTGGAGTTGGAGACCAGCCTGGGCAATATAGCAAAACCCCATCTCAAAAAACAAACAAACAAAATATGTAAAACCTTAACACTTGTTGGAATGGTTTCACCCTTCCTGGCTACTCATTTGCAGAAAGATCATATGTGACTTCTTCTCAGATAGAGCTTGATCTATCCACTCTACACTTTAATTTCCTTAATCTGGCTTCTTGCATTTCCCCTTCCCACCCCCATTCCTCATTCTCCATACCTGGCCATCTTACACCCTCTTTTCTACCTTCAAGTTCCTTGTTTTTCACTGACTTGCATGCACTGTACTTTCTCTTATGTTAAGTATTCCTGCTTCTGCCCAAGTCTTTGTTGCCAAATTCTGTTCTATGTCAAAACTAGTCTGACTTCTTTGAGAAGCCAGAATTCCTTCCAGTGATCAATAAAAAGTTAGTCCTTATGCTAGCTTGGTGGGGCAGCTAGCACTATTCTCACAAATGTGAAAAAGACACTGGTAACTTCTGAGTTTAAACAACCTGATTGACAACTTTGACTCACAATCAAAAGCCAGGGGACCTAGGACAGGCACTGAGCAGAGCACTTAACAATAAGAATTCAAAAGGAATGACACTCACAATATCTAGTCAAAATGAAAGGACCTCTTCCTTGAGTTCCTTCTTTTCCAACGTTTGCTCTTTCCCTTCCCTTTCAAGACCACATTCAATGATAGGATTGTCTCTTTGAATTGCAAATGAAACCCTGGCTCTCTACAAGTTCGCTCTTGGCAGGCCTTGCAAAAGGACGTTTAAAAGCTGGATTCAAAGCGGCAGAGGGTTTCGAATTCTGGAAACATCACAAAATGATTCCTTATTGGTGGCAACTGGTAAAACCTCTGGCTGAGGAAGCCAGATCAGCTTCCTCCAGATGGTCCAGTGGAAAATGCCCTCTGAGCTTTCCCATTTAAAATGAGAATGGCACATATTGACAAATGTGGTTAATATAGTTATTCTGTGACACTGTAATATCCTCTCAGTTTTAATTGGCACCCAATTTGAGGTTTTCAGAATGAAAACAATGGGGAGGGGGAACTGGAGGGAAACTTTATCTGAGAAAATATGCAAGCTTTGAAATCACAACAGCCCTTCACCACATTTTCATCTACAAGTAATAATACAGATTATCCCTGGGGCTAAGTGGTAACGCTTCAGGATGAAGAAACACACACACACACACACACACACACACACACAGAGAGAGAGAGAGAGAGAGAAATACATAGCAAAGCTCAACCAATACGCAGTGTAAGAAATACTACACTGAAGGCTGTCTTCTAAAATGGTTGTTTTGAGGAGGAATGTTCTTCTCTGTCCTGAACTGGAATTCACTGCACAAAAACAATGCTCTCTTCAAAGAGTCTGGCACATGTACAGATAGCAGGAGGCATCCAGAAATCCTTGATAAACAGACATGAACTTTTGCACAGTGACTGGAAGCAAAGTGATCTGCAACATGAATGAAATTTTTTTACCTTAACACAGAAAATCTCCCTTGCCTGATAGTAAACTCCTGAAACTAGAGCTCATTACAGACTCTGTGGTCTGATTTTAATGAGGTAGACCATGTATGGTGGTTTGACAATGGCCAATGTTCAATATTGATTTTTGTCCTTTTTAAGTTACTGTTGAAAGTAATGGCAGAAACCACAATTACTTTTGTACCAACCTAATAATAACGGATGAGACAAATCAAAACCAATGTGACTTGGCAAACTGCAGAAAGTAATACTTTGGAAAAGACAAGCTGAATCTATTTTTTTTTTTTTTTTTTTGGAAAAAGAAAATGAGAGTCCTATGGTAAACAAAAAAAATATGAGCTTTATTCAAGAAAAACAGGGCTGCAGTGTAAAAGGTAATTCTCTTGATATAGTCACCTGAATCATTAATGTGGAAGACGTGTGTTTTTCAAAGCCACATTTCTAGTGGAATTTAATATTGATGATGCATCCAGAACTGTGGTGTTTTTCTCAAGCAGGAACATTGTAAGGGGCCTAGTTGAAATTCAGTGGCAAGTAGGTAATCTAGAAGTAGTCTGTACATATAAATCACCTCAGTACACTGAAGATTGCTGTGCTCATCCTGACTTCAGTTCTGTTGAAGTCCTTCCTCTATATTCTTCCTCTATCAAGGTGAAGGCTGATTTACTAGGTGTTCTGGCCATTTGCAAGATGGTGAAGTTTAGGTTTAATGTAAGGAGAAAGCTAACATTTCACAAATATTAAAAGACTCCTGATATTTCTTATTTTATTGAGGTTTAAGCAAGGTTGAGTTAGGGTTTTTGGTTTGTTTGCTTTCATGTTGATTGCTTTGTTTACAGAATTTCTACAGAAATCTGGCCAACTAATACTTTTTCATTTATTAAGAAAATATTGAGTACAGAAAAAATATACCAGGCATATGGCATAGTGGAGACTAACGCTATAATGAAGAACAGGACAGCTATAGTCCCTGCTTTCATGGAGCTTGCATTATAGAGCAGAGACCAAAATAAAAACAAAAAAGAAGAAAAATATTCATGAATAAATAAGTTAATAAATTCAGACTATAATCATTGCTAGATAGTGACTGAGCAATAAGGGACTATGTCACAGAACAGGGAAGGGGAGGGCTGCTTTTTATGCTGTGGGCAGGGGAGGGCTTTGAGAAGGTGATATTTTCATTACCACCAAAGAAAGAATAAAAAGGTAATCATGCAAAGAGATGTAAGATAATGACAGGTCAGACAGAGCAAAGAGATGTGAAAAAGCCCTGAGACAAGAAAGGAGTTGGCATAATAAAAGACAAAAGAAAGACCACTGTAGCTAGAGCATGGTAAGGCAGAGAAAGGCAGCTTCAGAGGAGGTTAGAGATGAAAGTGGGGACCAGGCAGTTCCTGATATTGTAAGCTGTGCCTCAGTGGGAAGGGTGCCTCCATGACTGTCAACCTTGGGTTTCAAAATGATAGATGGAGGGTCCCAGTGAGTCAACAGGGCCCCTTGATGGGAGTAAACAGGTGAGCGACACTCGGAAGGCTAGGTATTAGTAAAGGTATTGGTATCTGGTAAAGGAATTGGCATCCAGTCGCATATATTAGAGGCAGTACTGAGAGGGTTTGGTGACTTGTATTTTAATGGTCTTTTTATGATACCTGTTCCTTTATAAAAGCAAAAGTTCAAGGCATAAAATAGTAGAATTTTCAGCTTGAGAGTGACACAGAGATCATTTTGCAGGAGAAAAATTGAGGCCCAGTAAAGTTGAATGACATTAAGAGACAGGACTGAAAACTGAATCTACCATACCCCTTTCCACATCAATGAAATGTTTTAAGCATGTGGCCAAGTTGTGTGGTTAAAGTGGAATGGATAGAGGTGAAAAAAGAGAAGTGGATGTGGAAGGAGTAGGGGTTCAAGGTACCAGAGGAATCATTAGTGTAAATTTGATGGACATATTTTCGTATAGCTTTATTTATGAGAGGTTAGGAAACAACCTAAATTTCTATCAATAAAAGATATTATACTTGAAGAAAGTTGGTAAAGTCTTATGATAGCCTATTGTGTATCCATTCAATGTGATCTTTATAAAGAGATTGTGTTGATGTCTGAAAGTACTTATGATAAAAATGGAGGGAGCAGGTTATAAAAATATATACCCAGGAAATGAACTCTGAAATCTGTGATCCATACAATGAAACAAAGACTAGATATACGTTTGTAAAATATAGTATTTTAACATTAAATCTACCCATTTTGCTACTCAATTATTATGTGCCAGATTTTGTGCTAAGCTACATGTTATCTCATTTATCCCCATGAAAACATTAAGAAGGGATTATGATTGCATGCATTGAGTGAAGTGAGACTTAAGAAGACTTAATTAAGTCACTTGCAATCACAAAGCTCGTCAGTGACTGCATCAGGTGATAAATCATAGACTACTATCATTTAAATCATATTTTTTTGTTTCTGCATTTTCTAATTCTGCACTGTGGAAATGTACTGCTTTATACTTAAAAAAAAAAAATAAGTCAGATGTCAACTAAAGAGATTATTCCAGCTTGTGCTTTATTTGGTGATCCGATTTTTTTCCTCCCCAGCCAGTGGTTCTAGAATATGTCTTCATAGCTGGCTTTCTAGTCAGTTTTCAATTCATTAAGTGTTCATTTAGTACTTAATATGTTTAAAGTTTTATTGATTCTATATCTCCTCAGACCCACTCAGTGTGAGCCACAGAAAGCACCAGTTCCCAGCTCATTGCAATGATCTTTGTACAAGGGAAATGACTTCCTGTGCTTTTGCTTGTCCTTATTAGTTGAAGCCAGTGACCAGAGGATTTGCCAACTGGAATTGGCCTTCTCCTTACTTGTCCTCAGCAAATTCCTCATAATTGCATGGATAACTCTTATTTCATAATTTCAATAAACTCTTGCTTCACAATATTACTATCTCTGCCAAGGAAACAAGAAGCATTTTGAGCTCCTAAAGCTGCCAACATGATTCATGTCAACAACATTATATGCCTCTATATTCTGCTCTTACTAACCTTATCTTTTCTCTTCTACAAAATGGGGGATCAGGAGTTTGCAAAGTATTCAAACTCCTTTTTATCTGCCTCATGGTGGCTTCACCAGTGTCTTTATAACAATTTTCTGTAATTATTTTACTTCAATAAAACATTTGAAAGAATGTTACAATTTTTTTTTTAATGAATCTGTGGTACCGTTTCTATTTTTTGAAGTGTTCTAAGCCAAAAAAAAAAAAAAAGAAAGAAACTAAAAACGGTTTTTATTTTATTTACCTTAAAAAATCCTCAAACATAAATTTTATTAACTAGAAAATAAAAATACTTTCCTGGAAGGCTTTTATTTTCAGAAATTTTCTAAAGACATTTGATAAATATTTCAAACTCATGGAACAATACAAATAATAATAACCATAATGAAAGTAGCAATTATTGAGGCTTTACTACATGCTAGATACTATGATTTTTTAAAAAATAAAATGTTAGTTTGGTTGAGTACAGTGGTTTACGCTTATAACCCCAGCATTCTGGGAAGCCTAGGTGGGCGGATTGCATGAGCTCAGAAGTTCGAGACCAGCCTGGCCAACATAGAAAAACCCCATCTCTACAAAAGAAAACACAAAAAAATTAGTTGGGCATGGTGGCACACACCTCTAGTCCCAGCTACTCAGGAGGCTGAGGTGGGAGAGTCACTTGAGCCTGGGGAGGTGGAGGCTGCAGTGAGCTGTGACTGTACCACTGCACTCCATGGGTGACAGAGTAAGACCCTGTCTCAAAAAATATATATATATATACACACACACACACACATACATACATACACACACACACACATACA
This sequence comes from Trachypithecus francoisi, assembly GCF_009764315.1. NCBI lineage: Eukaryota > Metazoa > Chordata > Mammalia > Primates > Cercopithecidae > Trachypithecus > Trachypithecus francoisi. The sequence goes on along the minus strand of NW_022681453.1, from coordinate 43,702,728 downwards.
TACACACACACACATACATATAAAACTTTATTTAATTATTTGGACAAAGTTCTTAGTTAAGTATTATTATGCCCATTATCCCAATGAGCAGACAGAAGCTTGGAGAAGCTGAGAAACTTGTGTTAGGACACACACCAGTAAATAGCAAGGCTAGGATTCACACCCAGATCATCCCCACTCTTACATATAACTTTCAATAACCATAACATAATTCATGATTAAATTATATTTGACAAATGAGAGGGGATTCATGTCCATTCAGTTTTAAATAAAATCACGGCTTGGAAAGCCAGAAAAGTTTTATTAACGTCCATGTTGTTCAGTTAAGCTTATGTTGAGTGCATGTCTTTTAAAAGAAAACTGCTTCTAAATTATTGATCAAAGCCTGTAAAACTCAGGAAAGGAAGAAATCGCAGATCTAATTTATCGACCACAGATCCCTAAACGCAAATTGATATAATCAAGTCAACCAGCCAATTTTAATAAACCTTGTCTCCATATACATAATCAATAGTATGAATTTAAATTAGCTGTCTCATATTTGTGCAAGAATAATCTGCAACATATTAACACTTAGGGAGGAATATATGTGGTCATATGGGAAACATGTCTCTGTTGCAATAACGTCAAACTAAAAAGTTTTAAATTAAACATCACTTGAAATATAATAGATGAATACACAGTTTAAAAATGTCCTGTAAAACTTTTAGTATTAATGAACATGACTACTCTCAACTCAGATACCACCACTTGCCATGCTCTATCAGGTACTTCACATACTTATAGCACTAAACTGTCACACAATTTAGTGAAGTAAGTATTACCTCCAATTCATGTGTAAGGAAATGGAGCCACATAGAGGGTAAATCGCTTGTTCCAAAACCCACAGATGTTAAAGGACCTGGCAGCAATTCATAGCAAGGTATGGTGGTGCTAAGCACTGCTGCTTTTTCAACTAAATAAGATTGCTTACCTCTGTAAGTGCTAGGCCTCCATTTCACACGGCTTGAATGTTATCCTATTTTACCAATACTTATTTATTTATTTTTCACATAAGGTATCACTCTGTCTTCCAGGCTGGGGCACAGTAGCATTATCATGGCTCACTGCAGCCTCAAAATTCTGGCCTCAAGGGGTCCTCTGGCCTCAGGGTCCCAAGTAGCTGGGACTATAGGTGTGTGCCACCACAATGGACTAATATTTTTTCTTTTCTTCCTCTCTACCTCCTCCTCCTCCTCTTCCTTGTTCTTCTTCTTTCTTTCTTTCTTTTTTTTTGGTAGAGATGGGGGTCTCCCTATTTTAATCATTCATGTCCTGTAATGTCATAAAACAAGTTGTATTTATTGGGAAAAAAGTAAAAAGTACACCTTAATCATATTTTTCTGTTTAAATTGCTTTGACAGTTTTACTAAGGCTTTTACACTAACCTTAATGTAAATGTTTGTACAATTATTATAAAATATTTATGGGTGCTTGGACATCAGGAATCCAATTATAAATTTGCTTGCAAATTTAAAGTAACAATAATTCATGGGCCTTTGAACAAAAATCCCAACAGTTAATGAGTGAATAAGGGTTTATCTGGTTTGGGAAGCAAATGTTCTTAGAAGATACCTGCAAATAGATCATAAGAAGAATGTGAATGTGTCACCAATTCTCCATCTCTTTCCTAGACATCATCCCCTTCTACATAGGGTTTGCTGTTAGGAAATTTTATTTTGGCCACCAGTAGTCACTAGTTGTCTGAACACAATCAAGTTGGTTGCACTTGCTGAACTTCAAGTTAAAAACTAAAAGCTTATTATGAAAACAATAAGATGGGCCAGGTGTTGTGGCTTCACACCTGTAATCCTAACACTGTGGGAGGCCTAGGTGAGAGGAGTGCTTGAGCTAGGAGTTTGAAACCAGTCTGGGCAACATAGCGAAACCTGGTCTCTATTTAAAAAAAAAAAAAAAAAAAAAAGAATAAAAATGAGAAAAATAAGACAAATATAATAACACGTCATCATACATTTTATTATATTAAATGTAATTGTAATTGTGAAGAGAGGTTTGTAAACACAGCACAAATGTGAATTTATGTTCCTAGTGCTCTTAATACAATTCACCCAGTCAGGTCTTGCAATTTTACATATATTGAGGCCCAGGTAATAAAGTGAAGTATGCAAGGACACACAGTAACATTTCTAAAGACCAAGACTATGCTTTTCCTATTCTTCCATTTTGATTTTTATGACACATTACTCCCTCTCACAGCAATATAGTTGCACAGATGCCCATTGAACAGCTCTAGAGGGCACCACTCACTTTGTGATCTATGAATAGCACACGCCTTGAAACACAGCTCAAACTGAATGGCGCCCCATGAAGTTGTGTGCCAGGTGGCATTATTCAATATCGCCATTTCAACTGACTTTTTCTTTCCTCCATTAGATACCTATCAACAAACCTCATTGTTTTAATATTTAAAAATGCCTGTCCATTTTAGTGATTCTCCTTGCAATAACTTTTTTAAAAAAACTGAATAAAAGGTCTGCCTCACATTTAAGTTTTTCTCAAAACATAACATCTTTTTAGAGCCCTGCAGTTTTGGTGGCCATTGGAGACTTCAACACCCACCTGAAATGTATGCTTTCAATATTAGCATTGCCAAAAATAAAGGATTATTGACTACATCCTGAGGTTTTCCCTATTATTTGATAATGTCAATTCTTCAGCTTTCAGAAATATTATACCACCTTGTATTACTTTGTCCCACATCTTTCTGACATCCTGAGCACCTTATTTAGTCCCTGACCAGCATTTCCTCTCCAAACCCAGGACTGTCAGCATCTCCGAAGGGTTAGTTCTAAGCTCTCCATTGTTTCTTGTCTCTTAGCCATTGACTATGTTCCACTGCCAAGATGAAGGCTTTTAGACTCAGTCAGATCTATGTTTTGAATCCCAGCCCTGCTATTCATTATATGCATCTCTGCTGAACAGAATCTGGACTCTCTGAATTGAGTTCTTTCACTATCAGACAGAATTGATAACACAAATCTCACAAGATTAGTATGAGGAATAAACGGTGCCATATTTAGAAAGCACCATACATCCTCACAAATTACAGTCCTACTATGGTGATAATCTCTGTCATTGACTTTTCACTGGAATTTGAATTCTTTGGGAGCTGGAGACTATGCCAGCTGTGTTAGTCTATTTTTATATTGCTATGAAGAAATATCCAAGACTGGGTAATTTATAAAGAAAAGAAGTTTAATGGACTCACAGTTCCACAGGGCTGGAGAGGCCTCACCATCATGGTGGAAGGTGAAGGAGGAGCAAAGGTACATCTTACATGGTGGCAGGCAAGATAGTGTGTGCAGGGGAACTGCCCTTTTATAAAACCATCAGATCTCATAAGACTTATTCACTATCACGAGAACAGCATGGGAAAAACCCGCCCCATGATTCCATTACTACCACCAGGTCCCTCTCATGACATGTGGGGATTATGGCAGCCACAATTCATTATGAGCTTTGATTGGGGAAGCAGCCAAACCATATCACCAACCTTGATCACTATTGTATACTTAGTGCCTAGAATGGTGCTTCCACATAGACAATGCTACATACATGTAACCTGAATGTAAGCTGGCACCCATGTAGTAGAGTTTCTGAGAATCCTAGTGACATTCACTCAGCCCAGGAGCCAGAAGTAGTGCAAACTGTAGCATATCCATTAACTTGCACTTCTCAGAAGAGGAAAACTGTTCATTCAAAATTTAAATTAATGCTTTGTAAAATCTTCTTTTCCCTCTTTCTTCTAACCTATCATCCTCTAATAGCTCTCTTTTCTTTCTCAATTCTTCACCCTAAACTTCTCTGCAAACCTCTTATTTCTCTTCATTCCCTATATCCAGCAAGTTCTGCACTATGGTCATTTTGAAATAAGTGTTTTCAATGCACCTTAACTATAAATAATTGACTCATGTTATTCCCTCATATTGTAAAGGATTCTGCAAAAGTCCTACTGCCTAACAGAGAGAGGTTACTACTAGAGCAGATAAAGTGGAAACCGGTGTAAACCCAAGGGGACCATTAGAGTATAAGAAACAGTTCATGTTTGGTTTCCAGATGGGACAAATGAACATGTTCAAAGCAATAGAATGTGGAATCATAATGAGAGAAAGCTCTGACCTAAACTGACTTTTGTGTTGCACTTCCTAATAATTTTGTGAAGTTCTACTCTTTCCCTGTTCATCGTAAGTTCCTGAGAGCAAGGACTTTAGTAATTCATTTATTCCTTTTGTAACAGCATTCCCACAAGTTGAAAAGGCATCTTTAATACATCTGATTTGGCTTTAGGCCTGTAGAGACAAGAAGAAATAATCCTCCTCAAGAAGTTGAAGGGAGTAACTAGGGATACTAGGTGCTGAGAGAATCTCTTTTAAAACATTGAATAAAATCTCCCTTAGTTCAAGTGCTTTATTATTTCACTCCACATACATTTGAACAGAGTGCTGGTAACAAGACTCATTTGCTTACTGATGATATTACAAAGAAAATGTTAATTGTTGGTGAAGAGTAGTTTGGCGTGTTTGACTAAAGAGTAGCATGATCTAATAGAAAGATGTAGACCTGAATTCTTATCTTTGCTCCAGCAATTATGAACTGTATGATTTGAAACAAGTCCTTTAATCTTTCTGTCTTAATATCTATCTTTATCTGACTTCATCTTGTAGGGACGTTAGAGACAAACAAAATATTTAATGTAATACCTAGCATAGAATATTTCCTAAAAATTTGGTAGTATGGCCTTCATAATACGACAGTATTTTCTGGAAACCCAAAATACAATCTTAAAAAAGAGAGATACTGAGGTTTTACTAAGGTTTTTGGAAGCTAACAACCCAAAAATACAATCTAAAAAGAGAGATACGGAGGTTTTACCAAGGTTTTTGGAAGCTAACAACCTAAAAATACCGTCTTAAAAAGAGAGATAATGAGGTTTTACTGAGGTTTTACGAATAAAATTTTCTTTGCACTGCCATTTAACCTCTTTTTTGAAAATACATTCTCTATGCATTGACTATTCCCGTTGCATTTTGTCTACACCTTGCCAGTTTTACCACTCACATCCTTCTGATTTATGCTGATGCTTCTCAAGTCTTGACTTAGTCACCTTTTGAATGCAATATTTAGGTTATCTAATTGGGCTTCATAAACCAGCTCCTCCTGGATTTCAGTTATTTTCTCTGCTTGGTTTTGAGTTTCCTATTTAGGTTTGTTCGGGATCTTGGCACAGGTCCAGATGAAAGCAACGTGCCAGGGGTTGGGCATCCCTAGACACAATGTTTTACTATGTATGGGAGAAGTCTCTGTGCCCCTGGTTATCTTGCAACACCTCATTTGCTTCTGGCTGAGAACAGATTGCTCTCGCCCTCCCCTTCATTCTGTAACTGTGAGAACAAAGAAGTCTGCTCCTGTGAGAGATAAAATATTCAGCAGTGTTTGAGATGATTAGAAACAAGAAAAAGATTTCTTACAGGTTTGGACGGGGCTTTCTCCTCTGCGCTAGTGGAAGACAGAGCTTTAGTCAACATTCTGCTACTAGCCAAGAGGTTTACCGCAATTCTGATCCAAGCCTAACCCAGCAAAACAAAGAATTTCCTCATGCCATGAATAATCTTGTGTTCTGCAGGCTGGGTGACCTCCTTCCCCGAAATGAAGTGCATAAGTGACTTTCGATCTAACAAGTTTATAGAATGACTTCAGGGAAATCTCATGTTTAATTTGGGTATTGACCATGTAAATATGTGGCTTTGAATGTGATTATTTGCTGCTGATGAGCCATCAATCAAGTTGCATTTTAAACTTGTTTTTGAAGCAGTGTTTACTTGAAATGAGTGTTTAGAAGAGAGGAAGAGAGGGACATTTTAGAAACATTCTCTGAGGCTATTTTAGAGATGTCCATGACAGCTATTTGCAGATTTTGGGACTTTTATTCAAGTCAAAAAGTATTTACTGAGCACACACAGTATCCTCAGAAATGAATTATAAATCAGGACATAACATTATCAGTAAGGTTTTATGCTTACTCTGGGCTAATACCTATTCTACTTTCTGGGGATTACCAAGAGCTAAGAGAGTTTTATTTGTTTTCTAGGTTGCTGTAACAAGTTACTACAAACCTGGAGGTGTAAAACAACAGAAATGTATTTTCTCCTAAGTATGAAGGCCAGAAGTCCAAACTCAAAGTGTTGACAAGGTCATGCTTCCTCCAAAGGCTGTAAGGGAGAATCTGCTGCATGCCTAACTTTTAACTTCTGGTAGGTGCCATCAATCCGCAGCATTCCTTGGCTTGTAGTTGCATCATTCCGATCTTTGCTGCTCTCTTCGTTTTGCCTTCTCTGTGTATGTCCTTCCTTTTGTTTCTATCTCTGACTCCCTCTTCCTTTCTCTTTGAAGGATGCATGTGTGATTGTTAGTTTTACGTGTTAACTTGACTGGGCCAATAGATAGGATACCAAAATCCCTCTCCATCTGTGGACATGAGAACCTTGAAAAAAAAAAGTCATCTGCCTCCAAAATACAATGATGGGACAGATATAGTTAATAGTTATAGACATTGCCATTTTAAGGGAGAAAATGGAAGAAAGAAAGTCATCACTGATGCCAAGCAAGTTCAAAATCCAGCAAGGAAAATTTCATTAGGTTTCAAGACCTGACAATTACTTTCTGCTGCTTGAAGCTATGATCTCTGGGTCTGGAGCTTTGCCCTCTGTACCCAAGGCTCTGCCCTGAGAGTCATTCTTCTCTTTTTTTGAAGGATAATACGTGTTTGTAGCCAACTAGTTCTATCAGCCCATTTTCTGCCTATAAAATCCCAGAAGTCTGACAGTCTACCTTCGTGATGTCCCATATATGTCTCTTTTGGGCCAATCTGGCAGTGTTTCTGCTGATATAATATTCCCCAAAACCTTGTGAGTCTCACATGTTTGTCACAGGGGCTCATATAATTAGACAACAGCATACTCCATAGGCCTTTCCTGGATAACCCCAACTCTTCTTAGCTTCTGTTGAGATGGTTGAGTGAGTTCAGAAATCACACATCTGCAATTATTAAACTGCTGTCCAGTCACATCCTTGGCTTTCTCTCAAGAGCATTTTTTTTTTCTAACGGTGAGGCTTAGTCTCAATATTAGTTAGGTTTCTTTTTAATCCTGATAGGTTGTACATTTCCAAAATTATTAAATCCTCATTTCTTTCTGCTTGACAGTTCCTTTCTCAATCCATTTATTCCCTCTTGCATTCTACAATAAGCATCAAGAAGAAACCAGTTTGCACGTTTTGACAGCAGACCTGGTCATCTCCCTAGCTAAATATCCACGTTCATTGCTTATAAATTCTGCTTTTGACACAAAAATTGTAGGACACAATTAAGCCGACTTTTCTACCAGCATATAATAAGGATCCCTTTTCCTCCAGTTTCCAATAACATGCTCCTTATTCCTGGTGCTGAACCCTCTCCTGCCATGCTTCTAACGTTCGTATTTCTACCAATATTATTTTTATGACAACACATGTATTCTCGAAAACTATAGAATACTTCCCTACCTTGTTCCTCACTTTGTTCTGAGCCCTCACCAGAATCTCCTTCAATGTCCATATTTCTACAAATAGTCTGTTCAGAGAAGTGGAGGTGTTTGTTATCATGCTTCCTCAAGTTCTTCCAATTTCTGTCACTATGCAATTGCAAAGCCACTTCTACATTTTTAGAAATTTATTACAGCAAATATAAAAAATCTGAGCCTGGTGTGGTGATTCGTGCCTATAATCTCAGCACTTTGGGAGGCCGAGGTGGGAGGATCACTTGAGTCTAGGAGTTCGAGACCAGCCTGGGTAACATGGCAAAACATTGTCTCTATAAAAAAATAAAAAATTAGCTAGACCTGGTGGCTACTGTCAGGTACTATCCCAGCCACTTGAGAGGCTAAGGTAGGAGGATTCCTTGAGCCCAGGAGGTCGAGGCTGCAGTGAGACATGGTCATGCCACTGTACTCCAGTCCGGGTGGCAGAGTGAGACCCTGTCTCAAAAGAAAGCAAAACAAAATAAAATCTGTATCAGTTTTCTATTACCACCATAACAAAGTACTACGTCTGGTAGCTTAAAAGAACATAAATTTATATTCTCTTAATTCTAGAGGCCAGAAATCTGAAATCAGTTTCACTGAGTTGAAATCACAGTGTCAGCAGGGCTGTGCTCCCTCTGAAGCCTCATGGAGATAATTTGTTCTTTGCCTCTTCCAGCTTCTGGTGGCTGCAGGAATTCCTTAGCTTGTGGGCCCATCACTTCAATCTCTCTCTATGTCTTCACATCACCTACTCTTCTTCTGTGTGTCTGTCTTCTTCTTTGCGTGTCTGTGTCCAAATTTCTTCCATCTCTCTCTGATAAGGATGGATGTGATCACATTTACCTCGCACTAGGATAATTCAGGATAGCTCCTCCTCTCAGGGTCCTTAGATTAATAACATCTTTTGCCCTATAAGACACATAGTCATTCTTTTGCCATGTAAGGTAATGGTTACAAATCCTGGGGATTAGAATACGGACATATCTTTTTGTGGGGGCCACCTCACTGCCTACTATAACAATTAATAATCAATAATATCCTGTTTTATGTCAGCCATTCTGCTAAGTATTTTAAATCTTATTTCATTTGGGCTTTAAAAAGATACCTTAAAGAATGTGTTATTATCTCCATTTTAGAGATGAAGAAGTTAAAAATCAGAGAGGAATTGTCTAAATTTATTTTGTGTTGCTATAAAGGAATACCTGAGACTGAATGATTTATAAAGAAAAAATTATTTGGTTGACAGTTCTGCTGATTAGAAGATTTGGCATCTCGTGAAAGGCTCAGGATGCTTCCACTCAGAGTGGAAGGTGAAGGGAAGCTGGCATGTGCAGAGATCACACGCTGAGAGAGGAAGCAAGAGAGATCATGGAGAGGTGACAGGATCTTTTAAACAACAGGCTCTTATGGTAACTAAGAGTGAGAACTCACTCATCACACCTCCAGGGTGGGCATTCATCTATTCATAAGGGATCCACACCCATGACCCAAACACTTCCCGTTAAGCCCCACGTACAACACTGGGGATCAAATTTCAGTATAAGATTTGGAGAAAACAGGCCGGGCGCCGTGGCTCAAGCCTGTAATCCCAGCACTTTGGGAGGCTGAGACGGGCGGATCACGAGGTCAGGAGATCGAGACCATCCTGGCTAACACAGTGAAACCCCGTCTCTACCAAAAAATACAAAAAACTAGCCGGGCGAGCTGGTGGGCGCCTGTAGTCCCAGCTACTCGAGAGGCTGAGGCAGGAGAACGGCGTAAACCCTGGAGGCAGAGCTTGCAGTGAGCTGAGATCTGGCCACTGCACTCCAGCCTGGGTGATAGAGCGAGACTTCGTCTCAAAAAAAAAAAAAAAAAGATTTGGAAAAAACAAATATTCATACGATAGCAGGAACAAATACCCTAAAAGTCTCACAGCCAGTTTGCCTGACTTCATATGCAGAGATCTCAGCTAGACTACTCTGCCACTTCCACTGGCTATTGTGCTTCAGGAGTTGGCATTCTTATTTAAAGGAAAAAAAAAAAGCACATTCTCAAAACAGTTACAGATTCCATCATAATCCATGCCTGGCACATGTTACTGTGTGTCCAATACGTTTAAAACATAACCGGTAAAGAGAATGACCCAACTGCAAGTAGATATATTGTGGAGGTAGCATTGATTTTTGGATTACAAATGTTCATTAATTCTTATTCTCTGCCCCAGGTGAAAGATTCATTGTTGTGTGATGGCAGCATTAAATTCAAGCAATAAGGGGGAGACTGTGCAACTTAAAGCTCCACTTTCCTTCATGTTTCTGATCTGATGGAAGATTTAGAGCAAGGAACCTAGACCGATCATGAAATGAAGCTGGCCAATCCTGAGTGTTCATGAAGCAACAACTTGGTATCAAGTTTTCTGTGAGTCACCTTTGAGTAAGACAAATGAGAGGAGATGGAGTTCTTTCCTGAAACAGAAAGCTAATAATCATTTATATGCACATGATAGAAAAATTAAACACTGGTGATGGAAAGAACAGATTGGAAAGTGAAAGGTCAAGTATCAGCAATGGCCTGAGATGGAAGAAGCTTTGGAAAATTGGCATAGACACAGTCTTCAGTAGAAGCATGTGGCTAAGCAGACAGAAAAGGAGAAGCAGATGGAGGTGATGGATGATAGGCTATGTGTTTCTGTGTGGGTTTGTCTGATTGGAGCAGAACTGAACGACTGGATTGAAAAGGGAGGTAATTAGGTATTTTTTTTCTCCAAACCACTGAGTTTTTGTTTTACTTTATAAAATAACACCTATTAGTTATCATTATTAGTAGTAGTAGTATTTCAAACATAAACTATGTTAATGTGATACACAAATCACACAAACACATAAGTAAACATAGAAAATAAAGACTGCTGGTAATGGCAACTTGCAGAAATACCCACTGTTAACATTTCATTCTGAATGTTTCTTATTGCCTATATTCATCTATGTCTATTTGTACACATTTCTTCTACTTTGGAATTATGATTCACAGCCTACCCTGTAGCCTGCTTTCTTTTCTTTAATTAAAAATCTGCTGTAAAGATTTTTCAGATTACATATTCCTCCTAAACATAATTTTAATGGTTGTATAACTTTTTGTTATACAGGTATATTAACACCCATTTAAATAATTTTTTATTTTTCAGTATTTAAGTTGTTTCCTATTTTACCCTCTTGTAATATTAGTCTGATCAACAAATTTACATCCATGTTTTATGTGCATGTAAATTGGATTATCATTTTAAGTGTGAGACAAGAAATTCCCAGAAGTTATTCAATATTAATGTTTCTCTCTCTCTTGTCCCCATAAGTATTACACACACACACAGACATACACACACGTATATATACATATACACACAAGCATGTATGTATACATATACACACAAGCATGTATGTATACATATACACACAAGCATATAAAATAACATTACAAAACAAGTAGCAATATACCAGCAAGGCTGAAGAGGTAACTGAAATACACAGATGGCAAATCCAAGATTCAAATTCAGTTCTCTCTAATAACAAATTCTAAATTATCTCCTGTATGACACTACTGCTAATAGTAATAATAACTCACCTTAGTTGAGCACTAACTATGTGCTAGGCAAGGTACTAAATATTTTATGTAAACTGTCTCATATAACCTTTACAACATCTGTATAAGATTGTAGGGGCAAAAAGGGGGTGATCCCTTTTCTCCTCATAAAGGGTCATGTCCAAAACTCCTATAACAAAAGAGAGTTTGATAAGAGACAAGCATGAGTATTTATTACGTGCATGGGAGTCATCCAAACAATATTAAAAACTCAAAAAGGGCCAGATGATTGATGCTTACATATCCTCTTCATTGGAGAGAGGAAAGTGAATGAATAGACCCAAGGACAAGATAATGATTTATAAAAGATTATCTTTGGATGCTGAATGAGACCAAAGAACAAACAATAGCTTGTGGACAAGTTAGAGAAGGGTGTGGGGCAGAACTGCATTGTGAACAAAGGTTGCCTTATTATGCAAGTACAGTTCTCCAAGTAATTTCTCACAACTGCCCTTGGAAGAATAGAAGAAAAGTCTGTCTGCGTGTGGTAACAATTTCCAGTCTCTCCTCTTCTCCAGTATTAATCCTTCCTGGTTATTTAATAAAAGAGGGTTTTAAGATAATATCCTTTAATTTATAAGAAGTTTTCTCAGCCAAATAGGGAAATTTCAGAGAAAGGCCCTTTTGGGAAATAAAGAGGATCAGAGAACAGGAAGGCAGAGGAAGGTCAGAGGGAGACCTTAAAGGTGCTTCCACACTTCGGCATGCCAGAGCAACATATTTTGAGGTATTGGTTTCTGAGCCCCAACGAGGTAAACAACTATTATTATAACCATTTTAGAGTTGAAGAAAAAGGAGCAAAAAAAATTAATAATTTCTGCAAGGTCACACTGCTAGTTACTGTATTTGTCAAGAAGTCTCAATGTGTAGACATACATTACAAGATGACTTTATATTTGGATATACTATATGGGTTTGAGATAGGATTTTTTTTTTGGTACCTATAATAGTCCTACTGGCAAACGTTACAATGGTGGCAGTAGAGTATCTTGGTTAATAGTACAGACTCTAGAGACAGATCACTCAAATTCAAATTTCAGCTCTGGCACACCTAACTGTGTGACCTTAGTCAAGTTAATTAATTTCTCTGTGCTTAACTTTTCTCATCTCTAAAATTGGGATAATTATAATAGATAGTTATGAAAATTAAATAAGATAATTAAATAGACAGCTCCCTTACAGTAAGGCTTCAATAAATGTTAACTAATATCCAAAGAAGTAATAAACACAATGACAAAAAAATCAAATAAAAGTTAACACATAAATAGAGGCGTTTGTTCCCAGCCTGAGCTATGAAAAATGAGACTTCCATTGGAAAATTCCAATTAGGCTTTCATCTGTTAACATTTAGAGTATAGTGAAAATTTAAAAATAGCACAAAAACATAGTAACTTAATTTTGACTCTATTTTATGTCATAAAATAATTAGCTATTCACTCTTCTCAAATGAAGAGAGCTGGTAGCTCACTTCTGGGTGAGCCCTCAGATGAGAACTCATTCACAGAAAGAACCAGGATCACTTTTCTAGCATTTAGGAGAACAGATCCAAAGAGATATTAACAAAAGTCTGCAGGCACAGCCCAGAGAAAGTCTGGTATGTGAATAGGAGCTAAGTGAGCTAGGAAGAATGCTTTTCTCACCCCTCCAAATCAACACTTACAAGTTCCCAAGCTTGATGACCTTGGCTCATCCTACACAAGACATCTGTACCACATCTGGTAAGACAGGGGCTGAGGGGATACAGAATGAAAGAATTTTATACTGAAATGGGACATTGGTCCAAACACTGAGGCAATAGAAGTCCTGAAAGCAGGAGTAAGTGACCCACATGAAGGGGCTAGAATCCAGGTTTCCAAGCATGGTTGGTTCAGTGCTCTTTGATTCTACCGCCTTGCCTCATTTATGTATGTGTGTATGTAGGTGTAAATATGTGTATTCATGGATATGTATATATTTATTACATGAATGTGTTATATACGCATATATGTGAATATATGTTTATGTGATTGGGTATTTATATGCATGAATATGTGTACAAAAGTATATGCATGAATATGTTAACATATATGCATGATATCTGTAATTATATATATGTATTTCATTCTGTATATTCTATCAAGTACCCACTGACAGCTCTGTTGCATAATTTATGTCATGAATAATTGATAATATTCATACAGGAAGTTTAGGTTAATTTACATCAAAATGTTTCTTGAACACATTTAGACATTTTTCACAGCTTCACATACAGCTGCATGGTTATAGATTCGGTTTTTGTGTTCATGGACTTCGTTTTGTTGATGCAATGCTGAACTGCAGAGGCATTTCAAAAAAGCATATCTCAAAGGACAAGATCAAATGACATTGTAACTGATGTCTGCATTTTTGGTAAGACTTTCCTTCTGCTTCTTTGTCACCATGCATGAGACAAGCTGTGTTGTGCTGTTTCAGACAAAGGGGCTTGCAAGAGAAAGGCATGAAGACTTTGCTTTATTTCTTATCTATTTGTTTATTCACAGTGTGCAAAATGATGTCCTCCCTGTTTACTCTTGTAATAGAAGGAAATGGTAATTCATTTCCTTAATGAAAAATATGCTATGGTTTACCTTACATGTAAAAAAAAGCCATTATTACTCCCACAGCTATTGTTTTCCATTAATAAAACTCATTCATTTCATCTAAATCAGAATAACATTTCTTTTTCTCTTAACTCTTACTTTTCCTTTAGATAATAATCCAGGCTCAGTGTTGGTGACAAAAGTTATAATGGCCCCTTGGTCAAATGCCATAATCTTCTAACCCTTCCCTCATATAGAGATCAGAACTGCAATTCAGGCACATTGATTGGTTTGATTTCTTTACATTGAAATAGTCTGCGTTTTCCCATCACACTAGCATGTAGAAAATTGAGGAATAATCGCTATGTTCTCTCATTTTGATCTTTATTAGAATGTGATGTTGGGAATCTGCTTATAGCCATATTCAGCCTTGTTACCGAGATGCATGCTGTTGAGGCCATAAAACAGACAGCTCAACTTGAAGGTTAAGGCAATTGCATGCCATTATGTTCAACGCTGGTTTTCAGTTTGGGGGCAGTAAATATGTCTGGCAGGTAGGCAAGTTCTGTTACATGGCACTGAAACAGTGCCTAGCACTTAGGGGGCTACTTGAATTAATAAATAAACACGTGCATTTTGCCATTTCCCCATACCACTGGTATTGTTTTGTCTATTTTTTTGCCCCAAATAATTAATTTTAATTTTATAAATATTGTATAAAAGAAAGTTGTATAACGCAAGTATCTTTTGTTGGTTATTATTAATAAAATACATATGTAAGTATAGCACTATTTATTTAAATTCAGTGTTGTATTCCTTCCACACAAATGTAGGACAGAATACACTGAAGTTGGGAAACACTGAAGTTGGAAAGTTCTCGAGTAGTAATAATAGTGATAATAAAGAATAGTTATACAAAACAGCTATCATTTAAGTACTTAGTATCTACAGAGTTAGCTCATTCAGTTGTCATACCTAAGAGGAAATCGTTATTTTTCCCACTCTACAGGCAAGAAAATTGATATTCAACAAAGTTAAGAATTCATGATATGATAAAACTTGTAATAACAATAATAAAAGTTATTAATAAAAACTGATTTTATGCTGAGATTTATTAACAATATGGTATTTGATTTTCACAATGACCCTATGAGGTGAGAGCTATTATCTTCATTAACAGATGAGGAAACTTAAATAAATAGCCCAATTACTTAGCTACTAAGTGGAATAGTCAGTATTTGAGCCCACCTGTCTCTATGACCTAATCCTACAACACATGCCTTAATCTAGGGGAACTTGCATAATTCCACCATGGTAGTCAAGAGCATACAGTAGTCCCCCTTAACCCAAAGGCGATATATTCCAAGACCCTCAGCGGATGCCTTAAATCTCCAGTAGTACAGAACCCTACGTATACTTTGCATGCATTTTTTTTTTCTTTTTCACAATTTCACAGGTAGAAGATTCGTTCTTACCATAGATTTTAGAAACCTCAGCATACCATTTTTTTCTCACCTTATTAAATGGAGAACTTTCACCTTTTCACCAAAAGGAAGCATTTTACAGTTTCTCTTTGGTATATCCAAATTAGCAGCATCACTACTCTTCTGTTTTGAGGCCATGATGAAGTAAAAGAAGGGTTACTCGAACATAAGCACTGCAATACCACAGCAGTCCATCTGATAATTGAGCCGGCTATTAAGTGACTAACAAATGGGTGAGTAGAAAATTTGGATATGCTGGACAAAAGAAGGATTTGTATCCAAGGCGAGGTGGAGCAGGAGCACAGGAGATTTCCCCAGGTCACTCAGAAGGTACATGGCTAAAAATTCATGAATTGTTTATTTCTAGAATTTTCCATTTAATTTTTTTTGGGTGGTGGGTAAGCCAAACTGCAGATAAGGTGGAACTATTGTACTTTATAGAATGGAGCAGTAGGAATACTTTTGAGATATTCTAGTTCCCCTGGGTCAGTCACAGGAAACAATTCTAGAACTGTAAGTTCCCAAACCATCAGTTACTATGATCTCAAAAGAATACAAGAATAGAGAATCATTCAGCATCAGTGAAATAACCAGGTACTTTTGGACTGTTAACCAAGTCATTTAGAGCTGTGTGATTATAGTTTGTTTGTATAAATTGAGAAGAAAGTCATCCAGCTCTAAGAGCAATGAAAGGTTACCAGTTGACCTTTTGTCTTCTTTCAGGAAGCACAGAGGAGCAAGGAACAATTCAAGTTTCGAGGGGAGAGGATCCACAAAGTGTTATTTGTTTTCTTCCATTTGATTTCTATATTCAGCTGAGTACTTCCTTGAAACTGATGCCCAGAGCTGTCATTTATCCACTTTTCCATTATCACATCTGAGTCCCGCAGGCCCACTTCAAATGTGGAGGGATACACCTGCAGTTTCTGAATGGATTTCTTCAACAATGCCGCCCAATTGACTCACATTTAAAAATACTTTGATCGACCCATCTCTTTGTCACATGAAGCTGGAAACACTAACGGAGGCTGTTGGAAAGAAAGGTCTGGTTCCATGGCCAAATATCTTGACTTTTCCAAAAACAGACTTTTTCTGTCTCTTCAGAAGAAGAATTACATGCAATGGGAAGATTGATGTTCCTCTGTCAGAAAGCTACCTTGGAACAGGTGCTCCCAATTAATTTCCATGAGCCACATTTATCCTGTGGTCAGATAATTAAAAAAAAAAAACCTGGATGAACCTTCTTTTGCCAGTCTAATAATCACATTTGATATAATAAAACAGCAAGCACTTAGGAATATTCCATTAAACAAGATTTATTTTTATTCTGGTATATGTTATAATGAATAATATTATTGATATTATAGAATTTAAAATTACATTAAATCAGAGCTATTTATGTTTATCATGCAAAATGTACAAAATATAGAAAAATGTAAAGAAAAATTTCAATATACAGAAATATGGATATGTTTTATTTTCCCTCTATTTTTGCATTTATATTGACATAGATGTAGTCAAACATTATTTAGAGTTTTATGAATTAATAACACAGTCATTAAAAAGTAATTAACCAAGTAATATCCATAGTCATTGCAAAGTAATTGGAAAACACAAATAAATAAAATCTAAATATCACTTTCTTTTTAGCAGCACAGTACTTTTTCTGATATATGTTACTTCTATTTGTTTGCCTTAAAATTCAAAAGATTATATCTATGTAGTAATGGATTTTTGTGGCTGTTATGGAGCCCATGTGCCCTGGGGAAGGGTTTTAAATATCATGAAACTGAGTTCTTTCCAGTTTTCTTTCTCATTAAGGGCGCTGAAGAGATCAGCCCCTTAGCAAAGATTTGACTGAGATATAAAGGAGACAATTATGTACTCTATTACCAATTCGGATGGACTTTATGGTATTTAAATGAACAAAGCACTCTTTGTCATTTCATTAACATGATTCCTTTTCAGAGAATGAGCAGCTCTCATCTACTTCCTCCATTTTGGGAAAACAGCCCAATTCTTCTCAAGCTCATTTGAAAGGAAAAATGGTTGTTGGTCTCCATAATTGATTGAGGATGTGTCTGGCCTCTGAGGGTACCTGATTCCATGGCTTACCTCAGACCACACTAGAGTGAGAAGTGCCATGTTCTATTTGGGTGGAATAGTTAGAAGTTCAAAAGCACAGAACATAACAACCATTATTAACTTATAATTCCACGGCATTTGTGAGTTTGTTTTTCTCATTTTTTCTTTTTCCCTCTTAAAAAATGAAATGTGTAACATCTGAGATGAGAACATATTGTTCTAAAAGTGTTCCAATTTAAAATACTGAATTTCTTCATTTGAACTTTACCCAATTATGAGAATTTTAATACTTGTAAATTATTTTTATTGCTTTATTTTACTTTTAAAAGTAATTTTGTACATTAGCTAGTCTTACTAACTAAAATGCATACATCCAAATTGCTCATATTTAAAAAGCCAAGTCAAAAATAAATAAAAATAATGGATCCAGATGAACAATGAGCTTTTATTTTACTTTGGCGTATTTTAAGAACTATAAGCTCAGAAATATGTATGCATACTATTTTATGTACTGTATATATTATATGCATATTATCATATACACATAAGCATATTCATGTATTACCTATCATAGATGTTTGAAATGCTTGTTTCCCGGTACCATAAAGAAATAGCACTTGAACATAAATTTAATTTACTCAGCAAGGCCATTTTTATACTTTCTGCAGAAAGGGCACACTCACCAGCAGTACACTGAACAAAGGAGACAGGGTTATTTATAACCTGAAGCATCCACCCTACTGTTGTGTCCGGTTACCATTGGCTAGAACGGGACCTCACATTTTGTATTTGTTCCAACTGGCTAGAAACTTAGAACTTTTTAAAGAGGCAAAGGTAGAGGAGAACAAAGGAAGGAGGAAGTAACTTGTGGAATGCTGAGAAAGGTAAAAACACCTTTAAATAAGGAAAAGGAACAGGCTGTGACCTAATGCTTGCTTGGACCAGTATAAGTCTGCCAGGACAAATGCTTAGGCCAAACTGTGAGAGCTAAGAACATTAAGTACATTGATTGGTTTATAATGGCTAGCAGACATTTAAGAATGTTAGCACAGGTCTTTGAATAAATTTTGCTTCTAAGGTAAGTTACTATTTATTCCTAATTAAATGGGGAGGAAAGTCTTTAAAGAGGAATCTTTACTTTTTACAATAGAGTTCAATATAAAAAGCTGGGGAAGATTTTTTGCTCAATAGATACTAAAAAGAGACCTCCATATTGTCTCTTTGGATCTTGATGATGCTTATTTAAGCTACCACCTTGTGTAAGACGTTGACCCACATATCTTGAGCCTGCTCTCTCAGTATTACTCTTCCGAGAGTGAAAAGAAGTAGTCTGGTATTGAACATTAATTAAAATAAGGACCCAAATATCTGTGTAATTAAGTTCTTAAACAACAGAGTAGAAATGGAAGCAAAGTTTAAATACCCTACTTAAGATAGATCTGTAAAATTCTTTGGAGCTACCCAAGTTTCTGTGTTACTTCATGGATCTTTTAGCCAAGATGAGACCTCTTTATTAAGTGCTCTTTTACCCATTTCAACTCATCCCGAGATCCTTAATTTAGCTAAATCCCATTCAATGTTTGAGCAAAGTGAGTACAGATTTGGGGGACCTAAAGCATATATGGGTTTGAGGGACTTATTTTAAGAAAAAGAATATAAAGTTACAAATACAAAAGGTATATTGGAAATGAATGTTGATTAAGAATAAGAAAATAAATCACAAAAAATAACTGCACAGTTAAGATTCAGCCCACTTTCTTCCAAGATCTCTTTAGGCAATTTAATGAAAATGCTTAAGCAGAAATGATATCTGTTTGCATCCTCAATTTTCCTCCCCAAATTTTACACCCACTCCTCTAAGGTGACCCAAGGGAGAAACCAAAAAACTGAAGTTTCTCTAAAAATTTTGTTTTAATTGACACATTGTACATATTTATGGGGTACAATGAAATCTTATCATTTGTGACAACATGAATAAACTTGGATCACATCATGTTAAGTAAAATAAGCCAGACACAGGACAAATAATAATCACACTTATGTGAAATCTAAAAAAAAAGAAAGGTTGGTATCATAGAAGCAGAGTGGAACAGTGGTTAACCAGAGACTGTTGGGGGAGAATGGGGAGAGGTTGGTCAAGGGCTTCTTGAGCATTATGGCAAGTCTCAGGCTGTCCCTTCTTGAAAGAAATCTTCTCTGCTTTCAATATTCCTCCCCTGAGCTTCTGTGGCATATTATATCCTCCTCTATCTTAGCATTTGCCACCTTGTATTTTAAGTACTCTGATTAGAATAGGAGTCTTTAGGACAGAATATTTGAATCCCTCCCCATTTTATCCCCAATTTTCAGAACAGTTCTTGTAATAGAATATGCAGCAAATAAATATTTTCCAATAATAGCAAGTAATTGCATAGTGCTTACTATATACCGGGCTCTCTTCTAAGTTTTTTACATCTCTACACTAGAACAAATCTAACTTTATTATCAATATTATATAGATGAGGAAACTAAGAAGTAGAGAGCTTAAATAACTTGCCCAAGTCCAGAGAGTTAGTTCACATCAGAGCTGAAATTCAAACCCAGGCAGTGTGCTAATACAGTTCATGCTCTTGACCCTATGCAATACTGCCTCTCAAAAGGAATGCTGTAAGAATGTTTTCCTTCACTCCTGCTTTGAGTGGCATTTAAACTTTATGCCCCAAGGCATGGTTTGCTACAACGGCGAACTCCTTAAGAATTGATAATCCAATTTGTGAGTTTTTGAAGACTTGCAGCCTCTTCACCCCCTACAGTTTCTTGCCTGTAGGAACCACTTACATGCTTGTTAGTACCTCCCCAGAGATGTTGCCAGGAGAGACCATATTACTTCCATTGTCCTCTACACCCCCTCATTATTCTTAATCCTACTGGGGTCTCTAAAAGCTAATCTAGCAGTAGCTTGTCTGTATGTGTGGATTCCAAATAGGAAGTAACCCTTTATTATCTATATTTACCTTTTTCACCCCTTAAGGGTTGATCATCTAAACCAATCCTCTCCTTGGAAAGATACGTTAAGTACACAAATGGAAGCTCAAAATATGTCCTTTCAGCAGTTGAAAGATTTTTAGTGGGAGAGAGACAGAATAAAAACTGTATTTAAAGAAGATTAGCAGATGCATTGCAGAAGAGGAAGAGATGGGAGATGAGATGAGTGAAGAGCAAATTGGTTTCACATTGCAGCAGCTTCCAATGTGGACACTGATCCTGCAAACCTGCCAATCATTTCTAACACTTTACTTTAAAATAATTATTTCCTGAAACTTATTTTGGTATAATTTCCCAAGTCTAGTGATTATCATAACAATTTATTTTGAGAACCTTGTGTATTAGTCCATTCTTATGCTACTATAAAGAACTGCCCAAGACTGGGTAATTTATAAAGGAAAGAGTTTTAACTGACTCACAGTTCTGCAGGGCTGGTTAGACCTCAGGAAACTTACAATCACAGCAGAAGGGGAAACAAATGCATCCTTCTTCAAATGGCAACAGGAAGGAGAAGTAGTGCTGAGCACTACCTCTTTACTTTGTAAGGAGAAAAGCCCCTTGTAAAATCATCAGATCTTGTGAGAACTCACTCACCAACATGAGAAAAGCAGCATGAGGGTAACTGCCCCCATGATTGAGTTACCTCCAACCAGATCCCTCCCATGACACATGCGGATTATGGGAACTACAATTCAAGATGAGATTTGGGTGAAGACACAGCCAAACCACATCACCTTGTGAGGAGAATATTTCTTTAGTTTTGAAGATAAAGTTGGCATAGGCAAAAGGTTAATTAAAATAATAGTTCATACTTATATTTCCTAGCCAGCAAGCAAAGTTGACTAAAATTTCCTTATATCAAGATTTATTTCTATTATGCAGAATTTTCTGTTTGTAACAGGAAGAAATATTAAGCTCTGGGGAAATTTCTCTTGAAATTATAGGCATCTGAAGAGGGAAGGCTTCTCTAGCCAAGAGATAGCTTTTGCGATTTTGTAATCCAGACTGTATATGTTTTATGGAACATTAATCTGCCTCATTTTGCTCAGATGAGAGGTTTTATATGTCATTCCCAGGAAAAAAAAATTGGTGACCATAACCGCATAATGAAGTTGACTTCCTAGTAGCTTATCAGGATTGGGTTCCTGAATTTTTTCAAAGCATTCACAAAGCCTGGCAGAAATGAGCAGAATTATTTCACGGTAAAATTTCATTCATTTAGAAGGCACTCATTTGGAGTTCATGATCATGGGGAACAGCTGGAGTGACCTTTAACGGGCACTACCTACTAAACAGAGTTTTAAAAAACCTATTGAGGAAAGCAAACTCTTTTAAAGCATTTGTTATCACTTTAGAGGCAGCATTTCAAAAGCTGATGAATTAATTAAAATAATTATTACCGCCGGGCGCCGTGGCTCACTCCTGTAATCCCAGCACTTTGGGAGACCGAGGCGGGTGGATCACGAGGTCAGGAGATGGAGACCATCCTGGCTAACACGGTGAAACCCTGTCTCTACTAAAAATGCAAAAAATTAGCCGGGTGTGATGGCGGGCGCCTCTAGTCCCAGCTGCTCGGGAGGCTGAGGCAGGAGAATGGCGGGAACTCGGGAGGCGGAGCTTGCAGTGAACCGAGAACGCACCACTGCACTCCAGCCTGGACAACTGAGCGAGATTCTGTCTCAAAAACAAAAAAAATAAAATAAAATAAAATAAAATAATTATTACCTTCTGATTTAAGCAAGTGTCCTAGAATTTCTATCTTATTAATGCTACCAGCTTAGTTTGAGTTCATTTACATCTTAAAATACCACTTTTAAAATTTTGATCTAATTCTTGTCATTCCAATCACTGTCACTTCTTTGACACTATTTTGTATTGACTTAATAGAATAGATATTTTTGTCCATCTAAAAATGCTATTTGGCAAATATTCAATGAAATTATTATGCATTAGATACTTTTCTAATATGTGGCCGTTTTGGAGACTTTAGGGATGGGTTTTCATACAATATAGTTTTTTAGTGCTCAAGTCAGGCTGTCTTTTGATAATTACCGGTTTCCTTGTCCTTGTGTCCATTTTCAGTGTAGGAACTGCTTTTTGTTGAGTGT
The DNA here is from genome assembly GCF_009764315.1 of Trachypithecus francoisi. NCBI lineage: Eukaryota > Metazoa > Chordata > Mammalia > Primates > Cercopithecidae > Trachypithecus > Trachypithecus francoisi. The sequence continues at coordinate 43,680,235 of NW_022681453.1, read as the reverse complement.
GGGTTCCCTTTTTGCAGCATAGCCTAGCATTTGGTTGAAATTTATTATTTTTCTTGAAAAACAAATTAATGAGTGACTCAACAAATGAGTGACTCAGGTTTTTATTTGTTGTGCACTAAATCTGAAGTCAGTAATTTTAGAGACTCAGAATTATTTGCCAAAGAAGATCCTGGCATGGTATTCCATCTATATGGAAAGGAGCTACAAGGATCCAAGAGAGCAGGGAAGTGGAAGATTCCAAGAAGACACCAGGCAGGCACCAAAGGGCTACATAGGCAGAGAGGGTCCAGAGAGTCAGCAAGAATCACCCCTCAGTGAAAGTCCAACTATGGGATCAGAAATATTAAATATATCCCCAAATCAGTAAGAGGCAAATAGGGGAATATCTCTATGTTTGAAAAACTATACATTTGTTTATTCACTTTTCACGCAGTTGTTATGTTAATCTCAACTATTTATAGTGTACTACTACTATTTACCAGATAGTATATTAGCTGCTGTCTAGAACATATGGTTATGTCTGGCATCTGATGGTTGCTCAATATCTGTTTATTAAATGAAATTGGCTGAAGAGAAATGACATAAAGTGAGCAAGGCTGAGGTGAATCTGGAACAAAGGGAAGAAAAGCTTAGACAAGGTGCCTATGTAGTAGTAAAGCAGCCATGACTCTCTACACAACTTTCTCTGTACCTTATCAATGACACTGAACCTCACCCAAAGTGTTTTGCAATCAAGCATGCTATCCAAATTTATTGTTACATCTTATTATGTAATTTATCATTGGCCTTTCTGTTCTTGAAGTAGAAGAGTGAATTTGAGTTAGAGAAGATTGCCTGGTTCTTGAAGAACTGCAGTCAATGTGTCACAAGCCCACAGTCCCATGTGGACTCAGTAATACCTACATTAGAACTAGCTATGACTGGATAAACACAAAATCACACATTTACTAGTTTGTCATCACTCCTGTTTTGACCAGCTAATCTGTGTAAACATAGAAATGAAACATTAAGAGTAGGCAATCTGAAGAGCAGTGAAAGAAATGGGTACTTTTTTTGTATTAAAAATGTTTTTATTTTCTTATTGAATACTACACTGAGCTGCTGAGTCTTATGATGAAATAATTTGAAGCCTAAAGATCTTCTTCCAGTTTTTCTGTATACAACCAAAGGCTTATGACCATATTAAGTATGGGAAAGAGAATTGTCCTTGTGTATCTACAGTTCCTAAGACTATTTTGCATACAAGAAACTGATCAAAATCAGCTAACTTGAACTGAGTTTGGAAAATGCACGTAGATTCAGTTGGCAGACAGAGACCACGCTGTCAGATTAGCTATAGGGTACAAGAGGGGAATGAGAAGACAATGAAATCAAGGATGGATTAATCTCAAAGGGGAGAGAATATGCACTAACAAATCCTGAAGTGGAATTGGAAGAATACAGATGACCGCCATGGATCAAGAAGAACAAAACAAGTCGATAACTGAAGAGTCCTGTTGATTGATTCACATTTTAGACCCTGATTTTGACATTGTCAACTGATAAACATAGTCTTTCAGAATTTCTTTCAAAGGAATAGCTCATATGTCTATTAAATTAAAAATCACCTGAATGTCTATGCTTTTTGTAGTTATAATAATAATTTGAAAATCTTGGCATTTCTAGAAACTTTTGTAGGCTGAGCCATATCTCGTACCCTAAAATCTTGTCTTTCATGATGCCAACAAATACTCGACATTATATAGGTAAATCAAATGTTGCAAGAAATGTTTATGTAGTCTCTATACATTTAAAGCCAGTAGCTTTACTCCGTTTCTTTTGAAACATAAACTTCACCTTTTGGATAATGTGGTAGTGAGGTGTTCTGGTTCTTAAGCAGCAAATCGACTGCATTAACATGTTTCAACTATAAATTGTCTGAGAAACTATCAGCTTTTAAAATTTTTATTCATAAAATATCAAGGACTAACAATAGAAATTTATGGCAAGCCTACTATATAACAGTAAAAAGGAATATGTTAAAAAAGAAACCGAAGCCACTGCTGTTAAAAATATATATATTAAAAAAGCAGTACATAATTTGTTTCCTAATTGTAGTGTGGACTAAAATTTTGTAGATGTCCAGAAGACATCATGAGTAAATATTAGTAGTTGCAAAGGCCAGGAGATTAAACTTGACATGTGGTTGGCTCCAGATGTGACCTTGGGCCTCCCTGACTAGAAAGTCACTGCTCTTTTCCAGACACTCTCAAACTAGAAAAAGCTAGCTTGGAAAACTTGCTGAGCCAGGGAAAAGAAGAAGAAAAACTGATTATGCACTAAACTCTAAGAAGATCAGAGAACACATTCTCAAGACAAACCTCAAAGGTGAGCAATCGTCTGTTTCTGAGAAAACAGCACTTGCAAAGTCTACTCCAGCATTTTTGCCAAAGAATATTGAGTTTAAATAAAGGCAGGCATAAAATGAGCTTTAAAAGATTTGCTGAAAATATGTTCTTTAAAAAAATCTGCTGTAGCTAATGAAATGGTCACATTAGTAAAAAGATCATTTCAAAGCATATTTTACACTTTTCTTCTCCAAAGAAACTCAAAGTAATTTATGATATTACCCAAGAGCCCAAACTGTCAAATACTAGAGAAAGTAAAGGTATGAAGCGATGAAAATAAATACTTGAATCATAGTTCTCATACCCTGACGAATCACCTATGCTCTTAAAGTGCTCTTAATCTTGACTACAAAGTTTTCACACAGAGTAAGTGAAAAGTAAGGGGATGTTGGTGGGTTTAAAATTGGTTCTTACACAATACATGAACAGAAGTGTTATGGGGGAAGAGGAAAAGGCAAAAAGAGTAGCAGTCCCAGTACTAGAGTTGAACGTTCAACGCTTTTCCTTGTTGAACTCAAAGAGGGTACAAGGAGCACACTGCCTTCTCCTGGCTCAGAGACAGGCGCTCAACTGTGAAAACGGTTCTAAAGCCAATGTGTCTAGCTCTTTATCTTTATGCACACACACACACACACATATACAAACAGGCACATATATACACATGCACACACACACAATTTGAGATCTCACCACTTGCCTACCAAAATCTCAAATACACATGCGGACACACACACATGCACATTAGGAACACACACATACATGCACACCCCCCAGCACACTCTTGCACATGCCTGTGCACACACATCACACAAGAACACACCACAATGTATATTTCACACTCACACACAAACATGTATGTACACAAGTGCACATCATGCCAATGCATGTGCCATACTTGCATATGTACTTCATATAGACACACATATACAGACTCTCATACATCCAACCCTCACACATTTATATAATGCACATAGGAAAACACACAACAAGACAAACACAGAGATGCACGCATATTGGGTAAGTATTCACTTACATATCACAAGGCAGGCATGTAGTCGTATACATCCATGCACACATGCACACAGGCACATATACAGATACACTCCCAGACACGGGTGCACACATAACAATCAAAGACTACAGACAAATTAAATACATCTCTATTTAAATGTTTGGGAATTTTAAGTTATAAAGAAGGGAAATGAAAAAAGTAAACGGAAATCAATGGCCATGTTATTGGATAGAGTAAACATATCTTCAAGTTCCTGAGATGTTCCCTTGCAGAATGGAGACTGCCATTTTAATTCAAGAGAAGCCCAGCATTAATGCCAAAGCAAGTTATAGGTGTGTCTAACTCTAAAATGTCGGGCAGCACTGCTTTAATCCTCTAAATACACAATTCAGTTCCCAGCTGAGTTGAGCAATTTAATCAAGGTCACTGAGAATGGTAAACAGCCAGAGCTTGACTAACATTTGAACATGAACCACAGGACCACTCCCCTAACTTCATTACAATATTTCATTTCATAAACAAGATAGGGAAATGAATTTAAAATATAGATTTCTCCTTTTAAAATTCTATTTAATTCATCATCATAGATTAGAAGTTTGACAGTGACGAGGTGCTCATAATTTATGTATGAATCTGTTGCATTTTAAGCGCATTCATACACATATGGAAGATGGAGATATGTGCATATAATTGGTGTTCTCTGCATTGAAGACGTCCAGCTAGCAGCCAACATACTTTGCAGATGCCAAATCATGCTATTTTAAATATGATTAACAACAGCAAATTAGAAAGAAAAACATCTCCAAAGCTCCATCTTACATACATTTAAATAATTATTTTTGTGTGTGGAAAGAAAGAACAATATTCTGTAGTTGTGCAGATATAAAGCATAATTCTTTACCACCCTCTTGTGGTGATTTTAAAGAACAACTTTCTGATCATTGAATCCCTCTCCATATTTCTAGAGTAATACTGAGCTGCTACATTTCTTTTAAGGTAAATCATAAGAAATTTCAGATATTTGACAATTTTTGACCTACAAAATGGTGATTTCATATGATATTGCTGCAATTAATCATTGTCTCTGTGTTCTGAAGCCAAGGAGAATTCAGGTATCATTTACTTGGATTTTTAAAAATTATCCTTCTATAAGAATTCCCTGTCTAGCTTTAAGAGTAAACAGAATTGCATCTTACCCTTCCTATCCACAGTTTTCTTGATACCTATCAACATGGCCTAACTTGTTAGAGTTGGTTCCATCCCTATGCTGTACGCATGACGCCTTCTTTCCTAACTCTGTTCCTCACTTCCGTGGGGCCCCTTCCTGCCTCATCCAATAGCTATGCAGTCTTTATTATTCAGATAGATGTAACTGTCTTGGATATATCTAGTGCACTTAGATGTGTGCCTTCTCTCTATTCCATGGCTATATCCTGAATCTAATGAATTAATTTTTCTATATTGTCTTATTTACCAGCAGTTTTGTTTTTATCTCCTCACTTATACATTAATATATCAACTCCCCAACCATATGCTGAGAGGAGAATTTCTCTCTCTCTCTCTCTCTCTCTGTAGTGCAGGCAAAATAATTGTCTCCCAAAGATGTCCATAGCCTAACCCCCGGAAACAGTGACTAGGTTAGGTTGTATAGCAAAGAACAGTTAAAGGTGCTGACATTAAAATAGGAAGATTATCCTGGACTTTTCAAGGTGAACCTAATGTCATCTCCTCAAAAGTGCAGGAGGAGACAGAAGCAAGAGAATTGGAAAGATGGCAGCTTAAAAGGATTCCGCCAAACCTTGTTGGTTTTGAAGATGGAGGAAGGGAATCATGAGCCAAGGAATGTGGATGACCTCCAAAAGCTAGAAAAAAACACAGAATGGATTCTCCTTTAGAGCTTCCAGAAGGAATGCAGCCCTACAGATACCTTTATTTTAGCCTAGTAAACTATTTTGGACTCTGACCTCCGGAACTATAACATAAAATGTGTATTACTTGACACTAAATTTGTGGTAATTTGTTGCAGCAGCAATAGAAAAAGCTCCATCTATCCATGGCTTTATACAGGCTCTGGTAGGAGAGATCTTGAGGTAGAGGGAAGAAGCATAGAGAGGAGACAAAACAAAACGTAAGAGTCTCTGTCTTACATAGGCTGCCATTATCTTTAGAGTTAGACAGACATGGCTTGTACTGACCCCACTGCTCATTAAACTTTTGAACATGTGGCTCAGCCTCTCTAAGACTCAGCTCCTTCCCTCACAACGAAAGAAAGGATTTATAAGGTATCATCCAAAATAGGCTTATTAGGATTTTAGATGTATAAACTTCTAACTGCTAAGCTTTACAGACATCATTTAGCAAAATTGCTCTTTCTCTATCTAAACATATCTGTTTTATAGGAAATTCTCAAGCCTCAGAATAGATAACAAATGGAGTATGTAGGGAAGGAAAAATCTTTTCCCTTTACCCATCTGCAATGGACTGAATGTTTGTATTCCCCCAAATTTCATGTTGAAACCCTAATCCCAATATAATGGTGTTTGGAGGTGTGGCCTTTGGGAAGTAATTAGGTCATGAGAGTGAAACTGTCATGAATGGGACTAGTGCCTTTATAAGAGGAGGCTGGAGAGCTAGCCAGCTCTTTTTACATTATGTGAGAATGCAAGGAGATGTCAACTGTGCAAACTGGAAGAGGACTTTTACCAGACCCTAACTATCCTGGCACTCTAATCTAAGGCTTTCAACCTCCAAAACTGTGAGAAATAAATATTGGGTGTTTAGCCACTTAGTCTATGGCAATTTGTTACAACAGCCCAAATAGACTAAGACACTATCTTATGTTCATTGTAAACTAAACTGACAAAAGATAGATTAATATGAGTAAAACAAAAAGTTTATTAATGTGTGCAGTGCACATCACTTGGGAGAAACCTCAGTGACAAGTGACTCAAAGGGGTGATTAAGCTGGAGCATACCAGACCGGGCAGTATAGCAAGACCACATCTCTACAAAAAGTACAAAATTAGCTAGGTGTGGTGGTGTGCACCTGTAGTCCTAGCTACTTGGGAGGCTGAGGCTAGAGGATCCCTTGGGCCAGGATTTGGAGGCTGCAGTAAACTATGATCACATCACTGTATTCCAGCCTGGTTGACAGAGCAAAACCTTGTCTCAGGAAAAATTTAAAAAAAAAAAAAGAAAGAGAAAAAGAACTTGTGCATATATAGTACCTTAGCAAATAATAATAAATTTATAGAAAAGTGGCAAGATATAAGAGAAAAGACTTTTAGCCTTCCAAACGCTATATCCTGTGGTGGGCTATATAGAGGGGCTGAAACTAATAGAAGACAAAAGTTCTTTTAGTAAAGTTATATAGATTCCTCTGATGCCATTTCTGGGCTAATAAGAGTCTAGTATTGTCTCGGGTGATTAAGAATTGTTCAGCCGGGTGCAGTGGCTCATGCCTATAATCCCAGCACTTTGGGAGGCTGAGGTGGGCGGATCACCTGAGGTCGGGAGTTCGAGACCAGCCTGACCAACACGGAGAAACCCCGTCTCTACTAAAAATACAAAATTAGCCGGGCATGGTGGCACATCCCTGTAATCCCAGCTGCTCGGGAGGCTGAGGCAGGAGAATCACTTGAACCCGGAGGTGGAGGTTGCGGTGAGCCAAGATTGGGCCATTGCACTCCAGCCTGGGCAACAAGATGGAAACTCTGTCAAAAAAAAAAAAAAAGAATTGTTCTACTTTTCCTGGTAGAGAAAGGAAGGACAGAGAGTGTGTCCTGTGTCTGTTTTTTCCTCAATTATCTTTAGTTCAAAACAATTCTTATGCCAAAGTAACATATTTTGGGGTGGTATACTCTGAACACCTCAAGTACCTCAATCTAGATTATTGGCTCAGAGAAGATATCACAGTTATGCAAAAGTCCATTGATGTTGGGAATATGTAAACTTTGCATGCATTAACAGGAGCAGCATTGTACCTTTAGTTCATTAATCAACTCTGTCCCTGTTAGCTTCAACTAGCATTTATGCTTGAGGAGCACAGATTTTCTGCAAGGCTGTGATTGCTTGAGTAAGTCATTTCATTCTTCAAAAACTCAGTGGAATTGAAAAGACTAGAGACTGGCTTTAGTGGTTGCCATCCTCCCATCCAGGATACTCTTAACATGTACTGGAATACTGCGATATCTTCTAAATATCAAACAAGAAAACAAAAAAAGTAAAAAACAAACAAACAAACAAACAAAACCGTTAGGAGTCTAGTTCAGCTCTGACATGTAAAGAACTGGGACGTCATACTTGGCCTATGACAAGAAACAGTTGAATCTACTGAAAATCAATGACTTTTCTTGGACTCATCGAGTGCATCCAGAGAGACACACCTGAGATCTGCTTACCTGGAAGAGAAGAAGCTGGTGCCATACACTGATAGGAACATTCTTGTGGTAATTGTAATGAATTGCTGTGGGCTGTGTATGAATTACTATGAGAGTGAGAAACTATTAGGAGCTGGATATTTAGGGGTAGGGGTTTCCCACATTTTAAAGGGCTTTATATTTAGGAAGCCCACCAGGTTCTCACAGTAAACATCTGAAAAGATGTTTTTTCATGGCTCTGGCAGGTGGAAGGGAAGAGTAATCATTGTGAAATAGCTCAGTCTTCTCCTTAACAAAGGCTGATACTCCAAAAGAAAGACTCTGCTAAGAGTTTATCATAGCAGAGGCATTTCTCCCACTGAAGCTCCCTTTAGCCTCCTGGTCTCACCGAAGAAAGGAAAACACACCAACAGCAATCAAGGTTTCAAGGAAATACACTGAGGATGCTGCAATCAGGGAAGGGAATAGGGAGAAGTAGGGGGATAAAAGCTAGATAATGAAGGTCATAGCCCCAGGATATAGACACTGAGATTTAAGTGGGGCATGGTGGTGGAAGTGCCTGTCATCTCAGCCTCTTGGGAGACCCAGAAATTCTATCACATCACTGCACTCCAGCCTGAGTGACAGTGAGACCCTATCTCTGATACAGGAGCTGAAAAGAAATTATTCAGGCAGATAGTGAAGGTAACAGAGTCCTCAGCTAGTTTTCCTTTTAATAAAAAAGCAGCCCCCAAATAATTTATTTTCTAACAAAAAGCAGCCTGAAAAATCAAGCTGCAAGCATAGATAAGCAAGTGGAAGCTTGCACAGGTGAATGCTGGTAGCTGTGCCAACGGAAAAAAGACACCTGGAAGTCAGGCATATTCAACATAGGGGTCCCTTTTCTTTGTTGCCACATGTGCAGTAAAAAAATGGGAAGCATGGCTCAGGCCAGGTAGAAAACTCCATTTACATAATAAAAGATCAGGGTGGGATGACCAGCCTCTTTGCATGCTATGTAAATGGCACATCTGGTCCAACCAATCCTCTGTGCCCTATGTAAATCAGACACTGCCTCCTCAAGCTCATCTGTAAAAGCAGCTACATCTTGTTGCAAGGCCGGAAACCCATTCTAGTCCCTTTCCTCTGCACGAGGAAGCTTTCTTCTCTCTTTTGTCTATTAAACTTCCGTTCTTTTTTTTTTGAGACGGAGCCCCGCTCAGTAGAGACAAGGTTTCACCATCTTGGCCCGCCTGGTCTTGAACTCCTGACCTCGTTATCCACCCACCTCAGCCTCCCAAAGTGCTGGGATTACAGGCGTGAGCTGTGGCGCCCAGCCTAACCTTCCATTCTTAGGCGCACTCTTTATGTTTCAGCATTCTCGATTTTCTTGGCATGAGACAATAAACCTCCAGTATTTCCCCAGACAACAACACAGCTTCATCTCAAAAAAAAAAAAAAAAAAAAAAGATTTAATTAGAGGGTTATAATAATGCAATCTCTCTCCTACATCTTAACACCTCAGGCTTCAACACAGTGACAGTGGATTACAACTGAAAAAGTTCTCCATTTGAAAAGAAGTGCATACTTAGGAAAGTGTAAAGTCAAGAGGGGAGACCAAAGAAAAAAATAAGATCAACAGCTGAATTTGAAGCCTCTGGCACCTGCAGCTACAGCAAATATTAAACACAACCCTACTCCTAGAGAGATTAAAGTAAATGTTCACACTGAAGACTTATTTATCTGAGTTCTCATTACATGATGCATGTGCAGATTTCTACAAAGTATTACAAGGCATGATAAAGGATGAAGAGAAACACAATCTGAAGAGACAAAGCTACCATCAGAACAACACTTAGATATGGCTCAAATGTTGGAATTATCTTTTTAAGATACGTATTTTTAACATTTTAAGGGCCTTAATGGAAATAGTAATGGGTAACGTCAGCAGAGGGATAGAAACTCTAAGAAACAAAAGAAAATGCTAGAAATAAAAAATCCTATATATGGATATGAGAAATGTCTTTGATGGGCTTATGAGTAGATTTGACACAGCCAAGGAAAAGTTTCAGTGATTTTAAAGATAGTACAATGGAAACTTCCCAAAGAGAAATATTGAAATACAAAGGAAAAATAGGGGCCCGGTGCAGTGGCTGATGCCTGTAATCCCAACACTTTGGGAGGCTGAGGTGGGCAGATCACTTGAGGTCAGGAGTTAAAGACCAGCCTGGCCAACATGGTGAAACCCTGTTTCTACTAAAAATACAAAAATTGGCTGGGCGCAGTGGCTCACGCCTGTAATCCCAGCACTTCGGGAGGCTGAAGCAGGCGGATCACCTGAGGTCAGGAGTTTGAGACCAGCCTGGCCAACATGGTGAAACCCCGTCTCTACTAAAAATACAAAACTTAGCAGGGCATGGTCGTAGATGCCTGTAATCCCAGCCACTCGGGAAGCTGAGGCAGGGAAAATCACTTGCACTGAACTGAGATCACGCCATTGGACTCCAGTCTGGGTGACAAGAGAGCGACTTTGTCTCAAAAAAAAAAAAGAAAAAATTAGATGAGTGTGGTGGCATTCACCTGTAATCCCAGCTACTTGGGAGGCTGAGGCAGGAGAATGACTTGCACCCATGAGGCGAAGGTTGCAGTGAGTCGAGATTGCATCACTGCACTCCAGCCTGGGCAACAGAATGAGACTCTGTCTTAAAAAATATATGTAAAGTAAAAATAAATAAATAAACCCAGAACATCTAAAACTAAGGAGTAATTTCAAAGGGTATAACATATGCAGAAATACTTAGAAGAGAGAACAGAACAGTAGAAATATTTTAAGCAAAAAACAAAAAGCCATAAAGTTTAGAATTCTGCATATATCGCCAAGTAAAGCATTTACCAAGATATTTCCCAAATTAACAGGTGACAGCATGGGCACCTGTACTGGTGTAGAAAAGCCTGTATTTCTGTGAGTGATGAGTTCATTGTAGCAGAAGATAAAAGAAAAGGAGCCTAGTAAGAGAATGGTAAGCAGAGGTGATTGTGAAGGCTCATGAATACCACTATATTATTTGGACCTCAATCGAAAATCTGTGATATAACTTTGCCTTAGAAAGACATAGTAATAATGGGTAAGATGAGGCTGGGAAGCTGTAAGTCCATTAGTCCTTACTGCAAAATTCTAGGAAAGGGCTAGTGAGAACGGTGGCTGTGACAAAAGCTAAAGACTATTACCAGAGATAGGACATGAAGTAAGTACTATATCCAAGTAAAAAAAAAGTAGTAAAAATAACAGATTAATAAAAAGTAAACAAGTAAGAGATTCAAGTTGGGAAATCCCACTGACCAGCACCAATATGAAACTATTGTCCAACAAAGGAGTTGACATTTCTTTTTCTTTTCTTTTCTTTTTTTTTTTTTATTATACTTTAAGTTCTAGGGTACATGTGCACAACATGCAGGTTTGTTACATATGTATACTTGTGCCATGTTGGTGTCATTGGGAGTTATACCTGATGTAAATGACGAGTTGATGGATGCTGACGAGTTGATGATGAAGGAGTTGACATTCCTAATTCAGAGTTTTCAGAACTGCAAGTAGCAATAAATAAGTCACTCAGAACTTTCTCTGGAAAGCCCCTACAATGTATAAATGCATAAGGAAGTGAATACTTAACCACACATATGATCTTGAAAATCATGGAGAAGACTGTCCATGTAGTTAGTAGTGGATAATGCCGATATGGCTGTTTCTAAAATTTCTGAGAGACCAACATTAAAGCTTCATATCCTACAAATGCAGATGCTATGGATCTGATTTTGGCCTCACTGACTCCAACACTCTAATTACCAGTTTTCTTTATGGATGAATTAGTTGAATAGCTGTGTGATTTATCCTGATTGATTGTCATCATGGCACATTTGCAGAGGGAATAGTCAGTGAAATGCATTTTTAGCAATAGCTATTCTGGCTTCCGTCAATATACATGTGGTGTCAAGGCTTGACATTTTATCTTGAATATTTTAAGGCACCCTTTCTCTTGAGTATAGTATCTAAGAGTTTACTTGAGCAAAAATTCTAATACTTGCATCACATGAATGATGTGAAGGCAAGATGATTACATGGCTAAATGGTCTTTCACTGCTTCTACTATAATGAGTTGTCAACAGTATTGGCAAAGAGTTTACAATTTGATGACCACATAGGGGTAGATCCAGCCCCCAGATGTGTTTGCTTACATCATGCAATAGTTTATGACTTTTAAAATAAATCAACAAAATATTGTTTTGGAAAACAAAAAGATTTTACATGAACTACCCCCCATCCCCATGTGCGTGCACACACATACGCACACACACACGCATACACACAGTTTATTTTCTTTAAAGATTAGAAAGCTTGGCAATACTGTTCCTGCAATTCTGTGTCAACAATGAACTAACCTCAGTCTCCATTACTTCTCAAATGCATGAATTTACATTTAACCTCATGGTTTCCTTTATTTAGATTACTTGCTTAGCCCATTATTATTAGTCAACTAAGGCTGCCATAACAAAATACCACAGACTGGTATTCTCTCATATTGCTGGAGGCTGGAAGTCCAATATCTAGGTGTCAGCAGGTTGGTTTCTCCTGAGGCCTCTCCTTGGTTTGCTGCCTTCAAGCTGTGTCCTTATATGTCTTTTCTCAGTGCATGTGCCTTCCTGGTGTCTATTCTTATAAGGACACCAGTCCTATTGAATTAGAGTCCCACTCTTATGACCTCATTTAATCTTCATTACCTCTTTAATAGTCCTATCTCCAAATAAAGTCACATTGCGGTTAAACTTTCTACATAATTCAGTCCATTACATCCCTGTAAACAATTCAGTCCATTACGTCCCTATAAACATTTAGGTTTGTGAATACTTACAAAGCATTTGTAATTTTTTATGTTGGGAGGAACCATTGAGCAGGACTCAACATAGGAGAGGCAGAAGGGGACTTGGATGTCATTAGCTTGACTTCCTAACTGATATAGTTCCTACGTCATTGCTGCTGTCCAATCAACTTTTGCTTCACCCTTTCTGAGATAGCTAGATGTTCTGGCTAATCACTGACAACCAAATCCTTTTCCATCAAATCACCTTGTTTGGATTGATCAGCTAGCATTTGTGGAGAGATTTTGCTTGAGTTATCATTCATTGCATCATGTAAAGTCTTGCTTATATAAATCCCTGGGAAGAGTTCCTTCCTGATAATGTTGATGGTAGTTGCCCTGCTGTTCTTTTGAGCAACTGGTCTCTTAAAAAAAATCTTTGGTACAATGTGTTTTGCATAAAAGTCCATATTTCCTATTTGGCTGGTCACTGTAAAGCAGAGATGTCTACTCTTTTGGTTTCCCTGGCCACACTGGATAAAGAATTGTCTTGGGCCACATATAAAATACACTAACACTAGCGATAGCTGATGAGCTTTAAAAAAAATCACCAAAAAATCTCATAATGTATTAGGAATGTTTACAAATTTATGTTGGGCCACATTCAAAGTCATGTGCCACAGGTTGGGCAAGCTTGACGTAAAGCTTACAAACAAACACGGGGGAGGCTATGTCACTTAGAAACCAAGAGGGGCCTGCAGGCTGGCACAATGCCTCACAATTGTATTCCCAGCACTTTGGGAGGCTGAGGCGGGAGGATTGCTTGAGCCCAGGAGTTTGAGATTAGCCTGGGCAACATGGTGAAATCTCCTCTCTACAAAAAATAAACAAGATTAGCAGCGTGTGGTGGCACGTGCCTGTGGTTCCAGCTACTTCGGATGCTGAGGCTGAGGCTGCAGTTAGCAGAGATCATGCCACTGCACTCTAGAGTCAACAACAGGATGAGACTCTGCCCCACCGTCCCCACACCCCAAAAAAGTGCCTGGAGTCAGAAAGTGTAAACTCAAAATCTTCCCCTGCACTCACTATGTGTTTAGTTTTTAGCAAGTTACTTATTTTCTTAGAACCCTGGTTTCCTCACCTGTAAATTGAAAAACACATTAACAGTAAATGCTCTTTGTCCAGTTCTTGGCAAATTTTATGTGCTCAGGAATCACCCGGGACCTTGTTAAAATGTAGATTCTGATTCAACAGATCTGGGATGGGGCCAGAGTTTCTGCATTTCTCACAAATCCCAGGTGATGCTGATGCTGTTGGTCTGTGGACTGCACTTTGAGTGGCAGGGTCTTTGAGGATTAAATGAGATATAGGTGGAAAGTAGCTAGAACCCTGCCTCACACATTGTAAAAATCCAAAATACCCTTCCTCCAAGGGTTAGTGTTATTAAGACAAAGCTTGTAGGTCAGCATAATTGCCTTTGTAGGAGGATTCATTGTATCCTGATTATGGTATTCCTTTGTGCATATCCTTGCACCCCACTTCGATTTCATGCAGTTGCATTATACTTTATGTATTTTTAAAAACCACCTGAAATCCTTTTTCATAAAAAAATTATATAAATTAAATACTTTGATAAATGGACAATGAGAATATACTTTTAAAAATGAATTTAAAATATGTGATTCCAAAAACGAAATCAGAGTACCCATTGTAATCACCACCACTCCCTAATCAGTAAGACACTTCCAGAGACTGCACCCTGGTGTACCTTATCATGCCTGCTTTTTCATGATCCCTGAACTTACACACCATAATACAGTTTTCCCTAACCTCTTTCAGGTCCTTCAAAAGTATTATATATGCAAGTATCCTGGTCTTTGTTTTTGCTATTTCGTCTGACATTCTTTATCCTTCCCTCTGCTTCAGATCTCAGCTTAGATGCCACTTCCTTCAGGAACTTGCCTGATCGCCCTCTTAGATCTGAGTTTCCTGCCCCTTCAGGGGCTCTCACAGGACCTTTGTGTACTCTTAACTTCCTGCATTTCAAAATGTATCATAACTGCTTATTTACTAATTGATCCCTGTCACCTTCCATGCCCCTAATCTTTAAACTTCAGGAAGTCAGTAGCACTATGCTTATGTCCTGTTATATTCTTAATACTTAGAAGAGTGCCTAATTGTTATTATAGTAGGCACCATAATGAAGACTCAAGAAATACATGCTCCATTAATGATGAATGGATGAGTGGATAGATAGATGGATGGATGGATGAACAGATATAAAAGCAGATCATTCCATTGTTTGAGGATTTTCGTAAAACATTTATTAGCAACAACTTGGATTAATTTTATTCAGCCTGAAATCCCCGAACATAACAATCATCTCAAAATCCATACACTTACTGGCAGTACCAGTCAACTTATCTCCTTTACCCAGCTGTAAAGATGTTTAGGAATAATGGATTCCTTTCTGGATTTTAGCATGTGGCAAACATCTCTCCCTGAGACCTGCTATGAAGGGGTTTCAGGCTGAATTTCATTTAACTTTCTCTGTGTCTAAGATAGTGTCTTCATCAGAGCTAGCAATCTAACATATGTAACAACTGTGCACAGAAAGAAGCAGGCAAATACTGAGGAGTAGATTTTCATGAACTCACCATCACTATAAGAAAAAAAAAAAACCTTCAAATTGTATTCGGGATTGATCATACCTCAATCTTATCATTTTCATCATTCAAAAGAGAGATAGCTCATGATCGTTACTAAGATAAAAATAATGAAATTGTTTTCAGCTTCTATAGCATGATTGTATAATTCTCTGCTCAATTTAAAATAAATTCTTCCATTGCGGATAGGACAAACTGAGTGGTTATCAGAAATGATGTTATATTTTCAGAGAAGAATGATAGCCCCGAGCTTAATCAACCCTCTGAAAATATAATGTACATTCATAGAAATATTTTAAAAATATATCCTGAGGTTTTTATCTTGGTTGGAAATATAGCATACTCAATTATATAGGACAGAAACCATTCAGCATGTGCCTTGAGGGCCATTAAGTTCCCAGGACTTGAGGTAATGAAGATAAACAGTTTAACCTTTGCTAGACTTGGGACCCTAGTTACCACAACGTCTCATTAGGAAGAGGCACACCAGGAAAAGCACAGAAAAATGCATTACCAAGCACCATGCCTCTAAGTGGTGCCCCAGATCCACTACTTTTATAGTCTAATTTTGTTTTCTCACCTTATTCTAGCTATTTTCTATACCCAGACCACAGGGCTTTTGTGAAAGAGTTTTGTCACTAAATTCTCAGCTTACATTTTGAGAGTTAAAAATCACCTACCTGTTGACCCAATAGCTTGCAATGTATTTTATAAATTGAAATCTTTTAGGGACAAACGTTGAGATGCTCCCTAGCATTTAGAAAAGTTTCTGACATTTGATTTGCAATTACTGAGAACTCATTTAGCAATTATTGAGGAATGGGGTGGGAGTAATATTTGTGATTAGCAAAATCTATGACGAAACAAAGTCGCAATCTTATCTTGGTTATTAGAACCTGATAACAATATCTTAGTTTCTTATGTAACAACATAAAGTAGTGGAACTAATAATGACTTATTCTGCTTCTCTTGAATGGATCTCAGAAGGAAATAAGCCAATGGCAAATCTTGCTTCTGATCCCCACTATTGAGGAGATAGATGGTCCATTGAAGAGCAGGCTCTTGTTTCTCTTGATAGGAGTAAGAGGAACACTATAAGGCACAGCTATAGATGGAGGAAAACATGCATGCTATTTGGAAAAGCCACTTCAGCTCTTGAGAGCTTGTAAAGACTCAAACAAAGTCAAGTCACAGTGTCATATGTTTCAAGATGGACTTGACCTTTCACCCTTCCTAAGAGAGAGGATTATCTGGCCTAGGAATACAAGTGGATAACAACTTCACAGAGATGAATCATTATGTCACTTCCTTATTTCCCAATGGATGTAGTAAATAAGGCACTTTTTAAAAATAAAAGACCTAGGGTTGAGTGTCTTATTCTATCAAGTCACATGAGGAGAGGGGTGAAGATTGGAATAAGTTACATTTTAGTGATTCTAAATCCATTGGTTTAGTCATGGAACTTGAAGAATCTTTTACTGAGCTATCTTGTAACATCAAAGATAGCTCAAGAAGTTGAGCTTGTGAGGACCAAACAATAACAGATACAATATAATCTGGATATATTTAAAATCTCCAACAGATAGTTCCTAAGAAAGCTGAAAACTAAGGAGCACCATCAAGGCAATAATAAAACGAGGTTGTTGGGTTGTTTTTAACATATTAAAATAAAACAGAATTCCCTCTTTCCCTTTTATAGAGAGCCATGTTATGACTTTGGTGGGCACAGGTACTTTTATCCTCCTGGTCCCCTTCCTCCAAAAAAGATTTAAAATTATAGTTTATGAATACATTGTCATAAAGGTGAATATATTAATATTATGTATTATTTTCTTTGACCTAAAAGTTCATTTATTTTCTCTGATAAAAATAAAACACTTTCTTAGGCCCTTAGCAGTATCGTGGGCCTTAAGTACTGTGCCTCATGTATCTGCTAGAAAAGTCAGCCTGCTATTATCTAGTTGTATCTAGAAACTGTGCATCTTCTTTCAATTCTCAATACAGATTCTCATGCCTAGGAGTCTTAGGGAACTAACACACTAGAAACTGAGATATACCCAGCAAAACATTAAATATAACTTCAAATGCTTTTTTTCCCCTCAAATTCATTACATCAAGTTTATTTGATTAGCAAATATGCCTGCTACTCAAAGTACATTTGTTGGTTCCTTTTGAACAATGCTAGCTTTCATCAAGTGTCCTCTGAAGGAAGCTCCAACTCTTGAAGATCCAGATCTTCCACATTCTTACTATCTACTGTATGCCCATAATTCATCTCTGCATCACAGCCCTCCTTCATGAAATCAGTGGGTTAGATAAACAAAACCGCAAGAACGTAAGCTCCAAAAGGCAGAGATGTTTTTTTCTTTGTTTGGTCTGTTTTGTTCATTTTTTTCACTGATGAATCTCAAATACCCAGAACTTTGCCTGACACATAGTGAATGCTCAATATGTACCGAGTGAACAAACTTCCATTGATTTTATTTCCTTAAAACTCTTTCTACAGCCTGTTTTCCATCTCTATTAGTTTTTGTCACCATTGTCTCTTTCCTTCATTGATCCATCTGCCTCTTCTCCGATCTTGCTAGTATTTCTCCTATGTGCTTTTCTGAGTGCTATTCATAATGCTCAGTTTTGATGATGTAGTCATCGCCATCTTATTTTAAAGTCTTTCGATGGTTCCTCATCTTCTTTAGAAACAAACAAAATCCAAACTATTTAAGTATATAGTATAAAAATCTCTTCATGTACCAACACCAGACTATATCTACTCTTGTCCCAAGTAGGCTACTGAATTATTTGATAGAATTGAGAATCTACTCATCTCTTTAGCTTCCAGTTCTCTGCACATGTCATTCTTCTGCACGGATAATCCTTTCTCAAACCTTTCATAAATTCACTTCCCTTGACCCCACACCTAACCTGACTAATTCCTACCTTCTCTTCCCTTTAGGAATCCTAGGCATTCTCCCATGTTCTCATATATCACCTGCAACTTCCTTTCATGATAGCACTCATTTGACTTTATTGTGACTAGGTGTTTAGGTATCTGTCTCCCCCACTACATTGTAAGTTTCTCCAGGAAACAGTTCCACTGTGCAATATTTTATCCCCAGAACCTGGCACAGTATCTAGAACTTGTAAGAAATGTAATAAATGAGAATGGATGACTGAATTAATTAATGAGGCTTTGTTACCTTTAAAGGAAAATTGATGTATTTCAGGATTTAACAGATTAAAGTTATGTGTACCACTTCATGTATTTGTTTATTTACAATCCTTTCAAAGTAATTGGAAATATTTCTATTCTTTATTTTTTATTTATTTATTTTTGGGGGACAGAGTCTCACTCTGCCACCCAGGCTGGAGTGCAGTGGTGTCATCTTGGCTCACTGCAACTTTGTCTCCTGGGTTTGAGCACTTCTCCTGCCTCAGCCTCCCAAGTAGCTGGGACTACAGGCACGTGCCACCATGCCCAGCTAATTTATGTATTTTTAGTAGAGACGAGGTTTCATCATGTCGGCCAGGCTGGTCTCTAACTCCTGACCTCACGTGATCCACCGCCTTGTCTTCCCAAAGTGCTGGGATTGCAGGCGTGAGCCACCTTGCCTGACCTCTCCATTCTTAATAGGATGATTTGAGTTAAGATTGTTGAATTCAAATATTATTTTTAGAAGTCTATGTACATTCAATATTGGGTGCATTTCAGAAAATAAATATTTTTATGTACTACTCATAGGAATTAAGGTTGATAGGTCCTGTTTGGGAAGATATTTGGCATATCTTGTAAAACTAAAATTCACAGATCCTGTAACCCATTTACTATAGTATAGGTATATACGCTAGTAAAACACGTAAGGAGACACACATAAGTGTGCTCATTTGGGTAACAGTAGAAATTAGAAATGGCATGAATGAACGTGAATAGGGAAATGACCAAACAAAATTAGGTATAATCACACAGTGGAATGATCCATAAAACAGTTAACATTTGTAAGCAGATAGATCTAAAAATATGCTGATAATCATAAAACAGCAAATTGCAAGATGATAATTACCCTATGCAACCATTTCTGTAAAAAGAAACCTCACCAATAAAAACAACATGTATTGTTTATACAAATGCATGTATATTTGAAAAACATGAAAATTATGATGAAATTATATTAAATTAGCCCTTGACAGTCGTTGCCTCTGGGCAGGAGTGTAAGTGATGAGACTTAGGGAGTAGTCAAAGAGATCTTAATTTTATTCACAGCATTTTAATTTCTTCATTTTTTTAAATGTTAGTGATGAAATGTGGGCATTAGTTGTACAGATTATACAGTTATCTATGTATTTGATAGTTCCTGCAAAAAGAGAAGGTGATGGACACCCAACCATGCTCTAAGTTTTGGAGTTGAAGCCATCAGTGGGGAGTGGGGTTTGAGGGATGGTGTTGAGGAAAGTGATATGCCACAAGAGAGTGCAAAAGTACAGCATCAAATCCTACCTGTAGGAGTGAAAGATGTCAAGGCAGAGAGATTTACATGCCCTACAAGTTACCTTTGGAGGATGCCATGACACTCTTGAGGGAGTTGAGAGAGGCTCATGAGTACTGCAAAACTAATGGTCTAGGACAAAGAAAGAAAGTGATTGCTGTGAAAAGAACGGAACCAAATTGGCAAAATGATGTTTGCTGTTGCTGAAGCTAGAGAGTGAAAGGCAAACACGCTGCATCCTAGGCCTGCTTCCTACAGATAAGATTTCTCTGAATGTTAAGAATCAGTGCACTGAATATTCAAATGTCAGTCAGTAGTCTTAAACTATAAAACAAAAAGCATCCATAAACACATGACCCACAGGATGGCTTTATGCTACCATTACTGACAGTTTTCTTAAAAGGAGATTAAAAGACACTGTACTCAGTTTTCCTATAGACAAATGAAAGTGACAAGGATGAGAAACATGCAGTGTGTAATGTAGATAAAGGGAAAGAAGATTTTCCAACAAATACATATTCTGCTGACAGAATGAAAAGAAAAGCAAAAGAGAAAGAAGTACGGTTATGAATATTGAGGATCATATTAATTAAAAAAGACTTTGGGAATGAGTGTTGTGCTTTTATCAAAGAGAGTATAGTATAGTTTTAAAGAGAAAGACCAGTGATCCAGAGTGCTGAATGGCTGGGCGATTTTTAAACTGGAGCCTTCTAAGTCTGTTAATTTATTTCCTGGCTATGATAAAATCCAGAAAAGTATCAATCGCTATAATAACCCAGTTGTATTTATACAGAAGGTCAAATATTACAAGCCTGCTGTTCAAGAAAATAAACATGTAGATAAGGCATAGTTATTAAAAGCAACAAAATTGGGTGTAATTCTAGCACTGCCTCTGGTTGGCCCTTTCAGTTTGGGTGAACTGCCCAGTGAATCTTTTTCTCAGCCTCCAGTCCTGGAAATAAGAAAATCGAAACAAATGCACCATTTCTATCTACTATTTTGGATATTTATTAAATCTTTCTGATATGCTATGGAAATAAGAAGAAAAGGGTGTTTTGTGGAAGAAAATACATTATTTTAGTGAATAATAGCAGATACATGTTATTGTATTTTACTTTTTTTGTGTTTTGAAACAAAGTCTTGGTCTGTCATCCAGACTGGAGTGCAGTGGCACGATCATAGCTCACTGCAGCCTCAAACTTTAGGGTTCAAGTGACCCTGCTGCCTCAATCTCCCAAATAGCTGGAACTACAGACACCTACCACCATGCCTGGCTAATTATTATTATTAATAATTATTATTTTGTAGAGGTGGAGTTTTTTGCCCAAGCTGGTCTCAAACTCCTACCCTCAAGCAATCCTCCCACTTCAGCTTCCCAAAGTGGTTATTGCATTTTATAAATTGGCTTAAGTAATATATGCTTTCCAAATCATGTATGCAGAAGGACTCATAGGTATTAGAAAATTACTGGATTGCAAAATTGAATATGGAAATCTACTGTATGGCATTTTACTTTTCTTTCTTTGATATACTAGAAGAATAGCTACAAATATTTCCTCTTAATTTCCAAAATAATTTGAAGATTGGGCTCTCCTTGCCCACAAATAAACAAAAAGTAATTTTGGAATTACTGATGATTTTGGTGTGCCACTTAGAGAGATATTAAGGTTTATTTTGAAAGAACAAAGGAAGGAAAGAGCTTGAATTGCACACCTATCTCCTATTCACATTCCATTGGCCCAAAGTTGGTCACATGGACACGTCTAACTGCAAGAGAGGCTGGAAAATGTAGTCTTTAATGGCGAGCAATGTATGCAAGTAAAACTGGAAACATTTTGTTACTAAAAGAAACAAAAGCGGATACTACATGGTAAGGCAGTTCCTAAAGAAGGGAGCAAGTCTAGCACCCTGAAAGAGCTGAGTAGGAAATTTGACAGAGCAACAAAAGGATATGTTTCAAGTGTGTAACTGTCATGGGAGTGCTAAGTCATACTGAGGAACACACAGTTTTCACTGCACAAGCACCTCCTATCCCTTGTTTCCAGGGTATAGGTTGTTAAAAGAAAAACTTTAGCCAAATTAATTTTAAAAGAGTTTAATTGAGGAAAGAGTGAATCAGGCAGTCTCCCTGAGCCAGAATGGGCTCAGAGACTCCAGTGCAGCCACCTGGTAGAAGAAGATTTATGGACAGAAATAAAAAGAAAGTGACATACAGAAAATGGAAGTGAGGTATAGAAGCAGCCAGATTGCTGATGCCCAGTGTTTGCCTTATTTGAACATGGTTTGAACAGTTGGCCACCTTTGATTGGCCGATCAAAGTTTTCTCAGGGATTGGCACAAGAGTAGGCTACGGTCTGTTTACAGCTCCTTTTAGATTATAGTACATGATGTATGGAAAAACCTTTAGGCTGAACTTAAAATATGTAAGGAGGCAGCTTTTGGCTAAACTTGATTTAACACTGTCGATTTTACACAAAGGGTCTGGCGAAAACTTCGCTTCATCAGCATTCAGGAATCTTCTCACTGGCAAGAGAAATGTCATTCTATACCACAAGTCTATTCTTAGGTTCTGATAAACTCTGTATGGTTAGACACTGGAAAACACTCTGGATCACTGGTCTTTCTCTTTAAAACTATACTATACTCTCTTTGATAAAAGCCCTGGACAGCTAGGGTAGTGGTCCGCTTGAATAAGCAAAAGACTCCACCATAAATTGGAATAAAAATTAATAGTACATTTGCTACTAATATTTATATAGACATGTCTTAATACGAAAAAAGCAATGTACACATATATAACTGTAATACAATATAAAGCCTATATAGGGCAGATCAAATATTATCATAAATAGAGCAGGATCATATTTTGAAACCTCACCATTAAGTAGAAGATTTTGTTAGTAGATGCCAAGGTGATAGATATTAAGTATAGGTAAGAAAACTAATTTTCTTTTAAATGTTTTATTTATTAATTACTTTCATAAAAATTGTACAATCCCAAGTGTAGATTTTCTCATTTCGGCATAAGAAGAAGGGCTGCTGTGGATGTGCATGTTGAATGAGAAATGTGTTTCTTTAGCTCAAACTTTCTGTTCCATTATTGGGAACGAGAAATAATTTCTCCTGACAGAATATACCTGAGATAAAATGGAATTGTTATGAGGAAAATTTTTCCATAGCTGTATATATACCTAAAACATATTTATCAGTAAAGAGACTGCTTTAAAAATGTTATACACAGTATTTTCATTTTCACTAATTGCTTTAGTGTGGCAGTAATTCACTAGGAAGGATCTGAGATGTTCTCTCTCCCAAGACTCTTTTAATTTTATGGAAAGCCACAAACAATGTTTTAAGAAAGTTAAATTTTTTAATCTAGGAGAGAAAAAAAAGTTTTTTCATGTCCATTTTACCACTTGACAATATTTTGACTGCCTAGAAGCTTTGAATATCCTGTGTATGTTGGCTAATTTTCCAGCTTATGAGTCTGATCCTTCCCAAGGTAGAAGCCAGAAATTAAGTTCTCAATCTCTCTTAAAGTTGGGATAGAGGCTTGTGACTTACATGCTACAGATTAAGTATATACATGCCAGTTTTGACTATAAAACTACAAATTGAAGAATTAGATATCATGCCTGATCCACTTCTGTTCTGGTGGTTGCACACCTATCCGGTTTCTGAAGACGTCACCAGCAAAAATTTTAGTGTTATTAGCCAACATCCAGTGTGGCGTCTGTTGCCAAGTGTTACTGAAGCAGTTATGAAGTGTGATTTTGATTTTCTTCTTTGATTCATAGCCTGGTTTTCTGTGTGGTCTTCAAGATTGCTTGAGAGAGAAGAATGGGAATTTCATTGAGTATATAATTATTTATTTTATATATCTTACTTTTTTTACTGTATTCAGAGTAAACATATTCCCATTCACTAAATCACTTATGAATATATAATTTTAAATAACTGCACAGTATTTCCCATTTTACCCTTCAAATCTGTGTTTCATCTTTTTCACATTGCTTTCTTTCTGGGGCTAATCTGTGTATATGAAATAAAACAGCTCCTTAGATCTCTGGTTTCAGGTGGATTTGGACAATGGGGAACTAGGGTAAAATAGCAGAGAAAGGAGGAAGCCTGAAGTCAGGCATTTGTATTCCCCTTGTTCCTTCTTACTGGATTAACTCTGATTGGCTGCTGCTCTCAAAGAAATTCACTTTTCATCCAGATTTTGTTAATTACTACTTACTCACTCCAGCCTAGACATTACATTCCTTATGATTTATTTTCACACACTTAGATCCTCTTCAAATAGCTTTAATTTGTGACAATTATACGTTTTCTTTAAGGGATCTGACTAGAGCAATATTCCATTGTAGGAATATATCATAATTTATGTCACTATTTTCCTAGTGTTTTACATTTAGGATTCTCTTGATTATTTTAAGTCTAAACATTGCTGTAATTAGATACTAATATATAATTCTGATGGTTGTCTCTGGTTATTTCTTAATTATATTTTCTAATTACTGCTATGCAGAGACTGACTTTTTTTTTTTTAGTATGGATCTCTTACATTCACCTACATTGCTAAGATCTAATTAGCTGTAATAGCTTAGCTCTAGAGTTTCTTGAATTTTTATGGAGACAATCCTATCAGCTGTAATTAAAATTGTGCATCTTTCTTTCTAATATGTCTACTTTCCATTTCTGTTTCATATCTTATTGCATTGTCTGGAACATTTAGTAACATGTTGATTATACTATTTTATTTTAAGTTAAATTGTACATCTTTATGGGGCACATGCGCTATTTTGATAAACACATACAATGCATAATGATCAAATCAGGGTATTTAGGATATCTATCACCTCAAACATTCACCATTTCTTTGTGTTGGGTACATTTCAAATCTTCTAGTGATTTTGAAATATACAACATATTATTGTTAATTATAGTCACCTTGCTTATTCCTTAGATCTAACTGTATTTTGTATCAATTAACCAATCTCTCTATACCTCCCCTACTCCAAGCTGTTTTAATGGGCATATTTTCGTCCTGATTTCAAAGAGAATGCTTCTTAATTTTACCACTAAACATAAGCCATTGCTTTAGGATACATTTCTAGATGTTGAATTATTCAAACAGTATAAATATTTTAAAGCTTTTTGGAATATATTATGAAATTTCTCTCCAGAAAATTACAACATTTTATACCATCATCAATAGTTCCTGACAGTGCCTTGACCCACATAACCTTGCCAACATTAGCTGTGAATTCGATATGCTTTGTTATTTGTAACTAGATTACCTTTCTCTGCTTCATGGTCACACTTAAACCCAAATTTACCACAAGAACAACAATAACAAAAAGTAGGAATAAGATTCTGCTGAGAATTGATCAAGAATATTACCCTTGTCGGTAGCTGACAACATATTCCATTTGTTTTATTTGTTTATTTATTTATTTATCTTTGAGACAGAGTCTCTCTGTTGCCCAGGCTGGAGTGCAGTGGTGCTGTCATAGCTCACTGCAGCCTCATGTCCCAGGCTTAAGCGATCCTCCTGCCTTAGCCTCCCAAAGTGATGAGATTACAGGTGTAAGGGACTGCACCTGGCCTCTATTTACTTTAAAATAAAGACAAATATTTTTATTTTCTAAATTTATGAAACCACATTTTCTATGTTAAAATATTTCTAAAGCATTTTAATCATTGGGAACATTTTTTTCTTTCAATAAAGACCCTTAAAATTTAGAAATCACCCCTAAGCTTGGGGGTATTGTTTTTCTCTAACATAAACACTAGATACTTTAAAAAAATAAAATTAGAAAACCAATTTCACTTTACCTGCTACACACAGTTTTCTAAAGTGAGATGTTTGTCCCCTAGCTGCATAAATGTAAGTCATAAAAAATGCTAAATGTTGACAGTTTTACTCCACCTGAAATTTACATTAGGTAGTCACTGGGCTATAGAAGGTACAATGTCTATGAGAGAACTCATCAAAAACATAGACATAAAACATATACCTGTCTTTTGTCTCAGAATGCTGCATGACTTTTATCTCATCCCATAAATAATGGAGGCATCAGCACATTTATCTGCACACAATAACAAATTCCATCCTCTTGGTAATTGTAAAAACACTGAAGCCTGTTATTGACCTTGTGTAAAATATAGGCATGGGAGAGAAACACAAAGAAACTTTTTGTCTGTCTATATCCACATCTAAAACCCCATCACACACTTTGAAAACCATTAAACTAAAAGTCAACGATGTGAAAAGGAGGAGGAAAAAATATATTATTGAATAAAGCAAAACAGACAAGTTAAATCAAAAGATGCATCCATCCATACCATGTCACTCAATGTTCCTATTTTCTTTGCTGAAGTTTTTGAGATATTTGCATTAAAGGCAGGTTGAAATCTTCAGATCTCAGAGCTCTGACTCATATTGTTAGTTCTCACTTTTTTTTTTACTTCTCACATTCTTTTACTGTGCTTACTTATTTTGCAAATAAATAGTCTGTGGATATGTTTTTAAGGTACCTTTACTATATTGTTAGAGTACACATTTTCTGACTGAATTACAGTGAAAATGGTTAGCAGCTATTTATTGATCACCATTTGCAAATATTTATATCCACATCCTAATCTCTGCCAGTTTCCCTGGGCTGGGCTCAAGAACTACAATGCTCCGCATTGTCCTGTGCATTATAGCTAGATGGCATGATAAATGATAAGTCATGAGGTCCTCTAATGAGCAACACACAATAATTACCATAATAGTTCAGAGAAGGGAGAGACAAATGCAAGACATAGCAGTGACAAGAAGTCCCTTAAAAGAGGTAGGTTTTAATTGAATCTTCAAAGCTGAGGTTGAATTGATGGAAAAGACAACAAAAATACTTCACAAAGGCCAAGAAAGATATGCATTATTGTTTTAGTCCATTTTCACACTGCTATAGAGAAATACTCAAGACTGGATAATTTATAAAGGAAGGAGGTTTAATTGACTCACAGTTCCACATGGCTGAGGAGGCCTCAGGAAACCCACAATCATGGTGGAATGCAAAGGGGAAGCAAGCACCTTCTTCACAATGCAGCAGGAGATGGAGAAATGAAGGAGGAAGTTCCAAACACTTATAAAACCATCAGATCTCGTCAGAACTCACTCACTCTCATGAGAACAACATAGGGGAAACTGCTCCCATGATCCAATCATCTCCCTCCCTCAACACATAGTGATTACAGGTCTCTCCTTCCCTTGACATGTGGACATTACAATTTGAGATGAGCTTTGGTTGGGAACACAGAGCAAAATCATGTCATTCTGCCCCTGACCCCTCCCAAATCTCCTGTTTTTTTCACATTTTAAAACCAACCATGCCTTCCCAACAGTCCCCCAAAGTTTTAACTCATTACAACATTAATTCAAAAGTCCAATTCCAAAGTCTCACCGGAGACAAGGCAGGTCCCTTTCACTTATGAGCCAGTAAAATAAAAAACAAGTTAGTTCCTCCCAAGATACAATGAGGGCACAGGCATTGGATAAATATACTTGTCTCAATGGGAGAAATTGGGCAAAACAAATGGGCTACAGGCCCCATGCAAGTCTGATTTTGACTCCATGTCTCACATTTGGAGTATGCTGATGCAAGGGGTAGGCTCCCTTGGCTTTGGGCAGCTCCTTCACAGGCTGCCATTGAGTGTCTGTGGATTTTCCATGTGCACAGTGCAAGGTGTCAGTGGATCTACCATTCTGGGATCTGGAGGATGGTGGTTCACTACTCACAGCTCCACTAGAACTCCAGTGGGGACTCTGTGTAGGGGCTCCCACTCCACATTTACCTCCCACACTGTCCTAGCAGAGGTTCTCCATGAGGGCTCTGCCTCTGTGGGAGACATCTACCTGTAAGTTCAGACATTTCCATACATCCTCTGAAATCTAGGCAGTGGTTCTGAAACCTCAATTCTTCCCTTCTGACATTATGTGGAAGCTGCCAAGGCTTCCACATGATGGAAACAATGACCCAAGCTGCACCTTGGACCATTTTAGCCACACCTGGATGCAGTGCAACAAGTTCCAAGACTGCACAAAGCAGCAAGGCCCTGGGCCCAACCCAGGAAACCATTTTTCCCTCCCAGGCCTCCAAGATCTCTGACATGTCCGGGAGATATTTTTCCCATTGTTTTGTTGAGTAATATTAGACTCTTCATTACTTATGCAAATTTCTGCAGCTGGCTTGAATTTCTCCCCCAAAAATGGGTTTTTCTTTTCTATCACATCATCAGGCTGCAAATTTTCCAAACTTTCATGCTCTGCTTCCCTTTTAAACATAAGTTCCAATTTCAGATTATCTCTCTCAAGTTCAAAGTTCCAAAGATCTCTAAGACAGGAGCAAAATGCTGTCAGTCTCTTTGCTAAAGTGTAGCAAGAGTAACCTTGGCTCTAGTTCCCAAAAAGTTCCTCATCTTCATCTGAGACCACCTCAGCCTGGACTTCATTTTCCACATCATTATCAGCATTTGGGTCAAAACCATTCAACAAGTCTCTAGGAAGTTCAAAAGTTTCCTACATTGTCCTCTCTTTTGGGCCCTCCAAATCATTCCAATCCTTGCCTGTTACCCAGTTCCAAAATTACTTCCGCATTTTCAGGTTATCTTTTGTATCAGTACCCAGCTCCTTGTACCAATTTACTGTATTAGTCCATTCTCAAGCTGTTATAAAGAAATACCTGAGACTGTGTAATTTATAAAGCAAAGCATTTTAATTGACTCACAGTTCAGCATGACTTGGCGGGTGGCCTCAGGAAAGTGACAATCATGGGGGAAAGCAAAAGGGAAACAAACACCTTCTTCACAAGGCAGCAGGAGAGAGAGAAATGAAGGAGGAAATTCCAAACACTTATAAAACCATCAGATCTCATGAGAACTCACTATCACAAGAACAGCATGAGGAAAACTTCCTCCCTGATCCAATTACCTCCCTCCTTTGATGTATTTAGATTACAGATGCAATTTGAGATGAGATTCGGGTGAGGACACAGTGCCAAACCATATCAAGTATCATTAGGGAGATGTTTATGAATCTAATACATATTCAAAAGACAAGATAACAGATTTACTTGGAGGAAAAAGGGATGTGAGTTTGGATAGGGAGCATAGTAAACAATTATTAAAAGTCTTCAAATATAGGCTGAATAGTTTCAACTTGATTTGAAAGATGAAGGTCACCAAGTATTTGGAATAAGAGCCTCAACTTGCCTTCCATAGCAGATACCACAATTTGATCAAAGTTCTCCAGCCAGGTAGAACCTAAGACTCCTTAATTGTTGATATAAACTATCAAAATTGACTCATAATATTAATCCCTTTTGCCATGCTGGGTATAGGTAACTCATTTTGAGCCATAAAGGAAGAGAAGAATGCAGTTTTAAAGAATGACCCAGGGTGGGCAGGGCGCAGTGGCTCAAGCCTGTAATCCCAGCACTTTGGGAGGCCGAGACGGGCGGATCACGAGGTCAGGAGATCGAGACCATCCTGGCTAACACAGTGAAACCCCGTCTCTACTAAAAATACAAAAAACTAGCCGGGCGAGGTGGCGGGTGCCTGTAGTCCCAGCTACTCGGGAGGCTGAGGCAGGAGAATGGCATGAACCCGGGAGGCGGAGCTTGCAGTGAGCTGAGATCCGGCCACTGCACTCCAGCCCGGCAACAGAGCGAGACTCCGCCTCAAAAAAAAAAAAAAAAAAAAAAAAAAAAGAATGACCCAGGGTGAAGGCCAGTTAATTAAAATGTTTATGAAATAATCCAGACAATGAATCCTGAAAACCTTTAAATTGAAAGGGCAGGATCTAATGGAAGACAAGCTGAAAGATGAAGCAGAGACGGAGGATTCACTTACACCAGGTTAAAGAAAAACTCTTTCATTTAGCTAAAATAAATAATTCAGCTTCAAGTTATTCAACAAACATTTATTAGCAATCTAATGTATGATAGTATAGGGCTAAAGCACTTACAAATTTTATCTGAATTGATTCTTTTAAAATTAGTATTAATTTTCTGTTTCTTTGAGATCATCATGTCTTTTGCGTGAACATGGATGGAGCTGGAGGCTATCTGACTTAGCAAACTAATTCAGGAACAGAAAAACAAATACCACATGTTCTCACTTATAAGTGAGAGATGAATGATGAGAATTTATGAACATAAAGAAGGAAATAATAGACACTGGTGTCTACTTGAGGCAGGAGGGTGAGAAGAGGGAGAGGAACAAAAAAAATAACTATTGCGTACTGGGTTTAATACCCGGGTAATGAAATAATATGTACAACAAATCCTTGTGACACTTGTTTATCTATGTAACAAAACTTCGCATGTACCCCCAAACCTAAAATAATTTTTGTAAATGAGGAATGGCCCAGAGAAATTAAGAAACTTGTTCAAAATCCTATATCCTTTCAGCTCTATCACACTTCTGAGATGAGATGAAACATGAAAAAAAATTACAGCCTAGTTGACTTTACATTTAAAAATATTTACTAGAAATTATAGCCTAATTAGAAGCTCAGCACTACAGCAAGTTTAGCATGAAATGAATATTTTATTACTCTTTTTATTTTGAGAGTTAAAATTGTTCTTAGACTCTAAGTAGAAAAAAAAATCTGGTAAACTTGATAGCAATAAACTTGCTTACATCAAACTTTATTCTTAAGACTAATACAGGCCGGGCGCGGTGGCTCAAGCCTGTAATCCCAGCACTTTGGGAGGCCAAGACGGGCGGATCACGAGGTCAGGAGATCAAGACCATCCTGGCTAACACGGTGAAACCCCGTCTCTACTAAAAAATACAAAAACAAAAACTAGCCGGGCGAGGTGGCGGGCGCCTGTAGTCCCAGCTACTCGGGAGGCTGAGGCAGGAGAATGGCGTAAATCTGGGAGGCGGAGCTAGCAGTGAGCTGAGATCCGGCCACTGCACTCCAGCCTGGGCGACAGAGCGAGACTCCGTCTCAAAAAAAAAAATAAATAAATAAAGAAGACTAATACAGGATTGAAAAAATAATAACTTTATTTAATACATAGGAGTGGAATATAATCAAAGGGAATGATGCAAATTATATGTTGAGTCCTTTTTAGTTCATATGCTGACACTTGGATCATTCAGAAAATAAATTGAGAATTTTTAGTTGGGTATTTTTGTTATTTTAAGTAATTGAGTTAATATTATATATTTTATCAAACAATTGTCAATTCTTCAATTCACAGTGCTTCAAAATGTGCTCCATAAATATTAATTGACAAGACAAGACATTGGGCCATAGATAACATTTATTGTTCTAGCAAAGATAATTAGCCAAGCAGCCAAATGCCATTTCTTTTATCAAAATTCTACAATGTCTCATTATTTACTCAAAATAATTGCCCAAATCCTTACTAGAAAGAAACTCCAAGGTCTGACTCCATGCCCACCTTCCCTGACCTTGTCTCCATCTTCTCTCTCCCTCTGTCTCTTCAGTCTAGTCGCACTGGCCTGCGTGTGGTACTCAAAAGCCCACATCAGCTTGTTCCGTATGGTTTTCGTTTTCTATTACCTCTTCCTGAAAGTTCTTCCCACCTTACTTCCTCCTACAAGTCTTCACTCAAATCTCATCTTATCAACGAGTCCTATGAAAAGCACTTCCAACCAGCTGCCACCTGACACTGCAATTCCTCTTCCCTTGTTCTCCTTCAATTTTTTCTGCAGCACTTACCACTTTTTAACATATGTTGTTTACTCAATAATTACATTTATTTGTTATTTTCCCGTTATAATTACAAGTTCAATGAAAGCAGAAACCTTTGTCATTCTTGATTGCTGCTGTATCCCAAAGAGCTACAACAAGCTATATAGTCAGTAGTTTCTGAAAGAATGAATGAATAAACAATAAGGGTAAATAACAATAGTTAACGCTATCTGAGAGCATTTATTTGCCAAGAACATTAAGTGTTAAACTACCTACTAAGTACGATCACATTTTTTTTCATTTAAGTCTCATAACAATTGTTTAAGGGGATGGGAATTTATAGTAAATAATAGACTACAGGTTTCCTAACCATAACTGGTTGTCTAACCCAAGTCTCCAAACTCTTGCTCCGTATTGCTATGGCTGAAATATAGAGAAAAACATGTTTACTCTTATTGTAGTTAAGACATACCAGCATTCAACAATGAAGTCATAGCACATGGAATTTATTCACTGCAGAAAAAAAAAATTCTTTTGTGAAGCACTTGGAATTTGATCAAAAATCTAAATTTTGATTCAGGATTAAAATAAATATGCTATAGCAATACCTCTAAGAAAGCAAAGAAAATTCTTCTTAAATTATTTGACTGTTATTCTATCAGCTACTAATTATGATTGGATTCATAAACTAAAAAATTTTTCAGACGTATGTAACTAATTTATATGAACTCTTTTACACTCAAGTTGTACAATGATTTTTTATAATATCTCTATTATACCAAGGTAAATTACACTTTAATTCAAAAATATTTCAATGATTAAATATTTTGAAGTTTCATTTTGAAGACCTATACAGCTTTTCTGTCATATTACTAATATATTATAACCTTCTTTTTGCATTGCTGAAATCAGATGTCAGAGGTCACTTAAGAAGGCTTTAAACATGCCAACCACATGCATTAGATTCCAGTAAGCTTAGAAACCCTGTAATTATTCAACTGCCCAGTTATAATCAAGTATTTTTAAATGCAATCTTATTTTGAACATACCTGAAGATGAAATTGTAGCAAATAAGAAAAATTCTCCAACTTATCAAATTCTCTACCTACAAAATTTTCTCTGTAAAAGCAAATGAAAACAACTAGGAAAATGTATCTTTTAATTTGGTGCAACTGCAGCTATGACAAAATGGAAAATGGCTCCTCTATGAAAGGCAATCTCTTTGTTAAAGTGCTGACAAGCCAAAGATAAGTTATTTATTGTTCTTTTAATTAAAAATGAAATAATTATTTCAAGGAAATAAAAACAAGGTAAAGAGTTAGGCTGCATTCCATAAAATCAGTGAGGACAAAGATAATTTACAAAACCATGTATGCTCTATGGCATTCATTAAAGCAAAAGCACTAGGTTTCCTGTGTTGATAACTCAGGACATTAATTATTGCAGTTTGGAAGGCTGCTTCTCTTCTTACATGGGGAGGCTGTGCCATCATGAGAATACTTTGGGGAGGCTGCTAACAAGACCACTTGTCTTCATTACGTATTTTTTTTTTCTCATTTTAAAACATTGTGGTAAAATATACATAATACAAAATTTTTAATGGTACAGTTCAGTTAAGTATATTCACATTGTTATACAACTATCTTTTTTTCCCCTTTACACCTACAAATAAAACATTATCATTCTACTTGCTTTATCAAATCTTGTTCATCCAAGTCACACACTAGGGAACAGATTAGGGTCGTGAAGAAATTTCTTAGGACTTTCCAGGACCTCATAATTTATATTTCCCAAGTGAAGTGCATAATAAAAGATCATTGAAGGGCCTGGTAATTCTGACCCCTTTGCCTGTTTCTAGTAATAGCTGCCATTTTGTTTTGTTTTGTTTTGCCTTGTTTCTATAAATTTATGTATACCTCACAACCATATCCCAAAGTATGTTCCTTGGAGCATCAGTTGTAGGGGTGCTACCCAGAAAAGGTGCTACCCAGAAAAGAAGTTGTAGGTGTTACCC
This sequence comes from Trachypithecus francoisi, assembly GCF_009764315.1. Lineage (NCBI taxonomy): Eukaryota > Metazoa > Chordata > Mammalia > Primates > Cercopithecidae > Trachypithecus > Trachypithecus francoisi. Next base: position 43,646,745 of record NW_022681453.1, on the reverse strand, counting down.
AGAAAAGAAATATGTGATCAAACAAATTTAGACCCACTCAATTCAACGTGTGTCCTTTCTGCAGAGCTTCTTAGAACTTCTCACATGCTGTTGGGAATCGTGGCTGTCTAAGTCAGAGAGGTGGCCTGTAGGTTTCACAAAGATCTCAGACCACTGAGTTTTGTTATTGCTTGAGAATATTTTAGAACTATTTTGCAAAGGAGTACACCTTGGAAAACAGGAGATTACAGCTCTATACCTCTGTCATTTTTATCATTACAGTATCTTTTGGCATGAAAAACTTCTCTTTAAAGAAAACATTTGGTTTGATGTTTCATCATCTTGGAACCTTCTGTCACTTTCCATATCCACCATCTTGTGTTAAACTGTTCACCTGTTTACTGCAAAACTCCTCACCTTTTTGCCATTTATTCACTCCGCCCAGTATTTTTACTTTCAAAGTTTTATCTCCCTTCACAAGAAGTTAAGGCAGCAAATATACAATCTAAGTGAGAAGGAGAAAGAAATTCATTACATAAGTCTCAAAGGAAAAAACAGAAAATCCAAAGCATACTGAAAGAAAGCCTTGCAATAGGGGAGGCTCAAGAACTTTATGTCATAGCAGGACACCAAGAAAGTTCTAAGAAGGCTGTGCCAGAATGCCCTCTGCCGACTTTCAACCCCAGGATCAACACTTCACATGCATTAGCAGAGGGAGATAAATCAATGCTTTTCGTGTTTTGTGCTGTATCTATTTTGTCCCCTACCCCAACCCCAATCCACCATTGCTTTGAAGAAAAGGTTAACCACTCCAGATTCTGGGAGGAGATCAGTGCATTCGGTCTGCTCTGACTGAGGATGAGGACAGGTCCCAGACTCCAGCCAGTGCCTACTAGCTAGAGCAGAGCACATCAGCTACCCAGAATGAACTGCTTAAAATTGCTGGTATCTGTATTAAATTCTGGTCTCCTGCAAAATCAATATTGAGGCACCAACATTTAATAAGAAGGTTCCGGGCATTTTTAGCAATATTTATTTACAGTGTTTGCTCTGATAGGCAATGAGCCAAATCCATCAGCATTGGAAAGGCTTTCAATTTGCAAAAAAAAGTTAAAGGTATTTAGACATGGATACTAGGATCAACAATCTCTTTAACCAGGACTTCCAAAGCAAAGCCCCTGCAAGTGCCAATCTAAGCCCACTGGAGAGGTGGAAAACAGGGAAAATGCCTTCTTTGGACAATCGTTGGTGGTGGTTGGTCAATATCTTACTTGAGACCATTTGCCCTATGAAAGGCAGGAGGCTGGTAGTGGGAGTTTTCTGAGTTCATTTTTTTTCCCGCAGATCTTCTCATTTCCCTGAAAATTGCTAAAGTATGGTTTTTGGCTCCTGCAGGGTTCTCTCTCTTTCTCTCTCTGTCTCTTCCCCCGCGGCTCCCTCCTTGCCTTAGTCCCTCTTTTCTGCTTACTAATCCCCACTCATAGTTTCAACAAGAAGCACAATCACCACACTAACTTCTGCAGGAATCCAGGAAGATAAGCTGTCTAAAGGCAACACCTGCCTCTGACCCTATAATACAGTCCTCACCAAAGATACATGTTATGGGTTGAATTGTGTCCCTCAAAAAGGGATGTTGAAGTCCTAACCTTTGGTGCTTGTAAAGAAGACTTTATTTGGAAAGAAGCTATTTGCAGAAGTAATCCAGCTGCAATGAGGTCATACTGGATTAGGGTGAGCCCTAAATCCAATAACTGATGCCCTTATAAGGAGAGGGCGAGATTTAGAGGCACAGCTTAGATACAAAGGGGAAATGTTCATGTGAAAACAGAGAAAGAAATCAGAATGATGAAACTATAAGCCACGGAACATCAGAGATTGTTGGCAATCTCTGGAAGCCATGGAGAGTCAGGACAGATTCTTCCCTAGAGCCTTCAGCAGAATCATGGCTCTGCCAACACCTTAATTCCAGAGTTCTAGCCTCTGGAACTGTGAGAAAATCAAGTTGTGTTGTTTTAGGTTTTAAGCCATGTACTTGGTGGTAATTTGTTACAGTAGTCCTAGGAAACTACAACAAGTGAGTACAAGGTCTAGCTGTTTGCATGGAAAAAGGAAGACATAATATGGGAAAAATAAAATTTTGATTAACATCCTAATAACTTACTTGGCACATGAGGAAGTCCAAGCAGGAGGAGAATAGCATCGAGCAGGCTATGAGTAACTGTTTTTCATTCATTGTACAAATATGTATTGCATGCTTCTCTGGGCCTGGAAGGTAAATAAGACAAAGTCTTTACCCTGAAATGGGTCAAGTATAATGAATATGCAACAAATACAGGGCCACATGATTTCCATAAGTGCATAGGGGTGTTATAGAGATAGGGAGAAAGAGAACTTAATGAGAACGTGAAGGTCTGGAGAAGGCTTTTTATTATTTTTTTACTTTTTTGCAAGAAAATAAGATGTCAGATGGAGTTCTGCAGGATGAGCAGGTGTTGGCCAGGGAATAATGGTGTACAGGACATCTGAGGCAGGGCACAGGATAACCGATGTGAAAGGTGTAATACAGCACATTATGAGTCATTGTGTATTCTTGGTCAAGGGGGACTAATGTAAAAGGAAGGCCTCTAGAGGCATTTAAGGACTAGGAGAAGAAATGCATCTTGTGTCATGCTAAGCACCCAGAGCTGACCCTATAAAAGATGGCAGCTAATGATGACTTTAAGCTAAGAGGTATTATGGTGACATTTTTATTTTGCATATGTCACTTTGGTGTAGAAGATGAAGTAGATGAAATCAAGGCCTCATGTATAAGAATTTCTCTTGGAGGCTGGGTGTGATGGCTCACGCCTGTAATCCCAGCACTTTGGAAGGCCGAAGCAAGCAGATCACCAGAGATCAGGAGTTTGAGACCAGCATGGTCAACATGGAAAAAACCCGTTTCTACTAAAAATACAAAAATTAGCCAAGCGTGGCGGTGGGCACCTGTATTCCCAGCTACTCAAGAGGTTGAGACAGGAGAGTCGCTTGAACCCAGGAGGCAGAGGCTGCCGTAAGCTGAGATCTCACCATTGCACTCCAGCCTGGGCGACAGAGCGAGACTCTGCTCAAAAAAAAAAAAAAAAAGATGGTTAAGCACTTCATTTTCGTCTAATGGATTCATCCACATGAGCTCTATCCATCATAACATGCTCAAAGAACAGACTGAAACTGCAGGAGATGGGATGCCAGTGTTTTCAGTGCCAATTATTGATTCTAAGAGATCCAACAGCACTTCTTGTGGCAGGGAGCCCTGGGTCACTAGAATGCCAAGGTGTCTTTGTACATCAGACTTTTGTGATTTGAGATTTGATGGTGTCTCTGCTCCATGTCAATCACAAAGGCTTGTCCAGTGCTCTCAGCATGTTCATCTATCCCTGTGCCTTCAGAGGAATGTCATCTGTGACATTAATTTTCCTTTGCCTTCTAACTAACATTCACATGGAGTCATGATTTCTTCACCTACTCCTAATTTTTCTTGACTTACAATGTCTTGAAAAGCCAGGTAAATGGTTCTCCCTGCTTTGTTCATTAGATATAGAGTGATGTTACTTTCACTAAATACAATTTTTCTGAGGCAATATTCTCATTAAGTCCCAATCTGCTCTCTTCTAACAAGAAGGATACTCCAGCAGGAGAAGCTGCATGCAGAGTAAAAGGGTAAATCAGTCATCATCTATATGATTTAAGCTACAATAACCTACACACAAACTCAAATTTAAGAAGAATATTTTGCCTTTTGTTAATATAACGCCTGGAATGCAGTGGTGTGATCTCAGCTCACGGCAACCTCTACTTCCCCGTCTCAAGTGATCCTCCCACTTCAACCTCCCACATAGCTGGCACTACAGGTGGACACCACCATACCTGGCTTTTTTTTTTTTTTTTCATTTTTTGTGGAGACAGAGTTTCACTATGTTGCCTAGGCTGGTCTTGAATTCCTGGGCTCAAGTGATCCTCCCACCTAGGACTCCAAAAAATGCAGGGATTACAAGCATGAGCCACCATGCCCAGCCTGTAAAAAAATTTTTTTTAAATAATATTGATAAAAAGAAATGTTCATTAGTGAGAACTCAGGTATGTCAGTGTTAAAAATTCAAGTCAGACTAGCTTAAATGAGAGGAATACCTTACCTTACTTATAACTAAAAATTCAGGGGTTAGAAATAAAAAAAAAAAAAAAAGAATTTTTAGAGTTTTAATTATGTCTCTCTTTTCTTTTTATTTCTTCATCGTTGCATGCACCTTCTTTGTTTGTTTGTTTATTTGTTTTTAGAGACAAGGCCTCACACTGTTCCCCAAACTGGAGTGCAGTGGTAAGGTCACAGCTCACTGCAGCTTCAAACTCTTGGCTCAAGCATTCCTCTTGTGTGAACCTCCTAAATAACTGGGACTATGGGACTACAGATGTGAGCCACCAAACCCAAGTCATTTTTTTTTTTTTTTTTTTTTTAGACACGAGGTTTTGCTATGTTTGCCAGGCTGGTCTCAAACTCCTAGACTCAAGTGATCCTCCTCTCTTGGCCTTCCAAATTTCTGAAATTACTGGTATGAGTTATCATGCCTGGCTTCACCTTCTTTCTATGTTATTCTTTTGCATTGTGAAACTGTCAAGCCATGTAGGTGTAGTCATAGAAACTATTTTTTCCCCAGTTGAAATTATCCCAGTTTAAATGCTAGAAAGAAAGCAACTCTGCCCATGTAGCCATCTCTGAAGTCTCTGAAAAGTATTGTGATTGTCTGTTTGGTTCTGCATCCATTTCGGAGCCAATCACTATGGCTATATAAGGAAGAGAGAGTAATGAACTATCCTATCAAAGTACTTGGACTGAAAGTAGAGGCATCCTAAAAGAAAGGGAATAATGTTACCAAGGAAGATATCAAGTGCTGAACTGAGAAAAATAAAGGCAAAGAAAGGGTTTATTAGTGCTTTGAATTCCAACTAAAGAAAGGCAGATCTGAGAGCAGGTGGAAATTTATCCTAGCACCGTAAACTCACAGGGAATATAGGCAAACAAACCAGTGGAGCATTCTACAATAACAGAGACTGTGTTGAATTCCTACCTCCAAACAGAAGTTTCTAATGAGGAAATTAACTTTGCTGCTTTTCATCCAAACTAAAATGTGTGTGTACAGACACTCCCCCAACACAAATCATTTTTAATGTATAGAATAAAGTCTCAAGGGATAAATGGTTTCTCCAGTTTTGTGGGTAAAGAATTCTTTATCCTAATAGATAAATAATTTTGTTTTATCCATTAGGGAGCACTGTTACTCTTTAACTCTTTTCTAAACTTAGCAAAAATATAAATTAAAAAAAGCACAAATGCACCAGTGTTTGCTTTCTTTGGGAGATCTTCTCACTTCCAGAAAAAAATATCTCTATCTATCCTCCCAATCTCCATAATTCTTAGTTTGTACCATTCATAAGAGACTAAAATGGTTCTACTTTGAATTTGAGTTAATTACAACATTTTTACATATCCAGTTTGTACATTTTTTGAGTAATATCTACCTAAAAGACAATACATAAATAACTAATTTTGAGCAACTTCTATGGTCAAGTTATATACTAATTATGTGAGTGTGTCTTGCTTGAAATACATCTATGAGATAGGCTCATCCCATTTTAAGATGACAAAGCTGTGGATCACAAAAGTAGACTAACTTGTCCATGATCAACTGCTAATGAAAGACATATCCAAGATCCGAACCCCGAAAAGTGTTGCTCCAAAGCTCCTGAAATAGTCTGAAGGGGGCATGATTAGAGAGAAACCAGTTTGATGTGTATGGCTGTGATTCCGGTGACAGAAGACAGTGACTTAGACTGTAGGATGGCAGAGAAAATGAGACGGATTTAAGGATATTTTAGGATGGCATCAACAGATCTTGATGTGAAGGTTAAACTCTGTTCCATCCACCAATGTTTCAGCCTTTTGGAAGTAGTTAGGAAACATGCTATGGAGGAGAGGTGGACAGTAGAAGAGGTAATAAGGCTGTTTAGAGTATTTACACCTCTTCCACCTCTCCTGAGTGGTCAGAGACCACCTGGACTCTCTCCTGAAACTCTCAGGTGGTCACTATGTTAAGAGCACATGGGAACTTATGAGAGAGGGAGCACTTTGGATGTGTGATTCCTTCAGGGCTCAGAATGAGAAGCAGGGTATTGGAAAAGGAGACTTTGAGGATGAAGCAATTAGTCATGTTGAGATGAAGAACTCCAAAGACAGGATAGAAGTTTCCTTATTAACTGTAATGCCAAGAAAACTGTCAGTCATTGGCCCGGCCGCCGTGAGTTTCCATTCCTTCTAATACTTGCTTGTCACATTCACATCGATGTTGCCTATGAATATGTAGATACTCTCAGGAAATGTGTAACCCTTCAAAAGGTGAATGCAAATTTAAACTCATATTTTACTTGTTGGAAGGCATTCATCACCTTAAACAGTATTAATGAATAACTAATTAAGGTTGCAGAAACCTTGTTAAATTTTCAAAACCAAAATTAACTTTCATAGGATGATGATAGCTCAGTCATCCATTAAAGTGGTTGTAATTGTCTATTAGTCTAGTGTCACTTTAGTGCCAGAGAAAGGCCTAAAGTTAAATGGTTTCTATTCTAGGGACCATTTTCAGATTTGAGTTGAGAAAATAATATAAAATAGAAAAATTTGAGGTCTGTGTGTACCAGACTAAATTAAATATTCCCAACAACAATGCAAATGTAATCTATTTCATTCAGTATATATTTTCTTCCCTCTCTATTTTTTTCTTCTCTCTCTTCTTTTCTTCCTTCTTTCCTTTTTTTCCTCTTTTCTTTTCTTTTTACATTCCCTCTGTCTCTTTGCCACTCTATTCTTCCATTCTTCTTTAATAGTTAAAAAAAAAAATCTGTATTTTTCCCAGAATAATCCAGCAGAGGTCAAATGTTCTTTGCCTGAATTTTATAAACCTGGATGAAAGTGAATTCTGAAGACCTGCCTTTTGCTTTCAACATGAGGCAAATACTAGGTATGCACACTTTCCTGGGTCCCTAAATGTTCTTTCTTCTCTTGCAGTTCTTTCTAGTTAACAAGACCATGGTGAACACACTAAGAGATAATGATCTCTCTTTTTTATACCAACCTGTTTGTTATTTCTAAATAAAAAATGTGCTCTATTAGACATATTTTCAAAACCAGTTAAAAATGAAGTAATCTCCATGTCTACTTTTATGTCTCTATAAAACTCCTTTCCCTAAATGTGTAAGTAAGCATCAAATAGTAAAATTAGAAATCTCCTTGTCTTGTAAACAAAGAGACAAAAAGCATCATTAAAAAAGTAGTTGCATTAAAGCTTATAGAAGTTATGGCTCAATTGTAATCGGTGTAATGTGGTTGCTTTGTATTTATGTCTGTGAGCACTAGTTTTACCCTATGCAGAAAATGTTTCTGGATGATACACTGTGGAATTACTTGTGAGCTTCCTATTGGCTTCAGATTAACAAACTTCTCTTCAATCTTTACATGAGAGAAAATGTAGCATACATTTGTGTTGCTCATTTTTAACAAAAAGAATAAAAAATTTAATCTATTTGGAGTAAAATCATTTCTAAGATTCAATATTTAGTCTATTGATACCTTGCTTCAATTCAAAGTGCTTGTTTCCAGAGCTTTGCTAGTATTTTTTTTTTTTTTTTTTTAGTCATTTGTCAGGTAGGTAGATTCGTTGGTTGATTTTAATTTTATGAATAGCACAAAAATGCAGTGTCTTCATTTTTTGGTGTTTTATTTTATTTATTTATTTATTTTGAGACAGACTTTTGTTCTTGTTGCTCAGGCTGGAGTACAGTGGCACAATCTCGGCTCACCACAACCTCCGCCTCCTGAGTTCAAGCGATTTTCCTGCCTCAGCCTCCCGAGTAGCTGGGATTATAGGCATGCACCACCACACCCAGCTAATTTTGTATTTTTAGTAGAGATGGGATTTCTCCACGTTGGTCAGATTGGTCTCTAACTCCCTACCTAAAGTGATCCAACCTCCTTGGCCTCCCAAAGTCCTGGGATTACAGGCTTAAGTCACTATGCCTGCCCCAGTATCTTCTATTTTTTTTTTATTTTATTGATTGATTGATTGATTTTTGAGACAGAGTATCACTCTGTTGTCCAGGCTAGAGTGTAGTAGTACAATCTCAGCTCACTGTAGCCTCCACCTCCAGGGTTCCATCGATTCTCGTGCCTCAGCCTTCTGAGTAGCTGGGACTACAGGCAGGCGCCACCACGTCCAGCTAATTTTTGTATTTTTAGTAGAGACAGGGTTTCACCATGTTGGCCAGGCTGGTCTTGAACTCTTGACCTCAAGTGATCTGCTGGCCTCAGCCTTCCAAAGTGCTGGGATTACAAGCATGAGCTGCCATGCCCAGTCAGTGTCTTTAATTTTTAACTTAAGAGAAGTACACAGTGTAAAGCAGAAGTCATTCATTCATTCATTCATTCAACAATAACTGCTGAGCTCCTACATACCTACAAAGTACTGCCTCTATGATGCTTATCTTGGTAAGGATGTGAAGATATGATCCCTTTGCCCGTGAAGCTTTTGGTCTGGAAATTTCTCTTTGCATTTTTTCCTCAATTATCAATTTAGTGCAAATTATTTCATACCACTTGATATCCATTTTTATACCTATATGCCTTTTAAACACACGTGTGTGTTTTCACATACGTGGAATTCAACTTTGTATGTTGTACAATGGGATTCGTTCTTCCCTTGCCTCCAGGCAAAACCTTGGTTAACTTAGTTTATAATATTTATGGTCACTTTTAAGTAATACAAATAGTATAGATTTAGAAAGTACAAATAGTGTACAAATAGTATAGAGTTAGAAAGTGTACTTTTTCATTTGATCATCAAAATGCCAAAGTTGTTTTCGAGTATGGTAGAGGGAAGCCTTTAATGAAGAAAGGGTGTTGTGGTTGACTTTTTCTTCCTTTCTTCGACTCCTATCAGTTTTGTTACTTTCCCTGCTGTGCTGACATTAGTTCTGGTCCCTGATGATGTTGGGTGAATAGTGGAGAGAGAAGGATGAGAGCTAAGGGGCAGTGAAGTGAGTTCTTAATTGATGTGATTCAGAGGAAGGGCAGGGAAGTACTGAGTAGAGAAAGGCAGGATCCCAGGCTCCGCCCTCGGGCCTGTGCCCATGGACCTAAATGAGAACAGGCATTTCTGGTTTTGCCCCCCAAAAGTTGCCTTTTGTCCCCCCATCCTGTGCTCATAAAAACCTGAGACTGTAGCGGGCACACACACAAACAGCTGGACGTCAAGAAAGAGCACAGGGATAGACAGCAGCAGACACCGGCAGGCCATCGACCAAGGAACAAAGGATATGTCGTTGAGGGGAATTCAGATGGGGACTGTAGGAAGAGAGTCCAGCCAGCTGCTGGGCAGTCTGACTTCAGGGAAAGACCACCTTCCCACTCCATCCCCCTTCTAGCTCCCATCCATCTCACTGAGAGCTACTTTCACCACTCAATAAAACCTTGCACTCATTCTCCAAGCCCACGTGTGATCCGATATTACTGGTGCACTGGGTCAAGAATCCGGGATATAGAAAGCCCTCTGTCCTTCCAATAAGACAGAGGGTCTAATTGAGCTGATTAACACAAGCTGCTTGCGGATGGCAAAGCTGAAAGAACGCACTGTAACACACACCGCTGGGATTTCGGGAGCTGTTAGCACTCAACCCTAGAGGCAGCCATGGGATCAGAGGCCAAAAACTCTCCCCACAACCTGCCCATCTACATGCTCCCGCTGGGGGTTTGAGCAGTGGGGCACCAAAGAAGTGAGTCACACCCCTGTCACATGCCCTGTGAGGAGGATAAGGGAACTTCTCCTGTTTCAGATGGATACTGCAATAAGATGAAATGATGTTTTCTTTTAGCAGATATTTAAAATGAAATCTCACATGGAGCTTTGCATGAGTTCTGTTAGGATGTCTTATTTGGATCTAGGAATCCTGCAGGTTATCACTTTACCTCTCTGTGGTTTGTTCAGTCTTCCTGGACAAGTCTTGGAATAGCATCATTCAGCATATGTTCGGGATATGACCCAGGTTCTAATCACTCATGAATCCTGACACATTGCCCTGACAACATTCTGAGAGAGCAAACAAATCCTAATTCAACAGCAACTTCTGCGGCTTACAGATCAGCAACTCTCAAGCCCATCCCTCAACCGTGACATTTCTCTGGTGGAAGTCAGGCACAATTGTCATCTCCAAAAGCAGTGGACAGTTAGCAGGCTCTCCTCTTGATCCAGGGAAAGCCCTTCTCACTAGTCCTAAGATAAGGGACCACTGTGCATATTCCCAGCAAAGGGCGTGGGGTGGGATTTTTCATCACAGCAACAGCTACCTTCAGATATCCTTTATAAACGCTTCACTTCTCCATTCCTCCCCTTCCCCATACCAACTGCTCGGATCCTTTTATAATTTTGGTTAAGAACTTGAAAATTACATTACTGTTTTTTTCATATAACTTCCTTAAAAATGCATAGTTTGGCTTGATATCTCATTTTTGAATGTCTATTTTATCTTGGATTCAAGGAACAACCACCAATTTAAGAGTGATCACAAAAATACTGTCTCGTGAGGCTGCAACTGGTCTTTTAAAATGTTTTTTGGTCACATTAACCCTTATAATTTTTAAATGAAACCTTCTAATCTTTTCCCTGAAGTGTGCAAGAAGACCGTCTTTAACCCAAGATAATACAAATATCCTTCTCTGTTTTCTTCTAAATCTTTTACTGACATGTTTGTTTGTATTTAAATATTGACTTCATCTGATACTTACTTTAAAGTATTTTGTAATGCAGGTTATCTGACTTTATTTTTTCCCAAATGGAAAGCCAATTGGTGTTAAAATGGCCATGATGTTCCCACTGGTGCCAAATGCCATTTTACCTTTATCAAACAGCTAATTTCTGAGTAGGATTCAGACCTTACCAAGTAGATATCCCTTTTCCTAGGATAGTCATTCTATATTAACAAAGGTCAGATAATTTAGTTACTGATCTAAGCAATATCTCTGTTTTATGTTTCCATATAGTCTATAGAATAGGCAGTAGTGTATTCTAAGGCAGTATTTTAACTGCCTTACCCATATCCTAGGATTGTTATAAGCCTAGAAATAAAAATTAGATAATATGAACAAAGGTCTTTGGCAAACTATAAAACCATGTACACATTTATATATATATATATCTTTGTAAATCTTCTTTTGTTAAAAAATTTTGACAAAAATATCCTGAGTGGAATGTCATTGTAAAACATAGCCCTAATTAAACAAGTCTCCATCTGTTTCCAAACATTACTTTCAATAGGATGAAAATTAGTCATTGCAAATTGCTCATTTTAAAATTAGTTTTATGCAAAATTTTATGTTCGACATGCTATTTCATTCCAAAATACTATATAGTTTAATAAATGTCAATTTCGTACCTTTTTGACATTAAATCCACATTTGGTTCAAAATGGCAAAAGAAAAAAAATGATTTCAACAAATTGGCCCCAAATTCAGCTGTCTGCTGAGTTGTGATAATGGAATGAGATGATGAAATGACACAAATATTGTTATAGCTGCAATAAACAGGATCATGTTTTCCTCTGGGAGGGAAAGAAACAGAGGTTAGCAATATCAGAAAATTTTATTTTTGTCAGTTTTATTCTGTAAGTAGCTTTTATATATTTTTATATTTTAAAATACAATGTGCCAAGGAGTTCTTAGCAAACCCAATGGTTAAAAAAGTGAAATAACACCAATTTCCTTTTGGTAAGCTACATTGAAGGAAAACTATATTTAGATTCAAAACATAATGCGAATATGGCAAGGTATGCCATCCACTACACATCTATCTAATAACGTATCTTTGTGAGGATGAAGACTTAATTAAAAGTTACATAGCAATCTGTCTCCTAGAAGTTTGAGGTCAGGCTTGGCAGATAAAAACTCAAAAGCTCCTTTACCATATGCTTGAATTACCATGTGGTTTCAGGAGGAATTTATTTGACTGCTGATTGCATGCATTTCAAAGGAATTACAAGAGAGTTTTAGGAAAGTTACATGGTCAAACAGGAGCCAAATCTAGCTTTTCAGTGATCTCACTTGAATGAAGGTAAAAATGCTGTCAGTGTTCAAGGAAGACTGGTTTGATGATTACAGGAAGACAGGTGGGGAAGGGAGGGGTAAAGATAGTATGCAGCAAATGCATTCCAAATTCATGTACATTTAAATCTGATGCATTTTAATATGCAGATAAAATTTTTAATTTTTTTTCTTTCAAGAAAATAAAAAGCCCATCAGTTCATATTAGGTCTTTTCTTCAACAAGGGTATACAATAAACTCCCATCTCAAAGAACCTTTGGCCTCACTCATGAAGCTTTTCTGTGGGTTGCTATCAGACCTGTGCACACAGAGCAGCTGTCTGCTCTCTCTGCCCTTCTGTCCACTGTGATCCAGCCAACCAAATTGCTGCCCTGGACCCTCCTACGGAGTCAAAACCTGTGGATCTGGCTTGCTCTGATCCTTCTGTCTCAACAGTTTGGCAATAACTTCATGGGAGCATGCACATCAGAGACCGGTACAGAAGCAATAATCATAAGAAAGATATAACAATCATAAAAGCAACTATCGACTGTGTATTTAATGTGTCAAGGATTGTGCTAAGTGCTATCTGTGTGTCCTCTCATATAAACCTCACAATATCTTTTGCATTAGACACTTTTATCATCCCCATTTTTTGAAAGTAGGATACAATCCAAATGACACAACTCCTAAGTGAGAGAGTGACTACAAAAGTCAGGGTCCCTGTTCTGAGCCACTGAGTTTTCCTGCTTCTACCAATGTCCTTGACAATGAGAGTGAAAAATGCATGTTACATTATTTTTTTTATTTTTTATTTTTATTTTATTTTATTTTTTTTGAGACGGAGTCTTGCTCTGCCACCCAGGCTGGAGTGCAGTGCCCGGATCTCAGCTCACTGCAAGCTCCGACTCCCGGGTTTATGCCATTCTCCTGCCTCAGCCTCCCGAGTAGCTGGGACTACAGGCGCCCGCCTCGTCGCCCGGCTAGTTTTTTGTATTTTTAAGTAGAGACAAACCTCTGTATTGTTTATGTCAAAGAACGAAGAGGACAGGACAGAAGTGGTATGGTGAAATGCTACTCTCTGAGGGCTGAGCTGAAGATAAGAGTAATCATGGTACTTAGCATGTTGAATGAAGAAGGAAAGAGGTGAGCAGCAGAGAAATTCCTTGGAGAGTTCAAAGAAACTAAAAAGTCCCTTCTGCCCTCATGCCCTGGCACCATAACAGTCATTATCTGGCTTCAGGGATACTTCATAAAAGTTACGGACTCTATGTCATCTTTTTAAGCCCCAAATAAAAAGTTCTTTAGAGAAACATCTAATCTCACCACAAAGGCTCAGAATCCAAGTAGAAGAATGATAGAGATTAAATTGGCACCAAATTCAAGACAGATTTGCAACTTTTCAGTATCTACCCAAATTGAGAACATATTTGGAATAATGTTTTAAAATATTTTGCAAAATAAAAACAAGAGAAACAGGGAATGAAAAGATCTGAAATTGACTTTTTCTTTAAAAAATTCACACTTTGGATATTTTGAATAGCAATTCAACTGGAAAGGCAGAATTTTCCTGATCTTATAAACTCAACTGAGATGGGACAGAATGTAGCCATCAGGACTTACTGATTCATCATTTATTTCTTCAAAAAACATTTATTAAGGGCCTCCTTAGCACTAGACACTTTTCTAGTTGCTGGTAGTAAAATTATGTACAAAAGAGAGATATTCTCTGCTATTATGAGATTATATTGCAGTGAAAGAGACAAGCAAACAAGTAAATGATGAAACAAAATATATGGAGGTGACATATTATAAAATAGGTAACAAAAAGTGCAGGCCAGAGACAATAATTGGGGATTTCATTTAAATTAGGTGATTAGAGGGAAGACTATCTGTGAAGGACACATTAAAATCACTGAGACTTGCATAAGATGGGATTAGCCCTGGGGAGCTCTGGAAGAAGTGTGTTCCAGGAAAAGAAAGGTTCTTGTGCAAAAGCTTTGAGGTGAAGGCACAGAGGCAGCAGATGTGACTACAGTTTAAAAAGGGAGGTGTGTAGTGCAGGAGAGGAAACAGTGGAGTAAGCAGAGCCAGAGTATGATTTAGCACATTAAAGTCCAGAGTCAAGATTTGCAATGAATTTTTTTTAACTTTCATTTTAACTTCAGGGGTACAGGTGCAGGGTTGTTACATAGGTAAACTCATGCCATGGGGGTTTGTTGTACAGATTAGTTCATCATCCAGGTATTAAACCTAGGACCCATTAGTTATTTTTCCTGATCCTCTCCCTCTCCTTACCCTCCACCCTCCAATGGGATGCAGTGTGTGTTGTTCGCTTCTATGTGTCCATGTGTTCTCATCACTTACCTCCCACTTATAAGTGAGAACATGCACTATTTGGTTTTCTCTTCCTGCATTAGTTAGCTAAGGATAATGGCCTCCAGTTCCATCCATGTCCCTGCAAAGAACATGATCTCATTCCTTTTTATGGCTGCATAGTAATTCATGGTGTATAACTATTTTCTTTATCCAGTCTATCATTGATGACCATTTAGGTTGATTTCATGTATTTCCCATTGTGAATAGTGCTGCAATGAACATACATGTGCATGTGTCTTTATAGTAGAATGATTTATATTCCTTTGGGATATATCCAGTAATGGAATTACTGAGTCAAATGGTATTTTTGTCTGTAGGTCTTTCACAATGGCTAAACTAATTTACACTCCTACCAGCAGCGGATAAGCATTTCTTTTTCTCCACAACCTTGTCAGCAATGATTACTTTTTGAATTTTTAGTAATAACTATTCTGACTGGTGTGTGATGGTATCTCACTGTGGTTTTGATTTGCATCTCTCTAATGATCATCAAGAGAGTAAGCAGACAATCCACAGTATGGGGAAAATTTTTTGCAAACTAGGCTTCTGACAAAAGTCTAATACCCAGCAACTATAAGGAACTTAAAGAAATTTACAAGAAAAAAGAAATAATCAATCCCATAAAAAAGTGGGCAAAGGACACGAACAAACACTTTTCAAAAGAAGGCATACATGCAGCCAACGATCATGTCACATTGGATTTTAAGTACAACGTGAAACTGCAGGAAAGTTTTAAATAGAGTGACAATAAAATTTACCATATAAATCAGCACATTCTTTAGAAAGGTGTTTTTCCTAATGACTACATCAAGATAACAGGCATAAAGTGGTACCATCCTAAGCAAAGTGGGATAGATTGTCACCCTAATTTTAAATAAGTGAGCCTTGATCTGATTAATTGATATGAGGGTTAAGTGATCAATGGGTTTTAGAGGAGTAGGAATGGAAGTAGGGAGAATAATTAAGACTTTTTTTACTAACTAAGAAGTAAATGAGTGGTAGATTGGATGAACGTGGTAGTGAAGATTTTATTAAACAAATGCATATATGCCAGACAATGAGTGACACATGGACATAGAGGCAATAGGACTTGCTAAGGGGAAAGAGGACAGGAAGTGCTTAGAGATGAGGGCTGATGAGGGTGGAATGAACAATAACTCCTGGTTCTCTGGTTTCAGCAATTACATGGATGCAAATGCCATTTGCAGCGATTTGGGTTAGGGAGAATCTCGAGCAGATGGAAAAGAGAGTTCTATTTTGGTCAGTGATGGTTATTAGACATCCAGTTGGAGATGTCAAGTAGTCAATTGGCTTATGTATTTGAAATTCAAGGAGAGACATGACTAGAAGTATATATTTTAGAGGTCATTGATCTATAAATTGTATCATTGCTCATGCCTGATCTTTGCTTTCTTAGTCACCAAATGATCTTCAGGATCCATGAACATGTTAAAAAGGTCAAAGTCTTACCTAGTGCAAGGTTCCTCAGAGTCTGGCCTTCCAAACAGTCAAATCAGAATCACCCTCATTGTCTGCTGATAAATCAGCTTTTGAGGTCCAAATGCCAATTTGATAAGTCATATGGTAGGGCCATGGAATCTGCATTATGGACCAGTTTCCCAGGAATTCCCGGAGCTCACTAAGGTTGTGAAGCACTACCTTTGTTGTTGCCAAAGAATCATATAAATACCCAAAGAGGCAGAGAGAAGCAGTTTCTGATGATGAAGATAGGGTTGTGGTGGGAGGAACATTGTATTGTATCCTTCCTTAGGGCCTTAATTTCATCATTATTATTATAGATGTTTATTTTGAGCCCCTGTAATAATATTGTGACAGTATTTTGTTTTACCATAAGGCAATACAACACTGTGGTTCCCAAAGTTGACATATAGAGGCAACTATAGCAAGCACCTTCATAAAAACTTGGACTCCAGTGATAGATTCAAATTTATAGCTTACCTTCAGAATCTTTATTTTTGACACGTGCCTCAGGTAATTCCGAAACTTTGATTACCTATGTGATTCAGCAAAAATTCTTATTCTGAGTTTCTCTCCATGTGAAAGCTTCTAGTCACTTTTTGGTTAAGCTCCTATTATTAGCATTCTATTTAGATTATGTTAGAGCTCAACCTTTTTATTTTCTTTTTATGTTCATAGAGACCAATGAGAATAAACAGCTGAGCTGTACATTTCTGAAATTTTTAAAAATCAAATTTAATTTTTTTCTCATGGAATCTTATTATATTGCCAAGAAGATAAACTCTTCCTATTAATTTTTAAGCATATGTTCCCAAAATGTGCAGATGTGAGAAGGATCTTCTCAAATAAAGTGTTCAAAAGAAAATATTTTTTAGTACTTTGTGATAAGCTACTGCTCATTGTTAGATTTATGCATCAGATTTTTCCAATTTGAAGTGAAATAATGCTAAAAACATGGTAAACCTGAACATATTACCCAAAGGAAAAAAGACAGATGCAAACATGGAAAGAAACTACTTGATGTAAGTGGAAAATTTTGCTTTCTTATTAATATTTCTATTTTTAGGCATTCTATAATTTTAAAAACTTTTACATATCCACATTGATTTGTTTCTTATATCACTGTAAAGTAGATAAGAGGGGTAATGATTTTCATTTTAGAACAAAGGCCCTAAGAAAATGAATGACTTGGTAAAGTCTTACACATTAAGCGCTACATCAAGGGCTTCAACACAGGCCTTTTTATACTAGAAGCATAAGATGTCATCCAAAATATCTGAGGAGTCTTGTCAAAATATGTGACCAGTCACTTCCCTGATATTTTGAGTCAGATTCTCCCCTTGATTTCTAGCTGTTTCTGATGTACTTTTAAACAGCCTTATCACAGCCCTCTTGAGTTTAACATTCTTTATTTCAATAAAACGAGGAAGTCTCTTCTTCATGACACTTTTGATGCAAGGCACTTAAAACCCACATCAAATTGGCTTCAGTAGAAATGAGAAGGGGGCAGGGATTTATTTTTCTCCCATAAATGAAAACTCTAGGAATAGAGAATCTTCAGGCATAGCTGGATCTAGGATATTTAGTGATGTCCTCAAGACCATGTCCCTCCCCACAGTGTATGACTCAGTTCTTCTCTACTGTAGGACTAGAACCTCTTTTCCTGGTGGCCTCCAGGTGCTCCAGTCTTCATCGAATCTTCATGTCAAAGAGAGACAGCGCCTTCCTCAACAGTGTTCCAGTAAAGGTTCTGGGTTTGCCTTGGATTAACTCTGAGTTAGTGACCCTGAGAGAGGTTGCAATGCTCTGTCAGCTGAGGCTTTCTTCCTAAGCTTGCCATCAGGTGGAAGCTCCAGCCCACAACACACATCAGGAAAAAGTTAAGGCTGAGCACTGCAGAGGAAAATTTATCTACTGTTGACTACATTAAGAGCTGCAAAGGACATTTAGCTCAATTTTCTTTTAACTCAGTAAGAGTTAAGGAAGCTTAGCTTGTTTTATCAGTAAGAGAAGACTTCAGGAGTTTTGTGATGTGGCAGTGTCAGTGGGCTTTTGACTGCCAGTGGTCCACGTGGAAGTGGGCAAACTGAACATTTATAGAAAAACTGACTTTTCAATTCATTTATCTCCATTTAAACAGATGCAGGTGATGGAATAGCTGGAACTTGGAAAGTTTGGAACATTCCAAAAGCTCTAATGCTTTGAACTTAGACTGTGAGGGGCTATTAAAGTCAGTCATTGTAATAAATTTATTATATTGTGGTGCTTGTACCCGTCCAATGCCAGACAGAGTTCAGATTTATGGCCAATCATACATTATGTATCAGCTATAAAAATAGCTTTATGCTATTGCACTAAATTTCAAGAAAATAAAAATTCTGACAAAGAGGATACTACACTAAAAAAATCTCCAGCTTATAATCAACACCTTGGAGTTACTTCAGCAATCAACTATGTATTTGTGTTTAGAGTCTCTCAAAAGCACATTGAGACATTAATAGTAGTTTTCAGGAGCAAAAGTGGTGTCTAGAAGGAAGAAAGCTTTTAGTTGAGAAGAAATTGAATCAATTTTTCATTTTAAAGTCATAAAAGTTTTAGTGTTACTAAGCCCTAGAACCACCCTAATAAAAGAACATTAGTCCTAAGTAAAAGCTTGTCTTGTTTTGGATAGTGCAGAGAAGTGAAAGAGTCAGAAACATATTTTTAAAAGTTAATAAAATCTGTTAAATAATAATGACTTAAGTTTTGAAATATTAGAAATTTCTTCCATCCACAAAAAGACATAAAAACTGAGAACAAAATGAAATTAAAATAGTGCTTGTCATTTCAAATTCATTGTTGAGGGAGTCATCACGTTGAAAAGTAAAAATCAGGATTTAGCATTCAGCTAAAATGCTTATTCAGTTTTCTATAATTTGAAACAGTTTATTGAGCTTTCTTTGTATTTCATTACCTTAATGTTTTTGAATATTGTAAGACATTTTTTTTGTAGACTGTCCCCCAATTTGAGTTTGTCAGATATTCTTTATGATCTGATTTACGTTTTTGGTAGCAATATCTCTATATTAGTTCATTCTCATGCTGCTATGAAGATATACCAGAGACTGGGTAATTTATTAAAAAAAGAAAAGATAGATTTAGTTGAATTACAGTTTTGCATGGTGGAGGAGGCCTCAGCAAATTTACAAACATGGTGGAGGAACCTCTTCACAGAGTGGCAAGAGAAAGAGTGCCAGCAGGGGAAATGCCAGATGCTTATAAAACCATCAGATCTCATGAGAACTCACTCATTATCTTGAGAATAGCATGAGGAAAACTGCCCCCGTTACCAAATTACATTCACCTGGTCTCACCCTTGACACACGGGCATTATTACAATTCCATGTGAGATTTTGGTGGGAACACGGAGCCAAACTGTATCAACCTCAGAGGTGCTGTTGCCTTCTCAGTACATCACATCAGGAGACATACCATCATTAATGGTGAGTTTGACTTTGATCACTCAATTAAGATGGTATCTGCCAAGTTTCTGCACTATAAAGCTACTTTTTCTCCATTTTGAGTTTAATATGCATCTTTTGGGGAAGTGCTGTTTATTTTCAAATTTTTACTCAGTATTTTTAATGACAGTTCATGCTTCTGCCTAAAATAATTATTGCTCTGGTGATATTCTAATTCCGTTATTACTTCTACTCATTTGTTCATAGTAAGGAAGAATTCCATCTCATTTATCCATCATTTATATCATTATAAACTTATGAATGCTTGTTATATTTCATTCTATATTTTCTATATTTCACTACTATCACTGTTTATTTTAACGTTCACATTTTTCCAGATTTTAACCATTTTTATTGCAAATAAATAATACAACCACACTTAAAGGGGTGAGGGAGGGAGCTAACTTGAGTAAATTTTGAGCACAGTGCTTTGATTATATACCCTTATATTAAAGACTAAAACAATTAAGAAAGTATTGAACTCTGATTTGTAGATGTTTTATCACCCTAACATGAATTAGCAATTCTGAAGCTATTTTATGTGATTCTAGTCAAATAAAATGAAAGTTGGTGTTTTACTGTTGGAGAAGGGAGTGACATATATAAAAGGTTAGAAAAAAATTACATTGAATTATAATGAAACATATCAATATAAACTTAGGTTTTTAATTTTTCTTTTTTTTTGACAGGGTCTTGCTCTGTCACCCAGGCTGGTAGATTGTGCAGTGGTGTGATCACAGTCACTGCAGCCTCAACCTCCTGGTCTCAAGTGATCCTCCCACCTCAGCCTCCTAAGTAATCAGGACTACAGGCGTGTGCCACCATGCCAAGCTTATTTTTTTCTGGATTTTTTGTAGAGACAAAGTCTCACTATGTTGCCCAGGCTGGTCCCAAACTCCAGGGCTAAAGCAATCTCCCTGCCTCAGCATCCACAAATGCTGGGGTTACAGGTGTTAGCCACTATACCAGGCCAAGAGTTTTAATATACATAAAGATCCATGATATAGAAATAAATATGGCTGCATGCATTTATAGTTGTGTGTGTATGTGTATATTAAATTAGAGAATGCCAATGGTCTGATGTGACAATCCAACTTTCAGTAGGTTATGTATTCTTTATGTGCACTCTCTAATGCTCATAGCAAGTAACAAGATCATTAAATTAGAGCTTGTTATCATTCTAATCATATAAGTAAAAATATAAAGGACATCATATTTATTAAATACTATGACATCCTTAATGTTATTATTGATTTCATTACTTTTGGGGTAAAATTAGGTGTTCCAAGGAAGTTAGAATTGCAGGAAGTAAACTGATTTTTAGAGTTAAACATTAAGCAGTAAAATCAACCCACTGAAGATCAAAGGAGAATGTGTCAATCCATATAATGTCAGCAGGACTTGATTATAACCTAAAGGAATGTATTAACATATCTAAGAAAAAACTGTGTCTAACAGAAGGCAGAGCTGGCAGAAATGCAGTAAGAAGCAATTTAAAAAGCACAGATTGACTGTCCCTATCCCTAAATACTATCCAGGAGGGGAAATTGCAACTATGCATTCAGGAATTAATAACTTCAGTCTCAGTAGATGATACTTAGTAGATGACATGATTGAAATCTTACAGTATTAAGGTTTTGAATTCCATGACCACAGTGTGAGTTTTAGATCTCAATTTGATGCAAGAAATGTCACCTGAGAACCAGTAGAGAATATCTGAGACACCACTAAGCAATCTCAACAGTTACAACCTTCACTGTTAACTGCTATATCTGCAGTCTTATTCTATGCATCAGTCTGACATGTTTGATTACCGTGAATCTATAGTGTAGTTTTCCTTAGTAGCTACACTACCATGTTCTGATGGTAAATCCAGTTTTTAGCTACAAGATTACAAAGCAGGAAGCTCCTTGGGGAGAAAAAAGCCAAGCATGCCAAAGTAAACAAACTCCTTTGGGTCTCCAAATTTGGCTTGTTATGGTCTTCAGAATTCTGGAGCCATGAATAAATCAACTCAATAACTTCAATGTAATGAGTATCTACTCTCAGCCAGCCACCGTCTTAGGTGCTGTTTCCAGCAGGATTGGATTCATTCAGAGTGTATATCAAAATAACCAAGTTTAAACATTTTTATACATTGAGACCTATAATCAAAATGCAAATTCATTTTTTAAGCCAATAAATAGCCACACTTTTACAACAGAAGCATAAATAGAACCCGATTAATAAACTTATAATTTCCTGCCATTATCAGTAGCTTATTTTCTAAGAAATAAGTTTGATAGTGATTCTAAACCAGATATTCAGCAATCCTAAGTAATTCTTAAAGAGCTATCTTTGACAGCTATTTGGTTAATATTTCCACTGCCAGAAAGAATTTTTTTCTTTTTACGTGAACATCTTGGATGCCTTTTGGTTGCTTAAAAAGTGAGTAGATACAACCATTTAATACAACAATCTCATTGCTAAAAACTTACTCCACAAATAGTTATACTTGCAATTGTATGCTTATAATGCAGGACTTTTTCCTTCTTAGTTCAGCAAAAATCCAGGTTCTTGTCACATGACCAGGAAAAGTTAGGCATGCAGACACATTGAAAGGTGAGGAGAGCAGAATTTATTAAAAGAGAGCTCTCTTTTAATAAATAAATAAAGAGCTCTCTAATAATAAATAAATAAAGAGAGAACTCTCTTTTTAAATAAAAAGGAGTCCAGCCAATAGGGTCACACCTCACAGATTGAATACCAGGCCACCACACACAGGAGCTGAAGAAGTCAGGCTCCTCCCTGCTGCACAAGGATTCCCGGTGGCTCCATCCCACTCTCCCAGCACGCAGGCAGGCCCCCAGTTCATTATGGGCATGCCCAAACAAGGCACTGGGCAGGTTTCCCTACCTTCTTCCTGCATGTATTATTCTCTCTTCTAAAGAAGTGCATCGAACTGCCATTACAACAAGGATAAGTATAAGGATGATGACTGTTCTCAACTGCTTCCTACTGAGGGGGCTCTGTTTTGGGAAAATGGAAGTCAGAGTTTCCTTCCTCAGAGGCCTTTCTAAGGGTTCCTGGCAAAAGGGACCATCGTCCAAGGCTCTGGTTGCATGACCATTTGTAGTGTGATGGCCTGAAGGTAAGAAGAGACAAACCCGGTTATTAGAAAACATGTTTCAAAATACAACAAGGGGGTGGGCAAGGACAGCTCAAAAATCCCAAGGCCTTCTAATCATTTGCACAGGGAGAGGGAGACCACAAGCCTGACTGGTAAAGAAATGTTAACCTATCTGTTGGCATGTCAGCTTTCTGGGTTCCCTTCACCTGACTCCAATCCAAAACCAACCAGTTTAAGATCTGGGAAATTAACTTTTCCCAATTTGGAGAATGCATCTGAGGGAAGTGTCCCATAGTACGAAGACACAATTACCTCGCAGTAATTGTACATATTTGTAGGGTATGTCTGGTTGTGCAAATTTGATCTGTTCTCCACAGCAACAGCAAAGCTAGGCAGGGTAATCCCAGTAGGCATCACCTGAAACCTGGTGTCTACCTGCCTTCAACACAGTGATATAAGAAGATCTAGGTTCAGTGGCTTCTACGTGCCTTCCTACTGAAGAAGGAGGCATAGAGATACCAGGTGGCTCAGAAAAGCAATTCTCCCCCTCTCAGGCAGCACCAGCAGTGATTTGAGTGGGAAGCCCAGCAATGCCAGAAGAACAAAGCAAACCGAAATTGCATTTGCATGTGCCCTAAAAACTAAAGTGTTATTGGAACCATTGCCTGAAAAAAATAGGCTGGAACCAAATGATAAACACAATCAGGGTGACTGCATAATAAATAGGAGATTTGATAGGATTAGGGGTCTCCTAACACAAAAACCAAATATCCAGGATACAATAAAAAGATCACTCATCGTATCAAGACCCAGTAACTATAAATTGAATGAGAAAGACAATCAATTGACGTCAAAACCAAGATTAATCAGATATCAGAATGATCTAAGAAGCATTTTTAACACAGCCACGATGAAAATGACTAAACGCTTATACTTGCAAAAAAGAGAAGTAATAAAAATAACGAAATGTTAGTTAGATAACTGAAAAATGCGATTGCTAATATAAAATCTTCAATGTGTAGAGTCAATAGGAGAGTAAATTAAAAATGATACATTCAAAGAACTTGAAGACAGATCAATAAAATGTGCTCAACTGAACAAGAGAAAAGAAATCAAACTTTAAAAAATGAAGATAGCCTTGGGAACTTGTGGGGCAATAACAAAATATCTAATATGACACATGAGTTCAAGGAGAGGAAAAAGTGTAGAGCTGGGAAAATATTCAAAGAATAATGGCTGCAACCTTCTTCAATTTGGCAAAAATATATATATAAAAAAACTTAAGATCCAAGAGCCTGAGTCAACTCCAAATAAGTTAATCCTAAAACATCCACACTAAAAGACCTTATAGTTAAACTTGTAAAAACTAAAGACAAAGAAAAAACTTTAATAACAGTCAGAAAGAAGCAATGCATTATTAGTAGAGGAATACCAATTCAAAGGATTCACCTCTGAAATCATAGAGGCCAGAAAAAAGAAGCAAAGTGTTTTTCAAGTGAAAGTAAAGAAATAAGAAAACTGTCAACTGCAAATTTTATGTCCAGTGAAACTAATCTTTAAAACCTAAGAGGAAATAAAGACATTCTCAGATGAACTCAGAAATTGTTGCTATCATACCTACTCTTAAAGAATGACTAAAGGAAGCTGTCTAAACAAAAAATAAAAAAATAATTGAAGACTGGGACTTTCAGAAAGGAAAGAAGAACTAATTAAAATAAAGGTAACTTAAGATAATAAAAATAACTTAAGATAATAAAAATATACACATTGCAAAAATAATTGCTATGTGTCTGTGTCTAATGCATATGACTAGAATCATATTAAGTAAAAGAAAATACTAGGTCAGTCTTAAGGAAGATTCCACCAGGGGCCCAGCTGAAAAAGGTCCAGGACACTTTCCTAAACCACAACCTTGCATAGAATATTCCTCCTTTTAGATGAAGGAAAATACTGTTGTAGAACCTTGGGGAAGAATGGCAGTGCTCTATGTTAGATCGGGCAGCTCTGTCTCCAGTAACTCCCACACCTGGCCGTGCAACAGAAATACTTGACTGTGAAAAGGAAATACAATAGACAGAATGTTAGGCTCCACCTCATACCTGTTGCTTCAGATTCTAATGAATGGCATTCATTGCCAGAAACATATCTATTGTTTAAGTTCTTCTGGATGTTACCAAAGCACAGTGAGACATAGGATCCATTGAGCAAATTACTGCCACAGGCTGAAACAGATTCTCTGGAAAGAGCTGATTTCTGTATGCTTAAAATATTTCATTAAAATGCACATTAATCACGGTTTTTACTGACAAAAGAATAAGAATAAATATATGACATTTTAAATTGAATAACTACTTTTGAAATGTGTTTTTGTAACTTATTTAATGCAGAACAAATAATTTTATCTTTTTCTTTTTTTCTTTTTTTTTTTTTGAGAGGGAGTCTCGCTCTGCCGCCCAGGCTGAAGTGCAGTGGCCGGATCTCAGCTCACTGCAAGCTCCGCCTCCTGGGTTTACGCCATTCTCCTGCCTCAGCCTCCCGAGTAGCTGGGACTACAGGCGCCCGCCACCTCGCCCGGCTAGTTTTTTGTATTTTTTAGTAGAGACGGGGTTTCACCGTGTTAGCCAGGATGGTCTCGATCTCCTGACCTCGTGATCCACCCGTCTCGGCCTCCCAAAGTACTGGGATTACAGGCTTGAGCCACCGCGCCCGGCCATAATTTTATCTTTTAAGGCTCCTCTGTAGAAGGGGAGATAACTACGAGATAACTATATTGGTAAGACAAGGAGCCAACAATTAGTTATGTTACTATGTGTTTGCTTCTGAGAGATAGCCATTTTAAAGATTTTGTATTTGGGGAACTTGTTTCAATTAGTATACAACTATGCAGAATAGATAGGCACAGTGCTGTAATATACAAGGGAGTGAAATTTAAATCGACTCGTAGAATTCAACACAGGTAAATGGAAACTAATATACAAGGAATTGAAATCTAAATTGACTCGTAGAATTCAACACGGGTAAATGGAAACTAGTAGTATGTATTTTATTTGACTCTGTTCTTTCGCAGGCCTTTCATTTAAGGGTGAAAGAGTACTCTAGAACCTCTGCATAAAACTGAAGCAAAATCATCTAAGTTCTAAGCACACTGAAGTATTCTAGTACCTACTGCTCTGTGATTTACTTATATCAAGTCCTCAATCGATACTGATGAATATCATCACAGAAAATGAGTCCAGGGACCACTTGCCAAACTGGTGTTGAAGTTGCCGTCTGTGGGGGTTTGCACTGAGCTTTAGTAATGTGGCTTAAATTTTCATTTTTAAAATGTGGAAATAGTAGGAGTTTTGATACATTTAAGGAGACTTTAGTAGGGAATAAAGCAGTGTTGTGTTTTTGAGGGAAATACTCTTAATTATAGCCTAAATATCACTGGCTTAAATACAGCTAATTATATTTTTAAATAATTTTGTAAGGTTGCATCCTATGCTACTATCCCAAATCCCTGCATTTTAAGAGTTCCACAAGAATTCCCATGCACTTAACTTTCAGGTATACACAAAGGTTGAATAAAATAAATAAAACTTCCTGCATTCTTAATGTATTTATTAAAGAGCCATCAAAATGCTGGGAATTCAAAAATAACTTTGAAGGAAAGCTGAGTGCCAGAGGAGAATAATAACATATATATGATCATAAGATTTGCTTTATTTTGTAAATATGCATACATATTTTCAACAATCAAGGATAGATGAAAATGGTCTTAAAATATGCACCTCTTAGACTAAGTTGCTCATTAAGTAAAAAAAAGTTTAAATGTATGCTTAAAGGCAAGGTAGTGGGAGAAGGAGATGTTTAATCCTTTAAATAGTGTGTAAAACCATTTTGTTACATCCAATAATTCTCAATACACTTAAATATAGAAATAAAATTTCCCATTTTGTGGAATGTTTTCTTTATCCCCTTCTCCACGGCAATCTACAGGAAATCATACACGTATTCTTATCCAGGTGTCCTGTGGTTTATGTACCTCATCTTAGCAGATGCCTTGCCAATAATAAATTAAAGGAAGACTTTATTGCCTCTCATTTCTCCGACATTATTAGGCTTGTCACAGGTCTGGATACAGCATTTTATGAGACATACTAAATCCTTCTTGGTGTTTTGTTACGTGTAACTCTATTTCTTTGCCATCAATAACTTCTTAAAGCACACCCAGACACACACACACACACACGCATTGTTAGAGAAAAAAATTTCAAAGCCTGCACTTAGGGAGCTAGTTTATAGCACTACACTGAAATCTAATGGAAAAAAAAATCTATGTTTGATCATGTCAAAATTGCTAGTTGAAAGCCAATTGTCTCTATGAAAATGCAAATAATTCAATCACATATATTATCCTCTTTCCCTTAAAATTTAATGAATGTAAACATTTATAATTCTTAGGCGGTTTTCACTTCTACTATTAGATATTTTGGAACCTAAAAAAAGAACAAAGAGGGTGCATTTGCCTTTGAAAAGATAATTGCTCAAAAAGTGGCAGAAGATGTTCTCTTTTAGTACTGTACCCAAGCAAAACGACATGGAACAAGATCTGTGTCAACCTTTAACTTGCAAAATCCATGTTTTCATTCAAGGATCAGAGTACTGTTATGACACTTGGGATATAAATTCTTAAGTAGACTCAAGAGGATCAGAAGATTCTAAATCCTGTCAATTCGTGATTATTCTATTGTGATATCTCCAAGATAGTTGCTTTCCTAATTCTTTATGTCGCCTTCTTCAATTCATTGCTTTCTTTACTATTTACATTTTTACTTTATTAGATGATTGATAAAAACAGAAATCCATCAGTTTCTTTTCTTCAAGGTCTCCTAGTACACTTATTCCATGATCTGCGCATTGAAAATGTAATGAGATGTTCCATAATTCCTTCGGCTGGAGCTGCTCATTCACAGCTGTACTGCACTACCTGGCACAAGTGGGCTTCAATAAGGGTTTTCTTTTCTTATGAAGAAATTCATCCTTAGGAAGGGTATGAGTCAAGGTTTTCCAGATAAACATAAACAGAATCCTAATGTATATATATGTTTTCTACAGGCAATCTACAGGAAGTCATACATGTATTCTTATATATATATGTATATGTACATATATACACACATATATAGTCATACATATATATGTCCTTTGTATTATATAGAAGTAACAGAATCCTATTTTTATGTACCTATTTATGAAAAGTGATGGGAAAACTGCAATACTTTTGCACCAACCTAACATGACATATATTATATATAATATATTATGTTTTACATATATTATATTGTTATGTATTATATAATATATAATATGCGATACATATTATGTATATGTAATATATATTATATATAACATATTGTGTATTATACGTAATATACTGTAATATATCCTATTATATAAATGTATACATCTATATAATATATCCTACTAATATGATATATTTACATTGTTATGATTATGTAAAACACATTATTGTAAAAATTATAAAAAATAAATTATTGGCCAGGCACGGTGGCTCACACCTGTAACCCCAGCACTTTGGAAGGCTGAGGCAGGAGGATTGCTTGAGCCGAAGACAATGTAGGGAGAATCCCATCTCTACAAAAAATAAAAATAAATTAGCCGGGTGCGGCAGCACATGCCCGTAGTCTGAGCTATTCAAGAGGCTGAGGTGGGAAGATGGTTTGAGCCTGGATGCAATGAGCCCTGATGACATCACTGCACTACAGCCTGGGCAACAGAGGGTGGCTCTGTCTCAAAAAAAAATTATTATAATTTATAAATTATTATGAGATTGGCTCATGAAATTATGGAGACTGAGAAGTACCAGGATCTGTATTCTGCAAGCTAAGATCCAGGAGAGCCAGTGGGTATAGTTACAGTCCCATTCTTAAGGCCTGAAAACTAAGAAAGCTGATGATGGAAGTTCCAGTTCAATTCAGAGGCAGGAGGCAGAAGACCCACGTCTCTGTTCAAAGGCAGTCAAGCAGAGAAAGAGAATTCTCCCTCACTCAGCCTTTTCGTTCTATTCACGACTCCAACAGAGGATAAGGCTCATCTGCACTGAAGAGGGTGGTCTGCTTTACTCAGTTTACCCATTCAAATGTTAACCTCATCCAAAAACACCCTCATAGACACACCCACAATTATGTTTTACCAAATATCTGGGTGCTCTGAGGCCCAGTGAAGTTGCTGTATATAATTGACTATCACAGGAAGTATACACTGTAGTAGAAGAAATCAATGTATAAGGACACAGGTTTTTGGATCACACATATCTGGGTTCAAATACTTGAATATCAGATTCCTTCACTTCTTTTTATCTGTAAAACTTTAGTCAGGTTAACTAACATCTAAATCTCGGTTTCCTAATCTACAAATTGAGCTAATAATGCCCAGAAGACTTTAGTGGGGATTAAATAAGACAATGTTTGGAAAGCACTTAGCAGAAAACCTATACTTACCTGTTAGTGTCAGCTTCATAAAATAAGTAGTTAAGGGAAAATAGAGATGAGTGGGAATCTTGCCTTTGCCAACTTCATCTATAACTTGAGCAAGTTACCTGATCTTCCTAAACTTCCATACTTCTTTTGTAGGTACTATTACTGAAATAAGATAGTTCCATCAAAGTGCTTATGCAATTTTCTGCTTAATCAATGTTGTTGTTTTCCATTTCTGTCTATTATAAATAAAGCTGCCAGAGACATTTGAGTGTAAGTCATTGGGTAGATACAGGTTCCATTTCTCTAAGGTAAATACAAATGATTGGGTTGTTGGGTCATATGGCAAGTGTATAGTTAACAATTTTTGAAAATGCCAAACTGTTTTCCAAAGTAGTTGTAAAATTGTATACTCCCGGCAGCAATATCTGGAAGGTACAAGGGCTTCATATCCTTCGCAACCCTTGGTATGGTCAGTCTTTTACATCTAAGTCATGAAAGTGAATATGCTGTGGCAACTCTTCCAAGTTTTCATCTTTGTATTTCTGAAGATCAAGGACACTGAGCTTTTTTTCATGCATTTATTTCCCGTTCATCTATCTTGTTTTATCTTTTGCTCAATATTTTTATCGTACTGCTTTTCTTCTTGATATACAGTTGTAAGAGTTCTTTATATATTCTGTATATAAGCCTTTTATCAGAGATATTTTTGTAAGTAGCTTCTCCCAGTCCCTGGCTTACTCTTTCATTTTGTTAGAAACGTCTTTCAAAGAGAAAAAGTTTTTAATTTCGATGAGCTCTCAAATTATCCATACGTTTATTCCATGGTTCATTTTTTTTGTGCCATATCTAAAACTCTTTGTGTGACCTCTCATAATTTAAGAGTAAGCTCTTATGTTTAGGCCTACTATCCATTTGTTACTAATTTTTATATGTGACATGATATAAAAGTCTAAGTTCATTTTGTCCTGTGTGTATATCCAATTTTTCTAGCAATATTTGTAGATAGATTACCTTTTATTTGATGAATTTTCTTAACAATGTTGCTGAAAATCAATTGACCATGTCTGTGTGGATCTATTCCGGACTCTTTATTTTGTTCCATTAATCTGCTATGCAAACACCACAGGGTATAGATGAATGTAGTTTTCCTTTGCTATAGTTTTGCCTGTTTCTAAAATTTTATATAAGTGGATTATATATTATGCATTAAGAAGTCTTTTATCTTTGACTTATTTTATTTAGCGTTATGTTTTTGAGGGTAATAATCCACGTAGTTGCCTGTGTCAGTAGTTTGTTCCTTTAAATTTCTGGATATACCACATATTGTTTATTAGTTCCAGAACTTTTAGTTACCCTTCTTATTTTCAAATTCCTCCATGATGGTTGAAGGGATGAGGAGATAATAGAAAAGGGCAAAACAGGTTTCATAATTTCTAGAAACCGTGCTATAGGAAATACTCTCAGAAATCATATAATAATAAAAAAAGTGCTGTTGAACAACAGTAAAAACTAAGTTTATGTATATTGAGTTGAATGAATCCTGAGTGAATTCTGTTTTTAAGGTATTGTGTATATTTTCAGTGAAAGTTTGGTTAAAGAGTGAGGGTAAATTATATGAACCATAAACATCTAATACTGGCACAACAACCATTTTTGACACTCTTTTGTCCCTTGTGACAATCAAATATTTCACATTATCATTTTCCTTCTGCCTGAAAAAAATCCTTGAACACTTCTGATAGTGCAGATCTGCTAGTGATGAAACTTCTTAGCTTTTAGTTAACTGAAAGTGTCTTTATATTTTTTTCATTTAAAAAAATACATTAACTATTTCAAAAACTCTAGATTAACATCTCTTTCTTTCCCTAGTTTTTTAAAGGTGCCTCTTTATTATTTTCTGGCTTGCATAGTTTCTGATGAGAAATCTTCTGTCATTCTCATTTTTGTTTTTCTTTTTGTCTTTGTCTTTTTTCCCTTTGGCTGCTGTAAAATTTTTTTTTCTTTTTTAATCACTTGCTTTTAGCAGTTTAATTTTTGAACCTCAAATATCTGAGGCAGTTCTTAGTTTAGGACATTTATTTTGCCAAAATTAAGGCTGTATGCCCATGACACAGTTTCAGGAAGTCTTGATGATATGTGCCCACGGGGGTCTGAGCACAACTTGGCTTTATACATTTTAGCATGACATGAGACATCAATCATTATACGAAAGATGAACATTGGTTTGGTCCAGAAGGGCAGGACAACTCAATGTCAAGGCAGGACAATGTGAAATGGGGAGGGGTTTCCAGGTGATGGGTAGATAAGAGACAAATGGTTACATTCTTTTGAGTTTCTGATTAGCCTTTCCAAAGAGGCAAATCCGATATGCATTTATCTCAGTGAGCAGACAGATGACTTTGAATAGAATGGGAGGCAGGTTTGCCTTAATCAGTTCCCAGTTTGACTTTTTCCTGTAGTTTAGTGATTTTAGGGCCCCAAGATTTATTTTCTTTTCACGGATTCTTACGCATATCATTGTTCTGTTGTTTCCTTTACTTGGGTTTGTTAAAATTCTTCAATCTGTGATTTTTGTTCCATCAGATCCGAGAATATTTTTGTTACTGTTCACAGGCCCTTAGGCTCTCATGTAATAGAAGTTGACACGAAGCCAAGCAAGTTTCCCAGACAAAGCTTTATTAGGGGGTTATGCTGGAACACAAGGGAGACAGCGGTGGAGCAAAAGTTCTCCAGCCGGCTCCCGGAGGGGAGTGCGTTGAAGTGTCTTAAGAAGGTGACATTAATAATTCAAGAAATAGGTGAGCATCACTAAATGTATGGGGTGGAGTGCGGGGTGCTCAGGTGTAGTAAGGGATCATGCTAACACATACATCACATGATCAGAAAACGGCAGATAAGCACCCCCTGGGGAGAGGTTTTAGTGTTATAATGAGGTGAGGGGTAAAGATCAGTCATTCTTCTGGTCTTGTGCACTACCGATGATAAGGTTAACTTCCTTGAGTAAGACTTATGATGGAACACTGCTTATCTTAGTTTCTTCAAGGTCCAAATGTCATCAGTTAGGAAATTGAAAAAGAAAGAAAAAGGAAAAAAAATACAGTAGTAAAGCCTGAGGCCAAGTCTTTACTTGTGTCTCATTTGTACTATTATTTTTTATTGTATTTCCTTTCAACTGACTTCCCTATTTGGGTCTCAACGACACATTTATTAGAAAGATTAACATTATCCCACAGCTTCCTGAAGTTCTGTAACTTATTTTGTTCACTCCTTTTTCTCAGTGCTTTATTTTGGATTGCTAGACCTTGAAGCCCACTTATCTTTCCTTTCTTGGTGTCTATCCTTCTGGTAATCACATCCGGTGTGATTTCCAAATTTTTAGTATTGAACCATTCATTTCTAGAAGTTCATTTTAGCGTTTGTAATGTCTCTATTTCTCTTTTCATTGTAGTTATGTTATTTTTCAAATCTCTAAATGTACCTTTAGATTTACAATAACTGTCTCAAGGTTTTGGGGTATAACTCCATCATTTGGGTCTATTTTTATAGATTGCTCCTTAGCATGTCTGGTAATTTTTAGTTTAATATTGAATAGTGCTAATTTTGTGTTATGGGTATTGGATTTTGTCTTTCCACAGAAGTAACTACTTGCGGATTAACCTTATGATCCTTTTGAAGCTTTCATTTGAGGCACATTAAGGCAGGTCCTGAGCACACTTTAATCTGGGACTGATTTTGCCTCGCTACTAAGGTGTGCCCCTTTAGAAAACTTCATCAACTGTTCTGTCTATTACAAGGTCTTTCTGTTTTGGCTGGTGGAAATGCAAATATTCCCAACCCTTTGTGAGCTTTGTGAATTGTTCCGCCTAATGTTTTCCAGTTGTTCTTTCCTCGGTTTGGGGAAATTTCATCCTACTCACACACAGATTAGTTTTCAGCCAAAAACTCAAGGGGACTCTGTGTGCAAATCCCCAGAGCTCTCTCTCTCTGTGCAGATTTTTCTTATCCAAACTCAGTTGTCTCTCCTCTCAGTCAAATAAGATTGCCAGAATTTGTTCCCCTCCCTGCACTGTAGCCTGATAATTTCCTCCAGGGAATAAGCTGGGTCAATCATATCTCACTTGATTTCCTTCTTTCAATCACTACAGTCACAGGCTGACTGTGGCCTGATGCCTAAAAATCAGTGTTTCATATCTCTCTTTCCAGTTTTGTAGTTATTTAAAGTGGAAGAGTAGTTTTGTTGTAATTGGTTCTTCATTGGCAGTTGCAGAAACGTTGTTAGAAGTACTTATTAATAAAATAATTAAAATATAAAAGGTAAACAGAACTTTTTCATTTTGCTTTTGTTTTCTTCCTCTTCCCTCCCCAGTAGCAATTGTTTCATGAATGTGGTGCATAAAAGTAAATATGTCATTCCTTCAGGAAGATGAGAAATGATGGTCTGATATTGTGAAATATCTACAGGGTCTTCATCCCTGTTTCCCGGCACACAACTCCTAAAATCCTTGGAATCTCCAAAGTGATATCTTTTTGTATGCCAATGATGGATGGATGGCCAGCAGCCCCTCAGCTTCGAGATGGGGACTGTTCACCAGAAAGGCAAAGGCAGGGTCCCCAACCTTCTGGGAAGAAAGGGGCCAATAGCCAATGGTTTAATCAATCATGTTTATGTAATAAGTCCTCCCTAAAAGCCCCAAAAGGATAGGGCTGAGACACTTTCATATAGTTAGACACATGGCGGGTCCTGGAGGGTGGCATACCCAGAGACGGCTGGGAAACTCCATGTTCCTTCCCCCACAGCCTGCTCTATGCATCTCTTCATCTGTTTCCTTTGTAATATTCTTTACAATAAACTGGTAAACATAAGTGTTTCCCTGAATTCTGTGAGCCACTCCAGCAAATTAATAAAAGGGCCAGTCGTGGCAACCCCAACTTGAAGTAGGTTGGTCAGAAGTTCTAGAGGCTGAATCTGGGACTAGTTTCTGAAGCGGGGCAGTCTTGTGGGACTGAGCCCTCAACCCATGGGATGTGATGCTATCTCCAAGTAGAGAGTGTCAAAATGAAATTGTAGGACCCAACTGGTGTCTGCTGCAGAATGAATTGCTTGCTTGGTGGTGGGGCGAAACCCCTGCAACACACATGTGGTCCCAGAAGTCTTCTGTCTGTGTCGATTGGTGGTGTTGAGTGTGGCATGAGAGCAGTGGAAAACACAATTTGAGTTCTTTCCTCAAACCGAGGGAATTTAGTTTTAAGGTCATTAGGTTTAGAATACAGTGTTTGACTAGAAGATCGTATCAGTGTGGATTCAAATGTAAAGAGAAAGAGTAATTTGAACAAGAATTATTTACTAAATTAGAAATTAAAGTAATAAGGGACTGGCTAGTAGGAAGTGAAAATAACTCTCAATAATATAAGGGTAGCAAATAGAAGGAGCACCTACCAACCCTAGGACTGAGATAGAGCAGCCACAGGAAAAGCAGCTCCGCTACCCCACCACTCGCCACACAGAGCTGGGATCCAGACTTGCGGGAGAGGCAGCTGTGGCTCACTGAATGAAAGAGGGGCTGGCAGAACTTGCTGAAACCTGCCATCTTCTGGAATTTGCCAGACATTCTTCCACTAGGTTGGCAGTGTAATCTGTTCTCAGGAATGAGTCTCTTTGGAGACACTCCAATATAAACCCACTAGAAGCAGAGACAGAGGGCCTGGTGGATCCGCTTACCACCACGCATCATAGTAAGTGGACACCGAAGAAGCTCCAAGTGCTGCAGGATCTGCCGAACCATCACCGACATCAGGAAACAAAACCCTGGTATCCTGCAGTGTCTCTCTGGCGTCCTCTACTGGCAAGCCTTAATACTGTGTCAATTGGCAAAGAAAAATATTTAAAGGGCTCAGATTCATTTCACAAAGCAAGCAAAAAGATAGACTTGGAGCTGAGAGGCAATAAATGAATGACACAGGATGCGGATAAAATGTCAGATTTACTACTAGACATTTATTTTATTTTAATGTTACTGAAGATAGCCTCATGTAGCCAATTCAAGCAGTGGAACCAAGAAAAATTAGGTCCCCACTTCTAACTTGTTACACTTAAATGTGAATATGCCAATTAGGAGTGAGCCCCCACATCTGAGGGAGCAATTCACAGGAAAAGGCTAAACAAAGATCTGAGAAAACATGTGAAAAAAGACCACCCCAGAGAATAGCTGGAACTGTGCTTACCCTGCTTAATTGAATGATGCTGCAACCTGTGATTCTACCCCTTGATTTTCCCCTTGAACTTGGATTCTGGAATTGGGCAAGACAAGAACAAAATTGATCCATTAAATATCAATGGTCAAATAAGCCTGTTAATATTTAAGTGTTTCCCATCCATAGTCATTTGAGGCGGAAAAATGATAGTATCCTGTTTTGAAATCTTGGAGATAGATAAGGAGAATCTGAGAAGAACTGGGGCTTATTACTGAAGCCCTCCCCCACTCCAAAATAACGGACTACAAGGAATTTTTAATCGCACTTGTCTACATGAGTGGATTGGTCGGGAAATAAGCTGTTTATACTGCTGAAAAAGTGAGGCCTTTCCCTGAGCTCCTGAAAACTATGGAAAAACATTAAAATCATACTAAATACATAGTTTGCCAAATATCAAAAGGCCGAATAATAAAATCAATATTGAACCAAGTCTGAGATTAAAACAAATACAATCATCATAAAATAAAGTTCTGAGAATCAAAATTAAATCCTAAGGTGTTTTTTTAAATTAAAAAAACCTTAATTATTAATAAAATTCACTGTTAAGTATTTCATTAGTATGATTTTAATCATGTGACATTACATGACAGAAATAAACATTCTTTGGAGTCCTGTATATTAAACAGCAGGTCACTTGCCCCTGGGATTGCTGAAGGTACCTATATTTTTTGGCTATCCCTGCTGGTATTTATGCTGTCATCTTATTATTCAGCTCTCCTTTATCTAAATAAAAGGCACTTACTGTGGTAGATTAATGTGAGGTCATCTTTTCTTCCAATTCTGCATTAAAAGATTTAGTCAGTAGCAAAATTGAAATCCCACTGACACAGTCTCACAAACTAACCATTTTTGTACTGCTTGAAGAAAGTGCTTTTAGCATATTTTCCGAAGCTGATTCAAAGTGGCTTCCTTCATTTTTTTAAAAAAAGTTGTAATATTCTTTTCAAGTACTTGCTGTTTCTCACAATCCCGTGAGACAATTTTGTCTTTATACTTTTCATCTAGGAGAAAGTTGGCAAAGTAGCAAGGTTGGCTTTCTAGAAAACAAGGTCATTTCTAGAAATATGTTTCCTTCCACATTGTTTACATATCAATTTCAGCATCTTCCCAAGGACAATGACAGGAGAATCTTTAGAGCAGAAGGCATAACAAAGTGTTAGCCACAATATTTTTGTCACTTCTAGGATCAAAAGATTGTTGGCAATGTGCAAGTTCAGAGATGACAAATGATGTTGAAGTCAGCAATGGGCTTGTTCTTGAACCAGTCTTGGAGAGACGGTACTCAGGGTTCTCAAGTTTTTTAAGCAGCCTGTCCAAAGCCTCTAGACAGGTGACCTGGAAAGCACAGAACTTAGCTGAATTGCATGACCTCTGAGACAGGGACCCTGAACAGTTTGGATCCCCACCCAAGTCTCATGCCAAATTGTAAACCCCAATGTTGAAGGTGCGGCCTATGATACTGTCCTCACCATAGTGACTGAGTTCTCATGAGATCGGGTTATTTAAAAGTGCAGCATCTTCTGCCTCTCTCTCTTGATCCTACTCTGGCCATGTGACCTGTGTGCTTCCCCTTTGTCTTTCGCCATGATTGTGCATTTCCTGAGGCCTCCTCAGAAGCCGAGCAGATGCCAGAATCATACTTCCTATACAGCCTGTGGAACCATAAGCCAATAAAACTTCTTTTCTTTATAAATTGTTCAGTCTCAGGTATTTCTTTATAGCAGTGTGAGAACAGACTAATACAGACCCCCTTATTCCTCCAGTCAAATTGACTCAAGGTGAGCAAAATATCATTTCTTTCTAAGGCTAACCAATCTATTCTTGTTAACCTGAATTTTCTGGAAAATCTGGAATGTCTTTCTCAGTCCTCTTACTTCTTCTTTGCAAAAACACACAGATTTGTCTATCCCCATCAAAACTCTTCATTTATCTCAGCACCTCACCATCTCCTTTACTGTGTCTCTTTCTTCTATTTGTCATTCCATGTCTCAAATATGTGGTTTATATTCCTCACTACTCAATACTTTCCTCTCTAATTTAGTTTCCATTATTGCCACTCTGCTAAAGATAAGCTCAACCATTTCTTAATTCCTTTGAGTCACTTTTCTTTAATGTTAGTCTTGGAGGTGGAGTGGAGACTTTACTATGCCATTACATTGTTTTTGCTTAATTGAATATTTTACACCAGATTTGCATGACACCATAGTGAGAGATTTCTTTTTCTTTCTTTTTTAATGAGGCTTAACCTCTTTTGATTAATAGCTTGCCCTCAATTAGCACATAATACGTACATTCATGAAAATTACAAAAGCAGAAGAGAAAACATCTGAACTAAAAATTTACCCATTTTATTGTCTTTTGAAAATCTTAGCTGATATTATGTCACTTAATTTAGAAAAAAAAGAGTTACTCTAAAATGACATAAATATTAAATCTTAATGAATCCAAGAAACGAATTCCTTTACATAATAGAGGTATAAAATATTAATTTAAATGTCAAATTTGACCCTTTCACTATTCTGAGACTCTGGCAAGGGAATTCAACATACACATGAAGACTGGTACAAATCTATGCTGTCTGAAAGCTGTTAAGGAAGCATTGTCTCTGATGGACTCCACACAGAATTTACCATAATAGCTGTTCCAAGCGCATTCCACCCTCCTCAACACAAAGCAGGGGAATTATATTGTGGCTAGATGTTAACCCATGGAGCTCAGTGCATTTTAGCTTCTCAGGGAGCTCCAGCTGCAGTTGCACAGGCAGGAATAAAAAACAAAAAAAAAAAAAAGAGAGAGGAGACACAAGTTCCTGGAAGTTTGGGAGCATCTTCTTGCTGCCCTCTGGAGAACTAAGAAATGATATCCAACAAGGTTTCCTTGAGGCGCAAAGAAAGGAATGAGTCCAACTTAGTAAGCTAGTAGTTATTGGCATGAGCATATCTGGGATCCTTGAGGGTGCATAAAAGATACGTGAGGGGCGATTGTCGCAGTCATTTTAAAAGGAGGAGAATTCCGGGGTCCAAGCTTCCCAGAGGGAAATGTGGCTGGGGATTTGACAGTAACATGGAACCAGAGGCACAGCAGGTGCTGGCAGCAGTAGTCAAACTGACAAGAGGAAGAAAGTACGGCACGCTATGTGGGAAAAAAGAGCTTCCTAAAGATGGGGAAGTAATTAAGTGATCTAGCTACTGAGAACCGTGTCTGAAGAGAGTATCTTGCAGGCAGATAATTTTGCAAGGCAGAAGATGCAGATAGGGTATATGTTGCTTACAGAACAGACCCTTGAATTGTATTTAGTTCTCCTTTTATATGCTGCTAGGCATACATTAAAATTTTTGCTTTTTCTTTCCTTTCTTTCTTTCTTTCTTTCTTTCTTTCTTTCTTTCATGTAGTCTCGCTCTGTCACCAGGCTGGAGTACAATGGTGCAATCTCGGCTCACTGCAACCTCTGCCCCCTGAGTTCAAGCCATTCTCCTGTCTCAGCCTCCTCCAATTTTTTACTTTTTAAATAACATTTGTATGTCTTGCAATCAGAAGTAACAAGCTCCTACTATGTACTTTATTTTGGGGTATAAGGAATGATGCCTTAAAGAAATAGAGCTTACAGAATCTTGAGAAAATCTAGATTTAAAAAGCTGGTCAAGTCCCCAAGGTATTTATGATCATCAATAATATTAAAGATTTTCTGAACACCTCATGTGGCAGGCCAGGTCTCACTCATGCAGGCCTC
The DNA here is from genome assembly GCF_009764315.1 of Trachypithecus francoisi. Taxonomy (NCBI): domain Eukaryota; kingdom Metazoa; phylum Chordata; class Mammalia; order Primates; family Cercopithecidae; genus Trachypithecus; species Trachypithecus francoisi. The sequence goes on along the minus strand of NW_022681453.1, from coordinate 43,607,680 downwards.
CATAACAACTGTTTCAGTACTGACCGAGAGGTTAAGTTTTATATTAAAAGTCAGTGTCCTTACACAAAGGTTGGGATCTAAAAACATCCCGTCAAGAATTTTGGCTAGGACTTTCCTGGGCTTTAAAGCATAACACAATAACAAAATAATTGTTAACAGGACCCATTTAGGATTAAACCAGTTTTATTGTGGGTCTAAAGAAACTCCCCATGCCTCCACAAACAAGCTTATTGGGAGTCTGAAGGGACTCCTCAAACCTCTGTGGTTTAGACAAGATAAGGATACTCACCCCAGCACCTGGACCCATTTAGCTTAAGTGAATTTACTAAGGCTCCAGAGGAAGGTCTTTAGGACTCAGACCTTAGTTATAGATTAAAAAAAGTTAATCACTTATATCTTTGGATAAATGCATATTAAATGTAAACATATAGTTTAGAAAGTATATAAGCTCTAGAAAACTTTGTAATTTAGATTCGGTCTGGTGATAATTTCCAGGCCTTCCCCCTGTAAACAGTTGCAGAAATAGAAACTCTCTTCTTCCCCAGTTCATCTGCATCTCATTATTGGTCCACAAGAAATAGTAGCCTGACCCTCACTTTGGCCCAGGAACACTAGTACATAAAAGGGGTTGTGTTTCTTTGAATACTACCACTTACTGTGGGTGCTTTCATGTGCCAGGCACTGTTCTAAATCCTTTATATGAATCATCTTGTTTAATCTTCACAATGGCTATACAATGTAAGAACAATTCTTCTCCCATTATACAGAGGAAGAAACTGAGGCTTAGAAAAGTAAGGAACTTGCACAAGATCAAATAGTTAATATATGGTAGAGAGTGGTTAAACCCAGACATTTCTTCTGTGAAGCCTGAGTACCTATGAAGAGGGAATGTAATAGTAAATCGTATCAACTTGGCTTCTGGCTTTATAGCTTTCACCATCTTTGAGGGTGGAAGATGTCGAAAGTGAGAGGCAGGATGCTGGACTCAATGTTGAAAGGCTAAAGAAAGCTTCCAAGAGAACATGCTAGCCTAATTAAAGATTTGAAGGATGAAAGGGAGCTGGCCAGTTGAAGAGAAAACTTATGAACCTTTCAGAAACACAAAAACAGAAAGTGTACAAACCCAGATGTGAAAGAGAACATGGCACATTTATAACTAGAGTCTGAATTGCTTGTGGCAACAGACAAAGCTGGAGACGTATGGTGATGATAACCAAATAGGCCTTGCATGCCATATTGAAGAATGAATAAATAGAAGAAGTGTGGAAGAAAGAACTCACTCTTCTAGGGGATTTTAACCCCCTGGCCTACATGGGCTACATTTCAGAGTGTGAGTACAAATAGGAGAATTTTGAAATAGTTTGGCCTGTTAGTCTTGGAGAGATCATGGGACATAAGACAATTACCCCAAGCCTAAATATCAGTCAATTCACCATTTGAAAGTGGAACAGATGTATTCTAAAAATTGGATAGACTGATCTTGGCCTAAGCTGACTCAGTGTCAAGTACTGGAGGAAAAAGTAAATACTTTTTGATCACTTGAATGGAACAAAATTCTAGAATAAATTATTCATGAGATATTTTTTGTGGGCACATCAAGAAAGGGTGAGATAGTGAGAACATATTTACTTTTTAAAAAATGTAATGAATATCTTGTATGTACAAGGAATTGTGCTGAATTTGGAGGAGAAGAATACAAAAGGACAATAATAATAGCTACCATTTATTGTGTGCTTGCCAGATGCTTGGCCGTCTTCCAAACCTTCATTTATTCATACAACTCTTACAATCCAGTGAAATAAAGTCCTATAGCGTTCATTTTATAAACTGACACTCAGAGTGTAACTTCTTCAAGGTCACATCCTTAATACATATGTGGGCTGGAATTTTGTTTTTTGGGGGTGGGGTCAACATGGCACCATTACTTCTTTTGCCTAAGGCTGTTTCACAGAATCTTTTTCTTTCTATGATTTCAGGATAGAATTTGGTGACTAGTGTTACATGTGACACGTTAGGTGAAAATAAAATGCACTTTTTTCAGGAGATTGCATCAGTCTGATTTGGTGGCTTCCTCTAAAAAGGTGACTTCACAGACCCAGCAAAACCCACTTGGGTGCCAGGTGCAGTGATTTTTACAAATTTCGCTTGAGCGCTGCTTGTCCAGATACTCCAGTGTTTCAGATTAGAGTTGCTAGTGTGTGTTTCTGGACCATTCATGTAAGCTTTGGACCAGTTAGCTTTTGCTTTAAAACACATCACTCTCAAACGTAAACAAACACCATTTTATTTAGCTCACAATTCTTTGAAGGCAGCACTCAAGTTCATCTGGTCTGGGCCAGAGTGACTGATCACAGCTGGGTGTCCTCATGCATCTGTGGTCAGGTAGTGGAATGACTGGTAACCGGATTGTGGTGGCTGGTCTCACAGGTGGAAGACTCTCTAACAGGGTGTCTAAGTTCTTTCTCCACCAGTCTAGCTTAGGTTTCTTTGCAAGGCAGTTGCAGGGTTGCAAAAAGCAGCAAGAAAAGGGCAAGTTCCATTGTTCAAAAAGACTTCAAATATCTGCTCGCATCACATTTGATATTGTACCAGTGGCCAAAACAAGTCACATGGCTAAGCCCAGTCTCACTATCAGCGGGTGTATCCAAGGACATGAGAGAGTATCCAGGGCCATGTTATAGTGATGACAAGAATGTGGTCATTTTCAGAAATCACACAAGTCCCGATTCCCGTATTATATCTCTTATTCCTGTATTTATAGTGACTCTATCTTCCTTGCTGAAACTTGGTTATTATAGAATTAATAATTAAATCAAGACAGACTAGCTTAAGAGTTGGCACAAATCTTGATCATAATGTTGTATTACCTCTCCAAATCTGCACAACCAGAGGGCTTATAGGATAGAAGCCTACACATTTCTGATTATCCTAAGAGATAGGATACAAATAAAAACCATGAGATGATTAAATGTACTAGCCCAAATAGTGCAAACATGGAGGAGTTATAACTAATTTTGATGGGGAGATGAGTTGGTTAAGAATACATAATGAAAGAAATATTGACCTATTTCCTGAGCTGCTAACTCACCTTGCTGTCAGGCTGCCTGTTGGAAAACTTCATGTGAATTTGTCCCTAATATTTTATGCATGTGTTCAAAATAAAATTAATAATCTTCCCTTACTTTAATCTTCCTACAAGCTCCACATTTTGACTCACTCATTGGTTCCTTCAACAAGTATTTATTGAGTGGCTACTAGGTACTAGGTAATTTTCTAAATGTGGGGATAGAGTAAACAAAAAAGATTTCTCCCCTAAATGACCTTTCATTTTAACAAATGGATAGAAAATTTAAAAAGTAAGAAGTCTTAGAATAGATTATTGACTTGACATAAACTGAAACAAAAAAAATCAAGCAAACTCTGCTAGTAGGGACTGAAAATTTGGTCACCTTGGAAAACGGTGCTGCATTACTTTCTAATTTGAATATTAATATATCCTATGACCCAGCAATTCTATTCTGAGGTATATATCCAAGATAAATACTTTCACATATGCCAAAACATATATGAAAGACTGCTAAAAACACCATTGTCCATAATAGCAAAAATCTAGGAAAAAATTCCAAATGTTTATTAATATCTAATAGAGTATTTGTAGATACATTCTAAGGAAGAAAATAAAGTAGTGTTTGCTGATGAGTAGTATACATTTTAACTGTCACTTCAGAAAACAATTTGGTGGTAACTGTTAAGTTAAACATTCACATATCTTGTAACTCAGTAATTCTACTCTGAAGTTTATATCCTGGAGAAATTCTTGTATATGTTTACCAAAACATATGTAAAAACATTTAGGATACCTTTGTTCATATTTGCAAAAAAGTTGAAACATCTCTAAGAACAGAAGAAAGAATAAACTGAATATATTCACATAAAGGAATGTTATACAACAGTGAAAACAAATAAATATTGATGAATCTTAGAGAAATGTAGAAAATAAAAATTATATGACTTCTGCTTCTAGCTATGATGAATTAGCTTCTAACAGGCTAGAAAAGACAACTAAAATTCAATAAAATCTGTTTGAAGTATTGGTGAGATGCTGAGATTGCCAGGATTTGAGGGGCTGAGATTCTGGATAGAACCGAGGTTAATTAGGTGAATGTAACATTCCCCATGCTGTTCTTCCCTTATGAAGCATATGCTGATTTTTGGAGGAGAATAAGAGGTTGAGTAGCTGAGCAGATCCCAGGTGCTCTGAAGCAGTGAAGATTGCAGGGCATTCAATAATCTCAGTATTCTGGGGAGGCAAACATCAAAGTAATGGTCTGCCAAGGCAGTCAGCATGAGAGGGTGAGATTCTAGAAGAAGGTGCATATCAGGAGATTGGCATTACAATAGTTTTCCCTTGGGAGCATGTCTTGAATGTTAACTAAAGAGTGTGACAGGCTAAAAAGAAGCAATAACTTGCTGAAAAACAAAGGTGTTTCCAGAAGTTCCACACTGCTAAGGAGACAAAAATTGTAGTTAATGATATGCCAAGGAGGAGAAATCCTGGTAAACACACAAAACTGGTATTGGAAACCTGAAGGGCTTCACATTAGGAGTAAATCAGTGGTAGAGAGAACCTTCAAAAGATGTATTTCAGCCCAAGATTAACCCAGTCCCTTATTAGATTCAGATGACTTGCCTCAAGGCTAACTGCATATCAAAGGGTAGAGAAATCCTCCATGGAGGAAAATCCAATCATCTAGAATCTTTAGATTTCATACCCAATGTATGGTATTCAATAAAAAAAGTTGTCACTCATCCCAAATGTGTTAGTCAGCTATATATAACATTATGGTGCATGATAAGCACCCATAAATCACAGAAGCATCCAACGACAGGCTTCTATTTCTTCCTTGAACATCTGCAAGTTGATTGGGTGGTTCTGCCTAAGCCTGTGTGTCTGGAGTTCAGCTGAGGTAGTTCTGCTTTAGGTTGCATGGCTGTACATCAACAGAGGTGGCCCTGCTCTACCTATTTTGTACTGCAGTCCCAGCTGAATGGGCAATAGAATACTATGTTATTCTTTGGGAATGACAGAAGCACAAGTGAGCAAAATCAGTCATACAAACACATTTCAAATTTTTTCCATATCAGTCTGGGAGCAGTGGTGGGCACCTATAGTCCCAGCTACTCAAAAGGCTGAGACAGGAGGATTGCTTGGGTCCAGCAGTTCTGGGCTATAGTGCACTATGCTGATCAAGTATCTGCACTAAGTTTGGAATCAATATGATGACTTTTCAGCAGGGGACCGTCAGGTTGCCTGGAGAGTGTGGAATGGCCCAGACTGGAAACAGAGCAGGTCAAAACTCCTCTGCTGATCAGTAGTGGATGCCCCTGTGAATAACCACTGCACTGCAGCCTGGGCAACACAGCAAGATCCCATCTCTTATGAAAAAAATCCCCTATCACCTCTACTAAAACCCATTCACCAAAGTCCAAAGGTATTGGCAAGTTCTATCATCAATGAGGCCATGGAAACTATGGTGAAAATTACTACTACAGGTCAAACATGATGGCTCATGTCTGTAATCCCAGCTCTTTGAGAGGCCAAGGAGGGTGGATCACTGAGGTCAGGAATTAGGGATCAGCCTAGCCAACATGACAAACATCCATCTCTACTAAAAATACAAAAATTAGCTGGATGTGGTAGCACACACCTGTAGTCCCAGCTATTTAGAAGGCTGAGGCATGAGCATGGCTTGAACCCGGGAAGTGGAGGTTGCAGTGAAAGGAGATCATGTCACTGTACTCCAGCCTGGGCAACTGAATGAGACCCTGTATCAAAAATAGAAAATTAAAAAAAATAAAATTACTATGATAGGGCAGGAAGTTGAGCGAGGAGAAATGGGACCAGGATTCAACCTGAAATAGTTTATTTTATTGGCCACAATTATGTGTGTCTTCCCCATGTGCAAAATATCCTTATACTCATGTCATAGCTCAGAAATCTTTCCTGGTATGTCATTGGGTATACCTAGGTATGTTTATTCAAGAATGCAAGATTTTATATTATTTAAAAAGATAAATCTAGTGAATTACATTCACAAAATAACAGAGAAAAAGCATATGATCTTCTCAAAAGATATGATAAATCAATTGATAAGATTTAATACACATTTATAATAAAATATTTTAGTGAACTAGGAATAGAAGGGAACTTTCTAAATCTGACAAAAGATTGCTACAAAACTCTGCAGCAAACATCATATTGAATGGCAAATTTTTAAAAACTATTTCTTTGAGATTGTGACTAAGATAAAAATGTTCATTCTTACTACTTTTATTCATTATTGTCTTGGTGATCTGAGCCAGTGGGGTAAATTAAGGAGAAAATAATATATAAAAGTAGAAAAGAAAGATGTAAAATTGTCAATATTCATGCATGACACACGTTTATATAAAAATCCAAAAAGATTTTCAAATTATTAGATGTGATAAGTTAACACATTTATTGAAAATTTGGTCAATATAAAATAATTATGTTTCTATATAGCAGATACATTAAAATAGGTAATAAAATGAAAAAAGATACCCTATCAAGAACATAGAATACTTAAAATATACAGAAACAAAGATACACAAAACCTCTAGCAGATGTTATTGAGAGAAAGTAAAGACCTAAATAAAAAAAGAAATATATGATGCTTATAGATTGGACAATTCAGTATTGTTAAGATGTCCTTTTTCCCCAGTTGATCTACAGGTTCTATTACTTATGATCAAACTAATTTTCTTTAGATTGCATCAGCCTGTGCGGGCATGTGTGTATAAATTGACACAGTGATTCTAAAATTATATTAAAAAGGAAAATGGTCAAAAATAGTCAACTCAATAATAAAAGGAACAATGCTGGAAGACATATTTTTAGTGTTAAAATAAAGCCACTGACATTGTATTGAACTAGAGTCACCAACTTTATAGCAGAAGTGAGACAGTATGTACCTGGCTATTGTATCTCCTGGTTCTAACACACACTACGCACTCAGAAGCCACTAGCCTGGTGAGTGATGGAATAACTGTTCAAGGTGAAGTTGAGATATGAACAAGGATAGAATTATTTGTGAAGACGGGACATCATCCACCAGGATGAATCATACATCCCAGTAACTTACTTGGGAATGTGAGCTCCTTGTTTCAGTAACTTTAGGTTCTGTGGTCTAAAGGGCATGGGAAAATTCCCTTTGAACTTACAGCTTTGGCTGCTATTTAGTCACTTTATGTTCTCATGTCAAGAGATACAGAGACAAGGAAGGGACTCAATAAATTAGCAGGGGACCCTGATCAAGAGGAGGATATGAGACTGCTGTTACAGGAAGGGACAGCGAAGACTGCTTTTGACTTTTGGTCATTCACTGGAGGAGACTCTTGGTATTTCCCTGCTGAATTTGGCACAATGCACGAGTGCAGCTGCTATGGGCCCAGAAGGATGTGGTGAGAAACCACAGCTTATCCTAGTGAGCTTCCTGTTGTAAATTTCATCAGGAAAGGAGACCAACCAATCAGACAAGCTGTTCACGGAGGGAATGAACATACCGTGAGAAGCAAGTGGATTTAAGCAAGAAGGTTCCAACCACACTGTATCTGACGGTGTGCTCTCCAGCTCTGGTCTTCTAGACAAGCTACCACCAGCTGACAAGTAGGTATGTCACTGAAGGCTCACAGCTATGAACTTCTCTGAACTTTGCTCCCATGAAGGGAGCTAACTCATTAGTGTTTAAGACCCCTCTCCAGGGCATGGTCCCTTGTCTCAAGTTGGGACAATTCTGAAGGGTTATTCCAGTTCAAGCTTGTGAGATCAGCTATACCAACTGTTTCACTTTATCTAATTCTGCTTCCTTCATTTCTCTATAGGATTTGTTCACCATTACACTGTCCAATAAACCATGCAAATTTCCATCTGAGTCTGTTTGCATGGTTCCTTTCCTAAGACAGCTTTCCTATTTAGTTTAAAATATACATATCCAAGCCTAGATTGTTAGCACCTTGAGGGCAAGGACAGTCTGTTTCCTGTGGTATCACTGGCATCTACCAGGGAGCTTTATGCGTTGCTGCCTCAATATAAAATTGTTGACTACTTCAAAAACCATCCTTCCTGTTAGACTGCCATCATCTTGAGAGCAAGACTATCTCTAAACTTTTTTTTATATCCCTACATATTCTATAATAACCATTCAAAGGAGGCTCTACATAATTTTGCCTCGTTCTTTAAAAGGAAGAATTAGCTCTTACATAACAAAAGCTAAGTTAATGTAATTCATTTAAATTGAAAAGTGCTTTCTTTGTTTGCCTAATAACATTTGCCTGTCCTTTTCTCTTCAGGAACTTTAGATCAGTACCTTTGATCTATTTACTGCTGACTGGCATGGATGGATGAACAGTAACTTTGATGTGGTTTGCCATTCTTTTATTTTAAATTATTTTGACATAGATGCTAAGAAATAGACTTGTGTTAAGAGATACCAGACATTAAATGAATAAATTTTCTGAGAAGATAATGATAGATAATGATGGAAATTAGTTCTTACCGGAGTTATTCCTAGGTTTGAGCTCTCCAGCGTCAGAAGTTCTAAATTGGTAGAGTACTTCCGTAGCCATGCGAACAAGGACGGTTTCAGGGAAACATCAGGGAGCCCTGATTCTATTAACTGTAATCACCGCAGTGTTTCTGCTCACTGGTACAACACATTTTCCATGTAGCAATAAACGCGGAAGCACATTTCATTAATTCGTGATTTCCCCTAAACAGCAATGTGTTTAGCTGCAGATCAGTGTGTGACTTTATCAAAGAAATGACAGCAAGGAAAGTACAATGAAACAAACCACTCAATCACCTCCTGGGAGGGCTGCTCTTTACTGGGAGGTGCTTTGGACCAGGCCTACTATAATTAGCTCAGTCAAAAGTCTGCTCCACTGAGGGTCCTAGATTCTCATGGGAAATTCTTCGGGGAACTGAGATTAAGCCAGACCTTCCTATATTGTGCCAAAGTTGCCAGCCAGCTGCAGTTTCTCTCAGGAGGCACCAAGCAGTCAACCTATCTAAGCTTAAGTCAGGAACTTGAAATTCTAATCACCACCCTGATAGCAGTTTGCGACGTGTCTTTATGCAGGCCACTTACTGCTTCTGATGCTCTAGCAGTTTCTCAGCCGGAACTTGGGAGAAGGGACAGGAGGCTTTAACTATGACTATTCTGAGAATTAATATTGACAGAACACTCGTACATCCTCTGATGAATGGTAAAGTAGCCTTGTCGAAACTCAACAGATTAGAGCATTTTCACTTGTAACCACCTACGAGACAAACACTGTACTCCCCACAGTTATTATATATAGAGGAATTAGTCCAAGACTGACAGAGATGATATGAACTGCATTTGGCATGGAATTGTGATTTTATTATTATTGGCTGCCACCAAATATGTACTCACATGCCAATGTTATAGGCTCATTCAGAAGCATATTGAGATGTTTCTGTTCAGCACCTGCATGCATGAGGAGCTGACATCATACATGAGGAAATTAAGGGCAGACTATAGCACTGGAACAAAATAAGCACCCCCTTGCTGGATATTTCCCCTTGGCTCCCCAAGATTTATTCTGTCTCCTTCCATACCTCTGCTAGTGAGGCTGACTTTGAGATAGAAAAAACCTCAGAGGCCTTCCTTTCCTCTGGCTTCCTCTTGACTGTGGCAGTGGGGAGGACCCAATGACATCAGAGTAAGGGAGGAGAATGAGGTCAAGGTATTGTTTCCCCCCCTTATGTTCCCTCCCTGTAGGGTCTCCTTTGGACTAGTTGTGAGTCTTGACGTAGCTACCTGTCACAATGTGGCCCTCTCTATATGGCTGTCTGTTGCCATCTGCTTCTTGCCACACCCCTGATGATGGAATTCCTTCCCTCTCCCCTCCTTCTTTCATCAAGCTTTGCCTTTCTCAACTTTCTATATGATCTGGCTCCTATTCCACTGTCACTGTGCACTTAGATCTCTGCTGTCAGAGAATTCACATGGAATCTCACAGGTGCCATCCAATAGGAATATAATTCAAACCACAGACACAAGCCACATGTGCAGTTTTGAATTTTAGCCACATTTTATAAAGTAAAAAGAAACAAAGGAAAGTAATGTTAATCGATTTCATTTAACCCAATATATACAGGTACTATACTCAACTCTTTACAAGTATTATCTAGAGTGAAATTATAATAACCTCATGAGGGTTATCCTGAGGGATTCCTGGATTCAGAGAGGTTTATTTCTTCATTTATTTGCTCATCAATAAGAACTGATGGAGTGCTTCTGTGTAGCAGGCACTATTCTGGACTCTGTGACAATTAACAAACTAACATCCTGATTTATGATGTTTGTACCCCACTGGGGACAAATCAGATACTAAACAAGCTAAATAACTAAAACATATAGCATATTAGATAGTGGAAAAGCTTTGGCCAAAAAAATTAAACAAGGAAGGGGATGGAAAGAGTATGAAAGGAATTGAAATGTTATGCATACGAGTCAGGTCACCCCCTGTAAAAGAGACTTTTGAGTAATAACCTGAAAACAGCAGCCATGTAGACAACTGAAGGAAGGATAACTCAAGTAAATAATTCAAAGCAGCAAGGGCAGAGGCCCTGAGGAAGGAATGTGCCTGAGGTGTTCAAGGAATAGCAACAAATATGATGTGGCTAGAATAAGCAGAGTTGGGCCAGGTGCTGTGGCTCATGCCTGTAATCTCAACACTTTGAGAGGCCAAGGCAGGAGGGTCACTTGAGTCCAGGAGTTCAAGACCAGCCTGGGCAACATAGGTACCCCCTATTTCTACAGAAAAGGAAGAGAAAAAGAAACAAAAGAGTAAGTAGAGTCAGCAGGACGCAGCACAGCAGAGGGCGAGATCAGGGAAATAACAAGTCAGGCGTGCACATCCCATATGGCTTTTTACTAATGTATCATAGTAAGAACTTTCTCTTTCACTCTGAGTGAAATGCAAAGTCGTTGTCAAATTTTGAGCAGTGAGACTGGTCAGGAGGCACAGGAACAATTTGGGCAAGTGATTAGGGTAGAGAGGGTTGGGCAGGTTTGGGGAGTAGGACGGTCATGGAGGGGATGACAAGAGTTTGAATTATGAATTTATTTCAAAGACAGGAAAATAGGAACAGTTGAAGGTAACTTTAAGTTTCAGAAGATTGTTCTGGTTGCACTGACAATAAACAAGAGAACTAATATTTAAATCCAGATCTGCCTGACTCCAAAGCTCAAGCTCTTAATTTTAACTGATGAGTCCTTGATTTCTTCTCAGCTGCAGATGTCTGGGTGTCCCTGAAAAATAAACTCCAATATGTTTTGATGGCAGTTATGAAGGTTCTACAAATAACAGAGCATAAACTCTAAAATTAAAAGATTTTGTACTCTGACTTGGAAGTACCTTTTCAATTATAAAAGCAAGTTTATGGTAAAAGCATAGAATCAGTGGTCGTAGGATCTTCACTAATTCCCAGCATTAGCTGCGTGACTTTTTAGTCACCCCACCTAACCTTTTCCTATTTATATATCCTAATTTCCGTATTGTGAATAAATACTATTTTTTTCTTAATTGTAAGACTTTTTTTTTTCCAAAAAATACCTGTATTTTTGAAATCAGGATGTGAGAGAAAAACTGAACACCTTGGATTGCCTACTCTCCAAAAGAGAGAAATGACAGGGCCACTGACCTCTGGATAATAGCAGCGTGGCGGAATGAAGGTCACCTTTATCAAGAGATCCTGGATTTTCAAGAAAAGATGTATGTCAGGTAACAGACAGATTGAATAGCTCGATTTGCTCTTTACACAGTGCATACATGGATGAAAGCATTATATTGTACCCTCATAAATATACACAATCATTATTTGTCAGTACAAATAAAATTAGGAAGAAAAAGACAGTATGAGAACATGATTGTGTGTGGGAGACGGGGTTGTGAAACTTTTGATTTTTCCATTTGGGCAACTAATTCAATTCCATTTTTGGTTTTAATGATGTACAAGCCAGTGCTATATGGTTGCTGCCGCTTCTAATCTCGATATAAGAACACCAAGCTCTTGAGAAACGACATTAAGGTAACTTAGCACTTCCATCCCAACAAGATAGATTTATAATTCGATGATGTTCCAAATTAGATATAATATGGTGGTTCAAACTGGTATCATAAAGTCGATGTTTTATATACATATGTAAGGTGTTGAGTAGACTATATATATACACAAGGAATATGGGCTTAGTGTGAATGATAAACTAGTTACTAGGTGCTCTGAACGCTGTTAACTTTAAGATATTTCAGTGACTCCTCAGTGTAAAGATAAAAGCATTTTAGACAAATCGTGATATCTCTATCATTAACTGAAACAGTAGTTTCAGAAACACAGTAATGTAATGTCAAATTTTTACAGTTGTGATTATGGAAACTTTTACCCAGTGAAAAGAAATGAGAAGATGTTTGTGGTAATAAACACTCTGTGATTGTGAAAGTACATGAGTATGCAATTGATGTTTGAACTATTATGAGCAAGCCTTTAAGAAAATGCATAGCATTGTCAGCAGCAGGACTTTGTCATCTGTAGGTCGGTTGATTTTCCTTTAATTCTGTGGCATTTTACATTTATATAGAAATGTGTCTTTCAAAAAATGTGTACATTATTTTCCAATACCAACTGATATCTGATTTCTCACATTGGATAGTCACATTAATTTGAGAGACTAATACAGCTGACAACTGGATTAGTAATTAATTAGTAAAAAAACTAGTAATTAATTAGTACAAAATTGGCAGCAAGCAATGGAAGTAGCCTGGGCTGGTGCATTTATTTAAATTTTTAAATAAATGGGTGGCCTGCTAACTGTCATTGATGTGACAGAAGCAGCCTGGAGAAAGGGAAAATGGCTATTCACGGAATAATTAGAAAAAACAAAAAGAAGACCCAGTATTGATATGGAGTAGATCACTTACAGGTTTTACTTTTTAAAGAACATCTTTTCCCCAGCCACAGTATAGTTATAAGCTAAGAATAATTTCCAATATTGTACAATGAATACATCCAGATCCTGTAATATTGATCAAAACAGTGGATTAAAATGTAATATGATAGCAGTATGGAAGTCTCCCTTCCTAAATATTGACAGTTCTTTTTTACAAAAACAGGTGCACTTCTTTATTCCACAAGCAATCTTTTAGAATCCACCATGTGACAGATAATACATTTAGCTTGAAATTTTAAAAATGTATTCTCATTTTTCTTCCATGCTATCATCTTTTAAAAATGTTTAGACATTAAATTGACAAACACAAATTTTGTATATTCAACATGTACCATGTAATGATTTGATATATGATACATTGTGTGATGATTACCACAATCAAATCAATTAAAACATCCATTACCATCCATGCTGTATATTAGGTCCCCAGAAATTACTCATCTTATAATTGAAAGTTTGTGCCCTTTGACCAACATCTGACAGTTCTTAATTTAATTATTTATATGTTAGTAGCTAAAAATTCCTTTAAAGCATTAAAGCAACCTGGATAGAACTGAAGTCTTCTTTCTTTTTTTTTTTTTTTTTTTTGTGAGATGGAGTCTTGCTCTGTCACCCGGGCTGGAGTGCAGTGGCATGATCTAGGCTCACCGCTACCTCCGCCTCCAGGATTCAAGCAATTCTCCTGCCTCAGCCTCCTGTATAGCTGGGATTACAGGCACCCACCACGAAGCTTGGCTAATTTTTTTTTTTTTTTTGTATTTTTGGTAGAGATGGGGTTTCACCATGTTGGTCAGGCTGGTCTCGAACTCCTAACCTCGTGATCCACCTGCCTTGGCCTCCCAAAGTGCTGGGATTACAGGTGTGAGCCACCACGCCAGTCCTGGAGACCATTATTCTAAGTGAAGTAATTCAGGAATGGAAAACCAAACAGCGTATGTTCTCACTCATAAGTGGGAGCTAAGCTAGGGGGATGCAAAGGCATAAGAATGATACAATGAGCTTTGGGTACTCAGAAGAAAGGATGGGAATGGGGTGAGGGATAAAAGACTACTCATTGGGTACAATGTACACTGCTTAGGTGATGGGTGCACCAAACTCTCAGAAATCACCAATAAGAACTTACTCATGTAACCAAACACCACTTGTTCCCCCCAAAACCTGTTGAAATAATTTTTAAAAGCCGCCCCCTCCTACCAACTAGACAGCAGCTGAGTTAGTATACAGCCCTGTGATTCCTTTTAGTCAGAATTTATTCCACCACCTGCTGATTTCGATTTCTTTCTCCTCACACCAGTCTTTGAAGTAGGGGCAATAGATTCTATGCCTATCATCCAGGGCATGGCCATTAAGATCTCAGCTCTACAGCTTCCAGCTCTGCAGGTCACAAGGCTGACTCCCAGTCAGTGCACTATACTCCCCTTCTTCCTCCTTCAGCTTGCCTCCAGGGATTCACTTTTCCCCTGCCCCTTTTCAAAGCAAGCTACCACCTGGGCCATGTCTCCCTCATACCTCTTACCTGGGACCACCTCCATTGGAAACCACCTGCCCAGTGCCTTCTTCCTGGGCACTTTGAAACATTCACAAGTCCATTTTTATATCAAGGGTTTTATCACTTACAGAGGAAGGAGGAGTTAGAAATGAATTGTGGGGGTAGGGGGCAGGAATAACTAAGTGGAAGCAAATCCGGTTCTTGAATGTCACTTAATATTTTCTGATAGAGCCACAGCAGCCCTTCTCTGAATATGCAAAAACAAAATCAGCAGGCATAAAAACAAAAACCATCATATTGATAGAATTAACATATTAAAATAAATACAAATTCATAAGATAATATATGAACTTCTCTTTTAGTACAAAGATTTAATGACAGACATAATAATTACCGTAATTACACAATGCCTAAACCATACTGGCTCTGTCTGCCACAATTGTAATATGGTATGAAAATACCTTTGATTTCTTTTGTGGATTACACTAGAGATAATATAGCCTACATTCTTAATGGGAAAAAACTGCGAACCCTCTATGAAAACAGATTTTTAAAATTTAAGTTCAATGACATAAGAACCCTTTTGGAATCATTGGCTCTGGGAGGTACATCCTATTTATAGACAAAACTGCCTGAAATGGGAACATTCAAAGGAGGGAGAGAATACCGTCAAAATCATCAATAATAGTTATAAACACCCAAGGGTCTGCAGCTGGGCTAGATGTTTTCTCCAGACCCTTAGCCATACACTGTGGAGTCCACATCGCCTTTTCAAGAAGTCATGGAGGAGAAGGAGCAAGTGCACTTAAACAAGTACAGAAATTGTGTGGTACAGAGGTTAGGGAGCAATATGTTAATAAGGAGGTGTAAGAAGAGAAGACAATGCCTTCTCTGTTTTCAAAGAATTTGCAGTTGAGAGGGAAATATGATTAACCATCCAGAGGTAAATACTAAACAATGAAGAATTAAGCCACATAGATTGTATTACAACATGAAATAAGTTGAAACGTGCATCTTAATAAACAGGTAGAAATAAAAATTCATTGCATTTTGTAATATTCTTACAGATAATAAAAATTCAACAGGCTTTATTTCCTGTTATTAAGCACGGCTTGAGAAGCTCAAAACTCTCTGGGGAAGGATATCCTTGCCAAGGGCACTCCCAGGCTTTTGTGAGTTGTCTCTTCTCCAGCACACTTTCAGCTTTCTAAAGGTAGGGCAGGGGGCCGGGCGCGGTGACTTATGCCTGTAATCCCAGCACTTTGGGAGGCGGAGGCGGGTGAATCACGAGGTCAGAAGACGGAGACCACGAGGAAACCCCGAATCTACTAAAAATACAAAATTAGCCGGGCATGGCGGCGGGAGCCTGTAGTCTCAGCTGCTCGGGAGGCTGAGGCAGGAGAATGGCGGGAACCCGGAAGGCGGAGCTTGCAGTGAGCCAAGATCGCGCCACTGCACTCCAGCCTGGGCTACAGAGCGAGACTCCATGTCGGAAAAAAAAAAGGTAGGACAGGGGCTTGTTTCTTTGACCTGGCTTTTTATAATTGCTCTGGCTACCAATTTTATCTGTCCGGTAGTGTCTGGGGAAATGTGGTGTGAGGGTATGATGGAAGGGAGCTTTGAATAACTGGTATTCCATTTTGGAAAAATTTCCATGATGCAATTCAGTTAAACTTTGAGGATAATAATAGAGAAGCGTCTTATGTATGATTTATATTATAATGAATTTTTAAGTAGGATTTTAGTGAGAGCAGAAATAAGGTAGATAAAAATATCCACTTGTAAAATTTTTTACTAACATTTACATTTTGGTTCTGTGGCACTCTCAAAGGGAAAATACAGTTAGCTTTGAGTATATATATTCAGAGTTAAACCTTCATTATTTTTCTGAAGAGCGCCTGTTTTGACTATTTCATATATCTTATCCCGATAAGGTGTACTTTGTTTTTAAAAGAATGTATCATTGCAGAAATATAGAATGTGATTTTTCATCAACTTTTATCTCTTTTTGTCTGATTCCTCATCGATATTAATGGAAATGCCCACTAGAGGTCTCTCCAACCTGAATTATTTCTAATTCCTGACATGAGATTGTACTTCTTAAATGTTCTCTGCTTGCTTGTGAGAGCTAGTGAAACTTTGTTGCATTTGACATGGTAGCTGCCCAGGGCCTTAACATAGGAGAGTGGCATACACGTTCAAACTGCTACTCCTGGAGTCTATTATATTTACCCCCTGTTCTACAGAGTTCATTTGACACCTTTTATGCTTTTGAGTGAGGATGGAAAGCAGGTAAGCCCTGTAAAGAGAGTGACCACGTGCTGTCAGGTTTTTGTTTGTTTGTTTTTTCAGCTTGCAGAAAACTCTGGTAGGCTATCAACTGGAAATAATTGTTATGATTGTCCATTTTCAGCCCTACTCGTATCAAATCACAGAAAACATATAAACATTTCAATTCAAGGGAAGAACTTTCATGTGCAAACTCTAGAGACAACTTTTTGATCTTCTGATACATTTACTTTATTAATTATGTCAAATAAATTTCAGGAAGCTTGGCTTATGTGCAGTGTGCATTACAGAGAGTCATTGCAGTGTGTAATTTTAACATAATGAGTTTGTGTGTATGTGCCCCTGTTTACATACATAAAGCAATTCTGACATTGCTTCAGCAAATACATGAATTAGCCTTTACCATATGAGTCTTAAAACATAAAATGAAAAGGTCAGAAAGGTTTAGTAACCCTATATTCTTTCCATAGCATTTAATCCCTCACCCTGGTTCAAGACAAGTTAGAGTTGGTGACCAATGGGCAGGGTGTTCTACTGAGAAAAGTCAGCACTTAAGATCAGCTGTGGCCACTGCCCCCTTACTGGATGGAGGTCACCAAATTTGTGAACTAGTCTTTGGAAGTTAGATTAATTTTCTGTTGTGGCTCAAGGAAACCTGCAAGCCAAATGAAGAAAAAAAGGATAATTGACAAAGTGCGGTGATTCATGCAAGTAAATTAAAAATGTGACTAAGAAAAGAGAAAATAACAAATAAATGTATTGTCTTTGAACTCATAATTATTTTTCTTTTCAAAATCAAAATCTACAGAATCCAGGCATTAGCAAGTTTGCATGTAAGAAGCCATTATGGCACCTGTCCTTACTAAAACAATGACAAGCAATGAAAAGAGTTTGCTTTATTCCTGAATGAGCTTGGATGAATAGTAAAGACATGTGGGCAAAATAATCTCAAGATACCAACTGTTTGGGCTGGAGGAATCCTAAACCCCTGGCGTTTTGCTGCTAGATTACTATAGCAATAACACCAGCCCAGACAATAGTTGAACTTAAATTCCAAACCACTGTAAGCAGAAATGTGATGGTTTAGAAACTTTTTCTCTCCATAAAGACCATAGTCAGTGGAAGACTCCTCCAAGATGAGACTGGAGTGGGAATACACATTGAACCTGTGATGCTTCTAAGCAAAGAGGTCTCATTTCCTCACAAAGCAGAGAGCAATAATGTGAGATGGCATGCATTCTTTTCAGGCAGAATTCAAAGTTATTATATATGTCAATAATTATTTAAAAGGAAGAGCGTTGACTCGGCTCAAGAGCTCATGCCTATAATCTCTGTACTTTGGGAAGCTGAAGCAGAAGGACCACGTGAGCCCAGGAGTTCGAGACCAGCCTGGGCAATCTAGGAAGACCTCAACTCTACTACAAATGTAAAAATTAGCCCAGCATGGTGGCGTGAGCTTGTAGTCCCAGATACTTGAGAGGCTGAAGCAGGAGGATTGCTTGAGCCCTGGAGGTCGAGGCTACAGTGAGTCATGATTGTGCCACTGCACTCCAGTCTAGGTGACAGAGTGAGATGCTATCTTTAAAAAAAAAAAAAAATGAGGTTTTATAAAATTAATAAGCAGAAGGCCGGGCATAGTGGCTCATACCTGTAATCCCAGCACTTTGGGAGGCCGAGGCAGGTGGATCACGAGGTCAAGAGATCGAGACCATCCTGCCCAACATTGTGAAACCCCATCTCTATTAAAAATACAAAAATTAGCTGGGCATGGTGGCCCATGCCTGTAGTACCAGCTATTGGGGAGTCTGAGGCAGGAGAATCGCTTGAACCCAGGAGGCAGAGGTTGCAGTGAGCTGAGATTGTGCCATTGCACTGCAGCCTGACAACCGAGCAAGACTCTGTCTCAAAATAAATAAATAAGCAGAAATAGCAGGCCACATTACCGGTTTTCTAGTATTTTTACTGACAATACAAAAATCACTTTACATTGTAGTCCTAGACACATTCACACATATATAACTGACACAATATTTACCCTTACTCTGCACTATTTACTCAGTTACTTTATAGTCTATTTCTATTAATTATTTTAATGCTGGTTGTTACCCACTAAATCGATTTTCTAACCACTAATTGGTCATAAGTCACAGTTTGAAAATCCTTAAATGAAAGAATAATGTATGGAAGGAATCAACTTTGTAAACCTAAATTCTCATGGGAAAAGTAATGAAGATCACATATTTTAATATAAAAACGGTTGTCTCTGGGTAATGGATTTTGTGATTTTTTTCTTACTTTTATTAACATATCTTCCTTCAGGAAGTTATATTTCTTGGGGAAATGGTAAATTGAATCACACCCCATGCAAGAAATATTTTAGAAACTTCCAAATTTTGAGAATGTCCTAATTCCCAATATCCATTTGGACCCCCCTCCATCAATAGATTTAGCTTGTGAATTTCCTACCGGCAACCATAATGACATCCCTACTCTCTTACTTCCCAACTCAGAGTACCTCAAACAGTAACAAAGAAAGGAAAGAAAGGCAGTGGGGCAGGGGCAGGGGGAGAAGGAGGGAAGGGAAGGATGGGAAGGAAGAGTGAATCTCATATGCCTACTCCTAGTTCCTTTACACAAGGTGCTTGTATGTGGTAGGGGTAGGTTGGTTTGGGGCTTAGGGCTTATTGTTATATTGCCTAGAACCTGGACTGGATTTTTAAAATCCTGATTGGGCCATTCATTTCATTAGCCCTGTGAATTTGAGAAACTCACGTCCTGCTTTTCTGTACCTCACTTTCCCTATTTGTATAATAAATTAGCTTTGCTAAGATTTACTTCCCACTTCTATATCCACTAGCTATATTAGGTCAGGAGGAGTTACCTCAATAACTGGTTTCTCACTTGCATATATATGTGTGTGTGTGTGTGTGTGTGTATATATATATATATAGAGAGAGAGAGAGAGAGGGGTCTGTGTGTATATATATATGGATCCATTATATATATCCACTGTATATCCATATATCCATTATATATGTATATTTAAAATTCATATTTCTTGCTTTATACCAAATTCCAACACAGGAAGAACACTAAAAACTGGCTGTCTTTATTGTGAATTAAATTTAGCTCGGGGCCAAATCAGATCTAATGATTCCTTTTGTAAAAATATGTGTTAAGATTTCTATTACTATCTTATTTGACCACTTGAACTTATAACTTCATAAAATTAAAAGAAAATCTGTTTACCGTGTGTTCAGATATGTCTCTCTGCTCCCATAGGAACATATTTAAACAATCTATATATCCCATAAATATTTGTTTACCTAAGTTTTAGTGTTAAAGATCAAAGTAAGTTATATTGAATAGAAGGTCATGCAAAGAGCTTTAAAGAGCTTTATTCATACTCTTTGAGATGCTGAAGATATTTCCAGGGCTTACCCAACTGCCATTCAAAGAAGTCACTACTGCTATTGACAGTAAGTGTTCAAGGAAAACATTCTCTCTGGGAACAGGTTACAAGACTTCCATACTGGCAGGAGGCTTTTCTCTCTCTCTCTCTCTTTTTTTTTTTTTTTTTTTTTTTTAGATAGGGTTCAGCTCTGTTTCCCAAGCTGAAGTCCAGTGGCATAATCACAACTCACTGTGACCTCCAACTTTTGGGCTCAAGTGATCCTCCCCACTTAGCCTCTTGAAAAACTGGGACTACAGGCATGAGCCACCACACCTGGCTATCTTTTAAAATTTTTGTAGAGACAAAGTCTTGCTATGTTGTCCAGGCTGGTCTCAAACTCCTGACCTCAAGCAATCCTCCTGTCTTGGCCTCCCAAAGCCCTGGGATTGCAGGTATGAGCAACCACACCTGGCCAATATGTAGGATTAACAGACAATTCTGAATTCATAAGTGGATGGCTGAGAAGCTGGCAACATGTGGGCCAAATTTATCTCCAAAGAAGTATTCGTTGGCCATTTTAGGTTTAATTGTTTTTAATTAGTTGCAAATACTAAAAAAATGAGAGTTTACACAAGTATGCTTTCAGGTTCCTTTAAAGAGTCATACAACAAGTCTACCCTGGGTCTACATTCCTAGCAACTCCCTCACTAGACCTAAGTAGTGATGACCACTTTATGATGAGCAGGGGCTTCCCAGGTCAGCATACCCTAACCTGCACCCTTCCATTCATACAGCTTGGTCTGCCTGGACTTTTTAAGCATTTGAGCCTGAGACCCTTATTGTGAGCAAACATGCTAGCTACAATATCATGAGTTAATCAATAAACACTTACTTGATGTAATTAATTAGAAAACAAATAACACCAGTAGCAGAAAGTAACCAAAAACAATTCACAACGTTTCATGCAACCTCTCAATCTAAGGGTGCTTGTTTCTACATTATTTTCAAGCCTCTTTGGCTTCATCTTGGTATATTTACCTTTATTCACCCCTCCCCACTTGCTTTTTGCCTCTGAGAGATATTTTCGTAAAATGCAGATAATAGCACCTGCTTAGCCCACCTTTCTGAAGGTCCAAGTGCAGAAGTGCTATATGAGTGCAAGGTATTATTATATCCATTATCATTCACGCTCAGGCACTGGTAGGTTCTTCTAGGCCCTGCAGCTCTGACTGACTTGAAGTCTCATGTATCAGCAGGAACAGGTAAAGCTGACTAGATGCCTTTTAAACTCATTTACTGCAGTACTTGGTTCTCCCATACTAGTGTTGAAGTAGCTCTTTTTCTGTGTCAGCTCAGCGGTCAGTCCAACCAAAACTAAATAACTAAATAAAAATTCCCCCCTTTTCCTGTGACAACAACTGAAGCTGCAGACCTACATGCACCAATAGAATCCAGGCTACTAATTCTAAACAGCGGCGGTGAATAACACAATAGTGGTGGTGAGTAACACAAATGTACTGTACTAATAACAAGAGTATCCAAATGTGTCCAAATGTGCCAGTAGGTCCATTCAAGTGCAACATGGCTCTGCCAGCGTGCAGAAAGGGTGCCGCAGTCCCCAGAAGATGTGTTTTCAAGCCAGTCCATTTCTCCAGAAAGCAATCCACAGTTGTGTTATCTTTGAATGTTCTGCATCATTGTGTAAAATGTTAAAATAGTTCAATGTCAAAATACAGAGGCAAAGTAATCTGTCAACCAAAGGACTCGCAAATCTATGTATTTCACCATGGCATTGTCTTCTGAGCTCCAGGCTTTTCACCTCACCATCGCTCTGACATCCCACTATGGTATGCAGTTTTTCTCTGTAGTTTTTTAACTCATAAAATTCTCAGTGCCTAGAATGCTATCTAGCATATAGAGGGTACACAATGCCTTCTTGAGTTTGTTTTTGGTGTGGGATTCATGAAGGATATCACCCAAAAAGTATCTAGAATTTAACTTGTCTAGGAAAAGACTTCTGATTTCCATCTCCCACTTCCAAATCTGCTCCTTTCCTGTTTTTTGTTTTTGTTTTGTCTTTGCAATTGGCACTGCCATCCTTCCAGTTATTCAGTGATACCGATTCCTCTTTCCCTTACTCCCACTTCCAAATAGCAAGTCCTTTTGGATCTACCTCTGTGATGTGGCCCACGTCTGTCCCCTTTTCACCACCATTACTGCTACCCTAATACAAGTCTCTTGGCTGGGCAACTCCAGAAACATCCCTCCTCCAGCTTCCCATCTCTCCTCTTTCCTCCTGCAGACCTTTTTCTTCACAACAAATAAGGGGAACTTTAAAATACATAATTCTGTCAAGAATTCTCCAGTGGCTTCTCATGGCACTTACACTAAGATAAAAACATTTGTGGTTTCCAAAACCTGGCCATAATAAAAGCACCTGGAAAGATGAAAAATATACAGAGCTTGAGAC
This sequence comes from Trachypithecus francoisi, assembly GCF_009764315.1. Classification (NCBI taxonomy): domain Eukaryota; kingdom Metazoa; phylum Chordata; class Mammalia; order Primates; family Cercopithecidae; genus Trachypithecus; species Trachypithecus francoisi. Next base: position 43,584,983 of record NW_022681453.1, on the reverse strand, counting down.
CACACGTTAGACTCATCTAATCAACCTCGCCAGAGGTGAGAGGCTCAGTTCCACGTTGATTGTTCCCCATCTTTCAACTTCTATGTTTTATATCCCTCTCCTGTTCACCTATGACACTTCGACCACGTGTAGTTTCTCTTCCCTCTCCAGAAATCATCAAGCTCTTTCCAGTCTCAGGACTTTTGCTTTTGTTTTACTGTCTATCTGGAATGCCCCTCCTCTTCATGACTGTTTCTTCACCTCATCCTAGAGTCCTGCTAAGCATCACCTTCTTCTTACACCCTCAATAACGCAGCCCCAACCTCTGCCTTTAGGTGTTTCCTATGCCATAACTTGTTATATTTTCCTTCTAGTACTTATCACATAAATTGAAGTAATCTTATCAATTTATGAGTTTATATATCTCCCTCTGTAGAAAGTAAAATCCATGAGGGCAGAGAGATTGCGATTTTTTTTTTTTTTTAATTCCTGACTTTCCAGATGTGCTCCATAAGTACATGTGGACAATCAGTATGTTTGTCTTTGTGGGCTCTGTCGCAGCTATTCACCTCTGCCACTGCAGTGTTAAAACAGCCGAAGATGAGATGTGACAAATGAGCATGGCTGCATTCTAGCAAAACTTCATTTATATATAATGAAATTTGAATTTCATTTGATTTTCATATGTTGAAAGTGTTATTTCATTTTTGTTTATTTCACCATTTAAACAAATGATAAAAACCAGCTCATAAGCCCATACAAAAACATGTGGCAGACTGGATTTGGCCTGTGGGCTGTAACCTCTGATTAAGAGGATTTGTTTTGTCATTTGGTTTGAAAGTCCAGAACATCTTGAGAAACACATGGAAGAGTCCTAAAACTATGTTAGCAGCATTATCATTCTATTTCCATCTAAAGATGTCTGTAGGTCTAAGACCAATTCAAAAAGCATTTGCCAGGTATATATTAGGTTCAATTGAACTGTATTAAGTGGCAGGCCGGGGGCAGCTACTCAAGGTACCAATCCACAACTAAAGCTAAAATATCACTGTAATAAATCTGAAACATTTGACCTCTGAACTCAGTTTTCCTCAAGAGTCTTTTTAAATAAATAGCAAAATATAAATTCTTAAAAATGAAGACATCTTAAATTCTTCATTTGAAGATTTTAAATTCTTCATTAAAAATTCATTTAAATTCTTAAAAATGAATGAATAGAAATTTAAAATAAAGCACCTGTCTATCCATCCTTATTAATATTGAGAAAACATTTAAATATTTTTAAAATGGGAAATCAAAATATTTAAATATTTTAGACTGTAAATTCTGTTTTTGTGTCTTACATAACTTCAACCTAAATTTAAGACATTGTAAACAGACTCTCAAAAAAATACAAAGAATAAAATAGTTCCTCCCTGTTCTTAAAGAGTTTGTACTGACTGTCCCCAATTTTCACCTGCCCAAATATTAATTATACATTTTACTTCAGCCCAAAAGCCAATATTTCTGGTAAGATTTCCTGAACTCCCAGACATAGATTGGTTGTTCTAGGTTCCCAGTATTTCCTCTTCTTTGAATATATTTATATATTTATTTTGAAATAAAAATAAATTCTTTGTTTATAAAAGCAATTTTTTTTTTTTATATTTGAATACTTAGTTAATGTCTATTTCCCTCGTGAGACTGCCAAGCACTTTAGGCATGTTTTATGGACCTGGATGAGTACTGTGCCTGGTATTCAGTTAGCACACAATTAATAATTATTCAAAGAGCAAATAAGTATCTGAATAAATGTATGTGGTAGACCTTGAAGGAAGACAAACTTGTGCCTTAACAACTAGGAGATTTCTCTCCACTTTTTCCATAACTTTTTATAATGCATTCTGCACACATTTATTACAAATATGATAATCATATTTCTGAGATCCAAACAGTCCACCATTGGGTGAAGGAAGAATAGACATGGGAGACATGGGGAGGAAATGAAGGCACCCCTGGAGTGAAAATTCATTAGACGCAGAGGGTAGGCTTTTAAACCACAGCATTCATTTTAAAGCTCACATGCTGGTTACTGCAAAAGAGGCAGCGGGTGGGGAGGGGGCGGGGGAAACACCACATGTTTTTAAAGGCAAAGGAAAACACAAAGAAAAGTCTTCTTTCACAACCATAGGAAGCTTGTTTTCAATTGTGATTCCAAAAGATGAACAACCTGCTCTCACCTTCATTATAATCCTCATTGCTGCCCTTATAATTAGGTCCTAGAATGCATGCTGGTGTCAGACACAATATCAAAAGCTACAGCATAAATGTATTTCCAGATACCCTGCATATATTTTCTGTTTCTTTGGCAAGAGGCAGATTCTAGTGAGATCTCTCACATGACTAATTGTTCCTGGAAAAGATGTCCCCCTTTCCAGGTGGTGATATTTCAGCATGAGCAAGAAAGAGAAACTTGTGCACTAAGAGGAATATTTAGGCATTGAAAATTGATGAATCAGATGATAATAGGTTTCCTTACCAGAAAGACATGTATCCTAAAAGTAGGTTACAACATATAAGACCAAAAGAATCCAGGCTACTAATTCAAAATAGTGGTGATGAATAACACTAATGTACTATACTAATAAGAAGAAATATATAAGAAGAGGAACTGCTAAAAGAACATAAGCACTTCTGAGCATAGCAAATGAATCACATTCTCCAGCAAAAGTTTAATGTAAAGACAACGATTATAGTTCTTTCAGCAATCTCTAAACTCGCAGTTGCCTGAAATAAACTGGAAAAATATCAGCAGTCATATTTATCTGCAGATTCAATATGCAGTTATGAGGCTGTAAAATGAGCATTGCTATAAGACAAGATGCTGGCTATCTAACTGATTATATAAAATTAATCTCTATTAAAATAGTCCTCCCACTTAACACTAGTTTATATCTTTGCTGATTCTCCTATTCAAACTAAATGCAATACAAAAAAAACTTCAAGGTGCAATTACAAATCTTCCAACCAATGCCGGATTTCTTGAAGTTGATGAAAGTGATATTGAAGAGTTTCTTTAAACTTCAAGCCAAATCTGTTAAATAGATTTTTAACAGAGATAGAACAGTAGAACAGTTAACGATTAAATATGTAATTATTATCAGGGATAATGACACAATTATCATTTCAAAAGATAATGATCAAAAGATAATGATTTAAATATAAAGAGTAAAAGAGACCCGTGGGAAAGCTCAGAAAGTCCTGCAGAAAATATGATGTCCTGTATCATTTGTGTAAAAATAAAAAATGAAATGAAGAATATTCTTTCACAGAAAATTTTCTCACAGAAAATGTTCTAGAAAACATAAACATAACTCATATTGCTTACTATAGGTATTGGATTTTTATTACTATTTCTATCAGCATTTATGAAACAAAATATACAGAATATAAAATAAATATTTTATAAATAACATATAATATGTATTTTTGTATCTTACATAACTTCAACCTAATAATAAATAATATATATTATTTATAAAATAATATATTATTCATAAAATAACATAAAATAAAACATCATAAATAATATAAAACAAATATCTATATATGAAATATTTAAAATATATCTATAAATAGATTAAATATGAAAGTAAATAACTACTTCCACAATATTAACTTCAGTTTTTAAGATAGCATTCTAATATTCTAATATTCTAATTCCAGAATTTTCGTAACATACTCATCTCTGAAATGTTTTTCCTCCAATTTTTTCATGCTCTCCTACCTCTACACCCACTACTTAGATGTAGGGCTTTGCTAAGTTTTATTGATTTGTAAAAAGGTGATATACTTTATTGTTGAATGGAGGTAATATTGAGAATGGCAGGAGAAGTCAAAAATAATTAACAGGCATTGAGTGATTCACAACAATTGTTAACTACTGAAGTCTCAAGCTTTTGGTCTCCATTCCACTTACTCACTTCGTGTGCTTTTCTCATGTATCAGTCCATTCTCTAATGAAGCTGTAACCTCTTTCCATATTCCCAATCTCAGATATTCCATCTGGTGACCTTAACTCAGAGTCTTGACATAAACACGACTTCTCCCCTTCTTGACTCACTTTCAACCCGTTCAATCAATCATCTTCAGTGTGGTTTCACTTTTCTGTGCATGAATACATCTTCTCTATATTTTTAATACTGTTATGAATAAAACCCTCATACTTTCATTTGGATCTCCTACACTGAACTCCTAGCAGGTCTTCTCTCTGCTCTCTTTTTCTTTCCAAGTGCAACTTATGCCCACTCACACACACAAATACACACAAAAATATCTTACCATGTAAGTCTTTTCTTATCCTGTAGGAAAGACTTAGCTGAACATAGGCAAGACTCTAGTCCTTATGTATTCTTTCAATTTAACCTCTCATCACTTCCTACACCATACTTTATGGCAAAGCAGTAACTTGTAACTAGGGATACAACAATCTTTGGACAATGCAAGCTATGACATATGTACATTGTGAACAACATTTCTGGAAAATAATGAAAGAGCACTATGACAATAAAATAATTAAGAACCATGATACCAGAACAAAACCAACCCTAGAAATAATTTATGTGCATTTTCAGTGGAGACAGCTATGAGCTTATGTAGTCTTTACCACTCACTGTGGTAGATATTTGTGACCGTTGCAAGCTAGTTAAATTTCTAAGCATGTTCCCTAATATCTAAAACAGGACTAATAATTTAAAGCTTATGTGGCTTATTATGAGAATTAAATGAGATAGTATTTATAAAGTACTTATGTTTTCAACCAATGGTAGTTTAGCAATGATGCTAATAAAAACAATGAAGAAGAGGATACTGATACATCAACATATTTCTCACTAATAAGCTTTTCTTTGTTATTCCATCTGCCTAAAAAACACTTTTTTCTCACATTTTACCTGAAAATTTAATCACTCTTCAAGATACAACTCAACCTTCATCTTCTTCAAGAACCCTTTCCTTACCTGCCCCAGACTGAGCAAAGTGCTTCCTGTTTTCATATTTCTGCATATCTTCGTAGAAGAGAAACTGCATTTCATTGAAATGATTCATAAATATTTCCCCAGTCACAATATAAGTTCCTTAAAGTCAAAGACTGTATCTTATTACCTCTTTATCCTCATTGCCTTGCACAGTAATTGGCACACAGTTATAGAGGGTTCGAAGGCTTTGGGGACTGATCAAGGAAAAAGATTCGAGCACAAGGGGCAGTAACACACCATAAGCTTTATTGGGCAGTGCTTCAATAGGGTTGCATGAGAAGAAAAGTCCCTCATACCATAAGACAGTCCTGAGGCTACTATCCAGAGAAAAAGGAGGGCAAGGGGACTGAAGGATTGGAGACAGGGATTGAAGAGGGGTCCACTGATGGTGCTTAGCAGCATTTGAAAGTCCCTGTGTCAGAAAGCTCCAAAGTACAACTTGGGACTTTCTAACAGCAGGGCTCTATCTAGTCAATGGGTATCAGCTGCAGAGTGAAGTTTCATGGGGTATGCAAAACAGGTGAGCTCTAAGTGGCTAAAACTGGTTGTTTGGGCTGTTATAAAAAATAACTGGATATATAAAAATTTTGAATTTGATGCCAACAGGCTTTTGCCTGGCTTATACGCAACCTAGAGGCCAATACACAGAAGCCAACTTTGGCTCATCTATACAACAATAGTAGGTTCTTTGTAATTGTCAAACTTATATGAACTGATTAACTACAATTTTGCTGTATACTCAGAAACTCTCAAAGGAGCATCCTACTTTAATTGAAGTCAAAGTCAGAGTCCAGAGGTCGAGAGCTTGGTTCATTTGTTTCTTAAATATGTCCCTTAATCTACTCGGTTTCAGAATTCAGGACACCTAAAAGACCCCTCCAGTAACTGAAGGTATCATGATTCTCCTTTTTTTTTTTTTTCTCCAGCAAGCATACTATTCTGTGTGTAGTGTATACTTAATAAATATTCATTGATTGGAATAAATGAATTAATGATTCCAAAACTCCTCAAGCACATATTCTTTAAGATGTTCAGAACAGATAATATTTTGCTAGGCTTAAAATAACTATCTTCTTGAAGAAAATAGCTCAAACCCAATCTATTTGGAAATATTTGGTTAAATTTATTAAATTAAGATACACGGGTATTTTTTTCTAGTTGAAAAACAGCGAATAAAAATCTTTACATACAAGAAATGCTAAATAATGCAGGCGAGATAATAAGAATCATAATGGTCCAGGTGTGGTAGCTCATGCCTGTAATCCCAGCACTTTGCCAGGCTGAGGCGGGCAGCTTGCTTGAGCTCAGGAGTTTGAGAACAGCCTGGCCAACATGGTGAAACTCCGTCTACTCAAAATACAAAATTAACTGGGCGTGGTGGCACATGCCTGTCATCCCAGCTACCTGGGCGATTAAGGGAGGAGAATCGCTTGAACCCAGATGGCAGAGGTTGCAGTGAGCCGAAATCATACCACTGCACTCCAGCCTGGGTGACAGAGGAGAAAAATAAATAAATAAATAAATAAATAAATAATGCCTGAAAAATCACCTTCTTCAGAGAAATGCCTATTCTACCTCTGCAAATTCACAAATAGTGAGGAAGAGGAATGATAGGTAGATAGATTCATTCGTTTCTTAGCAATCTAGATAGATAGATAGATAGTAGATAGATAGATAGATAGATGATAGATAGATAAATGTTACACGTTTACTACATGCTAGCTACAGTGTTTGGTGCTTTGCACACATTATCTCTTTCAATTCTCATGACAACCCTCTAAGGAAGAGGTTGTTATTATCACAGTTTTAATATGGGAACCAAGGCTTAGGGAAGTATTTACAGGATACAATGGAGTTATAAGTGATATTTGAATTCAGGTTCTCTAACTCTAGAGTGTGTGTGGTCAGTCACTGAATGAGTACCCATGCAAGTTGAAAGAGGAGAATTTCGGCTGTAGAGATTACCTTCCTAAAATAATCACAACTTTTTTCCATGTTAATCTTTCAACTTGCTTGCTAAGAATACGCCTTCATTTTGAAAAAAGTAATTTCAAACACAATGAAAGCACAGTAAAATCCATATGAATTGTAATTAAGTTCCAGATCACATATTCTAGAGGAAAGCAAATGAAAGCAGTTGGAAATCTCTTATTTTACGCACTAATAGAATTATATAGCACCCACTCACTGTTCAATTAGTCTAATTATGGTCAACATCAGTCTTTGTTGTTAAAATGACAGAAGAATATGATTCTGCTAGTGTTTTAGAACTAGCCTTGCCAGATGGATAATAAATAGGTGTTGTGCATAACACAGATAATTGCCATCCATCTTCGGTCATTCTATACAGTTAAAGTGATTAAAATGAAAATAAATTTTGTATAAATATCACTTGGATTTTTACTTCTTGTGGTTGTTTGTATATGTACCTCCATTGTTGACTGAATGTTGCATGATTTTATGACATTTTTGTTTCTTTATCCAACAAAAATAAATTCAAGGTATCCTTACAGTTCTAGAATGAACTCAACAACTGCAGACTTGCACATGCACTAAAGTAACAAAAAGAATTAATTTGACAATGAAAAATAATCTTCAGAATTAAGCAGCTCATTAAATTAAATGTGTAATTTAATCTTCATATAAAGTGGACTTTAAGCTGCTGTATGTGTGTATATGCATGTGTGTATTTTATGTGCAGTTTGAAAACTCACCATCAAAAGTTGTAAAATCCAGAAACTTAACTATTAGGTAGCAACAAGAAATTTACTTCAAACACTTCAAGTATTCCCAGTAGAGCAAGCAGTCTAAATTTTCTACAATTTAGGCAAACTTATTTACATATTTAGGGTAGGATCATAAAATAAATTGGTGCATAAGACAACAATTTGTAAACAGTCACTGGAAGTTATGCATAGAACCAAGAAAATAAGATACAGATTAAGGGAGAGTCATCCTGATTTTACTATTCCAGCTCTGAGAGAACTCCACAAAGCAAGATGATGGAGTAAATCCCATTGGACCCTCTTGTCCAAGAGTCTCTAGGAGATACAATAAACTGGGAGCTCATAGACACAGTTCCAGAAATATTTTGCTTGGTCTGCACAGTATTTTGGTAATCTCAAATTTAGTTACCAGTATTTTTTTAAAAATCAAGGTATTTTTACATGAAGTCCTTTATTCTGGTTTCTCTTGAAAAATCCAGTGTTTCAGCCTTGGGTGCACAGTCCCTGAAGGCAATGGTGCCCTGAATTTGAATGACTGTTGTTATTAGATAAATCATATGATTCCCTGACGCTAGAGTCCCTGACACCCCCTATAGTGTGGCATGAGGTCCACTATGGTCACGAAGCTTATTTTGTGACTATGGTAGAAATACAAATGGGAGTTTGAGACTTTTGGACTAAGAGATGGAGAGAATAAGAAAAAAATGACCACTTATTTCAAACTTGAACTTAAGTTTCCTTAACAGAGATAGAAGACTTGATTAATATTTTTGTTTCTCTAAAATCAAGTGTAGTATCTGGCATTTTGAAAAGTAATTTCAAACATACTGAAAACATAGTAAAATCAATGTGAATTGTAACTAAGCTCCAGACCACCATATTCCAGAAGAAAGCAAATGAAAGCAGTTGGAAATCTCCTCTTATTTTGCACTAATTGTGTTATATAGCACCTACTCACTGTTCAATTAGTTTACTTATGGTCAACATCAGTCTTTGTTGTTAAAATGACAGGAGAATGTGGAGTTTGTTAAACTGACAATGATTTGTCTAAAGATCGGTGGGTTGAATTGGGAATAAAATCTTATGAGATTCAAACATAGTAATTGGATCTCAAACAAATCATTCCATTAACATCTCACCAAATTAACTCATTGCTCAGCTGAATCAATCAAAGCAATACCATTGTTTGATATATCAAAGATACAGATCTAGTATTTTCCCTAATACATTTGCTATAACCTGTATAAATGACTTCCACAGAAATATTTCTGAAACTAGGAAACACTTACCAAGCTTCTCTGAAAAAATCAAACAACTATAATATGAAGAAACCAAAATTTTCCCTAAACACAACAGGATGACTCTGAAAAATAAAAATGTACAAGGGGAATTTTTTTATTAAGAAAAAATGGTAAATATATAATACTTTTGTTTGGTTTTGAAAGAGCAAAATGTTTGTGCCAACAGGTTTAATCATGATTACCAGGAAAATTTGTCAAATTCCATGTATAATGATAAAAAGTTTTATTTTTGATAAAGAATGAAGCATTCATTCACTAAACTTTCTCCTTTAGAGATACATGTACTCCATGTTTCTTTAAAGAGTCTGAGAAACATGTACTACAATGTACATTGACACACTCTATTCCTGATCCCTATTAAGTTTTCTAAAGTCCCATCTACCTAACATCGCATATCAACATTAAAAAGGAATTCAGATAAAACCTCAGTTTATTTTTTGACTAATGTCAACAAGACATTTGAGAATGCCTTACTTATCATTTTTTTTGAAAAGTGTTTGCTGTTATTGGCATCCTGTAGACCTATATGAAGGAATCAAGGCAGCAGATCAGGTCTAAATCTGAAGAGCAGCTGGAGCTTCATATCATGACATCTCTTCATGATAAAAGATGGTTTCTTCATAAAGAACAGGTTATCTATCATCAGAGCAGTGGAAGTGCTTTGGCTGACCCTGCCTTCATTCATTCAACAAGTGTTTATTGTAGGTCTATTATTTTAAGTTTGGCATAAAACGCTAGACATAAAGAATACAATTGCAAACAGAAAGTGGTAAAAGAGGATGTTCTACAATGAGTTAGCTACATAAACCTTAAGGTCTTTCTGAACCCTGAGATAAAAATACCAAGTGTGTTGCATATATGTTTAAGAAAACGCTCCCAGTCACTAAAGTTATTTTTAATCTATGACCAAAATGATTATAGACACTACTAGCAACTTTCTGTGTAGTAAAAAAATTAAGTATTATAATGGAAGGAAAATAAGTAAGTATTATAATGAAAGGAAAAAAATATTTAGAGGCAATAAAAAAACCTCAATGCCCTAATTATAATTCACAACGTTGGATATTGCAAGATAGCCTTACAGATAAGAACATTTGACTCTGTTAGAATCTCAATACTGAATGATGCTGGAAGCATTAGAGAAGATGATCAGTTTTGTCTTTTTCCATATTAACAACATTTTCTGGTTCCTATAAAGGTATTTTGTTTGAGTGTGAACATTTATTAGCTGTGAAGTTCTTGGGACAGGGTTGTTACATAGTAAGTGCTAAGTAATCATTTATGTGGCTGTTTTTGTTATTATTATTGCCATAGGATATCCAGATCAACTAAAACAGATGCAAAGAGAACAAGCAAGGTACATAGTAGGCATCCCAGTTGTGAACCTGATAAAACATATAAAATAAAATTCCTCCCATTAAAAAATTTTATCATTTAGGCCAGGTGCAGTGGCTTGTGCCTATAATCCTAACATTTTGGGAGGCCAAGGAGGGTGGATCACTTGAGTCCAGGCAACATGATGAAACCCTGTCTCCACCAAAAATACAAAAAAATTAGCCAGGTGTGGTGGCGCTTGCCTGTAGTCCCAGCTACTCGAAATTCCGAAGTGGGAGGATGGCTTGAGCCTGGGAAGTCAAGGTTGCAGTGAGCTGTGATTGTGCCACCGCACTCCAGCCTGAGTGGTAGAGTGAGACCATGTCTCAGAATATATATATATATATGTATCTCACACATATGTGTATATATGTATACATCTGTTATACATATGTATATACATACACACATACATATACACACACATAATTTAACACTTAACTACTCTAATTTAAATAAAGTAGTTACTGTTCACAAGAAACTTCTAGGTTAACATCTCCAATGTTCACTTACTATATCCAAACATAAGAATAGAATATATAAGAAATGTAAAGAAATATGTCTCTTTCCTCATAAACATTTTAGCCAGTGTGATTTTATTGAAGGGCATTCTGCTATCTCAGGTTTCTTACATAAACCATATAAATTTGCAAAATTATTAAGATGACACTGATTCATAAAACAAACACTAAGCCTCATTTATCATTTTCAGGGAATATTCTTCCATGCTTTTTTGATTAATACTTTTATTAGAGGCATTCAATATAGATAATGCAAAATTAAATGGATTTTGCCAGAATACATTATAGCCATTAAAATAAATCAGACTATTAAATGAAGAGAAAAAGTAAAATCTGAAAACGAAATATAATTCCATATAACTTATGACAGAGTCAATTAATCACATAACTACAATTTGAGACCTTTCCTATGGAAAGAAAGGAATAAAGATCCCTTTAACAGTCCGTAATTGTTATTGCATTCTCTGAAGAAAAAACTATGAGCCTGGTCCGTAATGACCATGAAGACAGAATTTTCTCTGTGTTTTTTCAACTTCCCTTAACTCAACTATACTCTGTTGCCCTTGCCAAGAGACGATATGAAACAAGATATAGACCAATAGGAAAGAACCAAACCAAATGTCAATGCTTTCAAAAACTGTTGGCAATAAGCCATTTGAGAAGAGCACTTGTCTTTTGTCATTACGTCTTCACTGCTGCGTTCTGCTTCTGAATATCTTTCTCCAGTGTTCCATTTCACAAAATTGCCTTCAATTTCCAATTACCTTAATAACAAGATAGAACATTTACTTGACTTTAATTATTGAACTTCACAAGTTTTCTGGCCTTTAAGATTTCCCCTTAAATAATAAAAAAGACGACAGGATGAGCACTTTTTTACAAGTATGTTAATGCATCCAATATGAATTCATAGAATTATGAATAAGTTCATTTTTACCAAATACCAAATGTCTTCTATGAAGCCTTTTTAATATTGTCTGTGTTTTATGCCAGTTCTGAAATTTATTGTTTATTGATTTAATAGATTTTTAGGTGTTAGGTATAGTTTAGTGAATTCAAGGAGTAATTGAAAAACTTTTATTCTGCTATTGCATGATGACAAGCTTAATCAATCAACAAGTTCTACTTCTGGCTTTGCAGTTAGAGCCTAGCAGGGGTTGAGTGAGATATGGAAAGCAAAAAACATGGTTTTACCATTACAGAACTTACAGGACAGTTGAGAAGACAGAAGTAACTTGTATGTTCAGAAAATAATAAAACATTCCTAGATATCTGATGCCATAAGAGTTAAGCAGGGGAAGGAAAAAGAATAAGATACGTTGGATTTGATAAAGAAGGAACAGGAAGAGACTTTGGGGGCATTTTCAGGACTCCAATTTGATCCCAAGAACAAATACAGAAGGCAAGAGGTGTGGTCAGGAAGTAGGATGACTCCTTGGTTTCCGGGGAGCTGCACGTGCAGTACAATAGAAGTAGCAAGTCTAACTGAAAATATTCAAGAGTTTGTTATTAAAGGGATACAACCTGCCTTTTACTGCAAACTACATCACATAGGTATAGCCTTCTAGGAAGCAGCATATTATAATGGCTAGAGAGATAAGCATTGTTTTGGAAACCATTACAAGTTACCTCCCCAAAGGAAAAGAAATCGTTCTATCAAAAAGGTATCTGCATGTGTGTATTTGTCACAGCACTATTCACAACAGCAAAGTCATGGAATCAAACTAAGTGCCCATCAGTGGTGGACTGGACAAAGAATACATGGTACATATACACCATGGAATGTTATGCAGCTGAAAAAAATGACCTTTGCAGCAGTATGGATGTAGCTGGAGACCATTATTTTAAAAGAATTCACACAAAAGAAAATCATATACAACATGTTCTCACTTATAAGTGGGAGCTAAGCAATGCTTACACATGGACATAAAGATGGAAACAAAGAAGGTATTCCAAAAGTGGAGAGTGAGGGATGGAGGAATGGGCTGAAAAACAACCTATCAGGTACTATGTTCGCTATTTGGATGTTGGGTTCAATAGAAGCCGAAACCGCAGCATTATACTCTTATAACAAACCTGCACATGTACCCCTGAATATAAATTTTTTTAAAACTGCCTCCTTCAATTCTTGAAGAATATAGTTCTCTCCATGTCCCATCCTCCCCTTCTTGTCATATCTCTTAGTGATTTAAACATTTTCATAGATGAGACTTCCGGTGCATTACTTTCTAAGTCTTTCTTCCCTAACGTCAAAGCCCCAATGACCTACAGTTGTCACCCACTTCCATCGTCACTGACAATAAACACACTGCTTCCTTTATCTGTATTACAAACATTGTACGCTCCAAACACCACCTCCTGTCTTTCACTTTGTCCCTCTCATATCCTGTCTCCCAAAGTTTTTTTTTTTTTTTTCTCTCATTGGGACTTCTAATTTATTTACGTTTTCACCTTTTTGACTTTCCTCACTCCCATCATATCCTCACTTCTCTTCTCATGCAGCTCAAATTACAGGATCAGTCACAATCATCACTTCTTTGCAAACACTAACTCCCTTGGCCTTTCTTTTTCCATCATTTTGCCTGGAAAAATACCAGATTTGTTTAAATTCAAGCTTTTCCCTACTTAGGGCCCATACCCAAGCAGCTGAAGACTCCTGAAAAAAAATATGGAGCCATGCTGACAGGTCTCATTTTAAATTCATGGCGGAAATCTCAAGTGGGCTCTTACTGCTTGCCGCTCAGTCTTGCAGCTTTTCCCTAGCTAATTCACCTTCTGCTTCTACGTGATTCCTATTATAAACCCTTTACTCTCCTCCAACTTTTAATATCTCCTACCTACTTCCTTCTCTCAGCTGAAAGATTTGCTTAAACGTTTCCCTGAGAAAATAAAAAATCGGAAGAATACTTCCATGCACTTCCAGCACCAAATCTACCAACTAATCTGTGTCTGTATCCATATCCTCAGCCTTCTTCTCCCTTGCCATGAAGTGCTTCTCTCAGGCCAATCCTCCACTTGTTCTCTGGATTGTCTTTTATTATCCCCATGAAAGTACCTGGCTCCTTCCTCCCACTTTCTGGCAAACATCAGACTTTGTCTTCTACAGCAGGGATGAGCTGACAATGGCCCACAGGTCAAATTTGGCTAGATGCCAGAGTTAAGAATAATTCCTACATTTTTCAATGGCTGAAAAAAAGTCAAACTGAATTATATTTCATGGCATGTAAAATAATATGAAATTCAAAAATCAGCATCCACATAGAAAGTTTCATTGGAGCACAGCCTTGCTCACTCGTCTATGGATGCTCTCACACTGCAGTAGCAGAGTTAAGTTGTTGCCACAGAGACTATAGGGCCAGTTAAGCTAAAAATACTTACTATCCACCCTTTACAGCACAGTTTTTGACCCCAGTTGAACAAAATAATTCACAGCAATGTTTAAGCATGCTGTAGTTACTCAAATGTTAAGGACAGACCTTTCTTCACTCCATGTCTGTCTCTAATCATGGAACGTCAATGCTCTTCTTTGTAGCAAAAATCTTCAAAATAATGCTCAGTAACCAGTTTTCAACTCCATTTATCCTGTCTGTTTTAGGATCACTCCAGTAATTATTCCAATGAAATAGCCCTTTTAAATGCCATCAAGAGCTGCAAATTGTGAAATCTAATGGCTACCTCATCCTACTACTACTCTACCACTTAGCAGCATTTGACAGGGATCACGCTCTGCTTCGCTTATGTTTTGGGACCCAGTCTTTTTTGGTTTTCTCTTTTATCTAGTTGATCCTTCTTTATTTCCTTTGCTGTCTATTCTCATTTTCCCAATGTCTAAAAACAGTAGAGCTATAGGGCTTAGTCCTCTGACCTCCTCTCTTTTGTTTCTCTGCTTGCCAGGTGATCTCATCCAGCATCCAAGTTTTAAGTGACATTAATAAACTGATACTCAAATTTATAAGTCCATCCCTGACCTTTCCCTTCAACTTAAGACTCATATACACAAGAGCCAACTTGACATATCAAAGTTTATATTCCTAAAAACACACTCTTGATATCCCCCCAAAGCCTACTTCTTCTTTTCTGTCTTTCTCATCTCAGTAAAAGGCAACTTCTGTTCCTACAAATGCCTAATCCAAAATCTTTGTTGTTGCCTTTAATTCCTCTCTATGGTTCATATTTAAATCCTATCAGCTCTTTGATTTCTCTTTATCCCTAACACACTCAAATACTATTAACTCTACCTTTAAAATAACCCAAAACTTATTTATTTTATCACCTTCATTCCTTTGACCTTAGTCCAAAGCATCACCCTAGGTCTAGACCATAACAATAGCCTCCTATTTGATCTCTCTCCTTCTGCCCTTGTTCCCTTAAATGATCATTTTCAAATGAAATTCAAATCACGTAACTCCCCTTCAAATGGCTCCCTATTGCACAAGGATATCAATTGAAACATGTAACAATGGTCTTCACGGCCTCAGATTATTTTGCCCCTGTTTAGTGTCCAACTTCATTTTATTCTACATCCAGTCCCCTGTCACCACATTTTATCACAATGGTCTGATTTCTGCTGCTCACAACCTCTAAGCTAAGTTCCTGCTGCTGTTCTCTAGGCTTAGATGCTTTTTTTCTTCCTGCTTATCACATGCTGTCACCTACCCTTCAGAGCCCAGAGAGGCTTTTCCTGGCCACCTGGTCATCCCCACCCAGTCTCATCCACCTACTCTTTATCCTGCTCAGTTTCTCTCCATAGTCCCATCTCTATCAGATATTATTCCAATATGTATTTTTATTACCCCACTAGAATATAAATGCTATAAGAGCAAAGCTCTTACCCTATCTTAATATCCATTGTATCACAAAAGTCTGAAAGAGTTGCCACTCATGAAACATCTGTTGATTTAATATATGAATTAGTAAATACCTGAATGAAAAAAATTCTTATAAAGTGTTCAACACATTGCTTGGCACAAAGAAACATACTAAATGAATGGAGGTCGTTAATAAAAAATAAAAATAGATATAAAATAGAAACAAAATAGTGAATAATAAAAATCAAAAGATAAACAATACTGTTTTAATTAAACATAGCAATTTAAAAGAGTGGCATGCAGAACATAAGTGCTATAAAATAAACCTATAAAAACTTTAAGTTTTATAGGTTCAATAGACTTTTTTTTTTGTAGTGCTGACAATCTAATTTTTAGATGTAGTATTATATATTTATTCAAAATACTCAAGCACATATATACAATACACAAAAAGGGTTGGAGAGGAATATTCTACAGAAGTCAGTGGCAGCAACGATGGAGAAAGAGAACTGAATTTTCTTTTTCTTCAGGAAAGGAAATGAAGTTGTTGCTGTTGCATGCTTCCTTAAGCTTGAATTTCAATTTGTGTTAAATCTGGTCTGTTCCAAGTTCTGAATAGAACATTAAATTAAGGACTGCACAGGCAGTGTAACTAATATTCTTTTCTCATTCTTCTAGATCTTTGACTGTGCCCTGGGTAACAGACTTTACATAGCTGACTTTGATCTTTTTTCCTTGGTTCAGGTGCTATATGGGATATTTGCAATAAAATTTATTTTATTTATGTGTGGTTGCAAGTGATGAATTTATATTTAAACTGCATAAGCTTCTCATTATTTGATTTAAATATATATATATATATGAACACTGCACATCTACTTTCTTTTGAAATTATAATGTTTGTGCAATTTTGTTGAGCTTATGTTGTTTGTTTCACTTAGGTGCAATTTATTAAACAAAGGTTGAGTATTCACAAGGTTGGAAGTAACATGGGCACAATAGAGGATACCAAATGAAACAAGTATGGAAAGTGGAATCTATTTCCTGAGTAACTCCAGTTGAATGATTGTAGTTGCATGAAGGGCTGTATGAGAAGGATTGCGAGGCTGTGATTGAAACTATGGAAAAAAAGTGATATGATCCGTGAATGATATCTGACAGAAGGGACCGAAGCTGAATCACTGCACAAATATTGACTGTTTGAAATGTTAGAATTTGACAGTCATTGCTCTCCACTAAACAAGATTAATTCACATGGTTATATGGCAAGGAGTCATATTAATACATTTTAATACAAACCAACATATATCTAATTTTATTGACACATTTTAACACATTATCATTAGTTTACCTTATACAAGAATACATAAATTTTAAAACACAGAGGATTTGGTCAATTCTGATGAGCACAATGGAAACAAATCATATAGAAGTCTTTAGATGATACTCACCTTTTAAAATCTCCATTTATATTTTCATTGAACTATTTATTTAATTTTTATGTATTTAGCCAAAATGATACTCTCAATACATTGGAATGGAAACTGTGAATGTTAACAACTGAAATAAATTTTTCAAAATAAATTTCCATTCAGCATAGCAGACTATTTGCATTAATCAAAACAGAATATTTCTCAATATTGTAGTAAATAATTAAATAATATTTTAATAAGAAATGAAATACTATAGATTAAAACATATAGGCAATGGCTAAATCATCATCTCTAAAATTTTCATTATCAGTTCTGCCACAGAAGGTTAAACTAGATATTAAAGAAAGGGTTCCAAAAGAGAGCTGTAAACATCATAAAACCATTTTTAAATAACGAAAATAGAAAGAGGTGGCAATCATACATGTAAGACTTTATTTCTTAAGCCATAAATTGACAAAAGTGGATCTCTGCAAAATATAATCAAGAATAAAGGAGCAAAACATTCCTAATTCACAACCTTCAGAAGGATTTTCGGTGGTACACAAACATCAAATGTAAGAGGGAAATGTTGAGGGAAAAGTTAGCATCTCAGTTGATACTTTATAAAAAATGTCCAGGGCCGGGCTCAGTGGCTCACGCCTGTAATCCCAGCACTTTGGGAGGCTGAGACGGGTGGATCACTTGAACCTGGGAGATGGAAGTTACAGTGAGCCGAGATCATGCCATTGCACTCCAACCTGGCAACAAGAGTGAAATTCTGTCTCAAAAAAAAAAAAAAGTTTAGATAGTTACTGTGAGCACAGATAGTACATCTTTGTAAAGAACAATAGGGTTAGTCCTGAATTATGGCAAGCAAGGATGATATTAATTATTTAATGCAGAAATAATTCTGTGGTGTGTTTCTTTACTGCAACAGACTCAGCAGCAGAAAAATTACATGGGCTTTTTTCTTTTTTTCTATTCATAGGAAAGGTAACCAGGTTGCACTGCCTTTGTGAATTTGTAAATCACTGGTTCTTGGGGGAATGTTACCATTCTTTTGTGTTTTAGCTATATAGGGTTAAGCTGCTCTGGTCAATGTTCTCTCAACTGTAGATCTTTAATGATACATTCCAGAAAGATCATCCAATAAGAGTGTACGGATAGAAATCAATCATTAAAAGAACTATGAATAGACCAAGCCACAAGATATGCTTGGATTTTCTAATCATGAGGAATTTTGTACCCACAAAATTCATATGCTGAAATTCTAAGCTCCAATGTGGTAGTATTAGAAGATAGGGCCTTTAGGAGATAATTATGCAACCCTTATGAATAGCACTTATAAAAGTGACTTCAGATAACTCTTTAGCTCTCTTTCCACCACATGAGGCTACAATGAGAAATCAGCTGACTGCAACTGAAAAAAGTTCCTCATGAGGACCCTATCATGATGCCACCCTGATCTTGGACTTACCAGCCTGCAGAACTGTCAGGAATAAATTTCTGTTATTTAAAAACTACTGTTTAGAATCACAAACTGACTAAAACGTGAGGACATGGAGGAATGAGAACCTTTCCAGAGGCCAAGATTTTCAGTCTACATATGACAATTGCTCAGGGGGTATGCAGAGTCCAAGATACGTGTGCATCGGACAGGTGCAGAACCATGGAAAATGACCCATATTGGATTTTGTGTAGAAAAGAGTGAAGGGCTCCTGAGAGCTAAACAAAACATTATTTTGAAGAACAAAGAATGTAGCATCTCTTGCATCTTAAATAATGTTATAATGTGGTAGAATAAGCTATGTCAAAATAGAAGTACAAAACTACTTTGAATATTCAAGAAAAGAAAGAATTCTTTAAAGTCTAGTTTCATGGGGGAGATTATGTTGACAAATACCTTTGTTACAATTCATCTTACATAAACATATTTTCAGGGTCTTGATCAAATGACAAATTTAAGAAATTCTAACCTTTTAAGGACTTTATCAAGGACTTGGGGATATCAACTTTTGTTTAGGTTTTGGTGTCTCTACCTATTCCAAATACAAAACTTTCTTGGTCAGTGGTAAGTCTCTAATCCTACACTGTCATCCTTGCCTCTGATAGGAGATCGAATTAAAATCAAGACAAACTTCCCTGCATTGAAACACCCAAGTGCAATGACAGACCATCTTCTACTGATATAGCTCTTGCAAACAAATCATAGTTTGTCCAAATCTGGAAACAGCTCTGCAATTTTTAGCTCTGTCTAGGGAGCTACCTGTCTGTCTCTTCTGGATTTTAGATTATATTCTTTAGATAAGATTTCCTGCTTCTTATATTTAAGAATACATCATATTTTAGTTTCTTTGTCTATCTTACTTCATCTCATGAAGAATTTACTAGTTACTTTGGTTCTTCTTTTCTTTCTTTCTTTTTTTCTTTCTTTCTTTCTGTTTCTTCCTTCCTTCCTTCCTTCCTTCCTTCCTTCCTTCCTTCCTTCCTTCCTTCCTTCCTCCTTCCTTCCTTCCTTCCTTCCTTTTCTTTCTTTCTTCTTCCTTTCTTTTCTGTCTTTTTACAGTTTTGTCTTGCCTAACATAATCTTGATTGTTTGGTAACCTTGATTATTTGGCTCCAATGTTCCTCCACACATCCTAGATTCATTAAGGAAGGTCAGATATTGGTTCAACATTTTGGTTCTGCATCAAAATACTTATTTAGTCCAAACTAGTGTATTTGTTTAGGTTTTATTAAATTTAAACTTCTGTGCTAGATGTGTTAATTCAGCTATTTCAACAACCAGGCACTGATGTCTATTCCTGAGGTTCAACAACTTGCAAACCTCATATGCTTACATATAGAAAAGTATATGTAAATAAATGTATTTAATTTTGCCTTTATAGCAGAAGCCGTTCATGGAGCATTAAATTTGAAGCATCAGGTGATGATGATATAAAGAAGGAAGACAATGAATCTGGGAATAATATTCAAAACAGAACAAGCAAAATGGCTTTCCTATCTACTTACTAGTAAATGATTTTAAATGAAGAACAAAAGACACAATTTCCTCAAATCATTAAGCATTAGATGGCTCTTTGTGTGTGTGCATGCTTGCACACATGTATGTATGCACATTTTTGGGCTGGAGCAGTCAACTTGGTGTCTTCTCTTGCAAAGAATTTCAGAATAGTGTGTTTGGCTTCAGTTGGCAGTGGCAGGAGTGATCTTAATATTCCTTATCAGGATCTTATCATTCCTTATCAGGCTTAGTGATCTTATCATTCAAGTATTCTGAGGCTCAGATTCTTCACCAACCTAACAAAGATTAATATCTAGAAATAAACAAAATACTGCTTATAAAGACATTGTAGGAATGGCTGTTTCATAAAAGTTGTGCAATAAATGATAGCTCTTGATTTTTTATCAATACAGTAACAGTAGTAGTTTTTTAGAATCAATGGTTTTAGCGTTAAACAGTAGTAGTGGTGATAGTAAGCAGTAATCATCCTTACCATGAGTTTCCAAATGCTAAGAAAAATGACTGTGTTGTGGCTTTGTGTTTGAGATTAAACTTCTCAAAAGAAGTGGTCACTTTATTCATACTTTGCTCATGAGAGCATTAATTGATACAATCTTATTGGAAAGTAACCTGGAAAAATCTATTAAAGTTCAACATATACAGACTCTCTAAACCAGAAGTCCCATTGTAGCAGGACGAGCCACAGACAAAACTCGTCAGATACCAGGTTAAAGAAGGAAGAGGCTTTATTTGGCCAGGAGAATCAGCAGACTTGCATCTCAAGAACCAAGCTCCCCCAAAAAAGAGGTCCTGGCCCTTTAAAGAGCTTACAACTCTAAAGGGTTCATGTGAAAGGGTCACGATACATTGAGCAAGCATGGAGTACGACTAGGTGGGAGTGGTGGGCAAGGCAATTATTTTTCAGTACCATTGTCTGTGATCTATAGATAGCACAAGTAGTTAGGGTGAGGGTTAATCTTTAACCTACAGGCCTGGCCAGTGGGGCCGATCAGTCTGTTATTTTTTCAGTTTTTACTTCCTCCTTTTCTTTGGAGACAGGGGACAGTAGGAGAAATGGCCTCTCTCCTCATCCCCCGCTTCACTCAGTAGTGGGAGTTCTCATTCTCATCCTTACTATCTAGATCTTCCTGTGAGACAGATCGATAGTGATTCATGTAATATACTTCTGCTGAGGTCTTTTGATGAACTAAGGTGGTAGAAATATGGGTAACATACAGGAGAGAGTACCATGCATGTTCCTAAGACTATTATTATTCTTATTATAAAAGTTTTAAATCCTCCTAGAACTGGAAATCACTTTCCAAACAAGGATCCAGGATCAAACCCATGCCAAACCTGCACAGGCACATGTACCAGCTTTATCATGTCTCTACTAAATTTTCGACTACTTGTCCTTGATCATCTATTTGCAGACAGCAATTGGTCAAGTTGAATTTTCCACAGACCCCTCCTTCAGCTGCCAGCAAATAATCTAAGGACAATCTATTCTGATAGATGGTATTTCTCATTTGGATTTTCTGCCAGTCTAAAAGAGTCAAAGCTCTGCCAGTTTCATTAGTGATTATTTCTAAGATGACCTGTAACTGTATGATCCAGTTGAGCATGTAGATAGGGGTTCAGTGTCCCCACAAGTCATCTTGTGCCCATGTGGAGGGCCTATAGTACTGTACGATCCTTTCAGGGGCCACTCATGACCTTTCCAATTTCCTACAGCTATGTTCCTCTTTCCTCAGGAGGCATAGACAGGAGCTCACCTGTTTTCACGGGCAGTAGGAAAACGGATGGCTTAATGGTGCCAATGACACAACTACCTGCCCATTGATCAGGTAACTGAGTATAGACTCTGTGCCTACATATCCAGTATAGTCCAGCAGGAGCCGTCCAGTCTCGATGAGATTGTGGATGGGCCTAAGCAATCTGTAATTTAGGAAATTTACTGAAGGGATTCTTTTCAGTATGGTTTAGAACCCACCAGGTGACTGTCTCTGTTGTGCTGTTATACAGCTTCTGTCCTAGACAACTGAGCCTTCCTACAGGGATGGTGAAGTCTTCTCCTTCTCTAGCTATGCAGTATTGTCCAATAATTGAGGTTTTCAAGACCCAGAAGTCTTCTGGACTGGAATTATGTCAGGAACTGGATCAGTAGGCACCAATTCTCAGGCTTCCCAAGGCCATTGGTCTCCCATAGTGGTTCCTTCACATACATAACAGGAAGTAACATTGAGGGAATGAGCTACATTTTCTGATAACTGGAGAAATAAGTTCTTCTCTTTTTTGTGGAAGCTCTGGTTTTGGCAGATTCAGCTCATCATAAAAGGTCTGAAACACTGGTTTGGGAGAGTGCCTGTGGACCTCCCCTTGGACTGAAATATTTACTCAGGGATCCAGTCCAGTTCCATTGATTCCTAGAGTTACATATGCTCCTGTTTTCCAACAGGGATCAAGGGGATTGGTAATTAGTAGTTCTAAGAGGTTACAGTGACCACTAGTGCAGGAAGAGTCACTTTTTCCTTTTTGAAGGCGGACAGGGTCCTTCTCATCTTTTTTTTCCAGGTGGCCTAAATAACACAGGACCAGTAACTACATTCATCACTGCATAGTCCTAATTCATGACAAAGTACTCATTTTCTACTATACAGCCTCTTTCCCAATCTAGAGAGGCACATCTTTTCTATTTTCATACACATCACTGTTGATTGCTGCACAGGCATCAAATTTTAAGAAAATTTGTTTGGGGACTCCTTTCTCTTCTGTTCTAGTTATTACTCTACTTATATCAGCTTTTCCCCAGCTCCCAATCCTCAATCTTATTTCAAAAACAGTAGTCATAGGGGGCTCAGATGGGTTATAGCACACATCAGGTTGATCACTTCCTGGGCTACATACCTTGTATAGAGTAGCATTATACAAACAAATTCCTTTTAGAGTCCCGGGACACTCATAACTGTAAAATAATGGACTGCAACAACCTTTTGTCCTACTTCAGTGACTCGATGTATGCACTGGGAAAAGTCCTCAGTCTGAAGAAGGTCAGTTGAAGTCCTTACTGTACAAGTGCAAAATTTAGGGAAAATGAGTCCCAAGATGAGTTTCCTCTTGCTTCGGCTATGCGTGGACCAGTCAGTTTCTGGGTGTGACCAGAGAAGGGCTTGTTGTCTTCTTAAGAGTCACCTTGCAGGGGTTGTCTGGGCTCAGTCTCACCTCCCAGGTCCCAGGTGCTACAGATTTTATGTGGCTGTGGTGGATCCAGGCTGGGATTCCCTCTACCTTTATGGCTGTAGTCAAGACAATGGTCTGGGGTCCTTTCCACCATGGCCGCAAGGGGCCTATGTGCCAATCCTTGATCCACACTCAATCACCTGGGGAGAAAGGGTGAGCTGTGGAGAATAAGCTGACGGAGCACTTCTCATTTACCCAGGCCAAAATGTGATTCTCCCTGAAGCCTGTAACTCAATTTCACCTGGGTTTCGAGGAGTACCTGGGAGTCCCTGTAGTATGGGAGGGGGCCTATAATATAATATTTCATAACGGGAATAGCCTGTTCTTTTAGAAGAGGTACATCTAATCTTAAACAATACCATAGGGAGAGTTTGTACCCACTTTAATCCTGTTTCTTGACACACTTTCCCAAAACTATTTTTGGTAGTCTGATTCATCCACTCCACCTTTCCAGAACTTTGTGGTCGGTAGGCAGTATGTAGTTTTCATGTGATCCCCAATACCTTTGCTGTCTTCTGTACCAAGTCAGCCACAAATGCTGGCCCATTGTCTGAGCCGATTCGTAAGGGCAGTCCAAACCTAGGGATGAGGTCTTGGAAAAGCATACGGGTTACTTCACGAGCTTTCTCAGTTCATGTTGGATAGGCCTCCACCTACCCAGAGTATGTACACACTAGAACTAGCAGATACTTGTTACCTCCACATTTGGGCATCTCAGTGAAGTCTACCTGGAGATCTTCAAAGGGGGCTGCTCCATAAGCTTGTATGCTGGACTGAACGGTTGGACCTTGCCTAGCATTTGTGCTGCCAGCAGGTGACACACTACTGTGCTACTGTTTTGGCAGGGGCTGACAGATGCAAGATGTAGAAGTACCGGCTTAACAACTTTTCAAGTGACTCTTGGCCTAAGTGGATGGTCTCACGAACAGCCAGTACAACTGCAGCTCCTAGCAGTTGTGGCACAGCTATTCTTCTGTCCACTAACTGGATCCATCCCTCTTCTATCACCTGCCCTCCCTCTGCCTGAACAAAGTCTTTCTCTTCTTTAGAATAAGTAGGAACAAGGTCAGGTACCTTGGGGGATCGGGGGGCTGTGACTGATGCCTGGAGGGGGTGGATGCTGCTTTTTGAGCCTGAGTCAGCTCGGGAGTTCCCCAAGACAATCAAGGTGGAAGCTCGCTGGTGTCCTCTGCAGTGCGTGACTGCCACTTTTTGGGGTTTCCACACTGCCTCTAATAATTGCAGGATCTCTTGCTGATACTTTATGTCTTGTCCCCCAGAGTTCAACAGGCCTTTGTCCTTGTATAATGCCTCATGCACTTGAAGAGTTAAAAAGGCACACCTAGAGTCAGTGTAAATGTTTAGTCATACCTTCACTTAGCTCTAAGGCCCAAATTAAAGCAATGAGTTCAGCCTTCTGGGCTGAAGTACCCTGGGGCAACAATTTGGCTTCAATGACAGCATCCAGTGTTACCTCTGCATATCCAGCACACCTCTCTCCTTGTGGGTTGACGAAGCTGCTCCCGTCCATGTACAGCTCCCAGTCTAGTGATGTCCAAGGATGATCTCGGAGGTCAGACCTGCTAGAATAAACTGAGTCCAACACCTCTACATAGTTATGCTCAACAGGGCTCTGTGATATCGGGAGCAAGGTGATGGGGTTCAACATGTTGCAAACTTCAATGGTAATGCAGGGATTCTCACAGAGTGAGCTTTGGTTCCTAGTTAGTCTGGCATTCGTTAGACAATGATGTCCTTTGGTGTTCATTAGTGTTACCACAGCATGGGGAGCCTTTATGTTTAGGTTTTGCCCAAGAGTTAGCTTATTTGCCTCTTGTACTAGTGGGGCAGTTGCTGCCAAGGCTCTTAAGCATGGGGGCCAACCCTTAGAAACTCCATCTAGCTGTTTGGAGAGGTAGGCTACCGGTCTTGGCCAGGGCCCCATCGTCTTGGTTAAAACTCCAATTGCCATTTTTTCTCTTTCTGACACATACAGTGTGAAAGGTTTTATCAGGTCAGGTAGCCCCAGGGCTGAGGCCAACGTAAGTTTCTCTTTTAACTCATGAAAAGCTCGTTGCTGTTGGGACCCCCATTCGAAAGGTTCCTTGTCTCTCCCTTTTGTGACTCCGTACAGGGGCTTAGCCAGTACTGCAAAGTTTGGGATCCACAACCTGCAGAACCCTACAGCTCCTAAGAATTCTCTCACCTGCCTTCTGGTCTTAGGCTCTGGCAGGTTGCAGATGACTTGTTTTCTTTCTCATCCCAGGCTGTGCTCTCCCGTTGGATAGTAAATCCCAGGTAGTGCACCTGCTGTCTGCCATCTGCGCTTTCTCCTTGGACACCTTACACCCACAGTCCTCCAGGTGCCAGAGCAGGATATTCATTCCCTTGGCATACCCAACTGCTGTGGGGTGTCCCAGCAGGAGTTCATTGATGTACTGGAGCAGCATACAGTCTCTGGTGGGAAACTTCTGGAGGTCTCGAGCCAGCACCTCCCCAAGGATGGTGGGGGAGTTCTTGAACCCAAGTGTACTGAGTGGTGACATCTGACCCTGGATCCTCCCACTGAAAGGCAAATAATTTTTGGCTCTTAGGGGCTAGTTTGATGCTAAAGAAAGAGTCTTTTAGGTCCAAGCAGATGAACCAGCTGTCCTCAGCTGGCAGCAACCCCAACAATGTGTATGGCTTAGGTGCCGATGGGTGCAAAGTCACTATAGCTTGGCTGACCAAGCACAATTCCTGTACTGGCCTGTAATCCCTGGTCCCCGGCTTGGGAACCAGTAGGAGGGGATTGTTCCATGGAGACGGACAAAGGGCTATAATTCCAAAGGCCCTCAGGCGCTTGAGATGGACCTGGATGCCCTCGGGCTTCTCTGGGGACAAAGTACTGCTTTTGCCTGAATGAGTGGGCCCCAGGCTTAGCTTCTATGAGCACAGGGGCCTGGTTGATTTCCAACCCTGGAGGGTTGTCTTCCACCCACACCCTTGGCCGCCGCTTAGCCAGAGCTGGTCCTATCTCTTGGCTTGGCTCAGTTAAGAAGAGTCTCCATTCCTCCTCCTGAGGAACCGTAAGAACCATGATGACTCCCGTTCCAGGTACCTTTAGCTGTTAAGAGCCATGCTTTGTAAAAGAGATAGTGGCTGTCAGCATGCTAAGTAGGTCCCTTCCCAGTAAAGGCAAGGGGCAGTCAGGCATGTACAGGAACCGGTGTATTACCTCATGCCCTGCCACAGTGCAGGTCTAGGGCAAACAGAAAGCTTGCTTTACCAAAACCCCTTTGGCTCCAATTATATCGATAGTCTTTTTGGATAAGGGGGTGACAGGGTGGTTACTACTGAATGTTCAGCACCAGTATCGACAAGAAACTCAATGTCGTCGCCCCTGACTGTCATCCTGACCATGGGCTCTTTGGGGCACATGAGCCTCGTCCCCATCAGTCCAGTAATCCTTCTGACAGATTGAACAAGGCCCCTTCAACCTTGTCTGAGGCCTCCTGCTCAGAGCCACCTTGTTTCCCTTTTAACTGTGGGCACTTGTCCTTCCAATGTCCTATTTCCTTACAGCAAGCACACTGGTTACACTGCAAGTGTGGACAGCCGGACTGGGCATTTTTCCCCCGGTCCCCTTTCTCTCGCCCCTCTGGGGGGATCCCTCTAATAGCTGCAACTAGCAGGTCGGCATTTTGCTGGGCTTAGCGTTCACTTCCTCTGCAGTTCTCTCTGCGGCTTACCACATCTCTATTCACAAACACTCGGTTGGCTATCTCCAATAACTGTGAAGTATTCATGCCTGTGAACCCAGCCTGTTTCTGTAGTTTTCTTCTAATGTCTTGTGCACTTCGACTAACCAAAGCCATGTTAATCATGCACTGATTTTCAGGGCTTTTGGCATCAAAGGGAATCTACATACGATAGGCCTCACATAGTCTCTTGTAGAATTGTGCCGGGCTCTCATCTTTTCCTTGAATGACCTCAGAGTCTTTGTTAACTTTTGTGGACTTTGAGCTCCCTTTTTTAACCCTTCCAGAAGAACTCCCCTGTACTGGTTTAGCCTTTGCATACCCTGTCTTTCATTTGGGTCTCATTGGGTGTCTGCTCCTGGTAACTGGATCCTCACATACTCTTAGGGGTTTTGGTAATCAGCTGGAACATGTTCCTCTAGCCACTTAGTTGCTGCTTGGAGCACCCTTCGCCTTTCATCCGTGTTAAAGAGGTACATGAGCAACTGGTGGCAATCAGCCCAGGTGGGGTTGTGCGTCTGGATAATAGTTTGGAACAAATTAATTATAGCTTGAGGCTTTTCAGTATAGGATGGGGTATTGTTTTTCCAATTGAGGAGATCGGCAGAGGTGAAGGGTTCGTACACAAAGGCACACATTTCCACCATATGCCCGTCCTCGTCTACCCCAGTATACCGTTGCTCTCTCAGGGGCATTTGTATCCCAGTTCTAGGCCTCAAACGGGCTGCCAAGGGAGGGGTTTCTTCCAAGGTCTCACATCCTTTCTTTTCTACTCTGGGTGGTCTAGGGGTATGTAGGCCTTGTGGAAGCTCGGGTGCAGTGGGCTCAGGAGTGGGAGGCCTTCCTTCTTGGTGAAGGGGATGGGGAACTGGTGCTGTTTCTTGCCATGAATCCTCTGATGTTGGGTCGGACAGGACTTTAGGAGCCGACTTCCCTCGGTGGGTGGAGCGGGATTCTTCCTTGGCTGCCTGTCCCTTTGCCACTACTACTGCTGCTGCCTGTCTTCTTAAGCACTGTCGGAGGATCCAAAACCAGCTGTAACCAAGTGTCTTTGTATGGAAACTGCCCTGGGTGTCCTGGTTTACCAGTTACCTTGTGCTATACCTTTGAGACAAGGGACTTGTCTAGGCTTCGTTCTGATGGCCAACCCAATTCTAATGCTGGTCAATCTATCTCACACAAGGTCCTAAGTCTTCCTGGGGTCATAGTAACCCCGTGATCTCCATTAAAGCCTTTTTTTGAAATTCTTTAACATAGTTCATGATGGAGTGGGCTTACTTTGCATCTCACCCATCTCCCCCACTGAGACAAAAATGACACTCACGCCACAAGAAAGGAAAGGATAAAGTAGTCACTCACTTGCCTTGCCCATCACTGGCCACTTCCCTCATGGGAATCTCAGATCCTCTTAGCCTAGGCAGGCTAGTACCAGGCGCCAGCATGAACTGGCACTTAGCCGTATGAGGTATCCTACGGAACTGCAGCTAGAGACTCAATACTCACTTCAGACAACGACCACTATCCATCCGGTGCCCATCTCAAACACAAGCATTCACTCATTTTCACTTTCCTTTTTTTAAACAAGCCAAGCCAAATCGAAATCAAAGCTGAGACCAAAGTGCTGATAATGGCACACTGTGGGTGATCAGGACATACTTCCACTCAAATGGAGTAGACAAGTTCCCCGGACTAGTCCTACTGTATTCCAGATGTCTGAACTCCAAACACTAGTTACCTCCTGATGTTTAGCCACTGTGCTGATCCTCAGTGGGGGCCTGCTGTGCACCACTCTGACGAGGAGTTCCATGGGGTCAAATGCCTACCTGGGAGAGCTCTCAGGATCCTCGTTGCTCAAGCTGGCTGGAGTTCCCCACAGGGATGCTCCACAGGGCAGGCCTAAACCACCTAATGGGCTGCCTCCACCACCATCCATTAATTACCTTGCTTCCCTGTTGGGGAACCAAGAAATGTAGCAGGACGAACTGTAGACAAAACCCCTCAGATACTGGGTTAAAGAAGGAAGAGGCTTTATTCCACTGGGAGCATCAGCCGACTTGCGTCTCAAGAACCAAGCTCCCGGAAGAAAGAGTTCCTGGCCCTTTTAAGGGCTTACAACTCTAAGGGTCCATGTGAAAGGATTGTGATACATTGAGCAAGCATAGGGTGATGAGCAAGGCAAGTATTCCTCCATACCATTGTCTGTAATCTATAGATAGCACAAGCTGTTAGAGTGGGGTTAATCTTTAACCTACAGTCCTGGCCAGTGGTGCAGATCTGTCTGTTATTTTTCAGTTTTTACTTCCTCCTTTTCTTTGGAGACAGGGGACAGTAGGAGAAGTGGCCTCTGTCCTCATCATTTTAGAGACTCTCTCTTTCAGAAATAAAAGTAATAGAATATCAAGACATGTATGTATTATTACAGTATTTATATATATAGCCAACAATGTAGAGCTAATGTAAAAGCTTATTAATAGGAAGTAGTTGAATAAAAACTGGTGGAAGATTAAGTAGCTATAAGAAGAATGGGTTATATCTGTATATTTTGAATGGGGGGATTTTCATGATATATTGTTTAGTGAAAAAAGCATATTTTAGAATAAAGCATATAGTGTGATCTTATTTTAGATATATTTTTAAAAGGATTATATATATAAACACAGAGACAGGTAGAATTAACTGTGTGAAATAGCTAATATTGGTTACCTAATGAAGCAGACCAGGAGTAGGGTTGGGAGAGATAGATTGTTGACCTACGTCTTTTCTTATTAGATTAACAGCACAAGCTTTTACTGCATTTGTAATTTTGTAAAGTTTGGTGATGTTAAAAAACTTGTAAATCACTGTGTTCATTTGCAGAAAGATAAGTACCACATAAGGGCCACTTACCTTCTGTAGACTTCACTTTCTTTAGAGAAGATCTAAAAGAGTGGGCATGGAAAGAATGTGGAAAAAGAAATGTTGGAAAATGAGACAAATCAAAAAATCCTTGGCAGCTCTAGAGTATAAAAAAGTTCTATTTTTACACTTTGGTTTTTAACTCTAAATATGATTGAGCAGGGCAGGAGCAGTAAGCTATTCAAGAAGATCAAAATATGCTGCTTTGGCATATTGATTATTTTGAGTTGCAAAAGCAATTGAGAAACGGTAGATACAGGAAGAGCTTTCTACCCTCCCCCATCTGCCTTAAACCAGGGCACGCATTTCCCTTGACACAGTTCCCCTCCCTGTACTAGGAAGAGGAGAGCACTCTTATCACCACATACAAAGAAGGGATGCCAGGATGAGTCTCTATAAATAGACCTTATTAAAATAATTATTATCTTCTATTATTTCCCTCCATATATTTCCTAGTTACTTTCCCACAACCTTTCCCACAACCCTAGAAAAGCAAAACCTTTTTCCTTTAACTAGTTCCTCCTCCACAATTTGTCGCCTTAAAACATGTACCAAAATATCACCCGTGTTTTAGAGATTTGGTGTGTATTTTACATATACACCAAACATTAAGTAGGTTATGAATTATTATAACATTTATTGTGCTTTAAAAACCCCAATTCCAGATAGCAGACTGCTCATTACAGAAATTATGACAGATAATGCAAACTCTAATAAAATGTAATTTTTTGGTTTATGTTTAATGCTACAGTATAATGCAGGAGAACCATATATCTGAAATATATAACCTCCCAACCTGTAGTTATATCATAAAAGGAAAGAAAGATTTGTTTTTTGTTATTTTCCAGGGTTCTACTTGAGTCCACTCTCTCTATACTCCCATTATTTGATCTAATCTACCACCACAGCTTCTACAACCATCTTCTTGATGTTTTAAACTGACCTCTAACTAAGGGACCCTTTTGACCTTTGGACACATATGTCTAGCTCTCTAGTGGCCCTCTCCAGTTGGATGTCTCACAGTTATCTCCAACTTAATATTACCAAAACATAAATGTGTCGCTACCTCTTACCCACCCCTTGCACATACTTGCTACTGTGCCTATAACTGCTGTTTCGTGGAATACCATTGCCATTCAATGTGTCTCTCAAGGATGTACTAAAGAGCAAAGCATCTTCTTCCTTGCCAGCATTCAACTCAAGTTGTCAGTCCTTCACTGATCACTATGACTAAAGGATTTCCTGAAACATGAGAGTTTCAGATAAAATGAGAACATCTGGGGACAAACCTGGATGAGTTGGTCACAATACATCCAACTGGGTCTAGTCCCAGAAGTTTCTTTTCACCATCCTCGCTATCCTTCCATTAGTTTAATACCAAATCTCTAGAACAGCATCATTATGGGTTTTCACACCATTCTCCCTTTTCCACTCAGGGCAATATTTCTTGTTTTAAATTATTTAAATAATATTTTAATGATTTCAGTTAAATACAACTGAAAATGTGGTGTCACTGAGGGTTGTTTCCTGCTGAATTTCTAATTATAGATTGATGGGCCATCTCTGTATATGCACATCAATTTCCTACTAAATATTCATTTTATTATCTCAGGTTATTGGCAGCCTTGTAATAGGAGGTGGGGAACAAGAATGATCAGCTGAAAGGATTTGGTTAAGAGAGAAAACAAAAACAATGTAAGTGACACTTAAAGTAGTACAGATATTACTAAAACTGAAATACAATCACAACTATTTATCCCTAATTATCGGGAAAAAATACAGGCAAAGTTAAAACAATTAGTCTTCACAGACTTGGGTAACTTTATTTGCATTTTTTAGTTATTTCTTTTTTATAATTTGTTTGTTTTGAGACAGAGTCTTGCTCTGTTTCTCAGGCTGGAGTACATTGGTGTGATGATGGCTAATTACAGCCTCAACCTCCTGCCTGTCTCCCAAGTAGCTAAGACTACAGGTATGTACCACCACGCCTGGCCAATGTTTTTGTTTTTATTTTTGGAAGAGATGAGATCTCACTCTCTCACTCAGGCTGATCTCAAACTCCTTGCTTCAAGTGATTCTCCTTCCTTGGCCACCCAAAGTGCTGGGATTACAGGCATGAGCCACCACTCTTGGCCTGATTTCTTAAGCCCTATGTCCAATTAAACAATTTTAAAAAGTTCTACTGGAATGGGAATTTAGCTATTTATTATACTTCTTCTTTATCAGATCATGAGGTTATTTCTTAAAGCAAGTCCCCTCATTTGAAATTAAATTTAACTATTTAAATTAATTGGATTAAGAGGAGTTAAAAACCTCCCTTAAAGAAATATCTATAGTTGCTCCCTCTGGTTTTTGAAATGAAGTTTTAAACTAATGAATATGAAAGTCAGGCAAGGGCATGTAATGCATCCTTTAATATCTTGTCAGCCTTTTGTGCCTTTGATTTTCCTTCTTTCTCTTTTAGGTATGCAGTAGCATTTTCTTGTGGTGTTTAAAGTTTTTTAAAAATGAAGATAATACCTTCATAAAGAAAAATGCCTAAATTATACTATACATCTTGATGAATTTTCACAACACAGTGGATTCACCGTTAACTAACACATTAAAAAACAGATCATTACCAGCATGCAGAAATTCCTGTGTTTCCCTTTTTCAGGGACTACCTAACCCAAACATAACCAATATCCTTACTTCTTTTTTTTTTTCTTTGAGAGAGAGTCTCATTCACTCTGTCACCCAGGCTAGAGTGCAGTAGCCCTATCTCGGCTCACTGCAACCTCTGCCTCCCAGATTCAAGCGAATCTCCTGCCTCAGCCTCCTGAGTAGCTGGGATTAAAGTCTTGCACCACTACATCCAGATAATTTTCATATTCTTAGTAGAAACGGAGTTTCACCATGTTGATCAGGCTTGTCTCAAACTCCTGGCCTCAAGTGATCTGTCTGCTTTAGCCTCTCAAAGTGCTGGGATTACAGGCATGAGTCACTGCACCCAGCCTATCCTTACTTCTTACACTATACATTAATCTTGTTGGTTTCCAACATTGTGTAAATGGAATCACAATACTCTTTTTTTGGTCTATATTTTTCCCCACAACATTATATTGGTGAAATTTATCTACATTTTGGCACATAATTCTAGTTTGGTCATTCTCATTGCTGTATGCAATGAGTATGCATGTATTGGTGAATTTACCACAATTTATTTTCCACGCTATTGTGTTTTGTTGTTGTTTTATTTCTGTTCTTTTCTGCCTCCAGCTTTATTGAAGTATCATTGTTTTAATATACATATACATTGTGAAATAATTACCACAGTCAAGCTAATTAACATATTCACCACCTCATGTTGTAACCTCTGTGTATGTGTGTGTGTGTGTGTAGTGAGAACACTTGAGATCTCTCTTCACAAATTTCAAGTATTCAATGCATTGTTATTAACTGTAGTCCCCATGCAGTACATTAGGTCTCCAGAATTTATCTTATAACTGAAAGTTTATACCCTTTTACCAGTATATCCCCATTTCCCCTACCCCACAGTCCTTGGTAACTACCATTCTACTATCTGTTCCTGTGAGTTCAACTTTTTTTTTAGATTCCACATAGAGGTGAGATTAAGAAGTATTTCTCTTTCTGTGTTTGGCGTATTTCACCCAGCATAATGACCTCCAGGTTTATTCACGTTGTTACAAATAGTAGAAGTTTTTTACAAATAGTAGAAGTTATAGTGTTTTGATTACTGTGGCTTTGCAATATACTTTAAAATCAGGAACTGTGATGCCTTCATTTTTGTGCTTTCTCATGATTGGTTTGGCTATTTATGGTCTTTTGTGATTCCATATTAATTTCAAAATTGTTTTTTCTATTTCTGTAAAAAAAGTCATTGAGATTTTCATAGGGA
The DNA here is from genome assembly GCF_009764315.1 of Trachypithecus francoisi. Lineage (NCBI taxonomy): Eukaryota > Metazoa > Chordata > Mammalia > Primates > Cercopithecidae > Trachypithecus > Trachypithecus francoisi. Next base: position 43,551,070 of record NW_022681453.1, on the reverse strand, counting down.
CTGCCTTAAATTTTGAATCCTTTTGGGAAGTATGAACATTGCACCAATATTAAGCCTCCCAATCCATGAGTACAGGATTTCTTTTCACTTTTTGTGTCTTCAATTTCTTTCATCAGTATTTTTTTAGTTTTCAGTATAGAGATCTCTCATCTCCTTGGTTAATTTTATTCCTAAATATTTTGTTATTTCTGATGCTAACATGAATGGAATTGTTTTCTTAATTCTTTGTTACATAGTTCATTGTTCTAGTATAAAATTCCTACTGATTTTTGTATGCTGATTTTGTATCCTGCAACTCTACTGAATTCATTTATTAGGCAACAGCTTTTGGTAGAGTCTTTAAAGCGTTCTGTATATAAGATAGTGTTATCTATAAAAAGAGACTGTTTCACTTCTTCCTTTCCAATCTGAATGCCTTTTGTTTCTTTTTCTTATCTACTTGCTCAGGCTTGAATGTCCAGTACAATGTTGAATAGAAATGGTGAAAGTGGGTACCCTTGTCCTGTTCTTGATCTTAGGAGAATAGCTGATAGCTTTTCACTGTCGAGTATGATGCTAGCTGTGGGCATTTCATGTATAGCATTTATTATGTTGAGGTAAATTCCTTCTATACCTAATATTCTGAGTTTTATAAAAGCATGTTGAATTTTTTCAAACTCTTTTTCTGCATATATTGAGATGTTCTCATAATTTTTGTCCTTAAGAGTACTCTTAAGAAAATAACATTTTACGTGAGTCAGAATGCTAACATCAAGCAAGATAATTACTTTATGAAAATGTAGAAGAAATTGTGTTTTATTTTCTTCTAAAATACATATTTTGATGATAAAGAAATTTTCACCGTATTTCAAAAATAATGCTAACATGTACTCGATAGTTTTGTACAATACCAGAATTTAGCCCCAAACGTGGCTGATTTAAAATAATTTTCTAAGGTGAATGAACATGTGAAATATGGAACAGAAGTTTCATCTATTCTACCAGCTATCAACCCCCTTTTGGCTGTCTGCCCTGTGCTGCTTTCTAAACACAGGCAGCTGGTATATTCTGAAAGACTAGAAATGATAAATGGGGTAGAGACTGCTTAAGGTCTTTGTAAAGTTTAATGAAAGATTTATCTCTTGAGGGTAATGTTCCTCTTTCTTTTACTGAAATGAGAGTTTGATAACCTCTCATTGTGCTTTTGATAAATTACACCTCACAGTCATAACTAAAATGACTAAGTGGATTTTTTTAATGTAGCTAAGCAAGGTCTAGTTATCACCAAATGGTTTAATACTTAGTATCTACAAAACTAAGTTTGCATTTGAAATATTTTTAATTATTAAGCTGAGAAAAACTATGATTCAATAATTTAACAACAATCACTGGGAGACCCTTTAATATTCTCTGTGCTGATTATAGCCATAGGAATGGGAGATTATGATTTAGAATTTATAGTCAATTTAAGGCATTCTAATCTACATTGAAGTCGCTAATATTTAATTTTAAATTTAACTGTTTGAATGCATTTTTATCCTTATACACCCACATGCATTAAAATTGAAAAGACAATTATCCAGCACAATAAAAATAGGAAAAATAAACATCTCAGGTATTTTACTTAATTCAAACTTTAACATTTTCCCAACACACTGAACATTTTTTCTCGCATGTTAGTAATTTAAGTTTCATTTTTAGAACTCAATATATCCAAGAGCATTTGAAATGTACTGTTAGAAAAGGGAGATACTTTTCAAGATGTTCATACAGGTTAAAAAGTACATGATAATTATTTAACACATTTCTCAAGTCATCGTTTAGAAACAGTGGTTTTCCGGATATGGAGAGCATTTCTCTGAGAGATGTGAATGTGGACAAATGCTGCTTCTCAATGTCTCCAGCTGATGCTCCAAGATTACTTAGATTTAGGTGGCGCTTCCTTTTCTCCTAGAAATTGTGTTAAGAACTGCATGTGAGCAGTGACTATTTTTCATATTTTTAAATATTTTGAGTGATTTTTATTACAAAATTAATCCATGTTTGGTGTAAATATCAAATTATACATAAACCTATGAAATAAAAATAGTAAAATCCTCCAACTCTTTCCACTACATCCCATCCTAACCTGCTTCCCCAAAGTGGAGCCCGTACATACTCACACAGACATTCCTCCATTCCCATTCCTAGAGAAAAACCAACTTCCCATAAGTATGTACAATTATTATGTATCAATTGAAAAATAAAAATCCAAAAAATAACAATAGACTGCAATGTATACTATATACAAAACCTCTTCTATGGTATTCATATAATTAAATTATAAATATGCATTTTATATAATTAAATATGTTAATCTTATTATGGAACAGATATTTATTATATAATTATATCATAATAAATATACATAAATTCATTTACATATACAATCATGTGTCACTTAACAATGAGGATACATTCTGAGAAATTCATCATTAAACAATTTCATTGTTATGTGAACGTAATAGAGTGTACTTACCCAAACCTAGGTGGGATAGCCTACTACACACCTAGGTTATACGGTAGAACCTATTGCTCCTAGGCACCAAGCCTGTACAGCATGTGACTGTACTGAATACTATAGGCAATTGCAAAATAATAGTAAATATTTGTGTTTTCCAACATATCTAACATAGAAAAGGTACAGTAAAAATATGATATAAAAGGTAAAATATAGCACACTTGTATAGAGCACATACTACACATGGAGCTTGCAGTCTGTAAGTTGCTCTGGGTGAGTCAGTGAGTAGGCAGTGAATGTGAGGTGGAGGACATTACTATACGCTACTATAGCCTTTCTAGACACTGTACACTTAGGCTACACTGAATTTATTTTTAATTGTCTTTTTAAAATAATACATTAACCTTAGTTTATTGTAACTTTTTAATCTATGAACTTTAATTTTTTTTTAATTTTTAGACCCTTTTGTAATAACATTTAGCTAAAGATACAAATGCATTGTGGAGCTGGACAAAAATATTTTCTTTCTTTGTATCCTTATTCTATAAGCTTTTTCCTACATAAAAATTATTTCGTTTTACTTTTTAAACATTTTTGTTATAAATCAAGACATAAACACACATATTAGCCTAGGTCTACATAGAATCAAGATCATCAATATCACCATCTTCCACCACCACATCTGGTCCCATTGGAAGGTCTTTAAGGTCAATAACACCTATGGAGTTGTCATCTATGATAAGGATGTCTTCCATTGGAATACCTCCTGAAGGATCTGCCTAGGGCTGTTTTTCAGTTAACTTTTTTTTTTTTTAAATAAGTGGAGAGAAAACATTCTAAAATAACTCTATTAATATAAATGAAATAGTATTTAAGATATAGTAAATACATAAACCAGCAACTTAGTTTCATTATCATTATCAAGTATTATGTACTGTACATAATTGTATGCACTATACTTTTACTTGATTGGCAGTGCAGTGGATTTGTTTACACCAGCATCACCACAAACACATGATTAATGCATTGCACTAAGACATGGCAACAGTTACAATATCATTTGGCAATAGACATTTTTCAGTTCCATTATAATCTTGTGGGACAAGCATTGTATATATGTTTCATCATTGAATGAAATGTGATTATGTGATGCATGACTGTGTTAGCATAAAATATAAGCAAAATATAGTGAGTATATATTTATATATAAGCGGGATTCTATCATACACACTCAACTTTATCTTGTATTTCTTGTTTTACTTTCACTAACACTCTATCTAAGAAATCCATCCATGTTGGCCCCCATTCTCTACCTGTGTTTCCTCACCTCATTGCATCATAGCTTATGCTTAGCTTTGCATTACTGGGCATTGACATTATAACTCATTAGCCATCATTTCTTGCCACTTCAGTACCAGCTGTTATTCAGCTATGAGTACAAATATCAGGGCAGACACTGTAGATATCCTTGAGCTGCTAGTGAGTGATTTTTCTGCTTCCAATGTTTATTAAACTCCTATTAGAAATAAAAGTTTTACGGCAGGTTGAGAGCAATCTTTTCCTTTCCTGAGCCTCTCCAACACATTGTTAGACTATCTAAGGGAAAAGCAGTCTGATTACACAAACCTGGATAAACATTCTGCCTAACAACACGGATATGTTGCTATGAAATGATTTACAAATTCTGATCAATTTTTCAATCACTTTAAATTGAATACCACCTTCTATCACTCAAACCCTGACTTAATATAAAGCTGAGAAGCTTTAGTGTAAATAAATTTCAAGTGTCTTGTTAAAAACAGCTTTTCCATTTACTTCTTTGAGTCAAGAATGACATGAACCCACAGATAGAGTGCTTCTTTTAAGAGGCTATCTGATTATTCTTTATGAAGAATTTTAAGAATATTTTTAAAAAAGAAATACAATCATTTGTTGGAGAACTATTGACTCCTTTTGGGGACTGGCTAATCCAGGCAACTTTGCAATTAGCAAAAGTTCTCCCCTTTCATGGGAAGCAGAGGTGTTCCGTGTTTAGGGAGAAAGGACAAAAGGGAAACCCCACCCTCTATAACTGTTAAAATAGCACAGCTGACACTGCTGAAGTGGGTTGTTCATTTCTTTGGTTTGTCTTTGAGAAATAAACAGGCCAGCTGGCTTGATTCATGATAAAACAGAAAACTTCAAAAATAATTCTACTTTTTTCTTCCAAACAGTGGTTACTTGGTACTAGCTCTAGAGTACTAAGTGAGATGCCTTGGCTCATAGCTATTATCCTTTCCTGATACACTGTGGACCAAGGAATATTAGAAACAATTGTTTCCTTTGTCATGATATCAGTGATGGGTTCTTGTTAAAGGGCAACATGCAGTCTCCACAGTAAAGAGTATGGGTTTTGTTCAGTGCTTTTCCTGAGCATCACGTGAGATGGATTCTTAACTGAGTTGTATTGGAAGATTTTAGCATTGAAGGAATCATGAAGGTTATGTCAGATGACTAAGGCTGTTACCAGTGGAGGGTCTGGACGATGAGTCATCCATGTTCTTGGCCTTTTGAACAAAGAATTTGACAAAATGCACAAACAAAGCAATGAAAGTAAAAAGCAATGAAAGCACAGATTTATTGAAACAAAATTACACTCCAACAGAGTGGGGGAAGGATTGAGCAAGTGGCAAAGAGCATCCGTTGAAAAATTTTCTGGGGCTTCAGTACCCTCTAAAGGTTTCCCATTGGTTACTTGGTTACACCCAAAGTAAATGAAGACTTGGCCTGCAACCAGTCTGATTGGTTGTGGGAGGGAATCATTCAGAGGTACTTTCCATTTTTCATCTGCAACGCAGTACAAAAGGAGTAGTTTCAGATTCTTTTGTTGTGGAGAGGTTGGTGGTATGGTTTGGCTGTGTCCCCACCTAAATCTCATCTTGAATTGTAACTCCCACAGTTCCCATGCATCATCGGAGGATCCTGGTGGAAGGTGATTGAATTATGGGGTTTGGTCTCTCCTGTGCTGTTCTCATGATAGCGAATGAGTCTCACAAGATCTGTTGGTTTTAAAAGCAGGAGTTTCCCTGCACAAGCTCTCTTCTCTTGTCTGCCACCTTGTGAGAAATGCATTTCACCTTCCACTATGATTGTGAGGCCTTCCCAGCCACGTGGAACTGTATGTCCAATAAATCTCTTTCTTTTGTAAATTACCCAGTCTAGGGTATGTCTTTATCAGCAGCATGAAAATGGACTAATACAGTGGGGTTTTCCTTTAGATTGAGCTTCAGGAAGTCAGTGGGAATTTGCCTTAGGCTTCCTGCCTCCAGACATTCTTGTCCTGCCTCATGTCCCTGCTGAGAGACATGATTCTCATATATCTTTATGGAAGGCATAGGGACTTACAGTCTTTTTTCTGTAACTGCTTTATGCTGACTTGAATTTGGGTTGCAGTCACTACCTAATAGATCTTACGGAACTCTCTCCTTGCTCTGTCCAGTGGTGACAGGGTAGCTTCTTGATGGCCAGGGGAGATGTCTTTACCTGGAACTGGCTAGAAACCATGTCACATAATCATTTGAAGCTTGATGGTCTCCAGGCGAGAGGAAATGAATTTGGGTAAGAGACTTAACAAACAGTCCAAAAACCAAGGCAAGTATAATCATTAATAATGGGCCAGCCAAGGGAAGGAGCCATGAAAACCAAATTAGTGCCCTTCTCCAGGAGCCCCATGGCTCAGACAGCTGTTGTCGTATTTTGGAGGCCCAGACATCTAATTTCTGGGTGGCATTCCTTACTAATCTGGATTGTTTGACCAAAAAAAAAAAAAAACCAAACCAAAACAAACAAACAAACAAAAACCCGTAAAAAACACAACAGCATTTTTATGTTTCTAGAAAAAGGCATAAGCCACTTTTTTCATTAGTTAGGAAATCCAGTCCCCTTCTATTTTGTAAAGCGACTGCTGCCAAAGAATCTGATTTTGTATGTTGATGATATTTTGGGCAATGTCTTCCAAGCTTTCCATAAAATCCTTGAACAAGTATTGGTAATAGGATAGGGAAGTTGCAGGCCCACTAACAGGCCCACTAACTCCCCTTCCTACTCCCACTGTTAAAACTACTACCTTTGAAGGATTAAGTTCTTCATATGTAAACAATACACACTCATAAACATTACTAATGGGCTGAAATAATAAAAAATAAGCAGTCATTTCTACAGAGAATTCAAACCCAGCAGCATGCCTGGGCTGTCTTTTTAGCAGGTCATTCTACCATGGCCAAGTTTGCCAAGAAGAAATATAGACAAATTCTTGATTTAAAAGAGTCTTTCTTTCTGTGCTTCCGGGAAACAACTAGACACATCAGAATGCTACCTGGAAAGCAAAGAATGGAAGAGAATGGAAATTCAGACATTATTAGTAAGGACTTTTAGTTCACACTATCTTTTAACCAATATGTAACAATTTAATGGACTGCATAATTTTTCTTAAAAGTATCCACTGTGTTCTGACCTAAAAACTCAAAGACCCGGTTTCTCTCTGAGATGTGACTCAACATTGACTAAATTTGCAGTATTAGTTAAGTTCTACCTTTCTCATTGTAAAATGAATATCTATATAAAAAATATATATTGTATATATATATAGTATATATACACTTTATAGTATATATATACTTTATATATAATATATATAATATATATAATATATATGTATTACCTAACATTATGTGGAATAGCAAATAGAATAGAGGCACCTAGACCAGGACTTGGGAAATTAAAGCCCACAGCCAAATTCAGCCTACCACTGGTTCTGCATGGTCTGCAAGCTAAGAATGTCTTAGTTCTCTCATGCTAACTGCCATAACAAAGTACCACAGACTGGGTGGCTTAAAAAACAGATGGTTATGTTCTTACAGTTCTGGAGGTGAGAAGACCAAGCTGCTAGCTGATTGGGTCCTAGTGAGGGCTTTCTTCCTAGCTTACAGAAAAGAATCTCTGTCTTTCTTTTTACAAATCCACCAAGCCTATCAAATTAGCACTACACCCTATGATCTAATTTAATCTTAATTAACTCCTAAAAGCCCTGTCTCCAAATACAGTTACATTGGGAGTTAAGGATTCAACATATGAATTTTGGGAGGACACAAACATTCAGTCTGTAACAGAATGGATTTTACATTTGCAAATGATTGGAAAGAAATAAAAAGATGAGATTTTTGTGACATGTGAAAATTATATGAAATTCAAATTTCAGCATCCATTCAGTACAGTTTAATTAGGAACACAACTGCACCCATCATTACAATTTGTTTATAGTTTCTTTCACAGAGTCAACTAGTTGTGACAGAGGCCCAATGACCCACAAAGCCTAAAATGTTTACTATCTGTTCCTTAACGGATAACATTTTTTGATCCCCTGACACAGATAATGCTCAATACATGGTAGCAATTGTAAGGACATCAAAACACCTAAATAAAAATTGACAGGTATAATTCTCAAGCATAGATAGAGTGCAACAGAGATAATATCTGAAAACAACTGGCAGTTTTCTATAAACTGGAAGTCCCAAACACAGGCATCTCCAAGGCCCAGACAGAGAATGTCAGTGAGTAGAGTGAACCAGGTTAAGGAGATAACCGGGAAGCATGGGGACAGTAGGAATCTGCTATGGATATTGATCAACTCCAGCAGATTGTTGCCATAGGAAATACAGGTTTCAAATTGCCTGAGAAGTAAAGTTGGAAGTTTTAACTTTTATGTGAATCTTGTTGACAAGCAATTTTTTAAAAAAATGCTTATTGCTATTCAACGAAGTATGGAAGAAACAAAATATGTCCGTGTGCCAAATGCAAGCCAATAATTAGAGTTTTGCAAGATTTGATATGAAGAATAAGAAATAGCCCCAAATTTGACAAGATTTTATATTTTTTGAAATATCTACTCAGGTCAACATAGTTTTGGTCTAGTGATAAGATTATAGCTTATTTTTTTTCCTATTTTTGCTGAATAGACATTCTTGTTTTATAAAAATACAGGGACAGATGTGACCGCATTTTTTTCTTTTTTTTTTTTGAAATTTCTAGTATTTTGTTCTCATTTTCTTGATTATTCAAATTGTGAGGCATAACTGATCAATTACTTTTCTTTCCATACGACTACAAACTCTCTGAGCTGAGGTGTATAATTTTCAGAAACCTCAGGACCTAGATAGTGCTGGCACATGATGTGATTTTAAATGTCTGTTGAGCAAAAATTGAATGAATTATAAGAACTAATGTCCTATTCCATCTATCAAAGTCTCCAATATAAATAAATCGACAAAAGTGTCAGGGCTGATATACACAAGTGATGACCGTTATACTGAACAGTTCTGATGTAAATGTGTGGTTGTTTTTATTACTACAGCAAGACATAATATTACTATGTCACTTCTCTTTATAAACAGACTAGAGAATATATGTGCAACACCTACTGAGTATATTTTCCCCCAGTGTCTAGCCTTGTGGAATATCTATGTACCATAGATACATAAATGTCAAACACTCACTGAGAAACAGCATGGTTCATGGAAGCATTAGTAAGAGATATGTTTTTGTACTTCAACTTTTTATTGTAATTCACTATACAACACAGCTCTTCAAATTGCCAGGGAAAAAGTTATATTTTTCTCTCGAAATAGAGGTTAGAAATGATACATTTGTAATCATCTGTGTACATAAAGCTACTTATTCACCATAGACATAAAATATGGTTGTACTCTTGCTTATTAAGCTTTCAAAGCCTGCGGAAGTCATTATGAATGCTGTTAGCATGCAGGGAAGCCATGTGGTTTAGGGAAGAAGTAAGGAATCATTGCCATTCACCAGTGTTTTCTTTCCTTTCCCCTACAGTTTTTGATCTTGGGTAGGGTTTTCTATCCTTGGTGAGGTTTCTCTCAAGTGCTTTAAGAAATAAATATTCGCTAAACTATCTAATATTTTATTAAAATAAACCATAGCCTTTGGCTTTAAATGTTTAAATTGTGAGATTTATAGATATAGGTTTAGAATCCCTACATATGTGTACCTATAAATAAAAATATAGATTTATTTGGAGGTACAAGAAAATGAATTCACTCCAAAAGACGTAGAAGATTGACATGTTTCAAAATTTCCAGATACTATTGTGGAATGAATCACTATTAAATGAAAAGTGCATATGATGCTATTTCTAAATAAACAACCTATCTAAAGAGCTTTAATGCTTTCCATTGCCAGAGACAAATTGTTAAATGGCATTTTTATTAATGGCCCAATTTATAACTTGATTACACACCCTTAAAATTTGTTTAATGTATGTTGAAATGCTTTATGAATACTACAATTTACAGGGTCGCTTTCTCTGGTTATTAGAAAGGGTCTCTGTATATAATTTATTAGGGATCAGCAAGATGCTAAAATGGTATCTTTGTAATGATATTCTGCAATTGCATAGGATCCTTTGCTTAAGGATCTCAAAGAGCTTTACTTAATATTGAGTGATTAAATCATATGGTACCCTTGAGTGACAAGTTTAATTATACCCATTTCCAGAAAGATAGTATGCTGAAAAACTATTAATCTACAAACTCAAGGTTATCCAGATAATCAGGACCAAAAGGTCATTTTGCTGGGGACAGCCATACCTCTTACAGTGGCGAGCTCCCATATGGAAGTGAATTGTCAGATTTGGGGTTTTGCCAATTTTTTCTTCAGCACACATGCGAAGCTGAATGTCACCACTAGCAGTACAGTAATCATATCTTTGGAGGATTATTAACACCTTTAATCTTCTAATATTCAACAACTGTTGCATAGTCTTTTAGAGGAAAAAATCAAGTGTCAGGCTAATGCTGCTTTGTTTTTTGTGTGCTTTTTTGTTTGTTTTTCCTTTGTAAAAATACACTAAAACTATAAAAATCATCTGAAAATCAAGAAAGAATTCTGAATATGTTTATGTACACTCATTTTTAAACAAAACAGACACACACACAGTACAAACACAAACACACAAATATAACTTGTCCTTCAACCAGTCCTGTTGGTTCAACCACCAAAGCAAAGACTCTCACTTATATTTTTGCCTCTGCCTTTTCATTTCTTCTTTACATCCTGCATGAGAATGTGTTGTTTATAGGTATGGGAGCCATTGTATAGCTAGAAGTGAACATGTATGAGAACCAGTGACTAACACACACAAAAAGGAAGAAGCTAAAAGTTAGCAATAGCTTAAATCTGATGGCATTGCTAAGCTCTCAGGACATCCTTGAGCCTAATTACATACCAATGTCTTATAAAGTAAACATAAATATCCTTATGATTTAATTGCATTTATTTTGTAGTTTGCAGCCAAACACTTTCCCATCTGATACACATTTTATCCTATTTCCCTCTTTCATTATTGTCATAACTCTTTTTCCTATGTGGGAGTATATTATTTTATTTACAGATTTGCTTATTGGTTTCTTTGCCTTTCTGTGCATTGAAACATAAGCTGCACAAGAGAAGAACTGTTTTCTGTCTATTAACGGCTGTATCCACACAACCTAAGTGCTCTGGCACATTGAAGGCTGCAACAAATCATTTTAAATGAATGAATGTATATGTGAGTAAATGAATTTGTGAAATTGTTTACCTATATGTCCAATGACTAAGATGTTATAAACTTCATTCAGGTTGCATAACTGGCTATTGGATTTCTAAAAATTTAATTATCTTTCTTAATAACTTATAAGAAAAGAGATTTATATAATTTCTTCATAGAAAATTGACATAGAGCATCTGCTGCCTCTGTCTTAATTTCAGTCTTCATCATGAGAAGCCTGGTTTCTGAAAGGAATGACAGAAGCTAGAGACTATAACAAACTGTTTCAGCCAGTGTGAAGGGCCATTGCTGAGCTGACAACACTGAAAGGAACAAAGCAGGAAGTAACAAGCCACTTTTAACTCTTCCTGCATGTCAGACTCTGTTTCTCTACTGAAAAACCTAACAGGGAAACAGCTGGAAAAAAATATATAGTTTTCAGCATCCCAAGACCAGTATCACAAAGGAACAGATACAGTATAGGTTTGGGACTGAGCGAAAATAGGTTAATACATGGAAAAAAAAAAACCACGCACACACACGTAACTGTGTCTTATGGAATCTTGTCTTGCATCTTCGTAATTCATTAAAGGGTGATTTTTTCCCCTAAAACACAAATCAGATCAGGTAATATCCTGCTCAATATCTTTCAGAATATTTCCATTTCTTTCAAGCTACTTAGTATTATATACATGACCATTTATGATCTGGATCCTAGTTTTCCCAATTCCACCATTCCTGGTATACCCCCGGGATATAACCTTAAGAACAGACTACATTAGGTTCCCCTCAGTAGCACGTTTTCTCAAGCTTTTATATCTTTTTTATAGCCTCTTCCTGTATTTGTCATTCCATTCCTCCTTTCTCCACTCAGCTAATTCTTACTCATATTTGGGAAAGTCTTTGAACTAAGTCTCCCTACACTTGCCAATGGGGATGTTAATAGATGCCATATATCAGGTTGTTGTTAGTAAACCAAACAATGCAGGTAAATGATTATCACCTACCAGCACTTAGCAAACTCTGAATAAATATGTGCTTTTATTATTATCATTTCCTTTAATAACTCCACCAAGGTATCCTTTTCTTTCATAAACCCTGTCTAATACCCATGTGTATGTTTCCTCAGTGATCCCATAGCATCCCATATCATCATGAGGATACTTATCACACTGGGTTAGAATCCCTGGCTGATTGGCCAGTCTTTCCCATTAAGTAATAAAATTCAAAGGTGGTGGCCATGTCTTTTATATATTTAACTTCCATACTTGACACACAGCAGAGCAGATGGTAATTTTTCAATAAATATTAGCTTAATGAAAATACTGCACTTTTACAAATTGGATAGAGTTTTATTGACTACCTTGCATTAAGACAATGCTAGAGCACACACATACACAAATAAAATAAATACTATTTAGACAACAGCTACAGCAACTTACTTCATTATAAAGATTCAAGCCATCCCCAATAGTTACTAACTATAAATTTTTAAATTTGTCAAAGCAATGTACTTACATTTAAAATATTTAGGAGACTATGAAAATGATTAATATGAGCTGTGTCTTGGCCTAAGTTCCACTACCATCTCCATAAAAGCAGAACCAGAGACAAGGGCTCATGTAAAAATTCCTAGTTTGGGGATGTGATCCCAAGGAAAAGGAGAGGGGAGATGGAAAAGTAAAACTGGGAATGAGTGAGAGCCAGTGTAAGTTTGCATATTGAACTACAGCGTGCAGCTGGGCTCGTTCCTAGTGGAGACACCTCGATGAGTCATTTAAAATTCATCTTAGAATTGTCCATCCACAGGAAAGAATAAAGTATTTATCCACTGGATTTTAGCCCTCATTGGTCTAGAGTTATCCCAGGGAGCACTAATTACCTCATGCTGCCTGATTTTGAATACTTCAGATTAGTTGAGTGGTTTTCTTACTGACATCACTGTAAGAAGCAATAGAAAACACCCAGGGCAGACAGCAAGAAAAATACTAAATACAGCTAGGAGTGGTGCTGTCGGATTATACGTGAGTGCAGCTGGTTGCCACAGCAACTGCTAGAGTTAAAAAAAAAATGGGCTGAGAGAATACTACCCATATCTTAACCAAGCTGGAATATGTATCTTTTAAAACTTGCTCTATTCATATTAATATCATGAATAGCTTAAAATACACTATTTAAAGAGCTTATAAGTAACTTCTTTTTGTGGTATACCTTGGAAACATTTATTAATTATTTATTTCATTTTAATTTCTAAGTAGATGGTACCTTAACAATGTAAAGGGAAATACAAAACCATTTTGAGAAATTTTTGGAAATTTCTCATGGAAAGCCTTCATGTAGAAATTTGAAACATTATCCTAACTAATATGCTAAGACAGAACTGAAATTTCTCAGACTGCTTTTAAAAATAAGAGAGATCTAGTGCTATAACTCAGATAAATATTCCATATATGCCATTAGGGAAGAAATAAAAGAGTGAGGAGAGGCAAAGAGATGGGATCAGTAAAGGGCATAAAAATGGTTTCAAATATATTCAATGATGTTCTGGTACTTCAGTGTGTGATGGGCTTAGAGGTACTCATTTTTTGCTTTATAACATAATTATGTGGCATGTAATTTGCATTTGAATATAATATTGCATGGTAAAATTAAAACTAAGCAAATAAATATGATCATAGTATGAATTAGAGAAAAATATCGTGTTATATGAGAAAAAACTCTAGTCATATAGCTTCTGAGAAACACCTTCAATATAAATGCACAGAAAGGTTGAGAGCAATATGATAGAAATATATTTCATGCAAATATTCACCAACACAAATCAAAAAGAAAAGAAAAGAAGAAAGAAAATGAAACAAGAAGAAAACTGCTATTTAAAAGCAAAGGTAAAATTTCAGCAGTTCAACATGCTGAGAAGACAAATACTAGACTTCAGAGCCTGCCACAAAGGAGAAGCCGCAGGGTTTCCCATGAAACCCAACAATCTTGAATCGGCTAAATTTTTATTAGATCCAGGTGCTCTGCCTGAACTCTAATGGCCAGGAAATAGAAACTAAAATAAATGACATTCTGAGAGAAAGTCATAGGTATGCTCGCTTTCATACCCCAGCCATGGGGAACACAAACACAAAAGATTACTTCTGGTTGAAGACAAGCTCACGGACAAAAATTACAAAGCACCTAACATTCATTTAACAGGATATCTCAAAAAGATAAAAAGAAATATTATTCATTTTAAAAGATATTATTAAAAAAGACCAGGTCTGTTTAATAAACACTTAGAGCAATGAAAAATGTAGGTATCAAAAGAAATTCTCATTGGATGGGATAAATAGTAGTCTAGTTAAGACAAGGAGAGAGACACTGCAAAAAAAGTTTCCTTCGATATAGTATAGAAAGGCTAGGGCAGGGATTGTTAATAAGGCTCTGCCCTATAGTCTCTACAGCACCCAGTGTGTGGATGGGCAGGGCCACTGCTTTCTTTCTGGTGTTCACCTGGAGTAGGGTGGATTTAGTCAAAAGGTTCTGCTCTTCAGTGCTACTCTTTTTTTCTGGTCCCTTGGTGAGAGAGTGGAGGTTTTTTTAGTGCATTGGCTGCACATCCTCTAGTGTTTCTGGGTGGCAAGCTTTGCTAGCACCCAGACTGAGATATAATGGAGGCATAAAAACAATCCCAGGAAACTCACTACTTGGTAATTCCTCAAGTCCTGAGGCCAGTTGGCATCCTTCTCTTTGTCTTCTTGAGTCTCCTCAGATTTGCCTTATGTATTTTATCAAGACTTTTTAGCCGCAATCAGCAAGAGGAATGCAGTGGAATGCACTTTTTTCATTTGGTCTGGAATTAAAAGCTCCACAAGTGATTCTTAAAAATTGACATGATAAATCGAAGGATTCGACATTCCCATCAGTAGTATATGAATATGGGCTACCTCAGTGCTTCCTAATGAGCATTAATATATTTTAAAATATTTTCTTTTACAAAAATTTAGTGTCTACAACAGAACAAACCAATGGAATGAAAAATGAATAAGCAAGCCAGTTGTTTAAATATACTGTTTTTCAAGATGCCAAATATAGAGGTAATTAAGATTTTAAATGTTAGCTTATTTTATTTTTTTCCAGCCAGATATTTTAAAACATGTAAATGAGCTCAAGCTTTTTTCTCAATATTATGAGTTTGTAAAATTATTAAGTACCTTCAATATTTTAAGTTTTGTCTTTTAAAAATTTATACATTAATATGGTTTGGATTTGTGTCTCCATTCAAATCTCATGTCAAATTGTAATCCCTAATGTTGGAGGTAATTGGGTCAGTGGGGCAGTTCGCCCGTCAGTTAGTGAGTTCTCATGAGACCTGGTTGTTTAAAAGTGTGTAGCACCTCCGCATTCTCTCTCTTCCTCCTGCTCTGGCCATGTAAGATGTGCCTGCTTCCCTTTCCACAATGATTGTAAGTTTCCTGAGGCCTTCCGATCATGCTTCTTGTATAGACTGCAGAACCATAAGCCAATTGAAACTCTTTTCTTTATAAATTACCCAGTTTCAAGTGTTTCCTTCCTTCTTCTTCTTCCTGTTCTTTTTTTTTTTTTTTTAAAGACACAGTCTCACTCTGTTGCCCAGACTGGAGTGCAATGGCATGATCTTGGCTCACTGCAACTTCAACCTCCCAGGTTCAAGCGATTCTCATGCCTCAGCCTAGCGGGGACTACAGGCATGTGACAGCACACCAGCCTAATTTTTTTTTTTCATATTTTTGGTAGAGACGGGGTTTTGCCATGTTGATCAAGCTGGTCTCGAACTTCTGACCTCAAGTGATCTGCCCACTTTGGCCTCCCAAAGTGTTTGGATTACAGACGTGAGCCACAGTACCTGGTCCCAAGTATTTCTTTATAGCAGTGTTAGAATTGAGTAATATATACATTTATTAATATTGACTGGATTTTCTTCTTATTTTATTTAAAAATGTAAGTAATAATTTTAGAAAACTTTTAAACTTTTATTTTTTTTTCCTGTGGAAAGAATGCATGTGATTTAAACTGACACAACTTCACCAGACAAGAAAAGATAGCTGGCAGGTTTAATGAAACAGCATTTATAGTTGTACTTATGAGCAAAATAATAATAATAATAATGATAATAATGTTATTTGAATATTTAGAGAGAATTCAAAGGAAACATGTAACAAAAAGCTTTCTAAAAGCTACTAGTTGTGGTACTTACTTTCAACGCTGGGGGATAAGTTTTCATGTCTTTCAGTAATTTTAACTTTTATAATTTTATAAAATATTTCCCACAAGCACACCCAGCCTAAAGTACATTAACTAGTCCAACATTCAAGATTATTCTTAAACTTCTCAGTTTATATATCAAAAGTACACATGCTATAAAGAGAGCAGAGGGAAGTATCATCAGTAAGCAGTATGGCTAATGTTTATTTTGCAGAGAAATATCCCCATGCTGGTTTAAAATTTCCATTAAACCAAGAGTCATGCATTTTGGTATTGTTAATGAAACATTATCTACATTATCTTTTTATCATAATACTTAAGATGCTGCTTTTGTCTTCTTATTCCCCATATTATTTTGTTCTCAACTCATTGCTGCCAATGGTTCTGTTACATAGAGAGGCCGATTTTCCCTTCTGGCAAGAAAGAAATCATTGAAAAAAATTCATTTAAGGACAGTATAAAGCATACACAGGTCGAATCAAGGAGATTCTTCTGGATTTCATCCAGAAGTTGGTTTCTTTGGGAATGTGCCTTGCCACCTCAACCTGTAGGAGTCATTCCTGTTCCTGGACAATGTTATCATTTATAATCCAATAAGTAGCAGGACATATCTTGAAACTTTTCATCAGATTTCAATTCTTAGTGAATACTAACCTTAATAACAAAGTCTACTGTAATCCTTTTAAAAAGTAGTTCAAATGAAAGAAGTGACAACAAATAATCAGAGACAGGTTATCTGACATTTATTTAGTTTTTTAAAAAAATAAAATAGCAATTTTGAAAGGACTTCTACTTAAATTATCCCATTTAAACTTGAAAACATGACCCTCTGGGTTAGGAATTTTTATCCCCGTTTTAGAGGAAAGAAACTGAGCTATGGACACTTAAATAACTTTTTAAGGATGGTTCCTAATAAATAGTAGAGGCAAGACATAAGCCCAGGTCTTTTAACTCTTAGTCTAGTACTATTTCACCTGTAATGCAGTTACTTGAAGGAAGGAATAATAATCTTAGAGCTAGATAATTCATGTTAGCCAGCTTTTACAAGCTATATATAATAATATTTCTAAACCTTACTATCCTCATTTATTAAAAATAATAATTTTGCTTATTTTCTAGATAGTTGAAGAATAATTTTATGTGAAATCCTGTTATAAATTGCAACATATTTTCTCCACCCCATATAACCCCATGAGAAAGGATCTTTTTTTTTTTTTTTAATACTTTAAGTTCTAGGGTACATGTGCATAACGTGCAGGTTTGTTACATATGTATACTTGTGCCATGTTGGTGTGCTGCACCCATCAACTCCTCAGCACCCATCAACTCGTCATTTACATCAGGTATAACTCCCAATGCAATCCCTCCCCCCTCCCCCCTCCCCGTGATAGGCCCCAATGTGTGATGTTCTCCTTCCCGACTCCAAGTGATCTCATTGTTCAGTTCCCACCTATGAGTGAGAACATGTGGTGTCTGGTTTTCTGTTCTTGCAATAGTTTGCTGAGAATGATGGTTTCCAGCTGCATCCATGTCCCTACAAAGGACACAAACTCATCCTTTTTTACGGCTGCATAGTATTCCATGGTGTATATGTGCCACATTTTCTTAATCCAGTCTGTCACAGATGGACATTTGGGTTGATTCCAAGTCTTTGCTATTGTGAATAGTGTCACAATAAATACATGTGCATGTGTTTATAGCAGCATGATTTATAATCCTTTGGGTATATACCCAGTAATGGGATGGCTGGGTCATATGGTACTTCTAGTTCTAGATCCTTGAGGAATCGCCATACTGTTTTCCATAATGATTGAACTAGTTTACAATCCCACCAACAGTGTAAAAGTGTTCCTATTTCTCCACATCCTCTCCAGCACCTGTTGTTTCCTGACTTTTTAATGATTGCCATTGTAACTGGTGTGAGATGGTATCTCACTGTGGTTTTGATTTGCATTTCTCTGATGGCCAGTGATGATGAGCATTTTTTCATGTGTCTGTTGGCTGTATGAATGTCTTCTTTTGAGAAATGTCTGTTCATATCCTTTGCCCACTTTTTGATGGGGGTGTTGTTTTTTTCTTGTAAATTTGTTTGAGTTTTTTGTAGGTTCTGGATATTAGCACTTTGTCTGATGAGTAGATTGCAAAAATTTTCTCCCATTCTGTAGGTTGCCTGTTCACTCTGATGGTAGTTTCTTTTGCTGTGCAGAAGCTCTTTAGTTTAATTAGATCCCGTTTGTCAATTTTGGCTTTTGTTGCCATTGCTTTTGGTGTTTTAGACATGAAGTCTTTGCCCATGCCTATGTCCTGAATGGTATTACCTAGGTTTTCTTCTAGGGTTTTTATGGTATTAGGTCTAACATTTAAGTCTCTAATCCACCTTGAATTAATTTTCGTATAAGAAGTAAGGAAAGCGGCCGGGCGCGGTGGCTCAAGCCTGTAATCCCAGCACCTTGGGAGGCCGAGACAGGCGGATCACGAGGTCAGGAGATCGAGACCATCCTGGCTAACACGGTGAAACCCCGTCTCTACTAAAAAAATACAAAGAAAAAAAAAAAACTAGCCGGGCGAGGTGGTGGGCGCCTGTAGTCCCAGCTACTCGGGAGGCTGAGGCGGGAGAATGGCGTAAACCCGGGAGGCGGAGCTTGCAGTGAGCTGAGATCCGGCCACTGCGCTCCAGCCTGGGCGACAGAGCGAGACTCCGTCTCAAAAAAAAAAGAAAAAGAAGTAAGGAAAGGATCCAGTTTCAGCTTTCTACTTATGGCTAGCCAATTTTCCCAGCACCATTTATTGAATAGGGAATCCTGAGAAAGGATCTTTTTTTTTCCCCCAGGAATAAAGTTGCAGAGGACACCTATGACAATGTCTGCCCAGCAACTATCTTGCCACTTTTCTAGTTACTGCCCCTTTATGCTTCCTTTGTCTTTCCAAATGGCTGAAGAAGGATCAGTTTTGTTAAATGGGACCCTTCCTTAATGCTGGAATTGATTAGTCTAAGAAATAATGCTGGAATTGATTAGTCCAAGAAATATCACTTGTATTAAGCTAAACAATAGCTTCTTTCCTGCAATTTCTGAACTTTGGATTGACAGACATGTATGTCAGTTTCTCAGCAGTCATGTTACCCCACTGAGCAAACTTCAGGAAAATTGGCAACCTGTGGGCCAGAGAAGCAGAGATAACCACTCTAGGGAGAGATAGAGATAGCGACAGAGAGTGGGTGAGAGAGAGAGTGGTTGAGAGAGACAGAGAGGGAGGTTATTTTTGAAAGTAAAGATGTGTAGGAAGAAACAAGAAGAGATGAAGGGCTCTGACATTGTTCATCTCTCTGATTCTAGTTATCCCCAGCTCCTTCCAGGGCATTGAATATTTGCCATTTCCCATCTCTTTGTAATCAATTCCATTTTTTATTTAGAAAATTTTAACTGGATTTCTATCACTTCCAGTCAGTTTAATATTAAAAAAAATCAAAGTAGAATATTTAGGTTTAAAACTGGATCCTGAAGTACTCAAGTCTTAATCTCTGGAACCTATGAATGTTACCTTATAAATCAAAGGTGTTGAGCTGATGTGATTAAGCTAAGGATCTGATGATGACGAGGTTATCATGTATTACCTCAGTGGACCCTGAATTTTATCACAAGCATTCTTATAACAGGAAGGCAGAGGTACTAGAAACAATCATAAGCCAATAAACTGGAAATCCTAGAAAAAAATGAAATATTATCTAGAAACATATAATTGGCTAAGACTGAATCATGAAGAAAAAGAAAATCTGGACAGACCTATAACTAACACAGAGGTTAAATCGGTCATCAAAACCATTTCAACAAAGAAAATCCCAGAACCAGGTGGCTTCAGTGGTGAATTATATCAAATATTTAAAGAATTAATGCCAAGCCCTCTCAAATTCTTTAAAGGAATTACAGAGCAGGTAACACTTCCAAATTCATTTTGTGAGGCCAGCGTTGTTCTGATATAAAACCAGACAAAATGCCACAATAAAAGAAAATTATAGACTGATATCCCTGACCAATATACAGTACCTCCCCCTTATCCACAAGGGATATATTCCAAGAGTCCCTGTTTGAAACTGCAGATAGTTCTGAGCTATGCATATATGTATATATGGTTCATTTTATATATGAATATTATATATATAAATGAACTATGTAGAGAGAGTTCATTTTTTATATATAAATTTTCCTAAACATACATACCTGTGATAAAGTTTAAATTATAAATTAGGTATAGTAAGAGGTGAAGATGAACAACAATAACAAATAATAAAATAAAACAGTTATAACAATGTACTATATTAAACGTTGTATAAATGTGGCCTCTCTCTCAAATCATCTTATTGTTTTGTTCTCACCCTTCTTATGATGATGTGAGATGATAAAATGCCTCCATGATGAGATGGAGTAAGGTGAATGGTGTAGGCATTGTGACTTAGTGTTAGGCTACTATTGACCTTATGATGATATGTCAGAAGGAGGAACATCTGACTGAGGATCCTGGATCACTGAGCCATGATGATCCTTATGTTACGATGTCAGGAGCAGATAACATTGATAACTAATAGGCAAGTAGCATACATTGCATGGCTATCTTGAAAACAGGAATGACTGACGTCCCAGGTGGGATGGAGCAGGTCAGCACAGGTATCACACTACTCAGAATGACACACACAAAATTTATTGAATTGTTTATATCTGGAATTTTCCATTTCATATTTTTGGGCCATGGTTGGCCATGGGTAACTGAAACCACAGAAAGTGAAATCTCATGTAAGGGAGGACTACTGTACATGTGAAAATTCTCAAAAAATACTAGCAAACTAAGTTCAACAGTACATTAAAAGGGTCATATACTATGACTAAGTAGGATTGTCCCTGGGATGCAAGGATGGTTCAACATATGAAAATCAATATAATGCAGCACATTGACACAGTAAAAAACAAAAACAGATTATTATCTTAGTAGATGAAGAAAAAACATTTGACAAATTTTGACACACTGTAATAATGAAAACCCTCAACAAGCTAGAAATAGTAAAAAGTACCTCAATATAACAAAGGCCATAATAAACATCATACTCTGGTGAAAAACTGAAAGATTTTCCTCTAAGATCAGGAGAAAGTCAATTATTCCCATTCTTTCCACTTTTATTCAACATATTACTGAAAATCTTAGCCAGAGTAAGGAAGCAAAAAGAAGAAACAAAATGCATCAAATTTTGAAAGGAAAAAGTAGAATTATCTCTGTTTGCAGAGATGTTATACCATAAATAGAAACGATACCATAAATAGAAAATCCTAAAAACTACACTTAAAAACTATTAGACCTAATAAAGAAATTCAATAAAGTTAGGATACAAAGTCAAAATACAAAACTCAGAAATATCTCTACACACAAAGAACAAACTATCTGAAAGGGAACTAAGAAAACAATTCCATCTACAGTAGTGTGATAATGAATAAAACACTTAAACATAAAACCTAACCAAAAAAGCAAAAGACTTATGTACAGAAAAGTACAAAACATTGATGAGATAAATTAAGGAAAACACAAATGCAAAAACATTCTGTGTTCATTGATTGGAAGGCTTAGCATTGTTAAAATGTTCAGACTTTCCAAAATTATTTACAAATTCAATGAAATCCTCATCAAAATCCCTATGGCATTTTTTTACAGAAATAGAAAAGACAGTTCTAAAATTTATATGAAACCACAAAAGACTAGGAATAGCCAAATATCTCTTTTCTCTCTCATGCAGTTTCTGTTTTTTTATTCGTTCATTCATTTACTTTTAAAGAACATCTTTACTTGGTGTTTGCTTTCTATCTCTGTATTCATTTTTCAAGGCATTTTATTTTTGCTTTTAAAATTAACCTTTAAATTTATAATTGACACATAATAATTGCACATATATATGGAATACGATGTGATGTTTCAATGCATGCATACATTGTATGCATTCCAACGATCTTGAAATATACACTATGTTGTTATTTGCTATAGTCACAATTTTGTGAAATAAAGCAACAGGACTTATTCTTCCTAACTGTAACTTTGCATACCAAATCAATATTGATTTAAAAAAAAAACTGGAGGCATAACACTTCCTATTTTCAAAATATGTTATAAAGCTAAGGTAATCAAAACAGTATAGTATTGGCATAAAGACAAACACATAAACCATTGAAACAAAATAGCCCAGAAACAAATTAATGCATATAGGCTCAACTGATCTTCAATAAGAATGCCAATAATACATAATGGGGAAAGATTATTTCTTTAAGAAATTGTGTTGGGAATATATAAATGCAAAAATACCTGGACATCCACGTGCAAAAAAGTTGTACTGTGTTCTCATACCATACACAAAAATTAATTCAAAATAAGTTAATGACATAAATGTAACATCTGAAACTGTACAACGTGTCAAAATAAACACACGGAAAAAACTTCATGGCATTAATCTTGGCAACAATTCCATGAATACGATATTCATAGCTCAGGCAACAAAAGCAAAAGTAGACAAATGAGATTATATCAAACTAAAATGCTACTACACAGCAAAGAAGAGAATCAACAGAGTGAAAAGGTAATATATTAAATGGAAGAAAATATTTGTAAACTATATATGTGGTAAAGGGTTGGTCTCCGAAGTGTTTTTTTTAACTCCTACAACTGAATAACAGAAAACTAATAATCTAATTTAAAAATGGGCTATAGATTTGAGCGAACATTCCCCAAAATAGACATACAAATTGTTACAAGTATCCAAACAATGCTCAATGTCACTAATCATCTCTCATTCTTTCTCCTCCCACCCTGTGAAAAGATGCCTTCCGCTATGATTGTAAGCTTCCTGAGGCCTCCCAAGCCATGCAGAACTGAGTCAATTAAACCTCTTTTCTTTATAAATTACCCAGTCTCAGGTATTTCTCTATAGAAGCATGAGAACGAACTAATATACTTCCCTAGGCCCAGTAAAAGTGATTCTAGACATTTGACCTTTAGAGCTATGAAAGAATAAATGTATGTCATTTTAAGTCACTAAGATTGTGGTAATTTGTTAAAACATCAATTGGAAACAAATATATAGAGTAAAGCATGAAGCAAACTTTTTTAACGATACCAGAAAGGATATGTGAGGGGGTGAGTCCACGTAAGAACATTGAGTGGTTAAATTAGAAATTATTACCTGAGGACTTTCATCTACCCTGTATGTGCCCAAGAACTAAGCTCTAATAATGCTACCATTTCTACTCTAAGAAAAGGGATATGTGCACATTTGGGTGCATATTCCTTGGCGCTTTCCACCCTAATTTCCCATTAGCACTAAACATTAGGTAAAGTTCTTAATAGCAAAGATCTTTGCTCAATGAAATTATACTACATGCAAAGATAGAGTTTAAAAAAGAAAAGCAAACAAAATGTATGGGAAAATCAATTGCATAACATTGGAGTACCAGGAATTTGGAGTTTGATTATTTCTGACTTACAGCATTGATTTGTGACATTCTCATTGAGGTTGATTACTGCACTAACAAAAATTGGGTGTTGATTTGATGGCCACTTTGGGCCTTCAGACTTGAACTTCAAGCACACACAATTCAGGCCATGCAATCGTTTCAGATTTGGCGTTCCCACTGCTTCAAAGCACTCATGCTTTTTACTTGTACATAACATAGATGGAAGTTCATGGATATTTGAAACAATACTAGCAGCATAGTGACAGTGTTGTGGGAATACCCAAGATGACATATATAGAATATAGTCCATCCCATGAATATGTAAAATTGATTGATTTAAGGAGAAGCAACTGAAACAGGATGGTAGAAGGCCCTAAAGATAAGGAAACATTTGAGGTTTTTGCATGCATATCAACTCTCTCAGATCCACATTGAAGCACTCAGTCTCAGCCCAAGATGCAGCTTTCTCTCAGGAAATATCTTTAAGGTGTTCAAGAAGAGCAGAGTTAATAGATGAAATTTTTTAGTGTCTAGAGAAGCATTCGGCTAAAGTTGATTAAGCGGTTTCTTTTTTTATTTAATGCTTGATATGCCAGCCAAAGGCAATATTCAATTCCTTAGTGACTTGTTCAGCTAGCTGAGGCATTAGGCCAATTTCCTCAAATAGAACAAACCTGTCATTTGCCCAAATGTTTGCTCAAGTGGTGACTGCATTGGTTTTTACACCAGTGAAAGGTTTATTCTACTTTATTTATATTTTGTTGTAAGCTGTCTTCTCAAAATGTGTTTTATTTCATATTTGATCTTCAGGACATGACTGAAGCACAACATTTTTGTGCCCTGCTGACCAGAAGTCAGAATTTATTTAAGTACTCAAACATCCTTGCAGTTTATGTTAAGAGAAGCAATATACCTGGTTTACTGATGCTCTTTTTGGAAATTCTGATTCACTGGGTTTTCTTTAAAAAATGCCATAGAAAAGATTGGATACTTTTTATAACTGAATAAAAGCTACATTATGAGATGTCTTACATTTAGCATTAATTGTGTCTTCTAAAGAATATACATTGAATATCCAGATGTTCAGGAATTAAACCAAGTGCAATGATCTACTTTTAAGACTTTCTTAGAATTAACATTTGAGTTTTGAGAAAAGTGATATTGTACATCTCAACTAAACTTTCCCAAAATCCAGAATAAACAAGACTCTTAACATTGTGAGAGGTGAATTGGCAAGAAGATGAAGAATAATCAATTAGCAACCAATTAGTAATTCAACAATAGAATCATAATATTAAATATCATCTATGAAAGGAACAATCACTTGCAATTGAGAACACGCTGAAAACGTAGTGGTAAAATCAATTCTCTGCTCTCTACAAGGGTCGTGGAATTGTTGGTAGAAGCAGCAAGTATTTAAACTGCAGCAGCCACAAAGCAATCATTGTAATTCAAGATTTCACTTACGGGGAAGAAAGGTGATATTTTATGTGATGATTGGTGTTCTAATGAAGAAGGTACCATACTGAAAGACCCGTTTCACAAAATTAAAGGGCACTTCTAAAAGAGTCTAGAAAATGAATTGAGTTACTTTAAAAAGCATTGTGAGACTTGCCCTGAGACTTGAAAAGGAATTAAGATCAAAATAAATTTATCATGCAAAGAAAGTTTGTGAATTATTTGAGCCTGATGTCTAAAATTGACAATAATTTAGAAAAAAAATGCCATTTTAAAAGTTTAAAAAAAGTTTCAATTTCAGGTTAGTTTGTTGAAAATACTTCACATGTGGCCGGGTGCGATGGCTCAAGCCTGTAATCCCAGCACTTTGGGAGGCCGAGACGGGCGGATCACGAGGTCAGGAGATCGAGACCATCTGGCTAACACGGTGAAACCCCGTCTCTACTAAAAAATACAAAAAACTAGCCGGGCGAGGTGGCAGGCGCCTGTAGTCCCAGCTACTCGGAGGCTGAGGCAGGAGAATGGCATAAACCCGGGAGGCAGAGCTTGCAGTGAGCTGAGAACCAGCCACTGCACTCCAGCCCGGGCAACAGAGCGAGACTCCGTCTCAAAAAAAAAAAAAAAAAAAAAAAGAAAATACTTCATATGTATATAAAAATTAACCAAAGGTATTATAAAAATATTTATAAGATTTTAAAATATGGATATTATTTATTCAAAAGCATTTATTGAAAAAAATTTTTATTAAAATTTGAAAATAATCAGAAAGAAGTACTGATTCGCATAACACCCTGTACTAATAAAGCATTTTGATTGGCATATAAATTTGAAAGAAGAGGTATTCGAATTATAATCAAACATCTTTCATCCAAGAACATTATCACCTGCAAAGTAAATAACCATGAGCAATAATGGTTGTAGAAAGAATGCACTGTAAATCACGATATAATAAAGTACTTCGAATTTCAATTGATCAGTGCTTCCAAAAGTAATCCAAGCAGCATTTTCACTAGCCTAAATGATCTGCAGAAAAATACTTTTAATTTTCATTTAATACTCTTTACCATGTCTATGACCTTCAACATGTAAATGGCAAAAGACGAAACATGAAATACGATGTGAAAGAAAATTGTGTCCTATTTTTCGTTGACATAATTTCAATTGTTAAAAGATCCACATAAAAATAGTATATCTAACTAGCTTTTAAGAAAAACCTTGTTCATCATCCTAATTGGCATATCCTCATGTCCAGTGGCATTTTCATTCTCTCCTCACTCCAGTACCCCACACCTGTCTCCACAACGCACACTCTGATAGCCATTTGAGACAAATAGATTTTAATTTCCAAAGGGAAAAAGAAATTTTCTTCTTGTGAAAATAGAAACTTGACAGGAAAACGGTGACATTTAAGTAACAAAAATTATTCAACATAAAACTATTATCCAGTAATTGTGAGGCAAAGTGTATTTACAACTTTTTTGGCAGATTTGTTTCTCTTTTATCCTGTCATTGTGGCTGATCAGTGTTTTCAGGAATATTTTAAAATGCCCAGACATTGTTATTAACTTTCTTAGGTATGATAATGACATTGTGGTTCTATAAGGAATTGAGCATACATTTTCAGGGATAGAAAGTTTGTCAGGATATCACTGAGAAGTGGATCTGTGGATTTGGTAGCAGGAAAATCTAATACTTGTTGAAAAAATAAAGCCAAAGAAGTTCAATGAATGAAATGCTGCATATGTGAAAACTACTTCAGGCCAGAACTTGTCAGGAAATATTTGAGTTTGGGCCATAATCCTGAAAGATACCATCTCCAATGCTGAAATCTTGAAGGATAAAAATCCCTAAGTTCTAAAATCCTGAAAATCACAATTCTAAATGATCAAAATCCAGAAAATATAATTCTGAAAAGAAATAATTTTTAAAATTCTTTCAAAGCCATTTATTCTAAGTTTTCAAAGGAGATTTATCTGAGAGACATTTAAAGACACAGCAGAATATGTCATAGGCCACTTGACACATATATATGTATAATAATATACATATTTTTGCTGGCATAAACACTCAGGTATACTAATGACAGTCCCATGGGTATGACAGTTATGAGTAGTCAAACCATATTCATAAAGAAATGGATCAAAAGGCAGAAGGTATAAATACATATCACTGTGGTTGGTAATTGTGTGCCCCCTAGCTTTATAACTGTGGTCATCTGAAATGCTGTCATTGTTTTTTTGATGAGATGGATCAAGAAACGTAATGGGCCACCACTGCATATGCAGTCACCCGAAGAGCTGAGATCTCAAGAAATTCTGTCTTTCACAAATGCAGAATTACAAAAGGACATCTCTTCATTTATTGAGGAAACTTCAATATTTTTACATACACACACAATGCTTGCACACAAAGTAAACGTTAAGATAATTCCCTTTATAGAGTCAAATTTGCAAAAAAAAAAAAAATGCATGAGATAAATGAGAACTCTCTAAAAGTCTTTACACAATGTGTACTCCTAGTATTAGAAATTATTTGAAGACAAAATACAAAGCTTTCCAAACTACAGAAAATAATGATGACAATTTAAAATAGTGGGGAAAAAAATAAAAAATTTGAAATATGGGAACGTATATTACAGAAATATATTATGGGCAATTATATGGAGGTAGTTCATAAAAGTTGTTACCAATAAAGTTTTTTTTCCCATTCAGTCCAATGCATTTGTTGGAAAATTTGAATTAGTGGATTGGCCACACAATATGACAATAGTGAATACTTCAGTGTAACAATGCATTATTTTTCTGCATTGGCATTTCTTCCAGCTAATGAAATTCTGGGAAGTTTAAATGAATTAAAATCACATTTGCCTAAAGAAGCCAGCATAATTATTGATAATTGGTTCAAAACTGACTTTTAGAAGCTGGCTCAAACCTACTTTCACATCTGTCATCATGATTTGGGTATTCAATTGAAATCTATTTTCCTCTGCAATGTCCACCATTTCTTCAAACAAACATTTTTAAAGTGCTTCACATTTTTTCCTAGTCATTCATACATAAACAAGTTGATAAGTTCTACAATTTCTGGATCCAACAGAGATATCACTTACATAGTTGATAAAAAATAAAAGTAGGAACAGTTTTGGAAGTGCCATCCATTAGCAAAAGTGAATGCAGCATGCACTAGCTTTTCTAAGTTAGATTTAGTGGTAAATATACGAAGTCTACCTTCTTCAACAAATTCCTCACCAAGAATAGGTCGCCATTTGATTTGTAACATTAGAGGAACTTCTATATCATCAAATGTCTTTGCTTCAGAAGGTCCCTGAGCTTTTAAATTGTTTTTAATCCTCTGACAAAGGGTATTTGTTTGTTAAGTAAGAGAAAGAGTCTGTCTATGTGGCCCAGGTTGGAGGATGAAGAACAGTGGCTATTCACAGGTGCAACTGTAGCACACTACAGCCTTGATCTCCTGGGCCCAAGCAATTCTCCTGCCTCAGCCTCTGGAGCAGCTAGGACTACCGGCGCAGGCCACCACATCTGGCTTGAAGGGCATTTTTTGAGGGCAAGCATGGCACTATGTGTGAATATGCAGAAGTCACACATAATTGAATAATTTGTCGGGGAAGATTTATTGTATGTTTTGCCTGTGTTTTCTCTCCTTCTGTGATCCCAGAAACACTCAAAACATTGAGGGCAGATCTTTCCCACTTACTTCACTCAGACTCACATGCTAATCTCTACTGGACACACCCTCACAGACAGACACACAAAAGAATACTGTATAAGGTTTCTAGATATTTCTTAATCCAGTCAAGTTGACACTTAAGATTAAGTACACAAATTCACCCCTCCTCAACTTGGCACCTTCCCTACATCATACTTAATTTCCAAATAAGGACAATATCAGACTAATAGTTCCACCTAACATGGTGCAACTGACATGATGAAGCTACCTGTGTATAACTCCAAACCCACTCATCCTTTCTCCAGAATTCAACTTTCAAAATTTCAACATTTTCATTTTAATCTTTTGGACCGTGATGTTTAGAACTTTAGATGTTAGGAGATTTGAGGGATTTTATCTTTCATAATCCAACATTTGGGATTGTCTTTCAGAATTCTGAATGGCACCACATATATTCATAGTATTCATAGCATCAATAAGTATGCCCTTGATTTGCTTTCAACATCATGTAAGAATCAATATCCAACCAGATCTAATAGGATAAAAAATGAGATGAAAATAAGATAATATAATCATCTACTTTTTATGGGATAACCTTTTAATTAGATTTTTATTAAAACACTGCCTGAGTTCCATAAGTTCCATGTATTTAGGAGTCATTTTCACCAGTGTGTTGTTCAATTCCATGGGTTAAGCCTTCTTCACTATTATTAAAAACTTTAGATATTAGAGAGGTTGCTATTCAATTTTTTTCATCTTTTAGGATAGGCAGAGTCAGACTTGCTAAATTAAAGCTGACATTTTTAAAGGTTTGCAACAAGAATATCCCCACAATGATTATAAAAACACACTCAAAGTACCAATGACATTATCAACAGACATACCTTGACATGGCTTAAAAAGGATAGCTGAACAAGTTAAAACTAATGTTGTAAAAAATCCTTCATGTAACATGGAGTCACTATAAAATTGTTGAATATATTCAGGGCCTTATTTAGGTAACTAATCTATGGGCTCACTCCGACAACAAAGCTCAGCAGCAAAATCAGGCCAGGGCACGTCAGAGCCCAGGCAACAACTCTTCAATAGCAATGCCTAAGCCCTTCACACAGGAGACGGAAAATGCTCCGATTACAGAGTCAATGGTTATATACTCAAGAACATTTATCTGTCTATGGCAAACTCCCACTACAGAGATTAATATTCAGGGACACAATGACCACGAGTGTTGCAAAGACCACAAAACCTGAATCACCTAGCTTGTGAAACATTTCCTGTTAGGTCTCTAACCTCTCTTCTTTTAAAGCACGGCCGACTGACCATAACTGTAGATCCTAGAATACTTAACAACTGCCCGATATTCTCATGAGATTAAGTCATTCATTTAAAAAGTATGAAGAAAGAGTGGCACTTTCTAGGTCTCCAAGAACTCCTAATGGAGTCACCAGTGTGGCTCGTGCAAATACATCAGTGACATTGGCCATCTCCCCAGCTCTCGTCAACAACAATTCCATCTACAACCTCCATTCTCTAAAATGTGTATGCCCACCTTGACCAGCTGTCATGAGCCTTTTATCACAAGTGGCAGACCACTTTTTTTTTTTCCTTTTGAAAATGAAACTCCCTCCAGTGAAAATACTAGAGCTCAAAGCCAATCCCAGACCGATATAAAAGTAATCTTTTCCATGCCCCTGGCTTATTTCATTTGTTATTTTAGAGGTTCTTGTGAATTACATTAACCACAAAACAGAAAAACTGTTATACTGAAGGAAGGATGATTCCATCTTCATAGAGTTTGGAAAGAGAAGATCAGCAAGAATGTCCTAAAAGGAATGAACTCTTTGCTCTTCTCAGACCAGGGAATGCTCCACTTTCAACCCTTGGACCTGAAGCCCTTGTAACTGAAGGGCGATCACAGTTGCGAGAGCATGTAAATGTAATATGGACATTCTCCTGAGAAAACAGCTGGAAGAGGTTAGAGGTGACTTATTGACTTTAATTTCATCATAAACATTACTCGTTATTCCCGTTTATAGCTTTAAATCCTAGCTGTTTAGCTCTGGTCCCATTTGGCAGGCTGCCGCATAGCTTCCCCTCTACCACCCAACCCTCGGTCACCTAGGCTCACATGCAGCCACAGAGACTGCAAGGGTCACCCCCTCCTGCGCTGATGTGTCCGTGACATCCATTGCAGTCCATTGGGAAGTACTAGCATCCAGGCTGTAGCCTGCTAGAGGGAGTGCCTAAGGAACCTATCCTAACTATCCACCACCAAGGGCAGCCACCCAGGAGGAAGAAGATACATTTAATAACAAAAAAAAATTAGAGTCCAATAAATGTAAAAAATCTTCATATTTACTGTAGATTTTTAAGAAAGGATCAAAGTTTTAGTTGACTGAAAAAGATTTGAATGCATTGTTTGACAAAGAAGGAACTTTTGGGGTGAAGAAGAGGAAAGACAGGTCAGAAGGAAGACAGGAATGATAATTTTCTTGGAGTTCTTTAACAAATTGTTTTTTACTACTTACTAAGATATGAATTGCTCATTAAAAAGGATGTATGTGCTTCAAAGAATAATGACCAAAACACACATCCATGTCCTTACCATCTTCTTTAAGAAATAAAGCATCAACAACTTTGAAGCCCACTCTACTCCTCCCTCAATCACTTTCCTCTACCCCATCCTTCTATGACAGAGAGAAACACTGCAACATTTTGTGTCTATCACTTTCTTTCCTTTTAAAACACTATTGGGTCATTGATATAATATACATACCGAAATATATTGCTTAGGTTTGCAATTTATGCAAAACATTTTTTGAAGTTTACATAGAAGACAGCATGATATATGTATGTTTTTACCACTTGCTTCTTTTCATTGAAATTAAATTTGTGAGACCTATCCATGTTGATGCCTGTAGACTGTTTATTCATTTGTATTGTGATACTGTATTCCATTGCATGAATATGTCACAGTTTATATGAAAATTTTACTGCAGATGTACCTTTGGATTGTCTCAAACAAGGCTACAAAAAGGACATCTATGAAGGTTCTTGTGCATGTTTTCTGGAACACATACAGAAGAGATTCCTCAGTGTTTGTGCTAAGAAATGAAATTGCTGGCTTGGAGGGTGCATGCATTATTGCTTTACTGGATAATTCAAATTGCTTGACAAGTGAATTTTGAATATACACAATTTGAGTATGAGTGTTCTTTGTTCCTCATTTTTATCTATACTAATACTGTAATATTTTAAAACTTTTCGTGTGTTTGCCAATCTTGAGGATATACAATGTAACATTATTGTTTTAATTTGCATTACAGTTATTACTAATAAGAACATTTAAATCATTATTGGTAATTCATGTTGTCTGCTATGTACGCTTTAAATCTTCTTCCTTTTTGATTTGTCAGAGAATTTTTATTTGTTTATTTTTATTTTACTTATTTATTGATTGATTTTTAGAGATGGAGTCTTGCTCTGTCACCCAGACTGAGAGCAGTTGCATGATCAGAGCTAACTGCAGCCATGAACTCCGGGGCTCAAAAGATCCTCCCACCTCAGCCTTACAAGTAGGGCAGGGGACTACAGGCACATGTGGCTATGCCCAGCTGAGAATTTTTTAAATACATGATTCTTTTTGCATGTATATTTATTATACATGTCATGTGTATTTTACATACACACATATGTATGTGTATTTATACATAGTCACAAATACCTTATCCCAATGTGTTGGCTAATATTTGTATTTGCTTTATAGTACATTTTTTAAACATTGTGGTATGAACAATTAACACCAGATCTACTCTCCTAACCAATTTTTTATGTGCACAAGACGGTATTGTTTGCCATGGGTACAATGTTGTATGGCAGATCACTAGAGATTATTGTCTCGCTTGACTAAAATTTTATGCCCTTTCGTTAGTAAAATCCCATTTTCCCCTTTTCTCCAGCCCTTGGAAATCACCATTCCATTCTTTGATTTTATGAACTTGACTGTTTAAATACTTCATACATTTAAATCACACAGTATTTGTCTTTCAGTGACTGGCTTATTTTACTTAGCATAATGCCCTCAAGGTTCATACATGTTATCACTTATTGCAGAATTTCCTTCTTTTTCAAGGCTGAATAACATCCCATTGCATATGTGTACAACACATTTTTTAAAAAATTCATTCATTTCTGACATTTAGGTTATTTTCATTTCTTGGCTATTGTAAATAGTACTGTTACAAGTATGAGAGTACCAAGTCTTCTTTGAGGTGTTGATTTTAATTATTTTGGATAAATACCTAAAAGTGGAATTGCTGGGTTATTTGGTTCTATTTTTAATTTTTGAGGAAACTCCACACTGTTTCCCATAGTGGCTGCACAATTTTACATTTTACCAAGAGTGGAGCAAATAGGGTTCTAATCTCTCTGCATCCTCTCCAACTCTTGTCTTCTGTTGCTTTTTTTATAATAGCCATCTTGACAAGTGTGAGGTGATATATCTCATTGTGATTTTGATGTGCATTTCCCTGACATTAATAATGTTGGGTATTATTTCATGTAACTTTGTAAGTCTTATTTGAATAAATATTTGTTAAAGTCCTTAGCCCATTTTTCAATTGGCTTATTAGCCAATAAGACCTCAACAGTCTGTGTAGGACTTCCTTATTTATTTTGGATATTAACCCCCAATCAGATATACGGTTTGCAAATATTTTCTTCCATTTTATAGGTTGCTTTTTCACTCTGCTCATTGTCATCTTTGCTGTGCATAAGCTTTTTAGTATGATATAGTCCCATTTGATTATTTTTGCTTTTGTTGCCTGAACTTTTGGTGTCAGAACTAAGAAATCATTCCCAAGACCAATGTCATGAAGACTTTGTGTTTTCTTCTATGAAGTTTATAGTTTCAGTCTTATATTTATGTCTTTAATGCATTTTGAGTTGATTTTTATGTCTGGTGTAAAATAAAGTGTCTAATTTCATTCTTTTGCATGTGTGTATCCAGTTTTCCTAACACAATTTGTTGAAGGGACTGTCCTTTTCCTATTAGATATTCTTAGATCCCTTGATGAAGATCAGACGATCTGATGTGTGTTGATTTGTTCCTGGGATCACGATTCTGTTCCATTAGTCTGTATGTCAGTACTATAACATCTTGTTTACTTTAGCTTTGTAATATATCTTGAAATTAGGAAATATGATGCCTCCATCTCTGTTCTACTTTCTCTAGATTGATTTGGCTTTTGTGGTTCCATATGAATTTTATTTTGTTTTTTCTTAGTTTGTTTTTCTTAACCAATTGTGCTGCCTAGAACCTCCATTTTACAGTGAATGAAAATGTTAGTAATATGCATCTTTATCTTGATCTTGATTTTTAATGTGAATGCTTTATACTTCCTCTTTGAAAATGATGTTTTTTTGTGGCTAACTTTAGTGAGAATTTGTTTAAATTCACTATATAAAAGATATTTTAATCATAAATGGTCATTAAATTTCATTCAATTTTTTTAATCTATTGATACCGTTATCTTATTTTTCTTTTTTCATTATAGAATTTTGAGAAATAGATAATGCAAAATTAACCTTGTATTACTGGATAACATTGAAATTGGTCAAGATGCGTACCCTCTTTATACATTTCTGAATTCAGTTATTGACAATTTTTGTATCTGTGCTGAAAATTAGATTCTGGATAATGTGTCTTCCTCATAAAGAATTTTTTGTTATTATAATTATTTGTCACATTGGTTTTGTTTATCAAGGCTAACGTAACATCCTAAAAGAGTAGAAATCTAATGATTCTCTGAAAAAATAATTGTATAAAATTGGAATTATCTCTTCCTTGACTATTTGATAAAAGTTACCTAAAAAAAACTAAATCTGATGTTTCTTTTATGATAAACTTTTAAATAGTTATATATATATATATAGATACATTTTTAAATAAAATAATTCTATTTTATTTATGGTTTTTTTTTTTTTTCATTTCTCCCTGAATGAATTTTGGCTATACAAGAATGTACAGTTAGCCCTTCCTATGAGTAAGTTATACATCCCATGGATTCAACCAACCTCAAATCAAAAATATTCAAAAAAATACAAATAAAGAAACAAAACAGTATAACAACTATTTATATAGCATTTATACCATATTAAGTATTACAATCAACCTAGAAGTGATTAAAAATATATGGAAGACTCCTCTGTGAAACCCTCCCTGATTCTCCCAGGCAGAATTAGTGACACTGTCAGCACTTCGTAAAGAACAAACCTGCATGTTGTGCACATGTATCCTAGAACTTAAGTATAATAATAATAACAATAATAAGAAAGGCTCCTATTCTAAAAACAAATCAAAACAAAACAAAAGACCCCTGTTATACCACTTGGCATTTGATTTCTATGTCTACTTAAATATCTCTCAGTAGCCTGAAAGTAATTTAAGAGCAAAAACTAGCTTATTCAATCAAAAATCCCCACCATTCATCACAATGCCTGGCACATGGTAGGGCTTAATAAACACTGATAGAATGAATAACTAAATCTTTTCCATTTTACTGTGGTTTCTACTATCTAAAATGTAATACAAAATATAATTTTTATGTGTCTTCTGTTGTTATTCCACATACCTGAGCTATAATTGGAGCTCCATAAATACTTGCTGAGTAAAAAATACACACACACACACACACACACACACACAGGGGGATGTGTGTACACTATATGCAAATACTATGCCATTTTATATGAGGGACTTGAATATGTGGATTTTGGTATGTGTTGGGATTGCTGGAATTTAGCCCCTGTAGATACCAAGGGATGACTGTAGTTTTTAGTCATGTTTCCCTTTCAATAATGCTTGCAAATGTATTGGCATAATATGCGAAGAATTGAGAAGGATCTGACAATTTACCTAACTTTCAAGATAAAAAGTTAGCCAACCAAAGTTTCAGAGATTCCAGCAGAATACATAAGAGCTGAATCAGAGATAAAGGACAGACTTTTTTTTTAATCACGGCAATAACAAAAGTCAGAATATCAGCATTTTTGTGCTGGCTTCCCAAACCCCAATTCACACAGGGCAAACATAAGGGCCACCTACTCAAGAAGTGGATTACAATATAAAAAACAAATTCCAAATTTAAAAACCCAAATCTTTTGTAATGAGCAAAGAATGCCTGACCCTTGTATGAGTGAGAGACAATATCTCCATCTTCCAAAGCTGTAAGCAAAGCCATATTTTGCCTTGAAAAGAAAAGCTCTCTCTCTCTCATTTAGTCTATTTGCTATGAATCATCATACATCCTTGAAAGATTGTATGTACTTCTGGTTTCAGCTGTAACATGTAGAGGACTTCAAAGTCATGACAATCATTCTCACAAGAAAAAGGTTGATCAGGCTAAAAGTCAATGACTTTTCTTGAATCTATCAGAAAATTGAGGCTACTAGGCAAACCATCATCCTGAAATACAGAAAGACAGATGAGCACAGTGTCTCACAGTTTATCGAGAGAGAAGTCACTAGAGTCAATAAGCAG
Organism: Trachypithecus francoisi; assembly: GCF_009764315.1. NCBI lineage: Eukaryota > Metazoa > Chordata > Mammalia > Primates > Cercopithecidae > Trachypithecus > Trachypithecus francoisi. Next base: position 43,514,615 of record NW_022681453.1, on the reverse strand, counting down.
TGGGAGCAATTAAATTGTACTGTGATGAATTGATGGAGGCCAATCATAGGTTACCTTGAGAGTTAGGAAATTTGGGGGGCCCAATATTAAGGGGTCACCACACTTTCACATGTTTCACCTCCAGAAACACATTCTCACTGTACAGATTGGAGAAAAATTTCCTTATGTTTTGAGCAGAAGGAAAAGTAACCATTTGAAATAATCCCAGGGGAAAAGTAATTGGTTTAAAATACTTACAGAGCATTTTCCATAATAAAAACCTGTCCTCTATTAAAAAAAAATCACTTTACTAGAGCCTTATTAGGCCTGGGAGAAGGACAGTTAGAAAACTCTAGCCCCCTCTAGCCTCCCTGTCTTATGTGAAGGAAGAAAATTAAAAAGGCAAGGAAAGTCTTTCAAAGTTCACAAGCTATGTCAGAAACAATGAAAGCAGAATGAGACTGGAGTGAAAGTTTTAGAGTTGAGAGAAAAAAATCCTACCAACTTAGAAGTTTTTATTCAGCAAAATCATTTTCCAAAGGAAAGAAAAACAAAGACTTCTTTTTTAACCACAAATAAAAACTGAAGGTTGGAGAATTTGTTATAAGGTGATCTGCCTTGCGAGAAATGTTAAAAGAAGTTAGAAGGGAAATGATATAGGTTATAAACTGAAATCTGAATAAAGACAGGGTGAACAACGGGGAAGAAATAAATGAAGAGAAAAAACAAATATTTTCTTTTTATTTAAATTGATCTAATCATTTATTTTGAAGTAATAATAGTAAAAATTTATTGGGTAATTTTAAGATATATAAAAGTGAAATAAATGAAACAATGCTACAAAACAAGAAGGAAGAATTAAGAATACTCTGTTATGAGATACTTGCATTACATGCGACTAGTATAGTTTTATTTTAGAGTGGTCTTAGATTAGTTACAAGTGTATAATGCAGACTTTAGGGAAACCAATAACATTTTTTAGAAAAAAAGTATATTGATATGCTAATAAAGAAAAGGAAATCAGAAAAAATACTCCATTAAAACCAGAGAAGGCATAGGTGGAATGGAAGTTTTAAAAAAGAAAAGAAAAAAAGAGAAAGTACAAGAAATAGAAAATAGTTACGAGCATGGTATTAATCCAACTATACAAATAACACCTTAAATGTGAATGATTCAAATACTCTAATTAAAAGACAGACTGCCCTCACAAACAGCAAAACCACACTATATGTTTTCTATATAAAACTCACTTTGAATATAAAGACACAGAGGGACCAAAATAAAGAGATGAATAAAGATATATCATACTAACACTAACTAACACTCATCAAAAGAAAGCTAGAGTAGCTCTATTAATTTTATAGAAAGCAGACTTCAGAACAATGAACCTATCAGTGATAAAGAGTGACATTACATAATGATAAAGAAGTCAATTTTCTAAGACAAAATAATCCTTAATACACGCGTGCGTAACAACAAAGCATCAAAGTATGTGTGGCAAAAAGATGACAGAACTTCAAGAAGAAATAGACAAACTCACTACTATACTTGAAGACTTCAACACCCCTCTATCAGTAATTGATAGATCCAACAGGCAAAACACAGGTAAGGACAGCATCATTAGTAAACTGGATCTAATTGACATCTAAAGAATAATTCATCCAACAACAGCACAGTGCACATTCTGCTCAAGTTAACATGGAACATTCACCAAAATAGACCAGATGCTGTTTCATAAACATATCTTAACAAATTTAAAAAGAAAAGACACTCAGAACACAGTATAATTGAAATAGAAACCAATAACAGAAAGATAGCTGGAGAAAATCCTAAAATATTTGGAGATTAAATACACTTTTAAATAACACATTGGGGAAAAAAGGGGGGTCTCCAGAGTAATTAAAAATATTTTGAACTAAATGAAATACTACTTTTCAAGATTTGTGGGAGGTAGTAAGAGCAGTGTTTGCATTTATAGCATTGAATGTGTATTTTAGAAAAGAATAAACATCTAAACTGATCATCTTAGCTTCTAATCTTAAGAAACTAGAGACAAAAAAGAGCAATATAGTCCTGCAAGAATGGCCATAATCAAAAAATCAAAATATAGTAGATGCTGGCATGGATGTGGTGATCAGGGAACACTTCTAAACTGCTGGTTGGAATGTGAATTAGTATAGCCACTATGGAAAAACAGTGTGGAGATTCCTTAAAGACCTAAAAATAAAACTACCATTTGATCCAACAATCTAGTCGTTATATGAAAAAGTTACTTACACACACATGTTTATATCGGCACAATTCACAATTGTAAAATCGTGGAACCAACCCAAATGCCATCAATCAACGAGTGGATTAAAAAAAAAAAAAAACCTGTGGTATATTTATATACAATGGAATACTACTCAGCCATAAAAAGAAATAAATTAACAGCATTTGCAGCGACCTGGATGAGATTGGAGACAATTATTCTAAGAGAAGTAACTCAGGAATGGAAAACCAAACATCGTATATTCTCATTGATATGTGGGAGCTAAGCTATGAGAACACAAAGGCATAAGAATGATACAATGGACTTTGTGGACTTGAGGGGAAGAGTGGGGTGGGTGAGGGATAAAAGACTACAAATATGGTGCAGTGTACACTGCTCGGGTAATGGGTGCACCAAAATCTCACAAATCACCACTCTTTAGTAACTTACTCATGTAACCAAATACCACCTGTACCCCAATAACTTACAGAAAAATAAAAATAATAATTTAAAGTGCTTTAATTTCATTCATAATAATTTAAAGTGCTTTAATTTCATTCATTAAAGTGCTTTAATTTCATTCATAAAGGAGGAATCTTCATGAACTATTCACTTCCTAATGTCCCTACCTCTTAATACTATTGAATTAGAGATTAAGTTTCAACAAGAATTTTCCTAGCGATAAAAACATTCAAACCAAAGCAGCATGCAATTAAATTGGGATGATATGTACTACATTGTTGTCGTGGATTCTCATGTTGGCATGGCTGATACAATAAAAGAGAGAGGATGCGAAAAAGAAGAATTAACCTAAAATTAAAGGAAAGTGGGGTGTGGGTGTGTGTGTGTCTGTATGTGTGAGAAAACATGCTACAATATGATATAATATTTATGCATTTGTGCAAAATATTGTATGCTTAAAGCAAAAGATATATTCTTCCCATTCCCTGTGTAATCAAGATACAGAGCGCATAGAGATAGTCTACTGATTTACTAATGCATTTAGAAGTAATCCAATAGTGACACCATTGATTGTGGGAAAATAATTTTCAGAGCACAAATACTTGATGAAGCTGTTGAGGAAGGAATCGAGAAGTGGAATGGGGTGGGGATTGGCAAAGACAAGGTGACTTCTAAGTCTGAGATTCTTTTTGAGTATATTACAATTCTGACACTAAGCATTTCTAAAGTAGAATATCAAGTCACTTCAATAACAACACAAAAATCTTGGTTTTGTTGTGTGCTTTGAATCTCAATGCAGCCTCAAAATTTATTGTGCCAATTGTGTTTTTCTATCACCACACAGGGTGCATCGCATATCCCAAAAGAGATCCTACAGTGTCATGTTAATTTAATCCCAATGACTGAGCAGCTGAAAACCCCTTTGTTCTTTAAAGGATGTTTTGTGAGCAACTGGTGCAATACAAATTTGCTTTTGCTTTGAACAAGTCCCAATGTCACCTTTACTCTTTTACGAAGAGCTGCATTTTATTTGCCTGAGCAACCATGGAAACGCTGTGTAGATGGGTTTGTAGCACGCTATGTCTTTGTGACTTTCTACTACAAAGAATAGGAGGTTAAACACAGTAATTCTAACATTATACCCTAATTTCACAGTGCAGATTTTGTATTATTACCATAAATGTGTTTTTCCATTCCAGAGTGTGTTCCACGTGGGTTATTTCCTCATTGATGATCATAGTAATTTAACAGGACTTGAAATTGGATGATCTTTTGTAGAAGGACTGATTTGGGCCAAGTTGGTAAAGAGATGAACACAATGAGAAAAAAGCCTTAGTAAAGGAAAGGATTAATTTAATTGCTGAGGAGTGTCCATTTCTTCAAATAATTTATGGATCAACAACATATGTTTCCTTGTTTACCCATCAGATACTGCTGGAACTTCAGTCTTAATGTTGTTCTAGGAAAAGATGAAGTCATAATATCCAGTGTTTTAATTTTTATTTAAAAAACAAACACTTCTTACTAAACTGAATGGGATGTCTAATTTAAACTCTACTTGGACTTCTGAGACCAACTTTTACAGGACTAGAGTAAAATAAAATAACCACGGAAATGCCTTCTTTCAGCCCATTCAGTGTGCCTTGCTCTCATTTTCTATAAAGATTTTATACATTTTGTTTTTCTGTTTAAAATAGTCTCCATCCTACCTCTCCAGTCCTCCTACCATATAATTCTTTCTTATCTAGCACAGTCCCATTTGACCTTTAGATTTTTATTTCACATCCATCTATAGGTAAGGAATTCCCTGTTAGGGAAAAGAACCATCTTCTCCTGGAGCCATATACTTAATTTTATACTACAACTGTAATTTTACATTTGTTTAAGTGAAAATATAGTTAAAATGTTAAACGTGAAGCTCCCTAAATGACGTGAATGTATCTATGTTGGAGGTAACTACTGCTTCCCAAAGTCAAACACAGTGCCTGATGCAGGTGAGCTCTCAGTATATATTTATTGAATTTATAAACAAATCAATGATTACATAAACTCGCTAGCATCCCAGAACATAAATTATGCCTACAATCTCATTTTTTTTTTTTTTTTTTTTTTTTGAGACAGAGTCTCGCTCTGCCCCCAGGCTGGAGTGCAGTGGCCGGATCTCAGCTCACTGCAAGCTCCGCCTCCCGGGTTCACGCCATTCTCCTGCCTCAGCCTCCCGAGTAGCTGGGACTACAGGCGCCCACCACCTCGCGCAGCTAATTTTTTTTGTATTTTTAGTAGAGACGGGGTTTCACCGTGTTAGCCAGGATGGTTTCGATCTCCTGACCTCGTGATTCGCCCGTCTCGGCCTCCCAAAGTGCTGAGATTACAGGCTTGAGCCACCGCGCCCGGCCTACAATCTCATTCTTACAAGCTTGTTCTTACAAGCAAAATCAAACATCCTCCACCACAGGGCAGCTACTAAAGAATGTTGTTAGTTTCTCTGTGCTGTTCAGTAGAACTTTCTCTGATGATGGAAATGTTTGTATGTCTAAGATCATCCTATGACAATCAATATAGTAGCCACAAGTAGCTACTGCATAATAGAAATGTGGCTACTGCCACTGTGAAAGTGAATTTTATATTTTATTTAGTTTTAATTTATCTTAATTGTAATAGTCGTATGTGACTAGTGACTACTGTATTGGAAAGCACAGGATAGTTATTAAGTGACAAAATTTTTTCTTCTCATACTGAAAAATTAAGTAGAAGACTGGAGACATGCTGGTGGGAGATAAAGTTTCATGACTAGTGAAATCAGATAAACAACAAAACCACTCTCAACTTTTGTAGATAATATCAAATCTTAGCAACACCAGGAGAAAGTATCAGAAATATGTAACAAGATAACTTTATTTTTCTATTTTCCTTTTGTTCTTCTTCACCACTAACTAAAGTCAAGTACAGCTAAGGATATACTTTACTCTTTCACAGTGTCATTTCCAAAATCCAGTTCCAATTCAGCATCTTTGAATAAATCTTCTCTGACAATTCTAGCCTCCAATGAACTCTCATTTTCCTAATTTGCCTTGCATTATTGGTGCTATACAACAAGTGCTTTCTTTAATTAGCACATTCTTTATATACTGCAGCTGGAAAATGACTCTTAAAGAAGATTAACCTTTTAGGTTAATGGGCTTCTTTTGGTCCATGACTAAAACAATGAAGAAAGAGTTAGCTCAATAACTTGAAAGGATTATTGCACTTCTGAGAACATGTAGCCAGTACCCTGAGAGTTATTTACCCTCTAGGAGAAATTGACCACAGATGTGACTTCAAATGCACAAGGATATATTTGATTGCATTTTCACTCTTGACTTGCCTAAAATATGTTCTCACTATTGATGACCTCTCTCTTGTTTGAAATTCACTCCTCTCTTGGCTTCCTTGACACAGGTTAACCTTACTGTCTTCCCTATTTCTCTATAATTCTCTATCTCCTTTGCTTGCTTTCTCTTCCCTCTTTTGTGCTAAGAAACTTGAGGCATTGGCCAGGCATATGTCTCTGTATCTGTCTCATTTTGATCCTTTCTTTAAATGTTTCTCCTAAAGGGCAGATTTTGTACATATTTCCTACCACTATTCAAATCTAAACTTATCACATCTAAATTATTCAAATACCCTGCAGACCATGAAGTTCCCCTGATTATAATCTGGGTTCCTGTGTAATTCATCCTGATACTGCTGGATAGTCTTCTCTAAGTGCCATACTCATCAGGTAACTTCACTGATGATTTCTTGGCAGTGGTTTCTTAATGGCTGGAATCTCAGGTTCCAACTTCATATAGTGGTATGAGCTACAAAACTCTTTAACCTTAATCCATACTCCCTTGGAGAGCCCATTAAAAGTTGCTACTACTACTTTTATGACTCATCTACTTATGCTAGGTGAGTCTTCCTACAAACAGCAAGCGCACGACACTAATTGCGTAATTGTCATATCTTTCACTTGTTGAATCTCCTTTGATGTATCTGTATTCTTATATAATAGCTGACTATTCATCAAGGTCATGCTTGACTTACATTCTGCCCATAAAATTTCTCCAACTACTTGAAAATCCAGGAATTTTTTTCTACTTCAATGGTTATAAAATCAAATGGCCTTAGGAACAAGACACATAAGAGTAAATGGGTACCATCATTTAGATAAAATCTTACTATTGTATATTAAGCATGTAGGATTATTCTTTAATTTCTCCCCAGAAACCAGCTCTCATTTTAATCTAAAACACAAAGCTCTGTCAATTACTTAAATTCCCTTGTACTTTTGTTGGAGACACACTGTATGAGAGAAGCAGCAGCACAGTAAGGATGATCACTAGCCACTGGTGCTCAACATACATGTCAGCAGGACAATAGGGAGTGGTGGAGACTGTGGTAACCTGAGAAGCACATGCTTATTCTAAAGGATACATTAATTTGCACCAGCTAATTGCCATAAGAAAATATGGGTGTAGTAATAGTAGACAATATTGTCAGGAAACCCTAGGAATATTACTATTGTGCAAACTAAACCAAAAGCAGTTATGAGTGGGATATAATCCTTTTATGCGAATCTGCTTTCTGTCTTGAAACTCCACAGTAAGGATGCATCTAAATAATATTTGCTATTGTGAGCTAGTTACTACATATGTGAAGTCTCGTTTCACAAAGAGATCCTAAGTTCTATGAAGAAACAGTTCATGGTTTACATGTTTTTGATCTTTCTCAGTGCTTAGCACAGTGCTGAGACCATGAAACTCAGAGTGACTTTCTTGTTTATTACCTGCTTATTTTTACCTTTGCTAACCCCAAAATACAACTTTGGATAGTATAAATTTTCTACGTTTGTTTCATATCAATCCTTTAAATATATATATAAAGGACACATTATATATGCTCGGTTCATTCAGTAACTATTGTCTAATGAATGAATGATATTAAACAGATGAAACAGATTTATGATTACTATGAGACAAAAGTGTTAATCATGGAGATTTTTTTTAAACTTCAAAAGCCAAATTGCCATAACATTGCTAGTAGGTTACTAAGTCACTCCCTAGTCAATGTCTGGAACTAGCTAAATGATTAGGATCTGATTACTGGAATCAGAAGGATATCAGATTGGTTCTAATTAAAATGATCTGTTGTAGATGTATAGACCTGAAACAGTGATAATCATGGCCAAAAAAAAAAGGAAAAAAAAATCTCAAATGGAAAATAACACCAGGAAAAAATTGAATCCAGTACATGTAAGAGGCTAAGGAGGGAAAGCATGTAAAGTAAGCCTACATATATCATATATTTTCTCAACTTTCTACAGTACTTATAGGCATTCTTCTCAAAACTATTCTAAGTAACCAGAAAAGTGAAAATAAATTCAGAGAGCCCCAGAAAATATTTTGACCTTCTCAACTTTTTTTCTTGTCAAGTCTAAATAGATTCTTAATTTGCCTTTGTAAGAAATATAACTTTGTAGTATCTGGAATGAGTTTTTAGTTATGGCAGGCTTAATATCACCACTGGAATTTAAAACAAATATTGTGTGCCTTAATTGTTGCCATTCTGTATTTTAAAACATATTTACAATTACAAAAATGGGCTGCTGTTTACTAAATGTCAAAAATAGTTCAACTACAACTGGGCCCAACTTGACCCTAAAAATTTATCAATCATGAAAATACCTAATTTTCATAGACAATGTTCAATAGGTTAATGTATGCTAGCCATTTTGTTATATCTATCCTTTCCTGGAATTCTTTGTATGTGTTAATATTTGGTGTATTTCAAAATGATGACTAGTTTTATTTCTATTACCTACAGGAAAATTTTCTGACATGCCTGATTTCCCATAAGACTTATGTTTCACTAAAATTGAATATACTGTACACGCTCTACATGAAACTTTCTCATTGTTGAAGCACTTTTTTAAAGTCAAAAACTCAAATATGTAAAATTAATATCATAGTTGTGGATTTATTAATTTCAATGTACATTGAACATTACTATTTATGAAAAGAACTGTTTGCTGCCTTATGATTCCGTTGAAATAATTATGCATTAGAGTTCCTAGCCCAAGACTACTTTGGATGTTTGCATAATATATATAAATCTAGGCAGAGTTGGGAGGAAGTACAAGAGTACTTTTGACTCATAATATTTGTAACTTATTTTGCTTTAAAATTTGAAATGAGAAGTAAGGGAAGAGAAAGGAAAGATATACCACAGAAGGAAAGGAAGATAGAAAAGTTCAATTTCACCCCATCACCACAAATCTAAATGACCAAGACAAGGTACAAATTTTGCCTTCTTAATGTTTCTAGAAATTCTATCTCTTTCTATTCTTGATAACCCTGTTTCAATCCAGTACTCAATTATTTGACTCAACAGTAATGAATTCCTAAGTGTGACTCCCATATCTTAATCTTTTATTTTATCATGACTGAATCGCCATCTATCTTTTCCTCCCTTCCTCCCTTCCCCCCTCCCTCCCTCCCTCCTTTCCTTCTTTTCTCCTTTCCTCCTTCCTTCCTTCCCTTCCTTCCTTCCTTCCTTTCTTTCTTTTTCTTTTTCTCTTTCTTTCTTTCCTTCTTTTTTCCTTTTTATTTTTCTCTTTTTCTTTTCCCTCTGCCTTCCTGCCTTCCTTTCCATCCATCTATCTTTCTTCCTTTTTTATTTTTGAGACAGTATCTTACTCTGTCACTCAAGCTAGAGTGCAGTGACCCAATCATGGCTCACTGTAGTCTTAACCTCCTGGGTTAAAGAGATCATCCTAAGTCAGACTCCCTAGAAGCTGGGACTATGTGGGCCACCACATCAGGCTAATTTTGCCATTGTAGAAACAGGGTCTCACTGTGTTGCCCAGGCTGGTCTTGAACTGCTAGCCTCAAGTGATCCTCCTGCACTGGCCTCCCAAAATGCTGAGATTGCAGGCATGAGTCACAGTTTCCAGCCTCTCTGTCTTAATACATAGCAAACATTTCACCCCAGTCTATCTTTACATTTCTGTCTTTCTTCAACTTCCACTTTTGAGTTTTGCAATTCCTAAACTCATAGTAGCTACCACATAGGCACCACGTCATTTCAGACATCCAAACTTGAATCAAGTTTCCTGTGCCTGAAATCTGATTCCATGTGTGTCTGTGTGTGTGTGTTTTCCACCAGGTTATTTCTTAGTGTACAAAATTTGTTCTTGGTCAACATGTGCCCCCGACAGCCTGCCTTATCTTACTCCCTCTCATACTCCACCCCCAGTCTAGACTGAAGATTTATATATATGCTTCTCTAACACCCTGGATTTACCTCTCTCACTTTACTTACCACATAGCATAAGCTTTATGATAGCAGTGACCATGTCTGCCTAATTCTGTGCCTAGGGCTATGCTTGGCACACAGTAGGAACTCATTAAATGTTTGTTGAATGAGATAGCAAACATGTCTCATGATGTGTCTGTCACCCATTCAAAAAAGATACTAATTTGACTACATTCCTCTGGACAAGACTTCATCTTATTCCTTTTCTTACCTATCCCCAGAACCTAACACAGAAACGGGCACACAGTATGTGCTTAGTATATGTGTGTCAAACTGATCGTTTTATTTTTCTCCTTTTGTTTCTTCAGGCTGAATTCTGATGTCTTCCCTCCCAAATGACATCTCACTCCCCATCTCTTTATTTCTCTTCATGTTTTGTAGCACCCAATTGGAAACAGAGTAAGAGAAGAAAACTGATCAGTTTAGAGCCTGGCACTCTTAACCTCACAAAATAAGAAGTAGGTTTAGAGGGCATGAGGACAGGCGTATTTATCTGAGAATGCAGCCAATGGAAAAGTGACCTAAGCATCCCATTTCAGGACAAACTGGCTATATGAGCCCATCAGTTCCACACCAGTTACCTAGAAACTATAGAGTGCTTTCATCAAGCCTTGTCCACCTCTTCTCTGCCCTACAGTGCTAGGTCAATAATGCCAATGTTAGAAAATATCGCCTTTGGGCCACAGCTTCTCTGGTCACCAATTCTCTGTGTGTGCCTCTTGCATTCTCAGGGAAGAGGACAATGACTGTCCTGTCAGAAAAATACACCAAAAAACAAAGGGAATGCACAGAAAACCACAGAAACCCCTACTGATACGATTTTTTGCAAACTTCTGACCCTCTGTCTAGTCTCAGTAATTATGAAAATCCATAAAATGAAAGAATTAGAGAACCCTAGTGTAGTTGTGAGAATGAAATGACATAACTGATTTTGCTTATAACATAACAAACCTTCAGTGATTCACATATTATTGTTGTTGTTCCTGTATTGAAAGGGGCTTTATATTCAATTCAAGAACCAGTTAGCATTTCCAACAGCTTTCACTTAAACATATTCAGGGTCAGGTCCTAGGCTCCAGCTTGGGGTTTCTCGAGGACAGAAATAATGACCCTTAGGACCCAATTATCCTGTGTTGTGTGGTGCTTTCCCATGCATTGGATGATGTTAGTAGCAGCCCTGATGTTTACTCACTAGATGCTGACGGCGAAACCTCCCACTGTGTGGTGACCATCAAAATGTCTCCAAACGTTGCCAAATGCCTCCTAGAAACAAAATTTCCCCCAGCTGAGAATGCTGATCTAAACTACCTTTTTCTCCACTATCACAGAGTTTTATTACTTAGATCATTTTTTCCCTTATTGAACTAAATTTTGTCTCCTTGCAATCACAACCCATTAATACACAGCTTCACAGCACACACCTGTTTTTCACAAGTCAGATATTTGACAGTGATGCTTTAAATGCAATGCAGGCTAGACCATTGTGTAAATTGGGGTGGGCTGTTGATGGCTTACTTTCTCAAATACTTAAATAAATGTGCAATAAGCATTCACCTTCATACCCAGATCTTTCTGAAGTGCTTGCAGCCTGGTGACAGTGATAACTTAAAATTTAATCTAAAACAAACATTGGGACAATATTATAAATATATATTAATTATAATCCTCAAGTCTCTAAGATAATTTTAAATTAGTTTATAGTTAAAAATGGAAGAACTAATATTGTATTAAGTTTACAGAATTGAAGATGAAGCAAACAATATTAAACCCCAATTATACTGTATTTTCTTACTACAGTAACCAGATAAACAAAGTTTTAAGCACTGATTTATTGTAGGATGATATTAAAATGGTACATGAATATCAATTAAGAAGATAATTATTGTTTTAAAAGAAACCTTTACATCCTATCTCTCAAGGATTTTTTTTAAATCTGAGGGCAGTAATAATATTTCTTAACATTAAATACTTCAGATGTGTCAAGCGTTGTGCTTAGAGGTTTATATATATTGTCACACTGTACTATTAATTTTTGTACCAATCATCAGGCTAGAATTTACAGTGGTAATAAGTAACCACAAATTTTCAGGTTCATTGTGGGTCAAAATGGGGTTCTAAAAGCATGTTTTCCTTGCTTTAGGACAAAACCTTCCCCATCTGAAACACTGCAATTGTAGGGGAAAGAACTGGTTTATATTGCATAGGTGCCTTTAAAGACTTTCACCTGACATTTAATTGATCAAAGCAAGTCACATGGCCACATCTAATTGCACAGAGCCTGGGAGATGATGAAATCTACTAAGTACCCAAAGGTGGAAAACGGAAATATCTGAGAATAGCGTCATCACATTATCCCCATTGTGTAGATGAGAAATCTGTCATGGGAAGGTTAATTAAACTGCCTGTCTTCACACATGCAATAAGTGTTGGAACTGGGAGTTGAACCCAGTGTATCCAGTTTGCTAAGTAACAACTATCCCCCACCCCACACAAATTTTAAAGGCATCAAATAACAACCATTTATTTACTTCATGATTCTGTCAGTTGGTCATCTGGGCTGGGCTCAGCTCAATGATTCTTTCAATCAGGCTTGGATAATTTTTGCTAGGTTCACTCATGCCTCTGTGATCAACTGCCAAGTCAGCTGGGAGTTCACCTGTCTAAGATAGTTTAGTTAGTATGGCTCTTTTTTGCTCCACATGATGTCTCACTCTTTAGCAAGGTAACCCAGGCTTATTCTCATGGCTGCAGGGGTAGGTTACTGAAAGAATAAGAGGAAGCATGGAAGACCAGAGTGTCACAACTTTCCTTTTGACAAAGTCAATCACAAGGCCAGTCCAGGTTCAACGGATGGAGAAATAGACTCTACCTCTTGATGGGAGGTACAACAAAAATTATCTTACAAGGAGTATTGATAAAAGGAAAGGCAATCTGGTCTAAGTCCCCACATTCTTAAGCACTATGCTATTGTCCAATGATTAGTTTCTCTAATTCAGGGATATAGGTTAAAGGCACTCTCCTGCATATTTATTTGTTGAAAACTTATGATCTGTTCTGTGGGTTTTTTAACAGTGCATTTTCATTTAATTTTTTATAAGACCTACAGAGCAAGATCAAAGACAAATAAAACAAGTAAGTGGTACGCTACATCTAATTATTTATCTTCAAAACAGTTGCAAAAATAGCACATCTAGTTATTATCCATATGATGATGTTATTTCAACATTTCAAAAGGTTCAATTGGAGCTCAAATATGATAAAAAGCAAGTAAATATCATGTCAAGCGGTGATATTACGTAGGAACTGTTAATAAGGTATTGAACTGATACTTTTGAATTTCCCAGTAGTTTTTCAAAGGAAATGTTGCTGGCTAGAGTTGCTCTTCAGTTTGATGAATCAATTCATTATGTAAGTTCTTTTTACTCCTCTTGTCTAACATTTAGAACAATTTCTTCAAAGTCCCCAGTGGGGAAGTGTGACAGTATGATTAAGAGGTCCTCTTTGGAGTTAGAGTTTGGGTCTGTATCCTGGTACCACCATATAATTATTGAGAAGCTTCAGATCAGTTATTTTACCTCCAAACTCAGTTTTTACATCTGCCAAATGGGAATTATCATAGTAAGTATGTCCTGTGTCTCTACACAAGACCAAGAGTACAAAGCAAAGCATGAAACCTTGCAAGTAGTAATTTTTTAATAAATATTTGTTCTAATTGGAGCAGTCTTACTTCAGATAATAATGGTAATAAAGACACATTTAGAAACTTAAGAAAGAATAAGAGATGTTTAATTTTTTAAATTGTATTCTAGTCCCAAGGCAACTTTGAAAGTAAATGATTTTTAACATTCATGGAAGTATTTTATATTAACCACCATTCAGATACTTTCTAACTTCCTTCCCAATGATACAGATGAGTAAGAAGAAATCTCTTCCATCCATTGTCCCCATTTTGTCCTCTTTAACTCAATGAGAGGATTTTTCTTCCATCATTCCCTTTACCCTGGAGAGACTTAACCTGCCCAAAGGACCAATTGTCTACCAGTGTTCAATACCTGACCTTTTCCAGGAAGTTAACATTAGAAAGATTTACTCTAAAGGTGTAAGGACAAAGCAGGTAAGAGAGGTCTGTGGAAGTTAGACAGAAATATAGGGATTCCACGTTCAAGACAATAAAGACAACATCAGCAGCAACAAGAAGACTAAGAAACAGAATCAGAGACTCCAGACTTTAAATTTGAGGCATAGTTTTGGAAAGAGAATGGGCCCGACACTACAGACGAAGGCAATGACTCAACTGACTGTGTTACCTACATTACCATCAGCATAAAAAGGTTCAAAGTTGAAGAATTTTCTAAATTCAGAGAAGTGAAGCATGGGGTAAACCAATTTTGCATACACTATCCTTTTCTCCCTCTTTCTTTCCCTCTCTCATTCCCTCATTGCTCATTTTCCATTCCCTCCTTTCTGTGTCTCTTTCAAAAAAATAATAAATAAAGAATACAAATTATCTTTCTATTATTTGCTACATTCTTCAATGGAGATTATGTTTACCAACTTAAATCCACACATGTATAATAGCAATATTAGCAAATAGGTGCTGGTTGCTTTTTTGAACTTTTAAAAGTTAATAAAAGTCATTTATAGAGTAGTTTTAAGTTCACAGCAAAATTGAATGGAAAATACAGAGGGTCCCCTTGTATCCACTCTCCCCACACATGTACAACCTCCCCTACTATCAACATTCCGAACCAGAGTGGTGTATTTGATACAATTGAACCTATATTCACACATCATTATCATCCAAAGCCCATAGTTTACATTGGGGTTTACTTTCGGTGTTGTACATTTCATGGGGTGGACAAATCTATAATGACAAGTATCTATCATAATAGTCTAATACAGGGTGTTTTCTCTGTCCTAGGAATCTCTGTACTCTGCCTATTCATCTCACCCTTCCCCCAGTCCCTGGCAACTGCTAATCTTTTTGCTGTCTTCATTCTTCTGCCTTTTACAGAATGTCATATAGTTAGAATCAAACAGTATGTAGCCTTTTCAGATTGACTTCTTTCACTTAGTAATATGCATTTAAGTTTCCTCTGTATCTTTTTATGGCTTGATAGCTCATTTTCTTTTAGCACAGAGTAATCTTCAATTTAATGGATATATAGTTTATCTACTTTCTGAGCTTTTTATGTGTATAAATATAGACAAACAGCTGCATATTATGAAGTCTAAACAATTCAATGATCGTATTATTCTCATTGAACAAATGAGACCACTGGAGTAAAAAGAAATTGGCATGGCCAAAAGCACCTGGATTTTTAAAAATGGTAGCTATAAGCTAGGCATATTTGTTCACACCTGTAATCCTAGCAATTTGGGAGGCCAAGGCAGGAAGATCACTTGAGCCCAGGAGTTGGAGACCAGCCTGGGCAACATAGTGAGACTCTGTATTTAAAAAAACAAAAACAAAAACAAAACAAAACAAAAAAAAACTTCACCAATTTATGCTTATTACCTGGGTGACAGAATAATCTGTATATCAAACTGCCATGACATGCAATTTACATGTGAGAAACCTGCACATGTACTTCCAAACCTAAAATAAAATTTGGAAAGAAAAAAAAAAATAGTAGCTAGAAAAAGACCTGAACTCAGGTCTTTACATCTTCAAAGCCTATCTTCCCTGCTATACATACATGAGAGATTGTGTTACATATCTCTCTTAAAAGTCCATTAACCAAAGTCTTATCAGTTTGTGTATCACTCCTTTTCATTTTTCTTTCAAGCAGTAAGTTTTGCTAGAAACAAAAAGCACCATAACCAAGATAACTGTATTATTGTGAAGAAATAAAAAGAAGGAAAGACAGCAGCAATGAATCAACTGTTATGATATATCTTCTGAGCACATCCAGGTAATAAAGTTCATTAGATCATCCCAAACCATGTACCCACCCTATTTTACACTGTGGGCCTTGGAAAGATATGTATTTTCTAAATTATCTTAAAACTTCAAACTACAAATTCCCCCATTCTTTTCATTCATAGTGAAGATAAAACTACACTTGAAGTATTTCACAAGTTTACAGATGTCTGAGTTCTCACCTATAAGCCTTAAATGTGGTGAATTGGAGATTGAAGGAAACAAGAAAGCAATTGGGAAGGCCTGTTTGAAATCTGTGGTTAGCCTATGACGGGAAACAATGTTTCACTCTCTTATAATGTCAGTACTTTCAAATCAACTGCCAACTGGTCTTTTTATATCCACTTGAAAATATATTGTCCACACTTCATGCTTCAGTTTTGCTTGAACTATCATCTGTTTGCCTTTTCAGCAGAATAATCCCACAGGAGTTTTTAATTCTATGTGTAAATGTTGATTTTTAATATGGAATGTTATAGTAATTTATACCATGAGTTAAAACCAGAGATTTCCTTTAAAAATTCTTATTCTCACAGTAATTATCATGTTTACAATAAAATTCAGTTCACTTTTCAAGGGCTTGAGAAGCAAAGAAATATTAAATGGGAAATAAGTATCCGATTTCATTTTCCTTGGGACTTCCAGGGACAAAGAAATGTGTAAATGAGAGAAAAATGTTCAGCCATGATTTAATTTAGTATACATGTTCTACTGTAATTTTGAAAAGCAAAGTCCTTAGTTGGTATAAGCAACTTATTTTTTTGATTAGAAAATTATTTATATGGAGAATGAGGAGCTTAAAACGGAAAAGGAAAAGGTAGACATTAAGTTGATATTGATACTTATGTGCTTGTGGATAAAGAGAAAAACGAAAACATGGATGAGGTTATTAAAATTTCCTTGGCAGTAGGGAAAAATGGAGAGGAAAAAAGGACAATATGTTTATTTTATGAGAGAGAATAAAGGAAGAAACCAGTCAGGGATGCCGTTAGAGTGGGTCCTTTTTCGAATTATTTCAAACAAAAGGGCAGACTGAAAAATCAAGCTGCAGGCAGAGATAAGGGAACTTACACAGGGGTGCCTGCCTAAGACATGCCCACAGCCACACAAATAAGAAAGGCCTACCCAAGTGATTTGCCCAGACATGCCCACAATAGAAAATTCCGTCCCCTGACACATGCAATATGGAGTAGCTCAACCTAAGGGCCCTTATGCACATTAGGAGGACAGGGTGGAGCTACCAGAAATCTGCGCCTTATACAAATGAGACACCCAGCCCTCACGGATTTCTTATAAAAGCCCTTGTATTCAACTATAAAAATGGCAACTCCCCTTTTGGGCCCTTTCTCTGTGGTGGCGAACTTTCTTCTTTCGCTTATTAAACTTTCACTCCAACTTCACCGTTGGTGTCCATGCTCCTTAATTTTCATGGTCACAGGACAGAGAAATCCAGGTGATACCTCAAAAAATGAGAGACTTCTATATTGTGATGCATTGGTGAGACTATAGCATTGTGGTACCCTGGTGACACTGTAACATTTACATCTTTGCAGACAGTAATGTTTAATGAGTGCCTTAATTTCATGATGTAAGAGAAAATTAATGAGAGAAGTTCTATTCCCATCAAAAATGGAGACCCCTGGTACAGCTTCCTCTGTGTTTCATGGGCTGCCTGGATAGCATACACATCATGGGCCCCATCTTCGCCCAATTTATACAATAGCTTCCCTTAACAAAGTGTCCAGGCTCTTTAAAATCTGTCTAACCTCACATGTTTTCTTTACTCACTGTACTACATTGACCGGGGAAGGGAGTGAACAATGTCTTACATTTTGGCCCTCTCATATCCATATATAGTTTCCTAAGAAAAGTATGAAAGTATCAATTCAAGTAATGATTTAAAAAGAAAACAAAAGAAAAGCTCGTCATGTGTGGTAATATTTCCTAAGGGAAAAGTGGGAATTAACGTATACTGAGAACTTTTTTTGCTCAGACTTTCCAGTGAGCCCAAAATTATTTTCAGATTTTTATTCCCCCTGAATTTTGAATTCATATTTCTGGCCTCAGATTCCACTAGTATTGGAGGTTGATGAATTTCAGTAAGGAGTTCTTGATTTGTTTAGATAAGACCTCACCCTGTTTACAGCTATATCTTGAATTCCTACTGTATCTCCTATGACTGCTCTAGGCCGGGATATCATCCTCTCTCACTTGAATTATTGTAATTGACTTTTTACAGGTTCGCCTCATCTATTCAGTTTACCACTTCACCCTGCTCTAATCCAATCTCAAGAGGTCTGTCAGGTCTTTGAGAATGTAAATCAGAGTTTAATTGGAATGTAAAGGGTGAATCGATGGTTTCCTCTTGCCCTTAGGGTAAATCTAAAACTTTGACCAGGTCTTGAAGGTTCTTTAAAAAGTTTCGCTCAACCTTATCTTGCATAACTTTATACCCAAGTACTATACTACTGCTATAATGTCTCTTGGCCCCAACAAGAAATAGTTTGGTAGGAAGAACCAGAGAAGAGTAGAGCTACTGCAGATTTGTACAATGCCTTAATGCAAACGAGGAAATAATGCTGACCTCCAGGCTGATGAATGTATGAAGATACATTTTCAGGGAAGATTCATTAGGAAGAGTTCCCTCTAACACACCCTGGGTGCATGTAGCCCCTCACTAGGTTGGTTACACGACATATTCAGTGGGGTGTACACACTGAGCTAGAGTCCCTTGAGCAGGGTACTATGTACTGAACTATTTCCAGTGTTCCTTTCCCAGACTTACAGTCTTCCAAAATTCCCAACATCCTCCTGCCCCATTCCCATTCTTCACTATGTACACAGTAGTAACTTTCTCAGTCTTAAGTGTTTCCCCCCAAGTTTACATACCACTCATAATAATATGAAGTCATTAAATAATTTTATTGTTGTTTTTGTTGCTGTGTAATAGCCTATGCCTTATTAGACTGCAAGTTCCATGACGCCAAAGGCTCTGTGTTCTGTATTCATTGCAGCATCCCTCTTGGGAGTGACTGGCATACAATAGAGCTGCAAAAAATATTTAACAAAGAAACCCATTTGTTTAGGTACAGTAGCTTTCAGTCTTTGCTGTGCATTTAAATTATACAGAGAGATTTTTTCTTAATTTGATGCTGTTAAAAAAAAAATTCAGCTGAATTAAATTTAAAGAAGTTTAATTGAGCAAATCAGGCAGCCCCCATAATCACAGCAGATCCAGCACAGCCACATGGTGGAAGAGTTATAGACAAAAAAAGGGAAGTGATATACAGAAATTGGAAGTGAGGCACAAAAACAAATGGATTGGTCACAGCTCAGTACTTACCTTATTTGAACACAATGTGAGTACTCAGCAGTAAATGAATGTTTGAAGTATGGCTGCTGGGATTGACCAAGACTCAGCTATTGTTACAGGTAAATACTTCTAAGTTAGGTTTTCAATCTTGTTTACCTATTAAGTTAGGTTGCAGTTTGTCCACAAGGACTCAGACATAGAAATATGGAGTCCTTCTCAGGCCATATTTATTAATAGTTCACTTAACAATGCCCAGACCCCCACCTCAGAAAATTCCATTTAAACGGCCAGAAGTGAGGCACAGACATAATAATCATGAAAATTCTCCCAGGTGATTATAGGCCGGGCGCGGTGGCTCAAGCCTGTAATCCCAGCACTTTGGGAGGCCGAGACGGGCGGATCACGAGGTCAGGAGATCGAGACATCCTGGCTAATACGGTGAAACCCCGTCTCTACTAAAAAAAAAAAATACAAAAAACTAGCCGGGCGAGGTGGCGGGCGCCTGTAGCCCCAGCTACTCGGGAGGAGAAGGCAGGAGAATGGCGGGAACCCAGGAGGCGGAGCTTGCAGTGAGCTGAGATCGGCCACTGCACTCCAGCCTGGGCGACAGAGCGAGACTCCGTCTCAAAAAAAAAAAAAAAAAAAAAAAAAAAAAAAAAAAGAAAATTCTCCCAGGTGATTATAATTTATAGCTGAAGCTAAGACCTACTGCTCTATTTCAGTATTTTTCCAACTTTAAAGTGCATGAGAATTTTCTGTAGATTCTGTTAGGATTCTAATTTAGTACATTTGGGGCACAGCCTAGGCTACTGCACTTCAGCATCAGTGTTACTGATGCTGCTGGTCCATGGCTCACACTTTGGGTAGCAAAAGTAACAATACTTTTATAACCTGCTCTTCTCATATTCACTCAATCAAGTCACTGAGAAGGTAAACATGCATGGGCCCATGGGCTGTAACAATATCAAAATAATTGGATTGGTCTGAGAAAGAAAGGACTGAATGAAATTAATATCAACAGCTCTGCATTGGATTATCAAATAATGATATTTAAAATTTCATATTATATATATATATAGGTGTTCTAGAATCTTGTCATTATAAGTCAACCATCATGATCACAACGTATTATGCAATCTGGGAAACCTGTGGTTGTCAGTAACATGATTAAAGCCTTAGATCCTGTTAAAATCAATTATACTCTTCCCATAAACCAAGCAATGATGATAGGTGATTTGGCAGATTATATGTGGCATTCAGTTTGTAGAGATATTTTCTCTAGTCACTGGCTTGGAAATCACTTCTTCAATCCCTTCCCCTCGCCATCATCACTGAGGTAGGAGAGGAGAGGAGAAGACAAACATGCACAAAGTTCATCTCAATCCTCCCCTGCTCCCCAGAAAATAAGTTTGGCAAAGGTTAACATAATCTCCATCTAGGTTTGAAAAACTTTTGAGCTTCTATAACCAACTGGAAGATATGAATTCTATGAAAGAATGGGTAAATTCTTCTATATCCATAATAGATTCTGAAGGGATGCAAATGGAATAGCAAACTGACTCTATAAAAGATTAACTTGATAGAAAGTTTGTCTTGCCACTTACACTCTCCCAAGACTAAACCAGGAAGAAGTTGAATCCCTGAATAGACCAATAGCAGGCTCTGAAATTGAGGCAACAATTAATAGCCTACCCACCAAAAAAAGTCCAGGACCAGATGGATTCACAGCTGAATTCTACCAGAGGTACAAGGAGGAGCTGGTACCATTCCTTCTGAAACTATTCCAATCAATAGAAAAAGAGGGAATCCTCCCTAACTCATTTTATGAGGCCAACATCATCCTGATACCAAAGCCTGGCAGAGACACAACAAAAAAAGAGAATTTTAGACCAATATCCCTGATGAACATCGATGTAAAAATTCTCAATAAAATACTGGCAAACCGGATTCAGCAGCACATCAAAAAGCTTATCCACCATGGTCAAGTGGGCTTCATCCCTGGGATGCAAGGCTGGTTCAACATTCGCAAATCAATAAACATAATCCAGCATATAAACAGAACCAAAGACAAGAACCACATGATTATCTCAATAGATGCAGAAAAGGCTTTTGACAAAATTCAACAGCCCTTTATGCTAAAAACATTCAATAAATTCGGTATTGATGGAACGTACCTCAAAATAATAAGAGCTATTTATGACAAACCCACAGCTAATATCATACTGAATGGGCAAAAACTGGAAAAATTCCCTTTGAAAACTGGCACAAGACAGGGATGCCCTCTCTCACCACTCCTATTCAACATAGTGTTGGAAGTTCTGGCTAGGGCAATCAGGCAAGAGAAAGAAATCAAGGGTACCCAGTTAGGAAAAGAAGAAGTCAAATTGTCCCTGTTTGCAGATGACATGATTGTATATTTAGAAAACCCCATCGTCTCAGCCAAAATCTCCTTAAGCTGATAAGCAACTTCAGCAAAGTCTCAGGATACAAAATTAATGTGCAAAAATCACAAGCATTCTTATACATCAGTAACAGACAAGCAGAGAGCCAAATCAGGAATGAACTTCCATTCACAATTGCTTCAAAGAGAATAAAATACCTAGGAACCCAGCTTACAAGGGATGTAAAGGACCTCTTCAAGGAGAACTACAAACCACTGCTCAGTGAAATAAAAGAGGACACAAACAAATGGAAGAACATACCATGCTCATGGATAGGAAGAATCAATATCGTGAAAATGGCCATACTGCCCAGGTTATTTATAGATTCAATGCCATCCCCATCAAGCTACCAATGACTTTCTTCACAGAATTGGAAAAAACGGCTTTAAAGTTCATATGGAACCAAAAAAGAGCCCGCATTGCCAAGACAATCCTAAGTCAAAAGGACAAAGCTGGAGGCGTCACGCTACCTGACTTCAAACTATACTACAAGGCTACAGTAACCAAAACAGCATGGTACTGGTACCACAACAGAGATATAGATCAATGGAACAGAACAGAGTCCTCAGAAATAATACCACACATCTACAGCCATCTGATCTTTGACAAACCTGAGAGAAACAAGAAATGGGGAAAGGATTCCCTATTTAATAAATGGTGCTGGGAAAATTGGCTAGCCATAAGTAGAAAGCTGAAACTGGATCCTTTCCTTACCCCTTATACGAAGATTAATTCAAGATGGATTAGAGACTTAAATGTTAGACCTAATACCATAAAAATCCTAGAAGAAAATCTAGGTAGTACCATTCAGGACATAGGCATGGGCAAGGACTTCATGTCTAAAACACCAAAAGCAACGGCAGCAAAAGCCAAAATTGACAAATGGGATCTAATTAAACTAAAGAGCTTTTGCACAGCAGAAGAAACTACCATCAGAGTGAACAGGCAACCTACAGAATGGGAGAAAATTTTTGCAACCTACTCATCTGACAAAGGGCTAATATCCAGAATCTGCAAAGAACTCAAACAATATACAAGAAAAAAACAAACAACCCCATCAAAAAGTGGGCAAAGGATATGAACAGACATTTCTCAAAAGAAGACATCCATACAGCCAACAGACACATGAAAAAATGCTCATCATCACTCGCCATCAGAGAAATGCAAATCAAAACCACAATGAGATACCATCTCACACCAGTTAGAATGGCAATCATTAAGAAGTCAGGAAACAACAGGTGTTGGAGAGGATGTGGAGAAATAGGAACACTTTTACACTGTTGGTGGGATTGTAAACTAGTTCAACCATTATGGAAAACAGTATGGCAATTCCTCAAGGATCTAGAACTAGATGTACCATATGACCCAGCCATCCCACTACTGGGTATATACCCAAAGGATTATAAATTACTCTACTACAAAGACACATGCACACGTATGTTTATTGCGGCACTATTCACAATAGCAAAGACTTGGAATCAACCCAAATGTCCATCTATGACAGACTGGATTAAGAAAATGTGGCACATATACACCATGGAATACTATGCAGCCGTAATGAGTTTGCGTCCTTTGTAGGGACATGGATGCAGCTGGAAACCATCATTCTTAGCAAACTATCACAAGAAGAGAAAACCAAACACCACATGTTCTCACTCATAGGTGGGAACTGAACAGTGAGATCACTTGGACTCGGGAAGGGGAACATCACACACTGGGGCCTATCATGGGGAGGGGGGAGGAGGGAGGGATTGCACTGGGGAGTTATACATGATATAAATGATGAATTGATGGGTGCTGACGAGTTGATGGGTGCAGCACATCAACACGGCATAAGTATACATATGTAACAAACCTGCACATTATGCACATGTACCCTAGAACTTAAAGTATAATTAAAAAAAAAAAAAAAGAAAGTTTGTCTTGCATGATGAGTCTTCAAGCTTATGCAAAAACTGGACTGTTTTTTAACCTACTCTATTTCCAAAGTTTAAAATGTAAGTGGAACAAAATAAGCCTTTGTTTATATTGAATATGTGACCTTATGTAACAACTAATCTAATATTTATTTTTTCCGGAACTTGTAAAAATCTTCATTAAAAACACAGAAATCTAGTGATGCTAATACATAAGTAAAATGTCTATTTATTTCATTGAAGATTAACCTCTGTGTCATTCTAATGTTTAAAAAACTTACAAAGAGGCATATCCGGAGAACTAATCAAATACTAAGAAGAAAGAAAAGGGAAAAAATATCTGAATTTGAACAAAACATACTGCAATCCTGTTATTACTCACTTCAAAAGGAAATACAAGATTCCAGGCAAAAATGGCTGACTAGACACAGCCAGAAAATGCCTCTGCCATAGAGAGGAATAAAAATATCAAGTAAACTACTACACTTGGAACCAATCTTTTAAGAGAAAGTACTGAAAATCAATAGAGAGGCAATACAGACACTGTGCTTGGAGGAGGAAGAAGCTAGGAAGCCTGCTCAGAGTCGCTGGTTGCCAAGACTGATCCCAGTCCTGCACTGGACCCAAGATAGGGTTGAGAGAAGGAACTCCAGGGTAATACTCCCATTGTGGACTTCTGGGATCCTGCCAACAGGAATTCCCAGGCCCCTCAAGCTTTTGAACTGGTAGGAGGAGTTACCTAGAGAACAGACAGACACAGCTCAAACCAATGCAGACCCCAGAAGATGTTGCTACATGGTGCATCTACAGAAAAGCATAGCCTTAGGTACCCATCCCAGAAGGCTATCCATCTTGCACTAAGTGGCTGCAGCTTCTGCTTTCTGCCAGGCCAGGAGAGAGCATGGCTGCCATTGCCACAGGACTCGGTGCATCTAATCCCGGTGTCCGCTTGCCTGCCTGCCCCTCTTTGCAGGAGGGTGCCTACAGTACAGTCTCCATTGAGCAATCTGAGCTTTTTGCTGGTTGCCTGAGAGCAATTCACTATCCACTAGAACAGCCAGTGCTGGACCTTGAGGGGCCAGAGAACAAATCTGCAGGCCTGGTCCAAACTAACCAGGACTCATGGACACCCCTCAAGGGTATTAAGCTGGGATGTGTGGCCTGAGCTCTAGCAGGGGAGGAGCCCCCACTCTCAGAACACAAGGAAGAGTGTGGCACAGGTTCATGTGATGGCACAGGAGATGGGTGTCCTCCCTTCACAAGACATGTGTAGGAAGGATGTGACCTTATAGCCAGCTGCAACTTCTTCCCCAGGGAGCTCTAGGGTCTGAAACATCTGCAATGGCTCAACAATCTGGGTGAAAATGGCTTGGGACAAGCCTAACTGGTCGGGTCTGCTATCAAGGAGGACACCAGAGGAAGACCTGCCAGGCCAGGGGATCATGAGCTGGGAGAGCTCCACAGCAATCTGCTGGACTGAAAAACCCCAGAATGTGGGTACCATATGGTTGCACACTGTATTAGATTATTCTCACACTCCTATGAAGAAATACCTGAAACTGGGTAATTTATAAAGAAGAAGGGTTCAATTGACTCATAGTTTTGCATTGCTGGGGAAGCCTCAGAAAACTTAACAATTATTGTGGAAGGCAAACGAGAAGCAAGCACCTTCTTCACAGAGCAGCAGGATAGAGTGAGTGCAAGCAGTGGAAATACCAGATGCTTATAAAACCATCACATCTTGTGAGAACTCACTATTATGAGAACGGTATGGGGAAACTGCCCCCATGATCCAATCACTTGCCACTGGGTGCCTCCCATGACACATGGGGACTATGGGGATTACAATTCAAGAAGAGATCTTGGGTGGGGACACAGCCAAACCATATCACACACTCATGGCACCACTGCCTTGCCTGAGGATCCTCTGCCCTTTATGCACTGCATTACTAGATCATCTACAGACATACAGCACAACCCACTCTGACTTTGGGGTGCCCAGGGGACTAGCAGGTCCCTGGGGAATTGCAAGTATCCTGGTGGGCTAACACTCAGCTCAGATTGCCCCCTAAGGGAGTAGGGAGCATAGTCTCCCAATGTCCCCCTTGGGGAAAAGAAATGTGGGTGCTACCAGTAGTTGAGGGGGATACCACTAAGGCCCAGGAAGGGACTTGGTAAGGGAGTGATCTCTTACTGCCCACTTCCTCTCCCTACAGCACTGCTGCAGAGGCACTGAGATACAAATCCACCACAGGATGCTGCGTGTGAGCCTCACGCTTCACCCTTACTCTTAAGCACCATCTACTGGACTGCAACCTGAGTTACACTATCAAACAAAAATATATTGCTTCAACACTTGTAAATCCAATCTACAACCAAGGAACCTATACAGAGCCTTAGCCTTCTGACAGTTCCCTGAAAAAAAGCCAATCAACTATACATAACATACACCACATCGAAAACCTCTAGGGAAAAAAAGAATATAAAAACAAAAAGCCTCATGCAAACAACAGCAAATTCAAAAATTAAAAGAAGCACTAGCTCCCTCAGACAAGAAGGAATTAGTGCAAGAACTCTGGAAATGCAAAAAGTCGTGGTGTTTCATTACTTACAAATGTTTGTATTGGTTCTTTATTAAAAGTTCCTAACCAGATTCAAATTCTGAAATGACAGCCATAAAATTCAGAATCTGGATGGCAAGGAAACTCAACAAGGTCCAAGAGAAAGTTGAAATACACTCCAAGGAAGCCAGAAAAACAACATGATACTTGAAAGATTAAATAGCTTTATTAAGAAAGAACCAATCTGAACTTCTAGAATTGAAAAATTTACTAATATAATTTTGAAATACAATTGGAAGCTCAACGATAGAGCAGACAAAGTGGAGGAAAGAATTTCAGAGCTTAAAGACCAGTCTTATGAATCAACCCAATCAGACAAAAATACAAAAGAAAAAAATTAAAAATGAACAAAGCCCCTGAAAAATATGGGATTATGTAAAACTACCAAACCTACAATTCTTTGGCATTCCTGAGAGAGAAGAGAGAGTAAGCAATTGGGAAAACATATTTGAGGACATAGTCCACAAACATTTCCATTTCCACAATCCCTCTATAAAGGTCATCTGCAAATACAAGAAATTCAGAGAACCCTTGTAAGAAGCTATACAAAATGACCAGTCCGAATGTACCTAGTCAACAGATTTTCAAGGTCAACATGAAAGAAAAAAGTCTTAAAGGCAGCTGAAAAAAAGAGCCATATCACTGAAAAGGGAACCTTACCAAGCTAAAAGTGGACTTCTCAGCAGAAACCTTACAAGACAGAAAAGAATGGGAATCTATCCAAGCATTCTTAAAGAAAAGAAATAGCAACCAAGAATTTCATATATCACTAAACTAAACATCATAAGCAAAGGACAAATAAAATCTTTCCCAGATAAGCAATGACTAAAGGAATTTGTTACAACCAGACTGGTCTTACAAGAGCTTAAGGCAGTTGTAACATGGAAACAAAAGAATACTGTCTGCTACCGCAAAAACATACACAAGCACTTAGACCACAGACCCTACAAAGCAACTACATAATCAAGACTAAAAAGCAACAAGCCAATGACTCTGCAAAAGGAACAAAAACTCAGATATTTGTATTAAACTTGAATTTAAACTGTCTAAATGTTCTACTTAAAGGACACAAAGTAGCACTTGGGAAAAAAAAAAAAAAAAAAAAAACAAGATTCAACCTTCTGCTGTCTTCAGGAGACCCGTCTCACCTGTAATGACACCTATAGGTTCAACACAAAGGAATGGAGAAATATCTATCACAAACATGGAAAATAAAAAATGAGCAAGGGTCACTATTCCTGCATAGAATAAAACAGACTTTAAACCAACAACAGTAAAAAATAAATAAATAAAAAGACAAATAAGCATTCAGTTCAACAAGAAGACTTCACTATCTTAAATATATATACACCCAACAATGGAGCATCCAGATTCATAAAATAAGTACTTTTAGACCTAGGAAAAGACTTAGACAGCCACACAATACTAGTAGAGGACTTCAGCACCTCACTGACAGCATTAGACAGATCATCAAAGAAGAAAACTAAGAAAGAAATTCTGGATATAAATTTGACACTCAGTCAATTAGATTTAATAGCACCATTGATTACTCCACTCAACAACCACAGAATATGCACTCCTCTAATCTGCACATGGAATGTACTCTAAGACTGACCACATGTGGGGTCATAAAGCAAATCTTGATACATTTTTTAAAAAGTGAAATCATACAAAGAATACCTCTCTCAGATGACAATGCAGTAAAAATAGAAATAAATACCAAGAGGAACTCTCAAAACAACAAAATTACATGAAAACTAAACAATGTGCTCCTTAATGTCTTTTAGATAAACAATGAATCAAGGCATTCTTTCATTCTTTGACACAAATGAAAACAGAGACATATCATATCAAAATCTCTGGGATGCAGAAAAAGCAGTGTGAAGAGGAAAGTTTTTAGCACTAAATACCTACATCAAGAAGACAGAAAGAGCTCAAAATAACAATCTACCATTGCACCAAAGGTATTAGAAAAACAAAAACAAATCCCAAAGATAGCAGAAGAAAAGGAATAACTAAAATCAGAGCAGAACTAGACAAAATTGAGACCTGAAAAAGCATACAAAGAATCAATAAAATGAAAAACTGGTGTTTTGAAAGGATAAACAAGATTGATCAAGCACTAACTAGATTAACAAAGACAAAAAGAAGATCCAAATAAGCACAATCATAAATGACAAAGATGACATTACAATCAATACCACAGAAACACAAAAGATCCTCAGAAATTGTTATGAACACACCCATTTGTACAAACTAGAAAAATTGGAGGTAATGTATAAATCCCTGAAAATACACAACCTCCCAAGATTGAATCAGGAAGAAATAAAAACCCTGAACAGACCAAAAACAAGCTCTGAAATTGAATCAGTAATTCAAAAAACCTACCAACCCAAAAAAATCCCCAGATCAGATAGATTCACAGATAAATTGTACCAGATGTACAGAGAAGAGGTCTTTCCAATCCTACTGAAACTATTCCAAAAAAATTGAAAAGAAGCAATTCCCCTTTAACTCATTCTATAAAAGCAGTATCTTCTTAATACCAAAATCTGGCAAAGTCACAATGAAAAAAGAAAACTATAGGCCAGTATCCCTGACGAACATAGTCTCAAAAATTCTCACCAAAATACCTGCAAACATAATCCAGCAGGACATCAAAAATTAATTCCCCATGATCAAGTAGGCTTTATTCCCTGGGTGCAAAGTTGATTCAACACACGCAAATCATTGAATGTGTTTCAGCACATAAACAGGATTTTAAACAGAAACCTTATGATCATCTCAATAGAAATAGAAAAAGCGTTCAACAAAATCCAATATTACTTAACGATAAAAACCTTCAACAGTTTAAACTAGGTATCAAAAGAGCATACCTCAAAATAATAAGAGCCAGCTATGACAAACACACAGCCAATATCGTACTGAAAAGGCAAGAGTTGGAAGCACTTCCCTAAAGAGCTGAAACAAGAGAAGGATGCTCACTCTTACCATTCATTTTCAACATAGTATTGGAAGTTCTAGCCAGAACAGTCAAGTAAAAGAAAGAAATGTAAGGCACCCAAATAGGAAAAGAGGAAGTCAAATTATCTCTCTTCACTAACAATGTGATTCTAGACCTAGAAAACCTTAAAGACTCCAACAAAAGGCTCCTATATTTGATAAACAACTTCAGGAGACGCAGGATACAAAATTAATGTACAAAAATCAGTAACGTTTCCCAAGCCTACTGTAACCAAAACAGCATGGTACTGGTACCAAAACAGACATAGACCAATGGAGCAGAATAGAGACCTCAGAAATAACACCACACATCTACAACCATCTAATCTTCAACAAACCTGACAAAAGCAAGCAATTGGGGAAAGGTCTCCTATTCAATTAATGGTGCTGGGAAAACTGGATAGCCATATGCAGAGAACTGAAACTGGACCACTTCCTTACACATTACATAAAAATTAACTCAAGATGGAGCAGACTTAAAAGTAAAACTCAAAACCATAAAAACTCTAGAGGAAAATCTAAGCAATACCATTCAGGACATAGGCACTGGCAAAGGCTTCATGATGAAAACATGAAAAGCAATTGGAACAAAAGCCAAAATTGACAAATGGGATATAATTGAACTAAAGAGCTTCTGCACAGCAAAAGCAAACTATCATCAGAGTGAACAGGCAACCTACAGAATGGGAGAAAATTTCTGCAATCTACCCATCTGACAAAGGTCTAATATCCAGAATTCAAAAGGAATGTAAACATATTTACAAGAGAAAAAGACACAACCTCGTCACAAAACGGGCAAGGGATATGAGCAGACACTTCTCAAAAGAAGGCATTTATGTGGCCAACAACCATGAAAAAAAGCTCAACATCTCTGATCATCAGAGAAATGCAAATCAAAACCACAATGAGATACCATCTCATGCCAGTCAGAATATCTGTTATTAAAAAGTCAGAAAACAATAGATGCTGGCAAGGCTGTGGAGAAATAGGAAAACTTTTACTCTGTTGGTGGGAATGTAAATTAGTTCAACCATTGTGGAAGACAGTGTGATGATTCCTCAAAGATCTAGAACCAGAAACACCATTTGACCCAGCAATCCCATTACTGGGTATACACCCAAAGAAATATAAATCATTCTACTGTAAAGACACATGTACACGAATATTTATTGCAGCACTATTTATAATAGCAATGACATGGAACCATGGAACCAACCCAAACCATGTCCAGAAAAATGAAACTGGACCCCCAACTTTTCACCACATACAAAAATTAACTTGAGATAGATTAAAGATATAAATACAATATCTCAAACTATAAAATCCCTAGAAGAAAACCTAGGAAATATCTTTCTGGACATTGGTTTAGGCAAAGAATTTATCACCACATCCTTAAAAGCAATCACAATAAAAAAAAAATTGACAAGTGGGACCTACAGAAACTAAAGACATCTGCACAGCAAAAGAAACTATCAACAGTGTGAACAGACACCTAGAGAATGGGACAAAATATTTGCTAACTATGCATCTGAGAAAGGGCTAATGTCCAGCATCAAGGATATGAACAGATTTCCTCTCAAAAAAAGTCACACAGGTGGCAAAGAAACACATGAAAAAATGCTCATCATTGCTAATCATCAGAGAAAAGGAAATCAAAACCACGATAAGATACTGTCTCTCACCAGTCAGAATGGCTATCATGCAAGTCAAAAAATCAGCAGATGTTAGTGAGGCTGTGGAGAAAAGGTACTACTTATGTGCTGTTGGTGGGAAGGTAAATTATTTCAGACCCTGTGGAAAGCAGTTTGGAGATTTCTTAAAGAATTTAAAACAGAACTATTGTTTGGCCCAGCATTCCCATTACTGATTATATACCCAATGGAAAATAAATCATTCTACCAAAAAGACATCTGTATGCATATGTTTACTGCAGCAATATTGACAGTAGCAAAGACATGGAATCAACCTAGGTGCCTTCCAGTGGTGAACTGGATAAATAAAATGTGGTACGTATACACCATGGAATACTATTCAGCCATAAATAAGAATGAAATTGTATCTTTTGCAGCAACATAGATGCTGCTGGAGGACATTATCCTAAGGAAATTAACACCGAAAGGGAAAACCAAATATCACATGTTCTCACTTATAGGTGGGAGCTAAACCTTGGGTACACACAGACATAAAGATGAGAACAGTAGACACTAGGGACTTCAAAAGGAGGAAAAATGGTGGAGAACAATGGTTGAAAATCTTCCTGTTGGGTACTATGTTCACTACCATATGATGGAATCAATAGAGGCTCAAACCTCAGCATCAGGCAATATAGCCTTGTAAGAAACCTGCACATGTACCCCCTGAATTCAAAATTAAAATTAAAAGAAAAAAACAAAATTAAATGCAAATTGTATTGCATCATTCTATATCTCTTGTGAGAGAAGTCGCAGACTGTAAATATAGAGATTATCTTGATATGGCTATATTTTAATTAATCAATTCATTGACTTAATGAGTATTTGAGTTTGCTAGTATAGGAAATTTTATTTACAGATTTTCTGTCCTGATGGCTAGCATTGGTAATATATATAACTACACAACAATAAAGATGTTATTTTTATTAAATATAAAGTTTTCATTTTATAAAATGTTTAATATTTCTTAATCATTTCTAAAAATGTCAGTCTTTTCACTAAATATTCACTTTTTATCTTTTGATGATTGTGGAAAGTTCCAACATATTGCATTTAGAAAACTCCATGTGGATATGTTTTTAAAGAGTGGGAGGGGGTCTACAATGGTTTCCAGGACTTGATTGAAATTGAAATGCTTTTAATGAACATCATATTAAATGATGTAATTTGTTAAATATACAAAATGATTACTAAGGAAAGAAATGAGTCGAAACATCAAATTCAACTTAAGAAGTTTTGTTTTGTTTTGTTTTGTTTTTTAAAGTGGCAGGGTATTTTACAGTCTCCTTTATGGTAAAAAACATCCATTGCTCTAAAGACTGTTTTCTTCCCCCACAATTTTAAAATATTTATATAAAGACATATATATGATAATAATTATTAGATGATGTCAAGTATATATATATTGCATTATATTAGAATATGTCAACTATATATACATTTGATATATTCTACTACTTTTTACTCTATAAAATACCTCTGTTGAAACAGAAAATAAAAGGCAATTAAGACAAAATTGAAAGAAAGAATTTTAATTTTGTTGTGTTTTTTTTTTATGGCTTTGAACTGCTTTGTTTAGTCTCTCTTATTTTCTTACCTTCTCCTCACCCCTTCTTAAATTGTTCAGTTCCACCATTCCTACTCTTAGGACATTTTTCTCATGCTTTTGTAACATTCTGACATTTCCTATTTCAAGGATGTGATCCTTTGCCTGGGGCGCCTATTGGCCCACTGATTAACAGACAGTTTTGCATTGCTCTCCCCACTCTCTTGGTGCTGGTCACCACCACCCTCAGCTTCTACCCAAAAATATATCCTTAGTCAAAATAAGATGGAAAATCCAGATAAGGTCTAGATAGATTCTTTTGTTAGACAATACAAAATGGATCCTCTTATTTGCTAGATACTTTTAAGATGATCATGTTGGAAGGGTCCTGTAAAGATCTTAATATCATCAATTGCTAAAGGAACAGCATAATAAAAACAGATTTCAGCAGCCTGGGCTGGGATCCTGACCATTCTTTTGGGCTACCCCCATTCCACAAGGGACACCATGTCTCACAGTTGAAACACGAGCTCTGGTGTCTGAACACTCAGAGAATTTAAATTCGGAATCCAGCACTAACTCTTCAGTTTCCTTGGAAAAATTATTTAACATCTATGAGCTTAGTTTCTTAACATATAAAATAGACATAATATTTACCTCACAGTAGCGTTATAAAGACCAAAACAAAAAAAATGAGATATGACTGAGATCACTCGTAAGTACCTAATAAATGATAGCTATTTTAACAAATTTTTTAACAGGTGAATGAAAGCTGTCCTTAATATCAAAAATATTTGCAATATAAATAGTATAAATAAGAACAATGTTTTTGTAGTATAGAGTTTATAAACACAAATATTTGGATAGAAATATATGCCTGTAAAGTACCATGGAACAAAGGAAAAGGCTAGATTTCTAAATTCCATGGATATGTACTAAAAATTGTATGCATTGATCAATAAAGTGTGAAAGGGCTGATGAAACAGACTGTATTTTCCTGGGACAGTAATTTTGTTCTATGAATTATTTATAAGGAGAGTGAAGTAGAAATAAAAGAAATATGAAAGCATAAGTCTTACCTTATCAGTCATAATCTTTTAAACATCAGCAATGAAGTTATAATCATTTACCACATGGTGGAACATCCACGAAAAATGTAACATTGTGTCATGTAAAAAAAAGTGTATCATAATATGTAAAAGAAATTAATCCCTGTTGAGTTGCTAAGTATCTGCTGTGTTTTCCCTAATTGTGGATTTGTCTTCTCATAGCAAGGTAAAACAAAAAAACTAGGTAAAAACAGATTAGTAGGGAGTGAGTTTGTCAAGTAAGAACCTCTTCTATATGTGGTCTTTTTTTAGCATCTGGTACATCATGACTAGCAAATGCCAATACAGAACAAGAGCCATTTATGTCTTCTTTTACATATAGGGAAACTAAGGACTGACTCAGGAGGGAGTAGCACAAGTGAACATAGCTGGCTAGTGGTAACGGCAACATGCAGATCCTGGCTTTGTGATTATCAGTCCTTTATTCTTCCCACTTCACTCCCTGCCTAATTTGTAAAGCATTCTGGCAGGAAGTAACAACAAGAAAAACAAAGTCAGACTTTGCTTTATGCTAAATTTCATTATTAGATTAAGCAAGCTTTATTGGTGCTGTGAATACATAATAAGAAAAAATAGTAAGAGGGCATTTTGATTTAGATAATAATAGTGCGTGTACAGGGGTCTTTCTGTGTCCCATACCATCATTTAAAGTCTTTATGTATATTAACTCATTTACCTCCTGATGAAGGCGTTATTATTAATTACTCTTAGTTTACAGAGAAGGACATTGAGTCATTGCAAGGTTAAACCAAAGCCATAATCACATAATCTAATAATGTGTTTTTCTCATTTTTGATGGATGCTTATATGAGATCTAAAATGATTGTAGCAAAGAATAAATACCTTATGATCTAAGAGAAATATATGTCCAATACTACATAGAATAGACATAGAATGATTACGTATATAGGAAAGTATTGTAACTATATAAGAAAAATGTAGAACTGTTTCAGGCCCAAAACAGATAATATGAATCAGGCTGTACACTAAAATATCTTTCCCAGTTGTTAATGTCTTACAACTTGAGAATAGCTCTTAAGTTGTTCTTTTCTCTCCCTACTTCCTCACATTGGGACCAAGGACTATGAGCTTTTTGTTGACTGCTGTTTGGGGTATGTTGATCTAGTCTGGGTGCCAGTGAAGCAGTGAAGCCCAAAATGGCAGAATTTTATGTTGAGATAGCAGAGTAAAGGCCATTTTCTCTTAATGTCTTTTTCTTGAGAATTTTTGTTTTCCAATTTAAGGTAACTGGAGAGATTTCACCTTTTTCTGAGAGAGGAGTCTTTGATTTGCACTTAGAGCTTTTGCGCTGGCTGTATGTCTCTTCAGAAGGGAAAATATCACGTTTAATAATGTGTTCTGGCAGTGGGACCCAAAATTGCTAGGGTAAGCATTAGTTAGTGAAGAGAGGATAGACACTTTTTAAATTATTAAAGTACAATTGGTACATCACATCTCTAACATTTCCAGGGGAAGACTACTGAAGAATTTATCATTTGTAGATTTATTTCCTTGCAAAACTTGTCTCCTTTTAACTTGTCTTCATGAAAATTTCAGTGGTTCACTTCCCATAAAAATATCATTTATGCTAGTTATGATGACAGCAAAAAAAGGGTGAGAACATTACTCTGTGGTAGAGTAAGCTGTCAGTCCCACATAAAACACCTGTGAATAATAACACAGGGAACTCTGTTCTTCTCATTGTGTTCATGCTTTGAGGGTCGTAAGCACCATTTTCACTACTGGGTCTTCAAAAATTGTCAGAATGATTTCCTCCTTTCACAGACAGCATTGGAATTGCAAAGAAACATTTAAATATTTGACATGCTTTTGAGTTTTCTGGGCCCAATTCTCCATTCTTTGCAATGAAGCTGTTTCTTGAATGCTAACCGGACTCTGCTTGAATTTAATTTGAGGAGCCATTTTCATGTTGGGAAGATTTTTATAATTATTAAACACTACAGATAGACATTAGGGAAGAGATTGTTACTATGGAGATCTTTCTGTTCCCAATGTAAAATAATAATGACTTCAAAAACAGAGAACATAGAGGTGATACACAGTTTTTGTAAACAGAAATGCATGGATGGATGAATGAAAAATACCCAAGGCAGACACATAAGAGGAATAAACGCAGGATGGTTATTGGCACGCACTGTAGTATTGTATAACTCCCTCAATCATTAACTAACAGAAAGATCTTAAGACTGTTTTTTAGACTTCACATGGGGAAAACAACAAAATAAACATATGATTTATCTAAAGACTATAAAACATAATGCTCACAAATGAATGAATACTAATGAATAGTACAAAACCCTTTTGGAAGATAGGGATAAAGACTAGAGGTTGCCAAAACAAAGCCAGTACTACCCACATGGAGAAGAAAACAGCATCATGTCTAGGAAATGCCCTTCCATCCATGTTTTTCCCCCCGATGCTATCACATCTCTTTTGTCATAAAGCAAAAAGTGCTCTGTGAATTAACTTCTGAAAAACATAAATATCTTTGCAAATGCCAGGGTAATATTCCCATAGAATTCACAATACTGTATGTAGGTATCAAAGTGTTCTGACCACCACCTTGCCCTCATTCCCACTACCAAAACAGACTCAAAGGCATTTTAAGGTTTTGTAGGGCTAGCATCACAGGTGTGTGCTGCAGGAAGTGTTCAGCTGCTCCCTATTGTTCTTAAGGTCAAGTTCAAGTCCCTGAATGGGCCTAAAATGTCCTCAGCTCTCTGTTTACTACTTTAACCTTTACTCCCCTCTTACCACTTCAAATATATTGAATAATTTCCAAAAATTTCTGATTTTCTTCTGACCTTTGTAAATCTTTGCTTCAAAAACACTCACCTCCATTTTTCTTTGACAATTTTTGCTCAGATTTCCACAAAGATGTCACTTCCTCTGGCTAGACTTCTCTAAAGCACGTCTACTTATATGTGTCACTGCATCATCCTATGACTCCATTATATAAGTGCTCATCTGTGCCTTTTTCCTGCTTGTCTTTCCCCGCAGGCTGTAAGACCTGGGAATACAATGGTTTCTGCACCATTGTGTTCCCACCACTGCACTCTCACCATTCTGAACCGTTGCATACCCCAGTATCTGCTTCACAGTGGTGCTCAATAAATATTTATATCCCACAAGATCTTAGAGTCTTACTTTCTTACTATCAATGTCTGAAATTAATCTGGGGCTAAGAACAGGAGACAGTTTCTCTGTTGAACATGGTAGTACGATGTGTCTTAGTTTGTTTTGTGTTGCTATGACAGAATACTCCAGATTGGGTATTTTTAAAAAATGTATATTTCTTTAATTTCTGAAGACTGGGAAGTCCAGTGTCCAGGAGGCTGCACACATCTGGCTAGGGCCTTTGGGCTGTATCATCCGATGGTGGAAGGCAGAAGGATAAAAGAGCTCATGAAAGAATAAGAATGGGTGAGAGGAGACTGAACTCACTTTTATCAGGAACTCATTCCTGCACTAATGACATTAGTCTGTTCATGAGGCCAGAGACCTCATGGCCTAATCACCTTTTAGTGGTTCCAGCTTTCAATACCCTCACAATGGCAATTAAATTTAAACATGAGTTTTGGAGAGATCATTCAAATCCCAGCAAGGTGGAAAGCAAAACACTGTTTATGGAGTAATTTCTCCCCTATTCTAGCTAACTGAAAACTCTCAGCTGATAAAAAATGGTGGGTTGCTGAAGCATATAAAGTAACCTTAATACATTTTTCTGCTTATTCATCCAAACCGACCCCATCTTTGAGGTTTAGTTCATATTACACCTCTCCTCTGGAAAACCTGCCTTGACTTCTCTAACAATGTGAGTCTCTAATTATCTCTGCCACCCCTTACTATCTATCCACCTGGAGGTGTTTGTAATAAAGACCCATACAGAGTGGTTGGGATGAATCTACTGAAGGTCAGTGGTTTGAATATATGGCTTTGCAGAGAAGCATTAAACTTGATGAGTTCCTCATCCGACATCACATTATCATCCTCATCTTTGGATATTGCAACCTCAGACTGCTCAGAATCGTGAAATTGATCGGTATTGAAGAAATTGTTTTACTCTCATCACTCATAAGAGATTGAAGTTCATAAATCAGGAAGTCCGCTAATTAATTTATAATGAGAAAGATGAGCATTGAGTGGAGCTGACTTTAATGTTAGTCCAACAAGCATTTTCTCCCTGTAGACATGCTACACAGAATTCAAATGATTAGAACTTTGCTTAGTGAACCCTAGAATCAGAACAAGGGGAACTACACAAATATTGAATGGCATCAGGCCCTAATGGCTTTGTTATTCCCTTTTTACAAGAGGGCTGTAAATATGTTGACAATAAAATTTATCGTCCAGACTGAGATACCCTTGAGAGTTGAAGAGAACACTGTCACAATTACACTAGGACAGTAAGTGTCAGGATTGTCCAAGGCAAATTAGGACATACGGTCACTAGAGATTCTAAATGCCTGCAAGACAGCAGGATTTATTCTTTTCTAAAGAATATTAAAATGGCCATATGGACAATTTTAACTGTTTCTCTGAATATCAATTTTTCTATACTTTATAGATGACCAGCCCATCTTCCTGCTCAAGTGCAGTAGGCTTAATTCTAAGACTACCTACTGGTTTCCTACCTCATTAGGTACACACACTGGGATATATGCCCCAATCCTGACTGTGACAAGTGAGTCATTCCCTTGATTAGGATATAATAGTATAGTTGCTTCAGTGATTACATTTCTTTATATAAGGCTCCTTCCT
Source organism: Trachypithecus francoisi (assembly GCF_009764315.1). Classification (NCBI taxonomy): domain Eukaryota; kingdom Metazoa; phylum Chordata; class Mammalia; order Primates; family Cercopithecidae; genus Trachypithecus; species Trachypithecus francoisi. The sequence continues at coordinate 43,476,243 of NW_022681453.1, read as the reverse complement.
AGCAGACTGGAGAAAGTGTCTTCTCCTGGGCTTGGAGAAACAAGCTACTATGTTGTGAATTGGGCCATGTGCCAGGGACAAGCAGCTTCTAGGAGTGAAAGGACTCAGTCCAGCATCTATAGGAACTGAATTCTGCCAACAGCCAGTGATCTGAAAAGGCCACGCCTCAGCTGAAACCACATCCCTGACCGACACCTTCATTTTGGCCTGTGAGAGGAGACTGAGCAGATGATACTGTTAAATCATACCCAGATTCATGGAAATGGTAAGATAATAAATTTGTGTTGTTTTTAAGCCACTAAGTTTGTGGTTACTTGTAACTTCGTAATAGAAACCTGATACAGGAGGCTTTACCTGTTAGTTCCTAAAATCAGATAATAGTCAATACTTACAGGTTGGAGGCAAGAAAGAGTTTTCTCCTTGAGCAAAAAGACAAAAGTTTTATTCTTATCCTGTATATCCCAAAGTGCCTATTATAATTCTGGGCCAGCAGCCAGTTCCATAAAAATATCAGTCAATGAATCCATCCATCCATCAATCAAAAAACAATTTGTTAATTTACAGTGAATTATTTTATTTCCTCTAATTTTCTGTATTCCACAAGAGAGTAGAAGGCTATTAAAAACAGTGTTTGTGTCAAACTGTCCTGCTTAAAATATGCCCTGTTGATCTGTCACATGGCTACTGTCCCTGTGTGTGATCTCCCCCCTGCTTCCTTTGTCAGCTTGCATTCTTTCTTTCTTCTTTCTTTCTTTCTTTCTTTCTTTCTTTCTTTTCTTTCTTTCTTTCTTTCTTTCTTTCTTTCTTCCTTTCTTTCTTTCTTTTCTTTCCTTTTTTCTTTCTCTTTCTGTCTTTCTTTCTCTCTTTCTTTCATTTCTTTCTTTTTCTTTCTTTTTTTATGAGTTGGAGTCTTGCTCTGTTTCCCAGGCTGGAGTGCAATCACATGATCTCGGCTCTTTGCAACCTCTGCCTCCCATGTTCAAGCAGTTCTCCTGCCTCAGCCTCCCAGATAGCCGAGATTACAGGCACCTACCACCGCACCTGGCTAATTTTTGTATTTTTAGTAGAGATTAGGTTTCACCATGTTGGCCAGGCTGGTCTCTTGGCCAAGCTGGTCTTGAACTACTGACCTCGTGATCTGCCCGCCTCGGCCTCCCAAAGTGCTGGGATTACAGATGTAAGCCACTGTGCCTGGCCTCACCAACTTTTTTACCCGCATTAGTCTCTTTCCGAATACTCTAATCACTCTGCAGTTCATTCCAATGATAACTTTATTTTCCAATAGAGATAGTAATATTATTCATGCATTAGACTTTATGTGAGAATTTCAATGAAATAAACATTAAAAGAAGTTAGAGCAATTCCTACCAAGCACACAATAAATGCTAGCTCTTGTTACTAATACTAAGGACTTTGCATATGCTGTTCCTTTTATGTGAATGTGGGGTCAGAGTCCCCAATGGGACACTTCATAGTGGAGCTGTGAGAAGAAGGCCACCATCCTCCAGACCCCAGAATGGTAGATCCACCAACAAGTTGCACCATGTACTGAAAAACCCACAGATGAAAAAAAAAAAGAAAAACAGCCAGGAGGGGAGCTATACCCTGCAAAGCCACAGAGGCAAATCTGCCCAAGGCAGGAGCCCCCATCTTGCATCAGTATGGCTTGGATGTAAGACATGGAGTCAAAGGAAATCATTTTGGAACTGTAAGGTTTAATGACTGTTCTATTGGATTTTGGACTTGCATGGAGCATGTAGACCCTTGTTTTTGCCAATTTCTCCCATTTGGAACAGATGTATTTACCCAGTGCCTGTACCCCCCATTGTATCTAGGAAATAACTAACTTACTTTTGATTTTGCAGGCTCATAGGAGGAAGGGATTTGCCTTATCTCAGATGAGACTTTGGACTGTGGACTTTTGAGTTAATGTTGAAATGAGTTAAGACTTTGGGAGACTCTTAGGAAGCCATGACTGATTTTGAAATGTAAAGATTAGGGAGGGGCCACGGGTCGAATGATGTGGTTTGGCTGTGTCCCCACCGAAATCTCACCTTGAATTGTAATAATTCCCATGTGTCAAGGGCAGGACCATGTGGAGGTAATTGAATCATGTAGGCAGTTTCCCCCGTACTGTTCTCATGGTACTGAATAAGTCTCATGAGATCTGGTGGTTTTATAGATGGGAGTTCCCCTGCATAAGCTCTCTTGCCCACCGCCATGTAAGACATGACTTTTCTCCTCATTTGCCTTCTACCATGATTGTGGTTCCCCCCCGCCATGTGGAACTGTGAGTCAATTAAACCTCTTTCCTTTATAAATTACTCAGTCTTGGGTATGTCTTTATGAGCAGCATGACAACAGACTAATACAGCCTACAATACTTTTCTTGCATCTCTCTCCCTCTCTGACTAGGTAAGGAGGTGATTCTGCCTTCTGGTCTCAGATTAAATACCTTTTGATTTGGAAGCTTTTCTGACATCACCCACCAGTATTGCTAGATTAGGCCTCCATTAGGTAACATCACCCAGTTCACTAGACTTTTCTTTCACATCATTTGTTATGCCAAATGCTGTCATTTGAATCGCTCCCTCAAATTTTATGTATTGGACACTTAATCCCCACATTCATAGGTTGATGGCATTTGGAGGTTTGGTCTTTGGGAGGTAATTAGGATTAGATAAGGTCACCAGGGTGAGGACACCATGATGGGACTGGCTGGTGGCTTTACAAGAAGAGGAAGAGACACTGGAGTTGGCATGCTCTTTCCCTCTCACCGTGTGATACCCTCGATCATGTTTTGATATGGTAAGAAACCCCTAAGTAAATGTAGCCCCTTGACCTTGAACATATCAGGATCCAAAACTACAAGAAATAAATTATTTTCTTTATAAATCACCCAGTATAGGGTATTCTGTTATAGCAATAAGAAACAGACTAAGACACTAAATATTTATGAGTCATGTAATGTCTTCCTCTTTAACTAGATTACAAGCTCTATGAGGGCAAAGACCCTATCTGTGTTATATATTGTTGTTTTTATAACTTCATTATAGAGCCTGGCACATAAGAGTCATTCAAATATATTGTTGTCTGTTTGGGCTACTATAAAACATACCTGAAGCTGGGCAATTTATAAATAACAGAAATGCATTGCTCACAGTTATAAAGGTGGGAAGTCCAAGATCAAAGTGCCTGCAGATTTGGTGTCTGGTATGGGCTTGTTCCTCATAGATAGCACTTTCTATGTGTCCTCCCGTGGTGGAAGAGGGAAGACAGCTCTCTAAGGCGTCTTCTACAAGAACACTCATCTCATTGATGAGGGCAGAGCCTTCATGACCTAATTGTCTCCCAAAGTCCCCATCTCTTAATACTATTGTTTTGGAGATTAGGTTTAAACATATCAAATTTTGAGGGGACACAAACATTCATATTATAGCAATTGTGAAATGGCAAATGAGTTGATAAATAAAGGAATAATTACAAGAAAAACATTCACTGAGGAAAGAAGTTTATTAATGGAATGGCTCTTAAGTTTTCACCACAACCCTAAAATGAACCAAAAATGAAGAGGGCAAGTCAATGAATTAAAATGAAACATGTATGTTTAGATTAAGTAAAACTGATTTTGTCAAAGAAACCAAACTAAAACTTTTTCAAATATGCAGTGACAGAAGAATTCAAAAAGTCACTCTAGCTGAAACTACATGCATTATTACAGATATGACTGGAAAAAAGCCTGCATCTTTAATTTATCTCTCCATCCTTCAAGTGTTAGGCCAATATTAGCTACCATAATAAAGAAACTCTCAAATTTCAGAGGCACAGTGAACGTTTACTTCAGTGTTGTGATCATCTATTGAGGGTGTTTTAGTTAAATGACTTTCTTTCAGGCAGGAATTCAGGGACTCCAGTCTCCTCTCACCTTGTGGCTCTGCCATCTTGTGGCTTGGCTATCTGCCCCCAGAAGGGAAAAGCACAAAGGAGACCGTAAGTGGGAGATTTTTATGAACCAGACTGGAAGTGGAGTGCCTCACTCTTGAGACCATTCTGTCACTTACAACTTCAAGATGGCTATACCTCACTGAAAAATAGACTGGAAGTGTTGCTTTCCTGTATCCTCCAGAAGAAGAGGAGGCTAGTGTGGTGAGAGCTAGCCAATGTCTGACACATCAGGCAAAATTAAAAGTGCTCTCCTGACTGCAAGCCATTTCAAAGTTGGGGGGTCTGTAAAATTGAACATGGGTATTTTTTTACATGCAAGTCTTATCTGAAGAATGTAAAATGCTCTAGGCATATGTTATGTCAACATCACCCCAATTGCCCAAAATTAAGCGTAACAGCAACCTTGAGTAAGTCAAGTATCAACCTTTCTAGTACATAAAACATTACTAAATTAGGTTTTCCCCACTGTATTCTTAACAGACTATTTGGGAATTTGATTAATACAGCCCAGTTATTTCTAAAAATGAGTAACACTTCCATAGGGCACTGCTAAAATGCACAAAGGCATTTTAATTGCCTATGAATATTCAAAACCTCATTATTGTTGTAGTTTATAATTATCAAATTCCTTTGACAAAAATGTGCAGCACACAATAAAAAAAGGCAATCCATTTAGAAGTGTTGGCATCCATGTTCAACCATTTCACTTTAATTCTTGGCTATTGAGTCTATGTCATTACATTTCATTTTAGGGAGAAGCTAAGATTAAGCACATCTTTTCCCATTCAAAATGCAGCCTGCTGATTGTGCACATTTCCTTCTTAAGGTGCAGCATATTTTACACAAGGCAGTAGATTCATTGAAATGCTATAAAACTCAGACTGAAGCTTGGAATAGAGATCAAGATTTGTGTTCAAAAGAAAGCAAAACCAGAAGTTGAGAATATTTTCTCTGGTTGTGGAAGAATTATGATGGCACAGTGGCAGTGGAAACAAATTTGTAATTCAAAGCCTTGAAAATAATGAGAAAAATTTCACTGAAAATTACCATTTTGCAAACAGACATGTTTGATCATCAAAACGGACCTGGAAGAAGGTTAACAGTAACAAAAAAGCAAACAAACTAAAACAAAAAACCTGAGAACAACAACAACCAAAAGAACCCTGAGCCATCTCCCAGTATAAGACTGGTTTTACTTAAAAGTCTGCAGAATGATGGTTTCCAGTTTCATTCTCAGCAAACAAACACAAGAACAGAAAATCAAACACCGCACATTCTCATTCATAAGTGGGAGTTGAACAATGAGAACACATGGAAAAGGGGAGGGGAACATCACGCACTGGGGCCTGTTGGCAGGTGGGGGGCTAGGGGAGGGATAGCATTAGGAGAAATATCTAATGTAGATGATGAGTTGATGGGTGCAGCAAACCACACTGGCATGTGTATACTTATGTAACAAACCTGCACGTTCTGCACGTGTATCCCAGAACTTAAAGTATATAAAAAAGTCTGTAGACAATTTATTCCTTTAATAAATATTTATGGAATTACTTCCTTGTGCCAGAAAACTCTGCCAGTAGAAGGGAACACATTGATGAGTAAAGTTAGTATCTCCAAGTAGCGAATCCCCATTTTCCTTGTTCTTTTCTTTCTTTCTTCTTAACTTTCTTTTCTTTTTTTTTCCCAGCAAACATTAACTGAGTATCCAGTACATGTCACGGAATATACAGAATGTATCATTGATGCTACGACATTGCTTATGGTAAACTGAGATAGACAGACACATAAATCTATAATTATAACACGATGTGGATGCTCAGTGATAAAGTGGAGAAAATAGCATTTTTGCTCACGACCTTTCCTATACTAGATTATCAGGAAAGACATACCTGAGAAGCTGACACCTGATTTGAATAATAAAGAATACACTTAAATTAGTCAGCTAAAATCGTGAATCTAGACAAGGTGATCCAAAATTAAAAGCAGGAACAAGGCGAGGTAAAGAGAAAGAACAGGGGGTGTGTATGGAACTGAAGTTTAGGTTCTTGCTGCAATATAATGGTTGGAGGTAGAGCCCTATCCAGACTACACGGGCTGAATAAAAGAAGAGTTAGATCTTAGATCTTTCAATGAAGGAAAAGGAATTGATATTTGGAAGGCAAACAATCCTATCTACAAAGCAATCACTGTGAGATTTCACCTCAGCACTTGCAGTGCCAGATCAAGAAGACCAGAATAAAGAGAATTCTAGCACTGTGCTTCTCCATAGGGCAGGGTAGTATATAGAGATCATAGCAGGCTTGTTGGATGTTTTTTCCTAAATATTCATCACTGCATCCTTATTCTACTCCCAACCCCATAAATCTAATAGATATTGACCAATCCTTGAGGTGAGAATGTGAAGTCGACGGGGCTCAGGCATATTTATTTTGTAATTTGGATCTCCTTTTCCTGCTCCATCAACATTAAAAATGACACAGACTATTTGAATAAAATACTACATAACAGATGATTGGATAAAGGAAATGTTGTATATACACAAGATAAAATCCTATTCAGCCACAAGAAGAATGAAATCGTGTAGTTTGCACAATATGGATGGAACTGGAGGCCATTTTCTTAAGTGGAACAACTCAGAAAGAGAAAGGCAAATACTGCATATTCTCACTTATAAGTGGGAGCTAAATAATGTGTACACATGGGCATAGAGTGTGAAATGATAGACACTGGAAACTTGGAAGGATAGGGGTTGAGTCAGAGAGGGGTGGATGATGAGAAATTCCTAATGGGTATAACGTATATTTATTTGTCTGATGAATACCCTATAAGCCCAGACTTCACCTCTACACAAAGTATCCATGTAACAAAATTGTACTTGTACCCCTTAAATTTATACAAATTTTAAAATATATATACAATAAAATAAACTCTTTGAAAAAGATAATACATAATATATTTATACATCCAAGGAACATTAGAAACTTTAAACATATTCTAGGCCACAAAGGAAACCAAATTTCCTCTGAAGTATAAATCATAAAGCTCATAGATTCTGATGACAAGACAATAAAAATAAAACTTAATAACAAAGGTTTAAATATTTGCCAACTGCTTGGAAATTAAGCAGCAGTCCTAGAATTATTTAGTTCCAAATTTTGATTAAAAGAAATGTAACTAAAGGCTATTTAGGAAGTTAAAAATAACAGTGATGGCACAACGTGTTAAGGCACACGGAATACTTTCAACAATTACACACAAATCCAGACCATTTTGTATATATGTTATGTTAAACAGCCTTGAATATTTGGCAGACTTGTTTGTGGATTTCTGCTGAGTAATAATAGCATCAGTTTCTTCTCTATATTCTTAGGATAAAGTTCAAACAACTAACAATGTTAACATTAAATGTTTATCATTTTTTGTTAACATATGTTAACAGAAAGTAGAAGTTAAGGAAATAATTGAAATATTATGGGAAAATAATATATTTCATGTACAATAAGCTTTATAAGTGGATAGAATAGGATGAACACTCCAGGAGAAAAAGGAGAAATGACCTTAACAGGTGATTTAAGAAAGAAGAAATACACATAGGTAAGCATGTGAAAAATCTCACTTATTGGTAAACAAAACAGATGTTAATTATAATAAGATGCCTTTTTTTTGCCACTCAGAATTTGAGCTAATCTTTATTGAATTCTTACTGTGTTGGAAGGCACAGTTCTAAACTCTTTACATGTGTCAACAACCTTAATTCAACAACTTTATAGGGAAGATACTATTATTAGCACTATTTTATAAATAATAAAGTTGAGACATGCAAGTTTATGTAGTTGTCCTTGGCAGTAGACTTTGAATCAAATTGACAAATATTTAACATACAGCACTGTCCAGTGCTGAAATGGTGCAGCAGAATGGCATTTTTGTAAATACCTTGAGTGTAAATTGGTACAATTTTCCTGGAGAGCAATTTGACAGCATGAATAAATAGCTTTAAATCCTCTAAATCTTTAAAGTGTTTCATCTCTATGAATTTGTACTGAAGGAAAAAAAAAGTCAGAAATCAGTGATGGTCAATGATGTGTATTGGAAAGCAAAACTAATAAAAATCCTAATTTTATAATCAAATACTCTATGACAGGGATTTATTTACATACAGTATGGCATAACCAAAAAGCAAAATACTATACAGTCATTCAAAATTATCCTCATAAATAATATGTGATAAAGTAAGGAGATGGCCATGATATAATGAAGTTAATAAAAGGAAGATTCAAAACTATAAATACTAGTAATATCAGAAGATTCAGACTTTACAGTTTTTGTAAATACACACACATATGCACACACAGAAACTCACATTCTCACACAGTAAACATAAAAATAAACCAATATTTTAATAGAGATAATCAGTAAAACATTAGAAGTATATTTTAATTCCCTTCCCGTATAATTTTTACATTGAGACTATTAATCTTGTAATTGCAAAAAGAGATTAATTTTTAAAGTGTGCATTTTACAAGTCTTAGATTTTCAAGCAGGTAGTCAGAGAACATCAACATTGTCACAAAACAACATCTGCTATCAAACATAGGGTCTCACTTAATGAGTAAATATCCTTCACAAGCAGATAGGTAAAGAGGATTTTGATTAATGAATATGCTAATTGTTCGTCTCTACTACACATATTAACCTCTCTTTGGTTTTTAATTGTGACATATCTTTATGAGAAAAAACTATTAAATTTATCATTTCCTTTCAAATACTGAAGTTACAATTTCAGAACTTTTCTAACACTTTTCCTCCTATCGAGAATTATCTGGGATAAGGATGACATGAGCCTCTTGCCACAATCCAAATCCCCCATTTGTTTGCCCTCAGCTCTCCTTGAAAGGCCCCAGTTTAATCCTGCTTAGGGAATGATTCCTGTTCTGGTGGGGTTGGGATATAAAAGCTAGCTGCACACAGAGTAGGAAAGTGTACAGCCAGCATGGCTTTTTTGAGCCTGCCTCCATGTGTCTGTGTCCTGTTCTCATACACTTGCCTCATGAATTCTTCCTTAATTTTAATTCTTTCTTAGCTAAGTCAGAAGCTTAGGGGGTTAGATCCTAGACACAGTACTTTGTAAAGCTCCCTTGGTGATTCCAATGTGAAACCAAGGTGGAAAACCACTGCTCTAAGCTTGATTTACTTAAGGTGAAGAAAATCATAACCCTCCCTTTTGAACCCTCTTCCCCAGGGCAACACTGAGCCTCCTTAGCAGCATCAGGGGCACAAATCAACTGAAACTAAAAGTTAACACAATGGCAGGCAAGCCAAGTCAATTCACAAAAGTTAGCAAGATAGTGAACCGTTTCTCACTCTCTTTTTTCCATGCAGTAAAAATAATGACATGCCTGAGGTGTGAGAAAAGGTGCATCCAGGAACTATTGATTTCTTTTCACTGGATCCCACAGCAGCATCAGGAAAATGGGTAGGCAAGTACTATGCCCAATAGCCTCTTGGGCATACAGTTTTATTTTATATATATATGTCTTTTCTACCCCATTTCTCAATGTTTGGTTTCAATGGGTCTCTAATTCTAAGGGAGAATTTAGAATCTACTAGCTGCAGAATGAACAGCCACAAAAGTGTGGGGAACTGTGGAGGTAGCGAGGGCTAGAGAGAGAAAGAAGTACATAAGGAGAGACTATAAAGAAACTTTTTCAAGATTTCACAATTTCCAGAACCCCATTCTCTTTTGATCTTAGCAATATCCCCGAGGATTCTGGGTACTATAAATTAAGAAGTTGACGGTTGAGATGATATGGGATTTTATGATTAAATGCAATACTCACATCAGGAGAATCAGGCAAAGCTCAATCCCAGCCTAATTCAGGGAGAATGCCTTTCTTCAAGGTTTTCTAAGTTCTAATACCATATCCAGTTCCTAAAGCCTTGCCATGAAATCCATCACCTTCACACTTGAAAGTATGGTGTCCACCCTTCTTAGTGAGAGCCTTGGAAGAGGTGAAGTGACAGTTATTAGGAGAGACAACTTGAATTTTCCATCTTAATCTTCTTTCTTGAACAGTCCTATTGTGCCCTTTGATATACACAATGCTTTCTAAAGAGACCTGACATATATTCACATCTCTAAATTTTAGATTTTATGTGCCAAAATGGTAAAGTATTATTCCTGTTTGCCACTAAGACAGTTGTTTTTGGGAAGATTTAGTTGCAGGAATGTTTGTGTAAAACAGACACTTTCATTATTATTAAAAAAACACTTAGGTATCCCATAAATATGCAGTGCTGCTCCAACGTTTACAAATGTCAGACTTATTGAACCTTCATATTAATTTTAAGTGGTAGATGATATTATATTATTTTAAATCTAATTTTAAATAAGGGAAATCTGAAATTCGGATAGGCTAAATGACTTGTTCAATTTCATATAGGTAGTAGATAAAACACTGGGAGCACAGGTTAGGGGCATTGCCTCTAAGTGTTGGGCCATGCTGCTTCTGATTCTGCAAGCCCACCTGCCTCAGAAAGTTCCAGCTGAGATTGTCAGAAGGGTCATAGGTTTAAAGTGTCTGATTTCACTTATAATTTAACTTTCGTAGGAGATGTTCACATGATTACTAATAAAACATATGCTAACACAATGAGCAGTTGGAATGAAATTGCTGCACATGAAATTTTAGAAAAGAAAGTATTAACACCTCCTACTGGAATACATACTCCTGGATCCTGAACTATAGACCTTTAGCATTTAGAACTCCAGTTTGATGCTAACATTAAGTAAAGGCTTGCCATATGCTACATACTTGTCAAAATTATTTAATGCTAGTAACTTATTAATTTCTCGTAACAAATCCTATGAGGTAGATGCTACTATTATTCTTACTTCACATAATGAAACTGTAGAGATGGTATATAACTACGCTAGTGATTACTTACATTCAAGTTTGAACCATGAACGGTGAATAAAATATTTGTAGGTTGATACTTTTGTACTATAAAATGCTTTAGCAAGTTCCTGATTTTGTAACTCTCCATCTAGTTTTCAGATTAATGTAGGCTGAAATTCTCAGGATTATTTAAGAAATTCAGTTTTCATTCTGTTTTGTTATATTTTGTAGGGAAGCAGACAAGTTAAAAGAGAAAATGTTAAAGTGTTTCTTTGTTGACTGGTCTGTTTTGAATGTGTCATCTCCAGTCTATGAAACACAGCTAGATTTTTAATAAAATCTAGAAAAATTATTACTAGAAGGGAGCTTGGGGATTTTTGCATTCTTAACTTTCACTCTTTGAAGTTAAAATTGAATCTTTATTATGAAAAGACTGGTGCTCTTTGAAATCTTCTCATGACTCTTCCTTGAACTGGTAAACAATTAGAGATCAAAGATTCTAAGAGACTTTTCCTTTTTCTTTTCTCTTCTACTATTTGAAACACATGTAAATGAGTATTTGTCAATTAATAAGGCTGCAAAGAACTTGGGGACTATGGTGGCAAATGTTTCATTTTAATCTAGAGTTCATGAAGCTATCATCGAATTGATTCTGATTTGTTTTCATTTATTCATTATTTCAATACATCTGTAAGCACCTAATGTGTGAAAAAACAAAAACAAAAAACTCCTTATTTTCTGGGAACTTGGGAATGGCTCTAACTGAGGTTCAAAGATGGTTGATTAACAGAGCTGCTCTAAATCAATTAGCTGGGGACAAAAGAAAATAAGTAAAGCCATGTTGCAAATGTGAGTCATTTAATGTCATTCTTTGGAAAGCTCAAGCAGAGATAGTGGAAAAGATTGTGGTGGTTTAAAGGAGACAGATGTACAATTAAGTTTTTGACTAAGATTATAAATGTGATAAAAAATATAAGTACTGGGTGCTGCGAGGTTATATTTAAAGGGGACCTGAGGTATTGGGGGATGAGGAACCATCAGAGAAGTCTTCTCAAAGGATGAGAAATAGATTACCAGAAAAATAAGTGCTGTGTGTGTGTGTCTGTGTGTGGAGAGAGAGAGAGAGAGAAAGAGAGAGAGAGAGAGAGAGAGAGAGAAAGATTTTTCAGGCCGGCAGTCAGGCAGTAGAGTTACCAGCATGTGACAAGAAAGATAGAAAGATCCTGGCCATTTGAAGACCTAAAACAGCCTCAGGCCATTTCAGTGAGTTGGGGCCGTATTTTGTGTTCTTGATATGCCTTGTTGAGCTCCTTTGAATGTTATTCCTAAAACAAGAAAAAACACTGATGGATGGACTAGGGCTGGTAATGCAAATGGCAGAATATGAGTATATGTGAGACACAGTGTAGAGCTTCAATCCACTCAGTCTTTGTTCGATGCTCTAAATAGATCGTGTTAAAATCAAACAAATCAGCTGGGTTATTTTTTGTAACTTTCTTTTTATTTACTGTTTTAAGAATATACCCATATATCTGTAAAGAGATTTTTAACTTACTAAGTGTTTCTATCCTAACAACATTAAGTAATTACAAACACTTATTTGATGACTCACCTTGAGCCAGAAGTGGGAATCTCAAGCTTAAAGAGCTTAAGCTCTAAGCACTTAACATACACATGTCCTCTAACTTAATTCTCACAGCTACCTTCTTAAGGAAGTATAGTCAAGTGCCATAATGACATTTCAGCCAGTGACCAACCGCATATACAATGGTGGTCTCATAAGATTATAGTACAATGTTTTTACTGCACATTTTCTATGTTTAAAAACACAAACGTCGTGGTCTTAGAACTGCCTGCCGTATTCAGTACAGTCACTTGCTGTACAAGCTTGTATGCTATAAGCAATAGGCCATACACCATAGTGCAGATGCAGAGTAGGCAACACCTTCTAGGTTTGTGTAAGTACACTCTGTGATGCTTGCATGACAAGGATGTTACCTAATGATGCTTTTCTCAGCATACATCCCCTTCATTAAGTGATGCATGACTGTAATGCTATTATTATCTCCTATTTCACAGATGGGGAATCTCAGGTTTTAGGAGGCTAAGTGATTTACCAAGATAATGTAATTTGGTGTCTCAGGGGGGGTTTCTAATTCTAGGCACTGCAACTGCCTCCAGAAAGATGTGAATTCTGGCCTGAAAAAAGTTGATAAAGGTCTCTAAAGGCACGAGAGCTCTTCCTTCAGTCAAGTGGCCTGGCGTTACCCAAATTGTTCACATTAATATTAAGAGTCTCAGTAAATGATTTATTTCTAGGTTCTAAATTAATTCTTAAATCTTTTGGGAGACTCATACTTCTATTGAATTGTGCAACATACTAACAAATGCACTCACACATGTGTATAAATTATCTCTATGAAAATATATAGAAGTACGAAATATATTCACGTTGAGTATATATAATGTAAACTATGTATATAGTGTATAAAATATATATTTGAATATGAAAAAATATGTATATATTCATGTGTCCCCTAAGCACCTCTCACTAAAAGAATTCTCTGTTTCCCAATGTGATCTTTCTCCTTAGCTATTCTTGTAAAATCAAGTCCATACCTTACAGCACCATGAAAATCCTGAAATAGAGCTCAAGACATAAGTCCTTCTGTAATTTATAAAAGCAGAAACTAGTCCCTACATGCTGAGCTATCAGCCTTAAGAAAGAAGGAAGCACAAGGAGATATTGAGGCAGCTTTCAAAAACATGTTGTACCTATCGGCAGCCAGCATACAAACATGTATAAACTAGAGAATTGAGCATATAAAGGTATGCCTATTTCTCTGGTGGTTCAATAGCTAAATCTGCACTCGAAGATGGGTATTAGTTTTAGAGAATGAAAAGTAACCATGGCTTTCTCTCTTTAAAAAAAGAAAGAATTTAAAAAATGTATTAACCAATCATTTCAGACATCAACTAGTTTAAGCTGCTCTATGTTACAGCATCAAATATTTATAGTAAGCCATCATCAGAAACTGGGAGGCTTGTCAGTGGAATGATTCATCTGTAAGTCAAGTAATCAATAACAATGGACTCAAAATTTTAATTCTTGTGGTAATTCAGAAAATGAGGAGAGCGATTAATTTTTCAGTAAATTTTTATTGTTTGCATGCTATGTGCCACTTACAGTTCTGAAAACTAGGGAATAATGAACAAGACAGGTATTTCCCCTGTGGTAGACAGAATTCCAAGATGATCCTGGATGAAATATGCCCTTGCAAAACCTCCTTCCCATAACAGTGGGTGAAACCTGGAAATATGATGAGATAGCATTCCTGTGATTAGGCTACTAATCAACCGAATCTGAATTAATCAAAAGGGAGATGGTACTGGCTGGGCCTGAGCTGAGGTCCTCAGCCTTAAACCCACATGGAACTGATTTCTGCCAATTTCCTGAGTGAGCTTTGCAGAGGATCCTGATCCCCAGCTGAGAGGGACCCCCGGGTCCACATCTTGATTAAAGTTCTCTGAGACCCTGAGTAGAGGATCCAGTTAAGTCACACCTGAACCCTTTACTCAGGGAAACTGTCCAATAATACATGTATCTTGATTTAAATTGCTAAGTTTATAGAAATTTGTTATGCAGCGATAGAAAACTAATGCAGTTCTTTGCTCGGACATATGAGGAAACCCTCAAGCCTTAAAATTTTCCCTTTCTTTTGTAATCCCCTATCCCTTTGTGTTTGAGATTGTATTTCCCTTCATCTCTATGAAAGGTGTCAGGAAGGTGAGCAGAAAAAGGAAACACTAAAGAAAGAGGAAGAAATATATGAGCTCATCAAAGCATATGCTAGACAAAAGGAAATGAAGTCAGTAGCCTCATTTTTCCTAGGATGATGAACTGTGGTAGCACGATGATCAATAACATTAGCTTCAAAGCCATCAACCGAAGAAATGCAAAACCAAAGAGTAACAGATAAGGCCGTCATAAACACCAGTCCCCAAGAGGAATGGGTTCCAAATAAATGAAATGACCAACTTTGAAGACAGTTTATAGCAGGAGCCAGGCCATAGCAGGTAGATTGCCCTAGGCAACAGGAAATTCAGGAGGAAAAGTAGTTTGGCAATGATATATACTGTAACATGGAAAACTAATTGGCATTAAATGTAAGAAGCAATTTTTACTTTGAGTGTTAAAAGTTTCTGTTCTCTTTGAAATTATACTTTTATCTTGGAAACTCACGCAATGCGGACTTCAGCTGCCTCTGCTTCTAGATTTTCATTAAAACACACATGCTGTATGCAGTATTTTGATCTTGGAAGTGCTTGATATGTTAATGGTCTTGCTTTCTATTTGTGGACTTGGCATCACTCTTATTTGGTAGGCGTGATGAACCAAAAAAAGGCTGAATAGTGGGAGGACAGAATGCCCTTCACTGAACAAAGGCAAACGTTTCTAAATAGGCTATTATCTGTTCACTCAGCCATGGGCAGGGAACCTATAGATATGAGAATTATAGTCGACTTCTGGGAGAGTAATCCTCTATTAAGAAACTCACTTGGCTTTTTTTCCCCCCATTGCTTGCAAAAATTCTCTTGAATTGCAAACTCCTTAGAGGAGATCATGAGCTCCTTTCTACTTAAAATCTCTATGACAGAAACCCACAAAACCTAAGTAAAAAGAGAATTGAAGCTCTGCTGTGATGATCATTCAAGAGCTAATCTCGGATCCCCGGGTGCCTGTAAAATAAAACCCTTTCTTAGTAGCTTTCTCCTATCTTCAGAGTCTCTTTGAACACAGATAAGAAAACTCCCAAAGACAATTCAATTTAGAAAAATATTAGCCAATATGTAATAGTTCTGATATAAGTACAATTAAGAAACATGTCTAATGTCTTGCTTTGACAATCACTAAAATCATGACAAATAGGTGCTCACATGAATATCAAATCTTAACATTCTACTACTGAAAGTCCAATATTCAAAAAGTCTGAGTGATATGGATAGATACAAAATACAAGTGAATAAATGAATGAATGAAAGCACAAATAAATAAAATTAAGATGCCTCTTGCCTTTCAGGTCTTCATGATGTATTGAGACCTAGACATACATGAGAAACTCTGATACCCAGCTGTTCCTTTTAGGTATGATAGTGACATTCCTTGAAATAGAGTCTGTATTAATCTGTTTTGCATTGCTATAAAGGAATATATGAGGTTGAGTAATTTACTAAGAAAAGAAGTTTATTTAGCTAATAGTTCTCCTGGCTGTACAAGAAAGGTATCAGCATCTGCTAGGCTTCTTGTAAGTCCTCGGGGAGCTTTTGCTCATGGTGGACGAAGAAGGGGGAGCAGTCACGTCACACGGCGAGAGAAAGATCTAGAGTGTGGGGGAGTTCTCAGTCTCTAAGAACTGGATCTCGCATGAACTCATTACCACAGGGTGGGCACCAAGTCACTCATTAGGGATCGTACACATGGCCCAAAGACTTCGCACCAGGCTCTCTGCCTTCAGTATTGGGAATTACATTTCAATATGAGATTTGGAAAGGCAAACATTCAAAGTATATCAGAGTCCTAGAGAAAAGAAAAATCAGTTCCTACTGGGGAAACCACGATGCTTAGAGGAGATTAAAAGTAAGTTTGTGTTTTCAAAGAAAGGTGTTAGTTACTTCAGAATTCAAATAATGATTATGTGTCAGATACTTTACTCAGTGCTTTTTTAATTTTTAATTTTGAGATAATTGTAGATATACATGTAGTTGTAAGAAATACAGAGAAACTCTGTATATGCTTTACCCAGTCCTCCCAGTACTACTATCTTCTATAACTACAGTGCAATATCAAAGCAGGAAGTTAACATTGATACAATCTCCTGACTGTATTCAACCTTGTTTCACCAGTTACACATGCACTTGTGTGTGTGTGTGTGTGTGTGTGTACGCACACATGCATGAGTGCATGCACATGTGTGTTTAGTTCAACTATTCTCTATGGGATAAATTCATTGTTTATATCAGCCTTTTTCATGTAATGACACGTTGATATTCCCCTGGATAACAACCCTATTCCCCACCACTAGTCTCTCTGCCTTCAGTGGTTAAGTCCTAACTGAAGTCCAAGATTAAGAAAATAACTCAGGTTTAGACAATCAAAATTCTGTTACCTCTGGCCATGTGAAAGGCACACAACATAATCAAACAATAAAATTTTGTAGGTGTTGCTGAAGGAGTCTTTCCTTTTTCACTGAAAGTGACCTGAAATATTCTAGATACGAAAGTGCCGGCAGTCATCTTGACACCTGGTGGAGACTGACAATGATAACAGCATGTAGGAGAATAGTTGATAGATTGAGATACAACATTTTAATGATGTTGTTTAAACTCCAGAATCCAGAAGGGAGCCCTATTTCCATTTAACTGAGTCATATTCCTATTTAACTGAGTCATATTCCTAGTTTCCTTAAGCAAATTTAAACCAGGTTTTCCAGGATTTGCAGCAGAAGAATCCTAACTGGTACACAGGCACATTTTATTTATTTTATACATTTTTGCACATAAGAAAATGGAGATGCAGAGATTGTAAAATAAATTGTTATTTTAAGGAAATCAGAAAGAGGAAACCCAGTTAGTGCATGATGGAGTCAAGGATAAATCCAGATTGTATTCATCTAGGTGCTGTACCTCCAGGGTTAGGATATTGTACACCATGTCACTTGGACACAATCCACTAGGGTACAGTATCCTATCCAGGGTTGGGATATTGTACTCTGTGTCATTTGGACCAAATCAACAGGGGTTGTGATCCTTCATTTTATACATAAGGAAACAAGTCTGAGAAATTAGGCACCTAATAGTGATAGTCATCTATTGCAGCATCATAAAAAATACTTCAAAACTTAGTAGCTTAAACAATAATCATTTGATTTGCTTGTGGTTTTATACATCAGCAAATTGGAACCATTCAGTAGGAACAGTCTTCTGCTTGTCTCTCCTGAAGTTACCCATGTGACTGCAGTTAGCTAGCAAGCTAGAGGGTGGTTGATATGAGAGCCATTAGCTAGGATGGTGTGTTTCTGATAGATGTGCCCATTCATTCTGTACAGGTCAACCAGAAATAGAGGTAGTGGAAGAGTGTCCACCAGCAATAGGGGACAAATAGGCAAGTGCTTTTTGAAATTCTGCTTGTGTCACATTTACTAATGTCCTATTGGCTGAGGCAAGTCATGTGACCTTGGATTTGTATCATATTACACCTCTCAAATAAAAGAGGAATGGGTTACCAGGAAGAGGGAATAGAAACTGGAAGATATTAGACAGGAGTAAATACAGTGAAAGATCAGGCTAGCAAGGACAAGAGGAGATATTGGAGAAGCTTTCATGGAGAAAGTGACATTCATGTACCTCCTAGTAGCAGTTGGAAAGGAGAAGAAGGGTGTATAGGGAAGAGAGAAGCCTTCAATAGAGGATGCAGCTCATTATGTTCCAGGAACCAGGTGGGCTAGAGTACAGAAGGGAGGAGCAGGAGTGGACTGAGACCAGCATACAAAACACTCAGAGGACATGTTGTAAAAAGTTAGGAATCTTCTGCCTTCTATGCCAGGAAACTATAGATTGCTTGGGCAACATGGCATTTCAAACTCTCCACATTTTATTCATTTATTTTGAGACCTAGTTTCACTCTATCACTCAGGCTGGAGTGCAGTGGCTCAATCTAGGCTCATTGCAACCTTTGCCTCCTGGGTTCAAGTGATTCTCATGCCTTAGCCTCCCAAGTAGCTGAGATTACAGGTGCGTGCCACCATGCAAACTCTCCAGATTTTAATATTTCCTCATTAATTGCCCTTTTGGTTCCTCTGACCTATTGCTACTATGAAGGACTCATATTTTTAGATCACAGACTTTTTAATACCTTTCAACTTAAAAAAATAAGTACGTGTACTTTGAAGTTATGAATATGTTTAAAATAACATTTTAAAGTCATCAATTTCTATACAAAATGTAGAAAGTTATAGACATTTCTTATATTTGGTTATCTCTAGAATTACCAGAAATGTAATTATGCAACTGCTAATAATTATAATCTCAGTTATTTAGCTGAGAGCCATATAAATTTTATAAGGCAATAAATCTTATTAAATGTTCCCTAGAGTATCAATTGATTCATTAACTTATAATAAATGCTTTTAAGGATTCCCAGGCAAGATGGCCGAGTAGGAACAACTCCAGTCTGCAGCTCCTAGAGAGACCAAAGCAGAAGGCAGGTGATTTCTGCATTTCCAACTGAGATACCTGGTTCATCTCACTGGGACAGGTTAGACAGTGGGTGCAGTCCATGGAGGGTCAGCAGAAGCAGGGTAGAGTGTTGCCTCACCCAGGAAGCTCAAGGGGTCAGGGAACTCCCTCCCCTAGCCAAGGGAAGCCATGAGGGACCCTGCTGTGAGGGACAGTACTATCCAACCCAGATACTATGCTTTTTTTTTTTTTTTTCTTTTGTTTGAGACGGAGTCTCACTCTGTCACCCAGGTTAGAGTGCAGTGGCACAATCTTGACTCACTGCAAGCTTCGCCTCCCGGATTCACACCATTCTCCTGCCTCAGCCTCCCTAGTAGCTGGGACTACAGGCACCCACCACTGCTCCCAGCTAATTTTTTTTTTTTTTTTTGTATTTTTAGTAGAGATGGGATTTCATCATGTTAGCCAGGATGGTCTTGATCTCCTGACCTCATGATCTGCCCACCTCAGCCTCCCAAAGTCCTGGAATTACAGGTGTGAGCCACCTACCCGGCTACTACACTTTTCTCACAGTCTTAGCAACCCACTAACTAGCAGATTCCCTCAGATGCCTACACCACAAGAGTCCTGAGTTTAAAGCACACAACTGGGCTGTCCTTGAGGCAGACACTGAGCTAGCTGCATGAGTTTTTCTTTTCATACCCCAGTCGTGCCTGGAAGGCCAGTTAGACAGAGCCTTTTACTCCCCTGGAAAGGAGGCTGAAGCCAGAGAGCCAAGTGGTCTTGCTCAGTGGATCCCACCCTTATGGAGCCCAGCAAGCTAAGATCCACTGGCTTGAAATTCTGGTTGCCATCGCAGCTGTCTGAAGTCAACCTGGGACGCTGGAGCTTGGTGGGGGGAGGGGCGTCTGCCATTACTGAGATTTGAGTAGGCACTTTTCCCCTCGCGGTGTAAACAAAGCAACCAGGAAGTTCCAACAAGGTGGAGCCTACCACAGCACCACAAAGCCCCTGTAGCCATACTGCTTCTCTAAATTCCTCCTCTCTGGGCAGGCATCTCTGAAAGAAAGGGAGCAACCCCAGTCAGGGTCTTATAGATAAAACTCCCATCTCCCTGGGACAGAGCACCCGAGGGAAGGGCCGGCTCTGGGTGCAGTTTCAGCAGACTTAAACGTTGCTGCCTTCTGGCTCTGAAGAGAGCAGTGGATCTCCCAGCACAGCCCTTGAGCTCTGCTAAGGAACAGATTGCCTCCTCAAATGGGTCCCTGACTTCCATGTCTCCTGACTGGGAGACACTTCCCAGCAGTGTCAACAGACACTTCATTTGGGAGAGCTCCTGCTGGCATCTGGCAGGTGCCCTTCTGAGATAAAGCTTCCTGAGGAAGGAGCAGACAGCAATCTTTGCTGTTCTGCAGCCTCCGCTGGTGATACCCAGGCAAACAGGGTCTGGAGTGGACCCCCAACAAACTCCAGCAGACCTGCAGAAGAGGGGCCTGACTGTTGAAAAGAAAAATAACAAAGAAAGCCATAACATCAACATCAACATCAACAAAAAAGACTACCATGTAAAAATGCCATCTGTAGAGGTCTGCAACAGCAAAGACCAAAGGTGGATAAATCCACGAAATGAGGACAATCCAGCACAAAAAGGCTGAAAATTCCAAAAACCAGAATGCCTCTTCTCCTCCAAAGGATCACAACTCCTCAACAGCAAGGGAACAAAACTGGATGAAGAGTGAGTTTAACAAGTTCACAGAAGTAGGCTTCAGAAGGTGTGTAATAACAAACTCCTCTGAGCTAAAGGAGCATGTTCTAACCCAATGCAAGGAAGCTAAGAACATTGATAAAAGGTTACAAGAACTGCTAACTAACTAGAATAACCAGTTTAAGGAAGAACATAAAAGACCTGATGAAACTGAAAAACACAGCACGAGAACTTTTTGAAGCACATACAAGTATCAATAGCTGAATCGATCAAGCAGAAAAAAGGATATCAGAGATTGAAGATCAATTTAAAGAAATAAAGTGTGAAGACAAGATTAGAGAAAAAAAGAATGAAAAGGAACAAACAAAACCTCCAATAAATATGGGACTATGTGAAAAGACCAAACCTACATTTGACTGGTGTACCTAAAAGTGATGGGGAGAATGGAACCATGTTGGAAAACACACTTCAGGATATTATCCAGGAGAACTTCCCCAGCCAAGCAAGACAGGCCAACGTTCAAATTCAGGAAATACAGAGAACACCACTAAGATACTCCTCGAGAAGAGCAACCCCAAGACACATAATCATCAGATTCACTAAGGTTGAAATGAAGAAGAAACTGTTAAGGGCAGGCAGAGAGAAAGGTTAAGTTACCCACAAAGGGAAGCACATCAGACTAACAGCAGATCTCTCTGCAGAAACCCTACAAGCCAGAAGAGAGTGGGGGCCGATATTCAACATTCTTAAAAAAAAGAATTTGCCACCCAGAATTTCATATCCAGCCAAAAACTTAGCTTCATAAGTGAAGGAGAAATAAAATCCTTTGCAGACAAGTAAATGCTGAAGGGTTTTGCCACCACCAGGCCTGCCTTATACAACTGCCTGAAGGAAGCACTATATATGGAAAGGAAAATCCAGTACCAGCCACTGCATAAACAAACCAAAATGTAAAGACCATTGACACTATGAAGAAACTGCATCAGTTAATGGGCAAAATAACCAGCTGGCATCACAATGACAGGATCAAATTCACACATAACCATATTAACCTTAAATGTTATTAGGCTAAATACCCCAAATAAAAGGCACAGACTGGCAAATTGGATAAAGAGTCAAGACCCATCGGTGTGCTGTATTCAAGAGACCCATCTCACGTGCAAAGACACAAATAGGCTCAAAATAAAGGGATGGGGGAGGATTTACCAAGCAAATGGAAAGCAAAAAAAAAAAAAAAAAAAAAAAAAGAAAAGAAAAGAAAAAACAAAAAAGAAAACAGGGGTTGCAATCCTAGTCTCTGATGAAACAGACTTTAAACCAGCAAAGAACAAAAAAAGACAAAGAAGGGCAGTACTTAATGGTATAGGGATTAATGCAACAAGAAGAGCTAACTATCTTAAATATATAGGCACCCAATGCAGGAGCCCCCAGATTCATAAAGCACATTCTTCGAGACCTACAAAGAGACTTAGACTCCCACACAATAATAGAGGGAGACTTTAAAGCCTCACTATCAATATTAGATCAATGAGACAGAAAATTAATGAGGATATTCAGGACTTGAACTCAGCTCTGTACCAAGTAGACCTAATAGACATCTGCAGAACTCTCCACCCCAGATCAAGAGAATATACATTCTTCTCTGCACCACACAGCACTTATTCTAAAATCGACCACATAATTGAAAGTAAAACACTCATCAGCAAATGCAAAAGATTGGAAATCATAACAAACACTCTCTCAGACTCCAGTGCAATCAAGTTAGAACTCAGGATTAAAAATCCCACTCAAAACCACACAACTACATGAAAACTGAGCAACCTGCTCCTGAATGACTACTGGGTAAATAACAAAATTAAGGTAGAAATAAATACGTTCTTTGAAACCAATGAGAACAAAGACAAAACATACCAGAATCTCTGGGACACAGATAAAGCAGTGTTTAGGAGGAAAATGGAAGCACTAAATGCCCACAGGAGAAATAGAAAAACCTGAAATCTATACCCTAGCATCAAAATTAAAAGAACTAGAGAAGCAAGAGCAAACAAATTCAAAAGCTAGCAGAAGACAAGAAATAACTAAGATCAGAGCAGAACTGAAGGATATTGAGTCATGAAAAACCCTTCAAAACAACAGTGAATCCAGGAGCTGATTTTTTGAAAAGATTAACAAAATAGATAGACCCTAGCCATACTAATAAAGAAAAAAAGAGAAGAATCAAATAGACATAATAAAAAATGACAAAAGGGAGATCATCACTGATCCCTCAGAAATACAAACTATCATGAGAGAATACTACAAACACCTCTATGCAAATAAACTAGAAGATCTAGAAGAAATGGATAAATTCCTGGACTCATATACCCTCCCAAGACTTAACCAGGAAGAAGCCAAATCCCTGAATAGACCAATAACAAGTTCTGAAATTGAGGCAGTAATTAATAGCCTACCAATCAAAAAAGCCCAGGACCAGATGGATTCATAGCTAAATTCTACAGGAGGTACAAAGATGAGCTGGTACCATTCTTTCTGAAACTATTCCAAACAATAGAAAAAGAGGGACTCCTCCCTAACTCATTTTATGAGTTATTATATTTATGAGGCCAGCATCATTCTGATATCAAAACCTTGAAAAGATGCAACAAAAAAGAAAATTTCAGGCCAATATCCCTGATGAACATGGATGCAAAAATCCTCAATAAAATACTGGCAAACCAAAACCAGCAGCACATTAAAAAGCTTATCCACCAAGATCAAGTTGGCTTCATTCCTAGGATGCAAGGCTGGTTCAATATACACAAGTCAATAAATGTAACCCATCACAGAAACAAAACCAATGGCAAAAACCACATGGTTATCTCAATAGATGCAGAAAAGGCATTTGATAAAATTCAACACCCCTTCATGCTAAAAAAACACTCTCAATAAACTAGGTATTGATGGAACGTATCTCAAAATAATAAGAGCTATTTATGACAAACCCACAACCAATATTATACTGAATGGGCAAAAGCTAGAAGCATTCCCTTTGCAAATTGGCACAAGACAAGGATACCATCTCTCACCACTCCTATTCAACATAGTATTGGAAGTTCTGGTCAGGTCAGGCCAGAGAAAAAAATAAAGCGTATTCAAATAGGAAGAAAGGAAGTCAAAATATCTCTGTTTGCAGATGACATGATTGTATTTTTAGAAAACCCCATTGTCTTAGCCCAAAAACTCCTTAAGCTAATAAACAACTTCAGCAAAGTCTCAGGATACAAAATCAATGTTCAAAAATCACAAGCATTCCTATACAGCAATAATAGGCAACAGAACCAAATCATGAGCAAACTTCCATTCACAACTGCTGCAAAGAGAATAAAATACCTAAGAATACCACTTAAAAGGGATGTGAAGGATCTCTTCAAGGAGAACTACAAACCACTGCTCAAGGAAATATGAGAGGACACAAACAAATGGAAAAACATTCCATTCTCGTGGATAGGAAGAATCAATATCATGAAAATGGCCATAATGCCCAAAGTAATTTATAGATTCAATGCTGTTCCCATTAAGCTACCACTGAATTTCTTCACAGAATTAGGAACAACTACTTTAAATTTCATATGGAACCAAAAAAGAACCCAAATGGCCAAGACAATCCCAAGCAAAAAGAACAAAGCTCGAGGCATCACGCTACATGACTTCAAACTATACTACCAGACTACAGTAGCCAAAACAGTATGGTACTGGTACCAAAATAGATATATAGAATGGAACAAAACAGAGGCCTCAGAAATAACACCATACCTCTACAACTATCTGATCTTTGACAAACCTGACAAAAACAAGCAATGGGGAAATGATTCCGTATTTAATAAACGGGAAAACTGGCTGGCCATATGCAGAAAACTGAAACTGGACCCCTTCCTTACACCTTACACAAAAATTAACTCACGATGGAGCAAACACTTAAATGTAAGACCTAAAACCAGAAAAACCCTTGAAGAAAACCTAGGCAATACCATTCAGGACAGAGGCATGGGCAAAGACTTCAAGACTAAAACACCAAAAGCAATTGCAACAAAAGCCAAAATTGATAAATGGGATCTAATTAAACTAAAGAGCTTCTGCACAGGAAAAGAAACTCATGAGAGTGAACAGGCAACCTACAGAATGGGAGAAAATGTTCGCAATCTGTCCATCTGACAAAGGGATAATATCTAGAATCTACAAGGAACATAAACAAATTTATAAAAAAATTTTTAAAAAAATCAGAAAGTGGGCAAAGGATGTGAATAGACACTTTTTAAAAGAAGACATTTATGTGGTCAACAAACATATGGAAAAAGCTCATCATCCTTGGTCATTAGAGAAATGCAAATCAAAACCACAATGAGATACCATTTCATGCCATTTAGAATGGTGATCATTAAAAAGTCAGGAAACAACAGATGCTGGAGAGGATGTGGAGAAATAGAAATGCTTTTACACTGTTGGTGGGAGTGTAAATTAGTTCAACCATTGTGGAAGACAGTGTGGTGATTCCTCAAGGATCTAGAACTAGAAATAGCATTTGACCCAGCAATCCCATTACTGGGTATATAACCAAAGGATTGTAAATCATTCTACTATAAAGACACGTGCGCATGTATGTTTATTGCAGCTCTATTTGCAATAGCAAAGACTTGGAAGCAACCCATATGCCCATCAGTGTTATACTGGATAAAGAAAATATGGCACATATACCCCATTGAATACAGTGATAAAAAATAATGAGTTTATGTTCTTTGCAGGGACATGAATGAAGCTGGAAACCATCATTCTCAGCAAACTAACACAGGAACAGAAAAGCAAACACTGCATATTCTCACTAACAAGTAGGAGTTGAACAATGAAAACATATGGACACAGGGAGGGGAACATCACACATCAGGGCCTGTCAGGGGGTTGGGTGCTAGGGGAGGGATAGCATTAGGAGAAATACCTAATGTAGATGATAGGTTGATGGGTGCAGCAAACCACCATGGCATATGTGTACCTATGTAACAAACCTGCACGTTCTGCACATGTCCTCAGAAGTATAAAAAGCAAATGCTTTTAAAATGCAAATTAAATAACTGGAAACACCTCAGTTAAATGCCACCAGGATGCCTATTATATACCTCCATAAGAGATCTGTATCCTTTCTTCATTTTAAAGCACTGTGCTCATAAACATAGAGTAAATAAGATGTTTATTGTAGTGGGAGGGGACACAGGGATGTTGTGTGTAGGTATGGAGTGGAGGGGTTGCTAATTTAAATTCTAGCTTAAAATGATCAATTTTAAATTATTCAGCTCAGAATATCTATTTAGAAGTAAATCTTTGTTCAATCACTCTGAATAGCTACTTGACAATATTTCAAAGATGTCCTGTCCTTTCACCAACCATTTCATTTCCAGGAAACTCTCTAAGGAAATACCCAGAAAGCCATTCAAAACCATAGGTGTAAAGATAGTCATTGAAGCTGTATTCTAAATGTGCAATAACATCTAAATCAGTTTTGTATTTTCATCTGATGAGGCATTATTCAGAAATGTTTAATGGCAATTTTAAAGGATAGTTAATTACACAAATGCAATACATATATCATTTATGGCTTTGTTATAATATTATATTTTGGGGAGATGATATAAAACCATATTTTCAGTTTTATTTCAATTTTATAAAAATACACATCCATATAAAAATAGACCAAAGGGAATATATTAAATGTTAAATGACGTTATTTTGTATTATGGTATAATAAATAATGATTGTTATTGTATTTCCTTTTGGTGGTTCCATGACAGTTTACAAAATTTTTAAAATTTGCTAAAATCTACTAAATTTCTAATTTGGGGGAAATAAATATGTCACTTGAGAGACAGAGGGAGAGAAAGAAAGAGAAAGCAGAGAAGCAACCTTGTTAATTGAGCATGATAATGACTTCACACTTTAATAAATAATATTCTAGTTGATGACAGAAACCTACAATAACTGAGTCTAAGAGAAGCTAACCCAGTCACATATTAAGACTCTAACTTTGTAGAGTTATGCTCATGCAAAGCAAAAGAAAGCTGACAAATAAGAAAATATAACATAGCCAAGTTTCAAAATAAGCCCCAAACATAGAGTTGTATATATTATTCATAAGCTAAGTTGACAGTAGTCAGGTATTTGAATTGTTTGTGTTTTCTTGCCACTGAAATCATTTTACAAAAGTGTCAAATTCATTTATTTAAACTATTTTTTACTCCATGTTTAGCACTTAATGTAATTTATTTTAAACCTTTTATTTCTAGAGTTTTTTTTCTTGTTCCAAAATTAATAGAGTAGCTAGATTTCAATGGGTGCCTATACAAAAGCCCCTGTAAATTCGATTTCCCAAGGCATAAATAAATGTCAATAACTCTCATATGTCTAAAGAGGGAGCTATTGACTAAGAATGACTGGAATATGTCAAATTGAATAAAGATATTTCTCAATTCACAGAGGAACTCTCATACATGTTACTAATTGATTTTGATTCTATTGATACTTAATTGAAAAAAAGTACATCACTTTATGAATCAATACCACTACTATGAATCCGAAATACAGTTTTTCCATTGGCATCATTTTTCTAGCCACAATAGTTTCTCATCCCTACACTGGTCCCTACCCTTACTGTAAATTGCTGCCAAAATAATATTCCATTTTTCACAAGTATTATATTTGTATGGGTTCTATGACAAAGTACTATGGCATTTTCCACATTTCCACTATCCATCCTCTTTGCAATATTCATAAATTATAATATTATATTATCAATATGCTTAGCCTTTAAAAGCTGAGCCAGAAACTAGACCTTGGGAAGATTTGTTTTCAAAATCAATCCTTTATATAATTTTGAATTACAGTGGATGATAATATACTAAAGAAGAAATTTCATACTAAGTAAGTAGGTTGAGTAGTAACAATTTCTGAAGCATGAGTTATGCATATGTACACCTATTAAAATAAAGATGGCCAACTTCAGGTACTGGTTATTCCAACCTAGTGATTTATAAGTCTAAGTAATATTTCTGACACATTTTCATAAAATATAATCAAGACTGTTTCTGGCACTTACAATCCTGAATGCTAAAAAGTTTTCAGAGAGTCATGACGAGCACAACACAATTTCTATTTCTAAAACACTGCAGAAATACGGTATCAGTGAATTTGCAGGTGGTGCTCCTTTGGAAAGAACATCATACATTGACTGGCATCTTCCTCTTTCCATGGGGAAAAATAAACATCTTGAGATATCTACCAGGTAATTTTTATTTTCCCAAAGAAGATATTTTTCATGAAATGACTGTGACTGTGATTTGTGATACAGGTCACACCACTGCTTTCTTCCTATCTACGTCGGGATCACTATGTGATGTGATTTTGGTAACTGGCAGAATTCAGTGCAAAGCAATGTTTCCTTCCAGTTTGATTTTGATAAGCTCTCAAAATCTTCTAAGGCACTCTACTAGGATTTCAAGTTAGCAGGATACTATTAATCAAATTTCTTAAAAAATAATTAATGAAAACATAATAAAAGTACACTGGCAATAAAACTTGAGCAGTTAAACATTCAAATGATAAAGAATCATTTGCATTACTGAAAAAGACATAAATTAATCACATACTTGAATATAGAATGTAATAAAGTGACTCTACATTAAATGTAGAATTTAAAATTTATTTTCAGTATGATTAAATTTAACCAAAAATTTAATATTTAAATATTTAAGAGAAAAACTGAGAATGTACCTTTACAATTGGTAATAATAGGTGTTGTTTAACTATTGTTTTCAGTGAGAGGGAGTGCATACTGACTGAGCTCTTACCTAGACACACTATAAGGATTTATAGAAAAATCATTTTTTGAGTTGAATAGAAAATGAACCTGACCATTATTCTTTCACGTATATCAAATTATAGATCATTATCACTAGCTGAAAGTCGTTGGGTTATCAAGAAAGACTAAGAAGATTAGTTGCTTTGTGTTTGAGATAAAACTTGCCCAAGGGAAACAGGTACCCAGGGTTTAGTAGCAAATTTCTACTAAAGATCGTGTTTCATGGCTACATTTATTCACTATGAAGTTGTGTATTAATATTATCTTAGTACCTAGGCCATCTGTGATTTGGAATTTGTAGCTGTTTAAAATATATAACCAAAATGCCTATCAAATATGAAGGTAACACTTTGTTGACCCAACTGTAAGTTATAGATTTTATTATTTTAAAAAATTATTTAAGATGGTGAATTTGCACTAAACCAATTAAGCTCTTTCACCTAATCAACATTTTAATAGCAGACTGGGTTTTGAGTCAATGGTTCAAGACTTCATTTGCAGGCTGGTCAAGAGATTTTCTCCAAGTAATGCTAAATGGCCCCATGACAATTACGTTATTATGGCTTTGACTTCCTTGCTGTCAATAATTGACCTAACAGAGTCAGGCGTTTTCTGCAATCTATTTATGGTCCAACATGGATTTTTTTTCTATGGAAAATAACCATCAATATCTTTTTTTTTTCTTTTCTTCTTTTTTTTTTTTTTTTTTTTGAGACAGAGTCTCTGTCGCCAGGCTGGAGTGCAGTGGCACGATCTCAGCTCACTGCAACCTCCGACTCCCGGTTCAAGTGATTTTCCTGCCACAGCCTCCCAAGTAGCTAGGATTACAGGCATGTGCCACCACGCCCAGCTAATTTTGTATTTTTAGTAGAGACAGGGTTTCACCGTGTTGGCCAGGATGGTCTCGATCTCCTGACCTCGTGATCCGCCCACCTCGGCATCCAAAGTGCTGGGATTACA
This sequence comes from Trachypithecus francoisi, assembly GCF_009764315.1. NCBI lineage: Eukaryota > Metazoa > Chordata > Mammalia > Primates > Cercopithecidae > Trachypithecus > Trachypithecus francoisi. The sequence continues at coordinate 43,446,623 of NW_022681453.1, read as the reverse complement.
GGCATGGGCCCCATGCCTGGCCCTCAGTATATTTTAAAAATATCGTTTTAAGACTTTTGAATACATCATCAGTCAACACAATGAGTACTGCAAAGATTCTGATTTGTATTTAAAAACATTTTAAACCAGACTATAGGTAAAAAAAAAAAAAAAAAAAAAAAAAAAAAAAAAACCTCCTTATATTACTGCAAATAATTCAAACGGAGGCAAAATCAAAAGCAAAAAACCCTGAAATATTGTCATTTTAATTGGAAGTATGAGTTTTCCATAGTAATAGTAGCTTTCTCACTGCAAACAATTGGCATTAGGGGTGAACAGGAAATTAACATCACAATAGGTCATAGTCATCACCCCTCATGGTTTGAAAATTTATTCATAATATTGATTGATACTAACATATTGTAATTGTCTCCTTCAATGCAAACATGATGACCACGTAAGAATCAATGTGAGCAATGTCTCATTTTTAGAATTATTGATTTGATTCCAAATTACTGATTAGTTCTGCTCAGAGAACAGGGTCATTATGAATTATTAGAGAGCTCAGTTATTTGTAACAGACATTTTCGGGGTCAGAGTAAGTGAATAAGAACAATATTCCTGCACTATATAAAGCAGCTTTGCAGTTTGGGAGTCTAGAAGGAAATTAAAATCTATAAAGGTGTCTTTTTGCATTTATATTTCATGGGAGAGCAGTCATCTCATTTTCAAAAAGGTAAAGCTTCATTCAGATTATTCATTTATTCAACAAACATTTGTTGAGTAACCAGCACCAAACTGAAGGCTCAAAAATAAATAAAACTTGTTGTTCCCTTTCAATGTGCTGTGTTTCCAAGTAATTTTTCTCTTGTAACCATTCATTTTGAAAGTGGGACTTCTATACTATTTTAAAATATTGTTTGAAATTTTAAAATAAATGAAATAATATGACTAAAACAAATAAAATAACATTATTTGAGAATTACAAAACACCTCCCAACCACTAGAAATTTCTGATATGAACCCTTTGTTCCACCTCAGTCTATCACAGACCGTCTTAACTAAAATGTATGGGTATGCAGTGAGAATCTGCATTTTTCAGATGCTACCAACTATATAGCTGGAGAACCTCTAATAGAGTGAAATGATAGTGTCTTATGGACAAAGAAAGAACATAGAAACTTTGAAAGAAAGATTGCTTTGAATATGGCTTTCACTGTTGAGGACAATTTTAAAGATTGTACAAACTATGTAGAAATACAATCTTAGTACAAAAAATAGTGCAATTTACAATGAGATTTTTATGGGTACCTGGACCCTAAATTTTAATTCCTGTTTCATAGAAATTCACACAAGTAGATATTTTATGCCCAATAATTTCTGATAACATTTTATTTTGTAATATTATCAAAATGAAATCTTTAATATTTGCTCAAATATTGCAAACTTAAATCATTTCAAATATTTGTTTCTTATTCTTAACCAAAAGCAATGAACCTTTCCCCACCTCTTAACTCCTTCTCTCTTCTTTAGAACTCATTTTAAAGATCACAGTGTTCTTAGCCTTTATATGTCTTTCAAAGACCTTAAGATAAAAGCAATAAGATCTTGAAATAGTAACAAATAAGTTTAATATATGTGTGTATATGGCATGTGTTTATATTCTTTTAGGTATTTCCTTAAATAAGAATCCAGATACCATTTATAGTGGGAGTGGAAAGAATACCCACTTGGAAGTAAAAATTTTTTGAATCTCTAGACCAAGGTGATACCATTTAATATTCTAGGAAAAATATGGAATCAAATATTTGTTAAATACTTTCAATACATCAAGTATTTTGTTTATTTTTCCCTAAATCCCATAAATAAAATGTCATTTTCATTTTCTACTGAAGAAGAGAAAGACTTAGGGAAGCTAAGGAACCTGCCCAATATAAGCATCCTATCCTGGTTCAAGATGATTTTAATTTAACTTCAATGTCCACATTCTTTCTAAATTATCCTCTGTTGTAACAAATGAACAGAGAACTTTCACACCTGCAAAAGATGTATATCTTCTTTGTTCATTGCCGGTTTAAGGCAAGAGCAAATCTTGGACTAGTTTCTCTTGACAAATCATTTATGAGTGGTGGTTGACTAAACTGCAATGATGAAAAGATTCTGAGGTTGACGCAGGACTTTCTAGGAGCCAACTAGTTGGTGATGCCTGCGTTCCTTATAGGAGCAGCCACATGTGTGCATGTTCATTGCCTCTGACTTAGATCCTACAAACAAGATGCAGCACCTGCTTCTTATTCTTAATTCCATAATGTAAGTCCAATGAGCAGAATATACTTTACATTATTTGCAAACAATATAAGAATATTTCACAAACACGCGATTTGGTTTTACTGTTTCCCCATGTGCTCAATTTGCTGTTATTGTTTCTCCATGTGCTCACTTATTTATGTTTTTAATAGTTCACTACAGTTTTTCAAAGATATATTTTTAAAATGCATATATGGCGTAATAAATAAGAAAAGGTGAATATAAAATATAATTAAATAGGAAATGACAGATCTAAAGTTAAAATCAATATTATTCAAATTAATTATTCCTGACAGGTTACACTGAATTTACTATTTCTGTATGCTTTCAGTATGAGTAAAATGAGGCTCATAATTAAGATTTATAATTTATCATAAGTCACAAGAATCCTTGATTTATTCCAGCTTCCATAGTCCCATTAATATGAACACTTATGAAATGCCAGATAGTTTCTGGCAATGATAGTGACTTAACTTCTATGGATATGAGGAGTTGACATTCTAAAAATCTATTTCTAAGTTTATGTAGAAAACTACAGACAGCAGAAGAGCTATAGGTCTCTAACACAAAACTGTCACTTCCATTACATGTCACACTGAAAGAACTTACAATAAATTGCAAACATCTTACCACACCCTTCAGGGTCCTATACGACCCAGTCCTGCCTATTCCTCTGATCTTAGCACCACTCACCCCTTCTCCACTTTGTTCCAGAAACCTTGACGTTATCTCCCATCTTCTGAATCAGCAAAGTTTGTTCCAACCTTAAGAGCTGTGCAATTCTTGTTTCCTCTGGTTGGTGCCTTTTCCCTCAAATTTTTGTAAGAATGGCCTATCTTGTCACCTACATCTCAGCTAAAATTATACATTCTCAGAGGGGTCTAACCTGATTTCCCCTTGCCTTCAATCACTTTCAATCTCAATATCTTATTAATCTTAACCACTATATTAAAAATATATAATTTTTGTCTGTCTTCCCCCATAAGAAAATGAGCTCCAGGAAGGCATGACTTTTGTCAATATTGTTTATGCCTATATAACCAGATATGAGACAAGTGTCTAGCCCACAGTATGGGCTTGGAAATATTATTGAAGGATTGAGTTAACAAGTAAAAGAAGAAATGACTGAATGTACTTTTATTATTTTATTCTATCACAGGATGGTCACATATTCTGAGAAAGTAGGGAATTAGACAATTTTCCCAAGACAAAACTAATTCCAAACTATGTAAGGTTAGCTTTTAAATAATTTTGTGATTTATTCTTTTTTCTTCAGCATCTCAGCTCTGTATTATTGATATCTCTTGTGGGAAGACAATTCTTATATTGACTTGCATCTCGAATTGGTTTGAACTAACTTCTGGACTATTCTCTTTGTAGTGCCACATTACAATGGCCTCAGTTAGGTGGACAAGCATGTGTATGATTATTAGAGTGAGGATTTGTATAGTAATTCCTGACAGGGTTTTTAATAATGCCAGTTAGATTGCTGTAGTAAAGGATGACATCAATTCAAAAAGGAAATTGTGTTTTTTAAAATGCAGTATACTTTTATTCTCTCAGCACTAGGTGTACGTCCAACTATATATAATAGCATTTTATATCAAATATCCCCTGTGTTAATATGGAAGAAGTGGTTCCAAAATAAAGCTTAGTCTAATAAACTGTCCAATTCTGAGGGTTTCAAATATACTACAGTTTTAGATTATGTATACTAGACTACTATTTTTGATAGACCTTGGAGATATTTGGAAATCTATAATTACCATAAAGTAATATGATATTTATCAAGTGCCTTTTAAACATGTTATGAGTATTCTTACTTGTATAAAAAGTCACTCTGCCCTCTAAGAGTGTATTAGGTAGGATTAGGTGGGCTTCAAGAGACCAAAAACTCAAAATAATTGAAATATCAATACAGTAGAAATGTATTCCATCTCAAATGAAATAAGTGTAGAAAGAGTCTGTTTAGGGTTGGTCAGTGCATCACACTGTCAAGGACCAAGAGTCTTTCTGCATTTCTTCTCAGCCATCCTCGGCATGTGGTCTCCATATCATATTCTAAGGTGGCTGGTTTAGTACCAGCTCCAGAACCCAAATCCAGCCAAGAGAATGAAGAAAGGATCAAAGGATTACACATCTTCTCCTTTCCAAGAAGAATTCCCATTGACATGTCATTATCCAGACTTAATCACTTGTATGCATAAGGAAACTAGGATATAAGATTCTTACTTTTGATTACTGGGTGCTCAGCTAAAATTTAAAGATTGCAATTCTAATGAAGAAAGGGAGAAAGGCATTTGGGGACAAATAGAAGTCTCTGCTGCAAAGAAGTTTCCAAAGAAGGAGACAAGACATGGAAAATCTAAAAGTTAAATATCTGATGTTTAAATTAAAAGTTGGAAACCGGGCGCTGTGGCTCCCGCCTATAATCCTAGCACTTTGGAAGGCCAAGGTGGGTGGATCACCCGAGGTCAAGAGTTCAAGACCAGCCTGGCCAAAATGGCAAAATGCTGTCTCTACTAAAAATAGAAAAATCAGCCAGGCATGGTAGTGGGCACTTGTAATCCCAGCTTCTCAGGAGGCTGAGGCAGGAGAATCACTTGAACCTGAAAGGCGGAGGTTGCAGTGGGCCGAGATCACACCATTACACTCCAGCCTGGGCGACAGAGCAAGACTCTGTCTCAAAAATAAATAAATAAATAAATAAATAAATAAATAAAATTTTAAATAAATAAATAATAAATTTATAGTAATTATAAGGGGGTTAAGAAATTAGGGCTTTGCAGTTAGGCTGCTGGGATTAAAAGTCTGTTTCTGGCATTTATTTGCAATGTGAACTTGGATAGGTATTTAAACTTTGCAAGACTGTTTCTCAAGCATCAGTAGATAATAATAGTAGAATTACAGTAGAGGGATGACCAAATAAAATGAACATAAGGTCTTTAGTATAGAATATGGCTCATATTGAGCACTTGATAAATATTATTGATGAAGAAGATAATGATGATGATGGTGATTTGGATGTTAATGGGTGATAGTAGATATAATGGTATTATTAGCAATATAAGAACAATCAAAACATGATTATTATGATTAGTGTCAGAGAATGCTTGGAAGGCTTCATAGATGGGGAAGTACTTGATACAGACCACATGGATAGGTCGGATTTACAGAGCTAGAAAGGAAAGCGAATTCCAAGCTGACCATATTAATACATCATGACCAAGTTCAACAACATCAACCTCCACACTGTTTGAATCCTCCATAATTTCATTGCAAATGGATTTAAAACAATTGGAAGATGGAAGCTTACTGAACTTAAGTGTAAACATTGTTTAATGATTCAGTTACTAAAATGGACAATTATTCTATTGCTGAATATTTTCTGAGTTTCTTTATAGGGAAAAACAAATTATTACATGAATTTGCTACAATCTGGATAAGTGAATGCTTTAGGTAGCGACTTGAATGGAAAACCAGTAGTCTTCTATATCTTCAAATAGTAAATCACTCTTACTTTCCTAACAGTAACTTCAATGTTACCAAAAATATCCCCCCCAAAGCCAAAACATCCAGAAATCTTAAAACTTTCCACCGATAGGAAACCAGAGAGTAAAAGTATAATTATTGTACCTATTTTCCATCCAATGTTTTTGAGTTTACACATGCGTGTGTGTGTGTGTATGTGCGTGCGTGTGTGTGTGTGTGTGTGTGTACCCAATCTCTTCCTCAAAATGTGAAGAGCTTTGGGCATACCTTCAATTGCTATAATTAATTTATTCTTGCCCAAAACACTAAGAGGTTCACTTGAGCATGAATTCTGCATTTTTCCACCATAGGAAATTACTTGAAAAGTTCCCCCATTAGAAAGCCTAATTTAAAATTAATATGTATGCATTTTCTTTCATCTTTTAAATATGCAAAAATAAGCTGTTTCTCAGTGATGAAGAACTGAACAGTGGTTTGAAATGCCACTTATTTGAATTTCATAAGTCAATCTTTCCCTATATCTTTTTTTTCTTCATTTGGCTGTCACTCAGAAAATTGCAGGCAAACAGTTGAAAACTAAGCAATATTCCCCACAAAGTCTGAGTCTTAAAGAGCTAGTGCTGTTGTGACTTTCAATCATACAGTTCATTCAGCTTATGTGATGTAATTATTACTTTTAATAGCAAAAAACACAATTACTTTTGAACCACCCTAATACTATTAATTTTTTTTTATCCCTTACCATGTGCCAGGCACGTTCCTAAGGACTTCACATTCTCTTTCTCAGTTAATCCTCACCAAAACTTGATGAGGTGGTTTTTATTATTGTACCAATTTCAGAGCTCAGATAACTGATCCACAGAGAGGATCAGTTGGCCAATGTCATAGAAGTGACAAATGGTGGATACAAGATTAGAACCCATTCTGTTTTTGTCTACATACCACACATTTAAGCCCTGAATTACTTTGCCTCTCCTCTCATGCATACATACATCTTATTTAAGGCTACTAGATAACAAAAATTACTGCTTTAGTATAAAATTATGTTATAAAACTTTATTTCCACCAGTAACAATTGTTTGGTACTGCACCTGTGGCTCCATTTTACAATTCTACAAACATTTGGCTGAAAGTATTGTACATACTGTTGCTACAGAAAACATGCTGGTGAGCCCACTTTTATGCTCTAAAATTCAGCTACCTCCAGAGGAAATGACACAGCAACATGTTTGATTCTTGTAAAAAGAACCTACCCCAATGTCTACACAACTGAGATATAGTGAACTCTTTTTAAAGGCAGAAGAGGAAAAACACTGTGCACGGAAAACTACTGGCTGCTTGATGTGTGTGTGTGTAGCTAGCGGGATATTTACAGGATGAATGATCCATCTGATAAAAACCCATGAGAGCTACACAAGCACCCGGTGGAGTACATGCATAGCTTCTTAATAATTTCTTGTTGTTTGTTTCAACAAACACACATCGTCAGAGCCCATTTTGACAGCCAAATAACGCTACCACCAACTTGTCATGATAAAAAATAAACCTGATTGAATGCAAATGGGAAAACCCATTTAAAATATGTTAAAGGAATAAATGTGTACCAGTCTAATCAAGATGGTAAACAGATTTTCAGTCATCTCAAATATTCTCGAGAATGATAACGTGAAGGTAAATGAAAGGAACAGACATTTTTTCTGTCATAGGAAACAAAGAATTATATGTGCCTGTGAACATACGCACACTGTTTAGATCAAAGAAGACACTATTTTTATCATTCAACTGCAGTCCTATATGATTCTTCCATTTACCCAAGTGATCCGCCTGAGATTTATTATAAAGTGGGGCTGATGGTTATATTCTAAAGGATCAAGTATTGTAGAATGAATAGAGTCATCTTGCATATGTTTCGTTAATGCCAAACCTTCTGGAAAAGGAAGGCAAGGGGCTTCCTCAAAGACCAATTGATCTGGGAAGGGGTTTAAAATGGCCTCTGTAAATGTTTTCCAAACAGGTACTCAAGGTAATTTTTAAAACACAACATGATTGAATCATAACACCTCCCCACCGCAACCCGCATTCCCCTGCTTAGATTGGCAGTGGCTTCACATTGTTCTTAGGATGAAAGCAATGCCTACAAGTCCCTGTGTGTTCCTTCTGCCACCAAGCATTAGGTTCCAATTCATATCTCTCCTCCTACACCCCATACTCCAAGCTTCTTGACCTTCTTTCAGTCACTAAGACCATATAGCTTCTCAGGATCATCCCAAAAGTCTCATGGTAACTGTTTCCCCAGTGTCCCGTGCTGAGAACAGCACCTGTAATTTGGTCAGCACCCATAACTAGTGTTAAATACAGGAATGGGTGAATGTATGCCCTTCCCTTTCCCTGGTATATTCTCTTCCCACCCATCCTTTTAACTTGTTTTACTTCTAAGTATCCTTCATATTTCAGCTTAAATTTTACATCCTCAGGGAAGCTTTTTCTTAGCCTAACCCAAAACTTCAAGTGGTACCACACCCCTCTCACCGTAGCAACAATTATAATTGTAATTTTATATTTATTTGTTGGATAATTTGGTTAGTGTAATTTCTCTACTAAACTTTTAGGTCTGTGAATTCCACAAGAATAGAAATCAAGACTCTTTTTGTTCATTACTGTTTCCCAAGTGTCTACCATTGCACCTCATTTAGAAGTTCATAAATGTTTATTGAGTATATCTGAGAGTGAGTGGACAAGTGAAATAATGAATACTAAAAGAATGAATACTAAAACAAAGACCCCAGGAAAAGTAGAGTCCTCACCATTTTTGTAAAATAACCCATCTATCATATTTCCTCTGTCAAATACAGGAAGCAGATGGGCAGAACTCTCAGTGACGAGCTAATGACATCGAACATGGAAATGTATGACTTTAAAACTTCTAGGGAATATTTTCAAATGTAAATATTTCTCTGCCAACAGTTTTAAGCGAGGTATAGGTTTGCCACGTTATTTTATTTCTGTTACTTCAACTTTGGGCTAAGGAAAAAAATCTCATCCATTTCCAGGGGGAGATTCATAGCCTCTGGGTCAAAGGTAATTGGTTTAAAACTTACTGTGATTCCACAGAAACGCAGCAAAAATAATTGCGGCATTTTATTTTCCTACTGAAAATACACAGGTTAGTTTGTGAAATAATGATTAATATCTAACTATTGTTTTAAAAATAGTGTCCTCTCAAAAGCATGTTGCTAATAGCTTGCAATTTTAGTAGTAGCTAAATTAATTCCTTTGCAAAATTAATGAAGTCAGTGAGTCAGAGACTTCTGAATTGTAATGGGTTTCAAAAATTCTGCATGAGTTAAAATCCCACATGAATTATATAAGAACGTCTTTTTGTTCCTTCTTTATTTTACATACTTCTGTAGTATTTTTCTATCTAAAAGAAGTATAAATATTTGAAAAGGGCAGCCTGTATTTTATTGTCTCTTAGGCAGACAAATTCAAGTTACCTTGTGACAATACAGATGATACAAAACAAGAAAGAGAGAAAAAAATCACGTATTGTGTTTGCCATATGTTGTCAAAATAATAGCTTTTATTTATTTTGTAGGGTTTCTATATCAGTTATTAATTAAAATTAGAGTGAGCTATTATAAGGGTTTACATGCTAAAGCATTTTTTTTTATCTGAAACAGGACTTACCTTTGTGCAGTCCTTACGATTCAACTTAAACAAAAACTTGTTGATATTTCAACTTATCAAGAATGCATATTTGCTGATATTAACTACAGTGTGGTATGACATATTCCCTCTATTTAAAGGATTCTGGGGTTCACAGTCATTTGGGAGAAAGTAGAAAATAATTGAAGATCCTATAAGTTTAAAAAAGAAAGACTATCAAGGGCACACTCTTGTTTTCCTTTATTTGCCGTTTCTTTGTTCGGTTTAAATTTTCATTCCCAACTTCTATTTCCCCAGTTTTTAAAAATTCCATTCATTTCAATTTTCAACTTAAAACTTTTTTGTCTTTTTTTTTTTTTCTGAAAATATACTCCGTTGGGAGCTTTCCCACTGGTAAGAGAAAGGATTTTTTTTTTTTTTTTTTTTTTTTAAGGACTCTTGCTCTGTGGTGCAATCTGGGCTCACTGCAACCACCACCTCCTAGGTTCAAGAGATTCTCCTGCCTCAGCCTCCTGAGTAGCTGGGACTACAAGTGCATGCCACCACGCCCAGTTAATTTTTGTATTTTTAATAGAGACAGGGTTTCACCATGTTGGCCAGGATGGTCTCTATCTCTTGACCTTGTGATCCGCCAGCCTCAGCCTCCCAAAGGAGATAGGATTTTTAAAAGAAAACATTCTGAATGTAAAGGCCTTTCAGCCAGTGAGATTTTTTGTTATTTACTTATTTATTGTTTATTTATTTATTTATGTAGAATGATATTTGGTCCTGCAAAGAAGGAAAGAAGGTTGTTTGTCTACAGAGCTTCCCTCTGAATCTTATCTGAAAAATAGAAAGTAGGGCAAAAGTCACCATATGACACCTGGCACAAATAACTCCTGACATGTCATATAGGGATGAGTATTAATCTGGCATGATTCTTTTAACTCAAGGCTTTAATATTTTTTTCGGAATAAATGTTCAGCAAGAAGCACAGTCCCTGATAATCAGTGAGTTCTGTGTTATGCAGAGTCAGGAAATGGATTACTCTTGTACAAGCATTAAGTTTAATTAAACAATCAATTTTTCATTAAGTCAGTGCTTCAATTCAGCACTGTACTAGGTGCTTTGGGAAAAAACAGGTACAACATGGTGATAGTACTTATGTCTAATACTAGTAAGGCACCCATGAAGAGGGGAAGAGTGAGAGTCACAATAATTATAAAAACCTCCAGAGAGGAAGGAGCTTGGATATGATGCTGGGGAAATAAACAGGAAATAATTTCGCTGGAAATGTATTTCAAAGAAAGAGAACAATGTAAGAGTTCATAGAAAACGAGGTTCCACAGTCATACAATGATAATACAATGAAAGTGTCCTTACAGTTAAAATAATATGAAAAGACATTAAAGCTTGTCAGATAATTTAATAGTCAGCTACATCCTTATATATGCAAATTAAAGTTATCGGCTTTGAAGTATTAAACTTCATAACCGCTAGAATAATTTTTATAATTTTAATAATGCATTTTAAAAGAATTTGATATCTGTAAAGTCTATTGTTAACACACACATATATTTACATGTTTTGGGGTTATTTTTAAACACACATTTTTTAGTGTGGGAATGCTTTATGTCTGTTCATAACTGTCTGTATAAAACATATAAAACATTAATGATTCAGCTGGAAATAATCACATAGAATGTTACCATTGATCCTAAACCAAAGAGAGTCTAGGTCACATCCATTCAGTGAAGAGCTAAAGCTAATCTCCTTCTTAATGTTATAGCGTAGTCTATTTTTACCATTATATTACTGATTTGTTCTTATTTCTTTAAAAATAAACATCTGCCAGGTGCAGTGCTCATGCCTGTATTCCCAGCACTTCAGCAGATCACGTGAGGCCAGGAGTTGGGGACTAGCCTGGGCAACACGGCAATACCCTGTCTCTACAAAAAAATAGAATATCTACAAAAAATAGAATAATTAGCTGGCCGGGTGCGGTGGCTCACGCTTGTAATCCCAGCACTTTGGAAGGCCGAAGCAGGTGGATCACGAGGTTAGAGTTCGAGACCAGCCTGACCAACACGGTGAAACCCAGTCTCTACTAAAAATACAAAAATTAGCCGGGCGTGGTGGTGGTTGCCTGTAATTGAGAGGTGACAACGTGCTGGCAGCCCTTGCTGGCTCTCAGCGCCTCCTTGGATTCTGCTCTGGCCACACTTGAGGAGCCCTTCAGCCCACTGCTGCACTGTGGGAGCCTCCCTCTGGGCTGACAGAAGCAGAAACCAGCTCCCTCTGCTTGTGGCGAGGTGTGGAGGCACAGGCCCGGACGGGAACCGGGGCTTCGCAGGGCACTCTGGCAGGCCAACGTGAGTTCTGGGTGGGCGCGGCTTGGTGGGCCCCGCACTAGGGGCTGCTAGCCACAGTAGTGAAGGGCTTAGCACCCAGGCCAGCAGCTGCGGAAGTTGCGCAGGGTCCCACAGCACTGCCGGCCTGCCCGCTTCCACGCTCGAATTCTTGTGGGGCCTCAGCTGCCTGCCTCTGGGGCAGGGCTCCCGACCTGCAGCCCGCCATGCCGGAGCTCCCCTCCTGGTGGGTTCTGGAGGGGACCGAGCTTCCCCACCTCCCCAATGTGTGCCGGCCCATGCTCCACAGTGCCTGGTCCCATTGACCACCCAAGGTCTGAGGAGTGCAGGCGGGCAGCATGGGACTGTTGGGCAGCTTTATCCGGGCCCTGGCATGGGATCCATTAGGCGGAGCCAGCTGGGCTCCTGAGTCCTGTGGGGACTTGGAGAACTTTTATGTCTAGCTAGAGGATTGTAAATATGCCAAACAGCACTCTGTGTCTAGCTCAAGGTTTGTAAATGCACCAATCAGTACTCTGTGTCTAGCTAATCTAGTGGGGACTTGGAGAACTTTTATGTCTAGCTAGAGGATTGTAAATGCACCAGTCAGCACCCTGTCAAAATGAACCAATCATCTCTCTGTAAAAAGGGCCAATCAGCTCTCTGTAAAATGGACCAATCAGTAGAATGTGGGTGGGGCCACATAAGGGAATAAAAGCAGGCTGCTCCAGCCAGCAGCGATAACCTGCTGGGGTCCTGTTCCAGACTGTGGAAGCTTTGTTATTTTGCTCTTTACAGTAAATCTTGCTGGTGCTCACTCTTTGGGTCTATATCACGTTTATGAGCTGTAACACTCACCACAAAGGTCTGCAGCTTCACTGCTGAAGTCAGTGAGACCACGAACCCACCAGGAGGGACAAGCAACTCCAGACGCGCTGCGTTTAAGAGCTGTAACGCTCACCGCTAAGGTCTGCAGCCTCAGTGCTGAAGTCAGTGAGACCACAAACCCACCAGAAGGAAGAAACTCCAGACACGCCAGAATATCAGAAGGAACAAACTCTGGGCACACCATCTTTAAGAACTGTAACACTCACGGCGAGGATCCACGGCTTCATTCTTGAAGTCAGCCAGATCAAGAACCCACCAATTCCAGACACATAATCCCAGCTACTCAGGAGGCTGAGGCCGGAGAATCGCTTGAACTCAGGAGGTGGAGGTTGCAGTGAGCTGAGATCATGCCATTGCATTCCAGCCTGGGTGACAGAGTGAGACCCCATCTCAAAAAAAAAAAAAAAAGTGAGTGTCGTGGTATGTGTCTGTGCTCCAGCTACTTGGGAGGCTAAGGTGGGAGGATTGTATGAGCCTGGAAGTTCAAGGTTGCAGTAAGCTGGAATCATGTCACTGCACTCTAGCCTGAGTGACAGAGTGAGACCTTGTCTCAAAAAAAAAAAAAATTTTAATGATTTCTAAACTTAAACTTTTAAAATACTATATTTTGAAACAATATTAAACTGATAGAAATGTTATAAACATAGCATGGAGAGATCTCATATACCTTTCATATGGCATCCCCCAGTGTTAAGATTATCTGCTACCACAGTACATTCATCAAAAGGAAGACATTAATATTGGCACAATTCTATTCACAAAACCACAGATTTTATTTGTATCATTCTAGTTTTCCTATTAATGTCTTTTTTTCCTTCTCCTGTTCCAGGAGCCAATCCAGGCTATGGTATTACAATTAGTCATTATATCTCCTTGGTCTCCTCCATTCTCTAACAGCACCTCAGTCTTTCCTAGTATTTTATGACTTTCACACTTTAAATATACAGCTTAAAACTGGATTTTAGGGGAGAGCTGGAAAGATGGCCGAATACCAGCACCTCCTGTCTGCAGGTCCCAGCGAGAATAATGCAGAAGGTGGGGGATTTCTGCATTTCCAACTGAGGTACCCAGTTCATCTCATTGGGACTGGTTAGGCAGTGGGTACAGCCCATGGAGGGCGAGCAGAAGCAGGGTGAGGTGTTGCCTGACCCGGGAAATGCATGGAGCGGGGGCGCTCCCCTCCCCAGTCAAGGGAAGCCATGAGGGACGGTGCTATCTGGCCCACATATTATGCTGTTCCCATGGTTTTTGCAATCCACAGACCAGGGGATTCCCTGTGGTGGGTACACCACCAGGGCCCTGGGTTTCAAGCACAAAACTGGATGGCTGTTTGGGCAGACATCAAGCTAGCTGCAGAAGTTTTTTTGTTTGTTTTCTTTCATACCCCAGTGGTGCCTAGCAAGACAGAACCGTTCACTCCAGTAGAAAGCGGCTGAAGCCAGGGAGCCAAGTGGTCTAGCTCAGTGGATCCCACGCCCATGGAGCGCAGCAAGCCAAGAACCACTGGCTTGACATTCTCTCTGGCAACACAGCAGTCTAAAGTCGACCTGGGATGCTGGAGCTTATTGTGGGGGAGGGGTGTCCACCACTACTGAGGCTTGAGTAGGCAGTTTTCCTCTGACAGTGCTAAGGAGGCGGGGATGTTCAGACAGGGCAGAACTCCCGAGAGTAGCAAAGTGACTGTGGCTAGACTGTCTCTCTAGATTCCTCCTCACTGGGCAGGGCATCCCTGAAGGAAAGACATTAGCTCCAGTCAGGGACTTACAGATAAAACTCCCATCTCCCTCATAGCATCTCGGGGAAGGGCTGGCTGTGGGAACAGCTTCAGTGGACTTCAACAGACTTCAGTGTTCCTGCCTGCCAGCTCTGAAGAGAGCAATGGATCTGACAAGGAGGATTCTCCCAGCACAGTGCTTGAGCTCTGCTAAGGGACAGACTGCCTCCTCAAGTGGGGCCCTGACCCCCCATGCCTCCTGACTGGGAGACAACTCCCAGCAGAAGTTGACGGATACCTCATACAGGAGAGCTCTGGCTGGCAACAGGCCAGTGCCCCCCTGGGATGAAGCTTCCAGAAGAAGAAGCAGGCGGGAATCTTTGCTGATCTGCAGCCTCTACTGGTGATACCTAGGCAATCAGGGTCTGGAGTGGACCTCCAACAAACTGCTGCAGACCTGCAGAAGAGGTGACTGACTGCTAGAAGAAAAACTAACAGAAAGCAATAACATCAATATCAACAGAAAGGACCCCCACACAAAAACCCAATGCAAAGGTCATCAGCCTTAAAGATCAAAGGTTGATAAATCCACAAAGATGAGGGAAAAACAGTGCAAAAATGCTGAAAATTCCAAAAATCAGAATGTCTCGTCTCTTCCAAATGATCACAACTACTCTCCAGCAAAAACACAAAACTTGATGGAGAATGAGTTTGATGAATTGATAGAAGTAGGCTTCAGAAGGTGGGTAATAACAAACTCCTAAAGGAGCATGATCTAACCCAATGCAAGGAAGCTAAGAACCTTGATAAAAGGTTATAGGTACTACTAACTAGAATAACGAATTTGGAGAAGAACATAAATGACTTGATGGAGCTGAAAAATGTAGCAGCAGAACTTCGTGAAGCATACACAAGTATCAATAGCTGAATAAATCAAGTGGAAGAAAGGATATCAGAGATTGAAGAGCAACTTAATGAAATAAGGCATGAAGACAAAATTCAAGAATAAAAAAAGAACGAAAAGGAAAGAACAAAGCCTTCAAGAAATATGGGACTATGTGAAAAGTTCAAACCTATGATTGATCGATGTACCTGAAAGTGACGGGGAGAATGGAACCAACTTGGAAAACACACTTTGGGATACTATATAGGAGAACTTCCCCAACCCAGCAAAACAGGCCAACATTCAAATTCAGGAAATACGGGGAAGACCATTAAGGTACTCCTTGAGAAGAGCAACCCCAAGACACATAATCACCAGATTCTCTAGATTAAAATGAAGGAAAAAAGCTTAGGGGCAGCCAGAGAGAAAGGTTGGGTTACCTACAAAGGGAAGCCCATCAGACTAACAGCAGACATTTCTGCAGAAGCCCTACAAGGCAGAAGAGAGTGGGGACCAATATTCAACATTCTTAAAGAAAATAATTTTCATCCCAGAATTTCATATCCAGCCAAACTAAGCTTCGTAAGTGAAGGAGAAATAAAATCCTTTATAGGCGAGCAAACGCTGAGAGATTTTGTTACCACCAGGTCTGCCTTACAAGAGCTCCTGAAGGAAGAACTAAATATGGAAAAGGAAAACTGGTACTGGTCACTGTAAAAATACACCAAAAGATAAAGACCAATGACACTATGAATAACTTGCCTCAATTAATGTGGAAAATAATCAGCTAGCATCATGATGACAGGATTAAATTCACACATAACAATATTAACCTTAAATGTAAATTGGCTAAATGACCCAATTAAACGATACAGACTGGCAAATTGGATAAACAGTCAAGACCCATTGGTGTGCTATATTCAGGAGACCCATCTCATGTGCAAAGACACAAATTGGCTCAAAATAAAGGGATGGAGGAATATTTACGAAGCAAATAGAAGAGAAAAAAAGCAGGGGCTGCAATCCTAGTCTCTGATAAAACAGACTTTAAACCAACGAAGACCAAAAACTGACAAAGAAAGGCATTGCATAATGGTAAAAGGACCAATACAATAAGAAGAGCTAACTATCCTAAATATATATGCACTCAATACAGGAGCACCCAGATTCATAAAACCAAGTTCTTAGAGATCTACAAAGAGACTCATAAATAGTGGGAGAATTTAACACCCTATTGTCAATATTAGATCAATGAGACAGAAAATTAACAAGGATATTCAGGACTTGAACTCAGCTCTGAATCAAGCAGACCTAATAGACATCCCCAGAACTCTCCACCCCAAGTCCACAGAACATATATTCTCTTTAGCACCACATAGCAAAGTCTCGGGATACAAAATCAATGTGCAAAAATCACAAGTATTCCTATATACCAATAACAGAGAGCCAAATCATGAGTGACCTCCCATTCACAATTGCTACAAAGAAAATAAATTACCTAGGAATACAACTTACAAGAGACATGAAGGATCTTTTCAAGAAGAACTACAAACCACTGCTCAAAGAAATATGAGGGGAGACAAGCAAATGAAACAAAAATTCCATGCTCATGGATAAGAAGAATCAATATTGTGAAAATGGTCACACTGCCCAAAGTAATTTATAGATTCAATGCTATTCCCATCAAGCTACCATTGAATTTCTTCACAGAATTAGAAAAAACTATGTTAAATTTCGTATGGAAGCAAAAAAGCACCCATATATCAAAGACAATCCCAAGCAAAAAAAACAAAGCTGGAGGCATCACAATACCTGACCTCAAACTATACTACAAGGCTACAATAATCAAAATAGCATGAGACTGGTACCAAAACAGATACATAGACCAATGGAACAGAACAGAGGCCTCAGAAATAACACACCTCTACAACCTCAAGGATCCGCAAGGATCTAGAACCAGAAACACCATGTGACCCAGCAAGCTCATTACTGGATATATACCCAAAGGATTATAAATCATTCTACTATAAAGGCACATGCACACTTGTATTTACTGCAGCCCTATTTACAACAGCAAAGACTTGGAACCAACCCAAATGCTGATCAAGGATAGACTGGATAAAGAAAATGTGGCACATATACACTATGGAATACAATGCAGCCATAAAAAAGAATGAATTCACATCCTTTGCAGGGACATGGATGAAGCTGCAAACCTTCATTCTTAGGAAACTAGCACAGAAACAGAAAACCAAACACCGCATATTCTCACTCATAAGTGGGAGTTGAACAATTGAGACCACATGGATACAGGGAAGGGAACATCACACCCTGGGGTCTGTCGGGGACTGTGGGGGAAGGGGAAGAAGAACATTAGGAGAAACACCTAATGCATGCAGAGCTTAACACCTAGATGAAGGGTTGATAGATGCAGCAAACTACCATGCCACATGTTTACCTGTGTAATAAACCTGCGCATTCTGCACATGCATACCAGAACTTAACGTAAAAAAAAAAAGAAAGGAATTACTTCCAAGCACTTTTGAATTCTCCACTTATCAGAAGAGAAGCTAGTATTTATTAAATACAGGAGCTGCTATATGCCTTCCTCACATCCTATGAAGTAGGCATTCTAGTAAAGGAACGAAAGATGAGAGATTAAACTGACCTGCCCCAAATGGACTAATGTAATTTCACTGGAAATAACCTGATCATTTTGCCAGGATGATTAAATGCTCCTTTCTCTGTAAGATGATTAGGTGATCTCTCTATTTTGATTGTTCTGTGTCATTTTTCCCCACAATGTAATGACTTTTCCACTTCATGTCTTCTTTTGTTTAATATTTCCTTGAATTTCTCTTTCCAAATGCACGACTGTGCTTGTCCATCCCTCCTCTTCAGGTGCTGGTCATGTGCAGGTGAAGCTCCTTTTTCAGTTCTCCCTGAAAATTTGTATTAATAAAAAATGAACAGATCAGGCAAAAAAAAAAAAAAACTGGATTTAGAACTTAAAAAATGCTGCTTAAATATTTTGTAGAATATCCCTCAATTTGTGTTTGTCTGGTACTTTCTCATAATTAAGCTGAAGTTCTATAATTTTTGGAAAGAGTACCATGATGCGCCATGCAATGGCATTACAGCAGAGAGAGTACATAATGTCAATATTCCTTATTACTGCTAATGTTAAACTGGATTACTTCATTAAGATGATTTCCATCAGGGTTTTAAGCCAGGGTTTTAAACCATGAAGTTATCATTTTTCCCTTTCCATATTCTACTTTTTAGAAGTAAGTCCTATATGAAGAGTTTAGTGTGGCATATGATAACTAAAACTTCCTCAGTTCATGTCAGAGGAAGTATCATTACACTTCCTGGGGGGAAGAGGTTCAAATAATTTGTGGGCATATGTTAAAATAACCACAGTGCTTAATATATACTTCGAGTATGATATTTTAAGCCCACAAATTATCCTGATTCTCCTTGAGGTTTTGCCCAGCAATTTTCACATTCACTGATAGACTTTGCTTGCAGCAATTATTACTATTGTAATCATCTTAGTGTGTTAGTGTTGCTATAGAGGAATATCCGAGGCTGGGTAATTTATAAAGAGAAAGAGGATTTATTTGGCTCACAATTCTACTTGCTGGAAGATTGTGCATCTGGTGAGAGCCTCAGGCTGCCTTTACTCATGGCTGAAGGCAAAGAGGAGCTGGTATGTGGAGATCACAGGGGAAGAGAGAAGCAAGAGGGAGAGGGGAAGGAAATGCCAGGCTCTTTTTAAGAACCAGTTCTACAAGCAACAAATAGAGTGAAAACTTCCTCATCATCATGAGGACATCAAGTCATTCGTAAGGGATCTGCCCCCATCATCCCAACACCTCCCATTAGGCCCCACATCCAACATTAGAGATCAGATTTCAACATGAGGTTTGGAGGGTCAGTTATCCATGCTACAGCAGTGATCTAACGGTAATTTTCTGCTTCCTACATTCCTTCTGTATTTACTAATTAACATTCTTCTAAAAGCAAGAATTCTGACTTCTGCCCCTTTTATTCACTTACTTGATCATTCATTTATTTTTATCAGTATGGATTGGTGAATATTCTTTGGGCTACAATATTATACTATAATTATTTAATTGGTTGCTCAAATTGCTCTAGTTTCAACCATGGAAGAGTTAACATTGCAAATGACTGGGTGATTTTAGGGTAATTATGTGGGTTTTAGAAGAAGCTAATATTCTGTGTTGTTAGATCAGTCTTCTAGACCTGACTCTATTCTCAGTCTCGACTGAGCACTAAGCTCATTCCTACTGGGAGAAGAACATAGATCTTTCCTTCCTTTTAGAATTATTTTACATACTTTTTGCCTTTAGTGATCCCCTTTTCTAATGGACCTGTGAATTTGGATTGGAGGGTGAGAGTGGTCTTTTCCTTGTGAATTAGGATATGATTGCAGAACTTGCATTAAGATTTCGCTTCTTTTTCTAGGATTAAATGTACAACAAGTTTACTATTATTCTAGGCCCATTACTTTGGTTTGATTAGTAGAAATATCTATTACTTTTTTTTAAATTAATTAGATTGAGTCTTACAAATATAATCCTCTCACAAACTGAAATATTACTTTAATTTCACCAGGATATATATTTCATTAATTTTCCCCAAGTTTATTATGATTCTCTACTTTGTCCACAGATGTAAGTCTATATAATCTCATGTTGACTGCTACTTATTACACAAACTTTACTTTGGTTTTAATACTGAAAGAAATCTCAGAATTTTAAAACACCATTTTGCTTTCTAGAACACTAAGTTTTCAGGACCAGGATACAAGGTATCTTTCTAAAAATATTTTGATTCTTATCTTTTTATATCATTAATTGAAAATCAACTGTATTGATAAATCAAAATCCAGGTAAAATATATAGACATAAATGTCCCCTTAAAAATTAATGATAATTAATTAGGGATAATAAATATTTTAACTTAAAGCTTAAGCAGGGATGTTTTATATGTTTCTTTCCTAAAGTAATACTTAGTGCATAGGAGGTGTTTAACAGTCATGTGTGATTTAACGGAAATGTCAATAAAGAATTTATAACTTCTTTGATGTTTCAGCTAGATTATGCACATATTAAATAGAATATTTATTATAAAATTAAAAATGAATACTCAGAAATTATTCTTCAAAATTATTATTGATGCTTACTGTACTATATAAAAAAAGTATTTATTTTACACTTTAATTGGAATATCAAGAAAAATATCATTTCAGAAATATAAAAGTGAGGTTACTAAAATATTTTTTCTATTTGCACATTACCCGTGTAGCGAGTTTATATGGAAATGGAAAATTAGTTTACATTGTGAATGTATTATTTTTGTTGTAATAAAATAAGGCTTAATATATTCATATAAACTAATTAAAACTATTTAAACAGATTTATTGTGAAATTAACATTCTTTACCAAAGTAATTATAAGACCTATGAAAATCATTATTTCACACTTTTCTTTCTTTACTCCTCCCTCACCTTAATCATCTATTTAAATAATTTTAAATCCCATGTGTTTCAATAATGGGTAGGATTTTACACCCTGATACCTGAAGACAGATATTAGTTATTTATTGAATATTTAAATGACAAAGGCACTTGAGAAAAACTGAAATTCTTTTTCAGTAGTAAATGAGTAGGTCACATATCCAAAATCTTATTCTAGCTCTTTCTAGCTGTGTTTCCTTGACTGGGCTGCCTAACATCTCTGAACCTTCATTTAATGTCTTTCCCTAAACAAGGCACATAATATAGATCTTACAAATTTGCCGTGATAGTGCAGTTGTCATAATCAGAGGAGTGCTTATTTTGGTCTTCATTTTCAAAATCCTCTGGCTGTCACAAAACATTAGTAACAGTAACTGATTAAGAAAATATACTTTCGATGTTATGATTCTGCCAGATAACTTAATGTTCTTTTTATGATGATGATGCAAAACTTAAATTTAAAATCATGATTAAGTGAGATCCAATTGGATATTCTATCAGACTTGTCCAAGGTAACAGATTGCTTTTCTGAAGCTTTACTGAAATACAGGAAATCATTGTAGATAGAACGGCTTTTTACAGAGAGCATGAGATGATTATGTGATTTATTTGCTCTGAGACTGTTTCAATTTATTAAAATATTAATGTTTCTTACTAATAAGAGTAATTACCAATAAGAATTCTAATAAAATCACATTGAAAGTTAACTGTCCATTTTCCCAAAAGGGAGGCAGCTTGATATACTGGAAAATATATAGGTTTTCAAATTAGAAAGAAATATATTCAAATCCAAATTTCCACTTATTAATACTTTTTGGAATCTTAGTTTCTTCATTATTGATGAGGAATCAACAAAATTTCTTCTTCAGGGTTGTTTTGATGACGACAGATAATTATATGTGAAGAGTTTAGTGTGGCGTATGATAACTAAAACTTCCTCAGTTCATGTCTGTGGTAGATATAAATACAACATCTTCTCTTTTTGCAAGCACCCCTATTACAAATGTAGGCAGAAACTTTGCCATGTACCCATCATGCATTATTAAATGCACTAATTCATTCATTCATTTATCATAATATGCTAGGTAGCAGGAACAATCAAGCGAGGGAAATTAACACAAATAACTACAATGTAAAGCAAAAGAGAAATTTCTGAGACGGTTGGCTGGTTATTAAAGAAGAAAACGGCATTAGAAAAGTATCACAGAAGAGGTGGAATTTAAGCTTGGTCATGGAAGATGAATATGGATCCTAAATTTTGAGAAGATTGTAGAGAGGATTTAAGACTGTCAAAACAACAAGAGTAAGTTCAAGAAGGCAGGTGTAACCAGAATAAATCTCTGAACCTCATGTGACCCAACTTTCAAGCAAACAGACTCCGGTAACAATAAGAAAGTAATTCCAATTTCCAGTTGTGTCTCTCAAAGAACATCAAAGGGTACATAGTTTAAAACCTACTTCTGCCATTCCTTTTATTCTGTGTTTTATTTTACCCCCTCCTGCTTTCCCTGAAGCATCTCTTCATGTTCTTCTTCTCTACAGAGCATCAAAATGCACTTCATCCCAAGGGGTCTTTCCTTTTCCATTTCCTTTACTGTATTTCTTTTCACTTTTATCCCTTGTAGGAATTTCTCTTGACACAATTCAAATTCCCTATTCTGGTTCTCCCTCCACTGATTAGCGTGATTTGCATAATAAGGCCCAAGAACTAGGGCAGGGGTTCTTATCCACAAGGTTCAGGATAGGACTGCGTTTCATCATAATTGACTTCTCTTAGAATTCTAGGCATTTTATTTTATGCATTTAGAAACACTATTCTGAGAAGTGTCCCATGAGTTTCTCCAGATTGCCAAAGAGGCCCATGGCACAAAACACATTTAAGAACCCTTGATACTAGGGAGAGGGAGGGACAATTGAAAACAGCAGCCAACATTTTCATTCAAGTTTTTCTCCCTATTTTACTTGGAAGTACCTGCAGATATGTGGGGAGCAATGGGCAGTTTATGTGACCAAAACTTAGCATGACAACAGGAAGTGATGCGACGGGAGACACTGATTTTCTATGCATACGGAAACAAAAATGAGACACAAAACAGCCACTATCCTGTGCATACAGGATGTCAAACATCCTCTCCATAAAAACATAAAAGGAAGACTCATTCCTTCTATTTCTTTCCATTCCCTCGTGGGTTATCCTGCTACTGTTCTCATTAGTTTTCCCAAAATTATCTATAGCCTGAACCTAGTGAAGAAATACTCAAACTTACTAAAACTTCTGATTTCAAAGCAGATTAGTTCCAAACCCAAATTAAACAGAAATCAACTGTCATAGTTCAAATATTTCACAGTAGTCATCCAACTATTTAATTCCTTTCCTGTCTCCCCATATTCCCTCCTCACCTCTTCTAATACCTTAACTAGAAATTTTCAAGGGAGTAGGTTTCTGAAAGACACTTCTGCCAGCTTTTAGTGTTGCAGAAAAATGAACCCACCCACCTGCCACCAGTTGTGTGACAGTTTATATAGTGTTGCTAGGCCCATAATGGTTCAGAGAATATTTGAATATAGAATATATTATTTTTGACAGGCTCTTCTCCCAATTAAGGACCACACAAAACTCTTCATTCACAGTTAAAATTCCCAACAGTGGTATCCCTTGTGTAGCTAGGGAGTTTTAAATCTTGAAAAAAAGAAAAGTCTAGATTTTCATGGGGATCTGGGAAGGAGTGCAGATCAACCCGCAGCTCATTCCTGTATTTTTGTGAGTCAGTTTTTAGGGGCAGCACAGATTTCCAGTTGCTGAATGTTAAGTCACCTTCTTCCATCCACTCCCTATCAGTGGCAAAACTGTCCCATGATACCCAAACTTTCACTTTTGTTAAAGCAGCAGAATCCCAATTATTCTCATAAACACAAGACACAGGACAGACCAAACTACATTTTAACTTTTCACTTGAGGACAGATTGAATATGACAGCCCCTTTCAAGTCTTCATCTATAATGAAGTAATTGTGTAAAACTACAGGGATAACATAAATAAATTTAAATAGATTCTCATGATCTCCTGGACAGTCGCTGATCAATGAGGACTAATATTCTTTTGAAAGTTAACTCCTCCGACAACTTCAAACTTTAGGAAGTAGTACTGACAATGATTCTACCAGCTGACATGTATTCTCTTGCCAGTAGTATTAAAATTAAAAAAATTGATTGAGTGCTTAATATGTATCAAATACTTTATACATATTAATCCACCTGTTTTTTCCCAAAACTCTTTGAGTTAGATATTAAGACTATCTCCATTTTAAAGAGGTGAGAATTGAGAAAGTTGACTATTCTGGATCTGAGTCCAGGCAGTCTAGACCCAGAGCCCACTTGTAGTTTGTGCTGTTGCATACTGTCCCCAATCTAAAAAAGTGCCCCACTTAGGTTCATGCTTCTGTCTTAAAATAATTAATCGTTTCTGGAAAAGGAGTCTTGCATTTTCATTTTGCACCGGGCTCCACAAATTATGGAGCCAGTCCTACCCAAGCACTTAATCTTTGTGCTGCATTGGCCACTTGAATCATAGAAACATCATCAAGCCCCACTCTCTCCTTAACCATTTCTGAGTTCTTATTTGTCCCTGCCTTGACTGAAATCTGGCTCTCACCAGAAGACACCACTCTGTAGCTCTGTTAAGTGACAGCATCTTGTTGGTCTGTTACCCATCATGGACCTCAGGAATTGAAAGGGATATTTTTGTACTCTATGCTTCTCATTGCCACTTTCAGAGCACTTCTTTCAGCCTCTTGTAAAATAATTGCTGCTTTCTTGAATACCAAACCATTTAACTAAGTTAGTCCACGACCCTCATCCTCATCTTAATTGCTATCCCTGTTAAACTTCCTCTTTAGTTTCCATTCATTTGCCTGGATCTTTGGAACTAGCCCAAAGCCTCATCAATAAATACCCTAGTGCCTTCAACATCCACACAGACAACCCATCCAATTATTACCTGATCTCTGGATTCCTTGACCTCTAAGTCCTGATATTGTTATAGAGGTACACAGTAAAAGCTATATCTGGGAACTTGCCATTACCAGAAACTGAGCTACCTCTTAAATCATAAATTCATATATGTTACATTTTTGCCACCACCTCACTCTTTCCAGTTGAATTGTTGATTTACTCTTTCTTTTCTTTTTCTCTCTTTTTTGGCTTTTATTATTATTATTATTATTATTATTATACTTTAAGTTCTGGGATACATGTGCAGACTCTGCAAGTTTGTTACACAGGTATACACGTGCCACGGTGGTTTTCTGCACCCATCAACTCATCATCTACATTAGGTATTTATTCTAATGCTATCCCTCCTGTAGTCCTCCAACCCCTGACAGGCCCCAGTGTGTGACAGTCCCATCCCTGTGTCCATGTGTTCTTATTGTTCAACTCCTACTTATGAGTGAGAACATGCGGTGTTTGGTTAATTCTTCACCATGTTGGGGCCTCCCATCCTTTCACCCTCTGATTTTCCCTTCTGCTTAGTCCTTTTTTAATTCTTGACATCTTTCCTTATTCACTTAAGATACCATAGGGTACATTTTCAAATGCTTACGTCAATACCCATATTCCATTGCATTTCTACCTTTTCATTGTATCTGTCTGCTAAAACTTCACCCTAAATTAATCCTAACCAATCCATCCCTGAGTCTGCATTTTAAAAAATCAAGCAATAATAGCATAGACCTATACTAGACAGCTTTGAATCATTACATACTCATGATCACTAGTTTCCAATAGGCTATCCACCCTTCCAGGCAATTTTCCAAGATTTTGCAGTGTATTTGCTCTTAGGTGGAGTTCCTTAACAACAATGCCTGAGACAAGGACTTTGAGTGAGTGATGTATGAGGGAGTGGTGGAAGTTGAATAGGCAAGAGCATGGGTTCCACTGAGTTCCAGCCTCAACATCAGTCCACAAGAGCTGGAACATATTGGCTCCACAGAATTAGACCACCTGAGGCAAGGGCAACAATACCTCTCATCCCCTCATGCATCAGTGGTCCATCCTTGTGCATAGGGAGAGAGCAATGTCCTAGGCATTTCTGGGCAAGGTGGCCACCTTCAGCCCAGTGTGATTCTTAGAGGAATGTAGCTGTGAGTTGTCCACAGTGAACCTTCATAACTGCTGGGTGATGGGATCTGGATGGGGCACCTACTACATTTCACTCCCTTAATTTCTACTGTGATTATGTGAAAATTTTTCCATTTTCCTCTGACCCACTAAACTTCCACTTCCACACTAAACCCTACAACTATCTAAGTCATTTTCTTTGTTACCCGCTCTCCTAGCTTGATGGTGTTTCTCAGCCTCAGAGGTCTTATTTCATTTTGTGTGTTTGTGTGTATAATATCCATGTTCTCAACCAAACTGCAAGCTCCATGACAGCAAAGACAAAAACTTTTTGGCCATGAATATTATACCTCTTGGGCTTAGAACAACGGTACATGTAAATCACTTTACAAATGAATGGGGCTGGGCACAATGGCTCATACCTGTAATCCCAGCACTTTGGGAGGCTGAGGAGAGAGGATCACTTGAGGCCAAGATTTCAATACCAGCCTCACCAGCCTGAGCAATACAGCAGGACCCATCTTTACAAAAAGTGTTTTCTTTCTTTTTTTTTTTTTTGAGACAGAGTCTCGCTCTGCTGTCCAGGCTGGAGTGCAGTGGTCGGATCTCAGCTCACTGCAAGCTCCGCCTCCTGGGTTTACGCCATTCTCCTGCCTCAGCCTCCCGAGTGGCTG
The DNA here is from genome assembly GCF_009764315.1 of Trachypithecus francoisi. NCBI lineage: Eukaryota > Metazoa > Chordata > Mammalia > Primates > Cercopithecidae > Trachypithecus > Trachypithecus francoisi. The sequence goes on along the minus strand of NW_022681453.1, from coordinate 43,420,030 downwards.
GGACTACAGGCGCCCGCCACCTCACCCAGCTAGTTTTTTGTATTTTTTAGTAGAGACGGGGTTTCACCGTGTTAGCCAAGATGGTCTTGATCTCCTGACCTCGTGATCCGTCCGTCTCGGCCTCCCAAAGTGCTGGGATTACAGGCTTGAGCCACCTCGCCCGGCCACAAAAAGTGTTTTCTAAAAAAGAATGAATGAGTCAATTTAAAAAGTTATCACTTCTATAGAAGCTACTATGTGCCGGGGCCTATTCTAAATGATGTCTGTGTATTAAATCATCCATCTCCACAGCTGTGAGCTAGGTACTGTTATTATCTCATACCACAAACAAGAAGTTCAAGAAGTTGCCCAACTTCACATGACTAAGAAGGAGATCTGCGTATTAATCCAAGCAGTGTGACTTTATAGTCTTTGCTCTTATCTAGTACGCTATACTCTGTTGTACTGCCTCTCAAATGAATGGTGGAATGAATAAAGGACAGATGAAATGGAGGGAGACAAGAGAGGGAAATGGAGGAAGAGAGAAGGGAAGATAGAATTCAGCAGACTGCAGACACATACGCTATGTGTGATGTAGTCAGAAGCTTTTGAGTATCTCACAGAAAATGGCCTTTTGTTAAACCAGTCTCCTTAATTAGGTGTCAACTATCACTCAATGCATAGCCACACTTCCCTGCTTCTAATTTGTTGACTCATTGTAGCAAGTTGTAAAGACCCAATATATGGATTTCCAATCCCAAATATTCAGAAAATTCAACCATGCTAACCCCATTGTAAGTAACCCACAATGTTAGTGTATATATATATGTGTGTGTGTGTGTGTGTGTGTGTGTATTAGCAGATGCAGTTATGATATTGGGACCTCCGACAGACCAACTGTGTATACATCAATAACAAACACTAAAAACACTGAAGGAAAAGTAGGAGTTTTACATAACGAATGCATCAATTTAAACAAAACCGGATACATAAGGCATCTCAAGAAGGGAAGGGAATAGGATACTAATCGTGCGAAACAATTTGATCTAGGAATCCAGATGGGAAATTCATAGTCACTGAGGTTTGGAAGGAAACTTAAAGGTCATTCTGTTCACACCTCTCAGCGGCATTTGGCCCATTTAGCAGGTTTTATTATTTATAAATTGTTTTTCTCCCCATAAAGAACCCAGTTAATGACTTTATTGTTATTTTTAAGGTTAAGAAAGCAAATCGAGAGCAGATGTATTTAATGTCTTCTGGCTGCTTTAAAACTAAACTGGATTAAAGATTTGTTTCATCAGACACCCTGTTTGAAAAATGATCCAACATGTCTAGTCATCATCAGAATGTAGGTTGAACCTCCATGTGTGTGAGAACATTTTTCTCAATTTATTATAATTCCTGCGATTTATGCACAACAGTGATGGAAATAGCCTGGTGTCGATTTCCAAGGCGCAGTGTGGGAGGCACTGTGTGTGCACAAATCCCGTTATTTGTTAATAGGATTTATCCACATTGCCTCTGCCCAATCTGTCCAATGCTTTGAAATATTGCAGCTGCTTTTCATTTTCTGCAAAATCCGATTGGCAACAATGTCAACGCCACAGTTCAACCTACAAACAGAAGCACAACTCCAAGTAGGAATAAACAGTTGGCAAAACAGTCATTAATGTCACCACCAAGGATGCCATCTGGGGAATTTCGTTACCATGCTAGGGCCAGCTCTAAAGTAAGATATTTCATATTCAGCTGAATATGACTTTTCAACATTGGTGACTCCACATAATGGTTCTTAACTGGGGGCAATTTTGGTACCCATAAAACGTTTGGCAATGTCTGGAGACATTTTTAATTGTTATTGCTAAAGGGGCCTGCCTATCAAGTGGGTGGAGACTAGGGATAATGCTAAACATTTTACAATGCACCAGCAAGTCCCCCAAACAAAGAATTACCCAGTACAAAATTTTGATCATGCTGAGGTTACTGCCCTGCTTGCTCCAAGGCATTTCAAACCAATCTAACATAGCCATAAATGACAGTTGTCCTTCTTTATCACCATTTAGGATACAGACTACAATGCCCGTTGGAGAACAAGTAGCTTAAATGCATGGGATCTCATTCAGTATTATATTTCTGTGTTTGTGACATTTATGGATACATTTCTTGCTATGTATTTTAACCGGTATAAAAAGAAGTAGCAACAGTAAGGAGGACAGCAAATGCAGATTCTTGGAAATGTTACTGTCACAGGGACTCTCCTAGTACAACATTTCCAACCCCTATTCTCTAAAACATCAGTTCAGCAAGATGAATGAGAATCCCATGGCTAAAGGATTACAGGTCAAATGTCTTGATGAAAAGCTGACGTGAACTAACTGAAATCTGTCTGGGTCCTGTAGGACCATTCTCAGCAATTTAAAATGCTCACAGTCACCATAGCTCTCCAAGAGATGACTATTGTAAAACCAATAAAACATTTTCAAACTTACTAGACCATAAATTGTTTTAGTTCTGTAACATGTGTTAATATTGCTTTAAACAATTGATCTACTACAGTTAGCATGTTCGTCAGTCAAGTATGGTGCAAAAGCTGGAGTTATTTGCCCAGAATTATTCACCAAGTAGGACAAAGCAAGGACCATAACAAAGGCCACTTATTGTTGTCTATTCTTCCTTTATACAATGCTTCTTTTTACAGCTATAGTTTTAAAATGATGATATAATCACATTGTTAAATCATGGTATATAGTGCTTGGAATAAAACATTACTTTGGACAGAGCATTTTAAAATCTAGTATCATGTTTACTCTTCACAATTCTTGTGGAATTATTTTTCCCTCTACTACTCCACTTTTTCCTCCTATTTATTATCATATTCCCTATCATCATCACTACCACCATATCTTGACTATAAACTTAACCACTAGAATTTACCATGAGTCTAGGTCCTTTGTTACCCCAGTGCTGAAAACAATCTGTGGCATATTGGGGTCACTCCATATACGTTCAATTCATGGAAACCCCATTTTGTAGGTAAAGGATATGCAGCCTAATCTGAAGGTAGAAGTACACAATTTTAAAAGCACCTACTATGCTAGTTATTTTTTCATATATTATTCCATGGAATTAGTGAGATGTAATAGCAACATCAAAAGATAAAACTGGCAAAATAGCAAAAATGATACACTTTTTAAGGAAAGTATCTAACAAAAACTACAGAATAAATGAAGGGAAATTGCAGTAATCTTTTTATTCTTGCTTTCTGCACTATAAGACAGAGAGCTTGTGGACACTGGCTGGTCTTGCTTAAGACTTAAGCGTATTGATTCACATTTATTTGGTTTTATGCAAAAGGCCAGTGATATTGCTGGGTAAAATTTCTCAGTGGAGCTACAAGAAGAGACACAATGGTGAGCAATGAACTTTTCACAACCAGTCCGCCAAACTAGCCAGAATTAAACACATCAGTAGCTCCACTTCAATTTTACGTTTATTTTTTATGATTACGAAGTCTAGTCAACTTGATGTTTAACTCATAACTCTCAAAAACAAAACTGGAAAGAACTAACTGGAAGAATGAAGCAATGAAAGACCATCTCTAATAACTAATTTTTAAAAAATTTTTAATTTTGAGACAGAGTCCCGCTTTTGTTGCCCAGGCTGGAGTGTAGTGAGGCAGTTTCAGCTCACTGCAACCTCCGCCTCCTGGGTTCAAGTGATTTTCCTGCTTCAGTATCCCAAGTAGCTGGGACAACAGGCATGCATCACCACACTTGGCTAATTTTTGTATTTTTAATAGAGATGGGGTTTCATCATGTTGGCCAGGCTGGTCTAGAATTCCTGGACTCAAGTGATCTGCCTGGCTCAGCCTCCCAAAGTGCTGGGCTTACAGATGTGAGGCACCATGCTCTGCCTCTAATAATTAATTGCTAAACATGTTTCGTTATCTAGTAGGTTAGCTTACTGAGGAACTCTGTCAGTTCTTCTCCACCCATCTACTCATCTAGAGTCTGGCAATAGTAAAAATAAGCTGGGAATTTATCAGATAATTATTTTATAGAAGAGCTTCTTATTAGTGAGGAATACTTAACATTAGGAAATGCTATTAACTTAAATATAGGCAAACTTAAAAGGGTATTACAGCTGAACTCAGACAAAATTAGCATTGATTAGCTACATTCTAGATCTAGGAATAATGTTTTTAATGTCCAGCCATTGTCAAGTGTTTACAAAGATCTTAAATTACCTTGAAGCATATGGCAAAGCAAGCTGAAAGATCCCACTAATACACAAGTTCACTGACAAGTTCATTTGCCCATCATTTATTCAAACACCATTGTGTACCAATGACATAGAAAACACCAGGCTCAGTGCTGCTGAGGGTAGAAGATACAGATTCTGCTCTTGAAGGGGTCACATACTGATCAGGAGGAATGGAAATGCTTTTAAAGGTAAATTCATGTACCTGTGAACAAAATTGGAGAGCAAGGATGTTCATTACTGCATTGTTTGTAAAAATAAGAATTTGGAGGAAACATAAACGTTTATTAAGAGAGAAATGGCTAAAGTAACATGAATTATTCACAATACAGAATAGCATAGCAGCAATAAACAAATAAAAAACAGCCCCAGTAGCCAGAATTTGAATGAATAAAGCAAATTGCTGAACCAGTATGACCATATAAATATTATATATTTATGGGCATGTAACATGTATAGAGATTTTTAGGGAAAAGGCCTGAAAATATGTAAATGAAATGAGAACAGTGGTTTCCACTCGTCAAAATACTGAAACTATGGAAATAATCATAAAAATCTATGGTTTTACCTATAATGTTCCAGTTTAAGATGATAATACATTAATATATTATTTATCAAATATGTGTACATACAGAGATGTAAATATAGATGTATTTTAACATGAATACCACAGGGAGGAACACATAAAATGATAAAGAATTTTAAATAGATAAAATTGTTTCTTCTCAGGGGAATTACTCAATATTTTGCATAGGAGAAGCCATTCCTTATTCATTTGAAAAATCCTGAATATGGCCATGCGCAGTGGCTCACTCCTGTAATCCCAGCACTTTGGGAGGGTGAGGCAGGCGGACCGTGAGGTCAGGAGTTCGAGACCAGCCTGTTCAACATGGTGAAACCCTGTCTCCACTAAAAATATAAAAATTAGCCGGGCATGGTGGTGTGCCCCTGTAATTCCAGCTACTCAGGAGGCTGAGGCAGGACAATTGCTTGAACTCAGGAGGTGGAGGTTGCAGTGAGCCGAGATCATGCCACTGCACCACTCGAGCCTGGGCTGCAGAGCAAGAGTCCGTCTCAAAAAAAAAAAAAAAAAAGAACACAAAAATAGATGAGGGAAATATACAATTAACTACAAAGATGCTGTAGCGCACAAAGATTACAAAAATTAAAATTATAGCCAAAATTTGGGGGCAGTGAGAGATGAGTAAATGGACCACAGGTAAAACAGTTTCATTTTTCGCACAATGAAACTGTGCTGTGTGCATCATAATGGCAGATAAATAACATTATGTATTTCAGAAAATTCTTAGAACTATACAACTTTGAATCTTAACATAACCTATGAAATTTTGGTAGTAATAGTTTATCAGTATTGGTTCATCAGTTGTAACAAATGTGCCACACTAATGCAAGATATTAATAATAGGGAAAATTGCATGTATGTGAAAGGATAGGGAGTACATGGGAACTTCTGTACTTTGTGTTTGATTTTTCTGTAAACCTAAAACTTCTCTACGAAATAAAACCTATTTTAATTTAAAAAATGCAATAACTGAAGAATGCATAAAGACAATAAAACCATAAATAAAAGGATAAATGATGCTTTTGGAGAAAGAGTAAGGCAGTGGTTATATTATATCTATGACATAAGTTAATCCATAGAGACCTCTGTCATGCTTGGCACGCAAAAGTATTCAATGTTGTTACTATTGTTGGATCTATCTGTCTATCTATTTATCTATCTATCCATCTGTCTTTGCTCTGTTTATAATTTTTTTATAAGTCTTAAAAAAGAAATAGAGTTATGTGAGGAAGGCAAAGTGTAGACAAATATTCTAAACAGAGAAAACAGCTAGCTCGATGACACAGACAGATGGGAAAGAGCCCTTTCAGGGACTGGACTCAAATGTGGGGTAGCTGGCCTGCAGACACATGTCAAGCCTACTAGAGAGGAAACCAGAATCTAAAGCTAGGATTGAGCTTGAAGAGCCTTGAATCCCTTGCCACGGTATTTGGATTTAGGTTGTGGGAATCATGGTGTTTTGAATGTGACCTACTTACTTCTGTGCTTTAGGGAGCTGGATGGGAATGAGAAGAGATTCAAGAGGTGCCGATGAGGGAACAGTGAGAGTGTAACAAGAGTTATGGTTTGGGAATTAAAATGAGTAGGTTCAAGTTCTAGTTCTGACACTTCCTAGCTCTGTATGCAAACCCAGGGCACATGTCTTACCTGTTTTCAACCCCAATTTCTTCATGAATAATGATATATATAATGATAATATGCTCTAACATGTTTGTTGGTGGTATTAAACTAGAAAATATATACTCAAATGCCTCATACTGAACCTTACACATAGTAAGTGCTCTGGAAACTAAAGAGTCTTTGTTACAACATTTATACAAGTGTTGTGTTAGAGAACTAAGTGTACATAGGGGATAATAAATAATGATGTTTTTGGGGAAATTAGCAGGACAATAGGGAAAGAGAAGGTATGACGATTGACCCATTCTGAGTTCCTGGAAGAATGATGATATTAGCGATATATATAGGAAACAAAGGGAGGCAAGACATTTGAGCAAAGAGGAGTTTGACCACAGACATAAGGCTTCAAGATATTCATGCAAAACTCAAATGGAACTACAGAGTAGTAAGCAACGTCAGAAAAAAAGACTTTGGAAGTTAGGAACAGGGAGTGATGTGTGAAATTGAGACATGTGAAACTGACTCACATAGAAACAGGTGGCGTAGACGCAGGGAGAACAGGCAGGGTAACACCTATGAGGGAGGTAGAGGGCAATGGAAGAGCAAAGTACAAGCTACTCACGACCTGCAGCCAGCTGGAGCAGGAGGATAAGGAGGGGGTTCATGAAGGCGCTGAAGAGTTCTGTCTGGAACACATGTTTCCCCTGCCCTATGTCTTCATGCTTCATCTCATACAGGGCCTCTGCACACAAGCCTTAAAGGCACCACATGCAACCTCGCACAAATAAATCATAATTAGGACTCATAGTTTTCTGAAAAATAATATCTAACTGTTGTTTAAATTTTAGGATTTCCTTTTAGTAAGGTTGAAAGAAAAATGAAAGATCATTGCATTATTTCTGAATTACTGCACCAAATCCATTATACAGAAATTTACACACACACATACACACAGTACAGTTTCTAAACAATAATTTAAAAACGTTTTGCAGTGGAAATTTACCTAGTTTAAAATCCATTATTCTTATGACTAGGCTGCGTGCTGTAGCTCATGCCTGTAATCCCAGCACTTTGGGAGGCCAAGATAGGAGGATCGCTTGGTGCCAAGAATTGGAAACCAGCCTGGACAAGACAGTTGACCCCATCTAAGAAAGCAAGAAAGCAAGAAAGAAAGAGAAAAGAAAAGAGAGAAAAGAGAGAAAGAGAGAGAGAAAGAAAGAAAGGAAAGAAAGAAAAAGAAAGAAAGAAAAAGAAAGAAAGAAAGAGAAAGAAAGAAAGAAAGAAAGAAAGGAAGGAAGGAAGGAAGGAAGGAAGGAAGAGAGGGAAGGAAAGAAAGAAAGAGAAAAGAAAAAAATAATTATTTTTATGGCTAAAACTTAGTTCTTCATGAGATATTTTTAAAATAACATTAATCCCCAAAGTCAACACATTAGTTAGAAAATACTTTATTAAGCAGATGTTACTTCATATTAGAGATGAAATGCCATATTAGAAAAATTTGGAGGAGTTATAAGAAGGTTGGAATGAAATGCTAGTCAAAATAATAAAATGATGTGATTTTATATTTTGATCATTTTACCCTCTCTTTTTAACAAGTTGACCTTTTTATGCTAATTGCTATTTTTTACACCATTCTTTCAATTACTAAATCAATGGACAATTACCTAAATTTATCATGAGCCACCACACCCGGCCTATTTTTTCTAACCATTTTTAAACAATCACATGCACGTTAATTTTGCATTACTATTACTGCACCACGACTTTACTCAATGCATAATGTTTTACCACAGTTATAGAAGGAATAGAATGAATTGCAAAGATAGAAATTCTATCCTGCTCTCATCCATTTATCAGATAGCACATTAGTCTACTAATTATAAAAGTGACCCTGTTCATGGCAAGAGTGAGGGTTATCAAGGCACAAATATTAGTTTCTAGGAGCTTTAAAATTAAGTGATTCACTTTTTTCACCAAAAACAATCTCACTGTTTCCCCATTAGACTCAAATTGTGTCATATGGTTTTATTCAGTGACTAATTAATGCTGTTTTCCAGAACAAATCTCCTACAGTGCTGAGAATAAAAGCCTAATTTAGAACACAAAAACAATGAATGAGGTGGTCATGGCCAGTGACTTTTACTCAAAAGTCAATGGCAGCTAATTACAATGCCTGGAAAGTTGCACAAGGGATCAATGGCAACTTATTCTGTTCGGGTTCCTCCCATTAATAACCGGAATGTCCACCATATCGCTGTTATTTTCCCAAGAAAAGGGTACAGAAATCAGCAAGCAGATGAAAGCAATAACGACCATAAAATTCTTACTAAAGTGCCAGGCACAAAGTAAGTCTTCACTAAATGCTAGCTAATGATAATAAGAGTATTACACTACCAACTTTGCTAAGCACCCTGGTTAAAAGTTCAGAGAATACACAATAGCAAATGTTAAAAGGATTCCAACAGGTAATACTTCTGATTTATAAATATCTAAGTTTATCACAGAAAAATAGTACAGTTCCTGGAAAATGATACATGCCTAATAATCATTTATTGAGTGAGAGCATGAATGAATACTCTTCAGAATATAAAACTGGGTAAGCTAGCCAGGGAAGGGGTAGGGAAAATGACACTGCAGGAACTGTCCCTTTCATGATCCCTTGAGTAATAACCATCCTAAGGTGCTCTAATTCGGGAAAGGTATGTCCAAATAACTATCACAGAGATCAAGCAAACTCTGCACCTTACCAGACTTATAGCCTGACAAAATTCAGGGCAGCTTTTTAAAAGCAAAAAAATAATTATTATTATTAAATAAAAATTGGGAGAAATGCAAAATTAGGACTTACTTTCACTCTGTCTTTCCAGATAGAAAAAAGACCCTTTCCCTTATACTCTGTCCCCCAAGTCAAACTTGGGGAAGGATGAGTGGGGCATTTTTTAACTAACATCCTGACCTTCTGTATTAAATTCCTTTAAATATTAAATATTATTTAAATTCATAGAGTTCCCCACATTTATACAATTTTAGTATCTGTCTTGAAATAATTAAGGGTAAAACAAGATTCCCAAAATCACATCTTTAAAAAGATTACGTTTTTTTGTCTTTCCTTCACTAGATTTGCAATGACTATTTAAAGTCATTTTAGGCTTCTCTCTATATAACTATTTTAACTTTCTGTTTTTCAAGCATCATTAACATTGAGTTTCCACAATATCCTAAGGGAAATTTTGTTCTAATTGCATTTTTAAAATATTACACATGTGTATGCTGAGTGGGACTTGTAGTTAATGTCTCTGCCTATTAGGTAATTTTACCTTGAAGTTTGAAATCATTTGTTATTATATGTTGTTTAAATAATCCCATGACAACATTATAGCTATTAATATGTCCAGCTAAGGTTATTTATTCACACATAATGTCTATCATGTATGAGTTAATGTTACAATAAGCCAGTCACTAACTCATGTAAAATTGTAGATCCAATTCTGCAGCTGTTGGCCACCTCTACTTGAAAAAGTCTTTGAAATTTCTACTAATTCAGCATTATATGAGTAAAACGAACTCAAGATTATTTTCTCAGTTATATACAAAGTGATATTAAATTTATCCAGAATGTATAGGCTTCAGCCTTGATATATGTTATTAAGCTACATATACAAAACTTCATAGTTACCAAGGCCAAGAATTTTTAAAAAACACTTTAGCAGTAGAACCCTCTCCTCCCTCTATTTATTTTAATTTTAAATCTTACAGAGTTTTTAAAAATTGACAAATAAAATTTTTATGTACTACTTCTGGTGTCAGACATGATGTTTTGACATATGTGTATGCTGTGAAATGGCTAAATCAAGCTAATTAACATATGCATCCACACATTTATGGTCAATTGATTTTTGACAAATATGCCAAGAACTCACAATGGGGAAAGGAGAGTCTCCTCAATAAATCATGTTGCTACAACTTGTTATCCACATGCAGAAGAATCAAATTAGAACCTTTTCTCACACCATTATACAAAAGTCAACTCAAAAGACATTAAAGACTTAATCATAAGACCAGAAACTGTAAAACTACTAGAACAAAACATGGGGAAAGCTTTTCGACATGAGTCCGGGCAATGACTTTTTTTGGCTATGACCCCAGAAACACAGCCAACAAATGCAAAAATAGACAAATGGAGATTATTTCAAACTAAAAAGCTTCTGTGCAGTACAGGAAAAAAAAAAAAATTAACAAAATAGAGAAACAACTCACCGAATGGGAGAAAATATTTGCAAACCATATATCTGACAAAAAGTTAATATCTGAAATATATGAGGAAATCACACAACTCAATAGCAAGAAAACAAATAATCCAATTAAAAAGTTAAACAGTTTTAAAATATAAAACAGATAAGACTGATACTCTCTTTAGTTGTAGCCAATGAACAGAAACCCCCTGCTATTCCTTCCTCTCTCTCTCCACTATTTTTTTTTTTTTTTAGACACAGTCTTCCTGTGTTGCCCAGGCTTGTTTCTAATTCAAGGCCTCAAGTGATCCTCCTACCTCGGCCTCATAAGTAGTTGAGATTAAAGGCATGAGTCAATGTACTCAGCTCTATCCATTTCTTTTGATTTCTACCTGGGGCACCCTCACAATCCTCTCTGTGGGACTCAGGACCACACAGAAAACAGCTAGAAGAACATATCTCTTACATTTCCTTTGAATATATACCCACTAGTGGGATTGCTGGATCATATGGTAGTTCTATTTCAATTTTTTGAGGAACCCCCATGCTGTTTTCCATAATGGCTGTACTAATTTATATTCCCACCAACAGTGGCGCGGTGGCTCAAGCCTGTAATACCAGCACTTTGGGAGGCCGAGACGGGCGGATCACGAGGTCAGGAGATCGAGACCATCCTGGCTAACACGGTGAAACCCTGTCTCTACTAAAAATACAAAAAAAAACTAGCTGGGCGAGGTGGCGGGCGCCTGTAGTCCCAGCTACTCCGGAGGCTGAGGCAGGAGAATGGCGTAAACCCGGGAGGCGGAGCTTGCAGTGAGCTGAGATCCGGCCACTGTACTGCAGCCCAGGTGACAGAGCAAGACTCCGTCTCAAAAAAAAAAAAAAAAAAAAAAAGAGTTTCCTTTTCTTTGCATCCTTGTCAGCATTTGTTATTTTTTGTTTATTTGATAGTAGCCATTCTATTTGTGGTGAGATAATGTCCCATTGTGGTTTTGATCTGCATTTCCTTGATGATTACTGATGTTGCACATTTTTTCATCTACCTGTTGGCCATTTGTATGTATTCTTTTGAGAAATACCAATTCAGATTTTTTTTTGCATTTTTATTAGGATGATGTGTTTTGTTTTGTTTTTGTTTTTTTGCTTTTTTTTGCTGTTCAGTTGTTTGCATTTCTTATATATTTTGAATATTAACCCCTTGTGAAATGCATAGTTTGCATATATATATATTCTCTCACTCTTTAGGTTGTATTTTCACTCCATTGATTGTTGAAGAGATATATGTGCCAAATGCATATCTTTGTGGAAGAGATATCTTTGTATGTCAAAGAGGTAACTGCATTACCATGTTTATTGCAGTAGCATTCACAATAACGAAGACATGGAATCAACCTAAGCATGCATTAACAGATGAATGAACAAAGAAAATGTGGTATTTATACATGATAGAATACTATTCAACCATTAAAAAAAGAATGAAATCCTGTCATTTGTGGCAACATGGATGAATCAGAGGGCATTAAGTGAAATAAACCAGACACAGGACAAATACCACATAATCTCACTCATATGTGGAATCTGAAAAAGTTGATCTCACAGAAGTAGAGGATAGAATGGTGGTTATCAGAGGTTAACCAGTGGGCTGGAAGTGGGGATTGAGAGAGATTCATCAACAGGTACAAAGTAACAGTTAGGAGAAGTAAGTTCTTGCTTTCTATTGCACAGTGGGGTTAATATTGTAGTGTATATTTCAAAATATTAACACCTGATGTGGTGGCTCACACCTGTAATCCCAGCACTTTGGTAGGCCAAGTTGGGTGGATCACCTGAGGTCAGGAGTTTGAGACCAGCCTGGCCAACGTGGTGAAACCCTGTCTGTACTAAAAATACAAAAATTAACAGGGAGTGGTGGTGGGTTTCTGTAATCCCAGATACTCGGGAGGCTGAGGTGGGAGAATCACTTGAACTGGGGAGGTGGAGGTTGCAGTGAGCCAAAATCATGCCACTGCACTCCAGCCTGGGCAACAGAGTGAGACTCCATCTAAAAAAAAAAAAAAAAATCTATCTATAGTTATATCTGTAGCTAGGAGAGAAAATTCTGAAGGTTCTCACCACAAAGAAAGAATAAAAATACATGATATGTATGCTAAACATCGTGATTTAATTTTTATTTTTTATTATTTATTTTTTGAGATAATCTTTCTCTGTTATCCAGGCTAGGGTGCAGTGGCACCATCACAGCTAACTGTAGCCCTGACCTCTCCGGCTCAAGTAATCTTCCATGCCTGGCTAAATGTTAAATTTTTCTGTAGCAGCAGGGTCTCACTATGATGCCTAAGGTGGTCTCAAACTCCTGGCCTCAAATGATCCTCCCACTCAACCTCCCAATGTGCTGGAATTACAGGAATGAGCCTCTGTACCAAATAATTTTTTTTTTTTTGGTTGAGACGGAGGCTCGCTCTGTCGCCCAGGCTGGAGTGCAGTGGCCAGATCTCAGCTCATTGCAAGCTCCGCCTCCCCGGGTTTACGCCATTCTCTTGCCTCAGCCTCCCGAGTAGCTGGGACTACAGGCGCCCGCCACCTCGCCCGGCTAGTTTTTTGTGTGTGTGTTTTTAGTAGAGATGGGGTTTCACCGTGTTAGCCAGGATGGTCTCGATCTCCTGACCTCGTGATCCGCCCGTCTCGGCCTCCCAAAGTGCTGGGATTATAGGCTTGAGGCACCGCGCCCGGCCCAAACAAATTTTTAAGTTTTACACAATGTATACGTGTATTGAAACATCTCATTACATCCCATAAATATGGACAATTAATATATGTTGTTTACAAAGCAAAAGTAAGAAAACAAAAGAACATACCTTGTTCTAGTTTCTAATATCATAATTACAAACTCCCAAGTGTTCTTTAATAGCCTTTATTGGAAATGATGGTAAAATGGACTCCTTTATAAGTTCATTTATCAGAGCTTCTTTTGCAGAATACAACTGTAATTAATACAAGAGGGTATGTTTAAGAAACAGAATATAGTTGTACTAATAGAAGCTTCCAAGAAATGATGCAGCATATCATCCATTCCATGTGATACTGATTTGATCAATTCAGCTGATCATTTAAACATTTTCTCATTGTAGATTTACGCCACTTTTGAAAGTTTTTGAAAATCAAATGTATTAGGTATTATTTTATATTTCTTAGTATCCTGCGGCCTTTAAAAAATAATATGATATTAGTACTGAGGAGGAAGGAAAGGCAGAAAAGTGCATTATTTTCTGATCAATTTCTCTGTGGTAAGGAATTCCTCTCTCTCCTTTCCTCCCTACCTGTCTGCCCTCCTCCCCACATCCCTTGCTTTGGAAAAAGCACTGAGGTTAGAGGGAGTGTACATCTATTAACTACCTCAGATTTTCAAAGAGTTCTCCCTACGTATCGGTGCAATAAAACATACCCATCTGAAGCCTTTCCCACTTCTGTGCAGAGTATTCTACATGTCTCTGTAACTTTATAAGTAATTCTATTTAAGATACTGTATATTTTCCATGGAAGCTCTTATTACACAAATTAATTTTTTTTCTAATGAGACTCAACTTTCATAAATTCTTTATTCTTCTAGTTCAGATTATGAAAGACAAAAGCTTTCTTAAAATATCCTGAATCTAGGTCAATAATTCAAAAAAAATTTTGTCTGAATTTCAGATAAATTCAGTATATTTTGAAGTTCTTTTTTTTGCTAACATATGCTTATTTTCCTTTCAATTTCATTGTACCTTTGTCAAAAATCAAATGACTATATTTACATAAATTTATTACTGCGATTTGTGTTCTTTTCCATTGATTTATGTGTCTGCCTTTTCAGCAATACTACAGTCATGATTACTGTAGTTTTACATTAAGTTCTAAAATTCCTTTAATAACATACTTGGACTAAAGTCCTATCAATTCCTATTAGAGTTAAAATAATCCTTTGTATAACCGATGAAACATGTTAGACTCGGTTTTACACACATAATTTTCAAAATCACCTGGGCTATATCTGGTAAATATCTATCAGTGACAACAAAAGAGTCTGCTGAGATTTTATTAGAATTGTATTGTATTTATAGATCAAAATGGGAGAAATGACTTTAATGCTATTGAATTATCCAGTCCATGAACACGGTATACCTCTGCATTTATTTAGGTCTTTTTGATTTCTTTTATTAGTGCTTTGTGGTTTAACTGTACAGATCCTGCACATATTATGTTAGATGCATGTTTAATTATTTCATTTTTTGGTGCTCTTTTAGATGTTATTGATTTTTAAAGTTTACATTTTAGTAGTTCATTACTAATATATAGAAATACAATTTATATGCATATGTTGATTTTTTACCCACAAACTTGCTAAACTCATTGGTTGTGGGAGCTTTTTTGTAAATCTTTGGGGTGTCTGACAAAGACAATCACTTTATTTGTGAACAAGGACGATTTTATTTCTTCTTTTCTAAATTGTATGTATGCCTTTCATTTGTTTATCTTGTAATGGCCACAGCACAAATAAATGATTTTGCCACAGGCCCAGAAAGCACAGGCCCAGGGACCAGTGCCATCTCCTCCTTCTTGGTTCCAGGCAGCTTGCCAGGGCTAAAACAAATACAGGGGGCCATGTTGTTCTAAAATGGCAGACTAGTCTCTGTCAGCAGGAAATTTGGGCAAGAAGTTTCCCCTAGGGTTGTGAGCATGGAAAATACTGGGTACAATAGCTTTACATATTTTGTATAATTTAATCCTCACAGAAACTAAAAGAGGAAGAAAATTGAATAGAAATGATGAGACAAGATAGCCTTGCCTTTGTCGGATCTTAGAGGGGAAAATGAATCAGTCTTTCATTACTATGTATGATTTTAGCTTCGGTTTTCTGACATGGTAAATTTATTCTGATAAGTTGATAGTGTTTTCTTCTATTTTTAGTTTCCCCAGTTTGTGCTCTGAATGAATATCTTTTTTTTTCCTTTTTTTTTTTTTGGTATCTATTGGCATTATCATTTTTTTCTTAAGTGTGTTAATATGAGTTACACTGATTTTTTAATGTAGAGCTAGGTTACATTCCTGGGACAAAAACCACTTAGATGTGATGCATTATCCTTTTGATGTTTTGCTGGATTTGATTTGTTAATATTTTGTTGACAGTCTTTACAGTTATATTCATGAAGGATATGGTCTCTAGTTTTCTTATAATAACCTTTTTGCCTAATTTTGGTATTATGTAAATGCTAGTCTTATGAAAATGAACTGGGAAGTTTTTCTTTCCTCTATTTTTTGAAAGGATTTTGAGGAATCAATAGTATTTATTCATGAAATGGTAGAATTTGCCATAAAAATCACCTGAGCTTTCAGTTACCTGTTTTGGAGCTTTATAATTAAGAATTCAATTTCAATCACATATAAAGAACTATTGATGTAATCTGTTCTTCTTAAGTGAGATTTCATAGGTAGTGTCTTTTGAAAATTTGTTCATTTTATCTAAGTGGTCAAATTTATGGGCACAGAGTTTTTCATAGTATTTCCTTCTTTTTCTTTTAATGTTTGTGGGGTATTATAGTAATATGTCCTCATTCTTTCATAACATTGATAATTTTTGTCTTCTATGTTTTCCACATCAGTCTGACAAAATGCTTATCAATTTTATTCATCATTACAAAAATCAGTTTTTAGTTTTCGTTTGCATTGATTTTCTGTATTGTATTTTCTGTGTTTAATTTTACTGATTTTTGCTTCATTTTCTTCCTTCTGATTACTGTAGCTTTATCTTCCTTTTCTAATTTCTTGCAGTAGAACAGGTTTTTTTTTAAATCTTTATTTTATAAATTAAACTTTAAATAAGAGAAATCTCTCTCAAGCCACTGCTTTAGCTACAATCCTACACATATTGACATATCTTTAAAAATTTTTTATTTATCTCAAATATTTTAAAATTTTCCTTTAGAATTTCTCTTTGAAATATGCTTCCTTCTTCATAATTTTACCAGGTAACTTTCTGTTATCAATCTCTGGTTTAATTCCACTATGGTACAAGACCATACTTGGTATGGTTTCTATTATTTTAAATATTTTTATAGTTTATTTTGTTGTTTAGATAGGGTCTATCTTGGTTATATTTTCATGTGCACTTCAGAAGGCAGTGTATTCTGTCCCCTCTGCCCCACAATGACATCTCCACGGACTCTTTTCAGTCTTTTATATGTGAACCTGGTGGGATTTCTTGCAAGAAGGTTTGGATTCTGCCAATGTCTACAGCCCGCGATAGTTCCCATAGTTCCCTGTCCTGCACTCCCATATTCACCTTTCACCCATTTGTCAACTATTCTTGCTGACCTCTTCTTACCAGTATCAGGTGGTATCTACCTCTAGTGAGCAAGTGCACAAATCGATTTCGCTTATTTGTCCTTAACCTTTTGGATCAGTTGGGTGCTCTGCCAACTGACTTTTTAAAAGTCATGCATTTACAGTTGGTCTGACTCTTTTTGTTTTGTCTTAAATGTGGGGAGTGATGCTCCTTCCAATACTTTGCATCCCGTGGCAGAAAGTCTTGTGATTAAGTTCTTTGTCTGAAATAAAAAGTAAGTCCCTTACTGCCTACCCCTATAATGTAACTGGCTACTGAGTATCTTTACAAAACAAATTCCACATGATTTCCAATGATAATGAAGACATGAGATACCACCAATTTGTATGTAGTTGAAAATTTTATATTTGTATATAGTGTTTACAAAATAAAATTATAATCCCAAGGGATGCAAAAATAATGGAATGTAGAAATTATACACTTCATTAATAACTAAAACCAGTCTATCATTTGTTATGTTTTTGGTAACTGCATAGCCAAAATTCTATTAAGTGGATCAAGAAACAATAAAATAAATGAACACGGATTATAGTAAAATGTCATTGTTGAACCATAAAGAAATAAAACTATGGATGCTGAATCTAAATAGAAAACAGAACAAATAATTGCCTGCTTTCATCTACCATATGACATCTGGGAGCAGCAAGCCTCTTGGAGAATCTCAAGTCACATTTTAACAACAGTGACCCACAAAATTTGGCTTCATATTTCACATATTTAACTGTAAGGCATTATAACATGGTTATTAGAAGAGAACAGATTTTTGGAATCAGACAGATTGAACTCCAATTCAATTTCTACTTTCTACTCCATCAGTTAACCAAAGGTGACTTCAAAGATACTAAGAGTTAGACTTCTCAAGAAAATTGACTTATATTAAAATATTTCCTGATTGTGTCTAGTTAACATGAAAATTAGCAGTCTAATTAGCTAAAACTACTAATGTATACCAAAAGCAAAGAAACAACCATTGTAATCATGAACTTGTAATTCATTTTGGTTAAATTTGGAGGTCCAACAGCATCTTTCTTTGTCATGACATCTTTACTTAGTGGGGGGGGGGGGGAAGTGGCTTTATAAACCAGATGCAATTGGGTTCTAATCCCAACCGTGCCCTTATTAGAAGAGCAAACTTTTATAAATCACTGAACCACTATGAGGTATAGTTTCTGTACTTTTAAAATGAAAATTTAAAATATCTTTGTCTCAGGACTGTCACAAATAATGCATATAAAATGCCTAAATTTTTATTACATTTATCTTCATCATTATTTCCTTCACCTCTAATATCATAGATCTTGCTGATATCAGGTTCAAGATTTAATTCCAAATCTAATTGCAAATGCTTGCCTTTCCCAAGATAAGAAGTATTAGTATTCCTTAATGAATTTCCGTATTTAAACTCCATAATTAAGAGTACTCAAGATAAAAGCTTTACAATTGTGATAACACAATAGTGCCCTGGTTTTTTTAAAATAGTTTTTTAAAACTGTAGTTTTTTAAAAGTTATTTCTAAACTGAATTTTACATAACAATTTTAGTTTTACAAAATGAGGCAAACAGGAATAAATTTGATTTCAGGTACACTGATGTTGCTATTATTGAATATGAAGTGATTATATAGCCAAATAAATATTAATATTACATGATATCTCAAATTTAGATATTGTTTGTATTCTTTATACTACTTGGAACCTTTGATGATGTTAATGGTTATCTACTTATCTTTTGTTGATTTGCTCTAATAATGTCCTCATGAAAAGCTTAGGGATTTCTTTCAAAAACTATATAGTGCATTTCTATTATAAGAACTGAAAAACAATTCATTTGGGTCTAACTTTGTAGTAAGTTTTATAGAGAATCCCACATAAATCAATTACTCTTACCTTCATAAACAACATAATGAATGTAAGGAATACTTATTAGAAAGACATTTTACTTGGATTG
Organism: Trachypithecus francoisi; assembly: GCF_009764315.1. Classification (NCBI taxonomy): domain Eukaryota; kingdom Metazoa; phylum Chordata; class Mammalia; order Primates; family Cercopithecidae; genus Trachypithecus; species Trachypithecus francoisi. The sequence continues at coordinate 43,401,030 of NW_022681453.1, read as the reverse complement.
GTATGTTACTCTCTGCCATGACACTTTCTAATATAAGGTCAGCTAACCAAAGCAAACCAAACAAAACAACTGTTGATGAATGACAAGAGCAAAAAAACCTTTAAATGTCTATTTTTTTTCGAAATCTCTGGCATCATGTGAGAAAATTATGAAATACTATACATTGATTTAATTACGAATAGAGGAATCTGTAGAAAAATGTTCTTGACTTATTACAGTTCCACATATAACCAAAATAAGTTGGTAGCAAATATTCTCAGTAGATATTTCTTTGCCTTTGGTTTTCAGCATAGGCTTGAGCCAACTCAATTTTATTTTTCCCATTCTGTTTTATAATAACCACGAAATGTCTCCATTTCTAATTCCATCTGCCACTGGCCATTGAGTGGGCTCTTGGTTCCTCCAGGCAGGCTTTCTGTGTAGCCTACAGTTTAAATGTCAAAGGACTGTGGAGTAAGTGTTGGGGAAAACTGACTGTGAATTACATGTGAATTCTGATCTCCAGCATTTATACAATGTTTCACTCTCCAGAGTGTCTCTTGTTTTCCACCCTGACTGTATCTCAACTTTTCAGTGTTTAGTTAGGTTTGTTTTTTCCATACAGGATACTGTTACAACATAAACTCAGTGAGTTGTGGATCTCTTAACTTTTTAGAGACTATTCTTTTATTTTAACAATGAGTAGAAGCATTTTCCATATTGTCACTCTAATTTTAGGATACCTACAGCATCTCACATAGGTTTCCTAAAGTAAGTTACCTCTGGTATACTCTAACATAAGCATGAGAGATGATAGGTTAAGAAAAAATTAATATTAGTTTAAGCCAACCACATAGGTCTGATTCCAGTTCTAATCAACTTCGCTTCAGCCAAGAAACTGGTCATTTACACATCTCAATACATAAATTTGCAATCAGAAGCTTCCTTTCCATTGTTATTTAATAATTATTAGAGCAATGGCAAAGTTAGATGTTTTTAAGCCAACATTTCTATGTGACAATATATGAAAATTAATATTTCATGAACATTTACTTAAGTTTTTACATCAGAAAGGATGTCATCTGACCCTTGGCTGAACTATAAATAGAAAACCAAGAAAAATGTCATAAAAAAGAAACAACAAAGAAGTTAGGTGAAATTTAGAATTATATGCTATTGTCTTAAATTATTAAATATTATCTTACAAAAAATATCTTTAATAGTGACTTTTAGAGTTTAACGTGTCACTCCTCCCTAACCAGCTAAACACAATCATTGACCATTGCATCTAGACAATTGACAATGTATTCATCTGTCCATCCTTCCACTCATCAATCTAACCATTCCCCTTCACCGATGATCAGCTTGCACAGTTCCTTAGCTAAAGCTGAGGGGGATTCGGATGTCACTAACACAATATTGATAGATTTACCATCAAATTTAGTAAAGGGATCTTCTTTACTGCCTAAGGGTGTGGGCTTTGAGTTAAAAAGATCTAAATCCAAATCTTATTTCTGCTATGCACAAGCTATGTGTTATCTGTGCTTTGCTTAACCTCCCTTTGTCTAAGTTACTTATTTGTTAAATGGAGATTGTGAAATCTACATTTGAAGGTTGCAGGATGCTTAAATGAGATTATCATGCAGCCTGTATATTGCCCTCAGAAATAGTAACTATCATTACTATTCTGGAGGTGCTGAGAAGAACAATCACAAGCAAGTGCTAAGGAAAACATTAAATATTATTGAAAGAAAGAAGCATTCAATAGAGTATAGTGACCTAAAAAGTAAGCAAGAGAAGAGGCTTATTTTTTCTTAAAGGTAGTATCAAGTGCTAAAAAAAATTGAGGAAGCTTAATATTTTTGTCTGTTAGTTCTTCCAAACTATGAATCTGTGAGAAGGTATGATTATATTGAGTTCTTTCTTTTATTTAATGCCACTCATACCTACAAGCAATGACATAAATAAGCCACACAAGTAGGAGATACCTATATATATAAAGATATTCACCTGTGCTTTGCCACACACAGTGATATGGTTTGGATCTGTGTCCCCATCTGTATTAGTCAGGGTTCCCTAGAGGGACATAAGTAATAAGGAGAGATATAGATAGATATAGATATAGATAGACATATAGATATAGATAGACATATAGATATGAAGGGGAGTTAATTAAGTATTAACTCACACAATCACAAGGTCCAACAATAGGCCATCTGCATACTGAGGAGCAAGGAGACCCAGTCCAAGTCCTAAAACTGAAGAACATGGAGTCTGATGTTTGAGGTCAGGAAGGATCCAACACGGGAAAAAGATGTAATCTGGGAGGCTAGGCCAGTCTAGTAGTTTCACGTTTTTCTGCCTGCTTTATATCCTAGCTGCACTGGCAGTTAATTAGATGGTGGCCACCCAGATTAAGGGTAGGTCTGCCTTTCCTAGCCCACTGACTCAAATGTTAATCTCCTTTGGCAACACCTTCACAGACGCACCCAGGATCAATACTTTGCCTCCTTCGACGCAATCAAGTTGACACTCAATATTAACCATCACAGCATCCAAACCTCCTGTGAAATTATAATCCCCGGTGTTGGAGGTGGAGCCTGGCAGGAGGTGATTGGATGATGAGGATGGTTTCTCATAGTTTAACACCATTGCCCTTGGTGCTGTTCTCACAATAGTGAGTTCTCCTGTGAGATTTGGTTGTTTAAAAATGTGTTGTACTTCCCTGCCCTCTCTTTTGCTCCTGCTCCCACCATGTAAACCAGTTCACGCCCCCCTTTGCCTTCTGCCATGATTGGGAGCCTCCTGGAGACCTCCCCAGAAGCAGATGCTGCCATGCTTCCTGTACAGCCTGCAGAACCATGATGCAATCAAACTTCTTTCCTTGATAACTTATCCAGTCTCAAGTATTTCTTTATAGCAGTGCAAGAACAGACTGACACACACACACATACATAAACCCACAAACAAAATCTGGAAAATTGCAATATATTTTAATGTTAATTTAGAAAAGTTTGAGAACCTTCAAGTGAAGAACTGCTTTAAACCATTAGCTAGTGTTCTTGTACCTGATGGAAATGAAATGTTCAATTACTTCCTTTACTTTCTGGGTAGCAAATAACGGCGTTTATTTGTATAGGATCCTCATATTATATATAAAGGAACTACAAAATAAGAACAAAACTATAAAGAAAGTAGAGAAATCAGTTAGAATGAAATCTTAGAAGGCAACCATCATGTCTCCTACCACAGTGTGTTCTGTTAAAGTTGTATATTCAAACCAATGAAGATCAGTGGAGATATTGCCTTAAAGTTTCTTATATAATTTTCTCGAGCCATTGTTTAAAAGTGAAAAGCCGGCGGGCGCGGTGGCTCAAGCCTGTAATCCCAGCACTTTGGGAGGCCGAGACGGGCGGATCACGAGGTCAGGAGATCGAGACCATCCTGGCTAACACGGTGAAACCCGTCTCTACTAAAATACGAAAAACTAGCCGGGCGAGGTGGCGGGCGCCTGTGGTCCCAGCTACTCGGGAGGCTGAGGCAGGAGAATGGCGTCAACCGGGAGGCGGAGCTTGCAGTGAGCGAGATCCGGCCACTGCACTCCAGACCGGGCGACAGAGCAAGACTCCGTCTCAAAAAAAAAAAAAAAAAAAAAAAAAAAAAAAAAAAAAAAAAAAAGTGAAAAGCCTCAGACTAAGGAAGACATTTGGTTCAAGTGGTGTCTATTTGAAATGGAAAGTGTTTGTAGAATCTAGAGTCAAAGAAATCTGGGGATTCAAAGTACAGCTGACCTGAGACAATGCAGATAAACAACTTTATTGCTTTCAGTCCATGAGGGGTAAGAGAGTGGGTTTGAGAAAAGCACATGTTTGCTGGGCTTGTATCTGACTCTACTATTTATTAGATGCCTGGCCTGGGACACATAATTGAACCCTTCTGACTTAGAGTTTCCTAATACGATGTGAATAGCTGCTAAATTTGTCAATATGTTAGCAACTGTAACAAATAAACCTCAATACTTCAACATCTTAATGCAATCGTTTATATTTCTCTCTCATCCAGCAGGTGATTCTGCGGACATGCAGGCTCCTTGTATCTTGTGGCTCCACTAACACTCAGGGTCTCTGCATCCAGCTGGTGGGAGGAGAAAGAAGGAATGATGACAGTAGCCTCCATTATTAAGAGCTTTGGCCCAGATGTGGTGCATGCCACTTCTCTAATTCTGTTTGCGACACATTGTCACATATCACACCTAGAAGCAAGGAGACCAGGAAAAGGAGTCCTTTTCTGTGCACTCACTTCCCAGCCACAGTTTTCTGCTATGGACTTGGGCACATGAACGGTGGCAGATGGCTAGCCATTTTTCAATTCTTGCTTTCTATGGTTGATAAGAGGGTTGCAGAGCACACATGTAAGGAAACCAGCACAACATTTGCCACTCTGGGAGCAATCAACAAATGACACCTGCTAATTAGGGAGACTAACTCCTCCAAGTTTGCCTGAGATTTTCTTTTGCATTAGCATGGAAGATCCTATGTCCCAGTAATTCCTAGAGTTCCAAGCAAACCAGGATGGTTTGTCTAGGACTCTCCTTGCCTTAAAACCGAAAGTCCACAATTCTGAAAACCTCCTCGGTTCCTCACAAACTGGAACACTTGGTCATCCTACTACTACTGTTAATATTATTATCATCATCTTGAATAAAAGGGAATATTTGTACTTGTGTTCTCAAGTGTGTGTGTGTGTGTGTGTGTAAAGTAATAACTGCTTTGCTGATTTGAATGAAATGCAATACAGAAAAAAACCCGCTACAAAATTTTCTAACATTTTGAAAATGATTTACTGCAGATGACCCAAAGAGACATTTGAGATGTTTGTGACAATGATAACTGTCTTGAAATGCACAAATGCAGGCATGTGCAAGTGTTTCAGATATATTTTGAGTGATTCCAGAAGGCTGAAATGAGACCTATGGGTGGAAGATACGACAGGTAGATGATAGCTCAATATAAAGGAATTTTCTTTAAAAAAGGGTCTGTTCAGAAGACAGACTAATTCAGCAATCCCCAAGGCAGAAGTTGAATGCAAAACACATGCTGTATCCATATCCCAAAAGACCTACAATATTATTTAATGTGCTTTATATGCAACATCATTCTGGCCCCTTATCATGGTTCTCAGGCAAAATAGATACTGAGGAGACATTTTAGCAAAAGCTATAAAGTAGGCACACATTTCCCCCTTATATTTCCTGATCTCTGTGAGCTTTATATTTTAATCTCAAATCTCTGTTATTATCTATTTTTCTGTTTCTAATGTCACACAATGTTACCCTCTGGGAGCAGAGCCAATCTGAGAACTCCCTGGGGCTTAAACTAATCAACTGGTGATTTTTTTTTTTCATCTCTATGCTGCTCCAACTTGGAAGAGCAACAGAATTATATGCTTGGGCTGAAAAATTAATACCAGTCAGAGCCCTTAGAATGGTGATCTTCTAAATCTACGGAATCTATAAAACTGACTACCCAAAAGAGGCTGGTTGGAATATCATTTTACCAACAGACTCCTTTGATCTTTCCTTCCCAAAGACATTTTTCCCCATGTACTCTAAGAGAGAATATGATACAACTAAAGTAGATGTTCTCTTAAGACCCTGATTATGTGTCGAGCTCTGTGCAACTACAATTCTGCCTTTCTTCTATAAGTTTAGTATGTGATTAATAAATACTAATGATCATTTTAAGTGGCCAGAGGGAGAGATGACTATAAGATTTGGAAAAGAGGGAATGAATCATATACTGAAAATGGATCTATTAGTAATCCTGGGTAATTGAGATGTAGCAGTCTGTGCTTTTGAAATGATACTGTGTCTAAGCTTGGGCTGCTATAATGAAATGCCATAGCCTGGGTGGCTTAAACAGCTGACATTTATTTCTCACAGTTCTGAAGACGGGAAAGTTTGCGATCAAGGTACCAGGGAGAGCCCTTTTCTGGCTTGCAGATAGCTTCCCTGTGTCCTCACATGGCAGAGAGACAGCACCAGCTCTAGTTTACCTTCCTCTTCTCATAAAAACAAGAATTCCACCATGGGGTCCCCACACGCAGGACTGCATGTAAACCTAATTTCCTTCCAAAGGTCCTATCTCCAAATATCAGCACATGGGACTTACAGCTCCAACATATGAATTTGGGGGGACACAAACATTCAGTCTATAATAGAACCCCTTACACAGGCCAACAGGGATGCATCTAACTTGAGGCATTGGTGAATTTCCATCAATTATCCAACATATCCATTTGGTGCATCTACTATGGGAAGGGCAATGTGCTTTCTATGCTAGGCTCACTCAAGCAGAAATCATGGAAGACTCTGTGTCAGAAGATAGTCCAGAGGCTTTCTTACTGAGAAAGACATCCTCCACATGTAGGATCTTATTATCCTCTATAAAAGTGTGTGATGTTTTCTTTCCTGCTATTGCTATCTCATTGTGGTATTTTCCCATCAATACATTAAATGCCCTCTTGTGTTCCCAAGAAGAGAGTACTCAGTGCATTTTTTGATAAATGAATGAATGTTGGATAAATGATGTAACCTCTAAGGAAGAAAGATAAATAATTAGCATTCAAATTGAGAAAATGTGGGTAATTGTTCAAAAAATCAGAGAGCCGTTAAATTCTACTTGGCTCACAAAATATGAATTCATCTTATGACAGCAGAGTTTGTATTTTCTAGTTGTCTCTTCATCCTTTCTACTTTTCAGAGCACAAAGGCAGCACAATATCATTTCTTCAGTACATTCAATTTGCATATTAGTGAAAATTGGGAAAGACTGGATTGTACTAAATATTTTTAGGATAGAAATGACAAATTCTTGCCGGGAAGGTACATGTCTTATTGGGGAAATAGGGTAGACCCCATGGAAACATATGAAAGTTCTAACCCTTGCCATAGCACCTTAAACTCTCTGAGCCTCAAAAATCTTTAACTGTAAATGGGGTGATTATTACACCCAAGTCATTTACATCCCTTTATATTTTGGTACTTTATTTGTATTCATATTAACAAAAGCTAAAAGAGCATTTATTTGTGTAGAATGAAAAGTCTAACGAAGTACTGGCTTCAGGCACAGCTGTGTCCAGGAGTTCAAACAATGTTACAAAGATTACCTCTCTCTCATGACTCAATTTTTAGCTATATTTTTAGAGTGTACAATCAACAGATTTAGGCTCATCTTATCTTTTCAATCATCAGGTTTTTTTCTGACACACCATCTTTTTTTTATCTAGTACCATCAAAACACCTAGAATGAGTCACATTGGCTTGGTTTGAGGCACTTAAACAATCCCTATGGTTGATTGGCCACACATGGTTTATTTGCTCAACTCTAGGGATTAAGAGTCAGGACAGGATCGATTTAGACACATTTCGCCTAAGTGTGGCAAGAAATATTTTCCCAAAAATAAATAGAAAAGAAGTAATGAATTCTGGGCAGATACTCACTACACACACACACACACACACACACACACACACATGTCTATGTGCTATTATAATCTGGCTGGCATATTTGAAAGTAACTATATTTTAGAGGCAATTTTCAAAATAAACATCAGACAATCTCTTTGGGTTATTACAGATCCGTAGAGTTTGATTTTTAAGCTACTATCATTAGTAACATAACAGTAAGGGCACTTGTCATAAAATATTTGGTCTACATAAATGTAATATAAGATAACTAGACGAATTTAAAAAATGAAAGCAATGATAGTCAACATCCTGTGTAATTATGTTTCTCTTGCTGACTTTCACATTCTATTGAATTTTTCCTCTTGAAGATCTTTACGCTTCAAATATTAGATTAACACAGGTTTAACGCAATTTATTTTTATCCCAAGAGTCTATGCATTTTCTCTTTTCAAATAAGAACGTTTTAAAATACTAGATTTCTGCTAAATTATAAATTACAAATTCTAATAAATTATCACTTTAAAATTAGGTTTTACTAAATCTAAGTATGAATACTTTTTTAATCTTATGAAAATTATGCTGAAAATATGACTGTCAAAGAAATGCAATGAAGATTAAAAAGCATTAAATAATAAATCACTCCTCAAAAATTAAAATATGGGTTGATTTGTTTTTTAACCTTCTACCTGGGTTCCCTCTACTTATTACATTCCCCTTATACTTAAATAAACTTGAAGAAAATAAGAATATATTTACAACTGACAATGTTTTAAAATGTTATTTCAAATAATAGTTTTAAGAAAACTAAACATTAGTTAAAACCAGGTTAAATCGCCTTCATTGTAGACAAAATGCCACCAAATGTCAAGCATATGTTAATATATAGTTACAACTATAGTTTGGTAACGCGATTGCCATATGTATTTTAATGTTATGGGCAGTGATATGGAGACCTTCAGAGGATAATTATACACATTAAAGTCACTATTCAGCACAAGATACTTTGCTGCAGCCTAAACATCTCTGTGAGAAAGTATATTTTCTGCTACATCTTTGAGGTATTTATTGTCAATCATTAGTACTATTAGGAAATTGGTCAGGCGCTGTGGCTCACGCCTGTAATACCAGCACTTTGGGAGGCCGAGGTGGACAGATCACTTGAGGTCAGGAGTTTTGAGACCATCCTGGCCAACATGGTGAAACCCTGCCTTTACTAAAAAGAAAAATTAGCCGGGCGTGATGGCGGAAGCCTGTAATCCCAGCTACTCGGGAGGCTGAGGCAGGAGAATCACTTGGACCCGGGAGGCGGAGGTTGCAGTGAGCCGAGATCGCGCCACTGCCCTCCAGTCTGGGCGGGCGAGCAAGACTCTGTCTCAGAAAGGAAAATTTAATAATGTGGGTTTTCTTTAAAGTAGTCATGCTAGGAAAGATAAGGAGGAGATGTTAAGTTATACTTACCCTATTTCACTTCATTTTCATTTTACCCCTAAGTTAGGCTTTTCTTATTGGAAGAACTGAGACATTCATAATTGCAAGTATCCCTTCATAGTTCAGCAGAGATATCCTCATTCCTTTTCTTTCTCTTACTCTTTCATTCTTTGTGCCTTATCACAATATCCAGGTATCTCAGAACACAGTGCTTTGAATACTTTAACCTGGTTATTGACACAATGACATCACAATATAATGCCTGTGCATTCCAGAAAACAGAAATGGCCGTCTTTTTCATTTGTACACAGTATCTGAAATACATGCATGTTAAATTAAATTATACCTTAAAGAAAACTCTAAGACAAAAGCAAGATAGAAACACTGCTAGCAGAAACATTTTTATAGGAATATGACTATATTCACCCACAAATAAAGGAAAACTTCATAAAATGTCGCTTACTAAAATTAGTTTGCTGTGAATCATCTTTCAGATAAATTCAGTTACAATTTAAATATCTGTGGTTTGAAACATACATTAAAAAGATATTACCTTTGTTTTTGAACTGGTATTTTTTGTTGTTGTTAATTCTAACAGTTGTGAATGTATATGGTTAAAAACGTTCAATGCTGCAGAGGGCTTAAAATGAGAACAAATAGTCTCTCATCATAGTTCTCCTCACCTACAATATTCTCCTTCAAATAAAATATAAACATTTTGACTGTTTGGTTTTAGATTCTTCCTGCAGTTGCCTGCAAAAGTCTAAATTGTATGCTTATATCGCCGTGTCTACATGTACACGCAAGGTGTCATGTAAAGTTTTCTGCTAATGGTAGCTGAAAGTTTAGTTCACATATTCCAACACTATCTCTATCTTCCTTCTCAATTTATTTACACATCACTTTTTAGTTCCTGCCTGGAACTTTAAACAACATTCTTAAAACTCAATTTTTTGCTCCATCAGCCTACACAGAGTTATGCTTTCACTCTGACATTTTGAAAGATAATACAAGCACTCTCAGCCCAGCCCCCAACCCGCCTCTGCTTACCACCTATGTTTCAACTTTTATCTGTGTCTTTAGGTTTATGTTGTCTGGATTTAAATTTTATATTCCTTTCTGAGATGTGGTTATGTGTTCTGCATTTGGCCATAATTATTGATTCCAGAAGATGAAAACCACTAAAACTACTCATAACACTCTGTTTAGGAAAATATTTTTATAGGAATATGACTATATTTACCCACAAATAAAGGAAAACTTCATAAAGTATAACTTGCTAAAATTAGTTTGCTGTGATTCATCTTTCAGATAAATTCAGTCACGATTTAAATTTTCTTGGTTTGAAACATATATGAAAAAAGAGATTACTTATGTTACCCATAGCATAGCTATTTAGGACCCTGGGACTGCATTTCCTTCTCTGTTGCCATAATGTCCTATTTTTTATTGTTGGTGGTATTTTTATTGTTGTTCTTATTTAATAAACTCTTTTTTAGAGCAGTTTTACATTCACAGAAAAATTGAGCGGACGGTACAGAGATTTCCCTTATACTCCCTACTCCCACAGATACCTAGCCTTCCTTATTATCAACATCCCACATCAGAGTGATACATTTGTTACAATTAATGAACATTTACACATCATTATCATCAGGGGTTACAGCACACATTAGTGTTCATGTTTGCTGCTTTAGATTTTATTGGTTTGAAAAAACGTATAATGACACATGTATACCATTCTAACATCATACAGAATAGTTTCACTGCTCTAAAAATCCTCTGTGCTTCACCTATTTATCTCTGCCACCCTCTGGCCCCTGGCAACCACTGTTCTTTTAGCTGCCTCCATAGTTTTGCCTCTTGAACAATGTTATATATTTGGAATCCTACAGTATGCAGCCTTTTAATATTGGCTAAGATCTTTTACTTAGTAATATGTATTTATTTTCCTCCTTGTTTTTTTCCTGGCTTGATAGTTCATTTCCACTTAGTGCTCAATAATATTTCACTATCTGGATGTACCACAGTTTATTTACTCATTCACCTATCGAAGGACATCTTGATTGCTATGTCCAATTTTTAAATGTCTTCATGTTCTGAAGTTTAAATGACTTAATAGAGTGAAGTTCTAAGTTATTCAACATTTTTTGCACTCCACCAAATCCTGATTGTGTTCTCAAAGTTTACCAAGTTCTCCGTCTTACTATTGATTCTCCTTTTTCACGGGGCCCTTTGTCTTAGAAGGCTTTATGCTTCTACTGTTTACTTTTGAGCAGCATTACAGCTTTCTTCATGAAAATCCCCCTTGTTGCTTTTCTGTGCTTTCTGGATTTCAAAGTTTCCTGGTTCTTGAGTTAAGCTTTCATCTTACTGAAACACATCTACCAAAACTTCCAAACAAAAATAAGTATCTGTAATGTACTTTGAGTCCTTGCATACTGGAAATATCTTTTTTTTTGTCCTCACATTTGAATGACAGTTGGTTAGGTATAGAATTTAAGTTTGATAATAATATCCTTTTGACATTTTGAAGTAGTGGACCTCGCAGTTTTTACAAGCAATGTGTTCAAGCAAAAGTCTTTATTCATTCAGTATGTTTGTTTGTTTGTAGAGGCAGAGTGCACCCAGGCTGGAGTGCCGTGGCATGATCACAGCGATCATAGCTCACTACAGCCTTGACTTCCTGGGCACAAAGGAACTTCCTGCCTCAGCCTTGCAAGTAGCTGGGACTATAGGCTTCCCCATGGTCAACATCCTGCACCACCACATCCAGCTAATTTTTTTTTATTATTATTTTTTCTAGAGACAAGCTCTCACTATGGTGCCCAAGGTGGTCTTGAACTTCTGGCAATCTTTCCCTCTCAGCCACCCAGAATGCTGAGATTACAGGTGTGAGCCACCTTGCCTGCCCTTTCTTCAATGTTATTAGGCATATCAATTTGAAATCTCTTCTTGTTGAACACTTCTATTATTTTCCTTACTTTTGCCTCCTCTGCTGATTTCATTCTCCCTCTGGAAACCCAAGTAATCAGATATGGTATTTCATTTTCTGGTTCAATCCTCTATTTTTCATTTTTCATTTTTCATTTGTCTTTTGTTCTACTTCTTAGGTAATTTCTTCAATTTGTATTATTTTTATGTTCCAATCTATATTTTTGAATCATATTTTTAAATTCCAAGACTTTCCTTGTTAGCTCTTTCTATTTTATTCTTCTTGGAATTTTTGGGATGAAATCTACATATTAATCTATCCAAATAATAATCAGAGGTGATTTTAATTGTTTGTTCATTTTATAGTCTTTACGTGCCATTTATTATCTCTGTTTAGTTATTGGTTAGTTTATTGTTTATTTCTTTGATTTTTTTTTTTTTTTGGTTGTTGGAGTTGTGTGCTTCTTAAAACCAAGGAAATTTAAATTATCTGTTTGTACATATCTGAGAATGAAGCAAAAAAAGAATGAAGGGAGAAAAAGAAGGTCAAGCTGGTTATTTAGTTAATAAGTGACCCTGTAGGGATAAGAGAAACCATATGGGGAAGTTGTATTACCTAGTAATCAAAACTAAGCTCTTGATTCAGAATGGTAGGGTTCAAATAGGGGATCCAGTACTTAACAGTTGTGTGATTTTGGACAATGTGTTTTCCCTCTCTGAGCCTTAGTTTCTTGATTTACAAAATATAATATTTATGCCATTATTGTGAATATTAATTTATATAAGATATCTAAGTGATGTTAGTGACAAAAGACATGTCACTAAGACAGTGTCTGGCCCTGTGAGAAAATATTCTGAATAAAATCCAAAGGTAGCCAGTCACCTCTTAAAAGGAAAAAAAATTAATTGTTGCAATAAAAGTGACGTTGATGTTCCAATATAAGATTTTTCTAATCAACTGCCTATTTATAAAATATTAAGCAAAAAGAAATAAATGTTATAGATGTAAATTAGTAAAATTATAATATTGACTTTTTTCTCAGTTAGACCTTAGCATCACATCTGTTAATTAAATCCAGAAACCCCTTTTTGTTTATTTTGTTTTTCTGTTTTGATATTGTTATGAGATTAAAGTGTCAATACACATGCAATCAGTATTATTTCCAAAACTGTAAGTCAGAAATAAACCAAGGTTAAGAATATTCAGTAAGTGAGATCACACAATTAAAACAAAAACAGAAAACCTTAGGAAAACTGGATGATAGTTTTTTTCTTTTTTTTAATTTTTAAAATATTTTTTAATTTTTTTTTTTTTTTTTTGAGACGGAGTCTCACTCTGTCGCCGGGGCTGGAGTGCAGTGGCCGGATCTCAGCTCACTGCAAGCTCCGCCTCCCGGTTTACGCCATTCTCCTGCCTCAGCCTCTGGAGTAGCTGGGACTACAGGCGCCCGCCACCTCGCCCGGCTAGTTTTTTGTATTTTTAGTAGAGACAGGGTTTCACCGTGTTAGCCAGGATGGTCTTGATCTCCTGACCTCGTGATCCGCCCGTCTCGGCCTCCCAAAGTGCTGGGATTACAGGCTTGAGCCACTGCGCCCGGCCAATTTTTTTTTAAATTTTTAGACAGAATCTCAGTCTGTCACCCAGGCTGGAGTAATAGCCTGATCTCGGCTCCCACAACCTCCGCCTCCCAGGTTCAAGCGATTCTTCTGCCTCAGCCTCCCAAGTAGCTGGGATTACAGGCACCTGCCACCAATTTTTGTACCTTTTTTTTTTTTTTTTTGCTAATTTTTGTATTTTTAGTAGAGACGAGATTTCACCTGTTGGCCAGGCTGGTCTCGAACCCCTGACCTCAGGTGATCCATCCGCCTTGGCCTTCCAAAGTGCTGGGATTACAGGTGTGAGCCATCGCGCCTGGCTTGGATGCTCATTTTCTATACAATCACAAGCATCACCTGGGGACTATGAGAAACATTGTGTGGTGTGAAGAAGCTGGAGCGCATACTCAGAGAACTTGGGTTGTTTCCTTTCCCACTCCTGTTTCCAGTATCTATGTCACACTCAAAACCTGAGCTTCGCCTCATTTATAAATTATGTTCAAATGCTCCAACAACTTGATAATTATAGAATCATTTATCCATAAATTAAAAGCTTGCTCTTGTAGCATCTTTAATTGAATATGCAAATTGAAAATCTATTTCAATATCTTAAAAATCTCATCCTGTGTGATTCTAAGTGAGATTTCTTAATATAACTTTATATTTTTAAAACCTATCCAATACTGGAAACTTCTTCATCAAGTTCTCTAATATGAACTTTTAAAATCAGCCCTAGAGAGAAGTGGTAGATGCCTTTCTACATGTCCTTCTAGGAAAGATTGGGAAGTTGCTTCTACAGTTTTTCTAATTAGTGTAGAAACAGTTTTATTAATCAAACAAAGTTACAGTAAGTTTAAGAGTATCCTTTTATTATCTTCATAGAAAAGTGACTTCCAGAGTTCTGTTCAATTCAGTCTCTCTAGAGTTAAATATGCTTTAAGGAATATTAACTACAGCGATAGTCAAGTAAATCATGAATAACTAAAAATATTTGTCTTCCTGTCAGTTTCAGTCAGTTGAATACGTTGAGCATGGTAAATTTAAAGAGTTTAAAAATAGTAAACTATGCTAATCAGAAAAATAGTTTTAGGTGTTTATACATGAATAGAAATTTGTGTTTGACACGCCATTATTGAAAAAGGCAATTGTGCCATGTTACAGACAAAGGATTATTAATGAAGCTTTGGGATTTAGTCAGGGACCAGTTAGTTGAATGGATTGGAGCTGTTTCCTACAATGGAATGTTGACTTTGTGATTTTACATTTCTAGAAAGCCTCCTGTTCTGTTTCTATTGTTTGTTTCTTTCCATCTTCAGTTTCAATATCACTTTCTCCAGAATCTTCCTTGACCAGCTGTCATTTCCTTACCACCTTTATTTTTTTTGAAGCATTATAGTAATCAACTCTTACGTTATTTGTTTCCTCATTTATTTACTGTCTATCTCTTATAAGAATGCAAGTTCCATGAGTTAAGGGATTTAAGGGATATTATTATTATTATTATTATCATTATCATCATCATTATTTTGATGGATTTTTGCTCTTGTTGCCCAGGCTGGAGCGCAATGACACGATCTCAGCTCACTGCAACCTAAGCCTCCCGGGTTCAAGCAATTCTCCCGCTTCAGTCTCTCAAGTAGCTGGGATTACAGGCACCTGCCACCATGCCTGGCTTTTTTTTTTTTTTTAAGTAGAGACAGGATCTCACCATGTTGGCCAGGCTGGTCTTGAACTCCTCACCTCAGGTGATCCACCTGCCTCAGCCTCCCAGAGTGCTGGGATTACAGGCATGAGCCACTGCGCCTGGCTCCCATATTATTCTTAAGGTTATCCCCAGTATACAGCACAATGTCTAGCATTTTTATGGGCTTAATATATATTGTTACATAAAGAAACAATATATATTGTCACAAATTTAACCTATTTAGGAACTTTTTCCTAATCTTTTCAGATCTAGAGGAGTTTAGAAAATTCTATCAGCTTCTATATACAACTTCTGCTTTAATAGAGATTCTATTAATTCAGGAAAAGCTAGCAAAGAATTTCAATAGCTTACTAGACAGAAGTTTATTTCTTGCTCGTATAAAATCCATAAGGATCTCCTGATTTATGGGCAGCTCTAGTCCAAGCGGAGTTTTAGGAACTCAGGATTTTTCCATTTTGTGACTCTGCCGTCTTCAAAACTTGGTCTCCAAGGTCATCCCCAGAAAAGGGAAGAGCAAGAAGAGTGGAATGTAGGGGGTACACGGTGCTGTCAAGAACCTCCTACTGGCCAGAATTCAGTCACATGGTCTGGCAATAATTGTGAGAGAGACTGAGAAAGGTAGCCTAGTTGTGTGTCCAGGACAAAGAGGAAATCGATTGGGTGAAAGATAACCAGTCTCTGCCACAGCGATTAAATGAGCATGTCTCTATTATTATTATTTTAAAACTTGGCTTTGCTCATGTATGTCTACCACAGTGCCTGAAATACAGTTGGTCTGTAATAAATATTTATTGAATAAATTATTTTGAGATAGATACATTACACTTACATTTTAAGGATGGCTTATTAACACATAATTGTATATCAAATCTTCCATATTTCAGCTTATTTTTGTCTTACAGCATCAAGTAAAAATGTAATACTTTTCTTCAGATTAAAGAAAATGCAAACGTAGATCACAGTCTCTGATAACGATAATTCATCAATTCCACACGTATTTGAAATGCAGTGAGTGTTACTTGGTTACGAACATTTGACAAAATTGGACCTTGCATAAGTAATACACTTTTACATGTTTGCTTAGATTTTGTAATTTAGCAGATCTTGATAGATGAGAAAGTAGGCAATATCAAAATCACACGATAAGAAAAACGATTTTTCTAGCTCCCTAAACTCTTGTTATCTGTTAGCTTTCCCTGGTCTACTGCGTGAATTTTCAAAATTAGTTTACCCAGCTGTGTGATGCTGAAATGTCACATAACTTTTCTGAGTTTTACTTTCCTCACCTGTAAAATGGTGCTCATACCATCTCCTCAAATAAGCCACATTGCATGGAATCACTATGGAAATATTAACTCATATTGAAACTGAGGATAGAAATAATCACTATGGAATTATGAGTTAATATTCCCATAGTGGGAAATGGAGGTAGCTATTGTCATTCTTAATATGTTTGCTGGTGTTTCACATCTTTTTTAATAGCAATACTCTCTTAATAAAGTCATATGGGGAAAACTTTAATTAACTCAATCTCATTGTTCGTACATAGAAAATGGGGACCATCAAGAAATCATATTTTTTGAGTTTCAAGAAGGATATTTTATTGGGCTTATTTGCGTAACAACCTTAAAAAATCTCACCAAGGACAAGTAAACATTCTTAAACATGAAGATGTGAAAATAAAAAATTATTAGACTATTATGGAATCATTGTTATAGAAGATGTTATGCTAAGAGGTTCAAGAGGCAATAATGGACTAGAATCAAATTGAAATCAAGACTAATTCACTATGAAATCAGTTAAAGTGACTATTATATATTTATTGAGATATTTGCAACAGGGAGAAACCATGAGATTTTCTAAATAGGCCAGATTTTGAGGCAAGATCTTGTTAGGTGTGAATCCTTACTGTGCCACAAGTATTTATTAGTTATGAGCACATACCTGGTCTATTTGGACTTCAACTTTCTCATCTACGTGAGTGAGATGAGAAAGTGTTGATTAATAATCCTTACCATATACAGCTTAACATCTTGGAAAGATGATGTGCTTAAAGTAGGTATCACAATGCCCAGCACACGACAGATCTTACAAAGCAGCAACATGCACATATGGCATCAGTAAAATAAATCCTCAAATCTCTCTCCACCAACACCACATTTCAGTCTCATCATTTGCACTTGTTTCTTTTTGGCACTTGTTACTATTCAGTCTGGACTTCATGTAATCTGTTTTGTCTTGGTAGAAGAATTTAGCACCCTAATTTAACATGATAGCATTTTGTCAATTTCAGTCCTGGGCTGTTATTAAATTTGTCCAATCTCATCATGGAAATTGTCACCTAAAAACATGATATTAATTCTCAAACCTACTAATATCACGGTGCTTTCACTAAGAGCTAAGAATCCCCTCCCACCCCCAGTAAACATACTGTCGCTGTTATTCTTTTAGTTGTATGTAAACATCTTTTGATTCTCAATGATTGTTTTTCCAAACCCAAATACTACTCTCTCAAGTACATCTTCTATACTGTAACAGTGTGACACAAAGGTACTTCCTCAATGTCCCTGATCCTCTCAAACAGAAATGATCTCAATTTATTTCTCTCCTTTTTTGTTTGTTTTTGTTTTGTGTGTGCACATGTGCCCACACATATGTTTCATGTTGACATTCTCGTGTGTGTATGTTACTGGGTATGCATTTGCCTGTGAGTTTGTGTGGTAATTTTCCTGTGTGTTTATATGTGTTATTTTATGTGCATATGTGTGTATCCTTTTATCTCTCCTTCTTTCTCAACCAGCACCTGAAGACAGTGGATTTCTTTTCTCATCTTTCTGAGTATATAGCATCATCACAGGGCAAATTTTGGGGGTGTCATATTTGAATAAATGGTGATTTTCATATCCCTGAATCACATTCTTCTGTGTGTTTTCTTATCACATAAGTCCCAATTCCTAAGCACATTGGTAGAAAGCATGATCATACTGAAGTGAATATTTTAATATGCCTTATTTTAGATGGAATCAATATAACTGGGTTGGGAATTCAATATGTCATTTACATATTCTGAACTTCATTAGTCCAGGCCTGAAACAATGATATAATTTTTTTCTAACTTGTGAATTAGAGCATGAATACAAGATCCAAACGTATTTTTCAAAATAATGAAAAGGGTTCATGATACACATTGCTGGCTTTTCTAATGCAATAATACTTCATTCTTCATATACAAAAGTGCTATACAACAATTTCTAAAATAAAATGTTCTTGCTTTATGACAATACCACTTTCTAATAGCATAATTAAGCATTAAACGTAGTATCACCAACAAGATCCTTTAGTGCAAATAGAAATATTTGCAAATTGATCAAATGATAATTATCTGGATTCCATTTCTTACTAATGGTTGATCATTTTTTAAAAAATTATGTTTAAAATTTTATTTTTTAAAAGTAACAGCTTTACTGAGATATAAATCACATACCATATATTTTTCTCATTTAAAATATACAGCTCATTGGTTTTTAGTATATTTGTAAAGTGGTACAAGCATCACTACAATTGAATTTTAAACACTCTCATTATCCCAAAAAGAAATTCTGTACCCATTACCTTGATCCAATCCTTGTCACTTCCACCCTCCAGGCCTAGGAAACTTCTAATCTATTTTCATCTTAATAAACTTGCCTATTTTGGACCTTACATATTAATGAACAGTAGAATATATGGTTTTTGTAATTGGCCTCTCTCACTTAACATACTGTTCCCAAGGTTCAACCATGTTGTAGTATGCAACAGTACTTCATTTCTTTTATTTTTTAATTTTGCTTTAAGTTCTGGGATACACGTGCTGAACGTGCAGGTTTGTTACATAGGTATACATGTGACATGGTGGTTTGTTGCACCCATCAACCCATCATTTAGGTTTTAAGCCCCACAGGCATTAGGTTTTTGTCCTAATGCTCTCCCTCCTCTTTCCCTCCACCCCCTGACAGGCCCTGGTGTGTGATGTTCCCCTCCCTGTGTCCATGTGTTCTCATTGTTCAGCTTCCACTTATGAGTGAGAACATGCAGTGTTTGGTTTTCTGTTCCTGTATTAGTTTACTGAGGATGATGGTTTCCAGCTTCATCCATGTCCCCGTAAAGGACATAAACTCATTAATTCACTCTTTTTTTGTGACGGCATAGTATTCCATGGTGTATATATGCCATATTTTCTTTATCCAGTCTATTATTGATGGGCTTTTTAGTTCTAAACAACATTCCATTGTATGACATACCATATTTTGGTTATCCATTGATGAGTCAATAGACATTTGAGTTGTTTTTATATTGTGGATACTGTGCTTCTATGAACATTTATGTACAATATTTTTTGTGTTGATATGCTTTTAGTTTTCCTGTGTATATTCCTAGAAATGGAATTTCTGAGTTATATACAAAGCCTGGTTTCTCTATGTCTTTTCTCAGCAATTATATGAAGAATATTTTGGCTGGGAGTGGTGACCCACGCCTGTAATCCCAGCACTTTGGGAGGCAGAGGTATGTGGATCACCTGAGGTCAGGTGTTCAAGACCAACCTGACCAACATGATGAAAACCCCGTCTCTACAAAAAATACAAAATTAGCTGGGCATGGTGGCGCATACCTGTAATCCCCGCTACTTGGGAGGCTGAGGCAGGAGGATCATGTGAGCTACTACGTGCCCGGCTAAAATTATTTTAACTTGATGAACAATGATTGTACATATTGATGGGGTATGTAGTGATATTTCCATCATGTAATTTATAGCAATCAGATGAGGGTAATTAATACATCCATCATCTCAAACATTTATCATTTCTTTTTCTTGGAAAGATTCAATATCTTCCTTCTAGATATGTGAAACTACATAATACATTATTGTTTATTACAGTCATCCTACAGTGATATAGACTACTAGAATTTATTCCTTCTACCTAGCAGTAATTTTGTATCCTTTAACAAATTTCTCCCCATCAACCTTCTTACCCCTACCACTCCCAGCTTCCAGTATACTCTGTTCTATTTCTTAATCGGGTGTTTTGGGGTTGCTTCCTTTCAAGCCATTCAAATGTAATCACATTTCTTTCAGCAAGGTAAGAGTGGATAATTCAGAAGAGTTAGCCAAGTCACTGCTTAGAAGAGACCTACTATTAATAAAATTCGAGTTTCCACTAATGTGTAACATTTGATTTAAAAATCCTACATATCTGTTATAAATTATTCAATTAAACATTCCAACATAATGAATGCATTGCAATATAAATCATATTGAATCTTAATTTCCACAGGCTTATATTAGAGAATGCTGTGATGTCAAAATTAACCAGTTTGCCATGGATAAGGCACAAATGGATCCTAGTTTAAGGATCAAAATCCCTGTCTTCCACCACTGCAGTGAAATTGACAGTGGTAAGCGCTGTGGCTGTGTAGTATCATCTTCATTATTACTTCCTATACTCCCCATCTGGAAAACTCCATAGTAAATTTGGAGTTTAAGAGAGGGACGAGGGTGCATGTGTTTCATTTTTTCCCTAGAATTTAAGGAATTCTGGAAAATATACAATTCCTAGGCATAGCTATGAAATAACAGAGGAAAGAGAACCAAAATAAATCTTGACAGCCAGAGCTGCTCTCAGATTCCAGAAAGCACCACCTGAAAAGCTAAAGAAAGTTGGAACATTTAAATACAACAAAATTACTTTCTACTTTTCTAAGTTTCACAGTGCAGTGGCCTCATTTCATCTGATTCCAGAGTTCTTATTTTTAGTGTACTCTGCATTATACTGGCTGCTTACTGGGCACAGGAAAAAATGCTGGCATCCAAGGGCAAATGGGGTTGTAGCAAGAAGGCTTGTTCAAAACAGTCAAGCTAACCTATCTCCTGTGAGAGGAATAGAGCGCAGTTTATTTCTTGCTCAATCATTTTATAATATGAGGTTGTATATTTAGAGTGTACTTCTTTGTAATAATTTTATCTCCTCAAATTTTATAATTGGGCTGGAGATAAGAGAGACAACGCCATAAAATTGATAAAATATATAGTCAAAGAAAGGAAGGTAAGCTTTATTTCTTTCATAGAGTAGACACATGCCAGTTCCTTTCTAATTAGGAAAGGAGATTGTAAGAGGCCTCATTCCTGCCTCTAATATTTAATTGAGTAAAACTCACAGGGAGGAAGTTAGCTTCCTAGTCAGTGTGAACAGCCAACATATACAGAAAGGAAGAACAGCACTGATACTTGACATCCCTCTCAAAGGACTTCAATACTAGCTCAGAGAATCCAGAGCTGAGCCAGGTTGCCCTGAACATTTCTATGAGTTCAAATTGCAAAATGGAAAGCATGTAGGCTTAACCCAGCCCCATAGCATGGTAAAGTCTTAATCGCTGGTAAGAGGAACATAGGGGAAGGTATACAGCAACATACTTAAATATCAAAGACTAAAAATATCTTCTTGTGGTTTTGCTAAAGATAAGTTTGTATCTCATCTATACTAATATTATTAAGAGAATATAACCAACAATTATTTTAGTGATTTTTAAAGAGCTTATTTGAAAACTAGTTCTTTGTCAAAAGGGTTATAAAACGTTATTAGCAATAGTTCTAAAGCAAAATAGGTTATTACACCAGTTTAAAACTTTCATATACTAGAAGGGTATCAAATGTACACTTTGGCCAGATTCCTTAGGGATAAATGTTAAAATCAATATTCGGATAAAGTAAGGCCAATGAACTCCTAGAATAGACTCCAAGAGTAGAATGAACTAGAATAAACATGACTTCAAAAAAAATTTGTTGCTATTACTATTTTGTTATTTAAACTTCTCAGCATTTGACTTCATATTGGAAAGTTCCTTTAATGTCATTATTTGGTGCTAGATTACTCTATAATTACCATAATGCGTAGTTGCAGTGCTAGGTAGTTGCTTGTTTACAAATTAGGACCATGCAGAAATAAGGCATTTTTGGTTGCTCTGCCACTAGAGATCTTGGTAATGCACCAACACTGATTATCTTCCTCAACACTAGCAACCTATATGGCAGAACCATCCTCAGGGCATCTTCTACACATCATCAGCATCATTGGGAAAGATGTAATGCCAGCTACTCTGAAGGCTGAGGCACGAAAATTGCTTGAACCAGGGAGGCAGAGGTTGCAGTGAGCTGAGATCGCGCCACTGCACTCCAGCCTCGGTGACAGCATGAGACTCTGTCTCAAAAAATAATAATAATAAATGAATACAAATAAATAAATTAGTATGGTGACAATTAAGTATTAAACTCTATAGAACAGGTGTTCTCAAAGCCTACCAGGATTTGAGATTTTTTAAAATATAAAAATTTCAGAGACCCCATTTCTTTGTAATTTAATTATTCACAAACAGAAAAACCAGATCAAGCATTAACTTTGCTTACCTGAGACTCACTGAGACACCCACAGTTAGTTTTTCAACCACTGCTAAGAAAGACACGTCTCCATCCAAATCTTAATACCTGAAATATTTATCTAAAATGATTCATTGATCACTACAATGGGCCAGGCGCTATTCTTAGCACTGAGGATACCATCGGAAATAAAGAAAACACCATCCCTGCCCTCAGAGGCTTGCATTTTAGTATGGAGTGAGATACAGCACACCAGTCATAGTGTTGTGGAGACAACAAAGTGGTGAGGATGGATGGGATGCTGACAAGCAAAACTCTTTCCCTAAATCAAATAACTATCAGCATTTCTCTATGCTTCTGGCGGAATATTCCTTTCTAAGCTGTGATTATGTCTTGAATGTTATTCAAAGTGCCAAGCACATCTATTTTGGTCTTTTTCTTGCCATAAAAATTGTGCAGAACAAATCAAAATATAATATCTCTAATGCTTGAGACAATATTTTATTTTGAAAACATCGCAACTTGGGACATAAGAACTGTATGTTTTAACTAGATAACATGCTGAAAATATTTGGGATGTATTAGTGTACAATATCTTTGGGAACATTCATTAAAATCTGGTTATCTATTTTGCATAACTGTAATAATGCCTCCTAAGAACATTACATTTTTTGAAATTACTTTACATATAACCTAAAGTTTATGATAATCTAATTAAAGAATTATTTTATGTCACCAAATTAGTTATAATATATGACAGCATATGTCTAAAATCAAGAATAAGAAACATCTGGAATTTTATCCAACTATAGATGCCAATAGTAACACATTTCTAACCAAAGATTTTGTATAATATTTCTACCAATCTGTGTCAAGGTCAAAACATCATTCACATAAGTGACCATGGACTGCGGACTTCTCCACAGTCCACTGCTTTCCATATATTAAGAAGCACAATTTAACTCAATTATAACCATTAGAAGCCTTCATTTATTTAAAAAAACAGTTTTTGTTTATTTCAAATCCCTTTCAAGCCACAGATCAAAATACTTTGCTTTAGATAGAATTCCTACTTCTACTGAAATTTTCTACTTGTTCAATTTTGAGGTTAAAAATACGGCAAGTAATCATAATGATAATGTTTAGCTTTTAAATTTTATCTTTAAGTTCTTTATTTTCAAATCACAGCCACTATTTTAAAATTATCTTAGAGTTGTTAAGAATGTATTGTGAAATGGCATATTTTAAGGCGGTACCAGAAAATAACCTCAAATGAAATCATTATTCTAAGAATTGTATCTAACAGCAGATAGATGTTTTAGAACATGACTCTTCTCTTTCTTAACCCCATCTTTTGCTAAATTCTTTTTTATATAGATAGTTTATTTTTATTTTTATTTTTTTTAGAGATGGGGCCTTGCTATGTTGTCCAGGCTGGTCTCAAACTCCTGGTCTCAAGCAATCCTCCCACCTCAGCCTCCCAAAGTGCTGGAATTCAGGTGTGAACCACCACACCAAGCCTGCTAAATTCTTTTATATTGCCATGCCAAGACTTAAAGAAAGAATCCTAAAATATAAGAAGAAATCGGAATGGTAGACAGACAGAAATCTCTATACAATTTAAAGCAAGCTTGTCCAGCCCATGACCCTCGAGCCACATGTGGCCTAGGACAGCTTTGAATGCAGACCAAAAGAAATTCATAAACTTTCTGAGAACATTATGAGATTTATTTTGCGATTTTCTTTAGCTTTTCAGGTATCATTAGTGTTACTGTATTTTATGTGTGACCCAATACCATTCCTCTTTCAATCTGGCCCTAGGAAGCCAAAAGATTAGGCGCCCCAGAAAAGCACTTCTGATGAAATTCATATCACATACAATGTGAAAGGCAGCATAAAAACTCGGGGTTTGACTACAAAAGTTTGTTTATAAGCATCATTATAACTGTTGAATAACTTGCTAGTCTGTTCATACACTATGTGCCTGGCTTGCCAATATATGAATGCAAACCAATATATTACTTCTGCATGTGCTGGGTGCATGAATGAATATGACCTTTAGAGCAAGAAATGGACTGGTCATGAATGAGTGATTGTGCAAACTAGAATTGAATTGGCTGATGCTATTACAATGATTATAATGATAATTATCATAAAAGAGCAGTTACAAATCCACTGAATGCTAACTCTGGGTCAAGAACCTCGCTAAGCACTTTATGTGCATTGTGTCATGGTTTTAAAGCTCAAATAATAATATGGCAGTTGAGAGTAGTTCAATTAGTTCTCACAATTTCATGAAATAGATTCTATTATCTCCATTTTACAGATGAGGATATTGAGGCTTAGAAATATTAAGTAACTTGTAGAAGTCACGGTCTTTAGATTATGTAAATAGTGAAGCTACTGACTGAATCCAAGCATATCTGAAACTAAAGTTTGCATTCTCATCATCTGTGTGTATACTGCTTCCCACTAATTATTTTCCCCTTCACTGTTGAGTGACTTCTATCTGAAACTTCTGTCATTTTAGATTTTGATTTCCACCTTGTATCTGAAGCATAATTGCGGGTTACTTTCATTGCTTGCTAATTTGATTGTGTTATGTTTGATCCTGCACTACATCCCAGCTTTGATGTGCTATGACCTAACAGTTTAATAAGACACTTGGGCATTCCTCTTCATGAATAGCTGTTCCCATGATATTTTAGTTATGAAACTAAGGTTTGAAATTGTATGATCATTTGACTTTTCAAAGGGATGCATATCAGCTCCAACTCACACTGATTTTGGACATTTTTATGTATTTTAAATAGTTGGATAGAAATTTAATCAACATATCCATATTTTAAAAATGAAAAATACAATAAGAGCCACGAAATGACCCTCATTTTTCATTTTTACTTATCTATATAGATTCTGATATCTGAAGATTAATGATTTTAAATATGGCTATATAAATCAATTAGTATGTATTGAACTTCATATTCCCCTTCAAGCTTAAAGAATCAAAGGCTATCTTTCATTTAGGTACTTTCTTTCCATTTAGAATTGCATTGCATTTCTACTTGGAATGGAAAATCCACTGATTTTTTCCAAGACGGGTTTTTTGCCAAGACAAAGAAGTTGGATTTATTCCCCTGCTATATAACTACATTTCTACCTCAGTAGCTGAGTCCCTTGTTCAGAACTCATGTTTGTAAGTGACAGAAATCCAAATTGAATTGGCTTAAGCACACAAAGGGAACTTGGCTCCCAGTAATGAAAAGTTCTAAGTGATACCTTGTTCTAGGCACTGTGGATTTAGGGACTCAAATGATAACTTTCTCTCAGTTTCTTTCTTTCCTCTTCTTGGATTTGTCTTTGGTTTTCTCTATGGGCTTAATCCTAAACTCTGCATACCAGTTGCCAGCATACCCAAATATATTTTATACACCCTACTAACAGATCAAAACATTTTTTAAAACCTTTTCCCTGAAGTTCCCCCAAATTCTCCAGGGGCTCATTTACAAGGCTTCAATCACATAACTATACCTAACCTCAACATGTGGCCAAAAGAGGAAATGCATCTATTGTCCAAGTCTGAGTCGTGTGGCCACCCAGACAGGCAAGAGATTGGATCAGGCCCTCCTAAAGTTCAAGGAGTTCAAGGAATGAGAATAAAGAAAATATCCTGCAGAGGACAACATGAAAGCTATTTCCAAAAAAGGTTAAAGTGTGCCCGTAATTACCAACAGTGTTATGGCTAACCCAGAGGCAGGGACATCTATGACTAGGCCTCTAGTATAATAGAAACATTTGCAAAGTTTTCTGTTATGTGCATATGCATATATTCTTGGGGAGGTGATTCATAGAGTTCATCAGATCTGCAACTGAAGCATCAGTCCTAAAATGTGTCTGGATCTATATTTGGCAGAGTCTGTAGAAGCTCCTGTTAGATATAGGGCTGAGGAGGAGGATCACTAAGGATGGGTTCCAGAGATCTCTCTGAAAGCTGTTTCACTTTGTTTTATTCACATGAAACATTCTGGGAGACAAAGGGATTCACTCTAAGGGTTATAGCATGAAGCACAAGTTTACTGTTACCCTCCTAGTTACTCCCCTTTACCTAGTGCATCCTAGAGAAGAAATGGGTTATTTAGTTTCTGTATTTTTTTATCTCTCTATTCTTAAAAAGCATTCAGCCACCTTAAAATTTTGAGTGTTAGGAACTATGAAGTTAGTTCAAATGACAATCTCTCCAGGAGTTTGCACGCTAAACAGACATTTCTTCACCCATAGCTGTTGCTACAAAGAGAAAGAAAACAAAAAATCCAGGACTACACGCTCATAAATAAATATAGTCGTCAAAATGGTTGCTTTGTAATGCAAGTGCTGATTTGGAGAGCTGGACCAGGTGAGGTGGAAATCTCGCCTTTCTTCTAGTTTTCTGTAGAAGTCTGAATAATCTTAATCGTTATCTGTTCATATTAGCACCAAAGTAAGAAAAAAAAGTGACAGATAAGAAAGATAATTTTAGAATAACAACCACAGGGTCACATTGTTATTTTGTGACTATATGTTTCACAAAGTTAACAAACATTATTGAAGCTACAGAATTTGCAATATGCATAACGTAGTGTATTTCAGTATATAATTTCCAATCATTAAAACATGTTAAATATGCCATTGTGAGCATAAATCAGGCTCATGCAAAATACAATTGATACCCTTGTCATCTGAATGAAAGGTAATTAAAAGCATAACCACCTATGGGTGTCTTTAAGCAGAAAATAAAATCTTGCATTTATTTTTTATTTGGCATCAAACTGATATCTCATTTCCATAAGAGAAAAGTAGAATTCCTTTCTATTTCTTAGATGATGCTAGTATTTCTGAGTATCACAATTTCATTTTCAAGCTGACTTAAACATATTCACAAATAAATCAAGTTTGTAGCCTAAACTTTAGAGTCTATAAGGACAACGATACCCTTTACTTAGGGTAAAACTAAGTGCAAGAGGGAAAATTTGCCCAAGCAATGAGATATCAAAGAAGCAGCCAGGGGAAAGTTCCCAGTCTACAGTAAATTAGATTTATTGCAGTCTCAAATATCTGTAATATCTTTTCAGAGATACCTTTAAAAAGTTTTTTGGTTAAATTAATTCAAGATGGTTTTAAGACTTAAATGTGAAACCCAATAATATAAAACCCTAGAAGAAAATCTAGACAATACCATTCAGGACATAGGCATGGGCAAAGATTTCATGATGAAAGCACAAAAAGCAACTGCGACAAGAGCAACAACTGACAAATGGGATCTAATTAAACTAATGAGCTTCTGCACAGCAAAAGAAACTATCATCAGCATTAACAGACAACCTACAGAATGAGAGAGAATTTTTGCAATCGATCCATCTGGCAAAGGTCTAATATCCAGAGTCCACAAGGATCTTAAAGAAATTTACAAGAAACAAACAAAACAACCCCATCAAAAAGTGGGCAAAGGATGTCAACAGACATTTCTCAAAAGAAGACATTCATGCAACCAACAAACATGAAAAAAGCTCAACATCACTGATCATTAGAGAAATGCAATCAAAACCACAATGAGATATCATCTCACGCCAGTCAGAATGGCAATTATTAAAAAGTCAAGAAACAACAGATGCTGGTGAGGTTGTGGAGAAAAAGGAATGCTTTTACACCGTGAGAGTGTGAATTAGTCAACCACTGTGGAAGACAGTGTAGTGAATCCTCAAAGATCTAGAAGCAGAAATACCATTTGACCCAGCAATCCCTCACTGAGTATATACTCAAAGGAATAAAAATCATTCTATTATAAAGATACATGCATATGTATGTTCACTGTAGCACTATCACAATAACTAGGATGTAGAATCAACCTAAATGCCCATAATTATAGACTGGATAAAGAAAATGTGGTACAGGTACACCATGGAATACTACTATCCAGTCTTAAAAAGGAATGAGATCATGTCCTTTGCAGGGATATGAATGGATCTAGAAGCTGTTATGCTCAGCCAACTAACAGAAACAGAAAACCAAATACTGCATGTTCTCACTTTAAGGGGGGGCTGAACAATGAGAACACATGGACACATAGCAGAAACAACACACACTGGACCCTGTCATGGGGCAGAGGGAGGGAGAGCATCAGGAAGAATAGCTAATGGATACTGGACTTAATACCTAGGTGATGGATTAATCTGTGCAGCAAATCACCATGGCACACGTTTACCTAGGAAACAAACCTTCACATCCTGCACCTGTACCCTGGAACTTAAAATAAAAGTTAATGGTGAGAAAAGGGTTTTTCTGTTTATTTTTACTTTTTATACAACACTCCCTACCAATAAAAAGCATTATGAACATAATTAAATATAAGATAGGAGAAAGCCCTGGAAACCTTCTCTGAAACAGAACACTTTGTTTTCTGCACTGATGGTACTTGTTGGCAGCAAAGCCTGGCGAGTCCTTGAGAGAACTTGCCCTCCCCCTTAGAAGGACAGAGGAAACTTAACAGTATCTGAAATAGAGCCAGATGGCAAGGAAGAAGGTCACTGGCAACAGCTGCTGTGCTCTGGGTTGGGGTCTGAGGATAGAGATAAACACATGACCCAAAGATAGATGACTGAAATGTAACTGTAGTGGATGAGGCTTCCAATAATAATTGTGAGAGGGAAAAAAATAACTGCAATTATACGTCTCTGCCCAATGGCTGTTTGAGGGTACATGGAGGAGTAAGTGCAAATCATTAAGGGGTGTTGATTTCTTTATTGGTTCTAATAAAGAAGGCTGATTTTTAGGTGAAGAATATCCAGAAAATATAGCACAAAAGAAAAAAATATATGATTGATATATTTAATGCTACTGCATTAAAACAACTACTACAAGCTATAGTATCTTTTCTTTTGCTTTTCGGATATGTAGTTTGCCTTTAGCTCTTACAATAAAATGGATGCAATTGTGTGAAAGTTTCCCACTTACTATAAATAAAGATTTATTCTGTTGTAGAAATACCTTGAAATCTTTCTCCATGAGAAGGGAATACCCAACTATGCCTCGGAAGAGACATAGCTCTGCCCCAGTGAACAGGGCTGTGGATAAAGATGGGAGAGAGGCAGCATAGATACAGATTGCTTAAGGAAAGGAAAAGAGATCGAAGGATAAATTTTAGGAATTTCTCTTACTCCTAAAATTGGAGCTTCAATTGTATTGGAACTTCATCCTGCCGCATGCTTCTGTAAAGGTATGCTGTTTTCCTTATTTTTAAATTAAAATTTATTCATCAAATAACTATATGCAAAGCATTTAAATATAAATAAGGAATAATATTTTCAGTTGTTTCCCCTGAAATTTATGTTCACATTCTTAATATACTTCTAATTCATGATTTATCAATTTCTGACATATTTACTGATAATAATTGTCATTCCTTATGGATTTTATTATAAATTTATATTACTATGACTAATTGTGTTCTCTGCAGAGACAAATACTATAATAAATGTTCCTCCTTTGTATTGATTTTAGTAGCTTCTCAGGTTAGTAATTTTCTATTGGATCTTTCAAATGCCCATAAATAGTATTTTTTTAAAAAAAGAGCTGTTGGAAACATTAAAAATACATAACTTCAAATTATTTTTCTTCCTCCACAGGTCCATTTTTCTTCTGCTTAAATTTGAGGAATTTATTTCCCACTAAAATCTAAATTTTCAGGAAAAATATACAAATATCATTGGAAATCCATATGCAATTGAATGAATTTTGGAATATTTGAATCTTACATGTGAAAATATAATCTATTCTCCCTCAATCCTACACACCCACCAATCACAGCAATGAACATGTAGATACCATCATATTCGTAGTTGAAATTGAGTTGGGGATCATCGTTTTTAAATACTTCTGCTGTGATTCACGTTTAATTATATTAAATAATCATTTACAACATATTTTCTCTGATAGTTATGTTTTCAAACCACTTATCAATTTTTAGTTACATATTTGTCTGGGGCTAATGTCTGAGTTCTCAGCTGCCAAGACGCCCTGCTTTTAATCATTGGAACACATGACAGATTTTCACTTATAATTTGCAGATCTTACCTATAGACTTTGATGACTTTTACAAAAACACATATGCACACACCACACACACAAATGCACACATATACATATAGGCTATATATACCCATGTAATCACAATCAAGATGTAGAAGGTTCCTTTTACCCCTGAAAGCTCCTTCTCACTCCTTTGCAGTCAATCCTCATGAGCAAAATGGGAGTTACATATTTAGAAACATTTATATACCCTTTAAATTTATGTACACAGAAAGGCATGAAACACATCAATGAATGCTTTCTGCAGTATTTCAGCAAAAGCTAATTGAAATGATCACTTTTTTTTGAATGCATCTTTTCAAGGAAAAAAGTATGAATATCATTGGCCATTCATATGCAATTGAGCAAATTTTGGTAGAATTTAATATAAAATGAAATTGGCTTTAAAAAGTTTTCCATTTTTGTTGAGAGTGAGAGTAGGTGAGAGGACAGTGGGAGCTCAGAAAACATTCATTATTGTTCAATATGCAAAGCAGCAGGGGAGGGAAATTAAAGCAGAGGAGTGGAGAAGAACAGCAGCAATATCGTTAAAATCAGCAACACTCCTTCGTGGGAGTGGAAGCACCCAAGGGGAATAGAATCTTAGAGTGTCCCATCTTCTTGATCTTACTGCAGTCTGTGAGTAAATATAAAGTGGCAATCCAAATATGCTGCCAGAAACTGGAGGAAAAATAGGCAAGTAACTGATGGAAATAGAGCCACCCTCCTGCATTGATAAAGGGGGCTGCTCTCAACATCACTGTGGCTTTAAGCCTGTTTTACATAATTGTTTCTTCACTTACAGTGACAAATATCTTTAGTCCAAAGACAATGAGATTTTCCAAAGAGTGCAAAATAGTTTAATAATCAAAAAAGAATAGAAATTGAATGAAAGAAGTATCAATTTCTTGTCATCCAATACTAGGTAGGCGTTGCACACAATCCCACTTCTTCAGCGATGAATGTTTAAAATTGGCAACTGCATCACAGGAAAACAACAAAGCAATCTGACAATTTGGCAAGCTGCTCCACCTAAAGATTTAGGAAAACACAGAACAAGTAGAGTAGGATATTTGGCAATTGCAGTTTCTGAGCATAACTGTTATTATCTCCAAAGATAGAAATTTCTCAGAAAACAAAACAAGCAAACAAACAAAATATAGTGATGAACCTGTAAACACAAGATGGTTTCTGAACTGAAATACAAGGGCCACCCTGCTTGATAGAAGACAAATATAGTCTTAATAATACAATAACTAGTTCAAGCCCTTATTCCAAATCTATCTGAGGCAAAGGAAACTTAAAATTAATTATTCATTTGTGAAGAAACATGAAGTTATAATTTCCAGCTGGGACCAGAAGTTGAATAGTCAAACCAGAGAACCAGAGGAAGACAGATGTTGTGATTTGCACACCTTGTTTGAAGGTGGGAAATAGGACTCTGGTATGGAAACATATTCAGTAAACATTGCAGTGTAGCCTCATCAGATTCCAGATATTTAAAACCGATGATTAGAAAATGAAAAATGCTATCTGTAACCAAAGTCATACCCAGGATCAATTATGTATGATTCTATACAAGTGTGACACCAAGAAGTAACATAGCTTTTCTGTTCAGTGAAACTAGATGGTTTTCTCTGCATCGTTGTATTCCAAACAGATGGTTTTCTCTGCATCATTATGTTCCCAATGTCTAGTAACCAAGCCTGGTACAGAGTAGGTGATCAATTAGCTTTTTCTGAATAAATTGGTATTAAGTAAATACATTTTGCCATATTGTTCCCTTATGTTCCAGACATGTTTTAAGGATTCAAAGAGAGAAAAAAGAAAAGCATGTTCTCCTTAGAAAAAGTCTGCTATAATAACAGAAGTAGAAAAAGAATGAGAAAATGTGTCTTAAAACATAACAGTCATACACTATGCATGGCTTCTATTTATTCTAGAAAGGGAACATGAATTCTTGTATTGTCTTCACAAATATTCATTGAATAACCTACATTGTGATTGTCAGTTTATGAAATTCCACTGTATAAAAATGTGCAAGATATGGCCCCTGTTCTTGAGAAAACTACAGTCCAGCAGAAAAAAATCAAATGTGTAATTATAATTCAATGTAATATATTTTAAAATATATTTCTACACAAATATTTTTCTAGAATAGATACTCAGAAGTTAAACACTGTATTAGAACCACCCAAAATATTGTGACAGCATAGAGGACTGAGAATCTTAAATAGAAAACAGAAGGAAACCTTACATCTACATATATACACACACACACATATACACATCTATATATTTATACATATATACATCTATATATACACAGATATATACATATATACACACATCTATATATACCTTACATCTATATATGTACACACATATATTTATATAAACCTTGCATCTAAGGAAACCTTACGTATATATACACACACACATATATTATGTGTGTATACATACATACTATTTATGGTTTTTAGTTTGAAATATAAGGAAAAAGAACAGAAAAAAAATTTTTGAATGTCACAAGTCCAAAATAGGTTCCTTTATGTTGATTCTAAATAGTGAAAGAGACTTTACGTCATCTTAGAGATACATCTTACTTCTGAAAACACATTTAGGGAAGCAAAGACTATAGTTACTCCAAATTAGCTACAATAATGTCATTAGCTGAGAAAGTAGATATAATCAAGTTTTGTATACCAAACTAATATTTAAAATGTTCAGAAGTTATGAGTATGTCCAATGCAAAGAGAAAGCATAAATCAAGAATCGAATTAATTATTTCTTACTTATTTGATTTCCTAGAAAAGGCCTCAATCTGTGTGCAGGCATTTAGATTTCTTTCATCTTGCTCCAAAACAAATATTGTTTTAAGTTTAATATGCAAATGTAGATGTTCAGTAATTTTTTTTTTTTGGAGACAGAGTCTTGCTCTGTCGCCCAGGCTGGAGTGCAGTGGTGGCACAAACTCAGCTCACTGCAACCTCCACTTCCCGGGTTCAAGCAATTCTCCTGCCTCAGCCTCCCGAGTAGCTGGGATTATAGTTGTACACCACCATACCTAGCTAATTTTTGTATTTTAGTAGAGATGGGGTTTCACCATGTTGGCCAGGCTGGTCTTGAGCTCCTGACCTCAGGTGATCCGCCCACTTTGGCCTCCCAAAGTGCTGGAGTCACAGGGGCAAGCCACCACACCTGGCCCAAAATTTGTTTTTATATACTTAATTCTGTTTTTATTTTGAGTATGCTAGCCAGAGATCTGCCTAAGATTTTAAAAATATAGGAAGATATTTTCACTTTAAAAATAAATTTAAACACACAATAGTTCTTACTTGTCTGTTTTGCTTGTCAGAAAAGAGCTTTATTCACCACTACTTTATTGTTTCTGTATCAGTTTCTCACCAACATCTTCAATGAAAAAAATACATATCATGAAATGCTAAGAAATTTTATTTGGAATATATATATGTGTGTGTGTGTGTGTGTATATATATATATATATATAAAACAAGTCTTTAGAACAATGGTTAGAATTTGTGTCACAATTTTTATGTCAAGAATTCCAAAAGTCTTCTGTTTCCAGACAGAAAATACAATCAGTATATTCTAAATGTACGTCAAAGAATTAACAGGAATTTCAGTTTATTTATAAAGTAGTGAAAGAAATACTGTGATATAGGAGAATCCACTTTAAGCTACTGTCATCAACATAAATTGAAAATTTGAATATTTAGAGAATATATGTATAATATATTCCATTTAAAATGCTTAAATATTTGGCCATATTTTGGAAAGAATTAGTGTTCAACTGAAAATTGTGAATGTTTTATCTTTCTTGATCATTTTTTCTAAATTAAGAAATATTTCAAACGTGAAAATGACAAAGAATTTAAGGGAAACTTTGCCATAATTGCAGCAATTCTTTATTTTATAAAATAAAACATTAAATATTGCATGAAAAGTTAAAGTCCAAGAAATCTAACTCACCAAAAACGACCACTTTTCTGAATCTGGTGTGTATACATCCAGATTGCTTTTTTGGTATTATTTTGTATATTAGAATTCATTTAAAAAGTTTACATTTTGTGATTCAGAACTTTAAATAAATAAAATCAAGTCGTGCATGTCATTTTGCAACTTTTAAGAATTCAGAATTGCAGTGAGCTGAGATCCGGCCACTGCACTCCAGCCCAGGTGACAGAGCAAGACTCCGTCTCAAAAAAAAAAAAAAAAAAAAAAAAAAAGAATTCAGTATTGAGCTTTGAGATTTAAATGTTATCACATGTTGACTTAGCTCATTTATTTTAACTACAGGTTTGCTCTTTCTCATGTAAATATGCATAATCAGTTCATTCCTTTAGTGAGGGATACTTGGGTTGTTTGCGGGGGGGTGGTTATTATTATTATTACAAGCAATTCTGTAATGAACATCTTTGTTAATAACTTAGTACCAAGAGTGATATTTGATATATTTATCATTCAGAATAATTTGGACATTGCCCAGTTGGAATAGATTCTCTACAACTCAGAATTAGTTAGCTCTAGAGGAATGGCTCAATATAACAGGCTCAATATCAGTTCTGCCTGATAGGCATAGATAAATATTTTTCTAGAGTAGATACCCAGAAGTTAAGTTGCATAATGAAAATGTTTAAATTTCTAATTTTGAAATACTTCCAAGTTGTTATTTTAAATTTTATGTCCTTGGTGATTAGTGAGATTAAGCATTTTTTCAACATGCTTATGGTCTAATCATATTTTTTTCTTTAATGTGGTAATTCATAAGTTTCATCCATTTTGTTCTTTACTGGTATTTGTTGGTAAGATCTCTTCATATCTTTTCAACATCAATCTTCTACAGATATTTTTCTCCCAGATCACTATTTATTTTTAACTATGTAATGATGTCTTTTGTTCTACAGAGATGGTGTTACTTCTGTATCTTTTATTTAAATGCACTGACTTTTCCTGTTTAATGTGTTGTTTATTAATGCTCTAATCATGTAGCTTTTCCTAGTATACATGTTGACTTTTTAACATATATAAACGAATTTTTCTATTTCTTACAAACTTCTCTATTCATACCATTAAATATTATTTACTCTCATAATCTTTGATTTATATTTTCCATAAAACTTGTCAATTTAGTCTTATCTAATTTTTTTCCTTGACAAGTTCCTCTGTCTCTCTCTCTAAATCAAATTTAAAAAATTTTGAATATAAAAAGTCTAAATGCCAGAAATACTAACTATCCGCACCTGTGACCTATCTGAATAGACTGACTTTAGGGATTAGAATAAACAAATGCAATTTTGTTGGTCCAGGTCCTCAGTGAGGTAGACGCAAAGACAATTATATTAGTTTGTTTTCATGCTGCTGATAAAGACACACCTGAAAGTGGGAACAAAAAGATGTTTGATTGGATTTACAGTTCCACATGGCTTGGGAGGCCTCAGAGTCATGATGGGAGGCAAAAGGCACTTCTTACACGGTGGCAGCAAGAGAAAAATGAGGAAGAAGCAAAAGCGGAAACCCCTGATAAACCCAACAGATGTCGTGAGACTTACTCACTATCACGAGAATAGCATGGGAAAGACTGGCTCCCATGATTCAATTACCTCCTGCTGGGTCCCTACCACAACACGTGAGAATTCTAGCAGATAAAATTCAAGTTGAGATTTGGCTGGGGACAGAGCCAAACTGTATCAACAATTAAATTTGCAAGGATTAAAGGAAATACGTAAGACAGAAAATATAGAAAAGGCAGAGAATGGCTGAGAAAGCCTATAAACATGCAAGTCTGACTCTAAATTTTAAAAAAAGAAGGAAAGAAGTTCAACTGGACTCAGTCTCAGAAAAGATTTAGCAGGACTCTTGGCGAGTCCTTGAATCAAGCCATCAGAGGATTCCTGCATCTCTCAAGAATAAGTTTGTCTTAGTGTCCTGAAATGTCAGTCATTCACTAGGAGCAGCCCATGTGACCTGAAGCCTCAGCAAAAATATAGGGATGGGTGTTCATGGTACTCTAGCCCCTAGTCGGTTAAAATCCCTGTAGTTGGAGATCTGAGTGGCATTTTCTTATAGTCACCAGGTTTATGTATACGTTTTCATCATTTCATTAAGAGTTATGTTATTCGGACTTCGTGGAGTGGTGTTAACTATGTTTTCACTTAATTAGTATGTTACCTTCAGAATCGCAGGCATTGTATCTTTAACTATTTTGAACAGTACCTGCAGGAAACTAGTCACACATTTAATTGTAAAAATATTTCTGATTATTTATTTATTTATATTTATTATTAATTTTTTTTTAAGATGGGGTCTTGCTCTGTTGCCCAGGCTGGAGTGCAATGGTGCAATCTCGGCTCACAGCAACCTCCAGCCTCCCCAGTTCAAGGGATTCTCCTGCCTCAGCCTCCTGAGTAGCTGGGACTACAGGCATATGCCACCACACCTGGCTACTTTTTCATATTTTTAGTAGAGGTGGGGTTTCACCATGTTAACCAGGATGGTCTCAATCTCCTGACCTTGTGATCCACCCACCTTGGCCTCCCAAAGTGCTGAGATTGCAGGCATGAGCCACCGTGCCTGGACTATTTTTTTTTTTTTTTAAAGACAGAGTCTTGCTTTGTTACCCATGCTGGAGTGCAGTGCCACAATCACAGCTCACTGTAACCTCAAACTTCTGGCCTCTAGAGTAGCTGGGACTACAGATGTGTGTCACCACACCTGGTTATTTTATTTTATTTTATTTTAGATATGGGGTCTCGCTATGTTGCCCAGGCTGGTATTGAACTCCTGGCCTCAAGTGATTTTCCTGCCTCGGCCTCCGAAAGTATTGGGATTACAGACTTGAGCCACTGTGCCTGGCCTATAAATACTGATTATTATGCACTTAACATAACAATCTCTTTATTTCTACTATTGAATATTGATAGTATAAAAGCACTAATTTTATTTGTTATTTATAAGTATTGGGAGAACCAAAGGGTATTTTAAATTATCTCCATTACTGGGCTGAACAGAAATAGCCTTTTCACCCAATTTAGTTCAATGTTGAGTATATTAAAGACCAATAAATAAACACATTACAGATGGAAAACTGCATATTGGTCAATAAAACTTGTGATCAGTAGCTTTTGCAACATTTCTAAACACTACTTTTATAATTGACATAGATGGTTTTGTGAACTTTTTCTTTAGTTTTTTTTTTGGCAACCAAAATGTTTTTTCTTTCTCTGCTTCATTAGTTGTAGTTCTGTTTCTTTCCTCAATACTCATATTACTAATTTATTCATGCACGCTTAACTCATTTAGTTTTTCATTCTCAGCCAAGGCTAAATTTTCTCTTACATATTTTTGTTCTTTTCTGAAACTGCTATAATTTTAGGTTTTTAGTATTCTTATTTTCTGAAATAAATATGATATTCTAGATACAGTCTGCTCAGCAGTGGAACGAAGCAGACAATTACCTCTCCCCTTGCTTCATAACATGATGCCTTTTCAACCCCAAATAGCATGGCAATTTTTTGCTGGCAGCACAGACTGCAAATCCACATTTAATTTGCTATGCACAATCACTTTTCCCTTTACCCCATCTCCTTTGGATATCTAGACAATGGAAAGAAATCTAACACGTTTTTACTGTTTTTCATTGAGTATATCCCACTTAACAAATGCTGTTCTTCATACAGTTAGCAACATGTGTTTTGACTCTGTATTTGTTTTCTTTCCCTTAGCTCTTGTTTATAATTTAGAACAATATTAATATACTTATGAAAATATTGTGGCTGTGTACATAGGAGGCTCTGCTATTATTTGATAAATGCATCTTGAATTAAAAATATTAACATGCCAGACACAGTGGCTCACGCCTGTAATACCAGCACTTTCGCAGGCCAAGGCAGGTGGATTACCTGAGGGCAGGAGTTCAAGGCCAGCCTGGCCAACATGGTGGAACCCCATCTCTACTAAAAGTACAAAAAATTTAGCCAGGCATGGTGGCGGGCACCTGTAATCCCAGCTACTTGGGAGGCTGAAGCAGGAGAATTACTTGAACCCGGGAGGCAGGAGAATCACTTGAACCCGGGAGGTGGAGGTTGTGGTGAGCTGAGATCGCACCATTGCCTTGCAGCCTGGGCAACAAAAGCAAAACTCCATCTAAAAAAAAAAAAGCTAATTTTTTTCATCTTGATCTTTCATAAAAGTATTGAATTACAGTAATACATGGCATATGCTATTTTGATTACTTACTCAAATATATTAATAATTTTAAAAGTAATATACACTCATTTAAAAAATCAGAAAATATAAAAACACACTAATATACAAATGAGAAATATTAAAATGACTAGATACTAAATATATATGTGTATATATTGTGGACATATAGTATGCATAGCTATAACTGCAGTCAAGTTGAAACACATATACATATACAGCAATTATGTATACAGTTGACCCTTGAACAACACGGGGGCTAGGGGAAACAATCCCCTGCATATCCCCTGCATAGTCAAAAATTCACTTATAACTTTTGATTCTATTAAACATTAACTACTAATAGCCTACTGTTGACTAGAAGCCTTACTGATAACATAAACAGTTGACTAACATATATTTTTTATGATATATATATTGTATTCCATAGTCTTACAATAAAGTAAGCTAGAGAAAAGAAAATGTTATTAAGAAAATCATAAGGAAGATAAAATATATTTACTGTTCATCAAGTGGAAGTGAATCATCATAATCATCTTCATTCTTGTCATCTTCACATTGGCTAGGCTAAGGAGGAGGAGGGCAGGAAGGGTTAGTCTTGCTGTCTCAGGGTGGCAGAGGCAGAAGAAAATCCATGCCTAAATGACCCCAAGCAGCTGAAACCTGTGTTGTTCAAGGATCAACTGTAATTGCAATCATACTTTTAAACATTATATATATTTTATATATATTTAAGCATTATATATCTACACATATGTATATATACATACTTACGTAAACATAATTTCAAAACTGCTACTGATATTATTTCCTATAGATTTAAGTGTATGGATCTCTGAGAAGATATGAACTCATATAACCTGAGCATTCATGTCTATCTCCTGAATGGCCCTGTGAAAGGCTCACTAGCATTGCATTATATTGTTCTTTTATTTCAGACTATTAGTGTTAATTATATCAACTTGATATAATTAAGGGTCTACACTTTTTGCCCAAGATCCTGCATATTTCTGCTCGATATTCAAAAGGAGCAACACATACAAAACAACTGCAAAAGTACACCATCTTATGGCCGTCCTGGAAGTGTTGAGACAATGATCTTCTCACCCAACTGAAGGAGAGCTTGACAGAGACCGCTTAAAATGTTACTGAAAATGTGAACCAAAAAGTTAAAGAAAGCATGCATTATGCTCCCAGAAAGCCTCAACCTAGAACACTGGGCATCTCAGCACTAGTATATTCAAGTACTAAGGGAGACTTCAAGTATTAACTAGCTAAACCATTCATTTGAACATGGAGGAAAGCAGGGATGGATCAGAGAGAGTTAAGGGCCTTAATCAAAATCACATAACTGGTATGGAGTTGAGAGTGTCAACACAAACCTCAATGAGGATTTTTTCTTCTTTCGCTAGAGATCAAAAACTGGAGCCTTCATTCCACAGGTAGAGGCTGCTAATGTTTTCTTTTTCTGAAAAAAAAAAAAAATTGGTAAGATTTAAATATTAAAGGTAAATACCTGAAGAAAAATGAGATCTAGCAATTATAGATTCAAAATTCTAAAAATTGCTTTAAAATTAGTAGTGGCTACCAGTTTTAGAAGAAACATACCCTTCGAGTGCATGGCTGTCCCCATCTGGCCCACATGACTCAATGAGCAGTAGTGTTACCTGCCCAGTCATTGCAGACATTAGTGTTTGTGACCAAGTGGCTTTCCTGCTGGTTGTAGGACATTAAAGTGGAGATTTATCCTAAGAAGAAAAACAAGTTTCCTATTGCGTGACTCAGAGCTTTCCTGGGACACTAGACTTTCAAGTCATTACTTAACTATTTTCATGGTGGTAGGAGTCTTGTTCCACTTCTGAAGTGTTTCAACAGTGAAAACTATTATGGTGTACTTTGGCTTCATGTTTCTCTAATACAACGTGGTTTTAATGAATGAAATCCAAATTATTCTTACTAAAGGATCTTTTATGCTCTCCTAAATGATGTCCCCAATCATGGTCCCGAATATTCTAGAGTAGTCATGTAGGAACTCTCCTGCTCTGGCCCTATGGACTTTTAAATTTTCCTTTCTGATTCCCAGTTTCTGTTCTTTTTTGCTTTTCATTTGATTAAAAGTAAGAATCTAGCATCTTTTTATACGATTCCTTGTGCTTTCAGGTACGTAATGCTTAAGACTACTAGTTT
This sequence comes from Trachypithecus francoisi, assembly GCF_009764315.1. Classification (NCBI taxonomy): domain Eukaryota; kingdom Metazoa; phylum Chordata; class Mammalia; order Primates; family Cercopithecidae; genus Trachypithecus; species Trachypithecus francoisi. Next base: position 43,359,999 of record NW_022681453.1, on the reverse strand, counting down.
CTCAAAATTCCTTTACATAACAGAGATCCAAATGTTCTCTCACCAGACACAAGCAAGAAACAAAATGAATCATACTATGTTTCACTCCAGTGGTGACCCTATAGTCCATTTCTTGGATTCTTCCTCCTTGAGAGTCTCTGAGGATTGCCTATCAGAAGTCATTAATATTCTCCTCCATATTCTCCCATCTTGGAGGCAGAAATGCTAATCTCCTCCAGCTATGGTTTACTCTATGACATCATCCTGGCCAGTGATTTGTAAACAGAATTTTCTGGGTAGGGCCTCTAAGAGACAAATGTCACAACTGCCACAATATCTAAAATGAAGAAGACTAGTCATAGCAAGTGTTGGCAATGATGTGGGGCAAAGGGAACTCTCAGACACTATTAGTGGGATTTCTTTTTTTTTATTTTATTATTATTATACTTTAAGTTCTAGTGTACATGTGCATGACGTTTATATCATGTATAACTCCCCAATGCAATCCCTCCCTCCCCCCCTCCCCATGATAGGCCCCAGTGTGTGATGTTCCCCTTCCCGAGTCCAAGTGATCTCATTGTTCAGTTCCCACCTATGAGTGAGAACATGCGGTGTTTGGTTTTCTCTTCTTGTGATAGTTTGCTAAGAATTTTTGCAACCTACTCATCTGACAAAGGGCTAATATCCAGAATCTACAAAGAACTCAAACAAATTTACAAGAAAAAAACAAACAACCCCATCAAAAAGTGGGCAAAGGATATGAACAGACATTTCTCAAAAGAAGACATCCATACAGCCAACAGACACATGAAAAAATGCTCATCATCACTCGCCATCAGAGAAATGCAAATCAAAACCACAATGAGATACCATCTCACATCAGTTAGAATGGCAATCATTAAGAAGTCAGGAAACAACAGGTGTTGGAGAGGATGTGGAGAAATAGGAACACTTTTACACTGTTGGTGGGATTGTAAACTAGTTCAACCATTATGGAAAACAGTATGGCGATTCCTCAAGGATCTAGAACTAGATGTACCATATGACCCAGCCATCCCACTACTGGGTATATACCCAAAGGATTATAAATTACTCTACTACAAAGACACATGCACACGTATGTTTATTGCGGCACTATTCACAATAGCAAAGACTTGGAATCAACCCAAATGTCCATCTGTGACAGACTGGATTAAGAAAATGTGGCACATATACACCATGGAATACTATGCAGCCATAAAAAAGGATGAGTTTGCGTCCTTTGTAGGGACATGGATGCAGCTGGAAACCATCATTATTAGTGGGATTTCAAATTGGTAAAGCTTCTTTGGAAAACATCTACTAATGTTTAGCACATCCTCTGAGTTACGTAGCCACTGCTAGGTATATTCCCCACAGAAATGAATACATGTGGTCACCAAAAAAGAACACAGACTCACTAGAATATTTATAGCAAAATTCATAGTCTAATACAAGAAATAACCCAAATGTTCATCAGCAGTGAAATGGGCAAATTAGGAATAATCATAAAATGAAATACTATATTACAATGAGAATGAACAAGCTACAATTACACCTAAGGATGACTATTACAACTGTAATATTTAGGATAAGTCACCCACCAAAGAATACTTAGCATATTTCTATAAAGCTCAAAACTAGGAAAAACTAATCTTTAGGGTTAGAAGTCAAGATAGTGGTAACCATTGCCTGGGGTGCCATGGGAGGCTTCTTGGAGGCTGGTATTGCTTTAATTCTTAATTCGTAACCTGGATGTTGATTACATGGGTGTGTTCAAACTACTGACATTCACCTATCTGTGCACTTGTGATTGGAATGTGTAATACTTCAAAAAGTTATTTGAAAGAGAAACAGAAAACTTGCCGGGCACAGCCCCCTTTGCCCTCTGGTCCTCACACCTTATTTCCAGCTGAAACACAGATATGGGTTATGCATGTGAAGCAGTCTTATTGAGACCCTGAGGGTAAAACCTGTAAACCTAAGATACCATAGTGAAAAGATAGAAAATGCCCCTCTTCATGATGACTTCACTGAATAGCTATGCCAACTCCCAGTGCTTATTTCCAAATTTCTTGTTGCCTGAGACCAATTAACTGTTTACACATTCAGCACAAATCTATGCTTTAAATATTATTTACATCCTGTTATATTTTTTCTTACCTGCTATCAAATGTAATTCCTAACTAATACGTATTTTTGAGCCACTTCCCTTCAGTTTGACAGTTCCAACATATGTAAGGTCAATCCAAACCACTAAGTTTTACCATTTTTGGTAGCCCAAGAAATCCTCATGGTGGAACATGTTTACACTCAAATTTAAAATAGTACAGGATTTTTTAGTTCGTTATTATCAATGCTCTATTCATTGATAAAGATGTCTAATATCTTTGGTAAAAGCACAATGCGCTCATGTTTGCTAAAATAATATATATTATATTTTGCATTTTCCTCACATCTTTTATGTGTCTCTTTTTATTCTTCTCCACTTACCTCAAATAGCATTAATTATAATCAATTTCCTGCTGTTCCACACACTAGTTCATGGAGTCCTTGAGTGCAAAGATCTGGTTATAACTTCAGCATTTAGTTCTGAGTTTTGTAAAGAAAAGATACATTCTAAATGTTACGTGAGTACATTAAGAACAAATTTTAAAGCCACTGTGCATATATGGTGAGCAGCAGATACATTGTCATTGTAGATATCATGTGTTAACCATCCCTGTTTCTCTAGAGTTGACAACACTTTTCTCTAAAAGGACATATTTTTTTTCGGCTTTGCAGGCCAAATGGTCTCAGCCACAACTATCAACTCTGCTGCTAAAGTAAAAAAGCAATCATAGGTAGATAATACATGCACAGATAGACTTTAACTTTGTTCCAATAAAAGGTACTTAGAAAAACAGGCAATGATCCAGATTTGGCCAAGGGCCATAGTTCACCAATCCTGGTGTGTGTGAGCTTATTGTAAGCAAAATCCCAAATGTCCACTCCTACCAATGAAGACAAAAGGATCAGAAACTTCTCTCCATTCTCTAAAATATATTGAAAAAGCAGAGGTTAGAGAATGTGGCCAACTCAGTCTATTTGGCTGCTCCCTTCTTTCCAGGACTTTGAATTTGGAGCAAGTAACACAAGGCAGAAAAGAAAGTCGGAAGCCATTCACTGTACCCATGGGGAGGTGTTGACGAGATTTTTCCTGATATTTTTGGCTTCTCTCATTTCTGGAGCTCTGATTTTTTTTGATTGTCAACATTAAAGTACAGATTTTATATGAAATCTAAATTATCAGATTCTTTTAAAACACTAGAAAAATCATACAGACCTTATGCTAGCATTTAGACCTTATATATGCATTTAGACTAGTCATGAGTTTGCCACAGTCCACATCACTCCCAACTGTTTTCCCTCCTATGAGGCTAAGTATTAGTCATTGTTTTGTGTCACACATACGCTATTGTTTTTCTTAACCTGGCTTTCACTCAGTTAGATTCCCTGCCTAGTACATGTAAACATCTGAAGGTTCAACTATGGATATAAGTCATCATAATATACTTTAATTTTTAGGATGAACCTCGTGTCTAAAACTCTTTTCTCTAGAGTATTCAATAAGCATTATTATTAAACAATAATCCAGAAGCAAAGGTGAATTATTATTCTATACTCTGGGTGTGTGGAATCCATCCTCATTTTATATACTATGAGTAGAAAAATAATGGCTTTTCTTTAACTATAAAAAAATAGGCTGTCTTCTTAGTTTGGGGATAAATGACTATACCCCTCCGCCCACTTTGTACTTTCTAGAAAGTCGTGATGTCCAATCACATTCTCCAATTTTTATTTGGATCCGTGATTTCTAGGCAAAAGGTCAGCAATTATACCTTTCTTCCTACAGAAGTATGAAAATATGTAAGTTGAGCTCATTGTTAAGTAGACTGCTTCTTTCCTGTTTTTCATGTGTCTTTCACGAGGAGGGAAGCTCCCTTCATGTATCATGAGTGGCCCTTCTCCTCCCTTTCAGGCTCTGAGTCCTACAGAGGCTCATTTAATTTTCTGCGGGAATGTGCGCCCAGTCCCATCTGGTCTGGCAGCAGAACTTCCTTCTTAAGGTATGTTGTCTTTTCTGCTCTGAGAGTCCACAGGTTTACAAGTAAAAGCTTAGGGTGGTTAACTTAGGGTGGTCTGCTTCTTGGCAGATAATTCAGCCCAAATGAAAGGGCTCTATTTCTGTGTTGGAAATTTCATTGCTTGCAAATTTAATAACCATTTTCCCATATCAGTTTCACCAACAGTAAATGAGCCATTTGACCCCCATCTGTGTAACTCCTTTGTCTTATTTTTAAATATATTCAGAAACCAGGCAGAGACGATGTTGCTGGGCAAGCTCCAGAATATCAACACATATGAGTAACAAACTATTATTCAAATTGTTACTTAGAGGCCAAGTTTTTAAAATATTAGTCAATTTAATCAGTACAGCATCTAATACTAATCAGGTGATCAATACAAGTATCTGTCCGGGAAAGGTTATCTCCATGCATATCTAAGGCTCTGTGTTTGTTAGCTCCCTGATGATAGCGATTTATCGAGGGGAATCAGTTTTCTACCTGAAGGACCATTAGTCTCAGAAAACTTACGAAAACTGAACCATACTGTTTCATGCATAAGTACCACTGCATCTACCATTTAAGGAACTACATGTGATTTTAGGTCACTCAAGCAGGTACTAACAGCCCTCAGTTTGAGAACAACACAAATGTATCACTATGCTTCTTTAAATGGGGAAAAGGGACAATCCGACTAAATGTCTTCTCAAAGCTGTTTTTAGCTAGCAGACCTTAAAGAGTTCTGGGAGCCCCCATCGGAAATTCATCCCTGCTTAGCTAATAGGCCTTTGATACTGCTTTTCTTGCTAGGGAAAATACTCTTTGCTCATTCACAGATTATATTTTTAAAAATTGATTTTTCACACTTCACCTTCTGGAACAAGATTTTGGTGATTTAATATGGGGACACTAAGAATTAGCAGTCAGTATACAACTCATTCATGGTCTCTAAAAATGGTAATTATCTGATGCATTATATAGAATACATTTCAGCAACTACCAGGTTATTATTAAGGGGAGTGGGTTGCCACACATTACAGTATAATTATATCTTTTTTTTTTTTTTTTGAGATGGAGTCTCACTCTCTCACCCATGCTGGAGTGCAGTGGCACAATCTTGACTCACTGCAACCTCCACCTCCTGGGTTCAAGAGATTCTTCTGCCTCAGTCTCCCGAGTAGCTGGGACTACAGGCGTGCACCACTACGCCTGGGTGATTTTTGTATTTTAAGTAGAGTTGGGGTTTCACCATATTGGCCAGGCTGGTCTCAAACTCCTGATCTTGTGATATGCCCACCTTGGTCTCCCAAAGTGCTGGGATTACAGGTGTGAGCCACCGCACCTGGCCCTGTATAATTATATCTTAATTCTAGAAGCACAAGTCTATGTTTTAAGTATTACTTAAGGAAAAAAAGAATGAGAAATAAAGCTACTTAACAGAAAAAGTAGTATGTGTTTTTTACTTTATTGTTTAAAAGAAACTATTGAGAAAGTCATTCCGTTGCATACACTCTAAAAATACATACAATGAAATAGACTACTGTGGAAGGGAAGAGGAGCATGTAGCTCAATGGGTTCTCTAAGATAATATACATTTCTTCTTTTATATTCAAGTTGTATACTCAACATGTGAAAAATAATATAAATAAGTGATTTCTAGGAATTCTAGATGTATTAGCAATTTAAAAATCCAGTTTGAAATAATGTCCTTAAATATCATACTTTTCAGCATTCTTTGAATCACACAATTATTTTCTCTTTTGAACTTGATGTTTGAGCAAAAATGTAGTGCCCTTTCAAGGCTATTGAATCTTGTCCTTTTCAATTTTTAAAATAGTCTAAGAATAGCTAATTCTCAAAATCTTATTTTTCTCTAACCATAGGAAATCTCTCATGTATATCTTTTTTCAAAGAGGTGAATGCAGAACTCTAATGATACATGAAAATTGTTCAAGTGTATAAACTGGAAGCATGACATCCGTGAGTAGATTCTCATCTAGACTAATAGAAGACTAATAGAAATCATTGTTACAGGTCTCTCAACCAAAATTTTTCATTAATTCATTATTTATCCAGAATTCCTTGCATGCAGATTTTTGTTAGTGGTTTAATGCAGAGCGAACATCGTGCAGGGAAAAATAAAAAATTGGCTGCCTTGGAACTGCCACCCAGGGTAAATATTTACAAACCTGCCAACCTGGCATTGATTTTTATAGAGCAAATGCAAACAAGAAACCCAAAGCCTATCTTCTTCCTCTGTACAAAATATTTGCAATAGAGACTTTCAGCAGAGAAGCTGGCTAGTATATCCAAGTAAAATGAGATGTAAGCACAGTGTTTTACTGCGTTATATGGTAACCCCTCCACAAAAATAAAAAATCTACAATAGAAAAAAAATCACAGGTTTTGAAAGTTTTCTTTAATTATATGCCTTATGTCATTTTTATGTTTCCCACATTATAAACCAGTCTATATATATTATAAAAATGTATACTTCATACTTATGAGTAAATACAGTCAGTTCTACAAATTCCATTTTACAGCAGCAATAAATGCCTGCATGATTTATAGAGTGTATATGAAGTAAGTAAACCCCAAAGAAGTCACTTAAAATCCCCTATTCAAACCTGTATTTTTAAAAGACTGCAGTTGCCTATTAATATTCTTATCTTAATTTGATTTTTCTTGCTGTAGAAAATTGAATCAGAAGAAAGTAGATGGTCTTATGAGCCTTTTCTTCCTGGCCAGAACCAACATCATATACAACACACATACAAAAGTCAACTCACAGTTCCATCTGTAAGAAAACAGCTTAGGGAGAGCTAAAAAGTTTTAATTTCCCAATGCCACTATCAATCTGCAGCTGTAGGAGTAACCCTGAATCTTTGTAAAGCTACACATCTTGCTTTTGTTTCCAGGTATTGGCATAGCCTACTATTCAAGGAAGGTGAACTTAATATCATGAATGCAAAGTTATATTTATGGCTCTTTCTTGCCTTTAAGCAAGATTAAGAATCAACAAACTTCCATATATGTTAACAGATATAATAGACTGACATAGCCACATGGTGCTTCATCACAGATTTTGCATACTTACTCTAAGAATTATCAACCAAACAATATGTTGGAGTTTACTTCGTAATTTAATTTTAAAAGATATTTAACAGAGGGTTGCTCCACTTCTCCCTTATGCTTAGCATTCAATCTGTTGCCATGTCTGGTATATTTTACCTCTAAAATAACTTCTCCCTGCTTCCACTGCTGCTATACTCGAAATGTTGAAATCACTCCCTATACTAGTTTGCTAGGGCTGCCATAAGAAAATACCACAGACGGGTCACTTCAACAATGAAAATTTACTTTTTAAGTTCTGGAGGCTAGAAGTCCAACATCATAGTGTCAGCAAGTTTGGTTTCTTCTTCCTTCCTTGTCTTGCACACGGCTGCCTTCTTGCTGTGTCCTCACACGATCTTTCCTCTATGCCCGTGCACCTTGTTGTATATTTTTGTGCGTTCAAATTTCCTCACCTTATAAAGACACTGATCAGCTTGTATTGAGATCCACCCCAACAGCTTCATTTTACCTGAGTCACCTCTTTAAAGACCCTCTATCCAAATATAGTCACATCCTGAAGGACTGGAAGTTACGACTTCAATATGGGAATTTTGGGGAAACACAATTCAGCCTGTAACACTCCCAGGTTTCCTCTTTACTTCAAACCAGTTTTCCAACCACACTTTTCTACTTTTGTCAAGTATATCCTCAACCACATCATATGGTTTCCAACAATCAATCACTATTTCTGAAGAGACGTCCAAATGTGTAGCCTGATTTTTGCCCTCTTATTTTCCAGCTTATCTTTCCAACCACAGTACTATTTTTACATTCTGATCTGGCAGACTACTGAAAGTATAGGTCGTCCCCCTGTCTAGGCAGAAACGCTCTGTCTCCATGATTCTTCTTACCATTGTTCCAAACTCAAATGCCAAACTATAATTTTTTAATCTTGGATAGTAGATATCTATCGACTCTTGAGAAAGGGTCATTTTTTTTTAACAGTCTCCTGCTGTAATTCCATTCAAAATTCCTAGAGGGTGTTTGTGAAACTTCCCCACCCTCTCTCTTAATCTGTGCAGCTAAGATGGGTTAACACCAACCATCTGATCTCACATGTAGGTATATAACCTAGAGCTGGCCAATGACTTTGTTTGAATCCCAGGCTGTAGGTATTGTTGAAAGAACACACATTGTCTAATGATTTCTGGGATTTCTTCTGGGACACTGGGGAACAAAAAGCTTTTTAAGTTAGGGTTGTTAAATAAGTAAAAATAAACCTGAGGCTACTAGCACTTTGCCACCCAGCAGGACAAATAAAAACAAATTAAACTCCAGGAATAACTTATTTAAACTGCAAAATCTCAGTGATTCAGAGCAATTTTAAATGCTGCTAAAGGGAATATATTCTTTATAAAATTATGACTAATGGCAGACTTCTTATCAGAACCATAGAGACAATGGAGTTATATTATTAAGGGAAAATAACTGTCAGCTTAGAATTTTGTATTGAGATAAAGCAGAAGTAGGGAATAAAGTTAAAAATTTGTCGTACATATGATAGCCAAGATAATTTACCACCCTTAAATCTAAAAGAAAGAGCTACTAAAGGATATGTTTGATCCAGAGGAAGTGATCCATAAGTTAAAGGAAAGAGTAGAAGACAAAATAGTGAGGAAAAAAAGACTCCAGTAAAATGTGTTCATAAATCTAATGAATGTAGAATTAAAATTATATATATATATTTATAACAGGTATGGCTGTGATGAGATGGTCACTCTGAATTAAAGTGTGTTGAACTGTTATTTTATGCAGAAAGATGACAGAGATAATATAACAATAATCATCACATTTCTGAAAATGTGTTATTAACTGTATATAGAAAAAATCATTTATTGCTGATGTTGACTGTAAACTGATACATCTACTTGGGAACATCATTTGGCGATATCTGCTAATGCTGAACATAGGCATATCCTATTATCTAGAAATTTCTCAGTATACACCTGACATAAATGCACACATTTTTCAAGTCAAAGAAATGCATACTAATATTCATAGCAGCATTTTTAATATCCAGCAACTGGAAATAAGCCTAACCTTCATCCATAGTCAAATGGATACATGAATTGTGGCATATTTATACGATGAAATAATATATATCAATGAGAATTAATAAACTCAACAACTTGCATGAATTTCACAAACATTACGTTAAGCAAACAAAGTCAGACACTCAAGAGCACGTGCTAAAAGATTCCATGTATATGAAGTTCAAGGTTAGGTAAGCCTAATGTATGGGGTTAGAAGTCAGGAAAATGTATCCTTCTGGGGATAGGTAGAAACTGGAAGGGAGCACAAAATAGCTTCTGGGGTTCTAGGAATGTTACACACTTACCTTGTGAAATTTAACAGCTCTTTTAATTATTGTAAATGTGTGATATGAATCTGTGTGCTTTGCATTAAAATAGCAAAAAAGATATAAAAATAATTATTGAAATATGATAAAATCTGAAACTTCCAAGCCAGGTGAAGAATAAAAGCGTTTAGAAAACTTTATCAGTTCAATAGAAATCAGATAAATAAGTAAAGCAAATAAAATATTTTGTAAAAGAGGATAATTGATTCATTTATCTAGAAAATATTTAGAGAACACTTCTTAGGTTCCTGGCACTGTTCTAAACTCTGAGATTACGGAATTGAATAAAACAGACAAAACTCCCTGCTGTGGTGGAGTTTACATCCTAGTGAAGGGAAGACAAAGTAAGCAAACAAAAGATATAGTAAATTACATAGAGAAATTGCTATAGAGAAAAATATCAGGGGAAGGGGATAGAAAGTGCCAGCAGGAAGGAAAATCTGTAATAGACTGGCCAGGGAAAAGTTCACTGAGAAGGTGGCATAATAAAAAGACTTGAAGGCGTGAAGTTTGGAATCCTCTCCAAAAAATACCTGGTAAAATAAACAGCAAACATTCTGAGTTGGTACATGTGATCTGGGCAAGTCCAAAAGACAGTAGAGAAGTCTGCGTGGCTGAGCAGTGAGGAGGGAGAAAGTGAGGGAGAGTGAGAATGAAAACCGGCTCATGCAAGGCCTTGTGAAGGCACTTGCTGAGAGAATTCATGCCTGCAGTAAGGTGGAAGATGACTCTAATGCTTTTTACCTACAGAAATGAGAAGTGGAGTTACCATGAACTGAGATGAAAAATTCTGTGGGAAAAGCTAATATATAAGTAATAACAACAAATCTAAATGCATTAAACTCATTTGTTAAAAGAAAGAGTTGATGGATTTACTCATTGAACACATAGCAATACAATATTATATGAATGTGTATATATTTCTTTTCCTTACTTTTTTGTTTTTTGTTTTGTTTGTATGTTTGTTTGTTTGTTTTTGAGACAGGGTCTCACTCTATCACTCAGGTTGGATGGAGTGCAGTGGCACAATCACGAATCACTCACTATCGCCTTTACCTCCCAGGTTCGAGTGAACCACCCACCACAGCCTTCCCAAGCAGCTGGGACCATAGGTGCTCACCATCATGCCCAGCAAATTTTTAAATATCTTTTGTACAGATGGGGTCTCACCATGTTGCCTAGGCTGGTCTCAAAGCCCTGGGCTCAAGCAATGCACCCACCTCAGCCTCCCAAAGTGCTGGGATTACAGGCCTAAGCCACCATGCCCAGCTTGAATGTATATACATGTCTTCAGTAAGATAATGTATGTTTAAATACTTCTTTCCTTTAAATATCAAGTTTCTTGCAATTTTCTAGGAAGGTCTCTTCAGGTAAAGAGATACTTTATGATGCTTTAATGTGTGCAAAAATTTGGTATGTCAATTAGGAAAGAAGAAGAATCTAAAGGAAATTTTGGGGGCAAACTTAATTTTCTGCTCACTTTATATGATTTTTGTAAGCTTACAAGTCACACGGTACATAAATTCCAATTAGTAAATCCTCAGTAAATGTTTAATAATGGTATTATTATTATTACTTGTAGGTATAGATGCTTAGTCTCCTTATGTATGCTAAAATGGCAAGTTTTTGCCTTTATTATTGTACTGAAACCTAGTACTAGATTTCAAGTAGGCATCTCCAGATGTGTACCAAGAGTAGACCCCATCACTTTAGACTGACTGAGGTGATGTGTAGAAAAAGATTTTGAAACAACAGAATTTAAAACCCTCAACTTATTCTTTTGCCTTTTGCAGGGCTGAAGAGAAGATATTTTGCTCATTGTATTTTTCAGTTCACGGCCCAATAGCAAGTATCCTTGATAGGACCTTTCTTTTATGCCCCATTCCCAACTCTCATTACCTTTCCCTCTCCCTAGGTAACCATTTTATTTGTGATTTGTGTCTCACATTTGCATGTTTTCTTATGAAGTCTGTACTATTGTTTTTTTTTCTTTCCTCTGCATGTATATTTACTTTACATGAACAGGATTGTGCCATAGATTTCATTCTGTTTTGTATTTTCTCACTCACAACTCTTTATGAGGTCTTTCCATGTTTTGTGGCTATATACCTCATTTCTTTTAACTGCTGCTTAGGATATGTTGCAGATACAGTCAGGGTCCTAAAAGTGTCCTCTGTCCTTCCCATGTCTATGCACACCTGTGAACTTCCAAATGTTTACACCCACATTTCATTGCCAGTGGGCCTCCAGAGACCATATTTGCTGTCCATAGCATGTCCCAAAAGCTAAGGACTTTATGCCTCCTGAGAGAAATCCTCAACCCATGATTGGCCATTGTATAACTTCAGCTCCATCTCCTCTCAACTGTATAGTGTTCTAAGCCAGCCCCCAGATGTTCCCCAGAGAAGGGAGCTCCAGTAGCTGGTTGTTGAATTGATAATACATTCTTAATTAGCTGCTGTCTTCCCTTTCGTTTGGCACTTCCCACCCTCCTACCTGTTACCTGTGCATCCCAAATACAGTATCTTTGTCACATGGTCTGTTTCTAGGTTATCCCAAACTAAGAGAGTATTCCATTCATCTTATTATACTAGCCCTAGTGAGGATCTGCAGGTTACTTTCTACTCACTACACTATAATAACCATCCTCCTACATATCCCCTTATGGACCTATAAGGAAATGTCTCTGGGTTACTTACACAGTGCTAGAATTGATGGGTCATATGGTTCATATGGAATTTGACTACGGACTACCAGATTTCTCTCCAAAATGATGTACATGGTTTTCTAGATCCTTCCATCTTGTTCAGCCCTATCTCACCCATTTGATAAGTGTTAGAGGCTTATGGTTGCTTTTGTTTTAATTTCTCTACTTACTAATGAGTTCATGATCTCCGCATAAGCTTTGGGCCTCCTATTGTGTGAATTTTCTGTACAGATCCTTTGCCTATTTTTCTAATTACATTCCATTTAGGATTTTCTTACATTTTAGAAATCCATTCCTTGTCAAATGTAGACTTGGCAAGTATTGTCTCCCAATCTGCCGTCTGTTAGCTTTGTGGATGGTAATGTGTTTTGAACAGAAATCTTTAATTTGGATTAATTTAATGAATCTATTATTCTTTCTGATATATATATATATATGTGTGTGTGTGTGTGGTGTGTGTGTGTGTGTGTGTATAGAATATGTTGTTTGAGTATACCCTTGCCACTCCTAGGTCATAAAGATACTCTCCAACATTGCCCCCTATAACCCATAGAGTTTTACCCTTAACATTTGTATATTTTCTTGTGAATGTCCCCTTTGCTTATGAGTTAAAAAAATTCCCAGTATTTGTCAACTTATACCTTCACAGATTGTTAGTCAACTGCATGTTATTAAAGGATAAATGCAAAAGCAAAATAAATGGGAATTCATAGAAGCAGCACAATTAGTTCTCAAAACTTGAATGAGAGAAATTTTTGAATTACTTTACTTCTCTGAAGGCCACAGTTTTGAGCTTTAGTTATGCTGAAATTACTAACCAGTATTATGATTTTCCTGGTTTTGATCACTGATGCTGGGCAAATTATTCCATTGAGGAGTAATTTTTTCTTTGGCAAATTTTGGGATCCTGGATTGCACGTTTTAACTATTTTATCTCTACTGCCTCAAACGCAAATCAGATCTCCTTCCAATATTCCTCTGAACCAAAGGAAACTATGTCCAAACATAAAATTGAGCTTTGTTTGTTATTGCTATCATTGGATCAGTCCATCAGACCAACTGGACTTTGGAACTGCCTCAGAGAGCACAGGGTTCCCAACTGTGACTACACTGCTGCATTTTGCTAGGACTCTTGAGTGTCCTCCATTCCTGAACCCATAGTCCCAATGACAGGAAAAACAGACACAGCTCACTTTGTCATGAGTCCAAGAGAAATATTAAGATGGGAAGGCCATGGACAATTCAGCTCAGCAAGTTTCCACTGAGTGCCTCTTCTCAAATTGTACTATCTCTTAGAATTCTTGTATTCTAGGTCTAGTTTATCACTTATAAACACGAGTTTCTAAACATTAAGAATAATCATCAATAGATGCACCAGAAATTCTAGACCCTAAGCTCCAGAAGAGAAATTCTCTGTCTTATCTTTCCTTAGTCTACTTTTCAAGGTGATGATCTCATAGACTTCCAAGATGACTCAGGGTAAGAGGTCAGTATAAGACTGAAATACTGTGTTAAAATGGCATACGTGTGTGTATGTGTATTCATTTGTATCCAAATGTAATAAAATATGTGTCAATGGATATATGCTTGTATGTGTATGTATAAAGTGTGTGATAATACATATAAATAAGTGTATATGTATTATATATATATACACACACACAGACACACACACACATATACACACACACATACCACTCTGTCCCTAACACCTAAGACAGTCTGATAAACAGTAGAAAGTAAATAAATATTTAATGAGTGAATGAACAAATGAATGAAAGAGACTGAAGCTGAATGACTTTGAGTGATCTCTACAAGTCATGTAGGTGATAAAAGTACATAAGACACAATTGTAAAGTTTACTTTGGCAGGTTGTAGAGCTCCACATTCCTAACTCAAACCCTGACTCAGCTGGCAAGATATTGTAAATAAATCAACTGAAAGATTTTCTCTTTTTTCTCACTTAGGGAACATAGTGGTAAACAAAAACATTTATCAAATACAGAGTCATAAATATCTAGGCGGCTATATTTTGCATTAATGACTCAATCGAACCTTATCATTATAATGCCTGAATAAGTTCAACAAAGGGTAGAATTTATAAAAAGGGAAAAAAAGGTATTCTAAATATAGATGAACAGTGGGTCCTTTTATAATCATATTTCTCACCAGGGCCATGTGAAAGACAATAATATACAAGAAATACAGATCTCCAAAGTGTTCTAAAGGATAGTACATTACTATCACTTCCGATTCACCCTTCCAACAAGGAAGTACAGTGGCACACCTGACTTCTTTCTATGATGTTAATTACTTAATTTAATACTTACTTTCTGTGAAATCTTATTTCTTTGTAGATTACTTTTGATTATACATAAATTGAAATTTAGAATTATTAAGGTGGACATAGGCATTAATATGGTACTTAAGAAATGTAAAGAATTATTCATTCTTTTCTATCCCTATCATGATATGGTGATCATTAACTCAAAGTTTATTTCAATTAATTAAATTTATTAATACTACTGGCTTAAACTACTTTTCCATGTGGAATTTCAGAAGACTATAAAATCTGAAACAACAGAATACTCTAGAATAAGTATTAAGGTTAGTAATGAGGGAAAATTTCAAATTTCTGAAAAGATGTGTGTATGTGTGTGTGTGTGTGTATGCATGCATGTGTGGGCATATAAGAAAATAAAAAAAACTGAGTACAAATATAATTTCTGAAAAGAAATATAGAAGACTGATTACTTCTAGGTCTTGAAATTGTACCTAAAAAGTAAAAATCACATAAAGTTTCTTTTAATTTTCTGGGTTTTTTTTTTTGTTTTTTATAATAAATATTTACCATGGAATTGAGATAATATTTCTAAAATAATACGTGTAATCTTTAGTTCCAATATCTTTTGAAACTCTCATCTGTCTCACTACAAAAAAGCACTTTGTTGATCTGGGTTTTTTGTTCTGTGATCACTTAAAGGTGAAATGACCCAAAGATAAAACATGGTGACAGAACATAATGAAGAAGAAAATAAACTGAAAAATAACCTGTAGTATAATGACAATAGATCCAATGTTCTTATTATTGGAATACCAGAAAAACAGAAGAAAGAGATTGGGGCTGAAAGAGTGTTGGAAGAAATAATAACTGAAAACTTTCCTAATTTGGTGAATGACAAACCTACAGATCCAAGAAATTGTGCGAACCCAATCAGAATAAATCTAAAGAAATCTATGCCATGACACATTGTAATTAAACTTTTAAAAATTAAAGATAAAGAAAGGGTCTCAAAAGCAGCCTGAGAGAAATTACACATTACTTTTAAGGGGGCACTAAATCGAATAGATATTAGAATTCTCATCTGAAACCATGAAGGCCAAAAGAAGTGGCACAATATTCTTGAAGTGTAGAAAGAAAATAATTGTCAACAGTGAATTCTGTATCTGTTGAGCCTTATTAAATCTAAAATGTTAAGAGAATTTTTGGCTGACATACCTATCTTTAAAGATTGGTTGTTAGAGAAAGTTTTTCAAGCAGGAAGAATTTTTTTTTCTTTTTTCTTTTTTGAAGGAAGCTTGGAACGTCAGGAAGGAAGAAAGAACAGCAGAAGGGAATTATGAGTACATATAATACACCATTTTTTTCTTATGAGTTTTATAAATCATATTTTAGATTCAAAACAATTATAATGCCCTCTGATATCTGAGACAATGATATTTAAAAATGAGGAGAGTAAAGGAGTTAAATGGAACTGCAACAGAATCAAACTTTATTAGACACAGTTAAAGCAGTGTGAGAGGAAAATTTATAGCACTAAGTCCTTACATTGGAAATGAGTCAGAATCAAAGTTTCAAATCAACAACCTAAGTTCTAACCTCAGGAAATTAGGAAAAGTAGATTAAATAAACCTAAAGCAAGGAGAAGAAAGGGTATAATAAAGATAAGAGTGGCAGAAGTCAATGGAAGAAAAAAATAAGAAATCAATAAAGAACATCGATGAAGCAAAAAGCTGGTTCTTCAAAAACGTAATGAAATTGAGAAACTTCTAGTGTAAGTTATTAAAATAAAAAGAAACAAGGCACAAATCACCAACATCAGAAATGAAACAGGGACTATCACTATGGCACGTGCAGACATTAAACAGATGGTAATGGAATGCTACAAATAACATTGTGCTTATGTATTTGACAACTTAGGAGAAATGGGAGACAATTTCTCAAAACCACAAACTACCAAAACTCAACCAATAAAATAAACAATTTGAATATCCCCATAACTTACAGTCAAATTGAATTATTAACTTAAAAGCTTCTCCCAAAAGAAATATCCAAGACCAGATTGTGTCACTGGAGAATTCTACCAAATATTTAAAGAATCAACATGAATTTTGCATAATGTCTTCCAGAAAGTAGAAGAAGAGAGCATTTTCCACTTATTATATAAGACCAACATTGTCCTAATATTACCCTTTTGCCAAATCAGACAGTAGCATGCCAAAAATAAAAAACCAAAACCAACCAAATAAACAAAAAACCCCTACAGACCAATATCCAATACCTCCAGTGAAGTTAGATTCCAAAATTTTCAACAGTACATATGAAAACTAAATCCAACAATATGTAAAATGAATTACACAGGTTGACCAAATAGGATTTATTCCAGGTAGGCAGGCTATTCAGTATTCAAAAATTACTCAATTAAGTCTACTATATCAACAAGTTGAAGAAGAAAGCATATTTTCATATCGATTGACTCAAAAATTTGATACCTGTTCATCATAACAACTCTCAGAAAAATAGGACTAAAAGGAAACCTCCTCAGCTTGCTAAGTGGCACCACGAAAAACCTATACCTAACATTATGATTAATTGTGAAAGACTGAATATTTCTTCCCTTAGATTGAGGGAAAGATGTCTGCTGTTATCATTATTATTCAACATAATGCTGGAAGTTTCAGCAAGAGAAATAGGCAAGATAAATAAATGAAAGCATATATATTGTAAACAAAAAACCTCTCTCTATTTACAAAAGACATAAAAATTCCAAGTAATCTACCAAAAAAGGCAAAATAACCAAAAAATCTTATAAAACTAACTGAGTTCAGCAAGGTCACAAGACACAAGATTAATGCACAAAACTTAATCTCATTTCTATATACCAACAGTGACATGCAGAAAATAAAATTGAAACATAATATCAGTTGCATCACTTCCAAAAAATAAAATACTTAGGTATAAGCTCAGAAAACATATACTGGATCTGTATGCCAAAAATTAAAAAATGCTAATGAAAGAAATTGAAGAAGATCTAAAAAATAAGGAGACATACTATGTTCATGGATTGGCAGACTCAACATCATAATGATGTTAGGCCAGGTGCGGTGGCTCACACCTGTAATCCCAGCACTTTGGGAGGCTGAGGCGAGTAAATCACAAGGTCAAGAGATTGAGAACATCCTGGCCAATATGGTGAAACCCCATCTCTACTAAAAATACAAAAATTAGCTGGACGTGGTGGCACATGCCTGTAATCCCAGCTACTCAGGAGGCTGAGGTAGGAGAATCACTTGAACTCAGGAGGCAGAGGTTCCAGAGACCCAAGATCATCCCATGGCACTCCTGTCTGGGCCACAAAAGTGAAATTTCATCTCAAACAAAAAATGATGCTAATTTGCCCCAGATTGATCTATCAATGTACTCCAATTTTGATCAAAATCCCAGCTAGGTTTCTGTACACATAAACAAGCATATTCTAAAATTCTTATGGAAAGTCATAGACCCTGGAATAGCTAAAACCATCTAGACAAAGAATATAGATTAAGGCTTACTATATAGCCACAATAATCAAAACAGTGTAGCGTTAGCCAAAGGATAGGCACATAGGGAGCCGGGAACAGTGGCTCATGCCTGTAATACAGGACTTTGGGAGGCGAAGGTGGGCAGATCATGAGATCAAGAGATCAAGACCATCCTGGCCAACATGGTGAAACCCTGTCTCTACTAAAAATACAAAAATTAGCCAGGCATGGTGGTGCATGCCTGTATTCTCAGCTACTCAGGGGGCTGAGGCAGAAGAATCGCTTGAAGCCAGGAGGCAGAGGTTGCAGTGAGCCAAGATAGTGCCACTGCACTCCAGCATGGTGAAGGAGTGAGACGCCATCCCCCACTGCAAAAAAAAAAAAAAAAAAAAAAAAAAAAAGACAGACACATAGGTCAATGGTACAGCACAGAGGATGAGATATAGAAACCCCCAAAACAATGTTTGGCTGATTTTTTATGAAGTGCAAAAATCAATACAATGGAGGAAAGTTAGCCACTTTAACAAATGGTGATAGAACAGTAAGACAAACACAAGCAAAACACAAGCAAACAAACAAAAATCCATACCGAAAAAAAAAACCCTTTGAGCTCAGTTTCACAATTTATACAAAAATGAACTCAAAATGGGTCATACATTTAAATGTGAAACAAAATCTAAAAACTTTTAGAAATAAAAATACAGGAGCAAACTTTAGGATCTGGAGCTAGGCAGAGAGTTATTGGACTTGACAACAAAATCATGAGCCACACAAGGAAAACTTGACAAAAAACTTGACAAATCTGATTTTATCAAAATTAAAAACACTTGCTTTTTGAAAGTTCACGTGAGGAAACTGAAATTATAAGCTACAAGATAGAAATAAATATTTTAAAACCACATAGCTGAGAAAGGACTAATATCTAGAATACATAAAGAACTCTGAAAACTCAACAATACAAAAATATCTAATTAAAAATGGACAAAAGGCATCACAGACCAAAGAGGACATAAAATGGCAAGAAAAAAAAAAGGCAGGCACATGGAAATATGTTAAACATTTATTAGTCATTAGAGAAATATAAATGCAAACCATAATGAGATATCACTAGACATCTATAAGCATTGTGAAAATGAGAATTACAACACCAAATGCTGATGAGGAAGTGGTGAAACTAGATCGTTCATACATTGCTTTTAGGACTGTGAAATGGTACAGACACTCTGGAAAGCAGTTTAGCAGTTTCTTAAATATTTAAACATGCAACTGCCATATGACCTAGAATTTTATTCCTGTACATTTATCCTAGAGAAATGAAAACTTATGTTCCCACAAAAATTTGTGCATGCATGTCCATGTAAGTTTTATTATGACAGCCAAAAACCGGTATCAACCCAGATGTCCTTCAAGAGTTGAGTGGTTAGGCCAGGCGCTGTGGCTCATGCCTGTAATCCCAGTTACTCTGGAGGCGGAGGCTGGAGAATCGCTTGAACACAGGAGGCAGAGGTTGCTGCGAATGGAGAGCGTGCTGCTGCACACCAGCCTGGGTGACGGAGCGAGACTCCATCTCAATAACAAAAGCAAACTAACAAAAAAGAGTTGAATGGTTAAACAAAATTGTGGTATAAAGGTGTATATATACACCATGTAATACTACTCAGCAATAAAAAGAAATACACTACCGATATACAAAACGACTTGAATGAATCTTTAGGAAATCATGCTGAGCAAAAACAAAACAAAACAAAACTCCAAATGGTTATATACTACATAATTTCACTTATGTTAAATTTTCAAAATGACAAAATTTTAGAAATAGAGGACAGACTAGTGACAGACAGTTAGAAAGGGAGGTAGAGAAATTGGGGAAGAAGGGCAATGGGTGTGGCTAGAAAAGAGCAGGAGGCATTAGGAGATATACCTAATGTAAATGACGAGTTAATGGGTGCAGCACACCAACGTGGCACATGTATAGATATGTAACAAATCTGCACGTTGTGCACATGTACCCTAGAATGTAAAGTATAAAAAAAAAAAAAAAAGAACAGGACGGATCCTTGTGGCACAGGAACCCCTCAGTATTTTAACCAGGGTGATGATACATAAATTTATACAGGTGATAAAATTGTGTAGAACTTCATGCACACATAAAAGAATAAACTTAGGAAAGCTGAATAAGATACGTGGATTGATTGATGTCAATATCCTGGTTGTGATATCATACTATAGCTCTAAAAAAGTTACCATTGTGGAAATTAGGCAAAGTGTACAAGGCTTCTCTTTACATTGCTAATGCTTACAACTGCATGTGAATCTATAATTATCTTGAGTTTTTTTTCTTCTTTTCTTAATGGAGAGAACATCCTCAAGGATTTTCCTTCATGAAAATGTTAGCTAAAACAAAAATCTACACTTTATGCCATGAAATTGTCCTAAAATAATACTGGGTGTTTATGTCTTCTTTCTTCTTTCATCCGTCTTTATGGCATGATGTGACACAATGATTAAGATGAGAAGATTTGAAGTCAGACACACTTAGGACAAACTCCTCAGACTTCCACCAACTAGCAGTGTGACCTTTGGCTAGCCATTTAATGTCTCTGAGATTCTGATTCTTCTTTAATCCATGCAAATCTTAGGGTTTCAGTGCCTCCAGACTAAAGATCAAACCCAAACAATTTTAGAAGGCTTTGAAGCTTCTGGGAGAAGTAAGCTGAGGGAATTCCGGGAAGGCATTGAAGGAAGGGTTCCTTATCTGAATGTGTCCCATTTAGAGCACTTTATTTTTTGTAAGTGTTTATTTTCACATATATGATCCAGTGATGGTTTTAAAATACGTCCACAAATTCTTTGACATTCTTACCTTCAAAAGATGGAGTCTAACTCTCTCCTCTTGAGGATTAGGTGAAAGTATGTGACTTACAAGGGTAGGTCATAAAAGACATTCTTGCTTCTGTCTCTTGGATCAATCCCACTAGGGAGACCAGCTGACATGTCATGAGGATGCTCAAGCAGCCATATGGAAAGACTCACATGGCAAGGTTCTGAAAATTCCTGCCAAAGGCCAACACAGAATTGAACATGTGACTAGCCATGTGAGTGAATTCTCAAGCCCAAGTCAAACCTTCAAATGACTGCAGCCTTGACTGACCTTAAATGGCAACCTCATGGAAGACTCCAAGCCAGAACCATCTAGCTAAACTCCTGAATTCCTGACTTCCAGAAACTAAGTTTATATATGTTTGTTGTTCAAAGCTGCTAAGATTGGAGGTAATTTGTTATGCAGCAACAGATTGAATCCATAATCTAATCTTATTCTTTACACAGTTCAGAAATGTCAAATAATTTTTTCATGGTACAGAGTTAGTAAAAGATAGACCCAACCAAATTCTGATGTCCCAATTTCAAATAAAGTGTCATGGGATCTCTTCCAGCTTGTATGATCAATATTTCATTTAAAATCCTGAATCACTGTTTTAAAGAGAGGCAAGTTGCTGTCAGCTTTGGATTTGGTGGCACTCAAGAATAATAGCAATAATCCTTTACAGCCAGACAGAAATGGTCCTTACCCTGGAGCCTGTGTTTTAGATTGTTCTTTTTCATTCCAGTCTTGTTCTGCATGCAGAAGTGACCCATGGATGCACACAAAGCCCTTCATGGTGCAGGACAGAGTTTGAGAGAAAAAGAGACATTTTAAATCATCTTCACATCATACAATCCTTGCCACTCTTATCATTGGAAAGCCATGAAATAATTTGAATAGAATGTGTGAACAGCTAAAATGAAGATGATTTTATTATTCATGAAACTTTAATACAAATACTTTATAATATGGATCTAAATATGGCTTGCAGCCACCATGTTTCAGCATGGGACTTCAAGGATTTTTCAAGGAAGTCAAGGAGCATTTAAAATTTGAATGTGGCATTCTAAGTCATTATGAAGGAATATTTATTAAGCTAAGAGCATAAAACATTACACTGGAAATTTTATTAGCTTTACTTTATAACTTTTAAATATTTAGAACTATGGTATGTGGCCTTAAGGGGCTCCTGCTTTTAGCCCCTCAAGTGACAAGATTAGGAAGCATTCATTTACTCATCAGTGCTTTTCAATTCTCACTAAATAAGAATTATTTAAAGATTAAGCAAGATTAGGAAAACTGTTTTCCCTCCATACAGGGACCAAGGAACCAACCTGAAATACTGTAACTATGATAACCATTCAGAAAACCCTTCTAGGGTTCTGGTCTATAATTCTAGGTCCAACAGAGGAAAAAAGAACGTGGTCTTTTGAGTTCCATAGTCTACAGATCCAGTTACAATAAAAATCCTAATGATTACCATGTATTGGGGACCATATTAGGTGCTTTTCATGAATGACATGCTGTACTCCTCACCACAACTGTGTTGGTGAGGTGCAATTAGCCTCATTATGCAAATGAGAAAGGCAAGACTCAGAGATATGTTCCAGATCCTTTAGTGAGAAGAGACAGGTTACAATTCTGTCTCTTCCCAAGGCCAGTGCACATGACTACCATTCTTCATGGCAGTAGATCTACTCTGGAGGAATTTAGGTGTCACATTTCCCTGAGTTCTGGAATAGGGGGGAAGTCTCCTTTGAAAAGATCACAGCAGTCTTGGGAGACATTTGCACAAGGGTTTATCCCAAAAATCTATTCTAACTCTTAAGGGTTTATCAACTTAGCATATTAGTCACTACTGAATTTTTATGTTGTCATAAAAAATGTTATTTCTAAGATATTATTAGTATCTGACATCAAACCCAAAAGAAAGGAAAAAGTCAGTGAATCAAGGTTTTAGGATATCAGAAAAATGATATGAACCAAAAATTGAATTTATAGGTATTAGAGGAAAGAAATCTTAAAGGGAAACATAAGGAAACTCCAGGGGAATATGAGTCTACAACCTAGTCTGACAGTTTTATGTTGCACCATAATTTAATATAATGGAGAAATTCAGGCTCTAAACTATTCATGTTAAAGTTTCATGAATAATAAAATCATCTTCATTTTAGCTGGTCACATATTCTATTCAAATTATTTTATGGCCTTCCAATGGTAAGAGTGGCAAGGATTGTATAACGTTAAGATAATTTAAAAGCAACTGCTTACGTTGCTTAATCTTTAAATAATTCTTATTTAGTGAGAATTGAAAAGCACTGATGAGTAAATGAAGAATGAAAGATATTTATAAAGGTATGAAACATCACTCAGAAATGATCATATTCTAGTTAACAATTCATATAGCAATTTCAGCTTTAAAAGGAGTTCGCTGTATTGTTTAGTGCAATATTTTATCTATTTAGGCAGAGAATGGTAGATTTAACACTACAATATTAGCAGTGTTTAAAAGCCCCAGCATTTCCATCCTAGAAGTACATGCCCCCAATCTTCCAAGAAAAAGGCTTATATTAATTTGCCATTGAACAAATGGCACAGTCCTACAAAAGAAAGTCAAAACTTTTGTTTCCTAGCTTTGCTTTTCAGGTAGAATAATATTGTGTCATATCACCTAGTATTATTACTTACATAAAATTTTCTTCCAGGATGAAAATACAAGAGTGAATGATAAGCTTCCTTCTGAGTTGGCATCCTTACCACAGAAGGTAAACCTCTAAAACACTGTAAAATCACAAACTGCCTAATATAATAAATTTGTTCTCCAGATAGCATTATCTTTCACTACTTATTTCTTCCATCTTTCATCCATGGAGTTTTACATTATTCTCACATTGCATATAGTGAGACAGTCACAGGGCAAAAACTAAACAATCTTTGCTCTTGACAAATCCTTTAACAAAAAAAAAAGAGAGAAAGAAAGAAAGAAAGAAAGACAGACAGACAGACCTTGGCTTTAAGCAGGTCATTATTTGTTAGTTTCAACCCACAACCAGGTTTATTTGACTTTATATTTTTTGTCCATTTTATATAGCATCGCTTTTAGACAGAAACGGTGTAAAAGAAACTCACAAGCTTAAAATTATATATATGAATCCATTTGACTGTGCCAAACTATTTTGTGAAAATATTTTTCTCTCAAAATCCCAAAGTACATTTTTAAAATTCTCATTTGCCCTTCATAACTTCCTCATCTGTCTGTCTAAAACTCCTTCTCTTTAAATAATTTAACAACACCTGCCTCCAACATTAATATACATATTACCAAATGTAAATATATACATACTTATGCATATTCATATGCAACACAGACACATGTACATTTGCAATTTATAACTGGCAAACTCACCTTCTCATTTACAAGTGCAACTCATTCTAAATTTATTTTCAGTTTATATCAACAAAGGTTTTTCTAATATAAACTCTTTAATATAAACTCTTTTCAGTATGCCAAACTATCTTGAGAAAGTATTTTTCTCTCAAAATCCCAAAGTAAATTTAAAAATTCTCATTTGTCCTTAATAATTCCTTCATCTGTTCAAAACTCTTCTATTTAAATAATTTAACAATATGTACTTCCAACATATACATACTACCAAACATAAATGTATACATATTATGCATATCTATATACTACACACACATATATACATATGCAATTCATAACTGGCAAACTCACCTTCTCATTTCCAAGTGCACACAGCTCATTCCAAATTTAGTTTCAGTTTATATCAACAAAGGTCATGGGTTTTCTTTTTTTTTTTAATCTGAAGCCAAACAAAGCACAAGACAATAAATTTAGAATCTCCTGCTTATATTCCAAAAAATTATCCTGTGAAAGATGGCAATGAGGTTTTACTCCTCCGGAGAAAGAAACCAATCTCCAAAATAATGTCCTAGGAAATAGCTTTTCCCTGAGATTTTCTTCTTTATTTTTATGAAGAAAAAAATACAAATACAGAAGGCATTTGAGCAAATCAAATGGTAAGAGGCTTCTACACTAGCCACACTTTTTCTGTTTAGAAAAGAAAAATAGTTTTATCTTATGCTGTAAATACTGCAGAGTATTAAAAAGGGATGTAGTCACTCGCATTTTTTTTTCTAAATTTCTTTCCCACAACTAAGATTATTTTTAGTGAACATGAAAAGGAGAAAATAATCCTTGAAATCAAAATAACTGAATTTGTATGTTTAAGATAAATTCAAAGCCCTAATACTTTCCTATAATATTAATCTCCTTTTGGAAATATCAGCCAATGATTCTCAAGTGAAATTTCAAACATCAATTGTGGACAATGTTTTTCATATTTGTGGATAGGTAATATGATGCAGATCTTGCAACAAATAGCTACCTTTAAGTATTGTCTAAGATCATGACAGAAAGAGATGATATTTCATTTCATTATGATAAAATCCAGAAAATATTCAGAAATGCTCTTTTTCTAACTCCACTACTACGGTTCTAGGATTAACAAGTTTTGGGCTTTGGAGTAAGACAATCTGAGTTCAAGATCCAGTTTTTGGCTGAGTGACAAAGAGCAAATTATTTAACACTCTAGACTTGCCTCCTTCTCTAGCAAACAGGCATTACAGGGTGTACAGAGGACTAAATATTACATGTAACACACTTTGTGCCATTCATTCCGAGCTCACAGTAACTGTCAATAAATATCACTCAGGGCTGGTGTTGCTGAGGTACTGACACTTCTTTCTGTCAGATACACAAAGATTCTGTTAAATGCCACCTAAAAGATGTACTTCTGGATAGCTCAAACAAGGACATTAATTGCAATGGAAAAGGAAACATGTACACTTCCACCATGTTCAACGTGGGATTATTCTTGGCGTTCACAACAACTGTGCAAAGTTGGCAGTAATGCAACCTTATTTTACGCAAGAAAATAAAAGTGAAAATGGTCGCCCAGCTTAGTAAAAGGCAGAGCTTGGACTCCAACTCCAAATCTCATGGGCTTTCATTTCCATCAGGCTACAAACATATACATTAACCTGAGGAGAAGGAAGAAAGAGCTATCAGCCCCTTCTTTTCACTTGATTCATAGGTGTGAAATAATTCTGTTCCATGGTTTGTCTTCATAAATTTTGTGATGTGAGTGGCGCTTGACAGGTCTCTCTGACAAACTCATAGGAAATTAATGCCTTGAAGGATCTCTTAGGTTCCTGTTAAATGTAAATATTCCTTGAAGAAATTTTATTACATAACCTTCAGGGAGAGTTAAGTTTAACTGCTATCTGAGTGTGAATGGCTGGCAGAACGGAAGGCAGAATTGGAAAAGCAGGGATTAGAGATCAAACTGGAAATGGAAGAGAGGTCCCAGATGGAGACAGCGAAGTATCACATGAGAAGACAATTCCTTCTGTTTCCACAGGTTTTGCATCTGCGAGTTCAACCAACCATGGATCAAAAATATTTGAAATAAAACAATAAAAAATAACAGTTGACAATAAAAATACAATTTAAAAAACAATACCATATGACATCTATTTACATAGCATTCACATTGTATTAGACATTAGAAGTAATCTAGAGATGATTTAAAGTAAAAGGGAAAATATGTATAGGTTATATGCAAATACTGTGCCATTTTTATATCAGGAACTTGAGCATCTGAGGATTTTGATATCCACAGGGATTTTGGAACCAATCCCCGTAAATACCAAGGGATAACTGTATTGAGTATTTATTAGGCACAGATAAATAATATGTACTTGATAATCCATCTTTAACATGGCCATAGTAGCGTATTAGCTACTGTTTATTACTACTAACATCATGTTCTGTGGGAAAATTAGTAAAGACATTACACTGGCTTAGAGAGTAAGAATTCTGCCTTCTAGTCACAGTTCTGCCATTTAGTACCAATGTGGCATGGGTAAATTACTTTATAGCTCTGCCCCAGTTTCCTCATTTGTAATAGTTGTCTTTCCTCCTCACATGGTTGTTATGAAAAAAAGTGAGCTGGGCTACCCTTTTCGGGTCCCTTCCTTTGTATGGGAGCTCTGTTTTCACTCTATTAAATCTTGCAACTGCACTCTCTTCTGGTCCATGTCAGTTACAGCTCTAGCTGAGCTTTTGCTCGACGTCCACCACTGCTGTTCGCCGCCCTTGCAGACCCGCCACTGACTTCCATCCCTCTAGATCCAGCAGGGTGTCCGCTGTGCTCCTGATCCAGTGAAGGCACCCATTGCCACTCCAGATTGGGCTAAAGGCTTGCCATTGTTCCTGCATGACTAAGTGCCCAGGTTCGTCCTAATCGAGTTGAACACTAGTCACTGGGTTCCATGGTTCTCTTCCGTGACCCACGGCTTCTAATAGAGCTATAACACTCACCGCATGACCCAAGATTCCATTCCTTGGAATCTGTGAGGCCAAGAACCCCGGGTCAGAAAACACGAGGCTTGCTACCATCTTGGAAGCGGCCCACCACCATCTTGGGAGCTCTGGGAGCAAGGACCCCCTGGTAACATTTGGCGACCATGAAGGGACCTCCAAAGCAATGGGAAACATTCCCCCAAAGGAAAAAACGCCCCTAAGATGTATTCTGGAGAACTGGGACCAATTTGGCCCTCAGACACTAAGAAATAAATGACTTATATTCTTCTGCAGTACCACCTGGCCATAATATCCTCTTCAAGGGGGAGAAACTTGGCCTCCTGAGGGAAGTATGAATTATAACACCACCTTACAGCTAGACCTCTTTTGTAGAAAAGAAGGCAAATGGAGTTTGTGACATATGTACAAACTTTTTTTCATTAAGAGACAACTCGCAATTATGTAAAAAGTGTGATTTACGCCCCACAGGAAACCCTCAGAGTCTACTTCCCTACCCTGGCGTTCCCCCAACTCCTTTCCCAATTAATAAGTACCCCCCTTCAACCAAAACGGTCCAAAAGGAGATAGACAAAAGGGTAAACAATGAACCAAAGAGTGCCAGTATTCCCTGATTATGCCCTCTCCAAGTGGTGAGAGGAGGAGAATTCAACTCAGCCAGAGTGCATGTACCTTTTTCTCTCTCAGACTTAAAGTAAATTAAAATAGACCTAGGTAAATTCTCAGATAACCCTGATGGCTATATTGATGTTTTACAAAGGGTTAGGGCAATCCTTTGATCCGACACGGAGAGATATAATGTTACTGCTAAATCAGACACTAACCCCAAATGAGAGAAGTGCCACCATAACTGCAGCCCGAGAGTCTGGCTATCTCTGGTATCTCAGTCAGGTCAATGATAGGATGACAAGAGAGGAAAGAGAATGATTCCCCACAGGCCAGCAGGCAGTTTCCAGTGTAGACTCTCATTGGGACACAGAATCAGAGCATGGAGATTGGTGTCGCAGACATTTGCCAACTTGCGTGCTAGAAGAACTAAGGAAAACTAGGAAGAAGCCTATGAATTATTCAATGATGTCCACTATAACACAGGGAAAGGAAGAAAATCCTACTCCCTTTCTGGAGAGACTAAGAGAGGCATTGAGGAAGCATACCTCTCTGTTACCTGACTCTATTGAAGGCCAACTAATCTTAAAGGATAAGTTTATCACTCAGGCAGCTGCAGACACTAGAAAAAAACTTCAAAAGTCCACCTTAGGCCTGGAGCAAAACTTAGAAACCATATTGAACTTGGCAACCTTGGTTTTTTATAATAGAGATCAGGAGGAGCAGGTGGAACAGGACAAATGGGACACACACACACAAAAAGCCACCGCTTTAGTCATGGCCCTCAGACAAGTGGACTTTGAGGCTCTGGAAAAGGGAAAGGCTGGGAAAATCAAATGCCTAATAGGGCTTGCTTCCAGTGCGGTCTACAAGGACACTTTAAAAAAGATTGTCCGAATAGAAATAAGCCACCCCCTTTTCCATGCCCCTTATGTCAAAGGAATCACTGGAAGGCCCACTGCCCCAGGGAATGAAGGTCCTCTGAGTCAGAAGCCACTAACCAGATGATCCGGCAGCAGGACTGAGGGTGCCCAGGGCAAGCACCAGTCCATGCCATCACCCTCACAAAGTCCCGGGTATGCTTGACAATTAAGGGCCAGAAGGTTAACTGTTTCCTGGACAGTGGCGTGGCCTTCTCAGTCTTACTCTCCTGTCCCAGACAACTGTCCTCTAGATCTGTCACTATCCAAGGAGTCCTAGGACAGCCAGTCACTAAATACTTTTCCCAGTCACTAAGCTGTGACTGGGGAACATTACTCTTCACATGCTTTTCTAATTATGCCTGAAAGCCCCACTCCCTTGTTAGGGAGAGACATTCTAGCAAAAGCAGGGGCCATTATACACCTGAACATAGGAGAAGGAATGCCCGTTTGTTGTCCCCTGCTTGAGGAAGGAATTAATCCTGAAATCTGGGCAACAGAAGAACAATATGGATGAGCAAAGAATGCCCATCTTGTTCAAATTAAACTAAAAGATTCTGCCTCCTTCCCCTACCAAAAGCAGCAATATAGAGAGAAAGGGAATTCCTAATTTCCGAGGGAACACCTATCAAACATCAGGAAGCCATTAGGAGATTATTATTGAGGTACAGAAACCTAAAGAGGTGGCAGTCTTACACTGCTGGGGTCATCAGAAAGGAAAGAAAAAGGAAATAAAAGAACCACCAAGCGGATAGTAAAGCAAAAAGAGCCACAAGGCAGGACCCTCCATTAAAAATGCTTATAGAAGGACCCCTAGTACGGGGTAATCCCCTCCGGGAAGCCAAGTCCCAATACTCAGCAGAAGAAATAAAATGGGGAACCTCACGAGGACATAGTTTCCTCCCCTCAGGATAGCTAGCTACCAAAGAAGGAAAAATACTTTTGCCTGCAGCTAACCAATGGAAACTACTTAAAACCCTTCACCAAATCTATCACTTAGGCATTGATAGCACTCATCAGATGGACAAATTATTATTTACTGGACCAGGCCTTTTCAAAACTATCAAGCAGATAGTCAGGGCCTGCGAAGTGTGCCAAAGAAATAATCCCCTGCACTGTAGGCCATGCATTTCAATCCCTGTATCTTTAATCTCCTTGTTAAGTTTGTCTCTTCCAGAATCAAAGCTGTAAAACTGCAAATGGTTCTTCAAATGGAGCCCCAGGTGCAGTCCATGAATAAGACCTACCACAGACCCCTGGGCCAACTGCTAGCCCATGCTCCGATGATAATGACATCGAAGGCACCCCTCCCGAGGAAATCTCAAATGCACAACCCCTACTACACCCCAATTCAACAGGAAGCAGTTAGTGCGGTTGTCAGCCAACCTCCCCAACAGCACTCGGGTTTTCCTGTTGAGAGAGGGTACTGAGAGACAGGACTAGCTGGATTTCCTAGGCCGACTAAAAATCCCTAAGCCTAGCTGGGAAGGTGACCCCTTCCACCTTTAAACACGGAGCTTGCAACTTAGCTCATTCTGACCAATCAAGTAGTAAAGAGAGCTCACTGAAATGCTAATTAGGCAAAACCAGGAGGTAAAGAAATAGCCAATCATCTATTGCCTGAGAGCAGAGCGGGAAGGACAATGATTGGAACATAAACCCAGGCACTGGAGCCATCAACGGCTACCCTCTTTGGGTCCCCTTCCTTTGTATGGGAGCTCTGTTTTCACTCTATTAAATCTTGCAACTGAAAACAAAAGTGAGCTAGTATGTTAAAGCTCATGATAAAATAAAAATAATTCTGGATAGATGCAAATTATTATATGTAATACTTGCCAAAATATTTAGTGAACAAACCTTCAGGCAGGGTATTGCTTTACCATAGAGCAACTAAGTTAAACCAAATATTAATCTTGGCAGGAATATCATATAACAAAATCATTATTATTACCACTTATGCTGAATTCTTATGTATAAATAAAATGTAGTGCTACTAATGGAATTCTGACTGTTTTCACCAAAGTCACAAATTATTCAGCTTCTGAGCCTAACACACTTGTTAGGTTGCATGTACCACTAGTTTCCACTTCAGATCATGCTATTATCTGTAGATAAAAATTCAGTCATCTCACTTGATCTCTAAATTGATCAGAACTTGAATCCAGACCTCTGGCTAAAGGAAACTTTGAAGGGATCCAGTTGGCAATCTCAGTATTTGTGCACCCTTTCATAACGACAAAGGTGTTATCATTCCTGCTTGAGTTCTAGCCTAAAAGAATAATTGGAAAGATATCTATTTTTAAATTCCCAAGGAAAAGCATAATTAACTGCTGCCCAATTGTGGCTGCCATCTCAGTCTGCAGGGCAGATATTTTACTGAGAGAGAGAGCCTCTAGTGAATCCCTTGGCTCACACCAGTATATCTCGTCTATCAAGAAAGTGAATGCTTCTTCAAAGTATCTTACTCATGAAATCATAAAGTAATTTCCGTCCGACTCTTTCCTCTAGGCTCTCATCAGTCTATCATTTCTCCTATCCATTCTATTGCCAAACTATATGACATACCTTCATTTTCCAAAGCCCTTTCCCTCACAAGTGAAATAAATAAAAGCATTCTAAAATTTGAACTTACATTTATTTCCTTCCCATAATTTAGTTTATTTCTGTTGCCATTGTCTTTGGCCTTTGCAATCACTGCATTTCTTCATATCTGTCACCTTTCTTGGACCTGTGGCCTTTCTTTCATAAACAATATCAAGGTTAAAAAGAAAAAAAAAAAGTAAAGCTGAATTTCATGGTGGGTCAATGAGGATTTGAATCTTTTATTTACTACCATAATCACAAAGCAGAATTGCTTCCTTCAAATTACACTCATAAATTATCAACTATTATGCCTCAGTGTGTTGGTGCAAAGGTTGACGCTGAATAAACTTTCAGAGGGGCAGGGGAAATTGTAATTTATATGTCACATTTGGTCTCGACATACTTACTTGTCACTCGCTTGAGTAGCTACAGAGAAATGGAGTAAAGGAGTGCTAATATACCAACAGGGACACCAAAACTTCCCTCTTGCAAATGTTGTGATGTATCCAGAAACATGGCCTATGAGTTCCATAGCCTATGAGTTCTCGCTTCTTCCACCAGCTACTCAGGTTTTCATTTTCAGTTCCAAAGGACCCAGTTATTTCCCTTTAGGAAACAGAAAAATAGACCAAATAATGACGCATACGTGTTTTTAGGCTCAAGAGATTATTTCTGTCTTCCAAAGGTAAACCAGTAACATAAAACCCACATACACATGCACAGCATTTCATAAGCGATTGCATATTTATTCCTTTCCAGAGAAGCACTGTGAAATTAAATCATGGAATATGGACAAGAGAGTGTTTCAATCTATTTTCTTCACTAATCCCATCATTCAGTGTTTATGAAGACTATTAAGTCAAGGACTCATTATTCATCCTACAGGTAAGCTGATCCTTAGGTGTGCAACTCTTTCAAAATAAGAATAATGTCTCTGCATTGTAAGTGAGGAAAAAACTAATACATACAGTCATTGATGCTAGCTCTGGCATTAAGTATTTCAGCAAAAAGTTAACCAAAGTCATGAGTAAAAGGACATGCCACAGAGTGGGAGAAATTTGTAACTCATAGATGAGGAAGTCCTCCAAGTAAATAAGAAAGCGACAGACTGCCTAAATTTTTAAATGTACAACATAATTAAATGGGCCCTTCATGAAAAAAGAAAGCCAAATGGCCAACGAACAAACTAAAAGCTGCTCACCTCACTGGCAACTTGGAAGATAAATATGAAAATTACAGTGTGATCATCAATATACACCCACTGGATCAACAAAAATTATACTGTCTGACAATGTCATATGTTTGTGGGCACATGGAACTGAGAACTCTCATATATTGTTTGTGGGGATGCAAACTGCATTTTGAAAATGATTTAACATGATCCAGTAAAGTTGAAGGTATGTAAACCCTAAGACAGCACTAGATATATACATTAGAGAAATTCCTATACATTTGTACCACAATACAAGTACAAGGAAGTCGGTAGCAGCATTGTGCATGATGCCTCCAAACAAGAATAACCAAAATGTCCATCACAATACAGGAAACATAATTTCTGCTGTGCTTGTAGAATGGAACACTAAATAACAAAAAGAGATGAGCTACAGCTACACAAAACTATATGGGTGAGTCCAGGAGTCTATATTACAAATATTGAACCATTGGTATGACATTGGCTTGGAACAAACAGAAAACATGCCAGATATTGACAACTCATATCGGTCTGCTGAAGAATATCAACAAGCACTGGATAAATCTCTGGAACATTATGTTGTTAAAAAGAATGGAGTTCAAGAACAAACATAATTAAAGTTTATTTGCTTAGGGAAGCATAATGACTAATAAAATTAAAAATAAAAGCAAGGAAATAATTTCATAAAAGGCAGGGCAGGTTTACTTAGAGTTGGGGAAGTGGGCTCTAAGCAGGAGATCAGATGTAAGTACCACATGATATACATGGTACAAGGGCTTCTAAGGAGCTCATAATCTTTTGTTTCTTTACTTAGTAACTGGTGCTATAGTCATTCACTATTTAGCTATTTTCACACCTGTATACATATGTTTTAGGTCATTTTCTATGTATATAAAATATTTTACAATAAAAACAAGCAAGCAAAACAAAAGGGAAAACCAATGTTATATATACACGAGTGGCTATTTTCTTCTAGCATTGGACAGAGACATTTATTGAACTTAACTATTGTCTTAGGCTATCATTTGGGTTTTCAATATTTCCAAAACTGCTTACTCAATAATCATAACCGTGATTGCTTCCACACTATTTAAGCATCATGACTATTTCAGAACTCATTGCTGATTCTTTCACGTGCACCTCTTTCCAATCCACTCAGGACAGTCTTACTAACCAGTGTCCTAGCACAGGCCACAGTAATTCCTTCACTAATTCCTACCACACTCACCATATGCCCATGGGTGATCCAGCTGCAAAATCCGTCTGGAAGATCTACTTTCTTAGGCCAATTCTGGCACCTGTTGTCATAGCTTGGGTTTCTCCAGGAAGATACTAAGGTAGAGTCCACTTGCATGCAAATACAATATGGAGAGAATGATCCAGGTACCAGGAAAGAGAGACCAGAAGGAAGACAAATACAATAATTCAATACTAGGGATGGCTAATACTCAATCCAGCAGGTCCCTTGTGGACAAAAGGCAGAGGTATTTAATCCACTAGCTCATGTCCCCTGTTAATCAAGTGTAAACCAAAGGGGTTAACTACTTCCTTTCTCCAGTTTGTACATGCTTGAGTGCTGGATAGCTTCCTGTGGGTACCTGGTACCACAGAGTCAGAGAAGCCCCGGGGCAGGAGCTAAGAGTGTGGGATATGGATCTGAGTTGAGATTCTCTTAGTTGCACTTTCAAAAAGCTGATTGAAGTTTGTAAGGAACTGGTCACCACAAGAGTGGCTGGGATAATTGACAATGATAAAGAAATGGTGTCCAGTATGCTGTTGTAAATCTGCTTATGAACTTCCTAGCATCTATTCATCCTGTTTTGTAACAGATTCTCCATTCTTTTGAGAATCCACCCATCCTCCACTTTCTCACCTTATGATTATTCTGGGCCTGAATCTATACCAAGCTCCAGGATATAGATTCACTTGTGAATCTGACCTGGCCATTCATAGCCAATGAGTCTTAATGGTGTACTTTTGTTGAAGCTCTCTAGAAAGATGAGATTTTCTGGTATTAAAGCTAAGAAGATACATGCCAGGAGATACTGGGGATTACCAATGGAACTAGACTGCCTGTGAGTAGAGAGGAAAAAACTGGAAAGCCAGGTGCAGAGAAGGAATCGGAAAGATTTTTAACAATATTACTTAAGTATCTGCATACACCTGAACCTGAAGCCAATACACCTTAATTGTTTTAAAACATGAACCCCTAAATTCCTTCTTGACTTACGCCTATTTGAGTATGTTGCTGAAAACTGAAAGACACCTAACTTTTTAAGCACTTGGTGAACGACATTGATAATATCTATACCTTTACTCATACAGTGCTATGTAAGAACCTTCAGTAGACTGTAATCTAGTAAGAAAGATATGTGCCCTAATAACTTGAGTCCTAAGTGGGGCTCCTTTAGGGTCATTGAGACAATCAGGAATAAAAATCAGTTACAAACACATTTTTGCTAGAAAATTACATATTAGGGAGTCCAAAATGAATAAAAGAATGAAAACTGTCTTGATTGCAGTTGATACTGTAATTGTCCAGATTTCATTCTGGTGTGCAACTAGGATTGACAGAAGATAAGATTTTTTGTAGGGAGAAAAAACAGAGGTGGAAAAATTGGCATTCTAGGTCTAAAAAAGTAACATAAAATCACAGAGCAGGATTGCAGGTATACAAAATGAAAGTGGCTTTAAGTAAGGTTTCAATTTCAGAAGACAGTGCTTAATATCCTATAGAAATTCAAAGCCTGTATGAAAGGAAATGTCTAATGGTTTAATAGGTTGATGCCTAGAAAAGACATGCCATACAGTCAAGTCCTCCCAAGTTAGTATTTGCTTTGGTAAAGTTGCCACTGTAAAAAGTAAGATTGTATCTTGGGTCATTGCCTTGGGATTGAGTTGCTCATTGATTCATAAAGTCAGAAGTTCAATAATGGTACATAACTATGAGGCGGGTGGATTACCCGAGGTCTGGAGTTCAAGACCCAACTGACCAACAGGGTGAAACCCCATCTCTACCAAAAATACAAAAAGTTTGCTGGGCGTGGTGGCGCATGCCTGTAGTCCCAGCTCCTTGGGAGGCTGAGGCAGGAGACTCGCTTGAACCTGGGAGGCGGAGGTTGCAGTGAGCTGAGATTGCACCATTGCATTCCAACCTGGGTCGAAAAAGCAAAACTCTGTAAAAAAAAAAAAAAAAAAAAAAAAAAAAATCACAGCAGTATAATTGAATGATTCGAATGTAAGATGGCAACAAAATCTGATAATCTACCACATCCATCTGGTGATCTGGTGGTTAATCTTCCTGCCAGGGTTCTACTAGTCCAATTTTTGGGATGAAGATTGCCACTCTTTGTCTCTGTGATCTCAATTTCATGAGCTTCTAAGAATGAGCATCCCATCATCACAAAATCCTTTAATTCATACAGTCTTTGAATGTGTTAATGCATCCAATCCTATGGCTTTAGCAGGTATTTATATATCTATTCTCTGATTGCCTTCTTAAAGAAAAATTTATTTCCCACTTCCAAGTTCCTAGCTACCTGGGATGACTAAGGGGGACTCATTTCCCGGTAATCTTCAAGTGCTAAAATACAACTGAAGATATCTGGATTTCATTCAATAAGATTAGACACCTTTTGAAAGACTAATGTAGTATCTAGGATAATACATGGGCATGAAATTTGTATATCCTTCAAATTCAGCTTCCTCTTTTTTTTCCTGTATCAGTTCTTAGGCATCCTCAAGAAAAGCCTATTGTGCCTAAGATTTTAAAAAAGAAAACTTTTCTAATAAGAACATGATTCGAAAGTTAACAAGATGTGGATGATTTTGTGAGGTTGTTTTTGTACAGTTATTGTAGGCAGCCAGTTTACATGTGTAAATTCTTGGTCTCTTTAACAATTCTTATGAGATTACGTTGGGGGAATAAGACTATCTCAATAGGCAACTTTGGCTCCTTAGGGAAAGAAGATAGGTAATAAAAGGTATTTTGAGGACTTGGATGATTGAAAACATAACATATGGCCTCATGTCTCTCCACAAGAATTTCCTTTACTAGCATTTATTATATGAACAGGAAAGTTAGTGCCTGCTAAAAAAAAAAAAGTCCCCATACTTTAAGATTGCACTGGGAAGGCAAAGACAAGTGCATAATTACCTGAAAAGTGTCTTCTTATTTTCTTTCTAAAGCACCATAATGCAGCAGAGATTCACATACCTGTCTGTGGAACATGGAGCTGCTAATATACAATTTAGATGCCTTAGCCCCATCTGACTGAAAAGTCACTTTGATTTTGTGTCCTCTTGATAGTTTTGATGTTCTGAAAATTATGATGGAATTGGCTGTAGGTAGCACTGTGAATTTAGTACATAACATTAGTTAACAAGAGGATATTGTAAAAATAGATGGGCATTGACTGAATATGTTGATCAGAGAAAAAGATGGATGGGCAGAGAGAGAAGTGTGATATATACATGCATGAATACATATTATATTTGTATGGGAACTTACAATTCCAACTTACATTTATACATTTATTTCACTTAAGTTTCATAATACACTCATGAGAAATTTCAACCAGATTTTAGAGATTGTTACATGACATTAACCACTGATATGGACTCAGAGATAGAACAGAGCAAAAAATCCTGTTTCCTCTTTTCTCGTTCCCTAATGTTTTTTCTTTCCACTGGAAAAGAGGTTTTAGTTAACAAAGAAATTACGCTTTGACAAGAATTGGCCAGGATTTTAGATTTTTTTTTTCATCCTTCTGTGAATTCTCCTTGCACTGATAGTCATAACTAATTAACTTAGAAATACAAAAAAGATTTTTCATTCTCAGATTATTTTATGAAACTTTATAGATCTTGTACATATATCTTTTACAGCATTATTCATCTTGAATTACAATTTTCTACATGTAGTAGACTTCCAGTTGGCTACATGAACCCAATCCGTACTTTCTTCTTTATTCATATTTGTTCAAGAATCATGTAGTCATGCACTTCAGTTGATGCTGGGTCCCTTTCCAACACCAGAGGGTAAATTTTGACTATTGAAAAACAAGTCAGTATCTCCATTGTCCTTGTTAATAATTGGTTTAGAAATGGTCATTGGGCACAATTCTGGCCAAAGAAAAATGAAGTAGGCCTGTCATAAGATGTCTGAGTAATTTTTCTTACCTTAAATTAATTAAATTTAAAAACTTGCGAAAGTGATGACCCATGGCTCTCCCTCTCTTTTCTGGCTTTTGAAGACTATTGTGTGAGGATGGTATGCATGGAGCTGCTGCAGGCATCTTGACACTATGGAATGCACAAGTCTATGAAAAAAGACAGCACATTCACTATGTCAGAAAGAAAAGATAAAAAGCAATCTGATGCATTGCTCTCACTTTTGATCTGTTGAATTCTTTTACTATGCATGAAGTGGAATCCAATTTTCTGTTTCTAGTTGCCAAATGCATCGTATTGAATACATCATGTATATTTATTTCTACCAAATTAAACTTTGACTTACTTGAGGACATAGACTTTATGTGAGTAATCTTCATAACTACATTGTCTAGTACAATGCCAGATATAATGTGGGTTTTCAAACACTGCTTGCAGAATTAATGAATAAATGACTTTCAATATTGTGGAAGAAAGAATAAACAATCATGCAAACACTGTCACTCTTTAACCAATTTTAAGCAAACAACTAACAATCAGAATTTTTATTGTAGAAAATTTTCAAGGGGCAGAAATTCTGAGAGTATTCATTCCATAAGATCAACAATAAACTTTTTCTAATGCACAGTATTTAAGGTATATTGAATTCATCTAGAAGTCACTGGAGGACTTTGTCTTTAAGACAGGGCACCATTCATTTAAACAGCAATTTCTGTTGTGCTATGCTTTTCAAATGCCTATTAATATGGATCATCAGCTAACATTAGGGCATCACTTTGTTCTCCAGACTCTCACTTCTACACGGAAGTTCCTGAAATGAGAATGACATCTAGAGCAGAGACTAAGATAAAATAAGTGAGTACACAGATGGCTTTTTTTCCAAGCCCAAAAGTGATGGATAAGTAAATAGAATTATTTGGAAGTTTCATCCTTAAATTGAAAAGAGAATTTAAAACAAAAAGGAATTCAATTTTCCACATGGTCAGGGGGCACTGTCTCAGCTTGAGGGGACCCCCTGCCAGAACTTCTTCTCTTTCTGTGCCACTAAACATCATAATGGGTCTGATTTTTCCCTTTAAACTTGTATTCCTTTGAGTTGTCAAAGCGATTTTGTCAATCTGCTTGAATATATCCTTCATTATAATTTCATTTAAAATATATATAAAAATAAAATGTGTGTACTTGCCTGAAAAATTTAAATTTAATTTGTTACAGCTTTTTTAATGAAAGAAAATTGTCTCTAACAGAAGGCATATTTTGCATGTATTTTATCCCTCAAATTGTGATAATTTTTAATATTTCATTTATATTTTTCATCCCAGCTTATCTTTTTCAGTTATTTTAAACTGGGATGTTAATCAAAAATGTGCATCAATTTTCTGTAATTCATTCACAGACTAAATCCTACAGTGACT
Source organism: Trachypithecus francoisi (assembly GCF_009764315.1). Classification (NCBI taxonomy): domain Eukaryota; kingdom Metazoa; phylum Chordata; class Mammalia; order Primates; family Cercopithecidae; genus Trachypithecus; species Trachypithecus francoisi. The sequence continues at coordinate 43,320,757 of NW_022681453.1, read as the reverse complement.
TTAATGTGCATATTACTATAAGCAACAGAAACTAGTGTTAACTATCTCAAGCCTAGATAGTTGATTGATAGATAATAGATAAATTATAGCTAGGTAGATAGATAGATAGATGACAGTGAGAAGATAAATAAAATAGATAAATAGATAAAAGCATTTATTGGAAGAATATGGGAATCAAGGGAAACCTAAATAGCCTGTCTCAGAAAGAACAAAAACTAAGGCACTCTAGTATTTAGGTAAGCAAAATTAATGTTCCATGACTTCAAGACATAATGCAAGGAATGAATTAATTCCAAATATTTTTTTGTACGTGGGTCATGTCACTCAGGATTAAAAATTCAAGAGTGACAGTTTGGCCTTAAATTAGGGAGAGTCTGGCTGTTTTTGGTCTATTACCCTTCCAAGACAGTCTGAAATATGGAAGGAGTAGTTCTCCAAAGCAAAAACTATGGAGCTATTACCAAAAAGCCTCAAAAAGGAACAAAGGGGGTTGACCAGGCCTAATGATAATGAGATTTTTAATCTCATCACCAGACTTCTTGGGTTTGAATCTCAGCCCAGTTTATAACCTCATCTTGCCGTCATTTGTTAATATCTGCTTACTAGTCTTCTGACTTTTGACTTTTGCTTCTTACAGGATTACACTTCACTCTCTGTCTCTAATGTTTTGTATTCACAACTTGGGATAAATATTTTACTGAACCTGGCCCAACAACAGGAGTCCTCCCTTCATGCATTGGAACATGGATTTCCTCAGCTAAATGAAAAGGGCCCAGGGAAAATTGTATTCATATACTCATCTTTTCATCAAATGTGATAGGTGCTTGGTTAGGGGTGATAGTAGATGGAGAGGAGGTGCAAAGGTGAGCCAAACAAGAGAAACAACATTTCAGCTTTCATGGAAATCACACTTGAGAGGTGCAGATAGGCATTAAATGATTCGTGGAAGTGATTGATAATTATAAGTGTGAGTAGTGGGTACAAGGCACAAGGTACAGGTCCATAGACCTATAAGAGGGAGGATATGACCACATCTGCAAGGCCAGAGAGACTCCCTTAAAGAAGGGACAGTTATACTGGGATCCAAGAAAAAATAATAGAAATTAAACAGGTAAAAGTTAGTGGCAAAGGAGAACATGCCAAGCAGAAGTGTAGGGTTTCCTAAAATCCTGAGGTGCAATGGAAACTAACCTGCTCAAGGTAAAGAAGAAAGTCAGGGAGGGTGATGGGCAGTTACCATTGTGGGAGGTAGCCTGGGAATTGTGAGTTTGTTTTGGATTGACATGAAGTGATGTTGGAAAATTAGGGAGCTGCCAAACAATTCAAGGTTTTATAAGCCATGTTAAGGATTTGATCTTGGATATAGCCAAAGAGTAATGAAAAGCCAATGGAGTGTTTTAAGTATGATCAAATTTGCATTAAAAAAAAAAAAGCCTTCCATCCAGAGAGTGGAAAACGTTTTGGAGAAAGGCCAGAATGGGTGTGGGAGTTCCAAACATGAAGCTATGGCAGAAGTCCAGGCCGTGATGATGATCATCTGGTTTAGGATGATCGAAATGGAGATGTAGAAAGAGTACAGACTTGAAAAAAATCAGGAGTGAAAATTGTCAGGATTTTCATGATATGTTGGCTATGGTGGGGGAAGAAGAGAAGGAGGGAGAGGGACATGTCAATGTTTCCTCCTTGTTTCTAGAGTTTACAGTAATGTATGTGATGTTATATTCACTGAGAGGGCATGCACTCAGATTCGGTGGATTTGGAAGGGGGTTGATAGTTTAGGATATGTTAATTTTGGGATGTCTTTGAGACATACATAGGAAGATATCAAGTAGGCAATTGGGTATGCGGTTTTGTAGCTCAGAAGAGAGATCTCAGTGGGAGATATAAATGTGAGAGTCACCTAAAGACAGAGATCCATTTCCAATCTAATCCATTTCCATACGTCAATCCCATTTGAAGATGTCTAAAAGTCAACAGTTTTCAGAGCCTTACTTTGTAACCTGAACATGACTTCTGTAAAAGACGCAGGGTAGTTTAATGGAAATACGGCAGTTTTTCCTGTTAGACGATTTGGGTTTAAGTCTCAATGATATCTCTTAAATAATTTTGTAATTTTTAGCCAATGATTTTCTCACTCAGACATTCAGTTTCCTTCTCTGTAATATAGCAGTAATAAAATCTCCCCTTGATTGCTGTTGCAAAGAATAATGTGATGATCTCGATGATAAGGGTATATAAAAGTGCTTTGCAAACTGCTACAAACACCTGTCTTATTTTATTCCCAAACCCCTACGGCTATGCATGTATGTTCAGTCTACTCAGTGCTTAACAAATGTCCTTAAATAAGCACTGGCTTTTGAGGAGTCTCAGACTGAGGAGACATGCTAGACTATTACTGGTTAGCTGTTTGAGAGCTGTGTAAAAAAAAAAAAAAAAAAAAATCCAACCTCAATTCACTTTCATCAGATTGGCTTCTGCATCATAACTTCATTCTTCCTAATTAATTATTATGAAAGATACAGAAAGGACTTTGCCAATGTGGAAATTCAGTGGTTATAACAAAATATTTTATTTAGTTTCTTATCTTGTCTTGAAAGGCCAAGCATTAAAATGGGCTATTAATGCTTTCTTTGAAAAACAAACTTCTGTTTTACTGTCTTTATCTCTAAATATAATAAGCACTATCTCTCCAACTGCAAGATGAGGAGATACTCTCCCTGGGGAAATGGAACATAGCCCTCACGAGTCCACAAAGTAGCTGCAAATTAAAACCATAGGAAACACCTTCAGGGGGCGTTGTATCAATATCCTGAAAATGTCTGAAAGCCTGCTCTATGATTTGGGGAAAATCATCAGAGATGCTAGTAGGATAAAAGAAGATAGAAGAAAATGCCACTTAACCTTTATAGATTTGTTACAGAACACCTAAGAAATTACTAGTCATAAGTCACATTTTAATAGTGAAATGGATATCACAGCTCCGAAACCATCTTTTTTTTTTTTTTTTTTTTTTTTGAGACGGAGTCTTGCTCTGCCACCCAGGCTGGAGTGCAGTGGCCGGATCTCAGCTGACTGCAAGCTCCGCCTCCCGGATTCACGCCATTCTCCTGTCTCAGCCTCCCGAGTAGCTGGGACTACAGGCGCCCGCCTCGTCGCCCGGCTAGTTTTTTGTATTTTTTAGTAGAGACGGGGTTTCACCGTATTAGCCAGGATGGTCTCGATCTCCTGACCTCGTGATCCGCCCGTCTCGGCCTCCCAAAGTGCTGGGATTACAGGCTTGAGCCACCGCGCCCGGCCTCCGAAACCATCTTAATGAGCAGAATTAACAAAGAACATTTCTATGCAAATACTTCTCATATGTCACAATATTCTTTTACTAAAGCCATGTTAAACTTTATAAATTAAATTTAGATTTCTCCATAATGTAGCTGAGATTATTTTTCATTTCCATATAAACAATAATGACAACAAAAAAGTATAGGAAGAATTAATGTTTTATTTTATACTATTAACTTTTAATAAGCATACCAAAATGTATAATGATACTTTATTACAATCCACTATTTAGTGAGAGTGAATTATTATAATTTATGTTTGGCTTAATTTCAGATGGCATCTAATTAAGAGACATATGTACTGCTATTTTTTGTTTAAAGAAAATCAAAATGTTGCTAATTTTCATTTACTTAGATGGTTAAAAATAAAAGTTATCTTAACCAAGAGATCAAAGTTAAAGTAAACAGAGCATGTTGACTTCATGTACCTCTTAATATGATGTACCAGAAAGGACACAACAATCACTTCTAGGGTGTTCTGGCCAGTAACACCTCAATCAAATCATCACAATTCTCAAACAAGGCCAAATAGAGAAAAATTCTAAAACATAATTGTCCAGCACTGTTGAAAGATAAAGTGACACAAAGACAAAGAAAGATTAAGAAATTATTTTCATTGGAGGTGTCTAAGGAGACAAGAAACTTACAGCAATATAAGATCCTTAATGGGATACTGGACTAGAAAGAGGATATTAGTGGAACAACTGGAAAATTTTGAGTAGAATGTGAAAATCAGTTAATAGTATTGGATACATCATAATTATCTGATTTTATTAAATAGTACTGTGTCTATGTAAGACATCTGGAGAAGTAAAGTGTATATGGAAAATCTACATATTCTGTTTGCAATGTCTTTGTTTTCCTTTTGTACATCTAAACCTATTTCAAATTTAGAATTTTTTCACGTTATGCTTTTTGTAAGAAGTACAGTTTACATTTTATGGATATATGGTGTAAAATAGTTAAAGAATATTAACTATTTTAGAAGTTGCTTTGTTTCATTAAATCACTTCAGTAATTCATAGTCTGGCATAGTATTATATGATTTATTTATTGTAGACTGATTTTTGTTGTGAGTTCATTTATCTGCCAGATTTTGATATTTTACTATAAAAATTTTTAAAATATCTGAAACATGGCATTGTTCTTTGTAGTAGTCATTCTAATATAATAGTTCAGATTAGATAATGAAGTTATCTTTTCTTAATAGTAGGCATAGTTTTATTTTCATAAAAGAAAAAAGATGTTTCAGAAACAATCACAAAAAACTCATGACCTATGCATCTGAAGATATATAGTTATCATAAAAGAGCACAAGAAGCTATGTGACTTTCTCTGTCACCCAGTTGTTAAAAAATGGCAGAGCTTCAAGGCAAAGTTATGACCATAAACCCCCAAATTTATCACATTTTCTAATATTCTACTGAGGCTACTTTAAAATATTTTCTTTAACAAAGCCCTCACTCCTGACCTTAAGAAATTTGGTGAAGCTCAATCATATGGCTTAATTAATCCCACTCTAACAACAATTCACATTCTGTTAATATTTTGTCAGATATCTCCATGTACTCCCTTGACTTACCTTTAGAGTGAAGGGAGGGCAGAGCTTCAAAGGTTGGGATTCCACAGGTCTTTTTTCATAACTCTGGTATAAAGTGATGTATCAGGCTGGTTTTATAAAAATCAGAGGAGATGGAAGAGCAAAACAGGATGTAGTAGTGGCAGATGCCACCTCTACCCAGGCCCAGCTAAGGGACTGCTGGAACTGTGCCACATGTGGTGTTCCCTTCACTCCGTTCACTTTTCCTTCCTTCCTGTCCCCTGTACCCAGTGGCCACCATAAAGCTCTAGCCTGGCATTTCCAAGACTTCTCATTTCAAAACTGTTTCTTTCTGAAGTGACTTACTTAATAAAGCCAAGGGACCACGATGATTCCAATGAATAACATAGAATCTAAGGTAACAATGGTGTTATTGGACATTCTCTGTCCTGTCTCTCTACACAGCCTCTGCCACCACAGTTCCCTTGTATAATTCAATCAGCTACCAACATAGCTCAAGTCCAAAGTATTTCATTATTCCTCAATGATTCCCCAACCCCTGCGGCCCTCATTCATCTCAACATGCAATTTCAGTAATCAGATACAAGATCATATTTCACCTTAAAATATCAAGAAGGGATCCTTTCTTTTAAGGCTGCTTCTGATTCATGATGTGAGTGGCAGCCAATCAGTTAAATATTGCTTTCTGCATCGGTAAAACAAGAGTTGTAAATGCCAGTATTTTCCAGTTGGATCAAGTGGCACCAACGTCTTAGGATTTTCTGTTTCCAAGATTGAAGTTGCCCCTTGAGGTAAGTAGGATATACAGAATGACAGCTGGTGATCCAGATGAAAACTATGGATGATTCTGACCCTTCCTGGTGTATTCTTCAAAAATTCGATTGCTTTGGTTTCCTAGATTTATGTGCAAACAGATTTTATATTAACATTCAAAATTCTGACTTCTCTTAAAAATCAGGAAAAGTTTGGATGCACATTGCATACATCAGTACTCACGGGAGTTCAAAGTGGAGCTGTCACTTTTCTTTTGGGCATTTGATTTCCAGACCACATTCCTCATTGTCGTCTTCCACCTGGACCATTTCACTGATTTTCATTGCCTGGCTGACTCATATAGCTATTTAATTTTGTGACCCCTGTTTTAGAAATATAGATTAACATCAGCTTATCAAAAACATTAAAAACCTCATTTAGCATTAATTGATGAATACTGGGAGTAGTTTTGTGAAGAAAACTACACATGAACACAGAAATAGAGACATACGCACATGCAAATTTAAGCCGAATAATAGATGATATAAAAATAAAATATGTTAATACATTTTAGAGCCATGTTACACTTGCCACCTTAAGTTGAATGTTATTTTCGTTTTAAATAAATGCATAATGTAAAAGTAATAAAAGACTCATATATTTAAAATTTGTTTGAGTGGAACGTTAATGAACTCCATAAAATGTAAAATAATACAAAAGGACCCTGAATATTTTGGAAGCTTTTTTTTTTGCAGAAAATATGTTTATTTATTCTCAAGTTTGAAACAATTCTACTAATTAACTTTTTTTATCTGAAAAGATTATTTAGACAGTTGCTGTAAAAAAATGATAAAAATTATTAGGACTACAGATCTCTGTTATTGCATTCTGTGGACGTTCTCATAGTAAAATAGGTTTAAAAAAGATTAATTGTGTGCTTCCACTTCAAGAAAAATAGACTGTGCATGTTACTATGGCAACTACATACAATTCCAACTATTAACTTTCTTACTACTGGAAAAAAATCAATAATGACATAAATTACTTAAGATAACATATAGCTCTGGAAAATACCTATTTATTTACCCAATATTATTATGAAAACTGCTTTACTACGAAAAATCAAAGGCAAATACTTTTTAAAAATGAATATGTCAAAGCTGAAGCAAGTACTAGCAAACTAGCCACATTCTCCTCTACTAAGTGGCTCCAACACATGTCTAGACTAATTATGTGTAAAATATAATGCACTCTGGCCAATCATGCCTGCTGTAATTGTGCATGTTATGCCCATAAAAACATACCACTAACCTTTGCAATATCCTCTAAAATTAAAACAGCAGTTACCTTTCTTTCAGTTCAACTAAATACTTATGGCCTGAATTTTCCAGAATTGGGTTAGCATGCTAAAACCTAAATCAATGAGGTTGTTTTCCTGGAAAAGCTGTCAAATTAAATGTTATATAGCTTTTGGGGTTTATCTAAACAATTTCTTGATCCACATTATACTGTAACAGATTTGACTCTTGTGGCTTTTGGTTTTGTCTCGATAATTTTTCTTTCATAGGCTCAAATGCTTTGTTTACAATTGTTTAAAATTCAGGTTTATTGCGACAGTTGTGGAAGAGAAGCAGGAAAGATACACCCAGTTCTAAGGAGTAAGAACATTCTCCTCTCTAAATTAATATTAATCTACTCAGTTATGTCCTGATCACAGGCTAAGGCCTCAGTATCCCATATATGGTTGCCTTTGTTTTAAAAGAAAATGGTGTGATTGAAAAATACTTCCTAATTTTCATTCTAGCCTTATTCACTTTATCCATCAGAAAGGTGTTGGGGTCATTTTTGTATATATGCTTAAAAGGAAAAAAAAAAAAGAACTATAGCCTAAACACTGACTAATACTCTCTTCTTCTCTTCGCCCAAAGCAGAGAATTGAAAATGAAATACAGTCATATTATTTGGCTTTTCCCTTTTTTTCCCTCACTCTCTTTTTTCCCCTGTAGCTGAAGGACTGGAATAAAAATAAAGCTGCCTGATATCTAGTAGCCAGAAGGGTTCCTGGCTTTATCCTTCACACTGAAAATGGGTCTAATGTTTTAGAAGCTTTAAAGAATGTGTTATACTTTCATCTCAATATTCTTGTCCCACTCATTAACCAATAGCATCAGCAATTTGGCTTGAAGTATCAAAAATTTTACTCTTATTGCAGCCTAAAACATGCCAAGTACAAGACATAAAAGTAAAGCAGCAAAATGTTTTATAATTCTCTGAGTACTCAGGTCTGGAAGAGACATGGCTATTTGTATTATTTTTTCATATAGATGATGGTAACATACAAAAACAATTCTTATTGGGTTCCACTGTAGCCAATTTGTTGGATAATCACATTTACTCGAATGCATCTGGCTCCCCTTCAAATATAAACACTGCTCGAGTGGGCTATTAGAGATTGAAGAAACTGACCTATGACGAATCCCGTTCAAAGTGTATCCTGGTTTTTCCATTCATCTCCATTGACTTCAAAATCACCTGAGTTTCTACCTTTCCCTTGTAATCCCCCAGTCCCTTCATTATTCATCATCCTTTGTCTTACTGTATCTTCAAAGGAAAAAATCAAAGTAATTCTGAACCAACCTGGACATATTTCAGAAATGGCTTCTGCTACATTAAATATCATTCCACAAACGAGTAAGTCAACAATAACTCTATCTAATTTGGAGATTGAATTCTGAGTGTGTATGTACTTGTTTCCACTTCTTCATATTGGACTTTCACTTTATTAAATTTGTCCTCACTAAATCAAGTCAAGCAGTGTTCAGCTGGACCTTTGCCTCACCATACAATCCTGATTCACTAAGGGCAGCTTATAACAAATAACAACACTCAAAACAACAGCAGCATCTTGCATGTATACCCTTTTTCAAAATATTCAAAACATTTTCTTAAACGTGATCAGTGTTTCTCCATTTCCCGACAGATTTTGAATGCTTACGAGTGTACAGTCACTCTTGCAAGCAGTGTAATACTGTTTAGTGCATTCTTGCTGAAGTAGCACACCTCACTGCACGTGTTTTCCCACACTGAGGAGTAGAGAAACTGATCATGCTTGTTCAACAGGGTAACTTTATGTTAAATGTAGTTAGCATAGCCTTTTCCACGTGGGAATTCTCTTTCTCTGAGTAGTTGGCTGGTTTGCCTTGGGTAACATAGCTATTGCAAGACAAAGCTCACCCTTAAACTGAGCATTCTAACTGATCTTCCTTTTAAGTCACTAGAATTCCCAGCATGCATTTCAGGAGTGGTTTTTCAAACGTGGCAAATGTTTTCATTTGTTTTGATCTGTCTATTCTAGATAGATACAGCCATCCTGATTTTTAAAGTAGCCTTCAAGAGATAATAAACTCTATTAAGATGGCCAAAGCCTATAAACTGACCTCATCTAATGACATGTCAATACAAAATTCTTTTTAGTGTGATTTGTCTTTTAATTATCATTTTGTGCTCCAAAAGGGAATTAGGGTCCCATGATGTGCTCCATTCATGAACTGTGCATCTCTAAGTTTGATATATAATCACTCTCAATGCAAATCAGTTTATATTACAATTTATCTAAAGCTGTGAATATGACAATCATCTTCCTGTTTTGGGTGGACTTGGAGAAAAGCCCACCCAATATAGCTCAGGATGCTTACCCTCCTATTCAGAATCATAAAAATTGAGACATCATGCCCATATTATAATATGTAGAGGGGTTGGGTTTTGTTTTGTTTTTGCTTTTTTCTTGGTCTCTGAGAATGCTGGTTTTTTATTCCCCTTCTAGATGGAGATGGAAATCTCAACACTTTAAAAATACTAAACACTTGTTCTAATAAACAAAATAAATAACAAACTATGTACGTATAATGCTATTCTCTTAATTTACACTGAATATCTTTTCATTTAATATCCTCCATTAGTAAATGATGGCCTTATTCAATGTGATTTAATAGCACCTGAATGATATTGGATACACTCTCTTCACTTTACAGCTAAGAGATAACATCTTCCATAGAAAAAAATTAACATGCTAAATTAAATTAACTCATGAAAATACATCCCTTAAAACTCTTTTTTTTTTTTTTTTGAGACGGAGTTTTGCTTTTGTTGCCCAGGCTGGAGTGCAATGGTGCGATCCCGGCTCACCACAACCTCCGCCTCCCAGGGGTTCAAGCAATTCTCCTGCCTCAGCCTCCAGAGTAGCTGGGATTAAAGGCATGCACCACCACACCTGGCTAATTTTGTATTTTTAGTAAAGACAGAGTTTTTCCATGTTGGTCAGGCTGGTCTCAAACTCCTGACCTCCGGTGATCAGTCTGTCTTGGCCTCCCAAAGTACTGGGATTACAGGCATGAGCCACTGCACCCGGGCCCCTTTAAACTGTTTCTAATTAGATACCCCAACCACCTCTCTTATCCATCATCTCTCTCTCTCTCTGCTTTCAATCTTTTACTCTCTCATTTTCTCTTATACACACACACACACACACACACACACACATATTAGTTTAATATATTCTTTCTAGAAAAATCATCTTTCATAATAATCTTTCAAAATCTTCCAAAAATAATATATGGTTTGAAAAGTAGTGATTGTTTTATAACTAGATTTTATATACAAGAATTTGGCCAAATCAAGTATTATGACATAAAATGATCTATTTCCCTCTGCAACCCAATGTCAATAAGAAGTTTTCTTTGTAAAATAGTTGCAGGATCAACTCATCTGTAGCTAACTACCAGTGTTATTTCAGGCTTTGCCATGTAAAAGGAGAAAAAATAAGCTGAATTTTACACCTTCAATAACTTGATATCAGATTTCTGAGAAATAAATGCTATTAAAGATCATTCAAACCTAAAATCTTGATTAAGACGCTGTGGAAGTTGAACTTCTGACAACAATCCACTATGAAGTTCAAAAATTAAGGTGACCAACTTATATTTTTTTGAAAAATTACTATGATAGAGAAATATTTAAACTGAGCTTCTTCTCTTACTCTTCCCACATTTTCTTTCCTTTTTCAAACCAGCGACCCATAAGCTACTTTGTTTATCTGAAATACTTGTATTTTAAAAAGAAGCACTTGATGCTATGCGGTGATTCTTTTTTTTCAATTATCTTTTATTACACATTTATCAAGGTTAATTTTCTTGCATCAATATTTGAACATGTTTGATAGCATTCAACATTTCAAAACGTTACACTGAGAAAAATGCCGTATTATGTTAGGCATCCAGAAACCTGTCTAAATCATGCAATATTAACAGATGAGAAAATCTAAAAGCAACTAACTGAATATAACAACTTCCAGTTATATAATGGCAATTCAATCTTATGTCAAAAATTAATTTGGTATTTCTTTAGAACAAGTCTGATGATCTGTTGCAAACTGAATATTTGCTTTTGGAAGACTCTTTTGTTTTTTCTTTTAAGGAATTCAAAAATCTTATGGAAATAAATCTAGGAATACTCCAGTTCACAGGATAAGAAAGAAAAAATATCATGACATGAATATGCTTACTATTTTTGAAGTAGATGTATGGCCACAATTTATCAGTCTCTGAACTTGAACCTCAAGCTTCTAATTTCAGAGAGGACACTTGCATACTTCTGAATATTCATCTTCATTGGAACTTTCAGTTTCTTCTTTTTTTCTGTGAACTCAGTTTCTCAGTTTTAACACTAATGAAATTCAGAACCAGACAAGCCTTTGTCATAGGGGCTGTCCTGTACTTTGTAGGATGTTTAGTAGCCTCATTAGCTTCTAGATGCCATCAGCACCTCCCAGTCACACTTGTGACAACTAACAAGATCTCCAGACTGCGAATGTTCCATGGCAAAGGAGCCAAATTTTTTACTGGTTAAAAAAACAAAAAAACAAAAAAAAACCCCTGAGCTAGAGTGTTTAAAATTAACAGCTCTTTAAAAAATTAAAAATAGGCCGGGTGCGGTGGCTCATGCCTGTAATCCCAGAATTTTGAGAGGCTGATGCAGGCAAATCACGAGATCAGGAGTTTGAGACCAGCCTGGTCAACATGGAAAATCCCCATCTCTACTAAAAATACAAAAAATTACCTGGGCATGGTGGCGGGAATCTATAATCCCAGCTACTCGTGAAGCTGAGGCAGGGGAATCGCTTGAACCCGAGAGGCGGAGGTTGTAGTGAGTCGAGATCACGCCACTGCACTCCAGCCCGGACAACAGTGTGAGACTCCATCCCAAAATAAATAAATAAGTAATAAAACAAAACCTAGGCCAGGTACAGTGGCTCACACCTATAGTCCTATCACTACTATGGAGGCTGAAGTGGTAGGATCACTTGAGGTCAGGAATTTAAGACCAATCTGGGGAACATAACGAGACCCCATCTCTACAAAAATAAAAATGAAAATACAAAAATAAAACCTAGTGTATACGTCCATCTCACACTGCTATAAAGAGACTACTTGAGACTGGATAATTTATAAAGGAAAGAGGTTTAATTGACTCACAATTCCTCATGGCCGGCGAGGCCTTAGGAAACTCACAATCATGGCAGAAGGCAAGGGGAGGCAAGGCATGTTTTAGATGGTGGCAGGAGAGAGAGAGCAAAAAAAGCGAGGAAGTGCCACACTTAAAACCATCAGCTCTCATTTGAACTCTCTCACTGTATTGAGAGCAGCATGGGGAAAATTGCCCCCATAATCCAATCACCAGGTCCTTCCCTGGACATGTGGGATTACAATTCATGATGAGATTTGAGTGGGGGTGCACAACCAAACCATATCACCTAGAAATTATATTTATAATAAATGCTTTAATTTGGCTTCTCCCAGCAGGAGATAACGATTTGAATGCAAGTAGTTCATCCTGGAGTTGAACCCAAGAAGCACCAGTAGAGAAGAGAGAAAATGAGACAGAGAAGGAAAGAAGCCAGCAGATGCTAGTTCATGAATGGATGATTGCTGGGACTGGATCTTGTCAGGAACCTTGCGGGGGCTATGAAGAATGTGCCTCACTTTTGTCTCACCTGAGAGGTGAAGGATATGAGATAATCATCCACCAAATCCCTTCCCTCATTGCTGACAATTACTCTGGACGGATTTATTCCCTGGCATTTTATTCCTGGTTGATGGAGGAGTCATATACGTGACTGGAGAAAACCCTCAAGGAAAGTGACAGATGTTTGCTCCAGGAAGCTTTTGGTGTCTGCAGCAGTGGTTCTTGAAGTATGGTCCCTACACCAGCAGCACAAGCATCACTTGATAATTTATTAGAAATGCAATTCTCAAGCAGCACCTTTGACTTATAACGGGGGCTTCAATGCTGAAGCCCAGCAATCTGTGTTCTAACAACCCTCCAGGTGATTCTGAAACACATTTGTGTGTGGATCATTGGCCTAGCATGCCGTTCTCCACCAGGACCAATTTTGTTCTCAGGGAACCTTCAGCAGTATCTGGAGACCTTGCTGGTTTCTTCAGGTGGAGGGTGGCTGGGGGGAGGGGTACCATGCTACTAGTATCTAGTGGGTAGAGACCAGGGATGATGCTAAACATCCTGCAATATACTACAGGACAGTGCCCCCACAACAAATATCTATGCTGCGCAGTATGTCAACAGTGCCAGGGTTGAGAAACCCAGGTCTAGTGGAATGGGGCATGATGAAGGGATGTGGACAGGGTGTCAACAGCATCACCCATATGATGACTTTTCTTTTTGTGTGTTTTTGTTTAATTTTCTTCCAAGTGCCGTTGTGTTTTTATTATTACAAACATTACTAAACACCCAATTAATCAGTCTCGATTCTATGTACACACTACTCTTACCCTTGCTTCTTTTCATTCTGGATAAAGCATCCATTTTCACCTCTCTTTGACAAGTGTCCTTGGAATGTTCTTTTCTCTTGAGTGAGACAACTGTGCTCTTTCGGAAATCCCCAATCTTTCTTTGCTGTATCCAGTTAAAATTGCTGTCACCAATGTCACCAATGTCTTCTGTCACATTTATTCATTCATGTGGAACCCTTTAGGAACACAGGTTCCCTTAACTGTGAGCAGGAAGCTGTCTAATCATCAATCCACCTGGTTCCCAGCCCCTGTAAGGCTCAGAAAAGGTGTAAGGATTAACAGCTCTTCTCTGATTTTTGTTCCTCAGTTTCAGGTGAATGAAATTGTCATTGAAATACTCTGGTATCACCCCACTTCATGACAAAACATCTAAAATATGATCCGAGCAATACACCTTGGAATTTCCATCAGAGTATCACACTCACTTAGAATGTACAGACCCACACATCATGGCGTATTGTCCTCCTTGCTGCTGTAAACAACTAATATTCAGCATTTACTCTGTTGCAAGCAGTGTGTGCTAATTACTTTGCAAATTAAGGTAAGCAGAATCTTGGTCCATGACCTTTGCCCCTGGTGTTACCGTCATGTATTTGCCAAATATAATGATGGATACCAATTAGTCGACTTTAAAATAGTGATAGCATCCTAGATTACCTAGGTGAGTCCAATATAATCACATGAGCTCTAACAAGTACAAATAAAACAAGACATCAGGGAGAATCCGTGAAGGGAAGTCGGAAGATACTAAGCACAAGAGTGATTCAACATGCTATTACTGGCTTTGAAGATGAACAGGAGCACAAGCCAGGAAGTGAAAGTGGCTTTTAGGAGCTGAGAACGTCTTCTGGTTGAGAGCCAGCAAGGAAATGAGGACCACAGTCCAAACCCACAGGGAACTAAATTCAAGTGACAACCTGAATGAGCCTGGAAACATCATTCAGTGAAGAGAGTTATGCATTGGGGAGTTGTGGCCCCCAGAACTTTTGGTTAGGAGCCTAGGTAGGCCGACACTTGACACCTTCGATTTCAGCCTCACGATACCCTCAACAGAGTAGATAGTTGAGCCTATCTGAATTTATGGCCTACAGAACTGTGGAATAATGAAATAGGTGTTGAGTTAAGACACTACGTTGATGGTAATTTGTTACGCAGTCATTGAAAGCTAATGCACAAACAGTATTTCATTTCCCTTTAGGTTCAAGGCAACACTATAAGGTGAGGCTTTTTCTATTTCTGTAATTAAGAAAACAGAGGCTTAGAAATATTGAATATTTTGATTAAGGTTCCAAAGTTAATAAGTCAGAAGGTTGGGGTCAGCAGAATTTAGATCTGTTTGCCACCACAGACCACAGCCTTACCAACTATTCAATTCTGCCTTCAAAGGCAAGTGGTCAGAAGCCAAGAGCAGCTTGTTCTAATTATTAGTTTATTTGGTGGTGTTTCATAATGGATTTGAACAATTGACTCATTCACACTAAATTCAGATAAATTTAGGTAGGAAAAAAATAATTAGTAAATACATATAGGCCTAAGAATAAATGACTTCTGTTAGGACTTTTGGTAGTAAATGCTACCTGAAAGTGATCTAGATGATATGACTATAAGATACACTTTGCCACCCAGTTGGAATGAGTATAAACAGAACATTATAGTTCTTTTTGTTTAAGAAAAAATAATTCATTTCACTTAGGACAAGATAAGAAGAGCATCGATGCTACAGTATACTTTATGGGGATAAGTTCTTCCTTTCATTCTTCCCCTACCGTTTTAAACCTAACACTAGATTAATTTTTTAAGGCAACGTACCCATTCAGTACAAAGTCAACATTAAAGACTCCCCCACAAAGACATTTTAAGAAGAGGAGTCGCGGTGGCTCAAGCCTGTAATCCCAGCACTTTGGGAGGCCGAGACCGGCGGATCACGAGGTCAGGAGATCAAGACCAGCCTGGCTAACACGGTGAAACCCCGTGTCTACTAAAAAATACAAAAAACTAGCCGAGCGAGGTGGCGGACGCCTGTAGTCCCAACTACTCCGGAGGCTGAGGCAGGAGAATGGCGGGAACCCGGGAGGCGGAGCTTGCAGTGAGCTGAGATCCGGCCACTGCACTCCAGCCTGGGCGACAGAGCAAGACTCCGCCTCAAAAAAAAAAAAAGAAGAGGAGTATTTGCCCTAGTGTTATATAATGTTAGAAGATCTCTTTTTTTTTCCATGTTCTTATTTAAATCAGCAATGATGCATAGCAGGTTACATGAGGCCTATTGTATAAATACAATTGCACTTAATTCAATGAGAGAAACTGGAAAGTGAACAGATTAAGCAGCACACATTTTTATTTCACGTATAAAGCCTTGAGAAAAGGAAAGGCTACCAAAAGAGGTTAAAAAAATGAAGACGAATAAATAAAATATGTTCACGACAGGATAACAATCTGGGACCAGCTGCTGCTGAACAAACATTTATTATTACCATCCATCTGAGATTTAGGTAGAAAATAGAATTTCCAGAAAGATGCTGAACAGGAAATGTATATCTGATCATCAAATATGCAAAGCTCTCGACTCCTAAGGATAATTGTTTTCCAGCAAAAGGCTTGAGCTTGTTTAAGGGACATATAAATAACTCAAAGCTTGTGTGGGGATAAAGGAAACAGAGCTCAAATCTGTACATAAGCAGACCAAGGAATAAATTCTATATTATTTTGGCAGCAAAACCTGCTAGTAACTTCAGGTGTCCCTGGTTTGTCCTAAGTCTGAAGATTTGGAGGTATTTTCCTGGTGAGCTGTATGGTTTTGAGATCTGACCCTTTCTCAGTATCTGTACCACACCCCCTTGATCTGAGTCACCTTTGTCTCCCACCTGGATTACTACAGTAGCCTGCAAGCTGCTTTCTTACTTCCGTCTTTGGCTCTCTGTGATCTGGCTACAATATACCAGCCAGGGCAATCTGCTTAAAATCTAAGTCAAATTTGGGCCGTCCCTCCTCTAAAAACCCTCCATTGGATTCCATTTCACCCGGAGTCAATGTCTAAATATGTAAGCATCACATGATCTGTCCAATCTCCCACAGCCTTTGCCTCGCTGACTTTAGTCCACTCTTCTCCAGCCTCTGAGGTCTCTTTATTGCTCCCTAAACAAATCAGGCAAGCTTCCACATTAAGGTTTTTTCACTTGCTGTTCCCACGGCCTACAAACTTATCCTCCATACCTACATGGAATTTTGTTCAAAAATTCAAATTTCTTAAAGCAACCTGCCATCACCCTTACATTGAAAAATGCCTTCTACTGTCTCATCATACCTGATCTCCTTCTCTTGCTCTATTTCTCTGTTTTCCCATACTATTTATCACCTTCTACCTACCACAGAGTTCACTTAGGATGCTTATTGTTGATTTTCTGCTTTCTTCCATTAGAAGTTAAGGTCCATAAACAGAGGGTCTTTGCTGGTGTCTGAAAGAGTGCTGTACAATAGAATTACAATGAGAGGCACATAAGTGATTTAAAGTTTCTAGCAGTTTCATTAAAACAGTAAATGGCAAAAGGTAAAACTAAATGTAAAAATATATTTATTTTATGTAATAAGGTATTATAAATCTCAAAAATATTATAACTTCTATATGTGGCACTAGCCACACTTCAAGTGCCCAACAGCTACATGTGGCTAATTGTTCTGCTATTGGTGAGCCCAGCTCTGGAACAATTCTGACACGTAGTAACTTCTGAATATATTGGCCCAATTTGCTGACGTTTAGTTTGCTGACAAATGAATAAATGAGATTCTAGCAGTGTCGTTCTGAAGTAAGCTGTCCAGTGGAAATTAATCATCTGTTCTGTCCTCCTCTTGGCCCAAATTCTCAGTCTAACACAGTCAGCAGTCTCGCTGTCTCTCTATACCTCATCACTTGTCATATTTTGCTTAGTAAGTCACTCGAAAGAGGTTTCCCTTCTAAATCCCAAGTGTGAATAAATTCTCTACATTTTTAAAAGACCTGCAATTCATTCTTTCTTGGGACCTGGATCCCTTCTGTGAATATGATAAAAGGAATAGAACCTACTCAAAGACAGATACACACACACATATTTTGCACATAATTTCAAGGGCTTCCTGAAGCACTGATTACTGATCTTCATGATAGACTGAGATAGCAGGTAAGGTTTTTGGACTGATACAGTTAAAATGACCCTTGAAGTTCAAATTCCTCTAACTTTCTAGGCCCTATATCCCAAATAATTCCAAACTTGTGAAACTCACAGCAACCTTTTGTAATCAATCTTTTCTATTCCTACTTTCCACCTTCCCACCTGGGATTATGTAAGCCCACATCAATTTCCTTCATTGTTTCCTAATTCTTCCTATTCTCTCAAACTTGACTTTGACTCTATTCTTCACTTTGCACATCCCTGCTTCTATATTTCAGATAATGGGACAATCTTTATAAATATGCATTAAAGAGTGTTTGCTCTCTTCACAATAAATGACTTTTCAAAATATATATAATGTGGAGTAGGTGGCTATTCATCACAAATTGTTACTTCTTGTAACAATGAGATCTGTATTTTCTGCATTCATCTTTCCAACAACGTATAAATTGGATTTGCATTTAACAAGAATACATATAGTGCCTGAGATCTGCTGTTGATGATTGGCAAGCAGGAAATTATATATATATCTCTCTTCAGTGTATGGAAAGCACATGACCACAAACAAAGGGATACATTATATTTCTAAAATATTTCTGCAAGCAGATGCTATCTGTGCCCCTCCATATTCCCTGACCCTTAACAAGTTAGAGCCTACCCTTTCAACTAAGAACTCTCACATTTCTTGCCTAAGGAATACATTTTCTTGCTAGTGGAACCCATTTTGCCACAAGACTCACAGGCCAAAAGTGTGGGAGATTTAAGGCCCATTGGAATCATCCCTCAACCAATAACTCATGAGATGTGGTATACAAATAGATGAGTGTTAGTGTATAAATCCCTTGCCTGCCAGGTGGGATAACTTGGAGCCATGTGTTTTATTCTGTCTCTGAGAGTTTCCACAGAAGCATTAAATTCCATTTACTCACAGTGGCAGCTGACTTGAAACACACCCCTTCTTGGCTTCCTTCCCTTCCCTTCCCTTTCACACTTCTACAGTCCTCTTTCCACATTTCTTGGGATCATCTCCCAGGACTTTACTTGCACTGAACTTCATTCAGTGAATACATATGGCAAACTCATTGTCAATGTTAGATCATAATACCGGTTAAATAGAATAGCACTTACTATTCTATATTTCATCACCTATCACTGTGATTTGTCCATAATCTACACTCAGTAGGTACTGTTGGATTGCAAGTTGTCTATTTTTGCTTCCTTTATCTAACATTGACAATGAGTTTGTCCTATGTATTCACTGACTAGTGACCACCTAACTAGTTTAGTGCCTATTATATACAAAGGACTTTATAAGTTTGATCTCATTTTGTTTTCTCAATAAACATATAGGATAGAGAATTTCAGCCCCAATTATTAATTGAGGACACAGGTTTAGAAATGATAACACACCCAAGTTAGAGAACAATTACTGGTAGAGTCAGGAAAAATAACCAGGTATATTTGACCCTGCTGTATTTTGGTCGCTTAGCACCCATCCTGGTGTGTGCTCACAGGCATTTGGTCGTCCAGCTCTCCTCCATGCACTATCTATGTAATAGATGCCTTAATGGGCACAGTGTAATTGGCTCATAATCAATCAGAATCAGTGACATACTATGGAACATTTGCTAGGACATCTGGGAAAGAAACTCACACTTTCCTGAAAGATTTAAAGCTTAGAAGAAATAAATTTTGGAAGTACTAAAGTCATATGCAAACACCACAAAAAAGGTGAAATTGAGAAACTGGGACCTGTAGTGGCATCACTTGAGCCTTTTTCCTAAACTGAATGTGAGGCTATTCCTATCCCACTAGCATACAAGTTGCATGAGAAAATTAATTCCATTATGACAATCCAGTTTTCATTCAGCTCTTCTGTTTCTAACAACTGAAGGGAAAATGACTAATACAGAGCCCAAAATTCACTTCCAATCACAGGCCTTGGCTTCCAGAACCGCATGACTTCTTTCAAAAACGAAGCAATGGTATAAATTCTGTGACCATTTTGTGAAGATGTTACTACTTTTACTTCTTCTTCTTTCTTTTAACACAACATACATGATTTTCCCTGTGTGGAAAACTGTAGGTCTATGGTTTTTCATTCAGTACATTTCTGGATCTCTTTAACAGATAATGCAAATTCATTTGCTATTCTACCACAGTAGTTATTACCAAAAAATATATATACTCTTCCAATTACTATAGTTTCCAATTACTATACCATCCTTACCCTCATACAGACCATTCTCACCATAGCAGCCAGAATAATTTTGTTTTGGAAAAATGTCAGCAAAATGATATACCACTTTGCACTCAATAGGATGACTATAATAATTTTTTTAAAAAAGACAGACAATAATAGATGCTGGCAAAGATGTGATGAAACTGATGGTAGGGAAGTAAAATAATTCAGTCCCTGTAGAAAGTGATTTGGTGGTTCTTCAAAGAGTTAAGTATAGAATTAATGTATGACCCAGCAATTTCACTCTTAGGTGTACACACAAAATAATTGAAAACTGGTGCTGAAACAACTACTGGTGCACAAATAGTACACAGGAATATAATAATACTATTGTGAACCTCAGTATTACTCACAATAGCTTAAAGGTGAAAACAGCTGATAAGTGGGTCAATGATGGCTGGATAAAAAATGTGGTAGAGACCGGGCGCGGTGGCTTACGCCTGTAATCCCAGCACTTTGGGAGGCCGAGGAGGGCGGATCACGAGGTCAGGAGATCAAGACCACGGTGAAACCCCGTCTCTACTAAAAATACAAAAAATTAGCTGGGCGTGGTGGCGGGCGCCTGTAGTCCCAGCTACTCGGGAGGCTGAGGCAGGAGAAAGGCATGAACCCGGAAGGCAGAGCTTGCGGTGAGCTGAGATCGCGCCAATGCACTCCAGCCTGGGTTACAGAGCGAGATTCCAACTCAAAAAAAACCCAAAAACCAAAACCTGGTAGATACATACCGTGGAATGTTATTCGCCATAACAGGAATGAAGCACTAACATGTAATACATGCCACAGTGTGAATGAACTTTGAAAATATTATGCCTCGTGAAAGAAGTCAGATTCAAAAGATCACATGCAGTGTGATTCTATTTATATTAATTAACAGGAATAAATAAATCCATATACACAAAAAGCAGATCCGTGTTTTCCAGGACCTGTAGGAGGGGAGATGGAAATGACTGCCTAATTAGTACAGAGTATTTGAGAGGTTTTGAAAATATTTTGGAACTCGATACAAGTGATCATTGTACAACCTTGTGAATGTACTAAAGGCCACTGAATTGTTCACTTTTTTAAATGGTTAATTTTACATTATGTGGATTGCACCTTCTTTTTTTCAAAACGTGGGGAAAAAATGGCAATTTAATTTGCCCATCTTGTCCAATGTCTTCCCATTTCACTCAGGGTAAAGGACAAGGTCCTTATCGTGCCCCACACAATCTGTCCCTATGTTACTTCTCTGGGGCCCTTGTGTTCTACTCTCCCCTTTTCTCTTTTCACACTGGTTTCTTAGTTATTCTCTAGAAACTCAGGTCTGCTCTCTCCTACTACCCCAGGGCCTGTGAACTGCTATTTCCTCATTTCCTCTTTCTGGAATGCTATTCTTCCAGATGTTTGCATAACTCACTCATTCCCTTCCTTTGAGACTCTTTTATTGAGCTCAGCTGTCACTTTTAAAGTGAGGCTTTCTCTGACCAAAATATTTAGGGTACATACCATTATCCATGGCATTGCCTGCTCATTCCTGCCTTTATTTTCAGGGACAACGTATCACCATCCAACATCCTATTTTTTTTATGTAGTTTTTTCTTTCCCTTTCCAGAATGGAAAGTCCTTGAGGACAGGGATCTCTGTTCTGTTTCCGGTTGTCTCCCCAATACCTACACTATTGTAGACTCTCCAGTCATCCCACAAATGCTTACTGACCTCCTTCTAGCTGTATATTTTATTGATCAGATGCACTATAAGGAGACTCTGATTCAAAACTGAGTTACCTGGGAAAGAACGCAAAGTGTTACTGTGTGACTCCAACTCAGGCTAGGTGGTTGTGAAGCTGGCAGCAGAGGCAGCCACTTCTTGATAAGGGCTCACGCTTAGGCTACCTTGGGGGCCCAGTACTGAAATGAGTTCTGAGAATCATTCCTAGAAGCTCAAAATCGTTTGTTTTTGCAGCCTTCTCAATGAGTCCATAAGTTATGTAAGCCGCTTAATGAATCCCTTGGTGCTTAATTAAGACTAGATTCCATTGTCTTCAAATGAGACACTTGAATGATGTAATATGATACAGGTAGAATAACATTATGAAGTTATTCTGCATTAAATTAATAAGCTCCCCTATTTCTCAACCAGAGAAACAACTAATATCTCATGAGTGCTTGCTTCTTAAAAAAAAATTATTTGATGCAGGGAATTTCTGATCTAAGTACCTCTATGTTTTAAATGTATTGCTATAAAAATAAAGTCTGCTAAATTACCCCAAAAGTGAGTAATTTACTTGCTTATGTTGGGTCATAGAAGAGTTATCCATGAGCAGTGCTATTTACTTATTCTAAATATTCTCTCTCTATATTTCTATACCAGTCAAGTATTGTTGCTTAACCAACAACTAGGGAATCTAAGTGGTGACGATGGACAATGATTCTTCACATCTGTGGGTCTGCTGGTTGATGAGTGGCTGATCTAAGGAGAGATCGATCCTCTGAGTGACTCTACAACATGTTGTAGGTCTGACTAAGCTTGACTCCTTACTCAAGTCTATTCCAAGCAAAGTGGCAACTATTTTTCTGGGAAATAACTTTTCATTTAATTGCAGAGGAACCAGTGGTCATGCGCAAACCCCCTTAAGTCCTAGATTTGGCCACTGTCACTTCACCACATTCCACTGGCCAAAGTGAGTCTCATGGTATAGCTAAAGGTCAAGAGGTAGAAAGTATACTCTTTCTGTTTTTAGAAGAATTGCAAAGTTTCATGGCAATAAACAAGGATTCAGGATAGGCTAAAAAATTAGGCCCAATAACTCAATCTACTACACCATCTCTAGTTTAATAGGAGATTCAAAGTAATAAAAAAAAATCAGACCCTAATTTTATCATGAGTTTTATTATTATTAATTCTAAATAACTGAGAGGATGAGTTTTACAGCTTTTGTTTTTAAATAAATTAATGACCATAATGCACATTAATTTGCATAAGCCCTCTACATGCACAATATAAGGAAATGAATAGAAACTCCTGAACACCCACCAGGAGTACATTTCCCTTTTCCTTAATGAATGAATGTCTCTCCCTGGCATGTAAGTCTAGTCAAATTTTAAGTCTTTCACTTTCAGGAAGACACAGAAGATGACCATAAATTTATAAAATGTGACATTTTAATCAAGCCCCAAGCTGTTGGCTAATTACATTCCACTGCACTTAAAGGAAAAACAGGAGATGTCATGTTGGTGTAGAGATGAGCACAAAATTGTCCTTAGTACTTCACTGATCATTATGAATACCTTGGTATCAAATTACTCAGTAAAGAGAAAGTAGTAAATCCTTCTAAAAGTTGTATTTCCAATTTTCTTTTCAATTTCATTTTAGAGTAAATTTGGACACAGGTTTATTCAAAAGCTGACATTTTCTTTCCCCACATCTTTCCTGTATAAAAAATATGTATAATGGATCTACTGGTAGCATTAGAGGCTATTAAGCTATGGAAGCATGAAATCAACTAGAAATTATTATTTTAATTCTATGCACTTGTGCGTAACAGGATGATTTCTGTGCCAAATAAACCTTCATCAGGGCTCTACCTAGTATTCTACATACTAATGGGGCTTGAAGTTTAGAATACAGATGTGTGGGGATGCAGCCAGAGAAACGCACTCGAAGTCAAGAGATTAGTTGTCTGTCTCCAGGGAATTATCAGCTAGTGAACTAAAAACTGAAACAAAACATATGCCACTCGTCCACTGTTATTTGGCTTTTCTCCTTGGCGGTATAACTAAGCTAACCTGACCTGGTTTTCTAAGGACATAATGTGGGAAATACTCAAGAGGCACTCCTATTCTATCAAGAGATAATTTCTCTCACACAGACACACACACACACACACACACACAATAACTAGTGATATATACCATGTCCATTAAAAAGACAACTGATTAAAGGGACTATTACCATTTTTTTCAGCTTAAGGAAGTGATAACTGAGTTTTGAAATCACTCCCTTCTACGTTTTTGGCAGGAAGTAATCTCACTTTCCAATGAGCTATTTGCTGAAATGGGTAACAATTTACAGTGAGAGGATGGTGGAAAGTAGCAAAGTTATTATTTATTTTGTTACTTTTCCGCCTGGGGAGAGAGGAGGGTAAGTGTGGATAACAAGGAAAATGGATAGGGAAGGAAAATCATTGTGGCACTTGCTACAAAACACCTATTAAAAGCAGGATATGTTTATCTTTGGTTTCATTTTACATTTGAAAATCAAAAACGTTACAGAACTAGAAGGAGCTTCAGAAGACATCACCTCCATTCTTTTATTCTAAGGCAAAACCACAAGGAAACAAGCAGTGAAGTGATTGAAACTCGAACTGCAATTGTGCCATTTTTTCTCCTACAATGTGTAAAGTATGTGTTTCAAGAAAAAGTAGCATTCTGTGTCATTTATGCATGGAATGATTCAGAAAATCTGCATTTCTGACATCACTCATTGTATTTCTAAAATCTGGTACTGACAAAGATGCATTAAGAATATAAGATTATGAAATAATTGTTATTTACTGTTTCTTTTCTTCTTTGTCTTCATCTTCCTTTTTTTTTTTTTTTTTTTCTGAGGTAGGGACTCCACTTAACTCTTCTTTGTTAGGGCTATAAGGAAGGAAGGAAGGAAGGAACCTATTTTCAAATATTGCAATCAATAATTATGATCATGAAGAATTATTTTCTTTTCTTTTA
Source organism: Trachypithecus francoisi (assembly GCF_009764315.1). Lineage (NCBI taxonomy): Eukaryota > Metazoa > Chordata > Mammalia > Primates > Cercopithecidae > Trachypithecus > Trachypithecus francoisi. The sequence continues at coordinate 43,296,153 of NW_022681453.1, read as the reverse complement.
CCAAGATGTAACTTTTAGGATAGACAATATATGTTAAAAAAAAAAAAAAAAAAGAAAAAAGAAAGAAACACAAGAATATGTGCTTTATCCAGTTTAAGGTCCTTAAAATTTATATGAACTTTTGCCAAGGTATCTACCTTGCAAAATTTTTTCTGAATGAATTTATTTAGAGAAATAAAAGATCGTGGGCTGGGAGCAGTGGCTCACACCTGTAATCCCAGCACTTTGGGAGGGTGAGGTGGGTGAATCACAAGGTAAAGAGATGAAGAACATCCTGGCCAACATGGTGAAACCCCATATCTACTAAAAATACAAAAATTGGCTGGGTGTGGTGGCGCGCACCTGTAGTCTCAGCTACTCGAGAGACTGAGGCAGCAGAATCACCTGAACCCAGGAGGCGGTGGTTGCAGTGAACCGAGGTCACTCCACTTCTCTCTAGCTTGGCAACAGAGTGAGACTCAGCCTCAAAAAAAAAAAAAAAGATTTTGGTGGTATAATATTAGGTTCTCTAAAAGGAATGTTCCCTGAGCTTCTGCCTCATTTTTCAGCATTTCAAGTACCAATCCTCCGCAGAAGCACTAAGTTGAAATTAGAATCCTATAAATTTTGTCAGATAACAACAAAGGGATATATGATCACCCGGTTAATGGTAACATGCTCTGCTGAGTGACCATCTGAATTGAAGTGAGTCAGGTGGGATGTGTTTCACTGAATCATAGTGGTGTTTCTAGAAAGAAAAAAAAAAAAAAAACTTTTCCAAAGTTATACTACACAAGAACATAAAAGTAAACTTCCTGAGCTACAATTCAGGAATTAAATCACATAGTTACAGAATATCATTACAAATTTCATAGCAAAAAAGGTTTTATTAATATCCTTGAATTCACTGATTAAACCGATTTCTTTTTTTCTGCAATTTATGTAAATTGTGTAGGTTTGCTTGTTTTAAGATGAAATGTATCAAGCTGGGATATGCAAACTTCTTTCAGTTTCATATTTCTGCCCAATTCTTATAAATGTGCTTATATTTTTCCAACCACTCAAACTTATTTATAATGCCATTCATTATGTGTTAGAAACTATCTAACTCATGCTTAGGATTTTCGTACGCCCATCTAAAATAGAAATTGCATTCAGAGACACAAGAGAGATTTATTTATTTATTTATCTTACCAAGCTAAGAAAACCCAACAACCAATATTTTCTGATTCATCCTGGAAACTCAATGTGTCAGATATCAGGGTAGTTTTCTATTTCCATCTGCAAATAAATAATAGGAATTACAGTCACTCCTTGCTGTAATGACTGCATCATCGACTTCATCAGTTATTTAAAAAGCTAGGGAGAAAACCAGTGACAGCTGTAAAAGGGCCTGGAATTGTTTGGAGGAGACCGTACATGCTATAGTTTCAGGATAAAAGCGGAATTATAAATGAACTTGGGAAACTTTGCAAGGTACTAACTGTAAGTCCCATGCTGTGCAGTCTGCCTGTGCAAAGGAAAATCCCCTTTGAAAGAGATTAGCGGAGGTGATTTGTATGTGATCACAGCAGCTGAGATGATGTGTGACTTTTGCCTAGCTTAAAGTGGATTAGCAAGACTTAAAAGACGGAAAATTGTTTTGTGTGAAGCTCACCATGCTTTTGGAAACATAAATGAAATCACAGTCCTATGAACTTAGAGATGATTTCTATTAGTTCAATACGATGAAAATCCCTTCTAAAAGATTAAACAAAAAAGGATTGTGGCTTGCCAATATTCACATCAGCTGATGATTGTTACACATTTGAAAACAATTTCCTAGAATTTATTTTTAATTCATCCACAAAGATGTCACTTTAAGTGTCTGAGTGACAATGTGGTAAAATAGAACACTGGGTAAGAAATAGAAACAATGAAATTCGGTTCCCAAGTCAGCCACTGACTATCTGGGTCACTTTAGGTAAAACACTTAACCTTTCTTTGAGTTTGTATTATCATCTATAAAATGGAAGAATATACACCACACAGCCCTTACAATTTTGCAAAGTATATCCAATTACAGTGTGTATTTAAGGGAGCTTTAAAAGCAATGAAATATTGTTTTAATTATTATTATTCACATCTTTGGTTGTAACTATTGATCCTTTCTATTAATATGACATAATAAACAAATCAATGTCTGATTTCTCTGAAAACCCTCTTTTTCTACAATAAAAAGTGAAGGAATAAAGATGAGTTCTATAAGACAGATCACTGGGGTGATCGAATGTCGTTGCCTTCCCTCTCTTCCACCAGCAAAATTTATCATACTATCTCACCAAATAATTTAGGTTGCTTTTGTAAGCCACCAGATCTTGCTTCATTTTTCACAAACATATGAAAGTAAAAACTATACCACATGTTTAATAGTGACCCTTGGAGTATATACCTCCTCACAAGAAACCAACAGTATTATAAAAAGGCAAGAGAGTCCACAAAGGGATATTTCTCTTGCTTAACTTCTGTATGGGCCGCCAGTGTCCAGCATTTAGTGCTTTCTTCTCTGTCAATCTTTACGAAGAGGAAGACGCTTTTCAACAAACTATCAAAGTCATTAAGATTATAAATATGAGTCAACCCTCTGTTTTTATGTCCTCTTTTTCTCCATTGACTTTTGGCAGGTGCTTAGAGAAAGAAATATTTCAGAGCCCTGACATTTCACTGAAAAACAAAGAGGCCTATTGACCAATTTCTGGGGCACACTGTCTTTGGTAAAAGGTTAATCTTCTCAGCTTTTAGAATTTGGAAGTCCCAATAAGCAGCACCTGGTCTGTTCTGCCATCACTTTACCAGCTGCAAAGCTCTAAAATAGGAGAATCTTCCATTTAAAACAAAATTTACCAAAAAAAAAAAAAAAAAAAGAAAGAAAAATGAAATGCATTGCAAAGGAAGTTCAATGAATAAAACAGAATATAGCAAATAATAGAGAAAGTGGCACATCACTCAATCACTGACATTCTTCTAAAATTATAAACTTTTTAACCTGATACAGATTTTTACTTGATACATCTATACCAGTTACGAAGTAGAAATTATTAAGAATTCATATATTTAAAATGGAGAAATGATTATCTTGAAGTATGGCATAAAATTTAAGTAGGAAAATAATACCCACCACATTTCTCCTTTTCATTCACTGTCTCAGTTGATCATTTAATCCCAATAAATTTGTGCCCATATTTTCTGACAGAACAAATATTTAGGGAGATTAAGTAACAGCTGAAATTTGACTCCCAGGGGTCTGAATCCAAATTACGCATTTTTAGCAGTCAAGAAATAGCTTCTGATTTTCACTAAAATTATAAACATATTTACGACATGGAAAATGCAAAAACATAGGATCATAATTTTTAAAATCAAAATATTGGGATAAACAAATGGTCAATGGTATTTCAGAAATATTATAGTACATTTTACTATTGGTCAAGCCTTGTTGACTGTTTCTGTCTAGTTGTGGACTTAAAGTCAATCTAGAATTATTGAATAACTATTACAAATCCAACAACTTCAATGAGGAAAAGTCATAATAATCTGAAAGATGAAGCTTTTGTAGTGGGTATTTGAACAAAGTCCAGTAGTTCAAATGATATCTATTGCTAGGCAAAACATCCATTGGGCTAATGTGAATCAGGCCCAAGACCTTGTCAAGCTAACGAGAAAGCCACAATGTCTCCTTTTTAAAAGACTTGCACTTGAGAGTACAGAAGCCTGTTGATTATGACTACATGATTCCAACAACGACTTAGCAGATTTGAAAAATAAAAAAAGGGCCGGGCACAGTGGCTCACGCCTGTAATCCCAGCACTTTGGGAGGCCAAGACCGGCAGATTACGAGGTCAGGAGATTGAGACCGTCCTGGCTAACATGGTGAAACCCCGTCTCTACTAAAAATACAAAAAACTAGCCGGGCGCCGCTGTAGTCCCTGCTACTCGGGAGGCTGAGGCAGGAGAATGGCGTGAACCCGGGAGGCGGAGCTTGCAGTGAGCGGAGATCTCACCACCAAACTCCAGCCTGGGCGACAGAGCGAGACTCCGTTTCAGAAAAAAAAAAAGGAAAATAGAAAGAAATGAGGTGTGATGGTTAATACTGAGTGTCAACTTGACTGAATTAAAGGATACAAAGTATTGATCCTGGGTGTGTCTGTGAGGGTGCTGCCAAAGGAGATTAACATTTGAGTCTGTGGGCTGGGAAAGGCAGACCCACCCTTAATCTGCGGGGGGCGGGACATAATCTAATCAGCTGCCAGCGCAGCTTGAATACAAGCAGGTAGAAAAATGTGAGAAGAGAGACTGGCCTAACTTCCCAGGCTACATCTTCCTCCTGTGCTGGATGCTTCCTGCCCTTGAACATCAGACTCCAAGTTCTTCAGTTTTGGAAATTGAACTCGCTCTCCTTGCTCCTCAGCCTGAAGATGGCCTATTGTGGGACCTTGTGATCCTCGTGCTGATACTTAATAAACATATATATATATATATATATATATATATATATATAATTCATATATATTATTCCTATGATATATGAATATATATGAATAATATATGTTATGGAAATATATATATATATGAATACATATATATATTTCCATAATTCCATAAGTTCTTTCCCTGTAGAGAACCTTGACTAATACACCAGGTAACAATGATATCCTTACAGCACTTGGTTCCAGCCATGCCTGACAGACCTATTGCCAGGATTTTGAGTTAGATTAGTCAAACAAATTTACTTTCATGTCTGGGATAGTCTTCATTGTGAGAGGACTCTGAAGTTTTTTAATCCATGAAGATTACATTTTAAAATTTCCTACTAGTAAGAAATTTCAAAAATAGAACAGATAAATGTAATAAATTGCTATTGTAAATGTCGTAAAATAAATAAATTTGCTCTAGTGGGCAAATCTAAGATGATTTGCTATCATGTTACATTGTAACATGGTAGGAAAAGCTCAGCACACAATATATTGTCATGAGAACAGAAGGAAAAGAATATACAAAAATTCTGTTTGAAAGAAAACCAATGGGTGACAGGAAGAAATAGATTAGCAGTGATTATGCTGATATTTTCCACATCGTACAGATAAACACCTCTTCATCTTTGTAGTTTAAGAGAATAGAACACCGAAAAATACAAGAAGTAAATAATAGCTGCCACAATATTAAAATGTCCAATCAAAATGATTTGTGCCAATTTAATATTATGCTAAAATATTCTAATATAATCAACCTTTAGGCTAGCTCCAGATGGAGAGAACAGAATTGATAACACTGTAAGATGCTTTCTGCTCTGCTTTCAAGTGTCTCACTCAGTAGGTATGAGATCTCAAAATAACATCATTGAGGACAGAGACTGCTGGCCAGCAGATTTTAGAGTAAGATTATTGGATACAGGTTATATCCCAAGCCATTGTGGTCAGGATACATTGCAGACTAAATCTGACTGGGGGAAATAAAAGGAGTTTTTTCATAAATAATAATAAAAAGTTCCTAAATTAGAATTTCCTAAATATACTCACCCCAAATAGTGCTCATCTCATATTGCTGCATTCATCCACAGCATGCATTTTGGAATTTTACATTTGTCTTCTAGGTCTTATCCTGTAATTTGATATACCACTGATGTACTGGCAAACCTCAAAAACCTCAAACTCTTGAGAGCTGTATACCAGAAGAAAATAACAATTATCCTTTGTTCTTCCCACTCAGTTAAAACCATTATTTAACAACTAAAATGCAGACCAAATTTCTGAAATCACATTCAATAAACAACAATAATTGAATTCAATTAGTTGGAGAAAAGGAGAAATAATTAAAAGAAAAAAAAAACAGTCTTATCCAAATGGACATCCAAAGCCATCCTATCTTAAGAGAAAGAGTTTTTGCACTCTCAGAAATAACTTCTAATTATCAGCAATACCATGTAATAACAACAATAGTTTTTTTATAGGGCTTAGATTACTACAGGGCACCATTTTTAACACTTTTGCATATGGTAATTCATTAAATCCTCACAATAACTCTTTGAGTTAAGTACCAATATTACTCCCAGTTTAGAAAAGAATAAACCAATTTAAAGACAGGTTATGTAACTTGTCAATGGTCACACAGCTATATCCAGGGTTTGATAACTATACAACTTGATCATTACCCCAAAGTACTGACACTCATGCAGTGGTTATTCTGGGAACTGCTAATAGAACCCATGTGGTTAATTCTGGCTCATTCTCTGTAGTACACACCTTAACGATACTGACTATCCAATTCAGGTTTATAACTGTTTCAAAAAAAAAAAAAACTAACCAAAATAACCAAAATAAAACTTAGAAGCTAATGTGCCATACCACATATTGAATGCTATAAAGTTAATTAAAATTAATATGTGAAACATCATTTATAAGCAAAGATTTTTGTTTATTTTTTTCCTCATTAGCACTAGCCCCACTGAGCTTCTGAATACATCTCATTGTTACTGAAAATTGCAGCCCATACCTACTAACGCAATCATTTTCTCTGTTGAAATAAAAAGATACATTCTCCAAAAGAGTTCATATTCAAAGTAGATTGAATATGATGGTTATGTAACATAAAGCCCTATGGTGTTTGAGTTGTCCATAATTCTCCTGGTTAAATCCTACCATAATATCTATCTATCTATCTATCTATCTATCTATCTATCTATCTATCATCTATATAATTTACATTACAGTCATGTATCCCATAAAAACATTTTGCTCAAGAGCAGACCGAATATACAACAGTAGTCCCATTAAAAAAAAAAAAAAAAGAAAATGGAGCTGAAAAATTCGTATCCCCTGGTGACATCTTAGCCATCCTAACATCATAGTGCAGTGCATTACTCGCGTGTTTTTAGTGATACAGGCATATGCAAACCTACTGCATTGCTAATGATATGAAAGTATGGCACATACAATTATGTACATTATCCAATACTTAATAATGATGGTAAATGATGATGTTAGTGTTTGCACATTTACTATACTGTAGTTTTTATTGTTATTGGGAGTACATTCTTTCTGCTAAAAAAAAAAAGTTAACTGTAAAACAGTCTCAGGCAGGTCCTTCAAGGGGTATTCCGGAGGAAGGCATTGTCATAGGAGGTGACAGCCCCATGCATGATCTTGCCCCTGAGGACCTTCCAGTGGGACAAGAAGTGGAGGTGGAGGATGATAATATTGATGATTCTGACCCTCTGCAGGCCTAGGCTAATGTATGTGTTTGTGACTTTGTTTTTGACAAAAAAAAATAAATAAATAAAATAAATAAAAACAGAAAAAGGCTTATCAAATAAGGTTAAAGAAAATACTTTCATATAGTGGTACAATATTTGTGTTTTAAGCTAAGTGTTATGACAAGAGTAAACTTAAAAATATTTAAAAGTTTATAAAGTAAAAAAAGTTACAGTAACCTAAGGTTAATTTATTATCGAAGAAAGAATTTTTTAATAAATTTGGTGTAGCCTAAGTATACTGTCTTTATAAAATCTAGAGCAGTCTTCAGTAATGTCTTAGCTTTTCATGTTCACTCACCATTTACTCACTGCCTCACCCAGAGTATCTTCCAGTCCTGAAAACTCCATTCACAGTAAATGCCCTGTGCAGGTGTACTATTTTTCATATTTTATACTGTATATTTACCATACATTTTTCTATGTTTAGATAAGTTTAGGCACACAAACACATATCATTGTGTTACAATTGCCTACAGTATTCAGTACAGTAACATCTTCTCTATGGTTGTATCCTAGAAGTAATAGGCTACACCATATAGCCTAGGTGTGCAGGAGGCTATACCATGTAGGTTTGTGTAGAGACACCCTGTGATCACAAAATGACAAAATCATCTAAAGATGCATTGCTCAGAACATATCCCCATTGTTAAGCAACATGTGACTGTACATATATCTATATTTTTAATGTATGCAAAGGAAAATTGAATTCCAAACAAAAGATTCACTTTTTGAATGATGTATAAGAGTAAGCTGATAAATGATTTGTGAATATCATTTCAGTGTATTATGATTGAAACGGGTCCTTCCCTTTTGTAGGCATTGCATCATCCCCTACTTGCATATTTAACTAGCAGGTATAATAATTTTGTCCCAGGAATTTGTGCCTTTGTGTGAAAAATGATTTCCCTCTTTCATTCAACCAGCATTCAAGTGCCTCCTGAGTATTGGGTCCTCACCTAGAGGCTGGTGATACAACTATGAACATGACATGCACAAAGAGACAATCAAAAGACATATAGGAGAATAATCCCAACAAATAAAGATTGTGGTAAATATTATGAAGGTGTTCTAGGTTGAAGAATGTCCACCCAAAAATTCATGTCCACCCAGAACCTGGGATATTACCCTATTTAAAATTAGTTACTTTGCATCTAATCAAGTTGCACTTAATTCAAACATCCTGAATAAGGGTAGGTCCCAAATCCAATGTGACTCTTGGCCTTACAAGAAAGGGGACATTCCAGCACAGAGACACTTAACACACAGTAAAGAACGCTGAGCAAAAACAGGTACAGATCTAAGTGATGTGTCTACCAGCCAATTAAAGTCAAGGATTACTGACAACCACTGACCACCAGGAGCTAGGAAGAGACAAAGAAGCCTCCTCCCCTGGAGCTCTCAGAACATAACCTTGCCAACATCCTGATTTCAGACTGTTAGGCTCCAGAACTGTGAAAAAATGAATTTCTGCTGCATAAGCCACCTATGTGTGGTAGTATTATGGCAGCCCTGGGACACTAATACAGATGAGTACAACAGAAGACAATTCAGGAGAGCAGTTAGCACAGGGTGGGCGGTCAAAGAAAGCACATCTGAGAGGTGTCTTAAGGGGAGATGTCGAGTGTGAATCAGCATTGTGAGGGGAAAAGGGTTCTAGGCATGGGAAATGGCAAAAAGAAAAGTCCAGGGTCAAAAAAGAGCTCACACTTAACGGAGAGAAGTAGGGTCTGAAGGAGAGAGAGAACGAGAAAAAGACCAAGAGACAGACATGCATAGGAAGAAGTAGAACAGGTGGATAAGGGACTAAGGATATCAACTCTACCCTAGCCTTGAGGGACATCCACCCCAGTGAGGAACAAACCACATTATTAATAGCTACAATTCATGGAATGTACAGAGTTCAAAGAGAGGAAGCAATGGTTTGCTTCTGTGCAATCAGTGAAAGATTTGCTGACAAAGTGCCATTTGTACAGGATTTTAAACATACAAATGCAATCTGGGTATTATCTTAGGTCAGAGTCCATAAAAAGCAAAACCTGAGATGAGGACTCTCAAACAAGAAATTCGTTGAGGGAGTGCACTCTAAAGAAAGGGAAAGACTAAGTCAGGATGTGGTTTCAAGTGATGTCTAGCCTGTTTGATCCCAAAGGAAAGAGGGAGTGCAAATTGCACAGTGAACTCTCTTGCCTTTGAGGCAAAGGAGCTGGGCTTTTGTATCCTCTGTACCAGTTAGCCACTGGCTCTGGGTGAATTGTGCAGCTGGGTTGACGATGGAGGAATCTCACTTCCCCAAGAAGCAATTTCTATTGCTCAAGGATAACCCTACGAATGAGAATGCAAACAGGAGCCTTTGGCAGGCACACCATTATGGGTGATCCCAGAGGGCTGGATAGGGCAAAAGGACATCAGTTACAAATACAAAGATATAAGCTGGTCATAGGGATTAGAACTATTTCAGAACAAAAGAATCATAAAGGCAAAGCCTCTTCTATTCAAATCCACTCCAGCTGACTAATCTTATAAAATGAATAAGGAAGGACAGGCTAGACCCTGACTGGGGTCTCTGTAGGCAGTCTCCACTAACTTTCCTCATCTCTGTCTCATCGCTGTTACATTCAGCTTCTACTAAACGATAACAGGAGGAAGAAAAGAGCTTGTATAGCTTCCCTCCTTACTGTAAGGTCTCAAAATGAGGTAAGTTGATGACAAGAATTTGTGTTATATTATTGAGAATAGACGTTGGTTCAAATAGCATGGTGATAATTTCCAGGCAAAATACCTACAATAAGAAAAAGGCAATTTAATGGCAGTCTTGTGCTAGGAACAGCAGAAGGGTTTCATTTCACGTGCCAGCTTTGTTCAAATGTTCAAGTCACTGTGTTAAGAAAGAGTCTGAGGCCCGAGAGGACCCACAGACCCTCTGAAGGAAGTGGATTACTCCTGCAGGACCCAAGGGACTGCCCAAAACTGTGAGTACCCCAACTGCAGATGTGGGAAACACACACCCCCACTGGAGAAGCTGAAGTTCTCTCTGTGGGAGACATTTCCGACTTTACCTGGAGCTGAGTCAATTTGGAGAGCCGAGCAAAATCCAGGGGTAGAGGAAGCAGGAGAAAGGCCCTGGGGGCTCTCTGAGTCCCCTAACAGCCTATTCCTGCCTGGCACCACAGGGATCCAATGGAAGAGGAGCGGGGGTAAAACTACACAGGGACAGGGAAATCTCTAGCTGAACTTTGTAACAATTTGAACGGGGTGAGAAACTTCCTGGCCAGAACATGGGGCAGGGTGCAAATCCTGTATGCAAACTCCACATGCAGGGGAAGAACCAGGGCCTTTTTTCCTCAGCTGGGAGGCAGATAGTGGGCGACAGGTTTTCAAACCAATATTGCTTTCCACCTGGAAACGGTCTGGGGGCTCTTACAGGGTACATAGTGGTAGTGAGACCGGCCGGTCGGTTTGTGTGGGTGCTGGGTGAGGTCTGTGACTGCCAGCTTTCTCCCACTTTTCCAGACAACCTGCATGACTCATCAGAGGCAGGAAAATCCTCCTAGGTGCACAACTCCAGTGACCTGGGAATCTCACCCCCATCCCCCACGGCAGCCACAGTAAGACCCGCCCAAGGAGAGTCTGAGCTCAGACCACGTAGCCCTGCCCCCACTTGATAATCCTTCTCTACCCACCCTGGTCCCTGAAGACAAAGGCCATATAATCTTGGGAGTTCTAGGACCCCACCCACCACCAATTCCTCCCCATAATACCATAGCTGGTGCTCTCTGGAAAGCACTATCTCCTGGCAGGAGGCGAAGCAGCACAAAAATAGAGCATTAAACCACCAAAGCTAAGAGCACTCACAGAGTGCATTGCACCCCCACCACCCCCACCAGAACAAGCACTGGTATCCACAGCTGAGATACCCATAGACGGTTCACATCACAGGACTCTGTGCAGACAACCCCCAGTAACAGCCAGGAGCCGGAGAGACTCACTGGGTGAGTGGCTAGACCCAGAAGACAGACAACAATCACTGCAGTTTGGCTCACAGGAAGCCACATCCAGAGGAAAAGGTAGAGAGTACTACATCAAGGGAACACCTTGTGGGAGAAAAGAATCTGAACAATGGCCTTCAGTCCCAGACCTTCCCTCTGACAGGGGCTACCCAAATGAGAAGGAACCAGAAAACCAAACCTCATAATATGACAAAACAAGGCTCTTCAACACCACCAAAAAATCACACTAGTTCACCATGAATGGATCCAAACCAAGAAGAAATTCCAAAAAGAATTCAGAAGGTTAGTTATTAAGCTAATCAGGGAGCGACAAGAGAAAGGCGAAACCCAATGCAAGAAAATCCAAAATATGATACAAGAAGTGAAGGGAGAAATATTCAAGGAAGTAGATAGCTTAAAGAAAAAAAATCAAAAAAATCAGGAAACTTTGGACACGATTTTAGAAATAAGAAGTTAGAAGTAAGAAATTCAGAGCTCAAAGACAAGGTCTTCAAATTAACCCAATCCAACAAAGACAAAGAAAAAAGAATAAGAAAATATAAACAAAGCCTCCAAGAAATCTAGGATTATGTTAAATGACCAAACCTAAGAATAATCGGGGTTCCTGAGGAAGAACACAGTTCTAAAATTTTGGAAAATATAATTGGGGGAATAAGCAAGGAAAACTTCACCACCCTTGCTAGAGACCTAGACATACAAATACAAGAAGCACAAAGAACACCTGGGAAATTAGATCATTTGCAGTTAGGAGTTAAAGACCAGCCTGGCCAACATCGTGAAACCCCATGTCTACCAAAAATACACAAATTATCCAGGCATAGTGGTACATGCCTGTAACCCCAGCTACTTGGGAGGCTGAGGCAGGAGAATTGCTTGAACCCGGGAGGTGGAGGTTGCAGTGAACCAAGATCCTACCACTGCACTCCAGCCTGCGCAACAGAGCAAGACTCCATCTCAAAAAGAAAGAAAAAAAAATAATTTGCCTAGGCACATTGTCATTGGGTTATCCAATAAGACAAAGGAAAGAATCTTAAGAGCTATGAGACAGAAGCACTAGGTAACCTATAAAGGAAAACCTATCACATTAACAGCGGATTTCTCAGCAGAAACCCTACAAGCTAGAAGGGATTGGGGTCCTATCTTCAGCCTCCTCAAACAAAACAATTATCAGCCAAGAATTTTGTATCCAGTGAAACTAAGCATCATACATGAAGAAAAGATACAGTCTTTTTCACACAAACAAATGCTGAGAGAATTTGTCTTTACCAAACCACAACTATAAGAACTGCAAAAGGAGATCTAAATCTTGAAACAAATCCTTGAAACACATCAAAACAGGACCTTTATAAAGCATAAATCACATGGGACCTATAAAACAAAAATCAAGTTAAAAAAATTACACAGGCAACAAAAATCACAATGAATGCAATTATGCCTCACATTTCAATACTAACATTGAATGTAAATGACCTAAATTCTCCACTTAAAAGATAGAGAATCACAGAATGGATAAGAACTCACCAACCAACTATCTGCTGTCTTCAGGAGACTCGCCTACCAAATAAAGACTCACATAAAATTAAAGTAACAGGGTGGAAAAAGGCATTTCATGCAAATGGAAACCAAAAATGAGCAGGGTTAGCTTTTCTTATATCAGACAAAGCAAACTTTAAAGCAATAGCAGTCAAAAGAAACAAACAGGGACATTATGTAATGATGAAAGGCCTTGTCCAACAATAAAATATCACAATTCTAAACAAATATGCACCTACAACTGGAGCTCCCAAATTTATAAAACAATTATGAATAGACCTAAGAAATGAGATAGACAGAAATACAATAATAGTGAGGGACTTCAATACTCCACTGAAAGCACTGGGCAGATCATTAAGACAGAAAGTCAACAAAGAAACAATGGATTTAAACTATACCTTGGGAGGCCGAGGTGGGCGGATCACGAGGTCAGGAGATTGAGACCATCCTGGCTAATGTAGTTGAAACCCCGTCTCTACTAAAAATACAAAAAATTAGCTGGATGTGGTGGCAGGTGCTTGTAGTCCCAGCTACTGGGGAGGCTGAGGCAGGAGAATGGCATGAACCCAGGAGGTGGAGCTTGCAGTGAGCCGAGATCGGGCCACTGCACTTCAGCCTGGGCGACAGAGTGAGATCCCATCTCAAAAACAAAACAAAACAAAACAAAACAAAACAAAAAAAACCTATACCTTGGAACAAATGGACTTAACAGATATATACGGAACGTTTCATCCAACAACTACAGAATACACATTCTATTCAACAGCGCATGGAACTTTCTCCAAGATAGAGCACATGATAGGCCACAAAACAAGCCTCAATAAATTTAAGAAGATTTAAATTATTTCAAGCACTCCCTCAGATCACAGTAGAATGAAACTGGAAATCAACTCCAAAAGGAACCTTAAGAACCATGCAAATACATGGAAATTAAATAACCTGCTCCTGAATGAGCACTGGGTCAAAAATGAAATCCAGATAGAAATTTTAAATGTTTCTAACTGAATGACAATAATGACACAACCTATCAAAATCTCTGTGATACAGCAAAGGCAGTGCTAAGAGGAAAGTTCATAACCCCAAATGCCTATATCAAGAAGACTGAAAGAGCACAGACTAATACTCTAAGGTCACACCTCAAGAGACTAGAGAAGCAAGAACAAAGCAAACCCAAACCCAGCAGAAGAAAGGAAATAACCAAGATCAGAGCAGAATTAAATGAAATTGAAAAAAAATACAAAAGATAAATGAAACAAAAATCTGATTCTTCAAAAAGATAAATAAAATTAATAGACTGTTGGCCAGATTAACCAAGAAAAGAAGAGAGAAAATCCGAATAACTTCACTAAGAAATGAAACAGGATATATTACAACTGACACCACTGAAATACAAAAGATCATTCAAGGCTACTATGAACACTTTATGCACATAAACTAGAAAACCTAGAAGAGATGGATAAATTCCTGGAACAAAATACAACCCTCCTAGCTAAAATCATGAAGAATGGGATACCCAGAACATCACATAAACAGAATTAAAAATTACATGATCATCTCAACAGATGCAGAAAAAGCATTTAACAAAATCCAGCATCCCTTTATGATTAAAACTCTCAGCTAAATCAGCATAAATGGGACATACCTTAATGTAGTAAAAGCCATCTATGACAAACCCACAGCCAACATAATACAGAATGGGGAAAGTTGAAAGCATTCCCTCTGAGAACTGGAATAAGACAAGGATGGTCACTCTCACCCCTCCTCTTCAACATAGTACTTGAAGGAAGTCCTAGCCAGAGCAATCAGACAAGAGAAAGAAATAAAGAGCATCCAAATCGGTAAAGAGGAAGTCAAATTGTTACTGTTTGCTGAAGATATAAGTGTTTACCTCAAAAACCCTAAGGACTCCTCCAGAAAACATCTAGAACTGATAAAATAATTCAGCAACGTTTCCAGATACAAAGTTAGTGTACACAAATCAGTAACTATTCTATACACCAACAGTGGCCAAGTGGAGAATCAAGTCAAGAACTCAACTCCTTTTACAATAGCTGTGAAAAAATAAAAATAAAATACTTAGGAATATACCTAACCAAGGAGTCAAAAGTCCTCTACAAGGAAAACTGCAAAACACTGCCAAAAGAAATCATAGATGACATGAACAAAAGGAAAAACATCCCATGCTCATGGATGGGTAGAATCAACATTGTGAAAACGACCATACTGCTAAAAGCAATCTACAAATTCAATGCAATCTCCATCAAAATACCACCATTATTCTTTACAGAATTAGAAAAAACAATTCTAAAATTCATATGGAACCAGAAAAGGGCCTGCATAGCCAAAGCAAGACTAAGCAAAAATAACAAAGCTGGAGGCATCTCACTACCTGATTTCAAACTGTACTATAAGACCATAGTCACCAAAACAGCATGGTACTGGTACAAAAATATGCACATAGACCAATGGAACACAATAGAGAACCCAGAAATAAACACAAATACTTACAGCCAACAGATATTCCACAAAGCAAACAAAACATAAAGTGGAGAAAGAACACTCTATTCAACAAATGGTGCTGGGATAATTGGCTAGCCACACGCAGGAAAATGAAACTGGATCCTCATCTCTCACCTTATACAAAAATCAGCTCAAGATGGATTAAAGTAAGACCTGAAACTATAAAAATTCTAGAAGATAAGATTGGAACAACCCTTCTAGACATTGGCTTAGGCAAGGATTTCATGACCAAGAACCAAAAAGCAAATGCAATAAAAACAATGATAAATAGCTGGGACCTAATTAAACTAAAGAGCTTTGGCACAGCAAAAGGAACAGTAAGCAGAGTAAACAGACAACCCCCAGAGTGGGAGAAAATCTTCACAATCTATACATCTGACAAAGGACTAATATCCAGAATCTACAATTAACTCAAATCGGTAAGAAAAAAACAAACAATCCCATCAAAAAGTGGACTAAGGACATGAATAGACAATTCTTAAAAGAAGATATACAAATGGCCAACAAACATATGAAGAAATGCACAACATCACTAATGATCAGGGAAATGCAAATCAAAAACACAAAGCTATACCACCTCACTCCTGCGAGAATGGCCAAAATAAAAAAAAATAAAAGAACAGTAGAGGCTGGCATGGATGTGGTGATCATGGAACACTTCTACACTGCTAGTGGGAATGTAAACTAGTACAGCCACTGTGGAAGACAGTGTGGAGATTCCTTAAAGAACTAGAAGTAGAACTACCATTTGATGTAGCAATCCCATTATGGGGTATCTACCCAGGGGAAAAGAAGTAATTATTTGAAAAAGATACTGGCACGTGCATGGTTATAGCAGCACAATTCACAACTGCAAAATCGTGGAACCAACCCAAATGCCCATCAATCAAAGAGTGGATAGAGAATATATTTATACACACACACACACACACACACACACACACACACACAATGGAATACTGTGCAGCCATGAAAAGGAATGAATTAACAGCATTTGCAGTGATCTAGATGAGATTGGAGACTTTTATTGTCAGTGAAGTAACTCAGGAATGGAAAATCAAACATCATATGTTCTCACTGATAAGTGGAAGTAAGCTATAAGGACACAAAGGCATAAGAACGATGCAATGGACTTTGGGGACTTGAGGGGAATACTAGGAAGGGAGTGAGGGATAGAAGACTACAAATATGATGCAGTGTATACTGCTCCAGTGATGGGTGCACCAAAATCTCACGAATCATCCCTAAAGAACTTACTCATGTAACCAAATACTGCCTGTACCCCAATAAGTTATGGAAAAATAAAAAAGAAACAATGTAAATAAATAAATAAATAAATAATGACTGCCACCTACAAATAACAGAATGCAAGAAAAAGGCAAGGCAGGGCACGCTGTTCCCTTATTTTATGTCTGTCTTGAGACACAGATGATTGATTAGTCATCCCATCCTTAGGAACTGCAATATTTGTCCCACTTTTGTATTAACAAATCCTTGGAGCCCTTACTTTGTTCACTTAGCTCATGGTCATTGGTATTTATTTACCATCCAGCAGACATCATCAGTTTCAGGGTAAGTGAGTTGCAAAAAACTAAACTTAATTTTACTGAAATATTTTGCCAAGGTGAGAATCTGAGTGAGTAACATTATTCTTGATATCCAACCAAGTCTGAAATATAATGGAATAAAAATAAAGCTATTGTGTTAAAGTTTTTATCTTCTAGATATACCAGTGTAATCAAGGAAATATTAAAATAGTTTTAGGAGAATATAAATCATATATTATAATTTCATATATAGAGAGAGTGGGGGGGAGTTTATTTAAAACAATACCAGAGGGCTGGGGCGCAGTGGCTCATGCCTGTAATCCCAGAGCTTTGGTAGGCCGAGGCAGCTGAATCACTTGAAGTTAGGAGTTTGAGACAGACTGGTTAACATGGTGAAACTCCGTCTCTAATAAAAACACAAAAATTAGCCAGGCATGTTGATGTGCGCCTGTAATCCCAGTTACTTGGGAGGCTGAGACACGAGAATTGCTTGAACCCGGGGAGGCAGAGGTTGCGGTGAGCTGAGATCATGCCACTGCACTCCAGGCTGGGAAACAGAGCGAGACCCTGCCTCAATAATAGTAATAATAATAATAATAATAATAATAATAATACCAGAAAACCTGGGACCCAAGGAAATATACACAGGAAAGAATAGCAATGATAGAATGATAGGGCTAGTTCTCAGAGGTAATGACAGAAACATGTTGATTCTTAGCATGATTACTGGTTGTTCATTAAACCCAAGGGGACTTCTGGGTTTAGATCAACAGAAAACTGGAGGAAATCAGAATTGGGAGGTTAGTTTCTTAAAGCCACATTAATTGTTATTGCCTTCAATGACTCTAGGGCATTTTCTGTAACTACTTCAGCTCATGTGATTTGTTTTCCTTTTTCCATTTACTGGGAGGAAACTTTCAGCACATAGCCAACTACTGTTATTTTTGCATTAATATCAGCAGTTATCATTGTGCTGTAACTGTTAGCAGTTTTCAACTTCTAATAAATAATTTATGTATTTCCTAATATAAGCAGTTACAAAGTACTTTTACAGTTAAAATCTTACCAAATTATTTTTGTTTATTTTAGGATGTTCTCCAGGATAAGAAAAACGATTGATTGTAATGTTAGTGGTAACAAATTTTTTTGCTATTGCTAACTTATCAAGCTTTATCAGCACCATGTCTTCTTATGCTTGTACTCAGACATTTCAAAATCACTTGTGGATTATATGAATATATTAAGATAATTTAAATTTCAAGATAGTTTGCTTTCATTGTAAAAATTATTGAAGATTAATAATTGTATATATTTTATATATTTCAAACATTTTGTTATAAAAGCTAATCAATGGGAGTGACCAAAATTTATATGAGAACATTTGTAAACATACAGTACTTGCTATGAAAACTTGGCTATTAATTCTATAACAGGCTATACTAATATGGAAATTTGGTAAATTACATTCACTCACTCTTCAAATATATAGCTGTAAATTATTTTCTCATTTTGTTTATAAAATGTAGTCCATTAGCTAGATAAATACGATTTTTCATTTTGAGAGAAATAGTGATGTTATTTGATTGCTTTGGCCATATCCTTAAAGAACTTTTCAAGCCTAGCTATTGTATTTTGACTGAATTTACTTGTAGTGACTGGGCTAAGAAATTACATGAGTTTAATTCCCTAAAATTCATGTGTAGTCTAATTATGTAAGCATTTATAATGTAAAGGCCTATCACTCAGACAATACTGGAAAGCCTGTAATAAGTATCATTATTCAAGCTTTTTCATTTAAGTTGTTATATATAAATGAATATAGAAATATTAATGAGTTTATTTGGTATCTTTATGGAGAGGCAGAATAACAGTTAAGATATGAGGTCTAGAGCTTTCAGTTTCAGTTCAGATCCTTGCTCCACTATTTATTAATTCTATTACCTTCCTTACATTATTGAAGTTCTCTACTTTAGCACCTTCATTTACAAGAGGATGAAAATAAGAGTATCTTGTATACATGGTTGTCATGGAGATTAAACGAGATACTGCATGGAAGGCATTTGGTCCAGTATCTGTCACATAATAAATGCTTGCTTAATGCTATCTATTATTACAGAATTTAGCCAATGTCTAACTATAGGACAAGAGAAGTGTATCTCATTAGCTAACAGTCAGTGGAATGTATATAAGTCAATACATTCAAAATATAAATGATAATTTTCTAATAAGGGCATTATAACAAATTGAAGTGATTCAAAATTTAAATAATCTACTCTCTCAGAAACATAACTTTTCACTTTAAGTATCACAGACATACAGAAAAATGGACAAATTCATGTGTGTTCAGTTCATTTTTTTTAACAGAGCAAATATCCCCACGTAGCCATAAAGTAGACAGAGAAATAGAATTTTACCAACACCTCAGTAGGTCCTATTACCCACGTCTCATCATAGCCCCCTAAAATTCATCACTATTCTAACTCTTACTGTCATCAATCATTTCTCCATACTTTTCAAATTTACGTAACTGGAAGCACACAGTATGTATCATTTTTGTTTCTGGCTTCTCTTGCTCAACATTATGTTTGCGACATCCATATACTTTGTTGTATTGTAGCAACAATTCATCCAGTTTCATTGTGGGTGGCACTTCATTGTATGAATATACCATGATTTATTTATTCATTGTGTTACTGATGCACATAGATTGCTTTCTGAATTTATCTATTGCGATCATGCTTGCTTAAACATTCTTAAACATATCTTCTATGGGACATACATATGTACTTCTGTTGGGTTTTTACTTAGGAGTGGAATGCGTCGGAAAGTCTTAGGGAATTTCTTAGTCCAACTGGGTATGTTGCATTTAGCTTGAGTAGGTACTTCCACAAGGAATATATTTTCATAGAAGTGAGACTTAGTTGTTCTCCATTTCACAGATGGAAAAGCAATGGTTTGTGTGGTAATGGATTTAGGAAGTACCAGCCGTGAATGTGGAGTGAAAGCAGAGTGAAAACTCACTATATACCAGCTACTGGGCTAGGTGCTGGGCACAAAATGGCAACAGGAAAGAGTCGTGACCTTGGCTTTTAGAGACCACAAAATCTTGAACAGGAAACAAATGCAAAATAAAAATCCAGCTGATGAGTTCATAATTATAGAAGAGTTGAGTGCTCTGAGGAAAAGAAACATGAACCAAGACAGCTATAACAATATCATATGTTTTTAACTAGGAATTCAAAGAAGTCTTCCTTTAGGAATTAAGTTAAAGCTGATATTCAAGGAATGAATAATAATTAAGCAGGAAAAAGCAGGGCAGAGGGCCTTCCAAATATAAGAAAGAGCATGTGCACAGAACCATGATGGCGGCAAGAAGAATGGCTCCTATGGCAGGACCTGGAGGCAGGCAGGGTACAATGAACCTGCAAAGATAGGCAGCAATGAGGTCACAGTCATTGTCACTTTAGTCATTCATTGTTAACAATTTGGGATTGTTTCCTAAGACTGTAAAGTCATAGAAATATTTTGATTTGGTGATGGGGAAAGGTACATAAAAGATCATGCTGACTGCTAAGTAGGGAATAAATTTGATAAAGGCCAGTGTGAATGCAGGGTACATAATACCAGAAGTTCTGAAAAGAGATGATACATTTTGGACAATGGTGGTAACAGCAGGAATGATGTGAAGCTGAGTGATTACAGTGTTATGTAGTGAGTAAAATCAGTACTTGGTAATGGATTGGATGAGGGTTATGGTAATAAAGAATGTATCAAAGATGACCCTAGGTTTCTGATTGGCTCAACTAGATAGTAAGTAACTGGATAATTCTGGGAATAAAATTATTCTAGCTGTTCATATAGCTAAATCTAATGCAGTGCTTTTTTTAAACTAGATTTAAATCCTGGAATTAAATCCAAGAGCAAATTAAACTGGTTTTTTGTTTTGTTTTGTTTTTGTTTTTTTTCGTCACCTTTGGAAATGTGGATTCTCCTCCTGACATGGCCCCAGATGCTGCCAACTTTCTCTCATTCCTGGCATCCATCTCAAGTCTTCAGTCTTTTTAAGACTGTATTCATTGTGTATTTCAGCATCAAACACATTTTCGGAGGTGTTTAAAGAAAACATCTGTTGCATGTGCATATGAAATAGACCAATGGTAATCACCCACTCACTATCTACTGATCGATTTGAATGTGATTTAGATATCATTATGAAATTCTTCTCCTTTCATTTCCTATCATTACAGACACACTCTTTATGAATTTATTCTGGGTTTAGTTTATTATCATAAACCTAATGAAAACATTTCATCCATGGAACTGTCACAGAGATGTTGATATGTGTTTTGATTCAATATAACAGTAGGTAAGAGATACTTAACTGAATATATCTTCATGAGCAAAAATGTCTCTAAATCATACATCTACAATTTAGGTTTCATTTAGTATGCAACTTGTCATATTTAAGCTGTGAGTGACTCATACTTTATATTGCTCTAGTCAGAAACTATATTTAAGAAAGTGTGTTTTTAAAAACTAGAATTTCTTGAGAAATGAAACCCTAAACATATATCTTTATTTCCTTCTACTTAGCTCCATTTTTCCTTTTTAAACTAATTCTGCATATCACTACCAGGTTAATTTTCTTTAAAATATACTTTGCATCACATCATTGAGTTACTTGAAGGAAAACAATCCCTCCCTGTTACACATTGCATGAAACCGCTCCACATTTAAGGCCTTCCATGAACTTATCTCACCCTAAAAACACCACTTCATTACTTTCTACTTCCCAGGAGACTGGCTCAATGAAATCTCTTAAGTCCCCTTTTCTTCCACAATGCCTGAAGTTTTGTGCATGCTCCTTTTCACTCCCACCAGCTCCTGAAAAAGCCATCATCTCTCCAAATACCACGACTCAAAGCCAAGATTAAATCTTAACCCTCCATTAAATCTCCCAACAATGATGGTTCATTTCTTGTTACCTTGATTATACATACAATTAATGTTAGCTGGCTTAAGTAAATTAACTGGTTTTCAGAGCAACATTTTGATCATTAATAGACATTCTATTATCCACTGAAAGAGATCCTTCTGTATATATTTATATGTCTGTATCACAACGCTGTCTATAGAGGCTGTCAATAAACAGATGGTCAATTGATTAATTGACTAATTGATTAGAACACTGTGAGATGCTTACTAAACCTGATTCAGTAATTTGACTACAATTATTGTTTTCAAAGCTATAAGTATCCTAGGGAATAGAAAATATTTATGTTGTCTGATCTTTCCTTGTAATTTTGTCATGTAATATTGCAGCAATTGTAGAGAAAGCCAAAAATGAAAGCTAAAATGGAAGCCACTGAACCATTTGGAAATTCAAAGTCATTGAAAGAAAAGCTGTGACTAATCTCCAATGTACTGCAACTCCGAAGCAGCATATGGCTGAATGTTTTCTCATGAAGTTTGCTCATTGAACTCAGTAACTGAATATAAGCACCACAAATGCACATCAAGATGTCATCCAATAATTATCACTAACAATTTTAGGACCACAGTGAACTGTAACTTTTCAAAACTGAATATGAATTCAAAATGTGTATGTGTGAATATATGTTATATGCATCTTAAAGAGCATTTATATATAATTTATGTTAAGATATTCAAGAGATAGCAATCTATATAAGCATATTCATTTATTAGTTCAATAATTACTTATTGAGTATCTGCTACATGATGAGAACTGTGCCAGTTGCTGGATGTTCAACAGTGAACAAGAAAGACATGAACCCTGGTATGCTAGAGCTTACAGTTTAGATGTGCTGAAAGATTAATAGTAACGGAATAAATACAAAAAGAATAAATTGGGATTATTTCATTTGTGGGAAATAAACAAGTGTCATTACAGAAAATGACAGGCAGAATCTGCTGAGATTCATCTCTGAGGAAATGAAGTTTAACCTTATCCCTGAGGGATAAGAAGGAAGCTGGCCATGCAAAGAGACCGATTCATTATTTTCTTTATTAAATATGTTAGTAGTAGTTATGGCGAGACATGAAACAAAGATTTTATTTTCTGAGATCATAACCTGCTCTTGTGGTTCCAAATCAAAGCCTCCTCAGCCAGATGATTCTGTGTTGTAAGCAGTCGATGATTATGTGTTATTCATCATAGTAATTAAGTAAATATTAAGAAGGAATATCATGGAAGATTATGAAAACAAGATATAAATGTTTATACCTCATAATTCTTTTTCAACTCAAACCTCTGGTTCTTCTCCAGTCCTTTTCAATCCTGTATGACATGAACCTTCTTTTTTTCCAAATGGCCTAGTGATTTATCATACAAGTATAATTAATTAATCATATAATCATATTAATTAATCATATAAGCATAGGCATATAAGCATATGTCAGTGCAACACAAGCTATCAAATATAACTGGGCTAGAAGTGAAGGTGTTTGGATTCTGGATCCATCTTCATAATTCAATATCTGTTTGTCTCAAAACCTTACTTCTTCAAAGAACTTAATTCCCTTCCTGATACCACAAGGGTCAAGATCCTCAGGCGTTTTCCATCCAAGCTTCTGAAGACCCTTGGCTTTCACAGAATGCCTCAAGGACCATTCAGCAGGGAAAGAGGAGAGGGAATGAGAGAGACATTAGAGCAGGAGGAGCATTATGCCTTCCTCTTCTACTTCAATAAAGTAAATTCTGATAAGATGTATTTTATATTTTGGGGTGTGGAGTGAGGTTTAATTTAAAGCATGGATTCTGTGTCTAAAGAGACTTTACAAACCCTAAGATGAGTTGATTTGATGAATTCATTCTCTTACAGTAGTTTAAGAATCCAGGTTCTTCAGAACTGAGATTAAAGTTATGGTCTTTTTTTAAGATGAAATAAATGAATGGGAAAAAATAACACCCAGATGTTCTAACAATATTGGGTTAACCTTTTTAATATATTGGACCCCTTTATCTGGAAAAGATGGGAACCTGAATACAGGCAAGTTTCAGTGCACAAATGAGTGCATATGCAAATCAAGTTATGCTTCCCACTGTGTATTTTTGTACCACATACCAGCTACCTCCATGAAATGATTCTGTTTTCATCCTAGCTTCCCTGGATGTCCCCGGATGTGAAACACTGCCTTCAGTCACATTCCCACAGCATGGTATTCACCTGGTTGAACCTAAACAAAGATAGAGTTTCACATAGCTATTTCTATTCTTAAATTTTAAAGACTCACTCAAATTAAACATATGATGATTTGTATGGCACTAAAGGCAGACAGAAATTATGATTCAAATTTAAAACGTTATGTTAGCTCATCAGTCCTTCCCAAAATATGTATGGCGTCTTATTCCTACAATGAGTGGAAACTGATAATCAAATGATGCACAGATTCCATGAAAATTAACTTTGTATATGGTGCATAATAGCAGAAAAGAGATCATTGTAACTATTTCTGGTGACTAAATTTCTGTATAAAACAGTAGCAACAATTTGGAAAGAGTCTATTCCATATAAGTGATTCACTTTAAGTAATGTTAAAAATATATACATAGTTCCAATAAAATCTTTGCAAAACAAGATATAATCAAGCTTTTGAAATAAAGCCAGTTTTATACAAAATATCTGTATGATGAGTGTCTCATAACATTGAAAAAGAACAAGATAGAAAAGAAAATAGAAACTGTTTATCCTTAAAAATTAAATTACTGAAAACATTTTGCATCAATTTATTCCTTGAAAAATACAGAGAAAATATATTTTTCTCTCTACCTCAAATGATAAAATGTTCATCTGGAAAAACAGAAATGTTTTCATATTCCATATGAGCCCTTAAGAAACATCCTTTCTTCCAATAAAAATGTTCCCAGGTGGCTTTATTTAAGTTTAGAATAGTGTACCTGGATACTTAAGAAAAAAAAAAATTAAATCAAATTACTGTCTACACCAACAAGTTCTAATATTTCCCCTTATATCTGTATCCTGCTTTCAATGTTTTCATGAAAAGTTTCACCTTAAATCAAATTTCTAATAATCAATCACACTTTAAATGCAGCAGAAGAATTTGTTGTTTAAAGGATTCTCCCGGAGTGATCTGCAGAACTAATCATCCTTGGAGGTAACGTATAATTTTTAACTGCTTTCACTATTGTATACATATATATCTGTCTTTATACTTAACAAATCTGCTTACAGTAGGGAATACTTGGACAAAGCAAATGTTCAAATGTCTTTCAAGTGTTTTTCAATGTTATCTAGAAAGACTTTGTTGGTTAAAATTGTTAGAGGGTTAATCACCCCTACGGGTGCCATCACTCCACAAAACTATCCAAAGGTATCTGTTGCCAGTGCCGCCCAGCCAAAGCCCACCAGGAACTCTAACCACTTAGCCATTAGTCACCAGTCACTTTAATTCACAAATTACCAAAAATTTGTTTGTGAAGTCTTTATTGCTTCTGGCAATAATAAATTAAATAATAAAAATTAAATAATAAATCAATAATCACTTTAAATAAAGTGATTGCTGGGTGCCCAATACCATGTTATTTGTTGATTGCTGCTTATTGAGTGCTATGTGCCATGCACTGTGCCAGGCACTTTCCATAAAATAGCTGATTTAACCTTTGAGCAGTCCTATCACTCCAATATCAGAGATATTGTGGTTTAGAATATCTCTGATCTTCTTGTGGTTTATAAATATTGTCTATTGCCCCAATTCACAGAAGAGATGTGATAGTGACAGCTTTAAACACAGATAGTCTAATTCCTGAACTCACGCCCTTAAGCACTACCCAAGCTTTGAATCCTGGGCAAAATGAAAAATTAAAATATCTCATCTCTTAATCCCAGTATTTTAAATATCCATGTGCAAAGTTGTAAATAACAGACACAATAAAATATAGACTTCAGAGACAAGAGGAAACAAATTTGAAACAGGTTACTTAAGGATCTTCCTAACAGTGAATAATTGGAATGGATTTTGATGGTATGTTTAATTTTGACTTGGAAAGATGGTGGGAACAATATTTGAGTTAACAAATGAGATGTCATGAACGAAGAAATAATCTCTTTTGGGAAACCCAGCTGCAATAGTTGAACTGGAGTCAGTAAACTGTAGTGGAAAAAAATGGTTAAAAGATGAAGCAGAGTTTTTAGTAGAAGACATTGCATAGAAAGCACTTAAAGATTTCCCTGTGAGAGTACAATGCTGTTTTAATCAGAAGTCAAATATGATGAAAGCAGTAGATTAAGTAGATTAACCTCATTTTTCTACAGATCAAATTTTACTTAGCCTAACTCATGTGTATATATAGTTGGTGTTAGCTTTCAAATATTTTACATAGATCAAATATCTTTAGAAGAGGTCTACTCTGGATAACAGTGGTAGCCAAGAGGTCAAATAGCCTAAAGAAGAAAATAAATGAAATAGGTCCTTTCTCTGAGTCAAGTAAGAAAAAAAAAAAAAAAAAAACAGCTTTAATGCAATATTCTCCAAAAGTTGTTCTCTGTGTAATCCCTGAACCAGCAGCAGTGACATCACCTGCAGACTTGTTAGAAATGCAAACTAGTGGGTCCTATCCCAGACTTGCAGAATCAGAAACTCTTGTGTTGAAGCGTAGTGACATCTGTTTTAACCAGCCCTCCAGGTGATTTAAGAACACATTAGGTTTTGAGACTGTCTCTTTCACACATCGCTACTCCAACTGTGATCAATATCAGCAGCACAAGTATCACCTTGCAGCACAGTACAAATGCAGAATCTCAAGCCCCACCCCATATGAACTGCATGAGAATCTGCCTGTGAACCAGTCCCCCAGGAGATGCATGGTGATATGATTTGGCTGTGTCCTTATCCAAATCTCATTTTGAAGTGCAGTTCCCATAATCCCCATGTGTCATGGGAGGGACCTGGTGGGAAGTAATTGAATCATGGGGATGGGTTTTTTCCCATGCTCCTCTCATGACAGTGAATAAGTCTCATGACAGCTGATGGTTTTGTAAAGGGCAGTTCTTCT
The DNA here is from genome assembly GCF_009764315.1 of Trachypithecus francoisi. Classification (NCBI taxonomy): domain Eukaryota; kingdom Metazoa; phylum Chordata; class Mammalia; order Primates; family Cercopithecidae; genus Trachypithecus; species Trachypithecus francoisi. Next base: position 43,269,246 of record NW_022681453.1, on the reverse strand, counting down.
GCATATGCTTTCTTGCCTGCCGCCATATAAACATGCCTTTGCTCCTCCTTTGCCTTCCCCCATGATTGTGAGGCCTCCCCAGTCATGTGGAACTGTGAGTCCATTAAACCTCTTTTCTTTATAAATTTCCCAGTCTCGGGTATATCCTTATAGTAGCATGAGAATGGGCTAATACACATGGGTACATTAAACTTGGAGAAGCACCAACCCAGAACATGAGCTAGGATGTACATTTTCTAGTTTCTTCTCTGACTGCTTTGTGTGAGAGGTTCCTTCTATGTAGCTCAAAGTAGCTAATAAGTCCAGTTTGTTTCCATCATGACTCTCTAGACCACTGCATACTCTCCCATTCCTGTCACTTTCCAACACTCAAAGCCCAGTCTGACACTGCACTAACAAGTTCCATGTGCCAAGTTCAGGAAAGAAGTGTGAGGCCTACATTTCTCTGCTGAATATGAGCATCTCAAAATACCATGCTTTATGTCTTACTACTTAATCACTGTGTGATTAAATAACTCTTATTCCTTGTTATAAGTCCATGTCATTTTAGTACCATCTTTAAAATTGTGTTCAGCCCCTTCTCCCTGCCATGCACATACAAATTGAATTAGAATCTTTGGCAGTTAATTCAGCAGTATGTATTATTAGAAACCAGGGTGGGGAATCTTTACTACTTTAATTTCTTACAAAATGCAGTTTGGTCTCAGAACTCAATAGTAGTATAGTCTCAAAGTAATTCAGTTTTGTTGCCAAATACAGTGTTTTTCTTTCTTTTTTTTTTTTTCTCAAACCTTCTCTGGCACACTATAAGATATCAAATCATGGACCACCATCTACATTTGGTTTAAAAGTTATTACACTTGGGTGATTGATGCATCGTTGGCTTAAATAATCATTGACTAGCTTTTTTATATTTGTCTTATAGCCATGTATATTTTTAAAGCTTATTTTCATTCCTTCCATAGTCATCTTGATGACATTTGAAAGTAGGTTATTTTTCAAAATTAATTCCTGCCCCCGTTTGACATTTTGAAAGATGTCCACAAATCCTTCCCTTACTAATTATTTATTCTAACTTCTCTACCACCTTCTTGAGAAGTAAATTATTTTTATGTGTATCTCCTTCTTAGAATGTCTAAGTAGGCAATCTCTACATCACTTGTCCCAATTTAATTTTACCAGTTTCCTAATTCCTTAATTTTCCTAATTCTTTGCTTTTTCCTCTGTCTTAAAGCAAACCAATAAGAAAGATATTTAGATTGATAAGTTCTGTTTTTAAAACTTTTTAAATATCCATGAATTTTATAAACAAAAAGTTACTTATATTTTTATAAAAATATAAAGACACACTTTTCTTAACTCTTATCAGATAGTCAAAGATATGGAGAATTTAGGTGTCTTGATAGAAATAGAAAACTTCTGTGACTCCTTTGAAGAATGTCTTGTTTGGTTTCCATTACCTGTACCATTCAAAGTCGGTGCTTATCCATTCTAGTACCTTGCTAAAGACTTTTCACAAGACTTTTCATATCTGGATCCAGCTAGACTTAGTCATGTAATTAATTCCAAGTTGTCACCCGTATTAATTGAATCCAGTCATGTAGTGCATATAAAAGTAAGGACTCCTGTCTTAGTCCATTCATGCTGCTATAACAAAATACCTGAGATTGAATAATTTATAAAGAACCAAAACGTATTTATCACAATTCTGGAGGCTGGGGTGTCCAAAATCAAGGCACCAGCAGGTTTAGTGTCTGCTGAGGGCTGTTCTTTGCTTCCAAGATGTATCTTAAACACTGTATCCTCCAGAGGGTATGAACCTGGATGAACCTGTGTCCTCACATAGTAAAGGGAGTAGAAGCGCAAAAAGGGCCCAACTAGTTTCCTGGGGCACTTTTATAAGGCACTCATCCATTCATGAGAACGAAGCTCACATAGTCTAATCACCTCCTAAAGATCCCATTTCTTAATACTGTTGTACTGGGGATGAATTTTCAACGTGAATTTTGGAGGGGCACAAATATTTAAACCATAGCAGACTCCCACCTTTCTCCCCCCACAATCAGGTCATTGAAACACTGGAGAATTATATTAGAAAACATAAAATAGAATGAGCAGAATGAATTTGTAGTGTTTTACTTTGGGAGAGAAAAGAGGCAATGAGTGACCACTGTGCTGTCTCCAAGCAACTGCAGTTGTGTCGTCATTTCGCTTGCTCTAAGGGGCAAAAACTAGGTGACAATATGTTAATTATGCAATGTGTATAATTCTTTTCTTTGGAAATTGGATTGATAATTTCAAAGTTCTGTCTAACCTTAAAACCTTGGGATATGGCCTGAAAACAAAGACAGCATTTACTTTACGATCCTAAGCCATTTTTGCCCTTCTTCAAAGAAATACTCACCAGGTACCAGCAGTACATTAGAGAATAGGAGAGACAAAGTCTGTTTTTATGAAATGTATTTTATAGTAAACAGGAAATGTAACCTATAGAGATAAACAGGTAAAGCAACACAATACATACAGATTAGAAGTAAAACCATGGAAGAAATAAATTGGTTGCTAGTCAGTAACTGGAGAGAATTAAGCCTATGTTAAAAATATTTAAGCTTTAACTTAGATGGTTAAATTATGAGATTACTGAAGCAAAAAGTAAAATTTCCTGTTTCTGTTCTGTGTGTGTCTTTTTTTCCAGTTACCTTTTCACCTTTAACTTTGATTCCCAAATATCAGCAGTTACCACTAGGTTAATTGAGTAGAAGAATACAGAAATACCAATAAAATCAAATTTTCTTTAGTGCTTAAATCCAATTTTTGGAACATAGAAGAATATTTTGAATATTTGTTTGATTAAGAACATCATCAACCTCTAATTCAGAAGAATTATGGTTCTCAAAGAACCATGAGATTGCCAGCTCAGCACTTGGAATATTTTATTTCTTATTTAACAAAATTTTCCTATTTCTTAGCAGAGAATTTATATTGATAATTACTGTATGCATTTCAGGTGTCTTGAAGGAGAAGTCATGCTACAGAACACCAAGCAAATGGCTTAACAAATCTTAATATGATCTTAAATATGATATTTGCATCCAAAGTATAAAAGCAACTAAGCAAATTCTATATCACAAAGTAGCATAGGTAATTTAGCAGGATAAAGCAGAAGCAAATGGATAAATCCTTCTTTAATAAGGTTCACAAATCCTTCACTGAGACAGGAAAGAAAAATGAAAACAGGGGAGAAAAAAACCACATTTCTCACCAACACACAAAAGCTACTACAAAACTGATTAAATGGGGGATTTAGACCTAGAAAACAAAATTCAACAACAAAAACCAAAAGGATTCAGCCAGAAAATCTCTTGTGTTGCTTTAAATAAAAGGATAAGATGAGATTGTCTCGTGAGTCAATCTAAGCCAACAGTTTATGTTTAAATACCGGCCATGAAAAATTATCGTGCAATTTGAAGAATTCTGCCTTTCAAGATGGAGCATATTTCTGAAATATTTTTGAACTCCACCAAACTAATTTGTGCTGGCAATTTACATGTTGTTTTGGTGGTGGTATCATTTTGTTCTTCTTTTGCTCTGTTTTTAATTTCATGACCAGGTTGAGCCTTTGGAGAATAAGTGGTATTAAAAGAAACTGATCACTTAAATCCTCATTATTCAAGCATCTAAAAAGTTATCATTTATTTACCTCCCACAACAGATCTAGCTGACAGGAGTGGAATTCAGGCTAATCCATATACCTTACCTATATAAGTGAAACATTGTTACCCCAAATTATTTTACATCTAAATATTGTCACCTACAAAATGCATATAAATCAGAGTAAAAAATTTTATCTAATAAAATGTGTCCTTCTAGCCAGGCATGGTGGTGCACTCCTGTAGTCCCAGCTACTCAGGAGGCTAAGGCAGGAGAATCACTTAAACCCGGGAGTTCAAGATCAGCCTGGACAACACAGCAATGTTCACCTCTTAAAAAAAAAAGAAACACAAAATATGTCTTTCCAGTTGCAATATTTATATCTATACCCAAATTAATACACTTTTTATTTATACAGGCTTTTTCCTCTTCATCCTAAGAGCATATTGTAATTGTTGTATAAAGCTACTTATTTTTTATAAAGCATTTCTTACTTTATTCCAGTGTATCAATCTCTGTACAATTATTGTTGACTTTCTTTGTATTACTGTGTGTAATTTTGCATCAGAGAGTAATTTATATGACACTGAAATTGGTCAGTGGTATTTATTTGAAAACTGTTACATGAAGATATTTTTAATTTCCTTGATACAACCAAAACTTTTTCCTAAAAAGTAATTGCAGCCAAGTCTGTCTTGCTTATGTTCATTACAAATAGGGTGAATTTATAGCAAGTATTTCTATTATTAAAATGACCACGTTTCCAATTGAACTATAGAAATACTAATTTAATATTACTATATTAAGCTAATAAAGTATGAAAAATGTTATACCTACCATCCTAATTTTTAATAAAAAATAATGTTTAATTCAGATCCAAAGAGCACATGTTTCAACAATTCAACAGATATAAGAGAATCTGAATTTTATGATAATAGCTAAGAGGTGAAATGATGTCTCTAATCACAAAATGGGAGATCTCTAAGCCAAAAGGTTCAAAATCTTTACACTTTCAACTTCTACAGTAAGTAAAGTTTTACTTGTCTTGTCACAAAGAAGGAGGGAGGGAAGGAAGGCCTTAACACAGACAAAACCTGCAAAGAAAAATATTTAATGCAGTGTTTCTCAAATGTGTAGTACATATGATTTAGGCTGAACAAAAACATTTTTATTTTAATATCTATTTATTATGATGCACATTAGGAAATATAACTAGCAAATCAAACTAATGTTTAAATGGATGTTACTGTTTAGGGTGAATCTAGAATTATTTAAGTAAAAAGATGAGTCATGCTAAGGAAATTAATGAATAAGGGACCATTTAGTTGATGTGGAGAAACTATGAAGGTAGCCCTCAAATGGCTAAGGTTTAGAAAATAGTCTACTATAAATCTGTCCTTCAGAACTTGAGATTAGTAAACTGGATATGTTGTCAAGGAAGAAATAATAGCAATCTTTAAATATTTTCATGACTGATTCCATGGAATAGGATTCAGATCGATGGGAAGAAATTACACAGAGCCTATTTCTACTCAAACGTAGGAAAGAATTTTTATAAGTAAATACCTGCTAGAAGGTTAAAATGTGCTGATTCCATTCCTTATCATCAGTGGAATTTAAGAACAGTCTTGGCAAACAATTAACAGAATTGCATAGAGGATGTTCAACAACTGGAAAGTTATTGGGTTCAGAAGACCTTTTTCCAACCCAGAAACTTTGTGAGAAAAAATAATATATACCATTAACTAATTTTTCCACATTTACCAGGGATAATAAAAGCAAAAGTAATTTAAATACACAGAACTTTATTAGCCAGTAAATTCAACTTCCATAAAAATAGAAAGTGGGAAAATAGATTTCAGTTTTACTTCATTGTACTATTCATGTTCTCTCAGCTGGGAAAACATTAAGGATCAGCACAACCCTTGGCCACTTAAGTCCAGTCTCCCATAATGGTTTTTCTGACTCCAAGAGGTACTAATTTATTGAATTAGATTGTCTATACACAATAACCCATCATCATTTCTGGTGACCTAATCACATGATTTCTTGCATTTTATTAAACTATACCACGTATGTAGGCTCATTGGTTAAGAATTTTTTGGCAGCAAATAACAACAACAACAAAACAACTAACAGTTGATAAAACCAGAATTACAGTTATTTTACTTGATAGCAAGTCTAGAAATGTGAAGTCAAAGGCTAGAAATAGGAAATCAAAGGTTTGTTCAAAAGTATAATCATTTCATCAATTACAGACTCTGTCCCTTTACTGATGTTTCTTGATACATTGGCCTTTTTGTTTTGCTTTGGTTTTGTTTGTCTTAGGCTTATTGCCTCATAGCTGTAAACTCCAGATATCACAAGTATATTGAAACTTAGAAAGTAGGAAGGGGAAGTGCTTTCTTTTTTTAGCTTTTATTATAAATTCAGGAGTACAACTGCAGGTTTGTGATGTGGGTAAACTTGTGTCATGGGGGTTGGTTGTACAGATCATTTCATCACCCAGGTCCTAGGCCTAGTACACATTATTTATTTTTCCTGATCCTCTCCCTCTTCTCACCCTGCATCCTCTGAAAGGCCCCAGTGTGTGTTGTTCCCCTCTAGTGTCCAAGTGTTCTCATCATTTAGCTCTCACTTATAAGTGAGAACATGCGGTATTAGGTTTTCTGTTCCTGTGTTAGTTTGCTAAGGATAGTGGCCCCCAGCTCCTTCGATGTGCCTGCAAAGGACATAATCTCATTCTTTTTTATGGCTGCATAGTGTTCCATGGAGTATATTACCTCATTTTCTTTATCCAGTCTATTATTATTGATGGGCATGTAGGTTGATTCCATGTCTTTGCTATTGTGAATAGTACTGCAATGAACATATACGTGCATATGTTTTTATAATAGAATGATGTTATTCCTTTGGGTATATACCCACTAACGGGATTGCTGAGTCTTTCTTAACACAAGTCTATGTCTTCTTATGAAGAAATAAAACGTTTGCTTGAAGACTCTCAAAAAATATATCCTTACATCTTATGGGCCAGAAAAGGTTCACATGGCTGTAAGTAGCACTAGAAAAGTTATATCTGGCAAACAAGAAAGACAGAGACAGGAGTTAGCCTAGATCAGTCATGATTTACCCCGGATGCTGAACATATTGTTGTTCTACAAAAAAAAACCCTATAGTTCTGATAGCAGGAAAGAAGGGGAGAGGAGGTGTGGGAGAAGGCATAAAAAAGATCTCATAAATTGTATTCCTTCAAAGAGATCTAAATTCCCTGAAGACAAGAAGAGTATCTTCCCTTTTTACTAATCTACTCAATGCCAAGGGAAAAACCAATCATTTAGTAAGGACTGAAAAAAATGTTGAACTTAGCTAAGATACTAATAAAATAAATCTATTTAAATGAAAGAATAATGAGTATCAAAAAATAGATGATCTATCTATTTTCCATTAGTAATTCCACCCATTCACCTATGAATCTATATTTACATTTAGAGAAAGGGACATATTTATTTTGGGGTAGGAAAGCCATTTCAGTAGAAAAGAAAACAGCTGAAAGAATGAACTAAAACTTTGCAATAAGATTGACCTGATAACACACTAGAAGAAGGTGTCAAGAAAGCCCTTTCTACTAGATTTCATGTCTAGGTGACTGGAACAGGGGTGACAACATAGAAAGAAGGGAAATTAGAGGAAACACCTCAAATTTTCAAAGGAAGTTAAGTTTTATTTACAGTCGTGCACCATATAATAATGTTTTGGTTAACAAGAGACCACATCTGTGACAGTGGTCTTATAAGATTATAACTGAGCTGAAAAACATCCTATTGTCTAGTTATATGGTAGCATCATAACACAACACATTACTCATGTGCTTGTGGTGATGCTGGTGTAAACAAACCCACTACGCTGTCAGTCATGTAAAAGTCTAGCACACATTGTTATGTATAGTATATAGTACTTGATAATGGTAATAAACAAATATGTTACTGGATTATGTATTTATTTTACTATAGTAAAATGAAATGGAGATTTTGACTTGTACTTTTTTTGTATCGGTATTAACATTAACTTTATTGCTTGGTATCTTTTTTTCTTTTTTTTATTATACTTTAAGTTCTAGGGTACATGGGCACAACATGCAGATTTGTTACATATGTATACATGTGCCATGTTGGTTTGCTGCACCCATTAGCTTGTCATTTAGATTAGGTATTTCTCCTAATGTTATCCTTCCCCCATCCCCTTACCCCATGACAGGCCCCAGTGTGTGTTCCCCGCCCTGTGTCCAAGTGTTCTCATTGTTCAGTTCCCACCTATGAGTGAGAACATGTGGTGTTTGGTTTTCCATTCTTGTGATAGTTTGCTCAGAATGATGGTTTCCAGCTCCATCCATGTCACTACAAAGGACGTGAACTCATCCTTTTTGATGGCTGCATAGTATTCCATGGTGTATATATGCCACATTTGAATGAAGGCATGTATATATGCCACAGCATGAAGGCTGTTGAATTTTGTTGAAGGTCTTTTCTGCATCTATTGAGATAATCATGTGGTTTTTGTCTTTAGTTCTGATTAAGTGATGGATTACATTTATTGATTTGCATATGTTGAACCAGCCTTGCATCCCAGGGATGAAGCCATCTTGACCTTGGTGGATAAGCTTTTTGATGTGCTGCTGGATTTGGTTTCCCAGTACTTTATTGAGGATTTTTATATCGATGTTCATCAGGGATACTGGTCTAAAATTCTCTTTTTTTGTTGTGTCTCTGCCAGGCTTTGGTATCAAGATGATGCTGGCGTCATAAAATGAGTTAGGGAGGATTCCCTCTTTTTCTATTGATTGGAATAGTTTCAGAAGGAATGGTAACAGCTCCTCTTTGTATCTCTGGTAGAATTTGGCTGTGAATCCGTCTATTCCTGGACTTTTTTTTGGTTGGTAGGCTATTAATTATTGCCTCAATTTCAGAGCCTGTTATTGGTCTATTCAGCAATTCAACTTCTTCCTGGTTTAATCTTGGGAGGGTGTATGTGTCCAAGAATTTATCCATTTCTTCTAGATTTTCTAGTTTATTTGTGTAGAGGTATTTATAGCATTCTCTGATAGTAGTTTGTATTTCTGTGGGGTTGGTGGTGATATCCCCTTTACCATTTTTTATTGTGTCTATTTGATTCTCTTTTCCTGTCTTCTTTATTAGTCTTGCTAGTGGTCTATCAATTTTGTTAATCTTTTCAAAAATCCAGCTCCTGGATTCACTTATTTTCTGAAGGATTTTTTGTGTCTCTATCTCCTTCAGTTCTGCTCTGATCTTAGTTATTTCTTGCCTTCTGCTAGCTTTTGAATGTGTTTGCTCTTGCTTCTCTAGTTCTTTTAATTGTGATGTTAGGGTGTTGATTTTAGATCTTTCCTGCTTTCTCTTGTGAGCATTTAGTGCTATAAATTTCCCTCTACACACTGCTTTAAATGTGTCCCAGAGATTCTGGCAAATTGTGTCTTTGTTCTCACTGGTTTCAAAGAACATCTTTATTTCTGTTTTCATTTTGTTATTTACCCACTAGTCATTCAGGAGCAGGTTGTTCAGTTTCCATGTAGTTATGTGATTTTGAGTGAGTTTCTTAATCCTGAGTTCTAATTTTATTGCACTGCAGTCTGACAGACAGTTTGTTGTGATTTCTGTTCTTTTACATTTGCTGAGGAGTGCTTTACTTCCAATTATGTGGTCAATTTTGGAATAAGTGTGATGTGGCACTGAGAAGAACGTATATTCTGTTGATTTGGGGTATAGAGTTCTGTAGATGTCTATTAGGTCTGCTAATAGTGCAGAGCTGAGTTCAAGTCCTGGGTGCAGAGCTGAGTTCAAGTCCTGGATATCCTTGTTAATATTCTGTCTGGTTGATCTGTCTAATATTGACTGTGAGGTGTTAAAGTCTCCCATTATTATTGTGTGGGAGTCTAAGTTTCTTTGTAGGTCTTTCAGGACTTGCTTTATGAATCTGGGTGCTCCTGTATTGGGTGCATATATATTTAGGGTAGTCAGCTCTTCTTGTTGAATTGATCCCTTTACCATTATGCAATGGCCTTCTTTGTCTCTTTCGATCTTTCTTGGTTTAATGTCTGTTTTATCAGAGACTAGGATTGCAATCCCTGCTTTTATTTGCTTTTCATTTGCTTAGTAGATCTTCCTCCATCCTTAATTTTGAACCTATGTGTGTCTCTGCATATGAGATGGGTCTCCTGAATGCAGCACACTGATGGGTCTTGACTCTTTATCTTTTTTTGTGTCTGTGTCTTTTATTTGGGGTGTTTAGCCCAGTTACATTTAAGGTTAATATTTTTATGTTTGAATTTGATCCTGTCATTATGATGTTAGCTGGTTATTTTGCCCATTAGTTGATGCAGTTTCTTCCTAGCATCGATGGTCATTACAATTTGGCATGTTTTTGCATTGGCTGGTACCGGTTTTTCCTTTCCATGTTTAGTGCTTCCTTCAGGAGCTCTTGTAAGGCAGGCCTGGTGGTGACAAAATCTCTAAGCATTTGCTTGTCTGTAAAGGGTTTTATTTCTCCTTCACTTATGAAACTTAGTTTGGTGGGATATGAAATTCTGGGTTGAAAATTCTCTTCTTTAAGAATGTTGAGGCCGGGCGCGGTGGCTCAAGCCTGTAATCCCAGCACTTTGGGAGGCCGAGACGGGCGGATCACGAGGTCAGGAGATCGAGACCATCCTGGCTAACACGGTGAAACCCCGTCTCTACTAAAAAATACAAAAAACTAGCCGGGCGACGAGGCGGGCGCCTGTAGTCCCAGCTACTCGGGAGGCTGAGACAGGAGAATGGCGTGAACCCGGGAGGCGGAGCTTGCAGTGAGCTGAGAGCCGGCCACTGCACTCCAGCCTGGGCGACAGAGCAAGACTCCATCTCAAAAAAAAAAAAAAAAAAAAAAAAAAAAAAAAAAGAATGTTGAATATTGGCCCCCACTATCTTCTGGTTTGTAGAATTTCTGCTGAGAGATCCGCTGTTAGTCTGATGGGCTTCCCTTTGTGGGTAGCCCGACCTTTCTCTCTGGCTGCCCTTGACATGTTTTCCTTCATCTCAACCTTGGTGAATCTGACAACTATGTATCTTGGGTTTGCTCTTCTTGAGGAGTATCTTTGTGGAGTTCTCTGTATTTCCTGAATTTGAAAGTTGGCCTGCCTTGCTAGGTTGGGGAAGTTCTCCTGGATTATATCCTGAAGAGTGTTTTCCAGTTTGGTTCCATTATCCCCATCACTTTCCAGTACACCAATCAGACGTAGATTTGGTCTTTTCACATAGTCCCATATTTCTGGAGGCTTTATTCATTTCTTTTTACTCTTTTTTCTCTAAACTTCTCGTCTCACTTCATTTCATTCATTTGATCTTCAATCACTGACACCCTTTCTTCCACTTGATCAAATCTGCTACTGAAGCTTGTGCATGTGTCAAGTAGTTCTCATACCATGGTTTTCAGCTCCATCAGGTCATTTAAGGTCTTCTCTACACTGTTTATTCTAGTTAGCCTTTCGTTAATATTTTTTCAAGGTTTTTAGCTTCTTTGCGATGGGTTCGAAGATCCTCCTTTAGCTCAGAGAAGTTTGTTATTATGAATCTTCTGAAGCCTTCTTCTCTCAACTCATCAAAGTCATTCTCTGTCCAGCTTTGTTCCGTTGCTGGCAAGGAGCTGCGTTTCTTTGAAGTAGAAGAGGCACTCTGATGTTTAGAATTTTCAGCTTTTCTGCTCTGGTTTCTCTCCATCTTTGTGGTTTTATCTACCTTTGGTCTTTGATGGTGGTGACCTACAGATGGGGCTTTGTTGTGGATGTCCTTTTTGTTGATGCTGATGCTATTTCTTTCTGTTTGTTAGTTTTCCTTCTAACAGTCAGGACCGTCATCTTCAAGTCTCTTGGAGTTTGCTGGAGGTCCACTCCAGACCCTGTTTCCCTGGGTATCACCAGCGGAGGTTGCAGAACAGCAAATGTTTCTGCCTGATCCTTCCTCTGGAAGCTTCATCTCAGAGTGGCACCTGGCTGTATGAGGTGTCACTCAGCCCCTACTGAGAGTTGTCTCCCAGTTAGACCACTTGAGGGGTCAGGGACCCACTTGAGGAGGCAGTCTGTCCATTCTCAGATCTCAAATTCCATGCTGGGAGAACCACTACTCTCTTCAGAGCTGTCAGACAGGGACGTTTAAGTCTGCAGAAGTTGTCTGCTGCCTTTTGTTAAGCTATGCCCTGCCCCCAGGGGTGGGGTCTATAGAGGCAGGTGGGCCTCTTGAGCTGTGGTGGGCTACACCCAGCTGAAGTTTCCCAGTCGCTTTGTTTACCTACTCAAGCCTCCACTAGCAGTGAGGAAGGCTCCATGGGCATGGGGCCGGCTTAGCCAGGCACGGGATATAATCTCCTGGTGTGCCATTTGCTAAGACCATTGGAAAAGCACAGTGTTTCGGTGGCAGTGTCCTGATTTTCCTGGTACAGTCTGTCATGGCTTCCCTTGGCTAGGAAAGGGAAATCCCCCGACCCTGTGTGCTTCCACGGTGAGGCAATGCCCTGCCCTGCTTTGGTTCACCCTCCGTGGGTTGCACCCACTTTCTGACCAGTCCCAATGAGATGAATCAGGTATCTCAGTTAAAAATGCAGAAATCACCTGTCTTCTGTGTTGATCACACTGGGAGCTGCAGACCAGAGCTGTTCCAATTCGGCCATCTTGGAACAGACCCCTGACCTATACTTTTAGATGCTACAAGTGAACATGAAAGAAAAATCACTTGAAGTCAGAATTTTGAAACGAGCCTGGCCAACATAATGAAACTCCATCTCTACTAAAAATACAAAAATTAGCCAGGCATGGTGGCGCATGGCACATGCTTGTAGTTCCAGCTGCTCAGGAGGCTGAGCCAAGAGAATTGCTTGAACCTGGGAGGCAGTGGTTGAAGTGAGCCAAGATAGTGCTACTGTACTCCAGCCTGGGTGACAAAGCAAGACTGAGAAGAAAAAAAGAAAGTAAAATGGTTCTGAGATTTTGGAGGAAGGATCATCTCAATTTGTAGCTCAGAAGTGTGACAACTCAAACTCGTCTTCTTGCAGCTATAGAGATGAATAGAATCTCTTTTCTTCACATGAGTCTCCACATTGCCAGCTGGTGGTTAAACGTGGATCTTACCTACTTTACTTTTTTCATTTCAAGGACTCTAATTCTTCCTATTTCTTTCTGCTTCTGGTGTCTCTTTAATGCCTTCAGACAATCGTTTTTCAGGTATTTGTCTAAAGTCCATAATTATTTTATCAGGAGGGTAGACCTGATACTACCCTCATTTACCAGAAATGAAACCCCAATTTTTTAGATATAATAATGATGCTGTGATTATTTGAAAAGAAGAATAACATTCCTTCATTTAACCAATATATACTTTATAGAGGAAGCATATATGACTGGCATTCACTTCAAAGTGTTACAAAAGTGGTAAGAGCTGATGAGTGAGTCCACAGGAACAAATTAGCCATCGTTTGCTGATTCTCAGTTTGGGGTGAGGAATATATAAGGATTAACTATTCTATTCTGCTATTTATGGATAACACCACAATTCTTCCTAAAAATTAAAATAATTTAAAAGCCCTACCTTTCATATGAAGCCCACAGTAGTCAAGGGACGACTTATGCAAAATAACTTGGAACAAATATAGGGCAGGAACACATATTCACTCACACTTACACACACTCACACAAAGCAACAACATATATCTGTATGCAAAAATGTATTTCTTCCCTTTTTCTGTATGTGTAAATATTATTCCAATATTTTAAAACTTACATAAGTACTTTATGTAACTCTCAGACATTTATAAATATTTGTATTATTGCATAAAATAGTTCTCATGAGGCTATAAAAGACAGGAAAAATACATGCAAATCTATATGCATTAGGTTGAGTAATTTCGGATGACAGAGGCTTTTATATGAAAAAGTATTTGTCAGAAAATTGTATTGATTATTCTTTATTATTTTAAACAATTTGAAATAATTCTACTTTCGATACTTTAAACACTGTGGTGAAACCTACATTGTATTTTGGCATTTCATTATATTTTTTCCTTTTCAAGACTTAGACATTGACAAAAAGAATTAATTAAAAAGAATTAAAGCGTGATAATGAATTAACAGATCAAGAATTGATAAGCCTTACTTATTAGTATTCTTTGATTGGAAACAGTAGAGTGGTATTTATCATAGGAAGACCTTTTGAAGAAGAATATGGTATAACTTATAAGTTTGAAGGAAAATTAGCAAAGGGCTTAGGAAATTCAGAAACTACATCAGGATCTAAAGAACAGGATCTAATTGACTATCGCAGAGCAAGCTAGCATACCTGGGTTGGCAGTCTCATAAAGGCTTCACAAAATGAGGAGGAAACTGTTTCTAAAGAATTGAGATGCAGCAACTGGAAGAAATGAAATGGATGCAAGTAGGAAAAGCTAATAGGTACCAACAACAGTATTTCAAGACAACTAGAAAATATTGCTAAGAATGCATTAAAAATAAAAGACAATACAGCGATTTTGATTTTAAAATATCAGCAGCATTTAAAGCTGCTAGTATCCACTAGTATACTAGTATCCACCAGTATACTAATAAAACATAACTTTTTGATGTCTGTCAGTAGAAATCAATGTTCTCTTCTGATGCAACTGTAGCAACTGTTTAAATTACTCAATATGGTAATATGAAGTTGGCAGTGTGTAGACTCATATGAAGAAACAAGATTCTATTCATCACTACAACTGCAAGAAGACTAGTTTGAGTTGTCACACTTCTGAGCTACAAATGGAGATGATCCTTCCTCTAAAATCTTCGAACCACTTTTGTTTGATGTTCATTTGTAGCATCCAACACTAAAAGTCAAAATCTTTATTTCATTTTTGGTCAGGTAATTTGGTCATGAAAGAAACAAACCTCACAGATGTGTTAATTCATTCTTTAATTAAATATATCAGAAATCAACTTGAGCTAGCTTATGGAAATATAATGGTCATTTACTATGAAGATCTAAAGTATTTTTCGTTGTCCAAAAGTGAGGATGTAGCAAGGCTACAGAAAATAATGAGAACAAGGAATAGAAAGGTATGTGGAACATACAAATATTTTGTCTTTATTTTATTTGTTGTTTTACACTAGTACTCATTCTTCTTTCTGCCTCTGAATTATAAGTAAGGGCTGCATCATAGCACCTTTGGAAAAAGAATATGATCAGCAGAGCTTGGGTAAATCATCCTCCCTCCTGCACACAAGCACATATATCCAAAAGAGTAGAGCCTCTTATTTCAAAACTAACTGTAACATCCCCTGCCTAAGATAAGAAGTAGTGATAAATGGATTATAATGAACCACAAAGACTGTTATTGTCTGAATATTTGTGTCCCCCTTTCCCCTTCCCCCAAGATTCATATTTTGAAATATTAGCCTGTAAGGTGGTGGTATTATAAGGACAGCCATTGGGAGGTGATTAGGTCATGAAGATGGAGTTCTCATGAATGAGATGAATTCCTTTATAATATAGACCCCAGAGAGCTGCCTTGTCCATTCCACCATGGGAAGACACAGCAAGAAGGCACCACCTGTGAACCAGAAAACAGGCCCCTACCAGATACCAAATCTGCTGGTGTCTTGGTCTCCAACTTCCCAGCCTCCAGAACTGTGAGAAATCCATTTCTGTTGTTCATAAGCTATCCAGTATTTTGTTACACAGCCTACACGAACTGAAACAAAGACATTGCCAAAGTTATCTTGTTTAATGGAGTTGTGAAGACTTAAGTTAGCTTCTGTGTCTGTGTGTGTGTGTTCGTGTGTGTCTTTTTCATTTTTTAAAAACAGAAATTGTGTTTGAGTTTAGAAAGATGTAAAGAGAAAGAAAAACATTATAGAGAAACTTGTGATATGGATTACAAGTTGAAAATGGTGAGGTGAGACATTGAGCTGGGGGGATTCCCAAAAATGACTCACTCACCATTAAGAACAGTATGACTAGAGTGACCTTGTATCCAAGAATGATAAGGTTGACCATGAGGATAAGGCTCAGTGGCAGTCACCAGCAAACTTCAGGATGGTTCTGTAACAGCAACAATTACTGAAGTGGGACTCAATAATCAATACTGAGCTAAAAGATCAGATCACAAGGTCACCAACCATAGACTATAGCAGCAGAAATAACTGAT
Source organism: Trachypithecus francoisi (assembly GCF_009764315.1). Lineage (NCBI taxonomy): Eukaryota > Metazoa > Chordata > Mammalia > Primates > Cercopithecidae > Trachypithecus > Trachypithecus francoisi. The sequence goes on along the minus strand of NW_022681453.1, from coordinate 43,253,376 downwards.
TCTCTATGAATAAAGATAACTGCAACTCAGCAGACACTACCAGTGAACACACAAATACCAGATCAGTCATTCTTGAGAAGAGTCCAATACCAGGTAGAACCTCAGACAGCTCTCCCCAGTGAAACACAATGAAGATCTTCATTTACATCCAGATACCATCTTGGGAAAGGATGAGGGAGAAAGTTGAAGCAGCCCTGATAGGAACTTGGCTTCAAATCTGACTATTTAACAAAGAGGTTCTATTTAGAACTGAAAGATACTGTCAAAACTGGAAAATGCTGAGATAATGCTGATCAGCAACATGTGTTTCCCCATTGCCCAGAGGAAGAGAGCCTGTGACAAAGTTTAGATTAGTTACATAAAATAATTAAGCTATAATTTTCCTGCACATTTAAGTCTATGTGCATTTTGTCAACCCAGTTACATTGTTAAAAGCCCAGCAACTTGGATCTAAACTATAAACACTAAACATAACTTAAAAGAGGAGGAATTAAGTAACAGGAAAAGGAAAGGATTATAAAAATGTCATAGCAAATATAAATAACTGCAATGGGAGACACAGGAATGCCATGATAGAGACAGAGCTGAGTCACATCTTACGCAGTCATTTCTATCTTAGTATGTGAGAAGAAGAACAAGTATAATCAAATTTACTCCTAAAAATCTTTGAGATGGCACTATCTCTGTACCATCTTTCAAAAAGGATACCCAAGGCTATCTTACAAAGCCGTAAGCACTCTAGCTTCTGGAATCCCCAACTCACATACTATCAAACACATTATAAAGCACTCAATTTCAATAATATTTTGTGAATACTTTTAAATGCAAGAATTTGCATTATTTTCATATGAAATAATGTAGCTACAAGTAACTAATTAAATTTAAATTTTTCTTTGGGTTCTTGGATCGTATATATTCAGAAATTATTATAAACAAAGAAAAATGCATTACACATATTTTCAATTGTGAAAATTCTTTACAAATACTAATTTTACCACCAATCAAGAAAAGTTGATTTTGTGTTTTTTATAGACATTTCATTAAAAATTGATTCATTTCAATTTTTCAATTTTCTGGATTTTGAGGTTAATATATTTTGTTTCAAATGTTTTCAATGAGGGCTTTGAATAACTTCAAAGTCTGATGGCAGTTTGCTTACAAAATAAAGTGTCATTGAGTCCAGTGCAGCACAAGGAACCAAAACAATACAACAATAACCATATATATATGGTTAACTGCAAGCCAAAAATATTAAATGAGAAATTCCAGAAATAAGCAACTCGTAAATTTTAAATTTTGCGCCATTCTGAGCAGTGTGATAAAATCCAATGCCATCCTACTCCCTCCCACCTGGATGTGAGTCATCTCCATGGTATAAATAGATTCATCCTATAGACACCACCGCTTATGAGTCACTTGGTAGCCACCTCACATCTCAGATCAACTGTCAAGGTAATTTCGTGTTTTTATCACAGTGCTTGGGTTCAAGGTGGATGGTAGTGTAACACTAAGTCACAATGCCCACATCATTCACCTCACTTCATCTAATCAAGTAGGCATTTTATTATCTCACATCATCACATGAAGGTGAGTACAGTAAAACATACATTTTGAGGGAGAGAGACCACAATTACATAGCTTTTATTACAGTATATTGTTATAATTAATTTTTTATTGTTTCATTAGTTATTATTGTTCATCTCCTGTTCCTAATTTATAAATTATGCTTTATAATGGGTATTTGGCCAGGCATGGTGGCTTATGCCTGTAATCCCAGCACTTTGGGAGGCTGAGGTGGGTGGATCACCAGAGGTCAGGAGTTCAAGACCAACCTGGCCAACATCTCTACTAAACCCCATCTCTACTAAAATTACTAAAATTAGCTGCACGTGATGGTGCGTGCCTGTAATCCCAGCTACTTGGGAGGCTGAGGCAGGAGAATCGCTTGAACCCGGGAGGCAGAGGTTGTAGTGGGCCCAGATTGTGCTGCTGCACTCCAGCCTGGCAACAGAATGAGACTGTATATCAAAAAATAAATAATAATAATAATGATAATAATAATAGGTATGTATTTACAGGAAAAAGTTAGTGTATATAGAATTTGGTACTATTCGTGGTTGCAGGCTTCCACGGGGAGTCTTGGAACATATCCTCCATGGATAAAGGAGGACTACTGTATTAACAGTAATAAAATAATTGATTTTCAATTGTGCACCTAATGAAGCTTTTGATTTGAGTTTGGCAGCTACTTAATAATATGTACATGTACATATGTAATTTAATCTAGTATTTAATATATATCTCAAATATATATAATTTAATATAATTTAATGTATATATGTATATATTTCAAATACTAGAATTAAATACAACAGGGTGAGATGGTCAAAGTAATCTAGGAATATGAGAAACGGGGACCACTTCTGAAACAGCAAATATCCCACATCCAGCTTAGTTTGTGTAGTACACCTAAGTCTGAAATTGTAGGCTGAGTCATCTGCACAATTTACATCATTGGTTCTTCTCCGGCTTCTTTCTGTCACTTTCTGTCATTCTCGCCTCATCTCTCCTTTATGTGGAAAATAGTTTACTGTGGGACTTCTATGTTTAATCTGAAGGGCTCCCAGAAAGGAAGGAGAGAGCTCATACACAAATGAGAAATATCAGGGATGGTTCATAAAGAAGCTACCTTTTGAGATAGGCATTAAAGGAAAGTAAAATTCTGACAATGTTTTTTCCTAGGAGGTTTGGCAGTCTTAGTGAAGAAAGAGCATAAACAATTCTACAAAGGTAACAAAGGCTCAGTATTTTTAAGAGCAGCAGAGATTAGAGTATGTTTGGAAAAATAGCAGGAAATAAGATTAGAAGAAAAAAGAGATAAGAATATACTATAGAGATTTCTCCCCTGTATTATTTCATACTGTTTGGAGGTACGTTAAGGACAAATGTTTTTCATTGCCTCTCCTGCTCCCTTTACCCCCTTACAAGTTCCTAACTTAAAGTTTGATGAATTTATTAATGCCAAGAATTACTACTTTCTGCATTTCACATTTCATGCTGCCTTTCCTTTAAAATTGCCCAATTAAAACCATTTCCACATGCCTTACTCTACCCATTCGACAGTGTTTGCTCTAGGACTCCTTGCAACCAGCAACAGATTGATACTGGGCAGTAGCACAAAAGGAGAGAGGTGCTGTCACTGCCAGAATGCATTAAAAAATAAAATCTAAAGATCACATGCGCATCATCAACTGTAAATATCTCTTCATGAATAATAAGCAAAAGGAGTTTAACCCACACTCTTTCTAAATAACTTTTCGCACTTTCGGTCAAGTCAACATAAAATTTTCTTTAGGAAACAAGGACCCTTCTTTTTTTAAACACAGAACATGTATCTAATCTTGAGTACAACAATCATGCCTATGCAATGAAGCCATCATAGAAACCCAAAGGACTGGGCTGGGGGAGCTTCTACATAGCTGAATCAGTGGAGGTTCCTGGTGGATGGAGCAACCCATAGAGGACATAGGAGCTCCACACCTCTTCCCTCATACCTTACCCTATGCAACTCTTCATCTGTATCCTTTGTAATATCCTTTACAGTAAATCAGCAAACACAAATATTTCTGAGATCTGTGAGCTTCTCAAGCAAATTAATTGATGGGGTTTTGGAAACCCCAGTTTATGGGAAGTCTGTCAGAGGCATGGATAAGACAACCTGGGGCTTGCAACGGAAGCTGAAGTGAGGGGCAGTCTTGGGGAGTGAACCCTCAACCTGTGGGATTTACTTCCAGGTAGATAGCGTGGAAATTAAATTAGAAAGCACTCAGCTGGTGTCCACTGCAGAATTGCTTGCTTCTTCCTGGTGGAAAGAATTGCCACACATTTGGTCACAGAAGGCTGTGCTGATTGTTGTGGGTTGAGAGCAGAATCATTTGATTTGATCTTTCTTTGGATTTTTCTTCACAGAATCATATAGCTAGTAAATTTTAGAACAGGTACTCAAACTCCTCATTTATAATCCCTGTACAATTATTTTTAAAATATTTCATTCGTATCAGTGAGCCGAGATCGCACCACTACACTCCAGCCTGGGTGACAGAGCAAGACTCCGTCTCAAAAATAAATTAATAATTATAATAATAAAATATTTCATTCATATAAATACTGGTTGACCTATTTATTTTCAATAGTTCATACTGATGACCCTATAGTTTTGTGGAAGCTGTTTGTACAATTTGTAGTATACAAGATACCCTGAGTAACCAATGCATATCGTGCTTTATGCACATCTCACAGGACTAACAACATATTTTAATTCATTTTCCCTTCATCTTGGAGCGCTATGGGTTTTAGACCTGCCTATGTGATAGGTTGATAAGTTAGGCTCTGACTTACTCCATGCTACTCCATATTAGTTGGTTAGAACTCAAAGTCCAGTCATAGTATTAGTTCTAGGAGAAATTGTGATCTGCTCTACATTCACGACTACAGGGCATATCACAGTGAAAAATAAAGAATGTATATATAGCCATGGCCTATGGCATCTGGAACTATAGATTCATTTAACTAGGACAAAAATTACACTTTGGTTAAATTATCTAAATATATTTAGTAAGTACATGTTGTACAGATTGAAGTATGACAGTAAAATAAAAAGAATAGAACCCAGCTGTCCAAGATTAAGGCTCAGTTTCTCCACTATTCTCAGAATGCCCATTGCCTCAACTTGTGTGGGGTTAATTATTATTATATCTGTCTCATATATCAAGTTATTACCAAATCCTGAGATAATCCATTATACAGGAAGCATTTTTTAAAAATTTGTTTTTCATTTTAATTTTTAAGTGCAGATAATGAATTGATCGTAACTTTATGACTTTGCTAATAAAATGCCATCTCAATATCTGGTTAGTCACAAATATGCCAGCTAATGCAACTGAGATACCTGTATCATGTCGTTCAATAGAGTCCTTTCCTTCAAAAGACTGCCAAAGAAAACAGTGCTTAAAAACTCAGTGCTTGCTAATTCTCTTCAGAGAACTTCATTGTATTTTACGTAAATGTCTTTGCAGGAGGATAAACATATTTTCTTCAAGTGCTTCACGATCTAAATTGTGATTCACTGAAGTATTGTAGCATGTATAATTTTTTTAGAAAACAGAACCTTCATTGACACCCCAATAGGTATGCATTTAAATTCCAAGGAACTTATCACATTTCTTCTTTTTAACTGTCATTTGATTTTGGTACGGCATACATCTGCTACGCAACTCTTTTAACGTTCCATCAAGGCAAATTACTAGAAACCTGGGTTACTATGGCAATAAGGAGTAGCCCTTATTGTTTTTTCATGTCAGTCATCTCAGCAGTGTTAGTCTGGTAGACAGTGCTAACCAGTAGGGGAGTTAAGACCAGCACACCTTTGCAGAGCTTTATATTGTGAATACTGGGATGGAACCACTCAGATGGAAAGGCTTGTTTCCATGGCAACAGGAGCAGCTCCCATTGTTTCAATTTGTCACTCATCACAGCAATGTTTGCCTTGGGAGGCTGCACTAAGCATTTCTAGCCACATTTTGTTGTGGATTCAAGAGATTGGATGGCAATGCTGCTATGGTTACCAGGGTTTTTTTTCTTAGGGGAGATCCTAGAACAAAGTAATCTCTCTCATTCCAGTAGAAATTTTAAATAACTAGCAGTGGAATACAAAGAAAAGAAGTTGTGATCGCTCACTCCCTTCTGGGACAAGGGCCACAAAGTCTGACTTTTTTTTTTTTTTTTCTTGCTGTAGTTTTTGCTTGTGATAGTGGGGTGGTTTGAAATGAGAGGTGAGAAAGGTTAGGGCTGATAAAACAAGAAGTAAGGAGAACATAAAGTGATCATTCACTATTTATTTTAAAAGTATGAGAAAAGAGAACGCCTTACAGATAAATGTATAGTAAATATTCATAGACTCAAGGTATTTCTTTTATCAATCTATATATTATTTAATTTAAATGATTTCTCCAACCTTTATTGCTATAGTCTGAATGTGTCCCCATAAAATTCATAAATTGAAACATGATCACCAATATAAAGTATTAAGAGGTGGGGTTTTTAGGAGATCACAAGGGCAGAGTCCTCATAAATGAGATTAATAATCATATAAAAGAGGCTTGAGGGAGCTATTCATGCCTTTAGCCTTTCCCCCATTTCATCATGTGAGGACACAGCATCAAGGTGCCATCTTGAAAGAAGACAGTGGTCTTCACCGAACACTAAATCTGCCAGTGTCTTGATCTTGGAATTCTCAGCCTGCAGAACTATAAGAAACAAATTGTTTGTTGTTTATAAATTGCCCAGTCAGTGGTATTTTGTTACATCAGTAGGAATGGACTGAGACACTTATAAAAGTAATCCATTCTGTCAGCCAGATCGTGACCCTTTCCTCAGTGTTGATCACTTAGGGCTATGAAAGGATGTACGTACAGAAAGCAGAAAACCTTCTAGGTAACAAAATTGTACATTTTATATACTTTTTTATTTCCACTCTTCATTGGTCTCACGACTGATATGAAGAAAGAAACAACCATTAAGAATTACAGAAGAGGCCACAACCAATATTTTAAGCTTTTCTGCAATTTTATGGTTACTATTATAACTCCAGAGTATTGGGTTGTTGCAAACTAGACAAACATTAGCACAAATTTGTTTTATAGAAAATTATTAAAAGCCCAAGAAATTATAATACAAACATTCAAACATAAACACTATTTTTATTTTGATGTTATGATTTCATCTTAGAATTTTATATCAAGCACTACAATGTGATAAGTATTGAACCACATGCATCACTTGTGTTATTTAACTTAAATTTTACTAAAAATTTTTGAGAAAGTTATTATTGCTCCTACAACTAGTTGTTTGGAACTACAACTAACTGTCAAAATTATTTGAAATTAGACACTGAGTTTTACTACTAAATTCTATAACAAACCATTCTCATTTTTTAAATCTCCCTAAATCAGAATCATATTATCTTACTACTTTATTATTTCCTGTCCCTGATTGAGTTGTTAATTATCAAGAAGTTTGTTAATGGCTAGCCTTCCTTTTTAAATGACTGTAGATAGTTATCACTTCCCACTTCATTTGTGCACTTTGACAAATCTTTCATGTTTACGTGGTTACAATGCATTATTTCAGTCTTAGCAAAAATTTAATAAACAACTAATTATTCTATGTATATCTCCATAACAGGTTATGGATATATATGATATGTATTATTTTCTCAGGTTATTCTTTGGAGAATATAGCATAAGATACTTAAGCTATATTCAATCTTTTTTGCCTAGAAATGGAATAGACGCAGCCAGAGTTGATGGGGCACAAAATGCCAAGGAGACATCTAGAGAAGAAACTGAGGTTCTGCCCATATGGCAGAGACAGATTGTTCAACCCACTAGTATATCAAGTCTGCTCCAACTCTACAGGCCGGTGCAGCAGTGTGTGTTCTCTATAAGTTGTATCTCTTAATTCCAACACTGAAATTAAGCAGAATGGGCCTGCAAGAAAATCATATTTTACTCTTTTTTCTTATCCTGGATTTTGGTCATGTTGCAGTAAAAAATGTTTTTTAAAAGCTATTTTCCTCTTAAACTTTATTCCCAACATAAATATGTTCAGATCTTAAAAAAAAAAAAAATAGCTTGAAATACAAGGCCGTTTTGCAAGATGCACTCAAGGAATGTACAAGACAGCAGGCATGATAATAGTGGGTGCTGGGAAAACAAGTTCATCCTGAATAGATAACCTTTTAGTTAAAGAAACTAAGTGCATGTATATATGTGCCTCTGTGTGTGTGTGTAATATATACACAGCCAATGTCTAGGTTACAGAATTTAATCAGAAGGATAATTAGATTGTATTAGCGCTTTTTGTATATGTAGCATTCTGCATCTATTTTTTGAATGATTAAATGAATGAGCACTGTGGGAAAGAAAGATGAATATCACTTGGCTACCTTAGGAAGGTTGTTATAACTCTTAAATCGGAGTTTAGAATTTTCATCTTTAATTTTCATTACTTTATTTCTTATTTGGTTAATATTTCTAGTTACTTTTACATTTCATAATTTAAAGGAAATTATTTTGTTATAAACAAGTAACACTCATAATCTACATTATGCCTTGTATAAATACATTCTTGAGGTTTAGAAAATCGTTTAATCTTTGCCTCCAAACAGGTGCTGACTTCTTGCAACATTCATAGGTTTATTTAACACAATGAATATTTATGGAGGTCTTCTTTGTGTACTATGCTGGTTATTGACGGGCTGGGGGAAAGATGAACTGGTGGGTCAAGCTGACCAAATACACACTCTGTGAAGGTTTATCTGGCGTACTGGGACTAAAATTTAGTATTTTAATTATCTTAATTGAAGAATATATTAAGATGATCAATTAAAAGTAAATATCTGGTTTTAAAAATTAATCTAACTCATAACTTCAAAAAACAAACTCAAGTGTCATTGGATCACACACAAACATTAACTGAGTTGTGATGGTTAATTTTTTTCTTCTTCTTTTTTTAAGTGAGATGAGGGTCTCCTAGTTGCCCAGGCTGGACTCAAACTTCTGGGCTCAAGAAATCCTGTACCTCAGCCTCCCTGATGAACTGGGGCTATAGGCACGTGACACCACACCTGGCTATGACGGTTAATTTTGTGTGTACATTTGGCTAGCCCAGAGAGTTGGGAAAGTATTACCGGGTGTGTCTCTGAGTGTGTTTCCAGAAGAAATGAGCATTTTAGTCAGTAGACTGAGTAAAGAAGATGGCTGTCACCAATATTGATGGGCATCCTCCAGTCCTGTGAGGGCCCAAATAGAATGAAAAGATAGAAGAAGGATAAATTTCCTCTCCCTGTTTGAGCTGGGACATCCATGTCCTTCTGCGCTTAGACACAGGAGCTCCTGGTTCTCAGGTTTTTGGACTCAACTGAATTATACCACTGGCATTTCTGGCCTCTCAGCTTTCAAACAGGACTTCTCCACCTCAATAATTACATGAGCCAATTCCCACAATAAGTCTCTCTCTCTCCTCTCTCTCTCTCTCTCTCTCTCTCTCTCTCTCAGTAGTGTATCCTATTGGTTCTGTTTCTCTGAAGTACTTGGACTTAGAACACTGAACATCAATTAAGTGACTTAAGCTCTACTGTGGAGAATAGAAACATGAATCATAGAATGTCTTCCAGAACATGAATTGTTCCATGACCTGACTAGTGCCCCACACACTCTTGACTTTTGACATTTCATCAACTTGGCAGAACCTTCTTCTACTTGTTCCTCTGTGTAATGTTTGTTCTATCTTCAGGACCCAAATCAAAAACCACCTTCCCCTTAATGCCTTCTCTGGTATTTTGACCTCCAAGAATGGGTGTAGTGTCCTTTCTTTGCATTCCCATAGCAGTCCAACCATAATTATATCATAGAATCAACCAGACTGATATATTTTAACTAAACATTTTAATTTTAGAAAGTTGTAGATACATATACAGTTGTAAGAAATAACATATAGATCCTATGTACTTTTATTACATTTCCCCTGAATGATATCTTGCTATAATATCACAACCAGGATATTGACATTGATACAGTCAAGTCATAGAACAATTTTATCAACAAAAGGATCCCAAATACAGCCCTTTTATAATCAAATCTACTTTCCTCCCACATCTCTACTCCCCACTCCATTATCCTTAAACACTGGCAACCACTAATCTGGTCTTCATTTCTATAATTTTGCCATTTCAATAATGCTATAAAATGGGTCATAAAATATGTGATCTTCTGAGGTTGCTTTTTCACTAAGCATAATTCCCTGGAAATTATTACACAATATTCAGGTTGCTGTGTATATCAACAATATAGATGTACCACAGTTTGTTTAACCATTCACCTGTGGAAGAACATATGGGTTCTTTCTAGTTTTTTACTATTAGAAATAAAACTGTTATAAACATTCATGTACTAGTTTTGCATGAACATAAATTTTCATTTCTCTGGAATAAATGCCCGAGTGTACAATTGCTAGGCCATACGGAAATTAGATGTTTGGATATTTAGGAAACTGTTAAGCTGTATTCCAGAGTGGCTGCACCATTTTACAACCCCACTAGTAATACATGAACTATTCAGCTTCTCTGTATTCTCATCAACATCTGAGATTGACATTATTTTCAGTTTTTATTTTAGTCATTCTGACTTTAAAAATTTGAACAATCACCATAAAACACAAGAAATGCTGATATAGACGCTAACTAAGATAAAATACAAGGAGGCATACAACCCTTCTAGGAGAAAAGGTAAAATAAAAGTCTGCCAAATGAAAGAGCTCATATGTGCCAAGCCCAGGGATAAGAGAAAACACCAGACAAGTTGGGAAAATGCAAATAGCTTGGGACAGCCAGCAGGCAATGAGGGAGTTGATGACAAGATGGGAAGGTGGGCAAAGATCAAATAACAATGAGCCTCGCATGCCTTGCTGAGACTTGGACTTCATGCAGAAGGTAAGGGCTTGACAGTGGAAATGAAGGTATCATTTTGAAACACAGTTACTTCTTCTTCCCAACGGTAATTTATCTTTTTCTATTTTTTTTGTTTTTTACATGTCAGTAGCTTTAGGGGTACAAGTGGTTCTTGGTTACACAGATGAATTGTATAGTGGTGAAATCTGGGATTCCAGTGTACTTGTCACCCAAGTGGTGTACATTGTACTGAATATGTAGTTTTTTATCCCTTACCCTCCTCCAACCCTCCCAGCTTCTGAGTCTTCAATGTCTGTTACACCATGCTGTATGCCTTTGCGTACCCGTGGCTCAACTCCCACTTATGAGTGAGAACATGTGATATTTGGTTTTCCATACCTGAGCTACTTCACTTAGAATAATGGCCTCCGAGTTTATCCAAGTTGCTGCAAAAGACATTCTTTTATTCTTTTTTATGATTAAGCAGTATTTCACAGCATATATATATTATATTTTCTTTATCCACTTATTGGTTGACGGGCACTTAGGTTGATTCCTTGTCTCTGCAGGTGTTAATTGTGCTGCTATAAACATATACATGCAGATGTCTTTTTAATATAGTAACTTTTTTTCTTTGGATAGATACCTAGAAGTAGGATTGCTGGATCAAATGGTATATCTACTTTTAGTTCTTTTAGAAATCTCCACATCATTGTCCATGGAGGTTGTACTAGTTTACATTCCCACCAGCCACGTATAAGTATTCCCTTTGCACCACATCAGTGCCAAAATCTATTGTTTTTTGACTTTTTAATAATAGCCATTGTGGTGGGGTAAGGTATGGTATCTCATTGTGGTTTTAATTAGTATTTCCCTACTGATTTGTGATATTGAGTGTGTTTTCATATGTTTGTTGGCTGTTTGTATACCTTCTTTTGAGAAATGTCTATTCATGTCGTTTGTCTACTTTTTAATGGCATTATCTGAGGTTTTTTTTTTTCTTGCTGGTTTGCTTCAGTTTCTTGTAGATTCTGGATATTAGTCCTTTGTCAGATGTATACTTTGCAAATATTTTCTTCCCCAGTGGTGTTTTGTTAATTTGGACAATTAATACACAGGCAGGGAGGAAAGCCAAAAAAAAAAGGAGGAGCGATCAAAGACATAGGAGATAAAATACTTGTAGCCAGAAAGTTAAACAATACCAAATAAAATGGGAAGGCAGTGAGGGGTTGAGAGAAGGGGTCATCAAACTACTCCGATGGGCCAAATCTGGCCAACTCTCTGCTTTTGTAAATTAGGTATTATTGGAACGGAGCCATGTACATTCATTTAAATATTGTTTATGACTGTTTTTGCACTGTGATAGCAGAGTTGAGTAAATAAGCCAGAGACTGTCCCACAAAATCAAAAGTGTTTACTATCTAGCTCTTTCTACAAAATATCTGCTAATCCTTTGGTTAAAAACAAAGGAACAGTTGATCAAGAAAAAATCTGCCAAGTGTTTTGTGGATTTATCAGTAAGTAGGTTTTTGATTACTCTGAGAGAGGAGTTTTTAGTGAAATCATTGGTGTTGGGATAAAGGGAAGTATACAGAGTAAGTACATGCAACTTTCAAGATGTATTTATCCTCCCACAGCCAGTACACTACCACTCTCCCCAGTCTTCATCAATAAAATGCATTATCTCTATTCACAGAAGAGGAAACAGAGATTCCGGGAGTTTAAGCAACTTGGTCAAACTTTCACAGAAGTAAGTGGGAGTCAAAACTGGAATCCAGTTCTATTTATTCAAAGCCCATATTTGAATATAGGTTTTCTTTCAGTTATGTAATATTTTTCCTAGAATTTACACTTGAGAGCTCAGAATTAAATGAAAGCTTATGAAATTTTTTAGATTTCAGGATTGTGGACTTTGCCAAAGTATTCTTATATGGAAATGACATCTTGAAACCTTATCTGTTTTCCCTGCCAACAGGTATATTAAAGGAATGAGATCATTTAATAACTATGTTCAATTAATTCAAAATTATTCTCTCTCCAAATAAAAAGGATTCTTGCTCCCTGGACCCTTCTCATTTACAGAAACTGCCTACTCAGAGTAAGTTTTCATAGACATAATGGAGTTCACTTACAACAGCATCTGTTCTGAAATATTCTGCACAGCTAAGGGGGTGAAAAAATGCAAACTTTTAAATTAATAGTCATTGAGGGAACAATAATGACAACAATGACAACAGAGGGAAAAAATACATCTCTAATGAGAGGAACAGAAAGAAATCTGGTAGACCAGAAACTCACTTACCATATAAACATCTACATAGAAAACCTCAATAAAAGTACCTAAATGTTTTTTCTTATTATGTAATTCATTATAGTCCAAATTCATGCTATGTGAGATACATTAGTCTCAATGTCTTCCTTATTCCTTTGTAAATTTCAAGTCAACGATTTTAAATAAAATTGCCAGGGTGAAGGGGGAGGGTTGCTGTAATATATGAAAGCATCCATTAGGAATCCCTTTATAGTAGCACTCAGTGGGGTTGATTTCGCCCTTCAGGGGATATTTGGCAATTCGTAGACATTTTTGATTGTCATACCTGGGGTGGAAGGGGTGCTACTGGCATCTTGTGGGTAGAAACCAGGGGCACTGCTCACATCCCATAATGCATAGGACAGCCTCCCACCTCATCTCCTCAAGCAAAGAATTTTCTGGCCCATAATGTCAATAGTGCCAAGGTTGAAAAATCCTGCTTCAGAGGAACATCATTATGGCATATTGGCAAGTCCATCAATGACACAGAACAAATATATCAAATATGCTATTATACTTGGGCAATCCTTATTTGCAAAGTCCTGAAATATAGTCCTTAAACTATTATAGTTGCAAATGATAGCTTAAATGAAGAAATACATAGGATTGATAGCATAAAAATAATGTCTTCTATCAGTACTATGTAATTATTATTATTATTGCTATTTATTTATTTATTTATTTTTTTGAGATGGAGTCTGCTCTGTCGCCCAGGCTGGAGTGCAGTGGCCCGATCTCGGCTCACTGCAAGCTCCACCTCCCGGGTTCACACCATTCTCCTGCCTCAGCCTCCCAAGAGGCTGGGACTACAGGCACCTGCCACCACGCCTGGCTAATTTTTTTGTACTTGTTAGTAGAGATGGGGTTTCACCATGTTAGCCAGGATTGTCTCCATCTCCTGACCTCGTGATCCACCTGCCTCGACCTCCCAAAGTGCCAGGATTACAGGTGTGAGCCACTGCTCCCAGCCTATGTAATTATTTTTAATAACAATTGGAACTCATCTGCAAAATGAAATAACATACTTGTCTAATTATGCACAAACATGTCTTAGGCCAGCAGTGTGGAACTACATGAAAACAGCACAATAAAGACCTATGTGAAGCATGTTGCCAATTTATCCAGAAAAAGAGAGATAAATGTGTGACTGAAAAAAAGTATTTGTCAAACGAGTTGCAGCTGTGTATAACTGATACCTAATTGCTCATCTAGAACATATTATCCATCAGGCAGAACAAAGGTGGGTAATTTTCTATGATCTACTGAGATGATTTACCAAATTACTGCATAAAAATACACTTAACTCATATTAAAGTTATGACACTAACCAATAAAACCTCAGGGTAATCAGAATTATTGATGATTTGACCTAACTTTCTTTTTTGTGTTTTTAGAAATAAAAAGCCCAAAGAACAAATCAAAGGTAGTTTAAAAATTTCAATTGGAAACCAGGAATTAGCATTTGAATTCTTCTTCCAGAACTATGATGAAGATTTCTGTAAAGCATGTTAACTCAAAAACTATTAGATGGAAAATGTCAGTAATAATTTTAATCATTAGTTAGATTTTTTCACCAATGACTTATCTTTAATTTTAATTTATATGTAAATAAACATAAATATATGTACGTAACTTAACTTGAAAAGAAGTGTAATGGTGATGAGCTCTATTTTGGGAGTATCCTAATAACAAACTCTACATGAAGTGAATATGGACTGTACTTGAAGACTTGATGGAGAGATATTCTGACAGCTAACCTTGTCATCAACAGAGTACTAGAAACTTACTCTGGTAAATTGGATTATTGCTCTCTATTCTGCACCCTTGTCCTTTACTAGAATTACAAACTCCTTGCCTTTTGTTGCATGACTTTGCATTACCTCCCACTGAAATGGGAAGAGAATATTTCCTCATCCTATTAATGTTCGGTTTAGCCATGTGACTTGCCTTGTCTGACAGAATGTAGCCTAAAGTGACGGCATCCCGGCTATAGGCTGAAGCCTTAAAAGCCATTTCATATCTTTGTTCAACTTGTTTGCTTTTAAGCCATTTGCCATTAGAGAAACATGTCTGAGATAGCTATTGACTAACTAGATATGTGGAGCTGATCCACAGACTTAAAATCAAGAAAATTATTTGTTATAAGCCAATGAGATATTTGAGGTTGTTTGTTAAGCAGCAGAAAGTGACTATTACACTTACAAAAGGATTTTCAAGCAATATTTATATTGTGAGTATCTGATGAATATGTCCGCAACACTTGTTTCCCAGATTTTCAACTGGAAATCCACCCTTACCTCCACACTGTTGAGAAAGTAGTATCAGGACTGACTTCCAGGGTGAACTGAATCTTGGCATTCCTCTGGTCACTGTAATTCGATTCCATTATGGGCACATGATTTTCGATGGGTGAATGAGAATCAACTTCAGAACTTTTCAAAAAGCTACCAGAAAACAGAATTGCATTGTTTCCTCCTAGTCTTTAACTGGAAGAATAAGAAGTTAAGGCTACTGTAGACAACTTGCTGACACAAGGAGGAGCCTAGAGCCACCTAAACCTAAGCCAACAAAGCCAAAATTTGTGCTGAGAGACAGAATGAAACAAGGTCCTCACAATGTGGCCAAAGGTCTCAACTCAGCTATCCTTGAAGATAGCTCCAGAGATGGGGCTATCTTTATGTTTCTTTATGTGTGTTGATAGTTTCTTCCTATTTCTTAACCTAATTTGAATTATCTGCCACTGATCTCATAGAGATACCTAATGGACACAGCATCTTTGATTTTAATTAAAGGATAAGACATAGAGAAAGTACTCTTTTTAAACACAACTTTCTTTTATTTAACCTAAAACAGCCAGTCATTCTGTAATGTGTACAGAGGAAAGAATTTACTGCAGAAAGAGAATAATTATAAAGGCATATGCAAAATACCTGCCCATTTTCTCCTTCTATTCATATAATTTTCTTTTAAGGGGACTATCATTGTGACATAATTATAGTTTATCCAAATCCCAACATGAAATTAACATTTCAAAGATATAATAGAATTATAATATTTTCCAACAGGACATAATGTTTTATCAATTCAGACTGAATTTATAATTTTCCAAACTTCACATGAAATTTAAGAGACTATCTTTAAATTCTGCTAAATTTTAAATGAACACGTTTAATCCCCAGTTTATGAAAAGACACTAAAACCTCTGATGATAGAGAGAATAAAGTACATCTGCCCTGAAGTCAAGTCTGCATAAATCGATTTTTCCAGATAATATAGTTAAGGTGTTTGTTCTCCGATTCAGTAAAGGAAATTTATTTCTAATAATCAGATTGTCCAGACTCAGTGAGAAGTTTTCCTTAGCAACTATCAGTAATGTGTACACAATGCCTAAAGTGGCTAGGTGTTTGATAACCATATTATCAGATATTTATATTTTACTTCCAGTTGCTTAGCTACCACCTATGTTTTAGAAAATAATATATTTCTCTGGCTATAAATATAATACAAACTTATTTCATATTATTTGAAAAATGCCAAAAGGTGCAAAGAGAAAATAAAAGCCAGCCATGTTCCAAATACAAGATATTTGTTACATGTCACTCTTATGTGTTTTTTGTATTTCTCTTCAGAAGTTGTTTTCTAGAGTTAAATTGTTTGTACATTTGGGTGCCTTGTTTTTTCACTTATACATTTGAACATTTTCCCATGACAATCATGTACAAAAATACAAAAAATCTTTCAATTGTTTCCCATCTTACTGTTAAGCAGGAGCCAAATTTTACAATGGTATAGAGTTGCTATCACAAACTACCATAGACTGAGTGACGGCGTCCTGGCTATAAGCTGAAGCCTTAAAAGGCATTTCATATCTTTGCTCAGCTTGTTTGCTTTTATGCCATTTGTCATTAGCACAGTGCTTTGGAGGCTGGTGGTCTGAAATCAAGGTTCCAACATGGTCAAGTTCTGGTGAAAGCCCTCTTCCTGGTTTGCAGATGGCTGTCTTCTTCTCATATTCTCACATGGTGGAGAGCAGAGAGGAAGCAAGCAATCTCCTCTTTTTCTATAAGGGCACTAATCTTATTCTTGAGGATTCAACCCTCATGACCTAATCACTTCTCAGAGGCCCTACCTCCTAATACCATCATACTGGGTAGTTGGAATTTTACAAACACATTTTGAGGGGACACAGACATTCAGTCCATTGCAAATGGTCTCCATGAATTGCATCTTCCCATGATCTCTCTGAATCAAATACCTCCCCTTCCTTAACTCTTGTCATGACAGAGTTTTTGCTCTTCCTCTAACATGCCAGGATTGTACCTCCTTGTTACCTTTGTACTGTCACCTCTGTCTAAAACACTTTTTCTCCTGATAAGCATGATTCATTCCATTATGTTCTCCACATAGTGTTCTCTCTGTTCGACCAGCCAAGACCCTCCAGGTAACTATTGTCGTGGTTACTAGATTCAGACTTTCATACTAGCTGTGTGATCTTGAGAAAGCTGCTGAACCTCTTTTTTACTTTGGAGAATAACAATAATTACCTTATGGGCCTTATATTTGGAGAATAACAATAATTACCTTATGGGCCTGTCGGGATAATTAAACTCATCTACTTTGCAAAATCCTCTTCTTTACCAGCATTCTCAAACCCTAAATTTCACTTTTTTCACAGGTTATTTGTTATTTTATAGCACACTGTATTAATTAATAATTATTATGTCTATGATTACACATTAGTGATTATTTATATGTTTATTATGTACTGTCTCATCTCCCCCCTTCACTGGGCCCCAAATTCTACCAGGATAAAGATGTGCTCAAAAACAAAAACAAACCAGTTAACACCAATATAGTACCTGCAATGCAACTGTCATTCTAAGCTTTTTGAAAGCATTAATCATTGTAAGTAGAGGACTATCTGTACCTACTCTACGGAATACTTACAATGATTCCACTTTTTTTTTTTTTTTTTACTGTATGATAGTGGGAAAGCCATATACAGATGGAAACTGTTTGGACGAAGGGAGGCAGGATGGCGCACTTCCGGGTTCTTCATCACCAACCTTTCCGGCGTGCGAAAATGCAGCCAGCGCCCAGGGAGGGTGCAGACCAACCGGGCATGCGCCAGGTGACATCAATCTGAAGAGACCAAGATTTACCTGGTCGCACCTACCGAACGCCCCTGACACGCCCGTGCCCCGCCTATTGCCCTCCCACTCCTAGAAAAGCCGCTCTGGGCAGACGCCCCGCGCGAACTTCCTTAGTCCCCACTCTTGTCGGGACTGCACGAACTTCGTCCGAGAGCTTCATCGGCGACTCTCTTGGCCTCCTTTGCCGGAGGCAGACAGACCTCTCCCTACCCACCTTCTTCCCTGAAGCTAGGTGACCAAAAATAAATTTGCAGTTTTGCTCCTACCCTTGCCTACTTGCTGGTTCTTTTGTGTCCGCTCTGGTGGTCTTAGAAAAACAAATCAGAAACCATACTTTGAGGACCCATACAACCTCTCTGATTTTCATTTTCAGTACAATATTCAATAAGTTACATGAGATTTTTTTTAACATTTTATTGAAAATTAGGCTTTGTGTTAGAAGCTTTTGCCCAACTTCAGGCTAAAGTAAGTGCTCTGAGG
The DNA here is from genome assembly GCF_009764315.1 of Trachypithecus francoisi. NCBI lineage: Eukaryota > Metazoa > Chordata > Mammalia > Primates > Cercopithecidae > Trachypithecus > Trachypithecus francoisi. Next base: position 43,234,925 of record NW_022681453.1, on the reverse strand, counting down.
ACATTAAAGGTAGGCTCAGCTAACCTATGATGTTCAATAAACTAGGTTATTAAATGAACTTTTGACTTAATATATTTTTAGCTTACAATGGGTTTATTGGGACATGACCCCATGGTAAGTCAAGGAGTGTATGTGTTACTATCTCCATTTTACAGATAAGAAAATTTGAAGTATGCACATTATTAAGCAACTTTCCCAGTTGGTAATGGCAATAACTGATGAAGGGAAGATGTGAACGCAGGCAGTGTGGCTCCAGAGGGAATGTTATGCTTTCAACAAGTTCATAGCGAGGAAATGAGGTGAATAAACCCAAGAAGGAAGCACTGTCATATAATCAGGACTAAGCTTCTTTTATATCTCAGACCTCCTAAAAAACAAAGTGAATTCTATTTTCTTTCAGACTGTGCTTTCTCCACTTCACAGGCGAGAAAATAGAGGAGTGAGGCTTTCATTTCTCAATCCCACCTTTGACATGAAAGGAACAGGGGCCAGCTTCCTTTTGGCTGGTTCCTGCTGAGTTGGATTTCTCCTCATTTATTTCATCTCCTTCACCTGGTTTTCTCCTCCACACTAGCGATTTGCATCCATAAAGCAAATGACCTTTGCTAGCCGAAGTGCTTTCCCTTAAATTGGCCATATTACTTTTGTCCTTTTAAATATTATAGCACAACTCATCAGTATGTTATTGGGAGCAGTGTTTTTGAACAATTACATCACAGTTTTATTCACCAAAGTACCCAGTTATTTTCCTACTTCATGCAAGTTGCTCTTTAATATAATTTCTTTTACTGGGATGAGTTGCTTGCTGGCTGTACTATGAAACTACACATGGATGTTTTATGAAAGCAATGCTTTCCAGCCTTGCTCAGCTCTGCTCCAGCTTTGCTCAAATGTATCATGAGAGAGGAAGGAAGGCTATTCCTTGAGTCCTTGAAGGGGGGTGACTATGCTACTCTTCTGTGCCCCTTTCATCAAAAGAACACTAAACACTTTGCCATCCTCAAGGGCTACCTTGGAAAATGATTTCTCAGCATAGAGCCCACAGACAACTTGTAACAGATGCAGCTCAAGTGTTGTCAAAAATGAGGACCTCTGGCCCTATTTTTACTAAATGAAATTTGAAGACATGAGATAAAGGAGTTTGCATTTTTAACAAGCACCTCAAATAATTTGTGTGCATGTGTATGTGTATCACATACATATACATACATACACATGTACAGGTCGTCTTCCATATCTGTGAGTTTTGCACCTGTGGATTCAACCAACCACGGGTTGAAGACATTTGAAAAAGATTGCCTCTGTACTAAACATGTACAGACTTTATTTTCTTGTCATTATTTCCTAAACAATACAGTATGACAACTGTTTATGTAGCATTTACTTAGTAGTAGGCATTATAAGTAATCTAGAGATAATTTGAAGTATACAGGATGATATGCATAGGTACTATGAAAATACAATGCTATCTTAAATCAGAGCCTTGAGCATCCACGGATTTTAGTATCCACAGGAGGGCCTACAATAAATCCCCCAGGGATACTGAGGGGTGACTGTATATATTACATATATGTACACACACATATATACATGTGTGTGCATATACATATTTAAAACATTATTATTCAATAAATGTTGAGCACACACTACATGCCATGTCCTGTGGTGATTGCTAGGAATACAATGATAAGCAGAAATAGATATAGTCCCTGCTCTCATTAAATGTCAGCCTGTTGGATGAGCTAGATATTAACAAATGACCACAGAAATAAACATAGACTCGTAACAGAGAACAGGGGCATGAAGGGGGGAAAATCTGAAACGTGAGTGCTTGGCCTTGCTAAGAATTCCAAGGAAAACTTCTCTGAACTGAAACCCAAAACTGAGTCTAAATCAACTAAGGAAAGAGGAGAAATGAATGTTGTGTTGGAGGCAGAAGGAAAGTGATGTCATGAATCTCCTGGAAAAAGGAGCACGAGAGGAGAGTGGTGAAAGAAGCCCAGGGTGGTGACAGCCACACGGTGAGAGCAAGCAGGATACGGGAAGCTGGAGAGGTGGCAGCCTCCAGACCACACTGAGTCTTGTAGATGCTAATTCTGTTTTTAACTTATGCAAAAACAATGGGAATCCCTTGGAGAGCTTGAAGTGAGGGGACACTGGCAGGGTTACAGCTGAGATTTTCTTACTGATCTTTGAGTTGTGGTGTTCAATAAGATAGTCACTAGCTCCATGTGGCTAAATTTAAATGTAATAAAATTAAAAATTCAGTTCGTCAATAGTAGTTATGTGTGAGAGAGCCCAGATGTAGAATATTCATGCTTGCAGAAAGTTCAGTCGGCAGCACTACTCAAAGTGTCATTTTGGACCCTAGCATTAGCAGCCCCTGAGAACCAGTTTGAAATGTACGATGTCAAGTCCTGCCTTGCATTCTGAGGTGATTCTTAGGTGACCTGTATGCATGTTAAAGTTTGACAGCCATAAGTCTAGAAGGTAACTGGCCATTTAATGGGATCCTATTGATAATTTGCTACTGTGAATGGGATGAAAAGCACCCATAAACTTCCAATATGGAGAATGATGACTGAAAAGATGCCAATATTGCCAAGTAAACTACCAATTTGGCCCTAAATTTTGTAAGATCTCTACAAGTCCTTTTTGGAACTTAGTGAAATATACACACCACCTGGTTCAAATCAAATGCTTTGCATTTGGTGGAAAATAGTCTCACAGTTCTTTCCAAATATGATTTCAAGGTTCTGCCGCACTGTCCTCCCTTCCCCATCCATTCCCCGGTATTCTCTCTCTCTAATATCTTGCTATTGTGAGTAGGATTGCTACATATCATACCACAAGAATTCAGGCTGTGACACAAAGCTTAATTTTCTTTTTTAGGGTTCCCAGTGGAAGACTACAATGTGTGAAATATTATTTGTTGGGTCGTTAAAAGAAACTAATGAACTCACTGGCTTCCTGAAATTGTAGTTTTATTTTTCAGGAGTATGAGAGCCTATTTATTTTTAACTGTGCTATTATCATACAAATAGAACAGCTTGTGGTTCTTACCCATTTCAGACATGCTCTCCACTCCACTTTTATTGCACAGTCTGTTACATGACAAAATACCTGAGGAAGCTCACCAAAATCCCAGACTTGTAAACAAACATAACATACGTGAGGAGAGAAACATTTCCAAATAGCCTATGCTCTATGCTAAAGTTTAATCTTGAGCTAAAGAACAACATAGTAGCAAAGTAATAATAATCTAATAATGAACACTAACCTATAATGAACATATACTATGGGCCATACATTGAATATTTCTATCATCTCAGAATTCATATGTTGACGTTCTAGTCCCCATTGTGATGGTATTTGGAGATGGGGTCTCTGGGAGCTAATTAGGGTTGGATGACATCAGGAAGGCGAAGCCCTCATGATAAGATTAGTGGCCTAATAAGAAGAGAAAGAGAGAGAAACATGTCCCTCTCTCCACTGGAGAACAGAGCAAATGTCTTGTGAGGACACAGCAAAATGGCAGTCATCACCTTGACTTTGGACTTTCCAGCCTCTAGAAGGGCGAGAAATAAATTTTTGTTGTTTAAACAACCCAGTATATGATATTTTGTAATGGCAGCTTGAGCTGACTAAGGCATTATGTGCCAGGCCCAGTGCTACGTACCTCCCAGGCATTGGCTGATTTGATGTTTACTTATATCATGAAGCTAAAATTAATATTATAATCACCTTACAAATGAAAAACCTAAGGCTCACAGAGGTTAACTTCCTAAAGTCCCTACAATCGTTGCAAACTCATATGTTCTGTTCATTCAAGTTCAATGAAATCCATATAAAGCTTTCAGCACTGCATATATCAAATAACAGCAGCTAAAAAGCTATCCAAAGCATTCCATGTACTTACAAATGCCAACAAGTTTTTGGCAGTTATATTAAACTATTACCTGCACCTAAGCAGATGCTATTATTTTATGGTATAATTAGGTTCTGTGTATAAAACAGATACATCTGTGACTATCTCCTCTTTTTATCTGAGAAATGTTACTCACTTGGGTTCTTGTAGCACAAACAATATGGCTTGCTGAACATACAAATCCACATCAAAAGGGTATTTCTGCATGTATAAGAAACCGAAATTCGGCCGGGTGCGATGGCTTACACCTGTAATCCCAACACTTTGGGAGGCCAAAGTGGTGGATCATTAGAGGTCAGGAGTTCGAGACCAGCCTGACCAACATGGTGAAACCCCGTCTCTACTATATATATATATATATAGTATATATATATATATAAAATATATAATATATATAAAATATATAATATATAAATATATTTAATACATATCTATATATGTATGTATATATAATATAAATATATGTACATATATTATATATATGTATGTATGTATATACAAAATTACCCAGGTGTGGTGGCACATGCCTGTAATCCCAGCTACTCAGGAGGCTGAGGCAGGAGAATAGCTTGAACCCAGGAGGTGGAGATTGCAGTGAGCCGAGATCATGTCACTGCATTCCAGCCTGGGCAGCAAAGCAAAGCAAAACTCTGTCTCAAAAAAAAAAAAAAGAAAGAAACCGAAATCCGGGTCCTGTTTTGTAACCTTTTATGCAACCTTGGATAGGTGACTTTATCCCTTAGGACAGAGTGTTTTCCTGTGGGGAAAAGAGTGATGGTCTTTAACCTTCTCTCCAGATTTAACTCTGATTTTATGTTCCCAAAGAAAGTCTTATTGAGAACTCCATTATTTCAGCTGACAAAATAAAAAGTTTGATCTTGTTAAACTAAAAGGAGATGCCTCTGTATCTGAAGTCTTACTTAATGAAGTGCAACCTAACTGAGTACATACACGAACTGGGAATCTAACTTAGGAGTGCACTCTTGTAACAAATAGCTGAGTCTCAGCCAATCATGGCAGCCTAGCTTTGGTTAATCATAGGCAGGCAGCTGATTTCAATAAGGCAACTATGAGTGTTAAACTAAATTTGAGGTAAGTTTGTCTTTTGACACATCTTTATAACAAGCTTAGGTTTTGCCAAATGCTTACTTTGAATTTTGATCCCCAAGAGGTCAAAAACCAAAGGAATAGGAAAAAAAAAAAAAGTCTAGACATTGATTGGTTGATATAATCTGTCCTGTTGGCAAATGTAAAATAGTTAGCTGTATTGGGCATTGGGCATGTGTCATTTACTTACAAGTCACAAAACCCCACCTCAAAATGGATATAACAAAAAACAACAACATAATTACTGATTCACAGGACTGAAAAGTTGATAGGAAGGTATGGTTTCTGGCAAAAGATCCCTGCCAATAGATTCAGCCTTGCATCCTCTCAGCTTCTCCTTCTTTAAAAAAAGGAGGAGGGGTGGTCATGTGCCCACATTTGAATCTATCCTGTGGCTGAGATAGGTTATGTGTCTATGCTTTGAACCAGAGATGAGAGGAGTCTCATTCTTAGCTACCAAGAAACCACAAAGAAAATCCACGTAAAATTACCAGTTGAATGAAGAATGGATATTTGAAAAGCAAAAAGCAATAGTCACCCATCTCATCAAACAAGATATTAAGAATAGTGACAATAATACATGACTGAGTGGTTTTCTCCATACTAAAGATAATATAATAATAGCTGTAAAATGTTGAGCATTTACTAAATACTAGAGACTGTGCTAAATGCTTTACACACATTATCCACTTTTCTTTCATACAGATGAAGAAACAGAGGCTGAAAGAAGTTACATCATTTGTACTGAATCTTAACACCTAGTAAGAGGCAGAGCTAAGATATGATATGGATTTACATGATTTCCAAGTTCACGTGCTTAAGGGCCTTAACCACTATATTGCTTCCATAAGAACTACTTTAATATTTTATTTTCATAGAGTACAAGAAAGTAGAAGCTTGCAAAATAAAATAACTTTAAGATGTGGCTTCAAAAAACAGAGCTTGTTGCAACAACTAAAGAATAAAATAGAGTATAGTTCACTAATAATGTCCAGAAGAGGCCTGTGATATAATTAGTACTCACAGTGTTTTAAGCAATTCAGTTACCTCACTTTCTAAGTACCAAAAATAGGTATCAAAAAATAATTTTCAACATATATTTATATATGTTATATGTGTGTGTAAAGAAAATTACAATTCAATGTTTCCAAAATGGTTATTAACAATCAAAACATGTAAACTTTTGAGAACCATCACAACTCTTACTGACTATAACATAATTACTCTTTATATCAGTTAATAGTGATATCTGTATTATTCCAAGCCATGTGGCCTAGGCTACTAGGACAGCATTAACCAGTAATTTTTAACATGGCTGTTCATGTGTCTACAACCCACAATTTCTGCACCCAATCATTTTCAAGATACTACAATGACATGACATGACCCCAACATAAACAGTTCTCTATAATAGGGGTTTGCAGACAATGCCCCACAGGCCAAATCCAGCCTGCTGCCTGTTTTTGTAAATAAAGTTTTCTCGAAACACAGCCACACACATTCATTTACATATTGCCTATTGCTGCTTTTACACTACAATGGCAGAGTCAAGAGGTGCAAAATATTTCTTATGTAACCCTTTGCAGAAAATGTTGTCAACCCCTGTTCTAGAATATGGCATACATACTGCAAGGAGGATTTGAAATGTTAGAGGGAAATTCCAAGAATCCAGAAATATTTCTCTTATTTTGTAAATAATAGAGAGGTAAACTCATATTTTGTGGACACAGATTGACTTTCTGACACTATGAAAAGAATATCGCACAACACCTCTATGAAAATAGCAGTCTATGCCAGTCTATGAAAATAGCAGCAAAGGAGTGTCTACCAGGCCAACTGCTCCAAACAAGTGAGAGTTCACCCGGACACCAGGACTGCCCTTTCCTGATTTAGGGTCTTCTACTTCTTTATTTTTTATTTCTGTTTAGCTCTTCTAAGAAAGGAGTTAATGAGCTGGAATCTTTTCGTTTGTACTCTTTGGGGTAACTGCCAATTGGGACTTTTTTTTTTTTTTCTCAAACTTTTTTTCTTTCAAATGTTCCTGAAAACATTTTAAACCTTAAAACCTTCCTTAATGGTTTCTCTTTCATTGGTTTCTACAAATCATATCTTATATCCTTCCCACTAAATCATGTTGAACCTGCAATCATATACAAACTAGACATGTTCAACTCTTAACAAGCATTCACAGCACAGTGGCTACGGAGGGACTTTGTTTACCCACTTGTCTTTTGAAAGATTAACTTGGCCTTTATTGGTCTATATTTGGAATTATTGTATTCCATCTGTTTCCTTAAACACCTTGGTCTCTGGGTGACCCATTCTCAATAAAGAAGCTATGTGCTTAACAGTAGAGCATATTTTGTTTTTCCCTGACTGAATTAAACTCTAGGGATGATGCTCCTGTATTTTACAAACAGACAGATTACTCAAATCTTGTCTGATTGGATGGAGAGAGGGATAGTTTGGATGCAAAATTCAAACCTGATCCTTTATCCTCAACTCTAAATGGCACAGGCAACCCGTGATTAAATTTCCAGCAGTTACATGCTGACTTATTAGCCATTAGGATATACCTCTGAGAAATATCTCTAATGGCTTGCAAGTTGCTAGAGACATTTCACTTATGCTATTTAAATAAACTAGTCGTGTTTCCTTATGCACCATAATTTTTCACTGTTGGCCCCACAAACTTTATAAGTTTTATATTTTCAAGAAATGCAAGAGTAAAGACATGAATTTGAAAACGTGCAAGAAGTATTTACCCAAACCCAAACAAATATATCCCCCTCCCCATTTTTAGTTGTGAGAGGACTATATATCTAGCAGAAAGAAAAAACAACAATCCTTAGAACATTTTAAAGTCAGAAAACAAGAAAGCTGTTGACAAGGAAAGCAGAATTGTGATGTGTGATGAGAAAATCATAACTCCAAGATAAGCTCTTATTAAGAACAGTTCATTCATTGCCTCCTGCCACTGCATGTATAGCAGAAGTTGCTTCCTCTTTCTAAAGCCTACCTTCTCCAAAAAAACATTTGCATCTGCCCTCACATGTAAATTCCAGTCGTGGAATGTCAATTCTCTGATACTGAAACTGCAAAAACTCAAATAGAATTGCTTTCACTACTCTTTCAGTTACATACATCTTGATATGACCACCTTAAAGCTTGTTTGAAAATACACTGTGTGTTCAATATGTTGTTGTTGTTGTTGTTTCCCTACCTAGCATCTATCCAAGGAGAAAACCATTATCACCATGAGGTGGTGATCTGTTCTAGCAGCCAACATAATATCAACAAACCAATTGGATTCATGAACCCCAGGTCTTTCTCTACCACTACTACAAAATATACATTCTCTTTCCACTGAAGATACTGAGCTGTTAATACGTAAGTCTGGAGTTACAGTTACCCTGGCAAGGGAGAGCCTGCCTGAGAATGGAGTCAACACAGGTAGCAGAGTTAGGAGACGCAGAAAGACATTTCCCTAATGATACTATCTGAGTCCAGGAGTACAGTACTACTTAATGGTAGAACCACCATAATTTTCAATTAGTTGAGTGAACAAATTTGCTTTTTGCTTAAGCCACTTATTCTTACTTGCTACAGAAGATTGCGGCTTTTAAAAAGGATTCAATACAAAATAAACCCTGTCATGATACATTTACCAGACACCAACATTTTGAAGATACATGATACTTGACAGGAACATTTTGATATGTGATTGGGGGGAGAAGAATCTAGAAGGGTAAACAGAGTCCATAAGCTCTAAATGAAATACAAAATAGCCAGGTACCCCCAAAAAGAGGGTGGTGTGCTGATGTTGGGGGGCCATGATAAAAGGAAAGAAAGTAGATGCTGAACAAACACATACTTTCATCTACTTGACCACGATGTTAGTGGTAAGGAATGATATAACAAAATGTGAGATCTAAAGTTTTATATGGTGTTAATGCTAAAATACTCCAGCAAAACTATTTCTGAACTGATTTGAGCCAGAGTCGTGAGCCATTTATGTCACACTTTTGGCCTCATTACCAGATACCTCTACCATTCATCCAATCAGAGCTTCCCAATCACTTTGCTGAGCTACTGATTGTCTTACTCTCTCTGGATGAGCCAGGAGTAACCAAATCCCTAAGCAAGTCATTGTCAACCATGGACAGCTGTCAACAGCACTAGGAGGAGCCACCATGCATGTGTGTGAGTGTTGTTAGTCATTTCACCTCTTTAAGACTTTGTTTTCTCATCAGCAAAGTGGAATAGTCTTATCTACTATAGAGATGCATAGTGAAAATTACAATCAATATAAAATATGAAAATTGTATATGTGGTATCATAATAGAGTAGGCACTATTTAAAGGATAACTGATACATTTTCCATAATCGCACTTTACATTTGTTTGCCGACTATGTTTGCATTTGTGTAAAATGTATATATTTAAGACAAACTATTTTTTTCCCAGACAAAATAAATACATGAGAAAATCTATGGATGGAAAGGCCTTGACTTTTCAGAATCCTATGTTGTTATTGTTTAAAAACTGGCACTTCATAAGGAAAATACTTGGAATCATGTAGATATCTACTTAACCCATCTTCCTAATAAGGTAATTTATTTATTACAAAGCAATTATTCACTCTGAAGTGACTAGATGGCAGAGTAAGACATATAATTGGATTTGAGCAATAATCTGAGGCTACAGTAGTTTTTATGAGTAAATACTATGTATAAATTAAATAAGAGGGCAATAATATACTCAAATCATAATTTTTATTATATTCATAATTTCCTAATTTCAAAATTTTGTATGTTAATTCCACTATTTAAAAGTGCATCAGAAATTTCAGCGTGCTTTTATAAAAACTGAAATGGGTATACCAGACTTGCAAAAGGAATTAGCATCACCAGAAAGCTAGTATTTGGGAGTCAGTGGAAAACCAGCAAAGTTATAAAAGTAAATATAAAAAGAAGTGCCTATGCATAAAATATTCAGCAAGATAATAAGGTAGTATGACATTATTGACTTGCAAAAAGTGTCATGCAGAATACACATGAAAGAGAAAAACAAAATATTTCAAGGGGCTAAAGATTTGTGACTTTATTCCAGTAAGGATATAGTAAAAATCAATGAAGAAAAAAATTGAACAAATGTATAAGAGAGATGCTATTTCTCTGATAGTAAAAATGGAAACTAAATATAAATTTATGCTTGTTATCTAAGCCTCCTCTTCCTCTTTACCTAACCTAATCCACAGCATAGACTCTCTCTTGTCTCTTTTATAACGCCCTTTCTGAAATTGAAATAAAACATTGGAACAGGAATGCGGAGAAATTCATAACTTTTTATTTTGTTTTTCGATTTCCAACTTTTATTTTAAGTTCAGGATACATGTGCAGGATGTGCAGGTTTGTTACATAGCTAAGTGTGTGCCATAGTGGTTTGCTGCACAGATCATCCCATCACCCAGGTATTAACCCCAGCATCCATTAGCTATTAAAAAGTCAAAAAATAATAGATGCTAGTGAGGTTATGGAGAGAATGGAATGCTTTTACACTGTTGGTGAGAGTGTAAATTAGTTCAACCATTGTGGAAGACAGTGTGGCGATTCCTCAAAGACATAGTGACAGAAATACCATTTGACCCAGCAATTCAATTACTGAGTACATACCAAAAGGGATATAAATCATTCTGTCCCAAAGACACATGCATGCTTTTGTTCATTGCATGACTATTCACAATGGCAAAGACATGGAATCAACCTAAATACAATTATTTTCAAAATTTATATGAGTGAACTCACATGGTATGTAGTTATTCTTTGTGTGTTTCCTTCACTAAATATTACAGTCATATGATTTTTTTCCCATATGGTTACTTGTGATGGTTTTCATTGCTATATATAAATATACCACAAATCTTGCTATTAAAATAATGCTGTTATAAACAACCTGGACCAGCCTTTTCTACACATTCCTTTTGCGAATATACTGTGCCTAGGAGTGTACTTGCTAAGTCAAAGCTTGGCAAACATTAATCTTTAGTTTTCCAAACTGGTTGTGTTAACTTGCCCTACTACTTGGACTACTTGGTTGTTTCCATGGGTTCATAACCCTCTCAATAGTTGCAATTACCATGATTTGTTTTGTTTTTAATTGTAGACATTCTTATATGTAGCAATATCTCACCAGTCTCCTTTTGTATTGAGCTATAACATATATGCAATAAAATGGACGATCTTAAGTGTTCAGCTTGATGGATTTTGAAAATTTATTCACTCATGTAATTACTATCCAAGGAAAAATACAGTGTAGACCATATCCATCAACCCAGAAAGTACTATCTTGCCTTTTTCCATTCAATTCCACACTTCCACTTAAAGTATTACTATCCTAAATTCTATTGCGATAGTCCTGTTTCTGGACCTCAAGTAAGTGAAATCCTATGGCATAGGGTATTTTATGTCTGAATTATTTTGCTCAATATTATTTATAAAATGTATTCACAATATGGCATATATTGGTACTATTTATTTCCTTTTAATTGTCAGTCAGTGTACCATCGTATTACTATACCAAAAATTGTTTATTCTATTCTCCTGTTGATAAGCATTTGAGTTTCAAATTTGGGACTATTATAATGAGGATGTGATAAACAGTTTTATAAACATTCCTGTGGACATATGTTTTATTTTTCTGTCTTGTGTAAATACCAAGGGACGGAATTCCTGAGATAGATGTATGTTTAATGTTACAAGAAACTACCAAAGTATTTGTACAATTTTACCTGACCACTGGCATTCATGAGAGTTATAGTCACTCCATATCCTTGCCAACACTTAACATTGTCACTCTTAATTATATTCATTTCATTGGTTATAACATAGTATACTACTATGGTTTTAATTTGTATTTCTTTGATGATTAATGATGTTGAACATTTTTTACATGCTTGTGTGTATTGGTCACTCTTGTGTCTTTTTTTGACAAGCATTTGTTCAAAAGTTTCGACCTTTTTATGTGGTTATTTGTACTCTTTTATTTTTTTGAGACACTCTCGCTCTGTTGCTCAGGCTGGAGTATAGTGGCATGGTCATAGCTCACTACAGCCTCGACCTCCTGGTCTCTAGCAATTCTCCTGCCTTAGCCTCTTGAGTAAATGAGAGTACAGATGTATACCACCATATCTGGCTAATTCTTTATTTTTTTTTTTGTAGAGACAAGGTCTCACTATGTTGCCTAGGCTGGTTGTTTATGCTTATAACATTGATTTGTAGAAGCTCTTTATATAAAAAGACCTTGTTCGATTTATGCATTGCAAATATTTCACTTCAGTCTGCAGCTTGCCTGCTCATTTTCCTAATAGTTTCTGTTGATAAGCAGAAGTTTTCTTTTTTAATATTGATAAAGTGAATATTACTGATTTTTATAATGGTTAGTGCTTTTTGTATTCTGTCTAATAAATCATCACTTACTCAAAATGAAAAAGACATTTTCCTATATTTTATCCCAGAAGATTTATGGTGGTAGATCTTACACTCAGGCCTTGAAATCATCCTGAATTAGTTTAATTTTGCTGTATGGAGTGATTTATATAGAATTGATCCAGCATCATTGTTAAAAAGACTTTTCTTTCCCTATGGATTTAATTTAGCATCTGGTTGTCTTTATATAGGTATATCTATATCTGGACTTTCTAATTGGATCTACCAATCTACTTGTCATTTATTATACCAGTACTACAGACTAATGTAGCCTTATAGTAGTTCTTAAAGGTAGGTAATATATGTATTATAACTGTTCATTTTAAAAATATTATATATAGTAGATTATTTGCATTTCCTTTTTAATTTTAGGATCAACTCATATATTTCTTCAAAAGAAAAGGCATTTTGATTCAGATTTAGCTGAATCTGTAGATATCTGACTGCTTTTAATATTTATTATGTATCTTTTGTTTTCAGAAATTTTATAATGTCATTCTTCAGCATATTTTTTCTAACTATGCTGCTTAGGTTTTATAGGACTTCTTAAATCTCTACCTTGAATTTTTAAAGTAGTTAACAAACATTTCAGTTACACTGTTCTCAACTCTGCCTTCCACCCAATTTACTCTTTCCTCTGCTTAGGAGTTCAATTACATACTACTTGACATTTGTGCTACATTCGAAGTTTCCATTATGTTATTCTCCATATGTTCCATCCTTTTGAAGCTCCTTGCTTCTGTCTGTATATTTTATTTGACCTTACTTTCAATTTATTTACTTTTTAAAATTTTGTGTAATCTGATGATTAAACTCTATCATTCAGTTTATTATGACCTCAACCACTGAGATCTTAATTTGAGTTATTTCACTTGTATGTTTAATAATTGTGAATTTAAAAATTTTCCAGTTCTCTGTTAAATTTCCCATTGTGTCACTTATGAATACATTAATTAAAATTATTTTCAAATCATGAGTTATAATTATAATGTGTAGTTATTCTCTTGGTTAATCTCAGTTGTCTGATTTTCCTTTTATTATTGCAGAATTCTTAACTATTTATGCTTTTTAAAAATTGCTAACAACATTATATATCATCAAATATAAAACTGATATCAATAATTCAAAGCCTTATTTGATACCATCTTCCTCCTGCAATAAATTATTTCTGTTAACGTCAAGAAGCTGGACACATCATCTTAAAAAGTAAATTTGTATCCAACAAATCTGCTTTCAAAAAATACATCAAAATATCCTCTGTTGTAAATCTATAAAAGGCAAGGTTTTCAGTTAATTAATATATCCCATCCCAGTTTTTTAGTTAGGATATTTCCATTTTAAATTGATAATTATTGACATTGCTTAATAATAAAGAAAAATGAAATTCTTGAGTTTAACTTACTTAGAATAAAGCAAGATGCTCTGATTAAATGATGTTTAGCTTTGCTTCTGAAACTAGCATAGCGAAGGCTTAAAGAACTGAACTGAGATTTAAACCACCACCCACAAAACAAGACAGGTCTTATAGTCAGAATGTAACCAGATTGATTGCCTCCTAAAACAAAAACATCCACATCCCCTAGAGGATTATAAAAGAAATCGGAGTCTATACAATGCAACGTTAACAATAACAAGGATATAACCCCAAATTAATTGACATTGAAAAACCTAGGAAAATGCAACCTATTTTTAAGTGAAAAAACAATCAACAGTTGTGAATCACACAATGCACAGATTGTGAAATTATCAGACAAGAACTTTAAAGAAGCTATTATGACTATCTATTATAACATTTATAATGAATACATCTAAAATGTATAAAAAGATGGGAAACGTCAGCAGAAAAATAAAAATATGAAAAAAAACAATGAAAATACAGTATCTTAAATATGAAGTTTAGTGGGAAAGCTCAATAACAGTATATATATTACAGACAAAAATGTCAGTAAAATTGAAGACAGATCAATAGAATTTCCACAGCTCAAGAACAGGAAAAAAAGTTAATTAAAAACTTGAACAAGACTAAGGGACTTTTGGAACAATAGTGAAAAGTCTAAAGTAAGTGATATTGAGTCCCAAAATGAGAGAATGAAGTGATTAGGGCAAAGCTGTATTTTTTTTATCTTTCTTTTTAAAACTTTTTTTATTTCCATAGGTTTTTGGGGAATAGGTAATATTTGGTTACATGGGTAAGTTCTGTAGTGGTGATTTGTGAGATTTAGGTGAACCCATCACATTGAACCCAATTTGTAGTCTTTTACCCCTCACCCGCTTCCCACCCTTTCCCCTGAGTCCTCAACCTCCATTGTGTCAGTCTTATGCCTTTGAATCCTCATAGTTTAGATCCCACTTAAAAGTGAGAACATATGACATTTGCTTTTCCATTCCTGAGTTACTTCACTTAAAATAATAGTCTCCAATCCCATCCAGGTTGCTGCAAATGCTATTAATTCATTCCTTTTTATGGCTCAGCAGTATTCCATTATATATACAGTTTATTTATCCACTCGTTGATTGATGGGCATTTGGGTTGGCTCCACATTTTTGCATTTGCGAACTGTGCTGCTATAAACATACGTGTGCAAGTATCATTTTGGTATACTGATTTTTTGCCTCTAGGTAGATACCCAGTAGTGGTATTGCTAGATCAAATGGTAGCTCTACTTTTAGTTCTTTAAGGGATCTCCACACTGTTTCCATAGTGGTTGTATTAGTTTACATTCCTACCAGCAGTGTAGAAGTGTTCCATGTTCACCACATCAACCCCAACATCTGTTATTTTTTTATTTTTGATTATGGTCATTCTTGCAGGAGTAAGGGGGTATCGAGTTGTGGTTTTCATTTGCATTTCCCTGATCATTAGTGAGGCTGAGCATTTTTTCATATGTTTATTGGCCATTTGTGACCTTCTTTTGAGAATTGTCTATTCACACCCTTGGCCCACTTTTTGATAGGATCATTTGTCTTTTTCTTGTTAATTTGTTGGAGTTGGTTGTAGATTCTGGATATTAGGCCTTTGTCTGATGTATAGATTGTAAAAATTTTCTCCCACTCCTTGGGTTGTCTGTTTACTCTGCTGACTGTTCCTTTTGCCATGCAAAAGCTATTTAATTTAATTAAGTCCCAGATACTCAGCTTTGTTTTTACTGCATTTGCTTTTGGGTTTTTGGTCATGAAAACCTTGCCTAGGCCAATGTCTAAAAGGATTTTTCTGATGTTATCTTCTAGAATTCTTATAGTATCAGGTCTTAGATTTAAGTCCTTGATCCATCTTGAGTTGATTTTGTATATGGTGAGAGACAAGGATCCAGTTTCATTCTCCTACATGTGCTTGCCAATTATCCCAGCACCATTTGTTGAGTAGGGTGTCCTTTCCCCACTTTGTGTTTTTGTTTGCTTTGTCAAAGATCAGTTGGCTGCAAATATTTTGGTTTATTTCTGGGTTCTCTATTTTCTGTTCTGTTGGTTTATTTGCCTATTTTTATACCAGTACCATGCTGTTCTGGTGACTGTGGCCTCACATAGTTTGAAATCAGGTAATGTGATGTCTCCACATTTGTTCTTTTTGCTTAGTCTTGCTTTGGCTATGCAGGTTGTTTTTTGGTTCCATATGAATTTTAGGATTGTTCTCCTATACACCAATGGTGACCAAGCTGAGAATCAAATCAAGATCTCAGCTCCTTTTACTATAGCTGCAAAAAAATGAAATACTTAGGAAAATACCTAACCAAGGAGTGAAAGACCTCTACAAGAAAAACTACAAAACACTGCTGAAATAAATCACGGACAACACAAACAAATGGAAACACATCCCAGGCTCATGGATGGGTAGAATCAATATTGTGAAAATGACCATACTGCCAAAACCTATCTACAAATTCAATGCAATTCCCATCAAAATACCGCCATCATTCTTCACAGAACCAGATATGTATTTGAAGAAATATACCTGAAAATATCCTAAATTTGGTGAGATACAAAAATTTAGAGAATCTCAAAGCTTAATAAATTCCAAATAGGATAAATTCTAAGAAAACCATGGTTAGACACATAATAAACTACAAAAAATGACATTACAGACAAAACTAATATATTACACAGAAGGAAATAACAATTTGAATAGCTGTGAATTTCTCATCAAAATCTATCAAGACCAATAGTCAGTGTCACAAAGTCCTTAAAGTATTGACAGGAAAAACATACAAACAAACAGATAAACCTTTCAACTCAGATTGTATATTCAGCAAAAATATACCTTAGGAATGGATAGGAAATAAAAGCATTTTCAAATCAAAGAACAACAAAGACAGTTAGTTGCCAGACAAGCTAAACTGTAAGAATTTAAGAAAGTTCGACGGGCTGAAGAAAAAAAAAAAATACTGGAAAAAATGGAATCTTTAGGAATGAATTAAAAGATTGAAAAAATGTAACTAAATTCATCCTAGAAAATTAAACTAATTTTAATAGCTAAATATAAACAGCAACGCCTTTAATTAGATTTTTGCTCTAATTATTCAGATTACTCAAATATTATTTTTGTTTCAATGTCTAAATAGAACTATAAATTCAACAGATACATGTAGCAAAAGCTGTGTTGTGCTTACAGAGGTACTCCTCCATTTACCAGGAATGTTGGTTGCTGAAGGCTTACAGGTGAGTCCCCTTTACAAATGGCACCAATTAAGTAGAAGGATGGTTACCAGAGGCTGGGAAGGGTAGTGGACTGGGATGGAGGGAAGTGGGGATGGTTAATGGTTACAAGAAAAAAAGTAGTTAGAAAGAATAAGGTCTAATATTTGATAGCACAACAGGGTGACTATAGTCAATAAAAGTTTAATTGTACATTTGCAAATAACTAAAAAGTATAATTGGATTGTTTTTAAGACAAAAGATAAATGCTTGAGGGGGTGGATACTCCATTTACCCTCATATGATTATTATGCCTTATATGCCTGTATCAAAATATCTCATGTGCCCCATAATTATATACACCTACTACATATTCACAAAAATTAAACATTGATTTTAAAAATGAGGTTATGAAATTGGATTGAGGAAAAATGGAAAAAGAAAAAAACAACAAAGAATGGCGTTGGTTCAAAAGGAGCTGCCTCACCCACATCGTGTGTCTTTCCCAGAGGCAGCCCACACTGGTTTCTGTAGCAGTACAAAAGCGCAGCTGTATTGCCTCCATCTGGGACAATTCTGAAGGGTCATTGCAGCTCCATAGCTACCTGTAGGGTCAGCTGATGGTCTCTGTTCCAACGACATCACAATGTCATGTTTCCCTCTGTGGAATCTTACTTCATTACTCCCTTGTAGGTGGTATTCCAGGGGCACTCCCCAGCACACACCCTCCTGCCTGCAAATCTCTGCCTCAGATTCTGTTTCCTGGGTAACCTGACCTAAGAAAATTGATCATACATAGAACCCTACTGTAACTGACTCCTTTGAAGAACTATGAAAGATGAGGGGGCGAGAAAAAAAAATCACAGTAAGTTTCAGTTGAAGACAATTATTTAGATTGTTTCTCTCAGTATGATTGGCTCAATAGAATGCACTCGTGGAACCCTGTTGAAAGTCAAATGATACCATTGTAAGTCACTTTTTAGCAAGAGACTCCATCAACTCTAAGATCCATGTACAGGTCCAATTTACTGACCATCTGAAATACTAGAGATAAAATAATGGAACATGATTCAAAAATGGAAAAATGAGAAAATATTCTCTTAAGCCATAAAGCACAAAGAGACATAGGTGCCGAGTTTTCATAAGGAGCCACAGTTATTCACTGGCATTCAAAGGAAATAGACAAAATCTTCCTTTAGAAGCAACAACTGATTTATGCTAGAAAAAAAAAAGAAATTTCAAATTATTTCCTTAGATCAGGCATATTTTTTTAAAATTACAGGAACATTCTCAATTATTCTAAAATGCTGGGGATTGAAGATGTTTTGGTTGATGCTTTTTCTTATCCTATTTCTACTATTTGAAAAAAAATTCAGTCAATCATAATAATCTCTTGCATTATATAGATCCCTAGAGTTTAGAGTACACTATTGTGTACAGCATCTCATTTGTATTTTTGTCATTATTCATGCAATACATGGCTATTGTAGAATTATTTAAAAATACGGAGAAGCAAAAGGTGCATAACAGATTACAGGTAAACCCGGTACCAAGATAAATATTGTGGTAGACATATTTTGCCTTTCTAGTATCCCTTTCTCCCAAAGAGTGTATTCTTTTCCAATAAAACCTCTAACTTCCTTCCTTCTCTACCTCCAATTCAGTCCATATGTGAATATGATTAACCCTACCATTTAGTCAAAAAAGGGGGATTTTGCCTCAGGCATAACTAATCAAATGCCAAAATGATTGGCTCAGGGAATAATATATGAGACAGGACAGACCAATGGATACTGGGACATTCGAGGCAGAAACTGAGAAAGATGTATAGCCATGTATAGCCATATTGGCTACCACATGTGATCCCACCTGAGACTAAAGCTAACAAAAATGAAAGCAGAGTAAAGGTAAAACCAAAGGACTCAGGACAACATTTAAGCCTTTTAATCCAGGTGTACCTGAACTGCTTTTGAAATTTTCAGTTTGTATGAGCTAACAGATTTTTCTGTCTTAAGCCTATTTGAATTTTGCTTGTATTAAGAAAGAGCTCCAAACATACAATAACAAGAACTATTCATACTTTGTTGCTTCTTTTCCTGGCTATATTTTGATAAATATACACAGTTTAATAGATAGCAGAGTGACAACAATATTGGGAATTATCTTATTTTTATACATAAAATCATCCAGCATGATGTACAAAACAAATACTGTATTATTAATCCTATTTTACACACAAGCAAGAACAAGGAACAAGGGATAGAGCACATAAGTCAAATTTTAGACTAGAGCCCATGCCCTGTTAATATGGTGTGGTTGTTTTTACAGTGCATGACATTGTTCTTCAACTATCTCATTATCCTAACAATCTATTTCTTGAATTAGGATTCTTGAATTAAAAAGGATTATCCATAATATGAGAGTAAAAGTAAAGGAAAAAATCATGAGTGTATACAAACTTTGTTGATCCTCAAAATTATAAATCTAGGAAAAAATGATATTGAAGGGCGAGCTAGGACTTGCTAGAATGTGGACAAGAGTTTAAAAACATTAATTCCTTCATTCAACATAAGTATATTTTATGTTTTCCATGTGCCAGGCCTGTGTCAAAACACTGGGACTGTATCCTCGATGAAATCCTCATTGGTACCTGTCATCATGGAGTTATAGAGAGGAGATGCAGGAAACAGACCACATTCAAATAAATAGACAAATAAAATGAAAATATCATCTCTGACATGGTCTATGTAAGGGAGATATTTTGGTGCTAAAAGAGTTCTTAACAGGGCATTTGATATGATGAGGAAATTTAAGGAATGTCCTTGGGGAAAGCATGTTTAAACAGATATCTTTATGATGATTAGGCTTAAAGGGGGATGGAAAAGTGTTCCAACCCAAAGGAACAGCATGTACAAAGGCCCTGTGAAGGGGGTGGTGCCTACAAATAATATTTAGGATGATGAAAATGTTGGTGAGTCGGGAGTGGCTAGAGCAAGTGGTAGCATGACTAAAGGTATGGCTGACTTTTGTTTTTCAAAACTTAGATTTTTAAGATTGTTAATTTTTTAAAACAGATTAATTCCCATTCTCTCCCAATATACAAGTACAGAAATACTTTTTCCACACAAATTAGGTTCCTATTTTTTTTTAAATCCATAGGAAGAAAAGATTCTTTCAGAAGAATCTTAAGAGTTGCTTTTTTTTTCACTTACAATATCTAGTTTAAATTTCTCTTGCTTCAGTTGAAGCTCTTTGAAGAGAATACGTTTTCTGTGCTAGTCTTCCTGACAATTATACAATTTAGATGTGGAAGTGATCTTAAAGATATTCTAAAATAGTCCATTAATTTTAAGGATGGAGAAACTAAGCCCCCATTGTGATTTATACAAGGTCACCCAGTTAAAATAGCAGAAGTGACTAGTTATTCTCATTTTTTTTTTTTTTGCCAAACTAAATTCCAATTTCTCTTTCCAATCATTATCTTATCAATCTTTTAATCCTTTTCATTGACCCTCCAGGTGTCCCATGTCTCTGTTAAGCTGTAGACCTCAAAGCATGTCACAGAGAACTTAAATGACACGTATTGCAATGAAGCACAGGTTAGTTTTCTTTTTTTTTTTTTTTTTTTTTTTGAGACGGAGTCTCGCTCTTCCGCCCAGGCTGGAGTCCAGTGGCCGGATCTCAGCTCACTGCAAGCTCCGCCTCCCGGGTTCACGCCATTCTCCTGCCTCAGCCTCCGGAGGAGCTGGGACTACAGGCGCCCGCCACCTCGCCCGGCTAGTTTTTTGTATTTTTTAGTAGAGACGGGGTTTCACCGTGTTAGCCAGGATGGTCTCGATCTCCTGACCTTGTGATCCGCCCGCCTCGGCCTCCCAAAGTGCTGGGATTACAGGCTTGAGCCACCGTGCCCGGCCGCACAGGTTAGTTTTCTGTAGAGTTTTTCAAATTATATTCCTAACATATGTGTGCCTTAATATTACAAATGTGTCTCATGCAGCCATTCGAATAAAACTGTAAATTTTACTACAGATAGATACAAAGCTGTCATCATACAACCACAATTGACTGTGCAAATGCAATATATTTTACAGTGTAGATTTTTCAAATAATCCATTTTTAATAGGAAATAGTCTCAATATTACTTTTGAAAATAGATTAAAGATAGCAACAAAGAGATAGCGTTTATAATTAGATAACAAAAGTCATCTGTTATTAAAATAATTGTTGAGGTTTCCTTTTCCTTGAAATAAGTTAAACATTTCACAATGAATTGCCTAGTATAAGATTTATTGACTGCTTGGGAATTCATATTTGTTGCAAATTATTTCTTGCTCATTTTCCCGGGCTCTTAAATCTTTTTAAGAATTAATTTTAGAGTTTAAATCTGCCTTGATTTTTAACTATCATCTTTTATTTGTTTATTTTCCTCTTTTGATAATGAAATGAATTAAAAATTCTTAGCAATTATAAGTGGAACCATCCTCCATCACAAAAACATTAATAATAGAAAAATATTGCTTTTAAATAAAGTGTCATATAAGGGATAAAGCAACATAAAAAGCAAACAATTGCTTTTCCATACTGTGTAGAAATTAATATATTTATTATAGTAATATAGATATATAATTAAAATTAAAGAACATATAAATGTATAATAATAACAATCATCTTCTCGAGTTCAATATGTGTATTATCATTTTTAAAATAAAACTTTGAATAATATTCTTACAGCTGTATTTTTGTTCCCTCAACCTCAGTTAACATAGATATAATTTTCAAGGTAAGATAAAGATATTGACTTCCTTATACTCTTTTGCTTGAAATTATTCCAGGTCTTGATTTGATTCATACTTGGATCAAGATTTTCTTATATGTAATTTGGCTTTTCCTGGACTCCAGTTGCCTTTCCTTTTCCCACCTGGCCAATGAAACCAAAACAACAAAAATCTTCACCATAGTTTCAATTCATTTTATGTATATGTAAAGACATACACACAAACACACACACACACACGCACACGCACACACACAAATTCTATATTACATAAGACCTTTTCCCTGAAACATATCATTCTTAAAGTGCTGTATATCTGCTTCAATCTGAGATTAGAACCACCTGGTCAAAAACTCTTACCCTGCACTCTCTCTGCTTTCATAGGTAATATTCACGCTTGTCTGGATCACATGAACTAGGTTTTCTTTGTTTATCTCATAACATCCACTCTTGTTTTCTTCATATTGCTAGAGAATATCAAGGAAAGTGCTACGAAAAGATACACAAATTGATGGCAGTGGCGGCCTGTCTGGAGCGGCTGCTGCCATCACGCCAGCCGCAGCAGGGAAGTGCAGCCCAGGCTGCACACTCTGTGGAGTCAGCGGGGAGTGAGGGCAAGTGGGATCCCCACCCCTTCCAAATTAGTAGGTTGGGAGCTTCCTGGGTGCAGCTGCAGCCATCCAAGTTGTAGCAGTGGACCATGACCCCTGGATCCATGGAGCAGGCAGGAGTCCTGCCTTGCTGGCTGCAGACCTGCGCTCCTGTGCGGCTGCAGGTGACCAAATCATGGCTGCAGACCCACACATACTCTTGGGGACCTAGTAAATCCCTCCTGCCCTTGCAGGCTTGGAAATGCCTGCTCCCACTGCCTGGCTCTTCCTGTTGTCTGTGCCTACTTCAATCTCAGAGCAAACTCAGGGCTGAGCCAAGGCTCTGTCACAGCCTGGCCAGGTGTGTAGATGCTCAGGGCAGTGCTGATATGCCAGCCTCCTGCCACCTCAGTCCCCTCGGGACTTTGGGAACCAATGAGCATAGGAGACAAGCTGATGGGGGGGCTGAGGGAAGCTTGGCACTGGCCTGCAGATGTCCCGTGGCACCTACAGCCAGGGTGCCATGAATGGCACTGGGACACAGACAGGCTCCTGGGTAAAAGGAGGGGGGTCCCTGGAGATGTCCCACCTTCAAGTCAGAGAGGGCCTGAAGACTGGGGACCGGGCTGCTACTCCCACAATGGAAGTGGAAACTTGTGATGCCTTTTCTGATGTATCCCTGGCCACCCACAGACCAACTGGTACACACTTCCTCCCCTCTGAGACCCATAAAGCCTTGGGCTCAGCCAAAGCTGAGCAGACATCAGGCTGTAGAGATGAGCTACTCACTCCAGGCCTCCCCTCTGCTGAGAGCAGCAGACATCAGGATGACTGGCTCCAGAGAGGAGCTACCCCTTCCAGGGCCTACTCTGAGCTATTCTGTCAATCAATAAAGCTCCTCTTCAACTTGCTCACCGTCCACTTGTCCGTGTGCCGCATTCCTCCTGGACACAGGACAAGAACTTGGGACCTGCCAAATAACAGGGCTAAAAGAACTATAACGTTATCAGGGCTAAAACACATCCCTTGCTTGCCACTTTGTAGTGGAAGAAAATGAGAAAAGAGCTGTGGCCCTTCGGGGACCCCAGGCCTGGGAGCTCCCCAAGCCAAGGCTGTGACTCCCTCTTTGGAGCCCTGTGGTTCCTGGAGTTTCCAATCTTCTGGGCACCACTGCGTTCCCTGGTGGCAACCATGGAAGCTGCTTGTGGTGCACCTGGTCCAGCTGCAAACTTCCGAGGGTTGGCACCTGTTCCTACACCTGGAGCGGCCGCCCTGCTGCAGCAGCTGGCACGCCTGACTGTGCACAGTGGCTGGACCCTATGCCTGCTCACTCATACACCCCTCACTGCTCCACACCTGGCTTGCCCTTGGCAGGCATGGGATCCAGGCTGATAGTGTGAGCAGAGTGCAGCCTGCCAGGTCGAGCGGGCAGAATGAGCCCAGTGGGCCCTAGCAAAACTCAGCCAAAAAGGCACCAGCAGCCACAGAGGTTCCCAGGGAGAAAAGCAACACCCCAAGGATCCTGTAACAAAATGATATCGTCCAAAGTCTTGACGAATTCAAATATTCTCAACTGATTGATAGTTTGGGATGGTCTCATTATTATGATACCACACACGTGTGAATGGGTGTAGTTCTTTTCATATTCATCAACAGACTCCTTCATTTTAAAGACTCACAGTTCCCTTCCACTTTAGATTTTGCTGTGTAATTTTTTGATTACTTCCTCTTTCCTACCTTTTCTAACTCTCTTTCTAGGACTGCTATAAGCCGGATGTTGAATGTTCTGTAGTAACTCTCCATTTCTCAAGGGTTTTTTTTGTTTGTTTTGTTTTGTTTTTGTTTTTGTTTGAGATGGGGCCTCACTCTGTCGCCCAGGCTGGAGTGCAATGGCGCAATCTCGGCTCACTGCAACCTCCTTCTCCCGGGTTCAAGCAATTCTCCTGCCTCGGCCTCCCGAGTAGCTGATACTACAAGTGTGCACCACCATGCCCGGCTAATTTTTGTACTTTTAGTAGAGATGGAGTTTTACTATGTTGGCCAGGCTGGTCTCGAACTCCTGATCGCAGGTGATCCACCCTCCTTGGTCTCCCAACATTTCTCAAGTTTTATAAAATATTTTCTATGAATAATTTTTTCTCTTAATTTTTCAATTTAATATTTTATTAATTTATCACTCTTCAATTGATTATTTTTAAAATCAAATGTTTGAGTTATTTTCATGATCTGTAATTTTTCATATTTCATAGCTATTCTTCACATTTTATGAATGCAATAGTTTCCTAATTACTTTGAAAGATTAATATTAGTTTTAGGGTTTTTGTTTTTATTGTTGTTCTGTTTTGAAGATATCTCTGTTTTTAAAGAGATCATTTTTAAGAATGATCTCTATCCTCATGTTTCAGCTTTTCTTCAATCTAGAGCTATCTTTTTTATATTGCTATATTTTTTTCATAAACATGGTAATACTTAACCATTATTTCTTATTTAAGAATGAAGATCAGGGATGAATACTTAGGTAGCTGGTATGCATTTCTTTTACCTTTGAATAAATTTGTTTTTTTTCTAATTGACTTTTTCTCAGAGTGGCAAGCCAGACCAGGAGGTCTGTGCTATCAACTATAAGGTTTCAATTTAGGGTGATCAGGCAAGGAAAGACTGTTGGGTTATACATGGTTCTATTAAATAACATAATTTATAAATTGATGAATTAAATAACAGAATTAAAAGTCCTGGTTTTATTCCAGGGCACCATCACCTGTACCAAATGCCTTAGTTCTCCCAAGAAGCTGCATCCAATAACTTTGTAGAAGACCCTTGTGTGTTGGTAGTAGCTATTTATACTAGGCTGCTTAATTCCTGGTTAAGCAAAGTTCAGCACAGCTGTTTTGTTACAGACCTTAAATTAATCCTTCAATTTCTACCTCCGTTCTTGTTATTTTTCTCTTTCCTTTCCTCCAACTCCCATTGCAGTGCCTTTCTGAAGTTTTGGTTTGCAGGCTGACTCTCACTCCGCTAGAGTCTTCTAGGGCCATATTCTGGTCAACAGCTTCATAGACTGAAATACAGTGATTGTTCAAACAGTAGACTTTCTAACTTCTAAAAATCTGTTGAGCTCTTACTTGTTTTAATTCTCTTTGTCATTCTGGGTTTATTATTATTTGCCCTTCAATGCTATGATCATAATGAGGCTTCTGAGGAAAGAGAGGCTAAAATGTTCTAACCAATGTTGAAATAGAAGCTAAACTTCTTTAAGTTAATATTGTTCAGTGAATTTTCTTCCTTTTTGTAATGTTATAGTAGAATTTCATTCTTTTGATTCATCTATAGTGATTTCCTAGAACGTGCCTTATAATGTTGTTACATACTATTCTCGAGTGGTTTGTTAGGAACTTTTGTGTTTTCAAGAGTCACTTGAGAGAAATCAAAGCATACATTAAGCCAAGTACTTGAGTAAAATAGGTAAAACCTTGTCATTTATAAATTATTAGTTTCTTACAAGACACTTGGGTCTACCATGAATTCTATGAGCATTAAAAAAGAATTTTATTCTTTCCTGAGCAATTGTATCCTGTCAGGTTTTAACACATAATTTAAAAACAATTTGTATTCATTTGGCTACTGTATCACCACAGCACATGATAGCAAATTGGCAGAAAACCAGTCTATCTGGAGCAGATGCCATCAGGCCCATGATAATTTCCCATTACTAATTCAGGGCTCACCGGCTCATCTTCCAACTCTCAGCACCTACGTTGCTTTGCCTGAGACTTTTCTCTGGCAAGATGAAGACTGCTTTGCTGACCCTACAACAGGCTAAACATGTCAGGATTAACAACCTCAAGACAGCCCTCAACCAATGACTAGCAGATGTTTAGAGTATTAGTAACCCAGCTCCCTCCTTCCTCAGGCGGAATAATTGTGAGGAGTGGCTTCCAAAGCTTCTCTAGCTATTATGTATGTATCTGGCTCGAAAATGAAGCACTGTTAATACTTCTCTTCTCTGCCCACTTTCCTCTTCCTTACCTGGGGTTACCTCCCAAATAAACCACCAGACACAAATCCCTGTCTCATGTTCTGCATCTGCGACAACCCAAATTAAGACAACCTCTAACAAAGAGAACAACTTTAATGGCTTCATATATTAAAACTATAAATAAAATTATCATGGCTGAGCAAGTGAGAATGAAGCCACATATTTGCATGTTGAAATAATCATTTTGAATATTTTCATTTCATTCCAGATTTTACCTGAATGGTGAAGTTTTAATCATTTTTCTGAAAATGATTATCAGAAATCAGAAAATATAAAGCTGTACAACTTTTTAAAATTGCAATAAAGAAACATATTTTTAAAACCTTATAAAGGAGTTCTAGTTCCTGAATTAATTCAGTTTGGGGACTGCAAGTATAACACAAAATTGTCATTCTCAATGCACAAAAAATGAGCTACTACACTTTGGGGTAAATAAAAATATTAATAATAAACAAGAAAAATGGAATAACTTAACAGAATAAGCTTGAAAAACCTGTGAAATGGAAAATAAAATTTTAAAAAATCAGATTTGTTAGCAGATAGTAGTGGCAACAGGGGATAAAACTTGCTTCCTTACATTGATCTCATTGTCTGGGAGCTCCACAAAAAAATGAGTCAGCAAAATCCCTTGATCACTGACTATCAATGTTTCCCAAAACCTGGAATGAAGTAAACTGAGCGGGCATCCATTTTCTTTTTCCTTTTTGTATTGAAAAGTAATGAAATCAGAAAATAAAAGCAAGGAAGATAACAAAAAAAATGACTCGATCAACTAAAGGGCCCAGAGCTGCATAGTAAGTAGCTTGAAGAAAGTTTCAAAGCCAAGGGTAGTCCCACCATGAAAGAAATATCTGTCTTACATACAGGTAGAACAAAATTTGGCTCAAGACTTTGAGCAAAATCTCAAAAGCAGGGCATACAGCCTTAACTGGGTTTTCCTTATTCACTCTCACCTCACATCCCTCATCATCCAATCCCATCTACATCTGCAGAAATGTGATTAAGATACACAATCCCCAACCCCAGTTCTAGCTTGGAGAGAAAAATTAGTGTAAGATATTAGGAGAGTCACGTTTCATTCAATCTATTTAAGAGCAAATGAACCATGGACAGAATAGCCTAAGTGATATATATGGTTTGGATCTGTGTCCCTGCCCAAATCTCATGTTGAATTGTAATCCCCAATGTTGGCAGTGAGGCCCAGTGGGAAGTGATTGGATCACGGGGGCAATTTCTCATGAATGGCTTAACACTATCCTCTTGGTGTTGTTCTCATGATGGTGAGTGAGTTCTCATGAGACCTGGTTGTTTAAAAGTGTGTTGCACCTTCTGTCTCCCTCTCTTGCTCCTGCCACGTAAGATGCCTCACTCCCTTGCTCCTGCCATGCAAGATGGCTCACTCCCTTTGCCTTCCACCATGATTGGAAGCTCCCTGAGGCCTCCCCAAAAGCAGAAGCTGCTATGCTTACTGCACAGCCTCCAGAACCATGAGCCAACTAAACCTGTTTTCTTTATGAATTACCTCATTTCAGGTATTTCTGTATAGCAATGCAAGAACAGACTAATACACCAAGCGTAAGCCAGATAAAAAGAAATAGCTTGGTAATAACACAAATATATGTAAGAGGGAACGAAGGAATGGGAGGAAAGAAAAAATAATACAGAAGGAGAGGAAATAGGGCATAAAAAACAGGAATTCATTTCAGAAAAAAATTAAAATCTCAACAAAAACATTACTCATAATTGTTCACAACAGAAGACAAATTAACAAAAGCATGAATTCTGTAGAATCACATCATAACAACAGTAAAATAAAACAATATATGAGATGAAAATGATGAAAGTTGACACAGACCTTCCACACCAAAACATAGACTGGTTAGTCCCTCACAGATGAAGAAATAATTATTTAACCATTCAGAAAGGAAAACAAACAAATAACCTATTAGGGAGAAATCTCAGGCAGGATGACTATTAACACATCTGTGGTTAGATTCAATGCCAGAAGACAACAGAGCAACATCTACACAGGCTCCAGAGAAAACAAACATAAGCCAAGATTATTGAACCCAGTGAAAACATCTTTCAGGTATTTAAAATAAAAACAACACATTTGCTAACAGGAGGAGATCTGTGACAATACGCATGTCCTAATTATACATGGTAGGCAAACACAGGCTAAAAATGGGAATCTGACTACCTAATACATTTCATGATCTCTTTTGTAAATCTAAAGGAATCTTGTATGAAATATCTCTTGTAATAAAGAAACATTTATTTGAAGTTCATGAAGTTTACTCAATTTTAAATTGTTTTTTTGATAAAATTTTAAAATCAAATTTAATATTTCTAAATTATAATAGCAGTCATTACATCTGTTTTTATGTATCTATTTGTCTATCATTCTCTCTGTTTAGCCTTCTTCTAGATGTAAAACAGGAAATGGTAGTTACCTAATGTTCGTAGTGGTGGATATGGTTTTACAATATACTTCATTGTCTCTGTTTTTAGTTTGATTTTATAAGTACTTTATTTTTTGTTTCATGTTATTCTTTATACTTGTAAATGTAATTTTAACAAAATAGATCAAGTAATGATGACATAGAGAAAGAAGGAGGAGGAAGAGAAAGAGGAGAGGAAAGGGGGAGGAGAAAGGAAAGAAAAAATAGGAAGGAGTAAGGAAAAAGGGGAGAAGGGAGAAGAGGAGGAGGAATAAAGAGGAAAGAATGAGGAAGAAGAAGAAGAAGTAAGAGGAGGAGCCTGGGTGTGGTGGCTCACACCTGTAATCCCAGAACTTTGGGAGGCGTAGAAAGGTGGATCACCTGAAGTCAGGAGTTCGAGACCAGCCTGGTCAACATGGTGAAACTCTGTCTACTAAAAATACAAAAATTAGCTGGGCAAGGTGGCGCACGCCTGTAGTCCCAGCTACCCCAGAGGCTGAGGCAAGAGAATTGCTCAAATCGGGGAGGCAGAGGTTTCAGTGAGCTGAGGTCACGCCATTGCACTCCAACCTGGATGACAGAGAAAGACTTCGTTTCAAATAAAAAAAAAGGAGGAGGAGGAGGAAGAATAAAAGAGATAAAGAAAGCAAATGGACCAATATTTCCATGGCAGTTCATTTTGAGAGAGGGGAAATATGGATAATTGTTATTTTCTTATATATACTTTTCTGAATTTTATAAATATTCAAAAGTTTTTTAAATAAATTAAAATTAACATTTTTTAAACGCTGCTTTTAGCAGCAAATTGTTCCTACAATTAAGCTTTTTAGAAGTTCAAGAAACAGTCAGAGAGTTCCAAAACTGTAGTGTGGGAATCATGATGTTAACCTCTATTTAGAGCTAGAAAAGGGGTTAGGAAAAAGAGGAGCTGAAAAAGTGACAACATATGTTGTTCCCTGAACTTTTTTGTGACAAAATCAATGGGAAAGTTGTATGTTGATTAAAGAGCAATTTCCAGTGCTGCAGAGATACCAGCCTTCTTCTCATTTGCCAGATTAATTGTGGTTTGCCCTTATTTCAACCCAGGCATGGAATCCAGCCTCTTCACAGTTTCCATAATAAATACAGAATAAGTAAACATAAAAATTCATTTTTGTAAATTTTATGGTCTTTCCTAAGACGCTGGGGTTACTAGTTGTGCTCACCTTATATTGCAGCATATTTCATTTGAAAAATGCCATTCAACCTCTTCTCCTCTCCAGTTTCTTTGCTTCATGCTTTTGGCAGATAATTCCTTTTTAAAATCCCTTTCCCACAAGGCAGTGCCTGGTTACTATTATACAAGCTTCCACTCTGAGATATTCCTCAGGCAATTAAAATCCCTCTCCTCATTATAAAGCATAGCTGTTTAAACATGGCCCAGATCCCACTGCCATGGTCCCATGCCCAAACCCATCACTGCAAGGAACCATCAGTTAATTATAAATTTATCACCGCAGTCTCATACACTTGGACATTTTTTATATATAACAGAGCAAGTCTATTGACTCATGTTGATTTCTTCATTGTGGTGGGAAAAATCTAACAAGGCTCCCCAGATTCCCACGAGTTTGTATGCATGTTCTGTATAATTTCCTCCACTTGGGTGTAGGTGGGAGCTGTGAGCACCATGAGATAATCATTCCCTCGATCTGGTTACACCATATGACGAAGTTGATGTGATAATCACTCTTATGACTAAGCTATGTTATGTAATATTCTGATATAGAAGACTAACGAGAGAACCTCCTGCTGGCTTTGAAGGAAGTTGCCGTGTTTTGAGAGTAACATGTGGCTAGAATATGATGGCAGCTTCTGGTTGCTGAGAATAAATCGCAATCAATAGTCAGTAAGAACATTGATCTTACAAGCCCAAGGAAATAAATGCTGCCAAAAACTGCAGTGATATTGGAAGAGGACCTCAAATGTCAGATGAGATTGCAGGCCAGCCAACACCTGAATTTGAGCCTAGTGAGACTCCAAACACAGGACTGAAGTAAACCATACTTGGACTCATGACCCACAGACACTATGACATAATACATGTGTGCTGTTTTAGCTGGGCACAGTGGCTCGCACCTGTAATCCCAGCACTTTGGGAGGCTGAGGCAGGCAGATCACCTGAGACCAGGAGTTCGAGACCAGCCTGACCAACATGGTGAAACCCCATCTCTGCTATAAATACAAAAATTAGCCAGGCATAGTGGCAGGCACCTGTAATCTCAGCTACTCGGGAGGCTGAGGCAGATCACTTGAACCCAGGAGGTAGATGTCGCAGTGAGCCAAGACTTCACCATTACCCTCCAATCTGGGCAACAAGAGCAAAACTCCGTCTCAAAAAAAAAAAAAAAATTGTTGTTTTAAGACCTTAAATTTGTGATAATTTTTACAGAACCTTGGAAAACTAATATACTTGGTAAGTGAGCCAGAATGAGTAGACAATAAAAATCAGAATACAAAATACAAACAAGTAGACAAACATATGGAGAGAAGATAGACAAAAATTATTTAAAAACAAAATAGTTAAGCAATGCTGTCAAGCAACTTGAATAAATTAATTTCTATGTAACACTGTGATCATCATGTGCAGAATACAAATACTTTTCATGCTCTTATGGGACATTCATTAAGGTTTACCATGGTTTGGGCCAATAAAATGTCTAAATTAATTTAAAATAAATTTAAGCAGATAAAGTTTAAAACCAACGGAAATTTTAATAATAGTAAGAAGAAATGGAATGAAGTAAATAAGAAACCAATAATAGAGACACTGAATAATGTCAGAAAGTTGAATCTTTGAGAAGATTAATAAAATTAACCAATTCCCAGCATGCTGGACCAAGAAAGAGAAAGTGCAAGCTGAGTACGCAAAGGCATACAAAGTGGTATAATGGACATTGTAGACTCAGAAAGTAGTGGGGAGGAAGGGAGGTGAGGGGTGAAAAACTACCTCCTGGGTACAATGTACACTACTCAGGTGTTGGGTGCGCTAAAACCAGACTTCACCACTGTACAATTCATCCATGTAAACAAAAGCCACTTGTACTGCTAAAACTATTGTAGTTTAATTTTTTTAATAAAAGAAATAGAAAATGCAAATTACCTAACTAACAAACGTAAAAGGGGACATTGAAATAGATCCTGAAAATATGAAAAGGACAACAAGATAATACTGTGAACAAAACCATGCTAATACATTGAGAAACTTTGATGAAATAGATAAACTTCTTGCAAAACAAAAATTACAAAAACTTTCACAAAGGGATACTAAAATCATCAATAGGCCTATATCTATTCAACATCGAGGTCATAATCAAAAGCCATCTAACAAAATTTTGGGATTCATATGCCTTCAGTGTTGAATTCTAACAAACATGTATAAAAGAAGTAATACCAATCTTAGAAAACTCTTTCAAATTAAAAGTAAGAAAGAACCCAAGCCAACTTGATTTTGGAGACCAGCATAACACTAATACCAAAACCTGACAAGGAAAATACAAGAAAATAAAATTAGATCAATATCACTTGCTATCATAAATTCAAAATGTTTATGGCAATACTAGCAAATAGCATCTAACAGTATGTGAAAAGACAATACATCATAAACATATGGAGTTTATCCCAGGAATGCAGGGTTAATTTAACATTAGAAAGTCAATCGATGTAAATGACAATGTTAACAGATAACAAAAGAAAAACATACCATCGTTATAATAACTGGAATGATAAAAAGACTTAGCAAACTAGAAATATAAGAAAACTGTTTCAACCTGATAGAAAAACTAAAACATTTACTTAATGATAAAATATTAAAAGCTTTGTCCCTAAGATCACAAACAAGGCAAGGATATCTGCTGTCACTATTGTACCAGAAGTCCTAGCCACTGAAATAAAACAAGCAAAAAAATAAAAAATAAAAAGCATAAAGACTGAAATAAAATTAAAAATTTAATTATATCTACATAAGATGATTGTGTATATTTAAAGCAACAAGAATTTCTAAAACATGTACCAGAATTTATGAATTTAGCAAAGCCAAACAATACAAAGTTAGTGACCAAAATTTCCTTGTAGTTCTACATCTTATTAATGAATAATGCAAAAAATAAAATCTTAAAAATACTTTTAATGTCAAAATACTAGATTGCTAGGAATAAATTTAGTAAGATCTCTACGCTGAAAACTATAAAATGTTGTTGTGAGAAACCAAAGATGATCTCAATTAGTGCAGAAACGGACGATGATATGAGTTAGATGATACCAACGTTTATTCTCATCAAAACCAACAGTAGAATGACCTAAATCCCAATCAAATTCATAGTAGGATTTTTAAAGAAATGGACAAGTTTGTTCTAAAATTTATAATGAAATGCCAACAATCTGTTTTAATCAAAGCAATCATTCTCTTTCTTATTGATTTATTTATTTATGTATTTATTTATTTTTGAGACAGTTTCACTCTTGTCACTCAGGCTGGAATGCAACAGGTGATATCGGCTCACTGCAACCTCCTCAATCTTGAAAAAGATGCCTTTTCAAGAAGGCATCTTGAAAAAGCACTCTACTGGTATAAATGGAGGCAAAAGATCAGTGGAACAGAACAGGGAGTTCACAGAAACACATATTTGACCAACTGATTTTTGTCAAAGCTGCCAAATTCTTGTTGAAAGGAAAGAAAAACCTTTTAACAAATGATCTCGGAAAAGCTAAGTATCTGCAAAGAAAAGAAAAAAAAAGGAACATCGACTACTACCTTACATAATACACAAAAATTAATTTAAGAAGAATCATTGACCTAATTGTAAAATCTAGAATCATAAAGAGTTTGAAAACTATCCTTATGGTATCTTAAGACATAAAACACTGACAATAAAAGTTTTTCTAAATGAATATATTGGAATTCATCAAAATACACAATTAAGGAAACAAAAATACAAGCTACAAGCTACAAGCTTAGAAAAAAATTTGCAACAAACATATCTGACAAAAGACTTATATTCACAACAAATGTACATTATATATATATAAACATGTATATATTAACCAAAGAGAACAAGAAAAAATAGAAACCATAAAGAATGAAAAGGAAAAATTTAAATTTTAATTATATCTATATTACATTATTTTGTACATAATGAAACATCAAAAATTTCCAAAACATGTATCAGAATTAGTGAATTTGGCAAAACCAAAGAAGACAAAATCAGTGAGCAAAATTCTACTGTAGTTATATCTTACTCACAAACAATATACCATCAATATACCAACAATGGTATACCAACAATATACCATTTAGTACAAATACATATATATTAACTGCTTCAAACCAATACTAAAAAGAAAAGCAACCCAACAAATAGTACAAATGTCTGATTTGACACTTCACAAGTACATAACTGGCCATTAAACCAAGAAAAGCTGTTCAACATTGTCAGTTACTAAGCAAATGCAAAGTAAATCCAGAGTGATATTTCATTTTTTATCCACTAGAATGGCTAAATTAAAAAAAAAAAAGTTGGTAAACAGGTGAAATAACTGAAATTTTAATACATTTTGATGGGAACATAAAATATTACAAGAACTTAGGATTCATTATTTTGCAGGTTCTTAGAAAGTAAAATATATCAGCATCCTATTAATCAGCAATCCACACTTAGCTACATACTTAGAATTCATGAAAATGTATCAAAAAATGACTTAAGGATGTGCTTAGCATCTTTGCTTATAATCGTGCTAAATAAAACATTATTCAGTGACTCCTGTGAAAGCACAGTCAGGAAGACTTTATTGAGGACCATCATATTAGGTATAGGAACCACTGCAACGGGCTCTTGCAGTGGGAGAGAGATTGGGCTTAACTCCAAATACCGCATGAATCAGTGGGAGTTTATAGCCACAAAGCAGTGTGGAGGTCAGTGGATAGAAAATTACGAGAGGAAACATCAGAGGTAAAGGGAATTCTGGCTAAGCCAGCCCAACAAGATTTGTGCTGAAAACCTGTTGGGGTGATCAGACATCACCTGCGGATAATGGCAGATGAAGAAACTGAACAGATATTGAGAATGATCAAATATTGAGGATGAGATGTTCTTGCTAAACTGACTTAGCAGGATTCTTTGCTAAAACTAAATTTTATAAGGAAATGCACAGATACGCCTAACAGAAGATACAGAAGCCTGACTAATGTCTGGCTAAGAATGTGTGTCAATAATCAAAGACTAGAAACAACCCAAATGCCTTCCTTAGGAGAATGATATAAACAACTTGTAGTATATTCATACAATTATATTCATACAATTATGATGGTCAGCAAGAAAAAGGGGCAAATGGTTCATATGCGCAGCAGTGTGGATGAATCTCCACATTATGTTGCATGAAAGCATCCAGACACAAAAGAATACATACTTCATGGAGCCATTCATATGAAGTCAACGAACTGGCACAACTAACCTGTAGGGATAGAAACCAGGGTATATGGACTCAATGAGGAGATTGGCTGAAAAGGGGGAGGAGGGTAATCAAAACGTTACTTACCTTTTGGTGCACAGAACTGTTAGAATGCACCAGAATAAACATTTGAGATCTGTGCCTTTTACTGCATGTGAATTATAACTCAATTTAAAAAGGTGAATGGGATTCTTTCACAAATGTTCAAGCAGGATTGTTATTTGTTAAAGTTCCATTGTTAATTTCATTTATACATACAAATTAGCTTTCCTCTTAGAAGAGTATTTTTGGTACTTCAGAAACAAAATGCCCTGCCTGGAACAAAGTGCTCTTACGATTCTGCCACATAGAAAATAGTGTTATCGTTGTGTCTCATTAAATATTATTATATGGATTGATGATTTTGTAGAGACTAAATTACCCATGTCTTTAGTACTAATTCTGACAACACAACAATGCAAGTAATTGTATCTATCATTTCTTTAAATGCTTGGGAAAGTGTTAGGCACTTAATGTGTTGTCTCCTGAGGTCCTCCAGCAACTTTATTTTGCCAGGGAAGAAAATCAAGCTCAGAGCAGTTATGTAACTTGGCCATGGTCACATGGTTTGGAAGCCTGAGCCTGTTAGTCAATATAGGTCTAACTACACAAACACTGCTCTGTTCCTTATACAATATTGTCTCTTAATTGGACATGATATCATTTCTTCAATACAACAAACTTACTGATACTTTAAAATTGTTACAGACTGATGTAACACTCAGGGTTTAATTAGAGATGCAAAACCACTAGGACCTTTTACATATACCCAATTGTATACACATATACTAATTATATAGTATAAAATTTTTAAAAATAACATTATCTCTCATCTATAGTGTGTGTGTGTGCTGTGGGGTGCGTGTGTGTGTGTGTGTGTGTGTATCAAGGTATTTAAGGAATTTGTTGCAGGAATTTGACCTTAATCTCTCTGCAGGCAGTTGGGAAACAAAGATGGATATGCAGCTGGGGAGGTTTTAGCAAGCTGAGATCCACAAGCACGAGCTAAAGTCCATGAAACAACAGAGCTGCATCAGTTCTTGTTGACTTTGATCTTGGTGCTGTGTGTCCAGCAGGTGCAGAGACCCTTCATCACGAAGCTAAACACACACATCCAATTCAGAGTCCAAGAAGGCAATGGAGGGGATCCAGGGAAAGGAAGAGCAGTCATAGGCTGGCTCCTGCCTCATAGCAAGAGGTGAACCAGACACGGGACACATGTCAGAGTGGCTGTGCCTCCCTTCTGCCTCTCAGCTCTTCCATAAGAATCTCTCACATGGCCCAGGCTAACCGGGAGCAAACGAGAAGGAATTCTGAGAGATGCAGTTCAGCTCAGCCAAGCTGACACATTAGGAAGACACCATGAGTGATTTGCACATGAGTTCTACTTATAATCAGTTCTAGCCAACTAAAACCTAACGTAGATTTGTAACAGGCCTTCTCCAGAGTGTCAGCTTTGCTTCACTGTTTTCCAGCTGTGTGACTGTGGACAAGTTACTGAAATTCTCTGAGCCTAAGAATCTTCATACTTAAAATCAGTTCTAGCCGACTGAAACCTACGTAGATTTGTAACAGGCCTTCTCCAGAGTGTCAGCTTTGCTTCACTGTTTTCCAGCTGTGTGACTGTGGACAAGTTACTGAAATTCTCTGAGCCTAAGAATCTTCATACTTAAAATCAGTTCTAGCCGACTGAAACCTAACGTAGATTTGTAACAGGCCTTCTCCAGAGTGTCAGCTTTGCTTCACTGTTTTCCAGCTGTGTGACTGTGGACAAGTTACTGAAATTCTCTGAGCCTAAGAATCTTCATACTTAAAATCAGTTCTAGCCGACTGAAACCTAACGTAGATTTGTAACAGGCCTTCTCCAGAGTGTCAGCTTTGCTTCACTGTTTTCCAGCTGTGTGACTGTGGACAAGTTACTGAAATTCTCTGAGCCTAAGAATGTTCATAGGGAAAATGAAGATAACAACAACACCTATTAATAATACTGCTATTAAGAGCAAAAGAGAACCATGTTAAAAAAAAAAAAAAGAAAAAGAAAAAAACTTAGAACAGTGTTTGGTACCTAACAACCAATCAGTAAATATAACTGTTACTATTATCAAATGTTATTATTATCAAATTTCAAATTTTAAGAGTCCTATTTTTTATTTAACTGAGTAAGGCTTATCATTTAAAATATCTTACAAATGTGAACTTACAAAATTGCAACAGAACGTACCTCTGTAAACTTAGTTCATACATATACATGTAATATAAATATATATGTTTTAAAAATTTGCTGAAAATCTGCATGTATCAGTGAAAGTTCAGTTTGAAATTGGTATTTACCAAATAGTCACTGTGCTAATAAATATCATTTAATAGAAGCTATCTAAAATAGCCTATCACTGTGAGTCTCTACTGGATTCATAATGAGAGTAGGACTTTGGAATTATATATATACAATTCCAGCTCGCCTATAAGAATCTCTCATGTGACCCAGGCTAACTGGAAACATACAAGACATGAAATTCTGGGAGTTGCAGTTTAGCCTACTCAAGCTGACACATTAGAAAGTCATCATAAGTGATTTGCACATTAATTTTTGTGCAGATATATATCTGCACAAATATTGCTGTAAAAGTAGAATTTTTCTGGTCTATTTAACAATCACATTCTATAACAAAACCAGTTGGTCGTGGGCTGATGTGTGACATTTTAGAAAAAGTTGGGGGCGGGGCGCGTAAAAATGCTCAGCTGAGCTACAACTAAATTATTTAGTACTCTCTTTGAAGGACAGAAGTAGAGCAAGCAGCTGCTCAAAAAACCTATCTGATATTTCACAAAACTTAGCTACCAAAGCAAAAGCATCTGGTCAAATGTGCAATGGCGCAGAAGAAGAAGATCCACATTCATTAAATTATATGCAAAATACATTTATCTATGAAGAAATTTCTAAGGAATTTACAAAAAAGCTAAGAGAAGTAATAAGTGAGTTTAGCAAGGTCTTAAAATACAGGGTTGACATGAAAAACCGAATTGTATTTCTGTGTACTAGCCAAACCAAATACAAAAATATATTTTAAAATATATTTTTGAAATACTACTTATTAATGACTTGAAAAATGAAGGCTTAAAAATAAATTTAACAAAATATATACAGGGGCTATACACAGAGAAACTATATAATATTGCTGAGAGAAATCATAGAACACCTACATAAATGGAAAATTAAACCATGTTCATGGACCACAAGACTAAATACCATTAAGATGTCAATTCTCTTCAAATTGACCTCTAGATTCAACATTAAAGCAGTCAAAATTCCTGGAGGATCTTTTTGGAGAGCTTGACAAGCTGATTCCAAACTTGATATGGAAATGTATACAAGACCTAGTTTAAACCATTTTGAAAACAAAGAACAGAGTTGGAGGACTTGCATTATAATAAAAATAGAGTACTCAATAAATTAGCGTAAGAATAGGCATCAGGTTCAATAGTACAGAAAAAGAGAGTCCAGATACAGGTACACAGCTATATAGCCCATTGATTTTCTACCAAAGCGTCAAGGTAACTCAACTGGGAAAAAAGAAATAGCCTCTTGGACCAATAGTAATGGAATGACTGCATTTCCATGAGCAATAAATAAATAAATAAAGCTTCATCCTTACTTCACAGGATAGGTAAATATTGACTTGAAATGGATCATAAACTAAAATATAGATAAAAATATACAATTTGCAAAAGAAAACATGGCAGGAAATCTTTATGAACTTGGGTTAGGCAAATCTTTCTTAGATTAGACATATTAAACACTAAGTATAAAGGATAAAAATGCTAAATTGGATTTCATCTAGACATATTAAACACTAAGTATAAAGAATAAAAATGCTAAATTGGACTTCATCAGAATTAAGAACTTTTGTTCTTCAAAAGACATCCTGCAAAAAAAGAAGAGAAGCCACTGCATGGGAGAGAATATTTGAAAAACATATATGATAAAGGACTTGTACCTAGAATATAAAAATACTTAAAAATCAATAAGAAGATAACCTGATTTTAAAATATGGTCAAGAGCCAACAAAGCAAAAAAGACACACACATGGATATAAGCAAATGATCATATGAACAACATTATCAGTCATTAGTGAAATTCAAAATAAAAATGCAATGGAATATTTTAACACACTTACTGGACTGGTTAAATTTTTTTTAAAGTGTCAAGAACACTAAGGAACTGGAAGTTTTGATTTGTTGTTTGGGGTGGGAATGCAAAATGGTATATCCACTTTGAAAAGAGTAGGGCTGGGTGTGGTGGCTCATGCCTGTAACCCCAGCACTTTGGGAGGCTGAGGCAGGTGGATCACCTGAGGTTAGGAGTTCGAGACCAGCCCATCCAACATAGTGAAATCCCGTCTCTACTAAAAATACAAAAAAATTAGCTGGGCATGGTGGTGGGCACCTGTAATCCTAGCTACTCAGGAGGCTGAGGTGGGAAAATCGCTTGAACCCGAGAGGTGGAGATTGAAGTGAACTGAGATCATGCCATTGCACTTTAGCCTGGGCAACAAGAGCGAAAATCCATCTCAAAAGGGAAAAAAAAAAAAAAAAAAAAAAGAAAGAAAGAAATGAAAAGAGTCTGGCAGTCGTTTACAATGTTAAACATACATTTTTCCATATATCTGAGAACTTTTACTCCTAGGCATGTTTCCAAGAGAAAAGAAAATATATATTAACACAAAAACTCATATACCCTTGTACAGTCATATTTATAGTAGCTTTGCTCCTAATAGTCAAATACTGAAAAGAATCTGCCCCCATCAATGGTAAAGAGTTATGTCTGTTATACGTATAAATATGCTGTCATAAGAAATTCATTGCAAAAAAGCTAGAATGAGTGTTTTGTGTCAGATCTTGTGGGATGCAGTAGCATTAGTCAGTACAGCTATTGAGTAAGTAAATCCAGATTTGAATCTATCACTAAGTCTTTTTCTAGCCATATGAGCCAGGTCTAATCAATTACTGTCTCAGAACTTCTGCTTCCTCATTTGCAAAATAGAAATATTCTCATTGCTTACCTCATAAGGTTAGTAATAAGCAATATAGAACAAAGTGCTTGCCTGTTGTGAATGTGGGTCATATAATAAACAGATATTATAGCTATTGTTATTATTATGATATCTAAATTATTCCTGGGAATGTATTTATTGAACATATTTTCATCATCAGGAAATAAGTTGGAGATTTATAAGATTTATGAAAACAGAATTTTGCTTTACCAGAATACTGTACATAAACCAAAAGTCAGGATATTTATTAATATTAATATGAAATTTTATTAAATAATTCATTCAGATCTAAATGTACCTGGACTCTTATCCACTGAGTTTTCCCAAAATTGTTAAATGTAGAGAATAAAGAATTCTTTGTCAATGAATGTTCTTTTTTCTCTTATAACTTATTTTTGATTCTATAGTAAAACAATAAATATTATCTTAGAGATATAATTTCACATATATTGTAGATCCCATGTCGTTTATCCAAGATGTGTCAGCTGTGAAACATCTGTTCCTACAGTGAACCAAAAAAAGGGGGTAGAAATATATTGCAAATGTCTTCAACATAAAAAAGATATATAGATAGATCTTACAGATTGATAGATCTTATTTTTCTGATGACAGATAAGTAGACCTTACTTTTCTTAATGTAAAAATTCTCACTTGAAAATCAAATTCAGAAAACTGATATGCTAAAATCATTTTCTTTTCTTGACAATATCTCACTTAGGCACTAGAGGCATCAAACAAACCATTTTTCTTTGGAAGACTGAAAAAACGTTTCCACCAACCATATGCCTAATTCATCTAGAAGCATGAGTATTTGGTGAAAAATAGAGTTTACTTCTGCTTCCTTGTTCATCTAGAAATGAAATTCCATATTCTATTCCAGCATGAATCTTTGCGATCAGACGTTAAACATAAGTATCTTTCATCCTAGAGCAAAGATTTAGAAGGGAAACAAATCCACACTAACATAAGGCAAATACCAAAACAGCCACCTCCAAATGTCAAGTTAAGGACATTACTAAAGTTAGAGCAGTCTAGGAAATTAGCCAACTACCTGTTATGATACAAAAAAGATAAAGTAACCTTTTCCCTTCATCTCTTTACTGTCACTTTCAACTCCACCAAACTAGAGCTAAACTGCATATCTGAAATCAATAGCTACAATCTCCTTTGGGTTAAGTATATAATGCCAGTGTTAATAGCCAAATATTAATACTCTCATAAAGAGTAAATGCATTCAATATTATCAGCCATTGAAGAAGGTATGAGTAAATAAAAAATATTCCATATTCATGGACTGCAAGATACAGTATTATAAAATCTAAGTATTCCTCCAAATTTATCTACATATTAATGCAATCTCCCAATAGCTCTGCAGATTTTTTGTGGAAATTGGTCATTGACTCCAAAATATTATGATAATGCAAAGCCAAGAATAGACAAGGCATTCTTGAAGACAAAGATGGAGGACTTACGGTACCACATGGCAATACTTACTATAATTAAGACAACGAAGTATTGTCATAGACCAACAGACCAGAATAGATTTGATAATCAGATTCATACATATATAATCACCTTCTTGATGGCAAAGGTGACAGTGCAATGCAGTGTTAGATAATTATCTTTTAAAAAGTGGTTTTGGGTGTAGGAGTATCCACATGGAAGAAAATAATTATGTCTCCTTCCTTAAAATTTACATACAAAAAATTGCAGATCTGAATGTGAAAGCTATAACAGAAATTCATCTAGAATATAACACAGGAAGGTATGTTTGTAATCTCAGGTAGTCAAAATCTCTTAAATAAGACACCGAAAGAACCTACCAAGAAGTCATAGATCAATAAATTGGGACTTCATTGAATCTCCAATTTTGTAATGTTAAAGATTGATAAATTTGACTTCTGTTCATAAAGACACCATTAAGACAGTGAAAAAGCAATCTACAAATTTGGAAATGATAATTGTCATTCATATCTCTGACACAAGATTTGTATATAGAATATAAATACAATATACATTGTATTTATATATATTACATATACACATGCATATAGTATATATCAATAAGAATATGTATCAATAATAAAAATAGAAACAAGAAATTTGCAAAATACTTGAATTATCACTTTATGAAAAAATTCATATGAAAGGATATTCAACTGTAATAATCATAGGAAGATGCAAACTAAAACCACAATGGAATATGATTATATAGCCAAAGGCTTAGATGAAAAAGTCTAACAATCCCACTTATTGTCTAGGATCTAGAAAACCTATCATTCTCATATGCTGATTATCAGAGTGTAAAATTGCTATAGCACTTTGGAAAGCTACTTGCTACAGTTTATCATAAATTGGCTCCATGACCCAGCAATACCTTTTCTTGGTGTACATCCAACAGGCATGTGCATATATGTATAGCTAAGGATGTGTAAAAGAATATATCTAGCAGCTTTTGTTGAAATTACCAAATACTGGAAATAAGGTAAGTGTCCAGCCACATTAGAATGGAGATAGTATTCTCAAACAATTGCATACAACAATGAGAATAAAGAAATTAACAATAATGCATATTAACACAGATAAACCCCCTAAGACATAATGTTGAGAAAAGAACCAGACAAAAAACCTTAAGTATGTGTTAATTCCATTTGCAAAATAAAAACAGGAGAAACTAATCTCAGGTATTAGAAGACAAAGTAGGGGTTACATTTGGGCAAAGGAGTGATGACTAAGGGAGATTTTCGTGGTGCTAGTAATATGCAAATTCTTGATCCAGATACTGACAACATGAGTGCGTTAACTTTATGAAAATGTGTGAAGCTTCACATTAAGTAACTCTTTCCTGTATGTAAGTTAAAAAAAAATTAAAAAAGAAAACCGTCACTCAAACTAAAAAAAATTTAAAAACGGTTACTTCAGGGATGGGATGGGATGGTATATTTTCT
Source organism: Trachypithecus francoisi (assembly GCF_009764315.1). NCBI lineage: Eukaryota > Metazoa > Chordata > Mammalia > Primates > Cercopithecidae > Trachypithecus > Trachypithecus francoisi. Next base: position 43,191,410 of record NW_022681453.1, on the reverse strand, counting down.
TTGGTGTTAAAAAGACTCTCTGGTCCCGGCACAGTGGCTCACGCCTATAATCCCAACACTCTTGGAGGCCAAGGCAGGGGGATCACTTGAGGTCAGGAGTTCTAGACCAGCCTGGCCAACATAGCGAAACCCCATCTCTACTAAAAAATACAAAAATTAGGCTTACGTGGTGGCTGGATACTGTAATCCCAACTACTCGGGAGGCTGAGGCAGGGAGGATTGCTTGAACCTGGGAGGTGGAGGTTGCAGTGAGCCGAGATCATGTCACTGCACTCCAGCCTGGGCCACAAAGTGAGATTCCGTCTTAAAAATGAGCAAACAAACAAACAAACAAACAAAATGACTATCTGACTATGTTTTGTTTTATCATATGCAAGCCTTATTTTTATAAAGTGAAGATTCATATAAACATATTTATAAATAGAACCTAAATAACCATGTTTATTTCCCATGACTGAAAATCCACATTCATCTCAAACTTGTCCTCACCTCCAGGGGTTGGCCTCAACAGTTGTTAATTGTCCTACACCACTTTCTCCTGGAAATTGCTGGACCATCGATCCCAGCCTGGGTCAACATCTCTATCCTATTGACTTGTAGCAAAGAGACTGATAATGTAGTTTTCTACTACAAACATGAAATTGAGAGCTCTGGCATGAACATGTGCATGGAGAAACAGTTGTGTTGTTCATGTAAGAGATGAATGCAACAGACAAGAAACCATATTATACACAGGTGAGTAAACAAGTGGAATAGTTGCTCGAATGCCCAATAGCTCTCCAGTTCCTGATTCTAGACAGTCCTTGGGCTGTCCAGTCACACTGTAAGACACCTTCATGTTCCATTGATACGGTATCCATTTATTATCATTAAAAGATACATTATCAGACACAGAATAAGCTCATTTATCTGATATCTTAACAGCACAAAGAGAGGCAAAGGACCAGTCAATTTTTATGGAAGTATCAGTGAAGTTCAGAAAAGGATTCTAAAAGCAGATTCTGCTTGGATGCATTCTTGTGTGGGTGAGTAAGGAACAAGGCTTGGAGAGGGATTTAGGAATTGTGATAGCAGAGGGTTCTCTGAAGGCATTGAGAGTTAAGGAAAGGAGGAAGGACTAGAGCACAGGAAAAAAAGATAGAAACTAGGAGCAGCAGTTTTCCATATTAAAAACCCTCAAAGAATAACACAATAATCCTTTTTGTTATTAAATCAGTGGTGGTTATACAAAAGATTATTTGAATATCATAAGTTAGTGTGTAATACCTTTAGCTGAGGATCATTATACAGTTGTCTGTCCCTGTTGGCAAAACTGAAGACTTAGCTCCTATACACATAGGAAAATGATGTATATTTGTAAACTTTAAAAAATATAATTGCAAATTTTAAAAAAGGGAAAATATTCAGATGGTCAAAATCCCCCAAAAAAAGCAACGTAAAATTCAAATGACACAATTAAAGTAAATTCAGATAGAAAAATTATTAAGAAAATAATGAAAACTGAATGAGAACAAGAGCACTCACTAACTGAAACTTCAGAAATCATGTGAAAAGCCTTGTATATTTTCATCATATGTTATAAGCCAATCATCAAATGGGACAATCAAATATAAACCTGGTTTGAGAGAACTAGCAGGAAAAATTCACTCTAGGTCCTTAGCAGTGAAGGTAAAGCTAGAAAGATTTGCAAAAAAAAAAAAAAAATGGGTGAGAACTAGGCCAGTGCCTGTCATCCTAGCACTTTGGGAGGCCAAAGCAAGAAGATCACTTGAGCCAGGAGTTTGAGACCAGCCTGGGCAACATGGTGAGACCACATCTCTACAGAAAAAACAACAACAAGAAAGAAAGAGAGAGAGAGGAAGGAAGGAAGGAAGGAAGGAAGGAAGGAAGGAAGGAAGGAAGGAAGGGAGGGAAGGGAGAGAAAGAGAGAGAGAAAGAGAGAGAAAGAGAGAGAGAAAGAGAGAGAGAAAGAGAGAGAGAAAGAGAGAGAGAAAGAGAGAGAGAAAGAGAGAAAGAGAAAGAAAGAGAAAGAAAAGAAAAGAAAAGAAAAGAAAAGAAAAGAAAAGAAAAGAAAAGAAAAGAAAAGAAAAGAAAAGAAAAGAAAAGAAAGAAAGAGAAAGAAAATAAAAAGAAAAAAACAAAAACAAAAAAACACAAAAACAAACATGGCCAGGCACTGTGGCTCACACCTGTAATCCTAGCACTTTGGAAAGCCGAGGCAACAGAATTGCTTGAGCCTTGGAATTTGATGCCAGTCTGAGCAACACAGTGAGACTCCCATTTCTACAGTAATAATAATAATAAGAAGAATGACAGCTAGCTAAAGAAGTGATAATTGATATTATGAGACATAAACATTAGAAAAAGATCAGATAAAGAAAAGCCAGAAGAACCATTCACAGGGTTTGTAAGGCAAAAGCATCATAAGGACCAAAAATCAAGGGAACAGCTAAAGGAGAAATCGATGTTTACATACTTTGCAAGTCCATAGCAGATACTGGTGAATCTGTAGTAAACATGAATTTCAAGTAGGATCATTTTTGTGTTTGAGACCAGTAGGGATAACCAGAAAGGTAGAACATGGGGTAGAGTTAAGTATAGAACTCAAGCTAGGGGTAAAAGTCATTCTTCCCAGGGTGTCTTCTCCTTCCCAGTTATATCTTCTTAAGGCCCTTAAAAGGTTAAGAATACGAATTGATGGGTGCTGACGAGTTGATGGGTGCAGCACACCAACATGGCACAAGTATACATATGTAACAAACCTGCACGTTATGCACATGTACCCTAGAACTTAAAGTATAATAATAAAAAATAAATAAAAAAAAAGAATACATCAAAATGCGAAGACCTTTTACCATGGTTGTGACTGGGGATGGGTGGAAGTGGGAGGTGATTCAGACCTTTTTATGTCAATGGGCAAAGTATTTAGTGACTGAACCTTTTTTAAAGCCTGAACAAATCAGAGCACAGGAACATTTCATCTATTCATAAAATTGATGTCATTCGATCTTTCCAGATAACAAGAGTTTTGTGGTCCTAAAGTACTATAAGCAGAAATAGATCCAGTAGGAGATTTATCTTAAGATTCAGAATCATTAGGGTTAGTTAGCTCAGGTCAGTGAATTAGGTTGTCAAAGTCAAGATAAAAAGAACTAACTTATTGCAAATAATTTGAAGGCACTCCTTACCTTAAAATAGTCTTTCATTATTTCATGTGGATTTATTCCCTCTAGGTATGGATTTATTCCCACATGATGGACTGCAATAAACAAATGAACAAAAAAGAAAGATAGACCAAATAACTTATAGCAGTGGTTCATAAAGTGTGGTCCGTGAAACAGCAGTGTCAGCATGTGGAAACGTATTAGAAATGCAGTCTCTTTTCACCTCACTAGACCTTGTGCACCAAAATTATTTCCCTTCTTAAGTATTTAAAAACAAAAATTGTGACATGGTTTCATAATAGAGTTTGCATAAAAGAAATCAGGATACTTCCTGAAACTTTGGCACTCCTTTACCAAATGTATTTAGCCACTGCAGTAAAATTTCATCTGTTCCCTAAAAACTACTTTGAATAATACATCATTTATTTATTATTATTATTATACAGTTATGCATCCCTTAACAATGGGGAAATGTTCTGTTTAATACATTGTTAGGCAAATCTGTCATTGTGCAAACATCACAGAGTATAACTCAGACAAACTTAGATGAGACAGCCTACTACACACCTAGGCTACATGGTGTAACTTACTGCTTTTAGGCTACAAATCTGTACAGTATGTGACTGTACTGAATACTGTATTGAATACTGAATCATAACACAAAGATTAGTATTTGTGTTTCTAAACATAGTAAAGTTACAGTAAAAGTATGGTCTCACAATCTTGTGACTACTGTCATATATGCAGTCTGTTGTTGATCAAAATCTTATGTGACACATGACCGTAGTTGAATTTCAATGAAAGCAAGTATTAGGATACAAGACTGGAAGCACAGCTTGAAACACAATCCTCCAGGCTTCTGAATGACAGGCCTGGAAGTATGATCTTTATTTCACAGGGCAGTTAAAAACCTTTGTTGAATTTTGATCACCCAGTAAAAACACAGTATTATGATCTGATGGAACCATCATTGTATATGCAGTCCATCATTGACTGAAACATCATTTTGCAGTGCCTGACTGTACTTTTTGAATTGTGAATAATAATTACAGTCATAATTTACTGGGCAGCAATTATGTATTATACTACATTCCATTCTAAGTCATTTTAATTTAGAATTATCACACGGTTAACTCAAGGACAGTAGTCATGCTATGCGTACCACTTAGGAGACACACACATTTCTCATATTGGTATTTATGGATTCATTTTCATATGAATTAGAAGAAATACAGCTTCCATTTATATTTTTCTTTTAAATACAAAGGCCAACATGTAGGTACATTTAGAAATATTAAGTAAATAACAGGTAATATACAAATATGGAAACAATTATGAAAGTATAAATGGAAAAGTAATATTTTGGAGAGATTCCTTTTTATTATTAAATCATCAAAACAGTAACATAAAACAGGTATTGAAGATCAGAGAATTTATATTTAACTTCCCCAAGATCCTATGGTTCACATGTGCAGAGCTAACACTTAAACTCAGAGCCAATACCCAAATCCATGCCCTTAATGTTATGTTAACCCTTCTTGCACATTTCCAATATCATACTTCCTTCTCCCCTCCAACCATATATGTAGTATTAACACAGTAACTATGAATTGTTCCAATATCAGTTAATTTCAGTCACTTTGCTATGTATTAAAGGAATATTATTTTAGATATTCCCTATTATATTGTTATTCCTGGGTTAAACTTTTTGAGATCCTTTTTCTATTACAATGTAGTTCTAGAAATGAGAATTGTGTCTGTTTTTTTTTTTGTAAAATAAAATGAGTGTATAATAAACTGTCACATGCAGCAAAAATCCTTAAATATGAACTAATTTGGTGATGTATGTTGCTCTGCTAAGCACCCAAAAAATCATACTACATAGAACTTTCCTTGAGAGTGGGAAGTCTTTGATGAACACATTGATTCCATTCATTGCAACTGAGGTGTAAAATGTTGGAAGGAGAAAAAGTTATGGCTTCTGTCTGCAAGGAGTTTTCCATGAGTGAAAGAGTGTGAGTGTGTGTGTATGTGTGTCTGTTGTGCACATCTGTAATTGAGAGGGGTCAAGTTAAAGAGGTGAAGGTAGGAAATAGTGAATAAAATGTTAGAATTGGGGCTGTCTATGGAAGAATAATAATGTGTTCCTACTCTATGTGATATAGAGATGGTGAATTCTGTGATGATCAAAAAGAGTAAGTAATTGGCATAGGGAACTTGGACATGAGACTTCAGGCTTTCATTATTTTCTTATTGCATTTACTCATTTATTCAACAAACGCATAATGAATACTATTAGAGTATGTGCAAAGTGCATTGGGAGGTGCTGGAATAGAAATAAATCTATGTCTAGGGTAAAACAGAACAGATTGTCATGGTAAGGAGATCTTTGGAGAAATGCAAATGGTGGTCAGCTTAACTATAAATAAATATTTATATATAAAAGAATTAGAAATTGGGAATATATTTGTAAATAATGATACCAATAACTATAAAATGAAAATAAATAAAAGACTGAGATAAACTACATGATGTTTCTGAGGCTTTGAATGTCTAATGGATACTGAAAATAATTTTAACAGAGAAATGTTCTTCATATTCTCCCAAAAGACCTCTAGCTTTAGGTTTTAAAATTACTTTTTCAGAAAAATACTAAATCATACCTAATAAATTCACATTTTTTCTAAAGAGAAACTAACATCTATTTGTACTTTTCTGAAGTGAACCTAAGTTCATGACCTAGTGAGCATGTAATTTTTCTAAGCATTTACTTTTTTGTGTACAAAATGTATGTAAAAATAGTTGCTACTTTATCTGTCTTCTCATTTGTAATGTCAGTAAAATAATAGTAATTACCCTTAAAGACAGTGTAGGGTTTCAGTGCAATAAACTATGTAAATATCTAGCTCAGTGATTGGCGCATAATTAGGTCTTGATAAATATTAGTTAATGTTATTATTTATTCTAGTTAATTTAAATATATTTGTGTGAATTTTGATCATGTACTGAGAAACTCTGGAAACAGATCTATCAATTGTCACGTAGTTGAATATCTGAAAAACAGTATTAATATGTGGATGTGCACAGAATGCAAAACAGAAAATTAAGAAATAAATTTTAAGAAGAGAATTAGCTACAAATAAGAAAACCAAAGTTTCTTAGAACTTAAAAAATAAGTCTTCATAAAATTAAGGTTATTTTGTGGTTGCATACATAATTTAGTGTCCCATTAACTTATGGCGGTTTATATCATAGAAATTCCATGACATGAAATATAATTGAGATAAATTTTCTTCTTATGAAAGAGTTACTAGTATGAAACTTGCCCTCCTATCTTAAATAATTAGAAAACCTGACCAAATATAGGGAGAAAAAGTGCTTTCACACATTTGGAGAAGAAGCAGTGCAGAACTGTGATCGCTGAGAGAAAAGTAAGAAATGAGGTGTCTTACAATTGCCACCGCTTCCACCTGGAGCCAATATCAGGATCATGCCATGGTTATGAGGAACTCAAGCAGTCAATGGAGATACTGCCAAGTTGAGGAGATGAGGAGATGCTATTTGGAATGTGGGGAAGCTAAATCAGTGGTGATCCATGGGACAGAGCATTGGTTGTGAAGGCGTTATAGAAAAAAAGGGCTCCAACAACCTGCATAGGTTTGTTTAGCCTTCAGCTAAATACTAACCATTACTTTCAATGGAAATATTTCATCAAAATATTTGATGCAAAACAAAATAAAACAAAAAAATAGCAGGAGATCTACACACAGAATCTCCCAACTCACATAGAGCAACAAGCTTTGTTGAGCATTGAGGCAATCAGCAGACACAGCAGAGTCACCCATTAATATTCAGACTAACTAGCCTTAGCATAAAGGTTATTCTAAACCTATTCTACCAAAGCTTAAAAAGAAGGATCTTAAGAAAAAAAGGAATAAAACAGATAATCAATAAATAACTTAACTGCCTGACCAAAGAAACTGCTTCAATGGATATGCAAAAGAGCAGCACACAATATTGTAACCCAACGTTCCCAACATTTTTGGCACCAAGGACCAGTTTTCTGGAAGACAATTTTTCCACGAATGGTGAGGGGTGATGGTTTGGGGGTGAAATGGTTACATCTCAGATCATCCGGCATTGGATTCTCATAAGGAATGTGCAACCTAGATCCCTCGTATGCACCGTTCACAGCAGTGTTTGCACTCCTATGACAGTCTAATGCTGTGGCTGATCTGACTGGGGGCAGAACTCAGGCAGTAATGCTCACACACCTGCCACTTGCCTCCTGCTGCCTCATTACTAACAGGCCACAGACAGGTAGTTGTCTGCTGCACAGGGGTTGGGGACCCCTGTTGTATCCTACAATCTTGAGGAAAATCAGTCAGTTTATAAAACAAAAAAGCAAAGAAAAGATAGAAATGGGGGATACAACAGAGAAGGACATACACTCAAGGATTTAGACAAAAACATTAATATTATGAGGAGATTTATGAAATATATAAAAAAGAAGCAAATAGAAATTCTAGAGCAATACACAATATTATGTATTTAAATTAACATCCTCTGAGATACTGAAGAAGGAAAGCTCAGTGGGCTTGAAGTTAAAGCAATAGAAATTATCCAAACAGAGGCACAGACAAAATGAAAACTGAAAAATAAGTGCACAGAAATCTGTTTTCAGTTCTGACATGAAAAGAACTTGAAATCTGCCCTTATAAGAATAATAATAAAGGTAAACAAACTGAAACTCAACAACTTTCTTAGGACCCATTGGTGATCTGAATTTTCAGGATTAACTACCACTCCTAAATCTGGAGAAAAAGGAAAATAAAGGAAACAAAGCAAAGATCTACTTTACTTGGAGCAGAAGATCTAAACTGGTAGAAGCACTTTAATGGTAATTTTAAAGAATTGCTGGAGGTTGAGTGTGGACTGTCATAAAAGGGAAAAGCTCCTGTGGTCTCATTCTTATACCTGACACTTTAGCGGACTTTACCGCCGAAAACCTCCCTGGATTTTCTTGGGAAAGATCAGAGAAAGATCCTCTGATAACACAAGAAAGGAGAAGGAAAGAGTAATCATTGTGACATATTCTCAGAACATCCTCCATAACAAAAGTATATTCTTCAAGAGTAAAGTCCTTACCAGAGACTTCTCCCAGTTAAGGGAGGGTCATTCCTCCTACTCTGGACCCTTCCAGTCTTCCCATCTCCAGTAGTATGGGGAAAAAATAACCACTAGAAAAACACTTGCAAAAGGCAAAGCCCGGCCCAGAAACACAGGCCCAGTAAAAGACTGAGCTTTAATCATAAGATTATACAATGCTTCCCCTTTCCTATACCTTACCACCACACTAAGAGCTCCACACAATAGCAGTGCCTTATAGTTGAAAAAGTGGCAAAACACAGTATTTGAGGAAAAGAATTAAGGGAAAACCTAAGTTGACAAATAAGACCAAAAAAGACAACAAAGAAAATAAAATGGAGATGTGAACCCTCTGGTACCTATAGCTACAGCAAATATCAAACACAATTCCTAGCCAGATTAACATATATCCTCACATTAAAAGCATGTTTCCTTTAGTTCCTATTAGATGATAGAACATATCCATGAATGCTTAAAAAAAATTATAGGCATGCTTAAGGGCAAGAAAAACACAGTTTTAAGAGACAAAACAAACAACAGAACTAGACACTGGTGTAATACAGTCGTCAAAATTCTCTGGCAAGAAATTTAAAACTACGATGATTAATATGTGAAAAGTTCTAATGAAAAAAATGAACAACATGCAAAAAAAAGAAAAATAAGACTGCAAGATTATGTCAGAAAAAAATGGAGTAAGAAGTCCCCCAAATTTGCCCCTACACAAAAGCCATAAAAGCAACCAAAAAAAATGGGCAAAGACTGTAAGAATCAACTTTTTCAGAACTCTGGAAATGGACCAAAAGCTTGCAGCAATTCAGTGAGTGTTTATTCAACTTACAGAATCTCAGTGAGAACAGTGAGCTTTGTGATAGTCTTACTTACCCTCTTCTCTCAACCCCCACATTTCTTCACTCTGCTTCACTCCTTAGCTCAGCAGCCTTGAAAATAACAGCTTGCATTCTAGGCTCCAGTTTCCATGAAAGCATAGCTGACCTCACTTGCAAAGATTTGTCTTTAGTTGATCTTTCTGGTGATTACAGAACACTGGCACAAAAGGCTTCCCTAACTCAGAATTGGCCCAGTGCCAAAGTCATCCAGAGGGTATTTGTGGAAAACATGTACAGAAAAGCTTTTTAGTCTTTGCTGACTAAGGCAGGGGATAATCAGGGGAGGGTGGGAAGCAAAAAGTAGACTACCTAAATAGCATGGGAGGAAAAGCTCAGAAATGAGATGTTTTGGAGAATAAGGGCTAGGTAAACTTCAGGGATATCATTGGGAATATAGAAGGCTAAACTCATGTTCAGAACTGGGTGTACGCTTACAGAAGATATGAGAAGTCCCTAAGGGAGGTCTTATGTCTAGCTCACTTTCAGGATCTGCACAAGCAGAAACTGAAAGCTAAGGTAGGGTTGGAAATTGCCTCGCTGAGGTGCTCAAAATATACCCGTATACACATGGAGCCCGTCTGCAAAGGCTAGGACATTTTTTGTTTAAGCAATTTAAGGAAATATTTGTCTAGTCACTAGCTGACAGATAAGAGATCTCAATCAGCAAAAACAGCAAAAAATACAGATTTTTAAAAATTATTCAAAAACATTACTAAACAAACAACCACAACAAATCCTAAGGGAGATTAACATAATTTCCAGAGATGCCACATTATGGTATTAAAAAACCTTTAGCGTTCAACAAAAAATTAAGAGGCACGAAAAAAACCAAGAAAGGACATTCTGTATACAGGAAAAAAGCAGTCAAGAGAGCCTGTTTTTGAGAAAATCCAGACATTGTTCTAACAAGACAAAGCACTTAAGTCAGCCAATTTAAATATTTCCAAGGCTAAGGTAACTCCATCAAAAGAAATGAAAGCATGAGAATTATACTTTACCGAGCAGAGAATATCACCAAGAAGATAGAAATTATAAATAGGGCACCAAATAACAACTCTACATATGAAGAGTACACTAACTGAGATGAAAAAATTTACAAAAAATGCTTAACAGCATAGCTGAGATGACAGAAGAAAGAATCAGCAAACTTGAAGACAGGTTGATTGAAATTTTCAGGTCTGAGAAATATAAGAGAAAAGGATTGAGACACCATCAAACAAAGCAACATACATGTAATAAGAGCACCAGAGGGAGAGGAGAAAAAAGGACAGAAAGAATATTTGCAGAAATAATGACCCAACGTTCCCAAATTTGATGAAAATATTAATCTACGCTTCCAACAATTTCAATGTATCCCAAGTAAGATAAACTCAGAGATCCACACTGAGACATATTATAGTCAATTGTCAAAAATCAAAGACAAAGAGAGAATTCTGTAAACAGCAAAAGAGAAGCAACTCAGGTTGCTTGGTAAGATTAGCAACTAGTTATCTTATCCAAAACAATAGAGATCAAGTAGGCCCTGCGTGGTGGCTCACGCCTGTAATCTCAGTACTTTCGGAGACCAAGGTGGGTGGATCACCAGGTCAGGAAATCGAGACCATCCTGGCTAACATGGTGAAACCCCGTTTCTACTAAAAATACAAAAATTAGCCGGGTGTGGTGGCGGGCGCCTGTAGTCCCAGCTGCTTGGGAGACTGAGGGAGGAGAATGGTGTGTACCCAGGAGGTGGAGCTTGCAGTGAGCCGAGTTGGCGCCACTGCACTCCAGCCTGGGCAACAGAGTGAGACTGTTTCAACAAAACAAAACAAAACAATAGAGATCAAGTATATACAGTCATATGCTGCATAACAACATTTCAGTCAATGACAGTCTACATATAAGATGGTGGTTGCATAAGATGATATTGAAACATATATAGACATTTGACACATGGCACTTAATATTGCAATGGCAGATCAAGTAGGAAGAATAATTGATATTCAGTGATAGTGTGGGATTTTTGGTTTTCCACATAAAAAATATATACAAATAAAAATATATATACTATCTAGTTTGTGTAAATACACTTTATGATGTTCACACAATGACAAAATCACCTACCAATGTATTTCTTAGAATGTGTCCCCATTGTTAAGTGACATATGACTGTAACCATACAGGCGTATATAAAAGAAGATATCAATTATTTTGGTCTCATTTTTTCTCCTATATGACTTAGAATCCAACTGCATAAATAAATCATTATAAATATATGTTGATGGGCAAACAATGCAAACAGATGAAATTTATTAATAATAACATCACAATAATTACACAACGTAATGTTATTGAGATCCATTCATGTTGTTGCCTGTGTATGCATTTAACACATTTTTATTGCTGAGGCATTTTCCATCATATAAATATAGTATTACATTGTATGGCTATGCCACATTTTGTTTACCAATCTCCTAGGGATACCGAAGGGTGAGTAAACTCTAGAGTGGGTAGTAGAGGAAGGTGCTGATAAGTGTCCTTTGTGGCCTCAAGAACAGCTGCAGAAATAAAGACCACAGTGAAGATTCACTAACTGTCATCTTAAAAGTTTTTACAGGACACAGAGCAAAACCTCAACTTCAGAAATTCCTGGCAAACTATGTATTAGCTGGTACCTGATAAAATGAAACCTCCATACTTGTTAATTCCTTACATGCAGAACTGTTCAAATTAAATAACGTCACTTTTGTTTTTTTTTTTTTTTAAAAAAAAGTTTTTACAGGAAAGGAGACCAACCAGCCTTATAGAGGAGCTATTCCCAGAACTTACCGTAAAATGCAAGGACATCCAAGTGGCACCAAGGGTGGATGAGAGTGGATGCTCTGAAGCACCAGCCAGATCCCCTTTAAGAATTGAAGCACTAATTTCCCCAGCTGCTGGAAGTGCTGGTAGCTGATGGCCCTCAGCTGAAGAATGTTGACTCACACAAGCTTGTAGCCACTCCCTGATGGAAACCAATAGCCTACAGGTGGTCGAATCCAGTGCCTAAAAGTCAGCACCTGCCCCCGCATGCTTGCCTCAAAGAAGGGCAATTGTCTCAATTGCAGCGTTCTCTGAGCTATGGACTGAAGCATCCACTGCAACTCCTTCACCATTCTATTTCTTCCTCTGTGTAATCATGTTTTTTTTCTGTCCTCACAAGTGTTATTACTGAGAGCAATTTCTAATAAAGTTTCTGCCTACAAAAAAAAATAATAATAATAACATCACAAAAGGGGTAGGGAATATGAACAAATAGCAAGACATAAAAAGTAAGCCCTTTCTTATCAGTAATTATTATATATTAAATTAAATAGATTAAACTCACAATTAAAAGCAGAGATTAGAAGAATGGATATAAAATCAAGATCCAAATATATGCTGCCTAGAAAGACTCACTGTAGATTCAAACCACAAATACGTTGAAAGTACATGGATGGGAAAAGATTTTTCATACAAACAGTAAACAAAAAAAAGTTGAAGTGGCAATTAGCCTTTAAAACACAAATTATTACTAGAGGCAAAGTTTGACATAATATAATTATTAAAGAATCATTCCATCAAGAAGGGATAACAATGTTAAACACATATGCACCTAAAACGGAGCTCTACAGTGAAGGAAACAAAAAAACTGATAGAGCTGAGGGAAGAAATAAATAATAGAAATAGTTTAATAGTTGAAGATTTCAGTATTCCACTTTTAATAAAGGACAGGACAGCAAAACAGAAGATAATAAAGAAATAAAGGGCTTGAATATAAAGCCCTTTCTTATTTGAAAAAAGAAATAAAGGGCTATAAATCAAGTAGACTTAGCAGACATTTATATAGCACTCCACCCAACAAGAGTAAATATATATTTTTCTCAAATAGGCATGAAAATTATTCATAATAGACCATAGGTTAGGCCACAAAACAAGTCCTGATGCATTTTCAAAGACTGAAGTCATACAAGCTAGGTGTGGTGGTTCACACTTACAAGAGGCACTTGGAAGGCCAAGGCTGTCAGATCACTTGAATCTGGGATTTTGAGACCAGCCTAGATCACATGGCAAAACTCGTTCTCTACAAGAAATACAAAAGATTAGCTGGGTATGGTTTCATGTGCCTGCAGTCTCAGCTGCCCAGGAAGCTGGGGTGAGAGGATCACCTAAGCCCAGAAAGTTGAGGCTGCAGTAAACTGTGATTGTGCCACTGCATTCCAGCCTGGGTGGCAGGGTGAGATCCTGTCTCCAAGAAAAAAAAAAAAAAAAAAAAAAAAGATGTTTTTGAAAAGGTTGAAGTCACTCAGAGCATGTTCTCCACCCACAATTGAATGAGATTACAAATTAATAACAGGAAAAAGTTGTAAAAATTATCAAATATGTGGAAATTGACACACTCCTGAATAACCACTGAGTCAAAGAAATCAGAAGGAAAATGACAAAAATGACTAAAGAATTTACAGGAATGGAAACACAATGTACCAAAACTTATGGGAACTCATGAATGAGTAAGTAAATTAGAGTATATCTAGATGACTGAATATTACTTAGACACAAAAATAGATGAAGTACTAATAAATACTACAACATGGATAAATCTTGAATACATAGTGCCAAATGAATAAAGCGAAACACAAAAGGTCACACATTATGCAATTCCATTTATAAAACATGTCCAGAATAGATAAACCCATAAAGACAAAAAGTAAATGTTTGGTTACCAGGGGATGGCAGAGGGAGGGAATTGAGAGGAATGCATTTTTTTTCTTTTTGATGAAAATATTCTGGTATTGGATACTTTTAATGGACAAAACTGAAATCAACCAAATTATACACTTTAAAATAATTAAGATAGTGAATTTTACTTTCTGTTAATTATATCTGAATGAAAATGTTTAAGACACAGGTAGATATTGTAAGGGTATAGATGGAATCTTTAAGAAAGAAAAGTAATGCTAGAAAATAAAAACACTGTTTCAGAAGTGAGGAATGCCTTTTATGGGCTTATCAGTAGACTGGCCACAGCCGATGAAAGAATCAGTGAGTTTGAAAACAGGACAAGAGAAACTAACCAAGTTGAAATGCAAAGCAAGGAAAGAAAGAAAGAGAAAGAGAGAAAGAGGACGGAAGGAAGGAAGGAAGGAAGGAAGGAATTTTATGGATTTATAATTTTAATGTGAATATGGAAATACAAATTACTGAAAAAGAAGAACATAGTTTACTATCACGTTAACAAATAGAAAGACTCAATATTGTTATAATGTCAATTCTTTCCTACTTAGTCTAATAGAGTCAATGAAATATCAATCAAAATCCCAGCCAGTTATTTTGTGAATATTACCAAACTGATTCTAACGTTATTAAGAAAAGTCAAAAAATAGCATAGCCAACAGAAAACTGAAGAAAAAATTTGGAGAACTGACACTCCTTTAAACTTCAGTATTTACTATGAAGCTACAATAATCAAGACAATGTGATACTGGCATAAGAACAGATGTACATTAATGGAGTGGAAGTGATTAAAAACTATCCATATTGGTAACAAAAGGGAGCCCTCCATACAGATCCTACAGACACTAAAAGAGAAAAACAGTATCCAATAGTGAGAAAAATATTTAAGAACAATTTTTATCAATAAATATAAAAACAAATGAAATGGAAAAATTTCATGAAAGGTACTTTTTTCCCAATACTGACACAACAAAAATAAAACTAACACTGATACAAGAAAAATAAAAATTAATAAAATAATCCTATATCTGTTAAACAAAATGAATTTGTTGCTAGCCTTCCAACAGAAGAAAAATTCATACCCAGGTGCTTTACTGTTGAATTATTTAAAACATTTAAGATAAAAATCTTAAATAAACTATTTTCAAAATAGATGAATAAAGAACAATTCCTTTTTAACTTAATAAGGAAGCATTACTAAGATACAAACCAAGTCAAAGGCAATCCAAAGAAAGCAAAGTAATATCCACTGTGAATATAGGTGCAAAGTATTTACCAAAATTAGCAAATAATACCTGGAAACACATAAAATCTGTAATACATCATGACCAAGTGATACTAAGTCTAGAACTCAAAGGTTGCTTTATTATTAGGGTATTAATCACCCATATTTTCAGGATATTTTATAATAAAGGACAAAAACAGTTATTATCTCAAATAATACATAAAAAACATTTGATAAAAATTACCACATAGTAATTAAAGGAAGTCTCACAAAAATGGGAACAGAATGAGACTTTCTCAATGCAATATGACATTTATGAAAAAACTACAATATCACATACAATGGTAAAAGACTGAATCTTTTTCCCCAAAGATTTGGAACAGTTCAAGGTTGTCTGCTATCCTTACTTCTACTCAACATTATGCTGAAAGTCCTTGTCTACGTAATAACACAAGAAAAAAAAAAGGTATACAGATTGAAAAGGAAGAAATGAAAATGATATTATTTCTGGAGGACATGATTAAGTGCATAGAAACCCTGAAGAAAGGCTGGGTGCGGTGGCTCACACCTGTAATCCCAGAACTTTGGGAGGCCGAGACAGGTGGATCACTTGAGGTCAGGAGTTTGAGACCAGCCTGGCCAACATGGTGAAACCCAGTCTCTACTAAAAATACAAAAATTAGCCAGGGGTGGTGGTGCATGGCTGTAGTCTTAGCTACTTGAAAGGCTGAGGCAGGAGAATCACTTTAACCCGGGAGGTGGAGGTTGCAGTGAGCCAAGATCACATCGCTGTACTCCAGCCTGGGCGACAGAGCGAGACTCCATCTCAAAAAAAAAAAAAAAAAAAAAACAGGAGAAGAGAAAGAAAACCTGAAGAAATGTACATAACATTTTAAACTATTAGAAATAATAACTGAATTTAGTAAGGCTACAAGATATAAGATCAATATACATAAAATTCTATGGCATTTATATATTTTATTTAGTAACAATTAGAAAATAATTTTAAAATGCCATTTATATAGTCATCATGAAACATCAACTTCATAGGAATTAATGCAATAAAAATCGAATGCTATCTTTACAATAAAAACTGCAAGATTTAAAAAAATTAATGAAGAGTTAAATAAATATGGTAATATGCACTGTTCATGTTTTGGAAGACTTAATATTGCTGAGATATCCATTTTTCCCTTACCAATGTATAGTTCCAATGCAATCATGATCAAAATCTCTCCTTTTTAATATAAATTGATAAGCTGATGTTAAAATGTGTAGGAAAATACCAAACACCTAGAATAGACCAAATGAAAAAAAAATTGAAAAAAAAAAGTCAAGCTCGAAATAAGAGCAAAGTTCTTACTTGATTTTCTAATTTTAAAACTTTGTTTAAAACTATAGTAGTTAAGATAGAGCTGTGAAGATAGACAATAAATCAAAGGACCAGAATAGATAATCCTAAAACAGACTGGCAAGTTGATAGCCAGTCGAAATGTTGACAAACATGCCTAGTCAATTTAGTGTAAAAAGTGAAAAACGTTTTAACAAATCACTGGAATAACTGAATATCCATATGGAAAAAGTGAACATCAACTGATATTTTACCCCATGTCCTTGATAACCAAAAAATAACTTACGGTAGCTCATATCATATGAAAAAATGAGTTTGAATGAATCTCAAATGTACTATAGAAAGCTCAATAAGCCAGGTACAAAAGAGTACATACTGTATGATTTCATTTATGTGAAATTGTAAAAGAGGTAATATTGATCTACAGGGTCAGAAAGAAATGCAGTGGTTGCCTGGAGGTAGAACTGGGAGGAAATGACTACAAAGAGAAATCAAAGAACTATTTAAGGTGGTGGAAACAGCTAGCATCTTAATTCATGGTGGTTGAATAAGGATACACATTTGTCAAAGCTCATTAAGCTGTACACTTACATGGGTTCATTTTATTGCATTTAAATTATACCTCAATAAATTGATTTTTTAAAGCATGCAATATTTAAAGTTATAATATGGTTAAGAAGCAAACAATTTCAATCACATGTTTTTATGCAGACAACACATCTCTAATTCGATCAGAGAAAGTTTCAAGGGCATAGAGAAATAAAGAAATTTTTCTTTTTGGGTGTGGATTTATCTCTTCAATGTCTGAAAAATAGATTTGCATTTTCAGATGAGTCACAAACGTTCAATGCTAAAGACAGGTGCTCTTTCCTGTAGATTCACATTGAATCCTATATTGCAGATAAACATTTAAGGAGCTCGTGTAGTATTTCGGTCATTCATTCTCCTCATAATCCAATTTATGAGTATTTACACTGAAAAGTATATGTGGACTAGGATTAATGATGGAGAGAGGTAGAGAAAATTGATAGGGATGGAGAAATAACTATTTATTTTTTATTTTCCTTTATGTTTTGAGATGGAGTCTCACTCCACTGCCCAGGCTGGAGTGCAGTGATGTGGTCTCAGCTCACTGCAACCTCCGCCTCCCAGATACAAGCCATTCTCCTGCCTCAGCCTCCTGAGTATCTGGGATTACAGGCCCCTGCCACTATGCCCTGCTAATTTTTGTATTTTTAATAGAGATGGGGTTTCACCATGTTAGTCAGGCTAGTCTTGAACTCGTGACCGTAATCCACCCTCCTCAGCCTCCCAAAGTGCTAGGATTATAGGCGTGAGCCACCGTGCCTGGCCAAAAGAACACTTTTAAAAGAAGTGGAAATTAGACATTAGTATTACACATTGCTTATTAATCTCTGTCACAACTCTAGGTGAATGTAGCATTTCCTGTGCTTGTTTTTTATGCAACATCCGTCCTCAGCCTCAATAATCAACTACAGGAAATCAGTATATTCAAAAGGAAGTGTTTAGGAAGGACGCTAATATAGGTGATTTTTTTTGTTATTGTTCTCTATGTGCATTTGATGTGTTCACTTAAAGTTATTGAGCACCAGCTATGGTTGAGAGACAATGAGTATTAGATACAGGCTGTAAAATCTTTGGCAAGAATTTGCTTTCTTCGGTTACTTTAGGAGGTCAGTGATAAGGATTAAATGACATGACACATGTCAGTACTTAACACCCAGTCTGGCACATAGAAAGCAGTTAATAACACTTAGCTACCATGGTGATGATAAAGATGGCACTATGAGATGGTGTCGTACTATTTCTAGCTCTCAAAGAGTATGATATAAAATTAAAACAAAACAACTTTTGTTTTCATTGTAATTTATTCACTAGTAGCATAAAACATGATTAGTGACAATGCAATCAAAAATGTTTTCATTTGTTTCTCAAGGGTGGTTAGACTTCAAGTGAAAGTAAGTTTGTTTGTTTACTGAGGAGAATACTTGGAGCCATTCAGAAAGGACCACAGTGGTGGCCTTTGTATAGACAGTACCATAAGGATTTAGATTTCTAAAACAAAAGGTAAGAGAGGCCTGCCAGAGGGAGGAATGGTATGGATAAAGGCACTGCAGAGAGATAACGGGATACATTGAGAAAACAAGAAGTACCACACTTTGTGTATGGCATGGGGTTCAGGAACGAGATTCCTGCTGCTACAATAACTGATAGCTACACATTCCTGACATTACCTATTTATTAAGTGCTTTATTTGCGTTACTTCATGTGGTTTTTACTGCTCCTGTTTGTCTCCTTCTCTGTTAAATAATTTGCCAAGTTTCTAACAGCTAGTATGGGGTAGAGTTAAGAATTTGAGATCTGTCTGACCCCAAAACCTCTATTGGAAGACTTGAGAGGTATAAGGAAATGTCAAAACTGGCAAAGACTCTAAAGATTTGGGACAAAATTGAGGGCAGGTGTTTATTTCTGGCTGGGTAATGCACTTTACAATTAAGTCAGTGAGAAATGATGGCTTGTGCAGGTTTTGGAGAAGAAAAGCGTAGGAAGTTATCGGAGTCCTGTTTTGAGCAACTAAAACTTTATGTAATATTTCAAAATATATCTGATATTGAAGCATATGTGGTAGTTGTAAAATCTGCCAAGGACAGCTGTAAAGTCAAATCCTTTTTATAAATCCACCTGACAATTAGCAGAAGCTCAAATTGTTCTTTGGTTTCTGACATTAAACTCTTGCCCTACAAAATGACCCCTTACAGCTAAAAGTAGCTCACTCTTATTTTAATTTTTACGTTTTATCAAGCTGTGATGACAGTGACCAATTCGTTGACACTTATACTTGATGACAATTAGACTCACAGTTCTTGAAAAATACTGGGTACCAAATTCTCTTTGAAGTTAATAACTTTAAAACATTAGTTGTTAAAATTAATGCAAACTCACATGCACTGCTGATGGAAGTGTAAAACAATGCAACCACTTTAGAAGTGGTTTAGGAGAGTCTCAAAAATTAACCCATACTCTAACTGTATGACCCAGCAATTCTGTTTTTAAGTATTTACCCCAAATAAATAAAGCATGCATGCACAAAAATAACTTGTATAAAAATGGTCATACTCTTAATCATAATAATCCCAAGTTAGAAGCAACCTAAATATCCATCAACAGAAGAATGGATAAACAAATGTTGACATATTCCTACAATTGAATATTATTCAGCAGTAAAAAATATATATTACTGATATGTATATGAAGCTCAAAAACATGTGATAAACTAAAGAGGCTAGACACAGAGTACAGTTTCCATTTACATGAAGTCCTAGAACAAACAAAACTAGTCTATGGAGAAAGGAGTAAAAATACTGATGTATCTGTGGCATGGAGAGGGACAGAAGATATTGATGAAAAAGGTCAAGAGAGAAGTTGCTGCGACGATGGGAAAGTTCTATGTCTTGACAGGGTTGTGGATTGCATGTGTATGCATTTGTCAAGACTCACTGAATTTGACATATATATTTCATAATTTAGAAGTTTTAAGACATGTATTATAATATCCCTTTGAAATTAACAAGTTTAAAATGTTGACTTACCAAAATACCTTTGGAATAAACTTTGGAGGCTGACATGGTTTGGCTCTGTGTCCCCACCCAAATCTCACCTTTTGCACCCATAATCCCCACGTATTATGAGAGGGAGCCAGTGGGAGATAATTGAACCATGGAGGCAGTTTCCCCCATACTGTTCTCATGATAGCGAGTGGATCTCACGAGATTTGATGGTTTTCAAAAGGGGAGTTTCCCTGCACAAGCTATCTTTTTGCCTGCCACCATGCACATAAGGTGTGACTTGCTACTCCTTGCCCTCCGCCATGATTGTGAGGCCTCCCCAGCCATGTGGAACTGTAAGTCCATTAAGCCTCTTTCTTTTGTAAATTGCCCAGTCTCAGATATGTCTTTATCAGCAGCGTGAAAATGGACTGATACAGAGGTGATATATGTTTTAAATTGACCAAATGAATTTGGATCTGGACATAGTTTTACTTAGTAACATTTGAAATATTTTTAAAACAAGTGAAGAATGAGTTGCAGAATGTGTGTATGTATGTGAGTGTGCACATCCCTACTTTATAAATGTATTCATTTGTACCAAAAATCTTCATCAAATGAATGAATAAAATACGAAATGATACACACCAAAGACAAATGTGAACTCCCAGTTATAAAGTTCCAATTGAATGTGAGTTCAAATTGTGAAGTCTCAAATAAGCAGTAGCTATTAAGAAGAGTCAAGGAAGAATAAGAGAATATTTCATGTTCACATATTTCAAAAAATTAAACTAATTTGTATCAATATAACAATTTTTAAGAAAAGTAAATTTTCCATGTTTACAGTCAACTATTTGTACATTTTTTAGCTTATTTAACTATGGAATAATTATTTTTTCATGCATACACACAATCACAGAGATAATGATTTGAAAACTTTTAAATAATTTGTCACTTTTTTGTTTTTAAATTTTCAGCTCTTCATGAGTTAATTCCCAAAAAGAATTATTCATGTGTTTTTCAATATACGGAATACAGTACTGTTCCTTCAGAACACAGAAAAATATATATTTTTCTATAGGAATGTTTCTCTTTGATATAGGTAGCCATTTTTTCAGAATCACCTTTAATGAAATATAAAATTACATACAATAAAATGCATCCATTATATTTACGTTGTTAGTGAGTTCTGGCAAATGGATATACCCATATAATTATCACCACATTCAAGATATAACCTATCCATTGCCTCAGAATGCCCCTGTGCTGTTTCCCAATCAATGACCTACCCAATACCCATCCCTATTCGACCATTCTTCTTTTCATCGCTGTAGACCAGGGAGCTAAGTTTGTAAAGTCCATAAAATATTAGGCATTTCTTATCTCCATTATAACTAAGCAAAATCATTTCAATTGATAAGAAGTAAGAAGTATATAATCCAGAAAATTCTTCCCTCTATTTCACCTTTCCATGACAGTAGTTCTATCTATGTGTTCCTCCTCTGCGCAGAAGTGTGGCAAAGGAAAATGATGGCAGCTGAATCTGAACATAGCATATGTTAGTACACTTAAATACTCTTTTCTCTGTTCACAGTTCTTCAGTCTATGATATTGCATCCAAATATATTACACTATAACTTATATGCATTGACGCAGAAGGTACTAATAAAATAAGCTTTTTTGTCTCCAGTCACTTAAAATATCTTAATCTTGCTGCATTAGTTTGAGGCTGGTTTGGGAAAGACCCAGAAAGAGACAGAAGAGTTAAGCTAATATGTAATGGCCACATTTTGTGCAGAGAGATTTCCTCCCACTCCACTGAAGATCCTACAACAATTCAGACATACAAAAACATAAGGTTCATTTCACCAATTCATTTCTCAAAAGCAACTGATACAGAATCTAGACAAACAACAGAAACTGAAATAAAATATTTTTCCTATCCCTTCAGGAAAGTCTGTGTCAGAATCTTGCCATATGGATCCTTAAGGGATACATAAGCCACTGATAGCACAATTACATCATTACCACCACTTGTACTGACTTAGTCATTCCTATTTTGAAAATCCTGCCCATCTACTTTGTAATGAATCTTCAGTTTGGTCTTTGGACTCATTCTTTTTATCAATTTAAAAATTGAAAATCTCCCCAGGATTAAGCACAGGAAGGTTACTAATACATACAGGGCTACGGCATGTGGTAGTGAAAGTGTCCCGTGCACAACTACAGGGGTATTCTCTGTATGTGATAATGCCAATGGTGTCCTCTAAACTTGCACAGTGCGCAACCTACACTACCACACATTGAAGTCTTGTGCATATCCTCAGCATTTTATAATAAAAATGATCTGCTAATAACTGCCTGTTCTCCATTTTATTTTACAGGAGCTACCAAGTTTTACAGTGCTTAATGTTTGATTTGACAAAATAACAGTTTTATGTAGACTTTACATAGGATATGAGAAGTATAGTATTACCCCACAAAGGCTTCCAAATAGAAAATTAAAATAATCATTGTTAGCCAGGTGTGGTCCCTCATGCCTGCAATCCCAGTACTTTGGGAGGAATGTTTAAGGTAATAATGCTATGTCAGAGTCAGCCACAATACAATGACCTGTTAAGGAAGATTGATGGTCTACAGGCATGAGTTAACCTTTTTTTGCATGGCCTTAGTTCTTATTTATAATTTGGTACTTCTTTGCCACAAGGAATCTGTTTTGGCCATCTTATGACCTCTATTTTAACATGAATGTGAGTTACTTGTGTCTAAACTCAAAAGGGAGAGGGTATAATGAGGACTGTTGGATCTCCCTTTCCATCATAACCAGGAACTTGATTTTTAACATTTCTCTGGGGTCCTCTTGGCCAAAAGAAAGTTCATTCAGCTTGCGGGAACTTAGGATTTTATTTTTAGTCTAAAAATATCATGTCAAAATTGAAATAGGTTACTTGTAGTCATTAGAAGTAAAGGGGACTACCATGTTTCTAACTGAAGCATGTTCTACATGTTACAATTTCGAAAAGATCATCTACTATTTATACAAACTCATTTTAGATAGTAAATTTCAAGACAGTAAAACATCAAATTCACTCAATATAATTCCCTGTTTTCTTTCCAACACAGTGACAATATTTAGAAAGCAAAACCTGAGCCTCCTGGCTACATAATGAAGATTTTCCACATGGAGCTGAGTTAGATTGTATACTGTGGAAAATGAATTATTCAATGAAATATATATAAGGAAAGATCACTCTGTCCTCTACTTGTAACTCATATGTAATCATGACTTCCCCAATAAATACATTTGTAAATGTTTGTTTCATCTCATGTTTCGTCTTTGAATGTAACACAGTTATCCTCAAAATACATTTACATGATTTGTAAACCAATAATAATATTCTAAGCCTCCCAAAACACCTGAATAGACCCCTCCTCTCAGCCAGGGCATTCCAAAATTTACCTGAAAAAGTGTTTCAGACCATGATGGGAAGGGAGGGACATGCTTCATTATACTCTCTTCCTTTTTGGATTTCAGGAAAAGCTGACCAGCATTAACATCAACACAGACCCTAAAGCTGATGAACAACATTTACTATCTATTCTCTCTGAAGCCTGCTATTGGAGGCTTCATCTGCAGATAAAACTTTGGTTTCCACAACCCCTTATCATCATAACCCAGAAATTCCTTTCTATCGATTCCAGCTTTTTAGATAACAACTTAACTCTTTCAACCAATTGCCAGTTAGAAAACTTTTTAATTTACCTATAACCCAGAAGCCCCTGACTCAAGTTATCTTGCCTTTCTGGACTGAACCAATATACATATTAATATGTATTTTATTGATGTCTCATGTCTTCTAAAATGTATGCAACTAGGCTGTGCCCCAACCACCTTGACTACAGGTTCTCAGGATCTCCTGAGGTCTATGTCATGGGTCATTTGTCACTCATATTTGGCTCAGTATAAATCTCTTCAAATATTTTACAGAGTTTGATTCTTTTTGTCAACAGATCTAACATTTATTGAATGTTCCCTATACAGGCCAGGCATATGTAAGTGCTTTAAATGTGTTTTCTCACTCAATCCTCTTCACAGTCCTGTAAGTATCCTTAATATCCTCTAATCCTTCCCATTTTACAGAGGAGAAAAGTGAAGCCCAGGAATTGAAAGTTTGGCTTGCTCAATATTTCTCAATTAAAAGTAATGAAATCAGATCTTGAATCAAGTGTGACTCTATAGCCAGCCTCTTCGCCTCTACATTAAACTCTTCATTTGAAAAACCTTGTGTATTTCATCGTATTTTTTCTTGCTTTGAAAATATAACTGCTTTGCAACTGAGCAGGAGTTACAAAGCAAAGAGTAGCAAAATATGCCACTTTTGCATAAAGATTATTTTTGATCTGAAAGCAATTGAGAAGATACAGGATTAGCTCTCTGCCCTCCCTATTTGCTTAAAAGCAGGACATATAATTGTCACATTCCCACCTCCCCAATAACCAGGAAGGACAGAAGTTAATCACCTGAGACAACTCTCTTGTCAATCAGCTAGAGACAGCACCAAGGAATCTACATAACAAATCTGACTAAAAATAGCCCTTATCTACATCTAGTTTTCCGTATATTTGCCTTCCCACAATTTGCTGCCCCAAAAAAAGTGAAAGTTATGTTCCTTCACCTTGTCACTTCTTTAAACATTTATTGTTCTTTTGTTAAGCTGGTATATAAGCCCCAAGTTCTAACTACCCCCTTAAATTACTCATTTCTAAGTGTCCGTTTGTCTACACAAGAATGCACAATTCACCTGGTAGTAAGCTTCTGTTTGTTTTTCTCTCATTAATCTATCTCTTGTTAGTCTAATTTACAGAGTGCCTAAGATGGGTTGAGGGAAAAGATTTTTTTTTCCTCCTTACTGAAACCACTGCAAAAGAGGGGCATAGGCTTGATCTATAAAATTCTTTCATGTTTTCACATGTAGAAAATGGGAATAAATTCTAAAGATTATATGTTTTGGCTGAGAAAAATATATGTATAATTAGAAACAAAGGCACATGCTAGAGTTTCACAATAGAAAAGACCACACATTTTTAAAATAAAAGATACATGGGCCTTGTTACATGTTTTGGCCAGTGTATACCTCCTCGTGAAACTTGGGTCCTTGTTAAATTAGAGACTAGTGGTAAAAACTCTAATTTATAAGCTTTGTGATCAATCTGGTAACTTTATCCAAGCAGACTGAGATGTTACAGAGATATATCAATCATGTAGAAGATAAACTTCAAATTTTTAAGAAACAGCTTTCAGCACTAACTTCTTATCTCACTGAATCATGTAAATTAAACCCTATAATAACCACATACTTCTTTTCAGGTAATTGTCAGATTTGGCTTTTTTAATCTACTCATTAGCCATATTGTTGGCACATGAATCACAGACATTAGAACATCAGAAACAAACTCTGGCAGCAACACACAGTATCCCTCATAAATATTGTTATGCATCTGAATGCCAAGTTATATAAAATTGGCATAGATAATTCACATTTTGGTAAGCTAATAAAATTGGTATCCAAAGGCTCTCATTTTTATAACAGGAACACTGTGTATATTCAGCACTTGGATAACAGGCATGGCTGATGTTGTGAATTGGTCCTAATAGAGAGGGAATAGAAAACCCCACCAATGAACCTAGCCAAGAAGTACTGAAGAAAGAATGTTAATCCAAACAAGGACTTGCTCTTACTGTCTAATGATAACTATCAGCCAAGTCTTAAGCATGAGAAGATGAAAGAGTCTGGAAGATAAAGTAAAAAGCTATCATGAAAAGAAAATAGAAGGAAAGTAAAGAGTGGATAAAATTGGAAAGAAAACAGTGAATGTACAAAAGATAGCTGGTAGTCTTGTCCCTTGGAGGTGTGGAGAGGCTAAGAAAAACACTTTGAATAAAAAGTAGGTGAAAGAGATGGCCTTAAACAAAACAAATACAGCCATAAAAACATGTTCATAACAGAATTAACTGGCACATAAAAGCTCTCACAAAACATTTGTGAGAGGGGTTTTGTTTTGTTTTGTTTTACATTTTTATAATTGCCATTGAGAAACTGATGTTTGTAAAGATGACCCTGATTTGGGGGTCCTGTGAAATAAAGTTGAGTATGATCTGTTCAAGACAGAACAGAAAACAATACATTTGCAGAAAGAAATTTCATCCAAGTGGAATAAAGTTATGCCAATTAAAGAGAAATTTGTCTGTTACCTAAAAGTCTCATGGTTCTGCATTTCCTGGTATACTTGGCTTGCTATATAACAAATACATCACAATTGCTCAGAAATGGCTTCATGTGTATTATTTAGACTTTCTGTAATTTCACCATATCTGAAACTATAAAAGGAAATTATGTAATTTACAAAAAGAAACTTCTAGCAATAAAATTAGAAATGAATTTTTGAGGAAATGTTAATGGTAGTTTTACCATATGATAAGGAGAACATTTATTTTATTACTGACATTTCACACACAAAATACAGTGCATAAATAATACAATCCCTTATATACTTTTTAAAATGACATTTGCGGCCAGGCGCGGTGGCTCAAGCCTGTAATCCCAGCACTTTGGGAGGCCGAGACGGGCGGATCACGAGGTCAGGAGATAGAGACCATCCTGGCTAACACGATGAAACCCCGTCTCCACTAAAAAATACAAAAAACTAGCCGGGCGAGGTGGTGGGCGTCTGTAGTCACAGCTACTCGGGAGGCTGAGACAGGAAAATGGCGTGAATCCGGGAGGCGGAGCTTGCAGTGAGCCGAGATAGCGCCACTGCACTCTAGCCCGGTCGACAGAGCGAGACTCAGTCTCAAAAAAAAAAAAAAAAATGACATTTGCTCATAAAAGTAGAAAAGTATTACTTTTTGTTTGTTTGTTTGTTTGTTGAGTCTGAATCTTGCTCTTGTTGCCCAGGCTGGAGTGCAATGGCGTGATCTCAGCTCACTGCAACCTCCGCCTCTTGGGTTCAAGTGATTCTCCTGCTTCAACCTCCCGAGTAGCTAGGATTACAGGTGCCTGCCACCATGCTCAGCTAATTTTTGTATTTTTAGTATAGACGGGGTTTCACCATGTTGGCCAGGATGGTCTCAAACTCTCCTGATCTCATGATCCCCCCGTCTTGGCCTCCCAAAGTGTTGGGATTACAGGCGTGAGCCACTGCGCCTGGCCAAATACTACATTCTTAAATCAAAATCGATAATTGAAAATTCGGATTCTTTTGATAATTAAAAAGACTTAATTTTATCTGTCAATAGCTGAATTGATCAAAAAACTCTAAAGATGGCAGCCACTGAGCATAATTTGAGATGCATCAGGAAAAATTATTTCCTTCCTCATTGCACCAAAAATGTATGGAAAAATGTCTGTGTCCTATTTTTTTTTTTTTTTTTAAGAAAAATGCTAAGTTTTTACATGTCTTGTGCATGGTTTGGCATGGGGGAGGAAGCGGGAGGAAGGTCTTTAGTCTTTGCAACTAAAGACCAGGAACCAGAGAAGATGGAAGCGAAACTGAAACTGTGATAGTCATCAAAAACAGTTAAGGCATGTTTTCATTCTTAGCCACCCTGCTATTTCTCTTTAATCATGCTGTTAGACAATCAATTGTACTTAATTGTCATAATCACAGTGGTTGAAAACTTCAAGTCTACCTGCACAACACAGCAACAGCTACGAAAACATAATTAAATTTACAGAGAAAACCGCATCATTTTTATAAGCAACTTGAATAAGCTTTCAGAGTGGTAGAAATGAAAAAAAAATCTACATCATGCTAGAATTAATGCATTAAAGAAAAAGATACAACGGTTTTCAAAAACCTGACAACTATTCTGAATGACAAAACGAGCTAGTGCATTGAATTTTTATTTTCCTGCTGATAGCTTACAGGTATTATTTAGTAATTTGAATAAAACCTTCCTTGTTTAATTGCAGCAGATTCTCTAGCTTTTGTACCTGCTGATCAGTGAGTCTTCACGTGTAAAAATCCAAAAGGGTGATTTTTTTGGTAGTGGTTTTCAAATAGAAGGATAGTTTTGTCCCCATTTGAAAATACCTATTTGCGTGAATAAAAGTAAAAAGCTATTGGTTATAAAATTATTGTATTTCATATAACCTAAGACATCTATAATTGATGATTAAAAGAAGAACCAATAATTCACGCTCTACTGAAAATGAGAAAAAGTTGCTGATTTGACTGATTATCCATTCTTACTACAGTGTCTGGAGTTTTTGTCTTAAATATTGCAGAACGCTTTTAAATTTAGCTAACATCTTTAGCATATCACACTTGTGTATACATTAAAAGGGAAATATAAACCAAAAAAAAATTGTTAGAGTATTCTCAAAACATTTTTACTCTCAGAGTACAGTTTTCCTGAGTGCCTTTTCTACTCATAATCGTGTGTATCTATGTTTTTCCCATACAATATCATCCGAACAATATCGTCAACAACATTGGTGATACGTACTTCTCAAAATATTGCTGCCTTAATGTCTGCAGTGGTTTGTTGTTGTTGTTGTTGTTTCATTGTTTTTCCCCTAAGACATGCTTCTTGCAAGTTTAGATTTGGTATTTTCTTGACCATACACATGGGACTAATGGAAGGTTTCAGTCCACAACCAGGATTTGTATTCTTTCATAGATGATGCTTTAATTGCAAGGGCAAGGGGCAGTGATTACCCTTCCTGCCACCATGAATTAAATACCAGTCTGTGCCTACACAGCCGGTGTTAACTTGCATTGCCTCTGCTGCCCTGCGGATGATTGTTGCATCCTACTGATTCATAGAAATGGTCTGTTTTCAGTGCCACCCAGCATGGGAAAATGTGTTTCTGAACAGCAAAATATATGAAATTTGGAAAAGTCAAACTAGAATTTATTTTATATTTTTTCCAACACACTTGAATATCCAACATGGATAATTTAAATTAAATCATTTTAAAAATTACTAAATATTTACTTTTATTGGGATTAAAGTTTAGTTGCTTTGAAGGAGGAAAAACGGTTAATCAAAAATTGCATATTTCATAATTTTCTTTTTTGTGGTTGTTGCTTTTGTTTTTTTCATTTTTTTCTTAAAATATTCTTATTTACAGTAGTTATGATTTAGTTTCTGTCTCACTCAACTAGTGTGTTAGCCCCACCAGTACAAGGATTTTTTTTTTCTTTTGTTCGCTGATGTACCCCAATGTTTACAATAGGGCTTGCAACATAAGTCTTTAACTATTTGTTGAAAAAATAGATCACAAAGAATTTTGATTATTCATTCTTCATTGGAATTCATGGCTGTGACATTAGTGCTTCTCTTTCTTATACTCTATGTCATTTTATTTACTTTTTATCTCTACCATAACTCTTCTTGTACCCTAAGTTGTGTATGAATGAATCATGAAATTGTAAGGTCAGGAATGCTGGTGTCTTTATGAGTAGGCACTTAGTGCTTATCAGAGGGTCAGGCATAGAGTAGGGGCTCAATAAGTATTTGTAGCATTCTAAGCATTTTAGGAATTATCAAAGTTTATTGAAATATTAAGCTAAATAAAAATTAAAAGAAATTTGACCAAATTAAGAGTTGGATTAGAGAAGCTACAATTCATCAATGAGATCAAGATATTAAATACATAGTTTCATTAAAAATCAGTATCTAGACTAAATTTTGAATAACTCTGTTGAGGTTTTATATCAGTAAATGAATCACTCAATAGTCATTACTAGTGATTAACTTTACACACATTGGATTTTTCATAAGATGTCTTCATATTCAGAGATTCCCTTGAATGTTGTCAAAAGGCAGGGATGCAAATTTTATTTAAAAGAAACTGTGGTAGTTAGATTATTAACCCATCTACATCACTAATATAAAAACAATAATAATAACAGCTACATGAATGTATTCAGTATGGTGTGTATGAAAACACATAGCCTTGGTTGTCTATTCTTTCCATTTTTTTTTTTTTTTTGGACAAGAGTCTTGCTCTGTCACTCAGGCTGGAGTGCAGTGGCATGAGCTCGGCTCACTGCAACCTCTGCCTTCTGGGTTCAAGTGATTCTCCTCCCTCAGCTTCTAAGCAACTGGGATTACAGGCATGCGCCACCATGCCTGGTTAATTTTATCTTTTCAGTAGAGATGGGGTTTCACCATGTTGGCCAGGCTGGTCTCAAATTCCTGACCTCAGGTGATCCGTCCTTCTCGGCCTCCCAAAGTGCTGGAATTACAGGCATGAGCCATCATGCCCTGCCGGCTACCTATTCTTATCAATTAAAGTAAGAGTCTCTCCCATGTAGAACTCCATTAACAGAAAACAGTACATTAGGAGTTTTCAAAGTTTAATGTTTATGGATAACATTATTTATGGGAATGTAGAAATGATTACATTATAACTCTACTCCTACAAAAGTAAGACCCTTTTGTAAAATGATGAAATAAGTATACAATTTTTCCCTATCATATATTATGTCAATAGAAGATTCAGGATACAAACAAGGATATCAGTCTTCTTCATAATCACCTGGAAGGTAATGTTGATCCCTGTCACTCATACCATCCATCTCGATTTGCAAAAAGAGTCTTCATTATATGATGCAAATAGCATGTTTACTGCAGAGTGAAGGGGGCTGGTAACAATAAAACGCACCAAATATTTCTGCTTGAGACAGTCTTGTCGATGAGGTATTCAAATGATATCTAAGGGTGAAGAAAGATAGAAAGATGAAAGAGAAAGAAAGAAAGAAAAGAAAAAAGAAAGAAAGAAAGAAAGAAAGAAAGGAAAAAGAAAGAAAAGAAAAGAAAAGGAAAAGAAAAGAAAAGAAAAGAAAAGAAAAAAAAGAAAGAAAGAAAGAAAGGGGAAGGAAGGAAGGAAGGAAGGAAATACACTTGTGTGTGTTTTAAGTCAGTCACGTAAAACAGGTAAAGTGTGATGAGAGTTGGCACATGGTTTGCCTATGGGACGTAATCTTTAGCTGTAGTTATTATTAATAACAGAAAGAAATGCATTCCAGGATTGTAATTCTTCCAAGTTCAAGAACAATAAATATACATTTTGAACAGCATAATGTTGATTTCAATTGAATTACATATTTAAAAATAAAGCTGCCTCCTTCAAAATAGGTAAGTCTCTATCAGAATGTAGCCTACATCCCCCAAAATGAGTCATTAGTCATATTAAATAATAATGTTTAAGAGCCATCCAACTCCAGTAAGGGAAACTAAAAATTGACAAGCAGATATTATATTAGAAAAGCAATCAGCTAAACCTAATAATATATAATACAAAGGCATAATAATATACAATACAATAGATGATCAGTTTACAAAATGTAAAACTAAAATGTTCAAAGTATGAGTTCCTGTAATAAATACTTCTCTCAATGATACAATGAAGTTGCATTTTGATGCTCAATAAAAGTGAAATATTTTAGATTGGACAGTCAGAGATTTAGAAGGTTGGTTGGATTGTAGAAATACTAAGTGTTCTTTACCACCTTCTAATATTGTTATTGTTTTCACCTATTATAGTAATGATTAAAGAGAAATGAAGTATCCTAAATGAGCATTCCGCTCTTCCTTACCTCATGCAAACAGGCTTTTGAGGTTTTTGGAGGAAGAAGGGAGAAAATTAAACTTTAAAAGCATGTTACCTCAGCACAATGGGAAATATATAAAAACAGGTTTGTTTGTTTGTTTGTTTAGAGATGACATCTTGCTTTGTCACCCAGGCTAGAGTGCTGTGGCATGATCTCAGCTCACTACAACCTCCACCTCCTTGGTTTAAGTGATTCTCCTGCCTCAGCCTCCTGAGTAGCTGCAACTACGGGCATCCACCACCATGCCCAGCTATTCTTACATTTTTAGTAGTGACGGGGTTTTACCGTGTTGCTCAGGCTGGTCTCGAACTCCTGACCTCAAGTGATCCACCTGCCTTGGCCTCCCAAATTGCTAGGATTACAGGCGTGAGCCACCATGCCCCGCCGTAAAGACAGATTTTTAAAATCATAAATAAAGGTATCATAAAGAGTTATACACATTTCCATAACTCATCCTGGATATGTGAGGCATGGAAAGTCAGAAGAAAGAATGAAATCAAGAAAGCCTATATTAAAATTAGAGGTCATATTTAACAGTGCATAAACCCACTGTAAAAGTAAGCATAACTGTGGTTTATGAAAATCTATGTGGAAAAATGCAAATGATCAATGACTATTGCAAATTAGAGATCATTGAAGGAAAACAAACCATTTTGTGCACTGAGTAGCTCTTGTGTCCTCGTTGATTTCCAAGTTTCAAAACTCTGCCTTCTTCCCACATGAAATAGTTAGCCTTTCTAGTCTTCCCACTGTGAAATGGAGTTTCCTGAACTGATTGGAACCTGAGGAGAAAAATCAAAGGTACGAACTCTTGAAGGCACAAGCAAAGCCCCAAGTTCATTCCTCAAAAATGAGTTCATCCACCTTCATGTGGCTTTCATGTACTTTGCTTTGCCATAAACGTCTCAAATCCTTTTTCAATACTGCAAAGCCACATATTTTATAAAATATGTGATAACTTCACACATCTGAGATTAGAATTTGGCTGATTGTTCTTTCAAATGCTAAATAAAAACCAGGTTGATTGCTATAGCACTTTGTCAAAGATACCAATTGGAATCCATACATCACAAATGGAACCGGGACAAACTCACACAGGATTCGATGTCTAAATATATAAATTAGTTATTCAGAAATATCCTTCGGTAAACAGCCATTAAAATTGGCATCTTTCCTAGTGTTAGAATCTCTTTGGTAACATAACTAGCAAAAACTATTTAAAAAATAGTTCCATTGGCCCAATCCAAATGTTTTAAATAACATTTGTATGTTTTTCATAGTACCAAACTTTTCATCTTAGAACAGCCTTCTATAAAATATTTATTCAATGACATCTAAAATGTGTAAAAAGTCTTTTTCTAGCATTCCTGCCCTTTGTTAACTCTCTACAAAGAAAGCTGTAAATAATAGCAGGAAATAAAATGTGTGATAAATGCGACTGTATAAAACTTATATTGTGTCTAAGCAGATTTTGAAGGAAAATGTATACTTAACCAGAAGAAAGTTAATTAATGGCATGGCAGTAAAGTGTTGTAATTGGTACAAAAATAATCTGTACTGATACTCTTTCCTGAAACGAAATCTAAAATAAATTGAACTTTTTTGGCAACAGCATTTGAGAAGTTCATGTAGAAAATTTATTTTTGCTTTTGGGGACTTAAAATAGACCTATAAGAACACAAAGGGTGGATTGATGTTGAACATCTCAGCAGCTAAACTTTTCTTGTTCAAGATTTGTCCCATCTAAGAATATCACTGGAGTATCTGGTATTCCTTTCTGGAAAAGTTATGATCTATCAGCAGCTATTCAAATAGGGCTGAAAGTGGTCCTTACCTGATTGGGTAATATAAATCTCAAGAAGATAGTAGAAAAACAACTGGGGAGGAGAAATAAATCCTCCAGTGATCCCATAAATCATGCAAAACAGCCTTCAGCC
Organism: Trachypithecus francoisi; assembly: GCF_009764315.1. NCBI lineage: Eukaryota > Metazoa > Chordata > Mammalia > Primates > Cercopithecidae > Trachypithecus > Trachypithecus francoisi. The sequence continues at coordinate 43,157,776 of NW_022681453.1, read as the reverse complement.
CCTATACATCAGGGTGAAATGTACACATTTTAGCACACTTTAATATAATGTGTGGACAGAGATGAATATTGCATTGGGGGTTGATTTATACTAGTTTTAGAAGTTTCTATAAAACTAATTTTGTGTTACCTTATAAATTAGTATCACACACCTTTCTGGAATGAGTATTTAATGGTAAGCTTTCATTAATATTTAAACTATAAATGTGCACAAAATATGGAGAGCCTCCAACAAGCACCATTTTCTGAATAGAATTTTGCCAATTCTTTTGAGTTTAGTACCTTTCCTGAAGAATAAATCAAGTAATAATGTCAAGGTATTTCTAACAGCAATAGATCTAGATGTCAAGGACAGTCTGACATGCATTAATCCATAATGAAAAGTGATAACCCAAAGAAAAACAGAGTATTTCTTACTTGGTGTCAATTTAATTAATCAAGTAGTTAGACAGTAGCAGGACAAAAAAATGTTGAAACAAAAGTGAAGTATCTATTTGTCCATGTTGTAGAGGAGGTCGAATTAGACACACTAAAAGAAGCTATGATTTTGTGAATCTAAAATATCACAGGAGTAATAAGAATCAGGATCAAAGACTACTGAGTCTCAAAATAGAGAAGTTTAGTAAAAACACACCATAAACAATTTATAGTATAGAATCCCTATGTGAGCCTATATTTGGCTGTAAACCTGCCACGTTATGCTGGAGTAGTTGTTGCTGCCTGCCATGTCATCTTGGCACTTGTCACACCAAAGACTGCTTAACATAAACATATGTGACTCTGTCTTTGACCTTTGTCTGCCTGTGGACTATAGTTGGCCAGTGTGGAAGGCAAGCCAGAAGTACTTGAGAGTTAAATCTCCGAGAGCAGCATTCAGCCAATGGTGAAAGTGAGGTGATAGATATATACCCCAGCTTCCTTGGCCCTCAGTTGGGATCGCTTTAGTCACAACTCTACCCTAACACCCAGGTTCTCCAGCAGGATTTAGCTCAAGTTGGCCAAAGTGGTAAAAATATCCAAACAATGCTGCACCATTGCTTGGCTTTCTTTTTGCTCTCTAACCCTCTTCCTTACTTCCTACTGGTATCTCTAGGGATAACCTCCTGAAGAAACTACTTTTGCAAGACATTTTGTCTCTGGGTTGACTGCTGGGGAATCCAAACGCTAAGCAGATATATTCATTCTAGAATGAATCGAGGAACTTTATATGAGATTAGTCAAGTGAGACTGACTAACATTGGACAAGAAAAAGCAACTTGCTAATTATTGACTAAGATGCCATTTTATAAAGTACGAATAGAATGTGTGAATGACAAAATGTTGCTAGGTATTATAGCAGGATTTCTCAACCTTGGCATGCTGACATTTTGACACAGATGATTGTTTATAGTGGAGACTGTTCTGTACATGGTAAGATGCTTTCCAACATTCCTGGCCTCTACCCACTAGATGCCGTAGCTCTTTCCCTCCTGTTGTGACAACCAAAAATGTCTCTGGACATTGTCAAATATACAGGAAGGCAGGCAAAAATCACCCCCAATATCCCCCCATTAAGAACCACTGAATTGACCAGGCACTGTGGCTCACACCTGTAATCCCAGCATATTGGAAGGCCAAGGATGGGCAGACAGCCTGAACTCAGGAATTCAAGACCAGCCTGAGCAACATGGAGAAATCCCTCTCTCTACAAAAAAAAAAAAAACAAAAAACAAAAAACAAAAAAACTACTACTACTACTACTACTACTAATAAATAAATAAATAAATAAATAAATAAATAACACACAAATTAGCTGGGTGTAATGGTTCCAGCCACTTGAGCCCGGAAAATTGAGACTCCAGTGAAATGTGACTGTGCCACTGCATTCCAGCCTGGGAAACAGAGTGAGACCCCAACTCAAAAAAAGAAAGAATCACCAGATTACCAAATGACTTCACTTAATGCATCCAATTAAAGTCTTTCAACTACCGTGGAGGGAATACTACGTACCACAAGTTATGTTAGTGGATGAAGAAAAAAACACATATATGCCTGTTTTCACCGAGTTTATTTTTCAGTCAGTTCAGAGGAAAATAATGAAAACAATTACCTCACAGTGAGAAACTATCCTTAATCGAGGTATTTTCCAATGGAAGCTGTGGAATGAATAATTTCTTCCTTATCCCACCCTCTCCATGTCATAACTATTTCAAAAGTGAGAGTGTCTGTCTGCAAATTGTGTATGATTTTAGTTCTGATGAAGCAAATGACTGTGATTTTACACAGTAAAATTTCTGCATGACAATGAGATATCTGCCCTTGGTTCTTGCTTCATGGCTTCTCTGCTGAAATACGATGGGAAACTGAGTACGTTTTGCTGTCTGTCACTACTGCAGCTTTATTCTTTTCCTTTCATTGTTGCATGTACTTTACCCATACCTTCTACCTATCTTCTCCCTAGAAGTTTTATAAAAGAGTATACATGCTACAATTGAACAAATTCAAATGATTATAATAACAGCAAAAAAAAAAAAGTTTAAGAAGCACTGGAAGGTGATTTTTCTTTATTTTTAGATGAATTTGCTTAGAATTTCTATGAAGTTTTTCTCCTAACCTTATATAATTTCTTTCTTATGAATCATACTGAAATCGTCTTCACCATGTCCTGGTATGACTGTGTAGGAGGCATAGTCAGGCTCCCCCTGCCCCACCATATCTCTTTGTGTTTACCAATCCTGTAGGTTTGGCAGGCCTCCTTGACTTACACTCTACTTGAGAACTTTCTCTTGTCCCATAGATCTGTGCATGGGATATACAAAAATTGAAAAGTGCAGGGGCATTAATGACTCCAGAGCAACCCTCAGCCAATGATGTATGAGAGCTGGGGAATAAGTTAACCTGATTCTAAGGTGCTTCCTACACTCTCTTACAGAGTTTTCCAAAGGATTTGAGCCACAGTGCATCTTGTTCATTGGCTTTCTTTCCTTCCATGTCTCACTCCTCCATGTCCCTACAAGGTCATCTAGGATCACATCCCCAATAAAGCATTCCAAAGCATACTGCATTGCAAGAACTCAGCATTTCAACTCAGGTTGAAATAATGGGTCAAAAGAAAAATGATAATCACTTTTGAGAGTTAGAAATCTAGCACGAATGGTAGATATCATTAATAATAAATAAAATACTACTATTCTGTTAAACACTACGTTTGATCTGGAGTTAGAAACTCTGACTGGGGATATGAATTATTATATATTTATGTATTTCTCCCTACTGATTTTCTTTTGGGGTTGGGAGAGGATGGTGTCACAATAGTATTAAATAAAATACTCTTGTATTTTGACTTGTTTTTAATATCTTGGATATTTTTTAATGCCATCCTGGTCTCTTGAAAGTCAGAATTGTGATAATCAGTTCTCAGAGAAGCACATAAGAAAAATCATAATTTGTTCAGCAAGCACATAATCCTTCTTATTCACACTCTGCTCTGATGAAAGCTACATTAGTGGGTAATGTCATCACATTGGTAGTTCTAAAGACACATTCCAGCACCTGGTATATCTGCAGTGATTGCATTTCTGCAGAAATCCACAGCTGACATTAAGATTAAGATGCTGCTTGGAACTCCACCATGTAGAAAACGTAAAATCACCTAGCTATAGCAGATGACAATGGCGTATAGTTGAAGTAAAAGACGCTCAAAGTTACTGAAGGAAAGGAGAACGACTGCTATTTAAAATTTAACATTTAAATGTTTTATCTGGGTTTTCAACATTCATCTCGCATGTGATTTATACAGTGCTAGTTTGCTATTTTCAAGTCTCTGTTCATATAGTGGTGGGTGTAATACACTCTTAATACATAATGTGAAACCATTTTGTGCTCCTTTTAGCTAAATGTGTTAAAAGATAAAATGTACATATAATTGTGTTTGTGAGAAGAGTGTTTTCAAGTAAAGAAACATTGACTAAAGGAATAATTTTGCAATTGGGAGGTAAATATTTCCAATTTCTTTACTTCCCTAAAGACAAAAGATTATATGACAGCACAGAAATGACATGTACATTGTTTTGAACTACAAACTACTTTCTGTGTATAAAGGCACATTCTTTTAGAGCAAAAGGTTTTTTTAATTTGTTTTCTTTTTCTCTTGTCAAGATACTTCTCAGAATAATGTTGTTAAGTATGTGAACTAAAGCACACAGGAATACCAAGGCAACAAATGATTTTTCAAATACAATTATTAAGCTACAAATAGAACATATATGTGATATAGCAAAATACATGCACCCCTTTAATAGCATATTAAAAAGCAAGATTTAAAGTGGTTCTAACAACCACCATAATTTTTAAGTAAAGATGAGCAATATTTTAAGATGTTTTCAAAACTTATAATGTGATACAAAAAATGTCTGTGATTTCTATTAGTGATGGAGTCATAGACTGCTAATACTGCTGTGGTTTGTTGCATACATGCATAATTAAAGGACTTACTGAAAATAAAACTGCAAACTTTGTATATTTTAACACTTAAGTTCACAAACTCCCTGAGTTCTATCAGGAACCACTTGATAAGAACTCCTGGTTTACAGTATCAATATGACATAGACTGATAATGCTAAAAGAAGCTTGAGGATCTAATCTAACTCAAGCTTGTTTTAACAGAGAAGCAGCTAGAATTTTTCAATGTTTCTACAATATAAGGTTTCATTTTTCAGAAGAAAGATTCTTAAAAGCTGTGGTAGCAATTCAAATACCCACGGGAAATGTAAATGTAAATTAAGAAAATTGGCCAATTATAAAGGAATAAGAGTCATAAAGAATATGGTGAACTGCAGAACATAGGCTCGCTCTAATGGAAATTACATATATGGGTATACATTACACATAGATATGCGAAAAAATAAAAGGCTCAGGCTCCAGCTGATCCAAGGGCCTCCTATTCACAACCTCCTATAAAATGTGCAAAAGGAAAAGACTGTTTTATACATTTTATGTATGTATAAGCTATTCGCAAGTACCATCTTCTGTCTCCCACATCCCTATGTTTATACAAGTAAACAGTATTACCTCTGTTTCACAGGATGGGAGAACAGACGAGGAATAATCTATGTCACCTAGCTTGCTAGAAAACTTAGACATAATAGCCAGCATAATGATTTATTGCTGAGATCCTGCGATAGTGAGACATATTTAGGAAAAAAAGTCAAATTCAGCTTAGTGCATGAACAAACAATAAAACTTACTTTCAAATACGTGCATAAGAGAATAAATTCCTGTGTTCTGAATTCTCTGCCATATGTTTTGTGCTTAATTTTTTACTGGTAGGTAATTCTGGTCATAAGAATTCTGCAAGGTAACTGTTGGCATCAATACTGGATACTAGAACTAGGATTACACAGAAAGGGGGTACAATTGTGGAAATCTCAGAGCAATCATTGGCCCCATATATTAAAACCATCATTATAACATTGTCTCACATGTTTGCTCCCCTCTCGGCATAAGTTGAAACTTCTAAAACCAATACCAACATAGAAATAATCTTTTGATTAGAATGTTGCTGTGTCCAGCTTTATTAATTCAACATCTCAGAGAATCTTGTGGCCTTTGTATCTCTGTTAACTTTATATTAAGGATATCTTATTTGTGCAGGTTAATTCACTCTGAATTTTTTAAAACTAAAATTATGTGATCCATAACTCACAAGAGAAGCAACCTATGGCAAAACTCAATTTTGTTTGAAATGTTTTATTATTTTTTACTTAGTCAACTAAAAAGAAAATTGAAAAACACATATTCATACATCAATATCAATTAAATAACAATTAAAATATCCAATTCTCTAAACAATGATACTTTGCAGAAAATTGTGATTTAAGCATACTTACCACAAAAAAAGTGGTATGTCAGGTAATGCATATATTAATTAGCTCAATTTAGTCATTCCACAATGCATACAGACTTCAATACAACATGCATGTGATAAATATATATAATTTTTGTCAATTAAAATAGATAAATTAAAGTTTATGTTACTTTTACTTTCTTACAGACACAAATTATTTATTTATTTATTTATTTATTTATTTATTTATTTATTTTGAGATGGATTCTCCCTCTGTCACCCAGACTGGCATCCAGTGGCGCGATCTCAGCTCACTGCAACCTCCACCTCTCAGGTTCAAGAGTTTCTCCTGCCTCAGCCTTCTGAGTAGCTGGGACTACAGGTTTCCACCACCACACCCAGCTAATTTTTTTTGTACTTTTGGTAGACACAGGGTTTCATCATGTTGGCCAGGCTGGTATCAAACTCCTGCCCTCAGGTGATCTGCCCGCCTAGGCCTCCTAAAGTGCTGGGATTACAGGCATGAGCCACCGTGCCTAGCTGATGAATTGATCTTGATGTCAATAAATCACTTCTAATTATATCTTCATATCACATAGCTTTCCAAATTTTCCATCTAATAAGTAGTTAAAATTAATAGTATATAATAGCATTGTAATTTTCATTTAAAACGTAATGATAAATGTCATATTGGTATTCCAAGCTTTAGACACAAAAGCAGAAAACCAAATTGTTAATATTTATAAAGAATACCCTGGTTGGTATTAAATTTAGATATTAAACATGTTTAAACATGTTTCACTGCATAATAAAGGTATTTTTTCTTTTATTTATACAGTTTCTAGTTTTTAACAAAGAACATATATTACTGTCATAATAAAAATCAAACTTAAATTTTAAATGTGTTAGAACTTCTTGCTTTTTTTTCTGTCTATAGAAACATACTAGTTTATTTCTTAAGTGAAGAAAAATAAAGCAGGACAATGGACTAGGGGAACCTGCGCAGGGAGAGTAAAACTGAGATGATAAAAGTCCTCTATAACAAGATAATGTTTGATCAAAGACTGACGGAACCAATACAGCCACATGTGACAGTGTTGAAAGAGGCTTCCAGGCAGGATGTCAGGGAGGCAGCAAACTTTCAAATAACATGTATTAACACTTACTATGCGTATCATCCTTGGTTACTGTTGGGAAGTACCAAACTTAAAGGTCATGATCTCTTCTCTCAATGAATTTTAACTTGAACCACGGAGAAAGTGTGCGACAAGTAGAAAAGAACTATAAAACAATTCAAGGTAATTTCTCTTAAATGTGAAAAAAAATCTGTAAGTTGTTTTAATCTTCTTTTCCATTTAATCTAAAGTATTTAAAACCGATTTTGCTTTATTGCTAAAGCTTGCAATATCTATTCTCCTATGATTAAAAGCCATTCATCTTTGAATTTAAGTCTTTTCAAATGAATCAGGATTAAAAGTCTATACTTTGTCTATAATTTTTATTTTTAAAACTAATTTGTATTTTTCCATGGTAATAGAAAAACAGATCCTATACCTGTGAATTATTTCTGATAAATCCTGAGCAAACTAAAATGTCAAATTGGCAAAGATATAGGAGATTTAACATTTATGAAATGCTCTTTGTGAAATGCTGTTATTGTCATACCTAAAAATGTTTAAGTGTATTATTTCCACAAATTCATTTATGTCTTGCCTTATAATGCCATGGCACACCAATTAACTTGCAGCCTCTTTCTTTGTGTGCCAACATTATCCATCATGTGAGAAATTCACTTCTGCTACAGCTGAAGAGCTGTCTTTTACTGACACATCTGTTAAATGGAATGTTTAGTTAATCAAAATGTGGATATCATGTAGAGTTAAATAGTATAATAGCACATGAGCATTATATCAGGCCAGCCCTGAAAAAGGCTGACGGAAAAGAACTTTGACTTAGGAGAAAGAAGGCAGTGATTAGAGAATTGGGAAATAGTTGTACTCAAATAAAAGATGAAAATAAAAGGTTAACAAGCACCTTGTGCAAAAATAGTGTGTACAGTTCAATCCCCTTCAAATGTGTCACAGATACTCTCAGATGAGCCTCAGCACAAAATAATTGAGAACTAATGAACAACTATGAATTAAGCTCACCAAATGAAATTTGTACAGTGAAATTCTATGAAACTTAATTAATACACAAGTACATTAATTAATACATTAAATATTCAACAAATATTTATTGTCTACAAGGTTAAGAAAGGTAATTGTAAACGAATTAACACTTTCCCTGTCCTCACAAGGCTCTTAATTTAGTAAGGATATAAGCAAGTCAAAATATTTTTATAGAACACCCACTTTGGCAGTATGTATACTAAAAGCGGAACAATACAGAGAAGATTTGCATGGCCCCTGAGCAAGGACGACATGGAAATTCAGGAAGTATTCTCACTTTCTGAAACTTGGCTTTCAAGAAAATATATTACTATAGAAGATAATATTAAAATGGCTGTGAATATGTATGTACAAACACACACATATAGATAGATAGATAGATAATACAAGATGCAATCTTATACTATGCACAAGAAAAACTGTTTTCATATAAATATTAAGTTAAAGGTAAAATGTTGAAAATACATCTACCATTCAAACACTGATCTAAAAGAAAAGGAAAAGGTCTTTAAAATTGGAAGAAAGAGGTGGAAGAGTCAGCAAACTGATTCAATTTGAGAAGTACCTGTTTCGGTTGGCTTTGATGATGGAGGTAGAGAGCCGTGAACCAGGAAATATGGGCAGCCTCTAGGAGAGGGGAAAATCGAGAAACGTTGTTCCTACAGACGGCTTGAAATGATATATTTATTAGCTTACAGTTCTGTAGGTTACAGGTCTAATACAGATTTCACTTGGCTAAAATCAAGGTGTGGGCAGGGCTTCATTCCTTTCTGGAGGCATTAATGCCCTGCCAAGACCTTCATTTTAGCCAAGTGAAATCAGTATTGGATTTGTAACCTACAGACCTGTAAGCTAAAAAATAAGCTGTTTCAAGCCACTTGTAGCAACTTGTTGAAGCAGCAATAGCAAGCAAACATATCATGTAATGAAATATTATTCAGCCATGAAAATGAATATCGATACATACTACAGCATGGATGAACCTTGAACACATTATGTCAAGTAAAAGAAACCAGTCACAAAAGATCATGTATTACATTATTCCAATTATATGAAATGTCCAAAATAAGCAAGTTTATAGAAACAGAAAGATAGTTTCATGTTGTGTAATGCTTGGGGCAGGGAATGAAATTGACTACTAATAGGTAAACGGTTTCTTCTGGGGGAACAAAATGTTCAAAAAGTAGGTAGTGGTGATGGTTTCACAACCCTTTAAATATAAGAAAAATGTACTTTGAGTGAGCTATATGATATGCGAATCACATCTCAATAAAGCAATTTTAAAACAGAAAGTAAAAAGAAAGCTAGAATGGCTATATTAATATCAAAGTTGACTTCAGCAGAAAAATATTACCAGAGATAAGGATGGACATTCTATGATGAGAAATATGTCAAATTACCAAAGAAACATAACAATCCTAAATCGGTATGTACCCAACAGCAGAGTTTCAAAACACACAAAATTAAAACTGATTAAATATTAAAAGGAAAAGTAGACAAATTCACAATTATAGTTGAAGACTTTAACTCTCTTCTCTATTTGCTAGATTTGTGATATGATTTGGCTCTGTGTCCCCACCCTAATCTTCTTATCTCAAATTGTAATCCCCACGTGTTGAGGGAGGGACCTGGTTGGAGGTGATTGGATCATGGGGGCAGTTTCTTGCATGCTATTCTCCTGATAATGGATGAGTTTTTACAAAATCTGATGGCTTAAAAGTGTGTGACAATTCCCCGCTTGTTACCTCTCTCTCTCTCTCTTTCTCCCTCTCTGTCTCTCTTTCTCTCTTTCCTGCTCTGCCATGGTAAAGATATGCTTGCTTCCCTTTTGCCTTCTGCCATGATTGTAAGTTTCCTGAGGCCTTCCAGTCATGCTTTTTGTAAAGCCTGCAGAACTGTGAATCAATTAAATCTCTTTTCTTCATAAATGACCCAGTCTCAGGTATTTTGTTATAGCAGTGTGAGAACAGACTAATACAGTGTGTTTACTGAAAAGACCTGGAAGCAATGAAACTATTGAAAAAGGACACCTAGCATTCATATCTTGGTTTCTAAATATCCTCACTAATAAAATGTAGTGGGTGTCCTTGATAAAATGGCTGATTTCAGAAGGATGAGGCCAGAAACCATCATTCTCAACAAACTAACACAAGAACAGAAAACCAAACACTGCATTTTCTCACTCATAAGTGGGTGATGAACAATGAGAACACACGGACACAAGGAGGGGAACATCACACACTGGGGCCTGTCAGTGGGTGGGGGGCTAGGGGAGGGATAGCATTAGAAGAATGACAGGTTGATGGGTGCAGCAAACCACCATGACACGTGTATACCTGTGTAACAAACCTGTACATTCTGCACATGTATCCCAGAACCTAAAGTATAATTTAAAAAAAAAAGAAGAACTACGACATGGAAAATATAAGATGAGCATACAATATTTTGCACCAGGTGTAGGAAAGTGTTCAGTGAATCATGGGGACATATCAGAACAACACTGAAGTCAGTTTGAAAGGACTACCATGGACCAAATCTGAGGAAATTGAGCAACAAAATACATGGTCCTAGTAATGAATTATAATCCACAGAATAAAATAAAAATCCATAAATCCATATTGATTTAAATAATAATGCACTAAGTAAATGTATGGGGGAGAAAGACAAGCTTTTTCTTAAAAGATAATTCTAATAATAAATAGAGAAGTAATAGTAGAATGAGAAAACAATAGTAGACAATCACTATAGTAATAATTTTTTTTCTGTTTTTTTTTTTTTTTTGAGACAGAGTCTCACTCTGCTGCCCAGGCTGGAGTACAATGGCACAATCTCAGCTCACTGCAATCTTCACCTCCCCAGTTCAAGCAACTCCTACCTCGGCCCCCTGAGTAGCTGCGATTACAGGCACACACCACCATGCTTGGCTAATTTTTATATTTTTAGTAGAGACAGGGTTTCACCATGTTGACCAGGCTGACCTCAGGAGATCCGCCCACCTCCGCCTCCCAAAATGCTGGGATTACAGATGTGATATAGCAATAATTTTTAAGGCAAGGATCATAAATAGATGCTAAAACTAATGGGCAAAGGTCTAAAAGTATCTCCTTACAAGACGTTTATTTATTATAAGGAGGGAATTAATAACTCTTAGTGGAGAAAACCCTAAACAGGGGACCAAAGTTAATATCATCAGTAACAGGAGAAATTGGCACTGTGTACCTACTAATATGATGCACTGAAGACACTTTTGTGATATTCCTGCCAAAAATGCATGACCTGAGTCTAATCATTAAAAAATCAGACAAACATATTGATGCACTTTCCGCAAAATAATTGGCCTGTACTCTTCGAATATGTCATTAACATGAAAGACCAAGGACTGAGGAAATACTTCAGAAAAAGGCTAAAGAGACATGAAAACTAAATGCACTTTGTGATCTTGCATTGATTCCTTGACCAGGACAAAAAAATGATGTCAAAGACACTAATGAGACGATAACATTTGAAGAAGGACTGTAGATTAAGTATTGTGTCAATATTAATTATCAGATTTTTAGAAGTGTCCGTGATGGTGTAGAAATTTCCTTGTTTTTAAGAAATACATGGTGACGTCTTTAGAGATTATAAAAATGCTGTGGACAAGGGGCAGTGGGAGGATTTCTGAAGAGCATGTAACCTGATTCTGAATATGATGAAAGGCTTTCCATAGCAACTGAGAGACTCGCTTGTCTTTAGGTTTCCTACAGCTGCTGTAACAATTCACTGTAAACCTGGCGGCTTAAAACAACTCAAAGTTATTATCTTAAATTTTGGAGGCCAGAAGTCGAAAATGTGTCTCAGTGGGATAAAATGAAGATGTCACTAAGGCTGTGGTCCTTCTGGAGGCCTCAGGGAAGAACCCCTTCCATGCCTTTTCCAGATCCTGGAGATTGCCACATTTCTTAGCACTTTGCCTCAGTTTTTCATCTTTAAAGCTAGAAATGGTGGATCAAAATTTTCTCAAATTGTATAAATTTGGCACTAATTTTGCTTCTTCTGCCTTCTTCCAATTTTAAGGATGTTTGTGATTACTCTGGGCCCACCCAAATAATCTAGGATAATCTCTCTAATTTAAGGTCATCTGATTAGCAACCTTAATTCCATCTGCAATCTTAATTTTCCCTTGCCATGTAATCTAAACTATACACAGGTTCTAGAGATTGGGGCATGGATATCTTTGGGTGGCCATATTCTGATGACTGCAAAAAAACTTAATTTTCCTTCTGTACCAGGCATGATACTGGTATTTAGTATAGAAAACCAATTCATATTGGTATATTGGTTTTCCGATTAAGGGCATTTTTTGGTTTACGCAACTGAAAAGTGCAGAGGAAAGAGTTAGATTTAGAACAGGCTTAATACCTTGATACGAATCAGCTATCTATTTCTTCCTTGCATTTAAGAGTTAACCAAAGACTTGTCATTTTCTAATTATCAGGGAACACAGAGAAGGTATTTGTGCAGAGTCAAAAACAGTGTCTGGTTCATTTTACCTTGAGATTGGTTAACTCATGCGATATGAGTTTTTGACCAAAAATTGAATTTATGAGACCTGTGACAAACATCTTGGGATCACGTGGGTAAATGACTTAGGATGACATCAATGTGAAGACAACAGAGCAGATAGATTGGCAGAAACCAGGGTAAGCAAGAACTTCACCTGAGCCCCTTGATAAGAGGCATTGTCTGGCCAGAGGACTTTGTCTCTGGGGACAAAAAAGAAAGAGAAGCTTGTGGTTATAACATTCAAAGCCCTTCCAATCTCACTGGATGATAAGGGAGCACATAATACTATGCCTTAACTTTAGGCCTTGCTGTAGTTTGACTAGTTATTTCCTTTAAAAACACATGTTGAAATTTAATTCCTAATGTGGCATTGAGAGGTAGGCCTTTAAGAGGTGATTGGATCATGAGACCTCTGCACTTACGAATAAATCGATCCATTCATGCATTTATGGATTAATGGGTTAATTTGGAAGGGAAACCAGTTACTTTATAAGAACATCTAGCATGTTAGCATGCTCAGATCTCTTGCCCTCTGATTCCTGGTGCCAACTTGGGACACCTCAGAGAGACCCCACCAGCAAGAAGGATTTCACCAGATGTGTCTTGTCAACCTGGGACCTCTCAGTCTCAATCACAAAACAAATAAATTCCTTTTATTTATAAATTGCCCAGTTTCAGGTATTGTTATAAGCAACACAAAACAGACTAAGACAGGCCTTATACAACAAATTTTTTCTTCTATTCCTAGTTTGTGAAGCGTTTTTATTATGACTGGATGTTGAATTTTGTCAAATGCTTTTTCTGTGTCATTTGGGTTGATTATGTAGTTTTCCTCTTTCTACTGTTGAAATATGGTGCATTTTATTGATTAATGTTCTAATATTTTAAAGCCTTACAATTCTATGATAATTCTCACTTGGCTGTGTATTGTATATGTTATACAAAATACTGTGTATATTATTCTTTTTATAGATTGCTAGATTCCATTTGCTAGTATTTATTGGGGATTTTTGCATCAATGCTCATGATTAATATTGTACTATAGTTTTCTTAATTCATACTGCCTTTATCTGATTTTGGAATCAGGATAATGCTGACCTCAGAACACAAATTGAATGTAATCTGCACGGTTTCTGTTTCCTGGAAGAGATTGTGTAGAATTGGTGTTATTTCTTCATGAAACATTTGGTAGATCTCATCAGTGAAATTGTTTGCACCTGAAAATTTCTTTTGTTAAAGGTTGTTAGCAACAAATTTAATTCCTTTAATACATATGAGAGTATTTAGATTAACTATTTCATTTTGGGTAAGTTTTGGTAGTTTGTAGTTTTTGAGGAATTGGTTCATTTTATCTAAGATGGCAAATTTATGTTGATAGAGTTGTTGGTATATCACTTTATTATCACTTTTTATGTCTGTACGGATATTTTCTTTTTCCTGATATTGATAATTTATGTCTTTTCTCTTATCAATCTTGACAGATTTATTAATTTTACTGATCTTTTCAAAGACTCAGATTTTGGTCTCATTGAGCATTCTTTATTTTTCAATATTTTTAATTTCATTAATTTTGAAATTTTTTTTAAAAATTCTTTATTTTTCAATATTTTTAATTTCATTAATCATTTTAGAAGCAAAGCAAGCAAAAAACTTTTCTAGTTTATTATGGTAGAATTTTAGAGTGTTGACACTTTCTTTTTAATATAAGTATTTCATGCTATAAATTGCCTCTAACAACTGTAGTAACTGCATCACACAAATCTTAGTATCTTGTACTTTGATTTTCATTCAAATCAAAATGTTTTCTATTCCTTGGAGACTTCATTTTACTGATAGATTATTTGAAAATGGATTGTTTCGTAGCCAAATGTTTCAAGATTTTCCTGTTTTCTTTCTGTGAATGATTACTATTCCAATGCTATTATGATCAAAACACACACTTTATACGATTTCAATTCTTTTAAATTTAAGATGTGTATTATGACTCACAGTTAGGTCTCTCTTGATGAATGTTTTGTGTACATTGGAAATAATGTGTATTCTGCTGATGATACCAATTAGACATATCGGTTAGATCCAACTGGTTGATGGTGTTTTTCAGTTGTTCTTTAACTTTGCGATCTTCTGCTCTTAGCTTTATTAATCATTAAGATAGGTTGAATTTTTAAAAGATGTCTGTGGTTTATCTGTCCCTGCTTTCAGCTTTGTCAGTTTTTTCCTTACATTTTAATTTTCCATTGTTTAGTTTGTGCACATTTAGGGTATTACGTCTCCTTGGTGAACTGAACTTTGTAATTATCCCCACAAATTTTCCTTGCTCTAATCTTTTTAGAAACTCTACCTAGTCACTCAAGCTTTCTTTGACGGTTGTTTGCATGGTGTATCTTTTCATATTCTTTTACTTTTCATTAACTTATATGACTATCTTTAAATTAATTTATTGTGGGCAAAATATAGCTAGATCATGCTTCATATACATTTTGAGACTTTTTCTCTTAATTGTTGTGTTTAGAATATTTACATATTATGTAATAATTGATATGTTTGAATATAGCTCTACTATTATTTGTTTTCTCTCTGTTTTTGTTTCCTTATTTTCCCTTTCCTGCCATCTTTTGGATTATTTGAACATATATTTGCATGTCATCTTAATTTACATATTTTAGTTTTTGACTGTACAGTGGTTGCTTAACTTTTCACAGTCCCCTTGTAAAAAATATTTGACCACTTCCAGTTGTGTAGTCATGTTACGTATTTTATCTACAAACACTAATAATATCTGAAAACATCATATTTTTGCTTTAAATTATCAAATACATTTAAAATCACCAAATAACAAAATAATTATATATTTTCCCAGATAGCATATCTGTTGCTCTTTCTTCAATCTTGTGTCACCTCACTTTGGTCAACACATTTCCTTTGGTGGATTTTTTAGAGCAGATCTTCTGACAAGAAGTTGTCTTAGTTTTCCTTCATCTGTATTTCACCTTCATCACGGAAGGATATTTGCATCCTTCAGTATGTCCAGAGCATTATCTGTGTATTTCGACTTCATTACTGAAGGATATTTTTGCTGGATATAGAAATTTGGCTTCACTGTTCTTTCCTTTCATCATCTTAGAAATATTGTACCTCAACATTTGTCTTCTCCAGAAGCTGCAGCCAGGCACTACTTTGGAAGCAGAGACACTGGGTTCTCACCAGCTATCACCTTGGTCTTAAAGTTCCGAGCCTCCAGAACTGTGAGAAACAAATTTCTATTATTTCTATTAAAATATTATGCCTCCAGAGTTTTTTTTATGATAACTCGACAGTCATTTAAATTTTTGTTCTGCTGTAATATGTCATGCATCTCTCTTTGCTCTCAATTATATATATATATATACACACACACACACATATGTGTATATCTATTTTATTATCATTTTTATATCTGTAGGGATATTTTCTTTTTTCTGATATTGATAATTTTTGTGTGTGTGTATATATATACAGTTTTAAATAGTTTGATTTTGATGTGTTTAAAGAGGACTTAGAAGGATTATCATGTTTGACGGTTGCTTGAGCTTCTGAAAGACTGATGTCACCAAATCTGTGAAGTTTTTATTACTTCAATTTTTTCCCACACCAATCTCCTTCTGCAACTGCAATGGCATGTACATTAGACTCTTTGATATTGTTCCATAGGTCCGTGAGTGAGGCTCAGTTCAAAAAAAAAATCATATGTCTTTCTCTTTGTTATTCAAGTTGAATCATTTCTACTGATCTATCTTAAGGTTCAATGACCTTTTTCTCCATCATTTATATTCTGCTATTGACTCTGTCTAGTGAATTTGTTGTTATTATGTTTTTAGTTCTAAAATTTCAATTTGGTTCTTCTTTATATCTTATATTTCCTTGCTGAAACTTTCTCTCTTTCCATTTGTTTTAAAACTCTTCATCCTTGACTTGTTACAGCATTTTTACAGTAGCTGCTTTAAAGTCTTCATCAGGTAATTCCAACAATGTATTATGTTGTGATTAACACATTTATTTAATGTTTCCAAAAGAATTTAAATTTGTTTGTGTTCTTTATATGGCACATAATACTGAATTACATTCTAGACATTTTGAATATTATATCATGGAACTCTGGGGATATTGTGTTAATCTGAGGAAAAATGTGTATATTTTTGTTTTGGTAGATAATCAACTGGGCTGGCCTCATCCTGTAAGTTCCAATAAGCCCTCTATAGAATGTGGTTCCAAGAGCCTTTATGTTTTCCAAGACTCTGCTGTGCTATTTGAATCTTCCTCATGTGTGCCTCGCCAAGCAGTCAGTCTGGGACCTGAGTAGTGGGAACTTCTCCTGGACCTCTCTCTCCACATCAGTGTCAATTTTATGTTGAACTTCACTGAGTTGAGGTAAACAGAAAACCAGAGGGGGAAAATTGGTAACCTTGTCATACATCCTAAGTCTTCTTCCTCAATCCACCTGGTACTATTTACATTTTTTAATTGTAGTAAAATAAATTTAATATACAATATAGCATTCCTGTTTGCCTGCTACAGCCGCCATAAAAAAATTTCTCAGACCACCTGGCTTCAACAGCAGCAATTTGTTTTCCCAAGTTCTGAAGGCTGGAAGTCAAAGCTTAAGGTGGCGGTGGGTTTAGTTTCTCCTGAGGCCTCCCTGCTTCGTTGAAAACAGACATCTCTTTGTTATTTCCTCACATAGCCTTTTATCTGTGTGCACATCCCTGCTGCCTCTTCCTCCTTCTTATAAGCTCCACCTTTATCATCTTATTTAAACTTAATTACCTCCTCAAAGTTCTTAATTCCAAATACAGTCACATTCTAAGGTAATAGGGGTTAGAACTTCAATCTATGAACTTGAGGGTGGGGACACAATTCAGTCCATAATACCATCTTAAACATTTTAAGTAAAAATTCAGTAGTATTAAGTACATTAACATTGTTGTGCAAAAACCACCACCATCCATCTCCAGAACTCTTTTCATCTTGCAAAACTGAAGTGCTATACCCATTAAAAAACTTGCCATTCTTCCTTCTCCCCACCCCCTGGGAACTACCCTTTAACTTTCTGTCCCTAAAAGCATGACTATTCTAGGCATTACCAAGAAAAAAGGCTCACTTCCCAACGTGCTAGAAACCAACACTATGGCACTGGTTTTTGGAGAAAGAAAAGCATTTTATTGCAGGTTGACCAACAGGGAGACAGGAATCCTGACCAAGTCTGTGTTCCTGTGCTGACTTTAAGGCAGTCCATTTATTAGAAAAAAGTTTAGGTGGTGGATTCTGGGATTAGCAGGTGATTGATGGAAGGAAAGGGAAGGTCTGGAAAGTCCTTAGCCATACATAGGTCCCATGTGAAAATTTGAGAGTCAGTGTGAAACATGTAGTGGAAATTCAGGCTGTGATGTCAGCAAGTTTATTCTATGCAAACTCTGGTCGGCTATATGGGTTCCAATAAATTTCAGCCAATTTTTTTATCATAGAAGTGAAAGGATTTTCAGCATTTCAGCAAGTTGTTTCTTTTCTTCTTATCTGCCATCCTGCAAACTTGACAATTTCTGTTAGTCATGGGTTTCCTTAATTTTGTGGGGCACAATTTTTTAGGTATCTCATATAAGTGGAATTATTCGGTGTTAGCCTTTTTGTGACTGGTTGGTTTCAGTTAGCATAATGCCCTCAAGGTTCATCCATGTTGTAAGTTGTGTCCCAATTAGATTCTTTTTTAAAGTGGAATAATATTTCATTGCATGTATATACCATATTTTATATATTCATTCATGATCAATTAACATTTGGATTGCATCCACCTGTTGGCAATTGTGCATATATCTACTTTTTAGAGTCCTCAAGCAGCTGGTCCAAGCCCGTTGTCTTAGGCCATTTTGTGCTGCTGTAACAGAATACCTGAAATTGGGTAATATATAATGAACAGAAATTTATTTTTTCTCTGTTCTGGAGGGTGGTAAGTTTTAAGATCAAGGTGCTGGCATCTGGTGAGGGCCTTCTCACAGCATCATCACATGGCAAAGGGTGAAAGGTCAAAGAGCAAAAGTGGGCCAAATTTGTCCTTTCACAATAGCATTAATCACATCTCAACCTACCTCCCAAAGGTCCGACCTTCTCTCCCCACCACAGTGACAAGCAATCTCACCATGAGTTTTGGAAAGGACAAACATTCAAACCATAGCACCTGTTCTCCAAGTTTTATAGTTGCTTTCAATAGGACAGACAGGGTGGAGAGCTCT
The DNA here is from genome assembly GCF_009764315.1 of Trachypithecus francoisi. Taxonomy (NCBI): domain Eukaryota; kingdom Metazoa; phylum Chordata; class Mammalia; order Primates; family Cercopithecidae; genus Trachypithecus; species Trachypithecus francoisi. The sequence goes on along the minus strand of NW_022681453.1, from coordinate 43,138,974 downwards.
TGCTCTCTGTTATCCAGAGCCAGAAGCCACTGAGAAGTTTCATTTTAATCTTCAGGCAAGACACTCCTTATAGGCATAATAGATACTGTTCTATGGGATAGTATTTGAAAGACAGCATTCATCCAAATGTGGCTCCTATTTCTTCTTCTATCTAGAGACACTTTGTTTAAATAAAAATATATCCACTGCCTGGCATCCTGTTTGAAGTTATGCAAAAAAAAAAACTTGGAAAATGTAATACAAAATTTTAAATACAGTATTAGTCACTGATGTCTTAATGTGACTTTTATGGGTATTTCTTCTTTATAATGAGTTGAAAAGTGGGACATTGAACAACTTATGAATAAATAACAACCCACAATATAAAAATATGCTGTTTTCATTCCCTCTACTTATTGCCTGCCTTTATCCTGAAATGACATTTGTCAGCTATTTTGAGATAATTATATATGGCAATAAAAATGTTTATGAAAAAATATTTCTATCAATGGAACTACCTGAATTCTAATCACCATACTAGGGAACTCAGTGCAATTTTTAGATTCTAGCTAGGCCTTATTTAAATTAGACACAAAAATAATTTTAAGCCAGAAACTTCCTACAGATGTTCCCTGATGATGCTGAATCGGAGATTAGGTTTACAGGAATGAAGAATTGACCATCTCAGTAAATGCAGTCTAGTTACCAGCAATCAATCCAATTCCCTTAGACCTAAGAAGTTTAAATTAAGCCTTTCCTAATTTGGAGAAGGTTTCAATTGCTAATAGTATAATTGCACCTGATTTCAAAGTACATGCTGTAGTTTTCTTTTTTTAAGAACTCGTTTTTGGAAATAGAGCAATTCCCTCAGCGGAAGGAAGATAAAAAGAAAACAACTGAGCTTTCTCTCATCCTCCAGTTTCCCACTATATCTCATATCTGATATAACTAATAATAAATGAACATGTCCTTTTTCTTTTGTTTGTTTGTATGTGTTCCCAGATTGCCTTACTACACTATGATTATATTAGCAATTAATGAAGGGGGAATTTGTTCTGCACCTTCTTATTACCATCAACCTATTAATTTACATTGAAATTCCCTCTACGCTTTGCCATTCTGTACTCTCCTGTGTTGAGCCATCTGAGGTTTCAGAGAGAACTCTCATTATCAAATTAATTCTGAAAGAAGTAAGCTTTTGCCCTTCCCATTTTTTCAGGAGAGACGTACTAACAGATGTTCTTTTATATTATACACATACTTCCGTTATCCACTTTGGGGGAGTACATGATTTATCTGTTGTGTATGATGCAAATGAAGTGTGAATTTGAAAAAAAAAATAGTGTCATGGACTTCTTTATACTTATATTTTTAACCATTTAAATTTTAATAGAGAGTAACCTTTTTCTTATGTTTAATTAAATTTCTACCACTCTTCAAAGAAAATAATTTCTTTCCTTCATAAAGTAAATTTGAGACTGCTATTGAACATTTCTTCTCAGTCAATAACTATTTAGTATCCTTTTCTCAATCAGCAAATGTAGTGCCTGGAAAAGATGCATTAATTGAGTGAATATTTATTAATTGTATGTTTATGTGAAAGTGGCTATGTCTCAAAAGATATCATTCTATAAACTATTTTTCAGGGTAAAAGTTAACCAATTTTTTTTCAGATTTCATTTGAATATAATCTAGGAGACAGTAACCAAACACCACCTGTTTCCCAAAAACCTATTGATATCAAAAATAGGTAATTAATTAATTAAAAAACAAACTAGGACACAATATAAAACAGATAAAAATAGTTTTACAGCTATAAGATTAAATTTTTTAAATTTTATTTTATAATAGCATTCATAATTTAGAAAAAAACAACACAATATAGAAAACAAAAGTTATTTTTTACTCTGGGTGGAACATTTCTATTAGTCTTTAAAGACTCACAATGTACCATGTATTTCATATGTATATAATTACAAAACTTTCACAGCATACCTGCTTCTACTCTGAAAATCTTCCGTGATCTATAATTGTACTGGGGTTGAAATATTAGAATGTTTTTATTTCAATAAATACAACTCTATAAGGGTATTCTTTCTAAAAGATGAAATAAGTATTCTGAATCTTGGTGTAAGTTGGGGCTAACAACGCAAAACGAGCTATCACATCATATTTGTGTTTACTACTCTGTAGTTCTCAGTAATAATTTTGTCCCATTTGCTGAAGCCCGTGCTTTACAATCTACCTTTTAAAGATAAAGAATATTTTGGTACCTTGTATTTCATGGCTTTGCAATTATAGTAAACCTAAAAGATCCAATTTGTCACATAAAATGATTCATTTATTTAACAAATATTTATTTAGCTCCTACTGCGTCCCAGGCACTGTCCTAGGTGATTAAAATATATCAGGGAATACTACAGACAAATATCCCTGTCCTTATGGGGGTTACACTTTAGCATGGAAGTTTAGAAATATGTGATACATATAGTAAATATATCATCTAGTGTTTAAAATGATAAGCACAATAGATCAAAGAAAAAGTCAATCAGGCTGAAGGAAAACAGAAGTTGTGGTTGGTGTGGAAATACATGTTTTAGTGCTAAACAGATGGTCAGGGCAGGTAGTTAAGGACAGGCCAGAAGAAGGGGAGGAAGTTAGTACTGGAAATTCTTGGGAAGAACATTCCAGGCAGAAGGAATTGTTGAGGAAGGTCTTAAGGAAAGATTGAGGAGAGCAAAGAAGTCATATGCTTGAAGGTTAAAAAGCAAGGATGGAAACATCAGGTCCTGGAGGACGTGAAAGTGCTGAGTATTAGGCTTGATTGCTGTCCACCAACCACAGCCACCTCTCATTGCATTAGGGCTTAAGTTTATGTCACCTGCAAAACTTTCAGCTTTTCGAAAATCCCCCATCTATCTTTTGTGAATAAATATTACAACTGAATGTTTAGATTATCCTGAATTATTTTTAACACATTTAACAAATTAAGTTGTATAGGATTGCATCATTAAAAAAGGTAATGAATCAGGTTGGCACAGTGACTCATGCCTGCAATCCCAGCATTTTGGGTGGCCAAGGAGGGAAGATCGCTTGAGGACAGGAGTTTGAGACTAGCCTGTGCAACACAGCAAAGTGACGTCCCTATAAAAATTTAAAAAATAAAACAATTAGCTGGATGTGGTGGCACATGCCTGTAGCGCCAGCTACATGAGAGGCTGAGGTAAGAGGATCATTTGAGGTGGGAGGATCAAGAGTTCGAGGCTGCAGTGAGCTATGATCATACCACTCTGTTCCAGCCTGGGTGACAGATTGAGACCCTGTCCCAAAATAAATAAATATATAAATTAAAAAGTAATGAATCAAATATGTTCTGCTTCTAATAGGGGAAATAAAGAAGTCATCTGCAACAATGATCCCATTTCTAGCTCAATATCTTATTCTGAGAGATTGTTGGCCTGGCTAAGAAGGCTATGAGAATGAGTCAATGTTTTAGAGTTTTATCATTGTAAAAATGTTCACAAAAATTTTGACTCTAAAAACCAAGTCTCAGACCTAATATTACAAATAACCATAGAAATAAAGCATGCATCCACTGTTTTCCTCTGATTTAAACTGAAAAGAAAGGAAGGAAAGAAGGAAGAAGGGAGAGAATGAAGAGGAAACAAAGGTATAGGAAATCTGCACAATGAGAAAACTAGATATAAAATGAGGCTTAAAATCTTGACAAGGTATGTGTACTATTTCAATACAGAAATTAGATCTGTTGAGAAAAGAGTATAAAATAAGCAACAGGCAAAACACATTCACTTCTCCTAGACTTTGAGTAAATGAACACAGTTTACTAGAAACTATGTGGACATTAAGATGAAATGCCTCTAGCAGTTTTCAAGAAATAGAGGACATTTTAATGTGTGATACGTTTAAAAAGCACAATACATTGGGCCTAAAAGATTCAAACTAAAACCTTTTCTTTTGCAATGTAGCAAGGGCCCAGCGAGCTATTCATTTCCTATCATGAATGTTAGTATACTTAATAAAGAGGTACGATTACCCAGTTTAGTATCATTTGGGAATTCAAAAATTGTTATTTCTCTTTCGTCAGGCCTAGGATGAAGTTCACTTATTTGATGTTAGAATTTCTATAACCCTACAGATTTGAACTAAGGGATCTGTCATTTTAAAAACATCAACAAACTTGAATCTAATTAAAACTTGAAATAACATGAAATTCGAAGTCATACGATTGAAACCTTTGCACTAATTGAATTCCTTCATCACTAATTTAGAAACACGCATCAAACTATAATTAGCTATTTTTATTAAATGTAATAAAACCACAAAGTTTGTCTTATCACCCATAATAGCTCAGGTGCTCTATTACATGTATAAGGTATTTTGATTTTATCTGTGTAAACTGCCAGTTTATTTTTAAATCTGTCAAAGAGAGAAATGTTTATATTTCAACTAAGGTTGAACTTTAACCTCCTATGTAAATTTTAATTCTCATACAGTTAACTTCAAAACATGACAAATTCCAAAAAACTCAACTGTGATCATGTATTACTGCATTTTCTTTTTATCTTTCAAGGACACTAGTGATTATGGAGTTGAACAAGCTCAATTTTAAGGAGATTTTTGTCACCTCTAATTACAGCAATAAGAAGTGTGTGCATAAACTAATATAGTTGTTTAAAGGACTATTCTCAGCTTGATAGCTTAGATAATTCTCTTTCTTTTAGCATCTATAGGTAAAACAGTAAACTCCTTTTACAGTAAACCCTACAGCCTGTAGAATCTCATCTTTAGAAAAAAATGATGCCAAATCTAGAGAAAGCACAATCAATGGCCTCTCAGAATTGGCAATCAAGAGTTGGCGTTTCTGTACTTTCTCTACACTCTTAGTCTCAAGCCAGTGAAATCTGCATCTTTCCTCTTCAGAAAGGCAATATAAATTTTAAGTAGACTCCACTAACAAGAAAATGTGTTCCAAGTAACTGACAACTATTATCTTTCCAGAATAAAAATGAAGAAAATGTTGCCAAAATAGCAACCATCACTTAGACTGCTTATAATAAAACCATGGCATTTACAGTTCACTGTATTCTGTGATGTCGACTCACCTCTACAAATTTCACTGTAAATCACATGCATTTAATAGGGACAACGAAAAAATACAAAAGAGATTTGTAGGTTTCAAGTCTCGGCAGAAAAGAGATATCTAGTGACATTTAGCCCAGAAACTGCTTTTTCTCTTATCATTCTCTTTTCAGCACAGATGTTTCTATAGAGAAAAATGTTATATATATATATATGCAGGAGATGGTAAACTAAATATATTTTGTGGAACTTACAATGTAAGAGGTTCACAAAAATGAAAAGAGAATCCAACAGTGATGAAAGAAGAAAATATGATGGGGAAGATAATAAACTTCGAGCCTACCAGACAGTACACTACAGAAGTAGAGTTGGCTTTTGGAAATAAAACTATATCTTCTGGGACATGAAGAAGTCTAACATTTAATAAATGGCTACCATAACGACCATGTTACCATTATCCACTCCATTCTATTTTCTGATGACATATTCTGCTCCTAACATACCTAATTTTTTTTATCCTAAAATTCTCAGTCCTCCAAGAACTTTAGCATTCCTTATATTTTGGTATTCATTCCACATTTTTCATGAGTATCACTTTTGGTGATATATTGGGATATTTTTGGATGCCTACCAGGAGGAGGCAATATAATCTTGGTCATCTTTATGTCGTCCACTGAAATTTATGACTGGATCACATTGCCTAATACTGTCTCCTACTCATAGTCCACAAAGATTGGGAAAGTGAAGTTACAACAGCATTGCTTCAACCTTCTGGCTATTTGCTCTGATTCTATAAAAGATGCAGTGGCTACACAATTCTCTTGTGATTCGTGGTATCTCATTTCTTGAGTTAGTCACATTGGTGGTACACACCGAGGATTATTTATGAGGGGTTAAGTTTTCATATGTTTCAGTTAGGGAGTATATATGAAGTTGGGAGGAACATTTGCATACTATTAGCAGTGGTTTGCAGATCCTATAAAGTTTATCACTGTAGCCCCAAGTTATCCATGAACTTCAGGTTAAGAGCCCTGGCTGCAAGAAATCCTTAGAGCACTCCCTGCCTACTTTCTCCCCTATCAATCACCATACAGACCAGAAGCAGGCAGCTGTGCTGAGTTGCTTTTCACTCCTGTCTATACGGAGATGAATTATTGACTCCAGCCCCTCCAAGAAACTGGATGGTTTTGTGCTCAATAAGGTTTACCTTCAGTGAGTCAGTGAATAATATTTTCTCAGTATTTTCTGTATACGAGAACTTATATTCAGCATTATGGGAAGAGGTCAAACATAAAAACAAAAACTGAGATGTTTATTTTACCATAAATGACCTCAAAATATACTTGGAGATCAAACCCCCTATATGTCTCATATCTTACCCCAGGGAATGGTATCTTTATAGACTGACCTTTAATATAAGATTTGTACTTTTTAAATTGGGCTTATCTTTGCAAACATGCTTTTCCTAAGCAAATATTGAACACTGTGTTTGGAATCCCAAGGAGTAACCGAGTGGACATAATGTCTACCATACACAGGCTTTTACTTTAACTTTATTAGCATAGCATATTTTTTAAATATGTTTCCTATACATAAAGATTTGTCTTCTGTTGTCATATTGGGTTTGAGGTTTGAATCATTCTCATCTCCTACTGTAATTAAAGCATAATTATGCTTAGGACACAGTTGACACTTGTAAACTGACTGAATAGTTGATGGGAAGAAAAATACTTTTCATCCCAAGTTAAAAACTACCCATTGCAAAATGTCCTGGACCAAGCAGTCTTGAAGGTCACCACCAACCTAATGTGAAAGAAAGAGCCCTTAATCTAAAGTACAAAGACTAGACCCACCTCCTGCCTATCAGTGACTGTAGCTGTATGACCTTAGACAATTAACCTATCTGGAGTGATTTCTCGTTTAAAAATTGGCTGTAATTATGCCTGCCCTATATACCACACAGGGATATTCGAAGCCCAAATTAAATGATGAGCTAGATCTTCTGTCCCAGATACGAGGAAAAGAAACAGAGAAGAATAAAAAGAATGTGAGAGCCGATAAGTCAGAAATCCTTTCTAAGTTACTACTTTTTATGTGGACTAGACATTACCATTGCAGGAAATGAAAGCCAAAGAATATTTTTAAATGTCATGAAGGAACCATCATTAAAGATTTGTGTCCTCTCTTGCAAACTAGTGCTGCTTCCTAGGTCTCCATTTTTCTGATCTGATCCATCAACTGAAAAAAAATTGCGGTCCCTGAAACACTACAGTTCTATATTCATTTTAAAATGAAACTAATTTATACGGATGAGAAAGGATTTTAGCAGAATACAGTCATCCCTTGGTATCCGTAGGGGATTGGTTCCAGGACCCTCACAGATACTAAAATTCGAGGATGCTCAAGAGCCTTATGTAAAATAGTGTAGTGTTTGCCTATAACCTATGCACACCTTCCCATATACTTTAAATCATCTCTGGATTATTTATAATACCTAAAACAATGTAAAGACTAAGGAAATAGTTTTTATGCTGTGTTGTTTAAGGAATAAGAACAAAAAAAAGTCTGTACACATTCAGTACAAATGCAGCTATCCATTCTTTCCCCAATATTTTTGAAGCAGAGTTCATTGCATTTGTGGATGCAGAATCCAAGGATATGGAGGGCTGACTGTATATGTAATCAGTCCACATTCTTACACATTTTCTTTCTAGTATTTTTGATGATTTTTAAAACCACATGAATTTTTTTTTTCAGGTAGCAGCAATAAGGGAACTACCACACTAATAGACAGAGTACTGTATGCCAGGTACTAAGTTTCTCACATAGTTTATGTTGTACAAACCTAATAATAATGATCTGGATATTTTCATTTTTCTAATTTACATACGAAAAATGAGCCTCGTTCATAAGTATCAGAACCTAGATTTGAGTTTCTATTTGAAGCCATCTCTTTCTGACCAAAAAGCCCACATTCACTTCAATGTGCTGAAACTGTGTAAGGTAACAGGCATTAGAAAACAAAGTTAAGTAAGACAAAACCCTTCTTAAGAAGTTTACAATTTAGAAGAGATAATTAGATGAGGACAGAACTGATGAAAATAGATTAAAAAGAGAGTAAAAAGAGCTTATATTTAATGATTGTTTATACAATGCCAATTCTGTGTTAAGCATTTGACACCCCCAACCATCCTATGAGATCAATGTGACTATCATCTCCACTTCACAGATGGGAAAACTGAAGTTTCAGAGAGATTATGTAATTTGCCCCCACTCACATAGCTAGGGAATAGCAGCAGTACTGGGACATGAATTCAGACACTCAGACTCCAGGGGCATCTTGATGACTATTGCAATAGAAGCACAAAAGTCAATGGCTAACAGAGTGTAAGCTAGCAAATGCTGACTTAGGAAGATAAGAACATAAAAATCTTCATGATTGTGTGTGTGTGTGTGTGTGTGAGCGCATGTAAACTAATATATGTTTATGTATATAAATAACTTGAAGATTTGACTTCTTATCTGGAAATTATCTACCCAAATTTATGAAGGTATCCAAGAAATGAATTACCTTTGCTTGCTAAAATCTAAGTCTGGAAGGATTTTGTAGCAGGTAAACAGGAAATGAATTAGAAAGCATGATAAAGCATGGCACCATAGCTCAGAGTATTTGATCCTCCCACAAATACCAAATCACTATGCAGACCTCCAGGCTTTGTCACTATGTAAGAAAGCTGCCTGTTTTCCTTCTTCCAACTGTCCTCTGACTTTGCATACCCATCATCAGTGCTATGACCCCTACCACATCTTGAGAATTAAAGGTGAATAGGAACCAATAAAGAAGGAAAGGGAGCTAGTACTAATTTGGAAGAATTGCAAGACAAAGTTCATGATGTTAAAATGTTCAGTCATGCTACACTAAAATGAACTTGCTGAAGTCTTACAAAAATGATCAGGATAAAAGAAAATTCAGAGAGGCAGAGCGGGTGTGCGAACATGGACAAGTTTGCTTACTGAGGCTGAGAGTAACAGATTGTGGTGTTACAGTGTTTTTTAATAGCATTAGAAATTAATGTAGGTGCAATTGAGTCCCAGAATATACACATTTAAGAAAAGCAAAATATACTTGACGAAGTCAGCAAAATGGGGGAGCCATTTCTTTATTTTCCACCTAGAACTCATCACCTTCAACCCCATCCCCAAGTTAAATCTTAACCCCCAATAACTCACAGCATAAATGCAGTGAAACAAAACAAGTTACTTAAAGGCTGTTAAATCTTGAGAGCACTGGTCAAAGACATTATGAGCAATTTAGCGCTGACTTTCCAATGTAATTCTCAAGTAAGCTGCAACTTCACTGCACATATATTCCAATTTTCCATGATTCCAAAACTTCTATCTTAATGTATCACACTATGCATAATAATTAAATACTCTCACCTTAGAATGCTATAGCTGGATATCAGGTCAAATATCTTCATTGGTAATATAATGCCCATTTTTGTTGAATGTATCTAAGCAACAGTATGGTGGTTGGACTGAAATAATTTAAAGCTCTTTCCAAACCTGGTTTCCTGTGATGGTAATGAGGAATATATTTATATACCAGCATGCACCTAAGAAAGGTTATTTGACTCTCATTTTAGTTACTCATAGTCTAGCTAATAGAAGTGGAATTTTACAGAAACAAATTGCAAACGTAGGGCATTTTTATTTTTATAAACTCTATTAACATATGGTTTCTTTATATTTCTATCATACAAAGGAAATGACACAAATATTATAAGTTGTTCCTGTTCATAGCACTGATTAATGGCAGAAAGGAGAGAAATGCCCACATTTCCTAAATCCCAGAATATGCTGCCATTCTTATCTATGCTACTATCAGCAACTTTATGGTCTCAGTCACCTCTCTGTGACACATTAATCAAAGACAAAGCAAAAAGCCACTCAGACAAGAGAACCAAGGATGAAAAATTGGGTAAAATTAGAATTTTTAAAAATATGAGTCTAATTCTTGGCTGTACCCATAAGGCACAATGGAATGATCAGACACTAATCTTCTCGATGTGATCATTGTGATCATTCAAATCCAATACAGTCCTATGGAATGTGACCATGACCAGCTAGCAACACCTGGGTTCTGTCAGATACAAAAGAAGTTCCTCTTCAAAGGTTTGGCTTGTTCAGCATCCTTGTTCTTTGTTCCCTACTTCCAAGGCCAAACTAACTTCCTTATCCTTTGTGCCTCCCTGTTTTAGTTTCAGTAAACAACTTTCCTGCCCATCCTTATCTACACAGCCCACATCTGCTACCCACTCTGTAAATTACCCCTCCTGTCACAATGGCTCTTCCCACCAAAACTGCCCTTCCTGCCAGTGTAACCACATTCCTGCACCATTCAAGTTAATCAATCAGGTTTCAGCTTAGATTGTGTGGTCCAACTTCAGCCAAAGGAGGCAAGACACAGTAGCAGGGACAAGCCACATTAGAGTAAAAAACCCTTCCCTCCTTCATTCAGTGTGCTCTCATGGTGACCAAACTTGTGAGCAGCACCCTTCTGCATAAATAAATTTTGCCTTGCTGAGAAATCCTTTGTTTAAGTGCTCATTTTCTTTGCAACTCCGAGCTTTACTTCCAACAGTTCCAATCCTAGCTCCAGGACTTCTGGACTTTGTGTCCTTCTACAAATCATTTCTCTTCCTTAATCTTTAATCTCCTCAGCTATTAGATGAGAAATATAATTTATAACCCCTGAGTACCTGAAAGCCCTAACATTGTTGACCCCCATCACAGCAACCCAAGCCTCAATAACCTAAACAATAAAATGTGGTTTCAGATCCCTCCCTCATATCTCATGGTTTTTGTTAAGATGACTTTAAATAGTATCTGTGAAGGCATTTTATAAATTGTGAAGCACTCTATTGTTTGTTTCTAGGTCTTAAGGAGTTGATTTGATTGTCAATATTAATGCTAAGTTTTGAAAATCTTCAAATTTGCACTTCTGTTCATACATGTTGCAAACTTACCCCTCCTTTAAAAATAATCAACTGGTTATCCCTCAGTCACCTGTTTCAAACTATTCATCTTTTAAAGAATTCCAAGAGTTATATGTGAATTGTGGATTTCAGCAATGTTTACTTTGAAGGCATTGGTAAAAAGCAGTCTTCATTTTTTTTATAAATTCAATGGATTCAATGAATGGAAATGATCAAATTCAAGGAATTATACCTATTCTTCATAGACTTCAGCTTTTTCAGAGACATAACCAAAGTTTTGTCTTTAATTTGTGTCTGAAATTACAGGTTAAAGAGATGATAAATATTGTTGTTCAATATGTAAATGAATATTTGCAATGGCAATTAGCAGAAAAGAGCTAAATTTAGACTAGCAGCCAATAACAAAATTTGGGGAAAGAAACGTAATAAAAAAGTAATACTATCAGAATCAAAATCAAAATAGTATGATTATTCCACAGTTCTGTAGCTTTAACATTATTGTTTTCAACTTTTAGTTTAATGAAGGTATCAATAGGCATATACCCATGAATAAATTATTACCTGATACTAATCTCTTTCTAAAAATTAAAAGATGTTTGTTTCTTATTTTTGCCATAAACTAGAGACTCGAGTCTTTCTATTTTCTCTCTTCTTCTGTTCCTTGTCTCCACCATCTTTGTCTTCTTCTACTCTCTATAGCAGTCTGTTTCCCTCTGATAAGTCTCATATAAACTTTTCTACGTGATTCTGAATGTGATGTGTGACATAACCCTGGCCAAGAGAGATAGGGAGATTACTCCTGGGATTCAGAGTGAAAGTGGAAATGGCTCAGGGTCACTTGTGATGCAAGTGTCACAATGTATTCCACAGATCCACTTAATTCACCCCCTATCTAAACTAAGAATCACCTGTAATATAATGGGAATGGCCATAGATTGGGAGTCAGGAGACCTGTCATTGCAACTCATTTACTGCAAGACCTTGGAAAAGTCACCTTCCCTCTCTGTACCTATATTTGTCTATCTACATGTGGCACTCCTTCTTTCTTAATATCTTGCAGGCCAATGATTTGCACACTTCAGATTATTTAAGAGTCACCCGAGTATTGAAAATACAGATTTGGAGGCTCTCTTTCCAAAATATTCTAATTCAGAAGACCTAGGATGTGGCCTGGGAAATCAACAAGCCCTTCAGGTAGCCCTGATGTAGGGAGTACGTTAGGTTTTGTTTGTTTGCTTGTTTTGTTTTGTTTTTAGATTAATTCATAAATTTATAATAACCTGTCCTTGGCTTCTTATAAATGGAATCATTCATATATAATTGGGAGATATGGCTCCTGGTATGCAACATAATGTCTTTAGAATTGGTCCATGATATTGATAAATAGTGTTGTTGAGTCTTCTGCTTGGTTATATTTTAAGTCTGTTTCTTAAAAAAATAGCATATACTCGGAGCTTGCTTTTATATCTAGTCAGAGAATATCTGAATTTTCATCAGTGTTAGATCATAACATTTAAAAACCAAACTAAATAAAAAAGAATTAGGTCCCTATGAATATACTTTGATAAGTGTAGAAAAATGTGGCAAGAGCACATCTAGTGTTATATATTTTCCAGCTTTTCTGGCTATATTGATGTGTCAACTTAGTATTCCTGACAATAGTTGGTTAGGAGAACAATGCAAATATGTATGTATAAATTGGTGTTGATGCTGCACCATGGTTTTATAGGTTTCACTATGAAGCACAGGCATATATAACCTTCAGAAAGTATTATTGGTAAGAATATATCTTAAAAGAGAGAGAAAATAGGAGGTATTTATAAATATGTCAAGTTTATAAGCCAAACGAATAGAAGCAGTTGTCAAACTAAATCCAATAATTTTATTTTAAAATGTCTTTAAAAACAAGAGATATGTTAATAAGCTAATAAGACCAGAGTTAAAAGACCCAAATGAAAAGAAAAAAGTAAATATTGCCAGTGGAAAATTTTTAACTAAAAAAAAAGGTAGTTGTTGGGATAACACAATAGAAATGACATTTGGGAAGTTATGATAATAGACTCTATTTTCCAAGAGTAGTTCTTAACTATATTCCAGAATTAGTGATTCATTATACATATAGGATTACGTTTAAATCCTTTGTTTAATATAGTAAATCTTTAGTTTGAAAATGGAAATATTCCATTTTCTTCAGGAATGTCTAATTTACTAAGTATCAGAATGAGGCTTTTATTACTCAATATGTTCAATAATATTTGTGAACTGATTTTCTAAATCCTTAATATCTTTGGTTATTATAAACAAAGGAAGCATTCAAAGGGGATTAGAAATATGTGAGTGAATTACCATTTAAATAAATTTGATTCAGCCCAGAAGGGACAATAGAAAGACTTTCAGTCTCCATAAATCCACTTTAATGTCAGTAAACAAATGGCCCAAAGTAGTTTTATCTGGTTCTGGCTGTAAAGGGTGAAATGCAAGAAACAAGACTGGGAAAACAGTCCTTTCTGTATTGCAGCCAGAAAAAGGGAACTGGCTTCGATTGTGTGCCAGCATGATTTTAGCTCCTTAGCGTAAATGTTATCTGTTTGTATAATCTCCTAACTTAATTTATTCATCCATCTTAATATATTTCTAAAATGTAGTTTCCACATATGGCCTCAATTTCTTCCTTAAATGGTCATAATAAAAAGCCCCGGCCGGGCGCGGTGGCTCAAGCCTGTAATCCCAGCACTTTGGGAGGCCGAGACGGGCGGATCACGAGGTCAGGAGATCGAGACTATCCTGGCTAACATGGTGAAACCCCGTCTCTACTAAAAAATACAAAAAAAAAAACTAGCCGGGCGAGGTGGCGGGCGCCTGTAGTCCCAGCTACTCGGGAGGCTGAGGCAGGAGAATGGCGGAAACCCGGGAGGCGGAGCTTGCAGTGAGCTGAGATCCGGCCACTGCACTCCAGCCTGGGCGACAGAGCGAGACTCCGTCTCAAAAAAAAAAAAAAAAAAAAAAAAGCCCCAAAATAGTATTATAAATGACTACAATGGAACTTTAAATGATACCATTTAAAGACTCAAAATATGTTGCCCTTCTTAATGATTTACATTCTGTTAATTTATGCTCATGCGATTTACTGATTTGTATATTAGAAAAAGGCAAGCATATATATATATGTATATATGTTATAACATAGAAAGTTGATAGAACTAAAGCAAAAGAGGGGTAGTTAATTATGATAGTGCTAATAATACCAGATTCATGTATCCAATCCCTGTAATAATGATACTACGGTTCCTACCATACGGTTCATAGTTCTGTATCTCCTGCTGTACGAGCATTGTCTCCATTAATCTTCACATCTCTATAAAGTATTATTCTCATTCCATTTTACAGTTAAATAAACTGAGACACAGAAGAATTGGGCTCCAACAGCCAGTCTCTAGAGTGCATATTATATAATGTAGGTGGATGGCTGTTTATTTCCAGGGTCTAGCACATAGTGAGATCTCAAAATTTGAAAGATTTGAATGATTAATTTTTTTTCCAAATTTATGTGGTATTCTTCATGTTGGTGTTTCTAGATTAAAAGCCAAATATAAGATTAATCCATTGCATTAGTTCTGCTTTTTTCATTCAATTATTGATTTTCAGCTATAAAAGTATCTATACTGAGGCAATATTTCTCTATATATAATACAACTTTTTACTTAAAAGTAATTTTGGATTCTCAGGAAAGTTGCAAAGATAGTAGGGCAATTTCCTGAATAACCTTCATCCAGTTTCCCTAATGTTATCTTACATAATAGCAGGTATAGAACATTTGTCAAAATTAAGAAATTAACATTGATTCAACACTATTATAATTTAACCTTAAACTGTATTTGGATATCAGGAGCTTTTCCACTAATGAGCTCTTTATGTACTAGGCTCCAATCCAGAATACTGCATTATGTTTAGTCTTCTCTAATCTGTGGCAGTTTGCCAATCTTTTCTTGTTTTCCATGATATTGACAGTTTTGAAGAACATTAGATTTTTGGTAGAATATCCCTAAATTTGGTTTGTCTGGTGTCTTCAAAGGATTAGGCTGGGTTATTGGTTTCTGAGGAAGAATGCCAGAGAGGTAAAGTGCCCAACTCATAACACCACATCATGGGGTACATGATATCAATGTAAGTTACACAGAGTATGTTAACCTTGATCATTTGGTTAAAGTAGTATTTGTCAGGTCATCATTGTGAAGCTATTCTTTTTTCCTGTTCATAACCTATTCTTTGGAAATGAGATACCAGGTCTAACTCATAGTGGAAAATTAATCTCCACTTCCTGGAAGGGAAAGTATCTACATGTATTATTTGGAAAACTTCTTCAAGGATGATTTGTCCTTTATTAAAGAATGCCTCATTTGCTCCTGAAAAAAGAATGAAGTCAAGAAAACTAGGGATAAACCATTATTAGTCATAAATTTTATAAATATGATCAATCACTGTGGACCAATTAGAAATTTGGTCATGCTACTGGAGTGGCCCTTTCCAATATTCAGCCACTGAGCACATTTTCTACTCAAATCTCAAAGCTCTCTGTCCCCAAGAACCTGGGGAAAAATATACGTCCTCTAATACTTAGCTACATTGTTTATTGTCTTCTAAGACCTAGCCTAAAGAAAAAACTTAAAAGTTTTGTATCCCTAATATGAGTAAGCTATCAAAAAGAGTGAGGGAAGCAAGAATGGGGCAGATAAAGGAGATGAGTAGAATGTGGTCTCAGTTAAGTCTAGGCTTGGCCTGGCCCACAGTGGGCTCTGGATGTAGTTTCTATCCACTGATGCAGTGTCTTTAGAGAAGGGAGTAGCTGCCAGCTGTTAGTTGCTACCATTCACAGTAGCTGTTAAGTGGGTACACGGGGCTGTAAAAGGAGAACCTAGTTGGGAAACCAGTGGCATCCATTACGTTGTATGCATCACCTCTCAATTCAAATGACTTGATATTTGTGACGAATAAATTATGCTCCATGTAGATAGATACAAGGTATCATAATAGATAGCATGTACATGATTTTATGTAATTGATGCATGGTTCCAAAACTCTGGAAGAGATTAATAATACACTAAATGTTAATAATTGCCTTTCTTTATGTTTTTCATATGTATATACACACACATACTTACATATTGCATATTTGTCCACATACATAATGTATATATTATATAACATAAAATGTATACATTATATATAATATATAGTGTGTGTGTATTAGTTTGGAGAATTATTTGTTTTTTTCCCTTGCAGAAAACAGGCAGAAATCTATTTTGAATGGATATCATCAAAAATAATAAGACAAATTTTAGAAAGTAGATTAAGATTCAATGATTTCCAGTGGAAAATCCTCCAAAGCGCTAGAGTATATTTTCACAATCTTTAGAGTACTAAGAACGAAACATAATTCTTTATGTGAAAAGCAAATGCCATGCTTTTCCTGTGTAAATGGCATGAAATTACCCTTATAAATGGGGTATCTGATAGCAAAAAGGAATCATGTTTGTTTAATCCAAGCATTCAAAAAGATGGCTCAGCATTAAAATAATTCAGAAACCAATGTCTTCAAACAACAAGTGCATGAGTAGCCACCAGTGCATATCTTGTGACTGAAGAAATGTATAAAGATCTGTTGTGCAACAATAAATCAACCCTTTAGAGAAAACAGGAAGTGTCAGGGATTGTAACTAGGTCAGATACAGAATATAAATTATATCACTTCCTGGTTACTAAAGAATACTTTGTGCTCTTCTGAGCATGGAGAAGTGAGGTGATTTTAGGATAGAAAGGTGCTAACACCAAGTAGCGTTTATTTTAAAGTCTCAAAGGCTTGAAGAACAGAAAACATCTCGAAGTTTTGAATAAGTAACTGAATTTATGCCACAATTCATCACTGCCCATAAGTGTACAGACCATGCCTTATTAGAGTGGTGTCCTTATGACCCAGTTGAGGGCTGGAAATGTAGAATATTTTCCAATAGCAGCTGAATGAATTAATGTGCAAATAAATGAATGAAAACATACCAGGTAGCTGTAGAATGATCATCTTTTCTTTTGCTCCTGTCAATGTAAACAGCCACACTGCTTAGCAGGCTTAAGTCTCTGCCCTAATTCTGCTAATAGCTACCTCTGTGACCTTAATCAACAGCCTTAACCCTGTGTAGCCCTCTTGTTTCATCTGCAAGATAAGTTATTCAAAAAGAGATCAAAGGTCTTCAGTAGATCTAAGTTTTGAAAATTTGCTCTTTAATCAGAATTATCATCTTAGTGCCAAGAAGGAGAACATAAGGCAACCATGAAGAATAGTATTCTAAAGTCACTGAGTACATGGACTGAGATTCCGGAATGGTCAGACAGACATGGTTTGAGCCCCATGTCTGCCATCTTCTAACCTTATCTCAAGGCGGCTATTTAACAGTTCTTTATTTATAAAATTCAGATGTGATGAAGATTAAATAATTTAATTGTGTAACATACCTAGCATAATGTCTGGCACATAGCGAATGCTCTCTTTTGTTACTATGGCTGCTGTCAGAGGTTGAGAGAGTAAGGTGAAGTTCCTCCAAGCAGAATTGTTGTCTTTGCTTTCCTAAGTCCAGATATGTTTTAGTTCTCCAAACTAATAGTGTCATATGAAGTCAGTGTTCTAAGAGCAGACACAAATAATTTAAATACTGTTCTCAAGAATAATTATACAAAAGTAATGAAATCTGGTCAGCCAGGTGACTTACACCTGTAATCCCAGTACTTTGGGAGGCAGAAACAGGAGGATTGCTTGAGCCCAGAATTTCAAGGCCAGCCTTGGAAACAAAGTGAGACCCTGTCTCTAAAACAAAAACAAAAACAAAAACAAAAAAAAAGAGGATTAGCAGAGTATGATGCTGGCATGCACTGGTGGTCCCAGCTACTGGAGAGGCTGAAGTAGGAGGATTGCTAGAGCCCTGAAGGCTGAGTCTGCAGTGAGTTGTGATCATACCACTGCACTTCAGTCTGGGCAACAGAGTGAGACCCTATCTAAATACATATATGTACATACAAAAGTAAGAAAATCCAGGAGATTGTTGTTATGACTCCCACCTCCACATACAGAGGTTTGTAGGTTCTTTGATAGTATGACTATTCCGGGTCAAAAATAAATATTTTATGTGTGACATTGTTCCCCTAGGGAAAGTAGAAGACACAGATATTTTACGGAGAAAAATAATTGGTAAGCATCACATAGTTTCTAATTTTGCTGCTGTAGTAAAGGCCTGTTGGTTTGTGTAGTTGTTATTAATGCTAGTTCACCAAATAGTTTTTGGTTTCTGCATTTAGTTACATGGTAGGTGTATTAATCAGGGTTCTCCAAAGAAACAGAATCGTTTATAGTGTATGTGTAAATTAGTAATATATATATATATATTATATATATATATCTATTTTGAATGGATATCAGCAAAAATAATAAGACAAATTTTAGAAGGTAGATTAAGATTCAATGATTTCCAGTGGAAAATCCTCCAAAGCACTAGAGTATATTTTCACAATCTCTAGAGTACTAAGAACAAAACATAATTATTTATGTGAAAAGCAAATCCCATGCTTTACCTGTGTAAATGGCATGAAATTACCCTTATAAATGGGGTATCTGATGGCAAAAGGAATCAAGTTTGTTTAATCCAATAGAAGATAGATATGATTGTATATATATAAAAGGCCTGAGGGCAAGAGCCAATATGTAGATTCCAGTCCAAATGTGAGGGCCTTAAAATCAGGTGTGCCAAAAGTAGTAGAAGATTGATGTCCCAGCTCAGGAGGAATCAGGCAGAAAGTAAATCTAACCTTCATCTGCCTTCTTGCTCTATTCAGGCTCTCAATGGTTTGGAAGATGCCAACCCAGGTTGTGGAGAATAATTTACTTTATTCAGTCCACCCATTCAAATGCTAATCTCTTCTAGAAACACTCTCACAAACACACTCAGAAATAATGTTTAAGCAGGTATCTGGGCATCCCATGGCCCATTCAAGTTGACATATGTAATTTACCATCACAGCAGAATTGCATTTCCTGACTTTATTGATGCTGGCTGGGGCCATGAAATTGGGTAGGGTCATTATTGTAAGCCAAAGTGACGTATGCTGCTTTTGAGCTAAAGCATTTTATTGCTAGCCCAAGACCTACCAAAGGTCTCTTTTCCTTTGCTACACTGACCAGCAATGTTTTAGATCGACACTGTTCAGTAGAATTTTCTGCAAAGGTGGAAGTATTCTCTGTATTATCCAATATAATAGCCACTAGCCACATATGGCTCTTGAACTCTTGAAACGTGATTAATGAAACTGAGGAGTTATATTTTAAATTCTATATAATTTTAACTAATCTGCAGTTAAATTTAAAGGGTCACCTATAGCTAGAGGCTACCATATTGGACAGCATAGCTATAGGAACTGGCTGCTGTCTCTCAGTTCCAGAGAATGATCTAGAACAGAATCTCCAGCAAATGTGCTGAGAATTAGAATTAAAACTTGTTTAAGTTCCTGAGACTTCAAGGCTGTTAGCTTTTTCAAGGCCTAACTTCTAACTTAGCTTTTTCTGATACATATGGGTTACCTTCTTGCTCTTTTAGTTGCTGAAAACTAGTTACCTCACAGAGATAGTCTCTCAACAAATATGTTACAAAATGGTGATGCTACCCTTCTACAGCTGATGGGTCCAAAGTTAGATGGTTCATCCAAGCTGGGATAATTTGATCACCTCTCTTGAAAATTTAAAGACAGAGTGTTTGGGAGCTATTGGAAGGTGAATCGTTATGCTGGTACTCTTGAATTTGCTCTTTTTCTTACCCTTCATTGTCAATTTTGTGTTTAGATTTAGTGAAGTAACTCAGTATCTTTCTAATACACTCCCCTTTTGCCACACAAAGAATAATAATTAGTACCAAGGAATATGGATTTATACGTCTGCAATAAGGTAAAAAAATCACTTGAAAACTGGATAAGAAAATTTGCTAATTTTTTCAGAGCACTAAGAGAGTAGAAACTTCTCAAAGGTATTGCATTTCAGGCCAAGCGTGGTGTTTCATGCCAGCACTTTGGAAGGCCGAAGCAGGCAGATCACTTGAGGCCAGGAGTTTGAGAACAGCCTGGCCAACATGGTGAAACTCTGTCTCTACGAAAAATACCAAAATTAGCTGAATGTGGTTGCGCACACCTGTAATCCCAGCTACTCTGGAAACTGAGGCAGGAGAATAGCTTGAACTCAACAGGTGGAGGATGCAGTGAGCTGAAATCATGCCACTGCACTGCAGCCTGGGCAACAGACTCAAGACTTTTCTTGAGACTCTGTCTCCAAGAAAAATTTTTTTTAAAGTTTTGTGTTTCAATGCCCTCTCTGATAAATGTATTCAGCAAATATGTATTTAGTTCTTGTTATATTCTAGATTCTATACTAGATACTGAGGATTCAGTGGGAGACAAAACAGATTCAGTCCCTGTCTCTGTGGCATGTGATAGAATACAGGCAAGTTTGAGTACTCCAATGGAGTCAAGTGTCTCCCAGTTCTAAAGTCTATGCATGGAGTCACACTGATGGCTTGGGAGCCACTTTATCATAACTCAAGTGGCTGAGATTATAGCACATGTCACTCCTTCCCTCTCTCATTTTCTTTGCTTAAGATAATCCTGGCAAATAGAGTGAGCTAAAGATTGGCATTAAGAATTTGGTTATAGGCCAGGCACAGTGGCTCATGCCTGTAATCCCAGCACTTTGGGAGGCCGAGGCTGGTGGATCACTTGAGGTCAGGGGTTTGAGACCAGCCTGGCCAACATGGTGAAACCCCATGTCTACTAAAATATGAAAATTAGCCAGGCATGGTGGTGCATGCCTATAATTCCAGCTACTATGGAGGCTGAAGCAGGAGAATTTCTTGAGCCTGGAGGCAGAGGTTGCAGTGAGCTGAGATCACACCACTGCACTCCAGCCTGAGTGACAGAGTGAGATTCCATCTCAAAAAAAAAAAAAGAATTTGGTTATAAAAATATAAATATCCTAAGATATTTTATCCTTACTAGTTTCCCCCAGGCATTCGCAGGTAATTAATTATTACTGTCTTAAGTGATCAAAATCGTGTAACTCCCTGATTAACAAACAATCTTACCAGCAGGAGACAACCACCATAATAACAACAACTATAACATGGTAACAGCCATAGCATTAATTATTCACTGACTTTTATCCAGGCAGTATGCCAAGGGTTTCTATACATTTGTCATTTGATCCTTAAAGCAACCTGTGAAGTAGATTTTATTGTCTACGATGTATAAGTCAGGAAATTGATGAAAACCTAGTAGGAGGTAGAAACAGGATGCAAACATAATTATACCTGACTTCAAAGCCTTGGTGTCAAATCACTATCAGGAAAAAAAAAAGAAGAAGGCACAATAACCAATGAGTAATGACACCGCATAGCCCTCCAACTTCCAGTATGTGAGATGTTTTAAGCTTTTTGAAATAAATGTTTTCCATTTTTTCATGCTGATTCTGTAATTGCTGTATTTCAACATATAGATGTGTTTTTAACATTGGTCAACACAAAAGTTTTACTACAATCAGATCTCTTTCTTGGTATTTTCACTGAAGCCTGGGATTGATCTAGAATCAATATTTGAAAACCAAATTACTTTAGCTACTATACTCACAGTGTAAAGGTTTGGGCAAGATAAGAAATAATCAACCACTGCAGTCTCTAAAGTGTATATTTGTTGGCTATTTAAAGCATACCCCAATCCTGTGGCATTCAGCTTTGTATATGCTACCAGTTCTAACTCAGAGAGTTAACCGTAAATAGTTGAAACATAAAAGTTTAGTGGGTAAGCACATAGAGACACAGAAATATATACATATTTCATCTGAATGGCAGTAAATGAAAGCAGTCAAGCTCTGCCTTCTTTTATAGGTAAGTATGGTATTGTACTAAACATTAGTGAAAATAATTAAGAGTAATCTTTCTGAAGACTTATTATTTTGAAAAAATTCCCTTAGAAACTAATAGTTGTGAAGATTACAATGTGGAAAATTATAATACGAAAAAAGTTAATTTGCCCACATTACTGACAACTAACCAAAACTTGGGAATTCTTCTTAGACAGAATAAATAAAATTCTGCCTGGTAAATCAAATACAGAAGTGTAACTTGAAAAAATATGTAAAAATTGCAGTGAAGTATAGTCCCACTAATATTACATGGTGCCATTTTCTCAAAGATAAATTTAGAATCAATACATTTGGTTCGAAGAAAATTACACTTTTAATTGGTAAATGGAGAAATTAATTTTCATATTTATCTGATGAGTACCTGTCTGTAGGTTCGCATGAAAATATGTTTAATTTGAAAAGTTTTTCAGAAAACACTGTTGAAATGGGAGAAGTTCCCTTATCCCCCTGGCAGAGGATGTGCGACGGGGCTGTGGCTCCCTTCTTCAGTGCCCTGCTGCTCAAACCCCCAGGGGGAGCATGCAGATTGGCAAGTAGTCGGGGGAGCATTTTGGGGCTCTGACCCCACTGCAGTGTCTAGAGTTGAGTGTTTACAGTTCCCAAAGCCCCAGTGGGTGTGTATTACAGTGCGCTCTTTCAGCTTTGCCATCTGCAGGCGGCTTGTGTTAATGAGCTCAGTTAGACTCTTTGCCTTATCACAAGGACAGAGGGCTTTCTGTATCTTGAGTTCTTGCCCTAATGTCTCAGAAAAATGGGATCATATGGGTTTGGAGGATGAGTGCAAGATTGTATTGGGTGGTGGAGGTAGCTCCCAGTGGGATGGATGGGGAGCCAGAAGGGAGATGGAGTGGGAAGGTGATTTTCCCTAGAGTTGGGCTGCCCAGCAGTTGGACTCTCCTCTGACCACCCCTGGCTGAATTCCCCTTGGCATCTGCATCTTTTCACCATTGCTGGCCTGCCAGTGTCTGCCAGTGTCTGCCGGTGTCTGCTGGTGTTTTCTTCTGCTCCTCTTGACATCCAGCCACTTGTGTGTGTGCCCACTATGGCCCTAGATTTTTATAGGTACAGGATGGGGGACATGGTGGGCCAAAAGGCAACTTTCGGGGCATGAAGACAGAAATGCCTGTCCTCATTTAGGTCCTTGGACACAGGCCCAAAGGTAGAGCCCTGGCCGGGGACCCTGGCTTTCTCTACCCAGAACATCCCTGGCTCCGATCATATCACTATCAGAATTCAATATTACTAAATGAAAAGAAGTAAAATTAATTTCCTTTAAAACCACAAGGGACATTGTATTATAACATAATTTTGACTATTAAAGTTCTGTATCTCCACATCTATAAACACACACAATTCCTTCAATATACATTCATTCCATCAAATTCACTGATTTACTCGAAAGCAAATATTTATATCTGGTTTTAAAAATAAATCAATCTATTGTTTTTACATTTGTCTAGTCAGATATTATTTTGCTTTGAGAAGACTCAAGCTGATCTTAAACACTGTTCTTAAATTTTTTTTAAGTATCCTATCTCTTATTATGGCAACATTGCAATGATAAGAAAAAAGGTCCCTGAGAGAGGAAAAAGTTCCTTATTGGAGTAGCAACCTGGGTTTAGTGTAATCATCCTCATTTAGGTAACATTACATAGTGTGATTAATCCCTCATGAATCCCACCATCCCAACACTATGTAATCTTCAAAGACTAATGGAAAAATGTATGAAAATATTTTTAGAAAATAAAAATCCTCCATCTAGCATATTGCACCAATAAATGTAATAAGTTGTTGGAGAGAGAAGGGTTTACATTTTCCTTTATAGCCATCCTTTATACCTTATTCCAAAATATTGCTTACTGGTGAAAGTAGAAATCATTGTTTTTGTCATCTGTGTCCTATATAAAAAGTTTACTACCATAACAATGACAGGCTGGCCTCTGATATGGAAGCCAGATAAGAGTGTTAAAACACAGACATTGAAGAAAAGTGCCCACTCCACCCTTTATCTGATGCTCAATTGTATAGCTCTTCTCCAGTTGGGTTTTGTTTTGTTTTCGTATCATCTCACTGTTTTCAGGTGAGTTTTGGTGTGATTCGGAATCTATATTTTTTTAAAACAACAAACAGTCTGGGCGCAGAGGATAAAGAAATATTGGCTTTTCGGTAGGAAAAGAAATTCATCATCCAAAAGATACCATCAGTCTTGATTCTGCTATAAAGAAACATTCCCTTCTGAGGCTCCCATCAAAAAAAAAAGTGTGTGTGTGTGTGTGTGTGTGTGTGTGTGTGAAAGAGAGAGAGAGAGAGAGAGAGAGAGACAGAGAGAGAGAGAAAATTGACTGTATGTGTTTGGTTAAACACCAAAACTAATATGTTCAGATTATTTCTCACTTTCCTTTATCTTTCAGCTCTATTCTGCCTTGCTGAAGACTTGAACATCAATGTATTTGTCCTATATTTAAATCAAAGAGCTACTTTTGATGCTGCTTTTATTCTAACAATCTCATTGACCACTACACTTCCTCCCACCAAAATTAATTTGTCTTACAGTTCTCCCTGAATTTTAGATTAATTTTAATTAACTCTTATATTAGTCTTTCAACCAAATGCATTTTTCCACTAGATATACTGTTTAATTATGGGAAGAAAAATATGTCTTAGTCATTTGTTTGTTTTTTTCCCTCTCCATCATCTTTCCTTTGAAGAAACCATCTCTCACTTTCTATTTGTATAATGATTATGCTGAGTTATAACATTCAGTGGACCCAGTCTTCTCCCCTGAAGCCAAGAGCAGGTGTTCCAGTTCCAGCCAGGGCTCTGGTGCCAGATAGCCTAGATTAGAATACTGGTTCCACCACTCACTAGCTGTATGACTTCCAGGAAGTTACTTAACTTCTCTGTGGCTTAGTCTTCCCATTTCTAGAACGGGGAAATAGGCCAGGCTAGGTGGCTTATGCCTGTAATCTTAGTACTTTAGGAGGCTGAGGTAAGAGGATCACTTGAGGTCAGGAGTTAGAGACCAGCCTGGGCAACATAGCAAGACCTCATTTCTACTTTTTTAAAAAAAAGTTAGCTGGGCTTAGGGGCACATGCCTGTAGACCTAGCTGTTTGAGAGGCTGAGGTGGGAGGATTGCTTGAGCCAGGGAAGTGGAGTCTGCAGTGAGTCGTGATCAGGTCATTGCACTCCAGACTGGTCAACAGAGTGAGAACCTCTCTTAAAAAAAAAAGTTAAGATGGAGAAATAATAGAACCTGCCTCATAGAGCTGCTGTGAGGATTAAAGAGTTAATACATGTAGAGCATTAGCATAGAGTAGATACTTAGTAAACTATTCTCAATCTTAGTACTTCAATAATAATAATTGCTATTTCAGTTGCCAACTACCATCTGACTGCCAAATGGAGAAAGCTTACATCAGAATGAAGCCAAGATGAGGTAAGTGTAGCCGAGACAGGAAAACAATGTCTCGATGACAGCATTTGAGCCCTGGACCCAGCTGAGTCAGAAACAGGCCTTAAGACTTCCAATTATGTGAACAATGGACACCCTGCTTTTATTTTTGCCTGAGCTCATTTGCACTGTATGACTGGTACCTGTTAAGTAAAAAAGTCAGTAAGTCAGTGAGATTGTTACAATAAAAGCAGTCTCCGGCCAGGGACGGTGGCTCACGTGTGTAATCCCAGCACTTTGGGAGGCCGAGGCAGGTGGATTACTGGAGGTCAGGCATTCGAGACAAGCCTGGCCAACAGTGAAATCACGACTCTACTAAAAATACAAAATAAATAAATAAATAAATAAATAAATAAATAAAAATAAAAAGCAACATCAAAAGTAGGAAACTAAATCAATCTATCTGAGGACGGTGATTAATACAAAGTACAAGCTTTCACATAGGATAAGGTTTTGTTTTGTTTTCTTGTTTTTCCCCTTCCTAAAATGCATAAATAATTCATGATCAAAGGTACTGTGGGATTCTTTCGCCAAATAGACAACTTAGGTGTAAAATTTTTTGAACTTTTCCTTAAGATAACCTACATAATTTTTTATTTATATATATAGAGAGAGAGAAAGAGAGAGATACTGTCTCGCTCCGTTGCCCAGGCTGGAGTGCAGTGACTTGATTTCGGCTCACTGCAACCTCTGCCTCCCAGGTTCACACCATCCTCCGGCCTCAGTCTTCTGAGTAGCTGAGACTACAGGCACCCGCCACCACGCCTGGCTAATTTTTTGTATTTTTAGTAGAGATGAGGTTTCACTGTGGTAGCCAGGATGGTCTCGATATCCTGACCTTATGATCTGCCCGCCTTGGCCTCCCAAAGTGCTAGGATTACAGGTGTGAGCCACTGCGCCCGGTCTAATGTGTAGTTATTAAGCGAGGCATAAAAGGCAACAAAGGTCTTGCTGCACTGAGAAGTGTCATGACCACCATTCTGAGTGTTGAGGCCTATCTTGGTTGTCCCTGTTTACCTATTAAGTTATATTACTTTTTTCTGTATCCATCATATATCCTGTCACCAAAATTCCCATCCATCTTGGCTTACCAGGAGTTCTATATCCCATTAATTTAGCCTTTACCATATGTTCTTTTCCTTCCACAAGTTCTCGTTTCATCTTTGTGTTGGTTATACATGAAAGATGCATGCACGTCATGTTCCCTGCATACTTGAAAAGGTTTTTCTCTGAGCTTTTAACACTTCCCTTTTATTTCATCCCAGAAAAATGTACAATCTAGTTGGGACATTGGGTTATTTCATAGTCATTTATAATGACATTGTCTTTTTTAATGATGAACTTACAAACTAGTACGTAGGTAGATCTGGCCCTCCTACAACTTCCTAGTATCATATATTTTATATCTGGGAAAAACTTCCAAAAAAGATGGACTATTTCTGTGTTTCCCAAATTTGGTAGCACATCAGTATCATTTCATTGTGCACAGAATCTGTAACTTTTTCCCCTGAGATTGGAATTCAGTGAATTTGCCAAACAGCTCAAGCACCTGCTTTTCAAAAAGCTCCCCAGGTAATTCTAATATAGTTCATTGTGAACTACTGTACTGATGAGGAATCCAAGTTTTAGAAAGATCCATCACTGGACATACAACTAGCTTGGGGTAAAGTTTGAACTAGAACCCATTGTACTAACTGCCAAATCAGAACTTTAGGATGCCATGCTGCCTGAATCTCCATAGTGGTCATCTCTTGCAGTCAACTGCTCAGCCTCTTTTATTCCTTATACAAATCAGAGAGAGAGAGAGAAAGTGAGAGAGATGGAGACACACACACACACACACACACACACACACACACACAGAACAAGAGAGACAGACAGAGACAAAAAGAGACAGAGAGAGAGGATATATGAAGTGAGTTCCACTACTGGGCTTCCCTATGACATGAATCAATACACTCTCCTTTTCCTTAAGGTAATTTGGGCTGGATATCTGCCACTAAAGAACAAGACTCCATCTCAAAAAAAAAATTAAATAAAATAAATAAAATAAAATGAAAGTGTCCTCAATAATAAGTATTAATTCCAAATGCTAAATGGGACAAAGACTGGATGCAAGTTGGATGAACTCAACATATACCGGTTTGGCATAGAAATTTCCTGGCATCATAATGAGTCAAGAGTAGTTACAGGACATGGTCAGTAATGACCAGGACCCTATACATGAGATAGCAAAATGTAGGGACTTGCAGATCCAGCAAGAATGGCACTGGTGTACTAGATTTAACCCATGGTTTTGGAGTGAAGTATATTCCCCTGTGTTCATCTTTTAAATATCCTCCTAGATATGGACAGCTCAGGATCAGGGATGGTGATCAGAGTTAGCAGGTGGCCAAAGGCCTGCAAGAATATCTACCTGCATAAGACTAGAAAGAAATGCTATATTTAGAAAGCCTGGAGAACAGGAATCAGTTTTTGTCCCCCTGGAATAACAAATCCTTCCCAGCATTGTCTTCGAAACAGTGAAGAGGCAGAATGTGTTCTTTTAAGAGCTAGTTGCAATATTCTTATCCAGGAAAAAAAAAAAAAATTGCCTTTGTCCAAGAACATTCCTGAATGGGCACATTTACTTATGAAAGTGAAGACACCTGGGTTCTGGCTGGATGACTTTGAGATAGAAAAATCAATTGTGAAAACTATTCCATACACGAAATGTATGTTTGACTTGCATGAGGGGAGTGAGGAGAAACAGAAAAAATGAGGCCAGGATAAGACAGAGAAGGATTGAGGGAGAGATGCATGTCACCAATTGTCGGCCTTAGGCAAAACCATGACAATGTGAAATTCCTAGCTGAATGAGTTTTGAAAATGTGAATGGCTAATATTTAATTTCCATTTGTTTCATAAATTCATAATTTATAAATGTCATTGTCTGTGTAGAGTCGGAGTGTAAACTCTCCACTCCACATCAACATCCCTGTTACACAGGCCAATGAGCTGCCTGAGTGGTGTGCAGAGCGTGGTCCAGGCTACATCAGCACTGCAGTTATGGGAGGACAGCCCCACAGGTGCAGAGAGTAACGGGGACAGTTCTGAGGCAGTGGGAAATCAGAGAACAAGGTTACCATGAAAGCATATGCTCTTTGGGATTACGTTTCAGAGGGAATATTGTACTTCCTATGGAAAGCAAGACGGGTTGCAACTAATTTTATTTGAATCTCACAGGACAGGATGAGTGACTTCAGCTGTTATCTGGGTTATACCTAGAACAAAACTAGTACTTAGTAGTTCTTCCCAAATGACCTACTTCTACTTGGATTCTTTAAAAGTTGGGAAACCTATTTGCTTTTCACAGTAAAGACTTGCCCCGAATATTACACATTCTGTCAGGCATTTCAACTAGCACTAATTGGTGGAGTTTGAAAGCCAGAAGGATATCATTTTTTGCATCTATCATATTGGCAAACTCTAATGACAATACAATTTATTTTAATTACCTGGTGTTGTCTGGGGTGAGAGAAAATAGTCTGCTTACAAACTGACAATGATAAAATCATTCTAGATAGCAGTTCTGAGATCTATTGAAAACCTTGAAAGTATGAATTCTGACTAGGAAATTCTACTCGTAGAGTTTGCTGTAAACAAACGTTCAGAGACACATGTGGTGAAAATTCATATGATAATAAATTGGTCGACTAAGTCTTGCCATATCCATACAAAAGATAAAATATGGATGTAAAGAGCTTTTAGAAGACTGCTTAATGGCATGGCAATTATTTTTATAAAGTATGCTTAAAAATCCATAAATTATATTGTGAGTTTTATTTTGTAAACATGTGTACATGTGTATGTATATAGGTACATACATGTAAAAACTATAAATATATGTGCATATGCAACCTCACTTTAAAAAATATTTATAGTATACATGAGCACAAATAAAAGACTGAAAGCATACACCTAATAATTTTAACATTAGTTATCTTTCAGTGATGGAATAGTGAGTGATCTTTATTTGTGCCATTCTCAGGATGTTTTTGCAATTTACATATGAAGGATGTGTGTATGGTAGCTTTATAACCATAATCTCCAAAAAATGAAATTTATGGTATTCATATAATAAAATAAAAATAATTTTAATGTTAGAAATAAATATTATCACTTTAAAGTGGGAGACAAAAGCTGGGGTGGGTTTTAAAAACTGGGGCTTGAGTTCAAGTGATAGTCCAGATTCCTGAATTGGCAAAGAGCTTAGTAAGTCCAAGTCTTTGATTTCATCTGTACAAAAATAATATGCTTTGGTATGATTTCAATTTTATCTTATTGATTGAAGTGTATTTTCATCACAAAATAAGCATAAAAATTCCTTATTCTAAAATATTAACAAAATAAATATGTAAATTCTAATGTGAATGTCCCAATTCTCCCCAGTCTTCTAATTTACCACCTCAACACACACACATACACACACACACACCCACACACACACAGCCCTCCTGCCCTCCTCTATAATTTAAATATATTTTAAAATAAATAAATATATTAATATATTTAAATAATGTGTATGTAAATATAGTGAATTAAAAATATAAATTAGCATGTTATATTTTCCCGTAAATATTTATATTAATATTTTTTTCCGTAATTATTTATATTAATATTATGTTCTGTCCTGACCATTCTTCTATGTTAATACATAGAGTTCTGTCTCCTTGTAAAATAGCTGCATAATCTTTTATGGTATTGGGCATTGGAATTTATCCAATGATCCTGCCATTGGATATTTATCTATTTTCTATACTTACAAAATGTATTAAGCATCTGTTTTTTGGAACAAGTTATAGAATTTAACATACGTGAGCCTGTACATGATTTAGTGACAAATTTGTGAATAGTTTTTCCATTTATTCTTCAGATATTCACTTGTGCAGGCTTGATATTTCTTGAGTCAATTAAGAATATTTATTTTGATGAGACCTTTCCTCCTCACAATTAAAAGAACTTCATATTTGAGAGAACTTCATGCTCTATGAGTTAAAAACTCATGGAACTGAAACAGGTCTCTAATTTACTCCCTTGAAAAGCATCAGGAATTTTACAGATTTTCAATGTGAAACCTCCCTCTGATTCCTCAAGGAATTCAAATGCATTTGACCTCTTTTCAGCAGATATTATCACTGCTTTCTTTTCTAATAGCCTTTTAAAACACGTTCATTTTATAAGATCCTTCCTCTACTATGATCTTAAAATTAATTTATAGAAGCTTTTGTGGGGCTGGGTGGGAGCAGAAGGAGGTCCTTGGTTATGGTCATGTATAAAAAAGAGCTTAGTGTGTTATTAACTGATCCCTATTTCTATCTGATGGTCATTCCCTATATTTTTTCTTTCTATGTGCAAATCTTTAAGGAAATAAAAACCTATATCAAAATTTCATATGTGTGATAGTTTTTTCACAAAATATTTGTCTGGGAATTCATGAATTTTGTCAAGATGATATTTACTTTTTACTTTTGAATCTTTTCCATATCAACTACTACTGTTCCCTTTTTTCCTTCTTATTTGTGTTTATGCCTGTTTTTTTCTCCTATTTCTAACTCAGACCTGGAATTTGTGTTCACTCATATTTTTGGCCTATGACAAATCCCTTTCTTTTCTTTTTTTTTTATTTGTTTACTTTTTTTGAGACAGAGTTTTGTTCTGTTGCTCAGGCCTGAGTGCAGTGATGTAATCTCAGCTCATTGCAGCTTCCACCTCCCCAGTTCAAGTGATTCTCCTGCCTCAGACTCCGGAGTAGTTGGGACCACAGGCACAGGTCACCACACCTGGCCCATTTTTGTATTTTTAGTAGAGACAGTGTTTCACCATGATGGCCAGGCTGGTCTCAAACTCCCAACCTCAGGTGATCCATCTGCCTAGTCCTCCCAAAGTGCTGAGATTAGAGGCATGAGCCACCACCTCTGGCCTTGCCTATGGCAAATTCTTGTAACCAAACTTGTAGTTTCTTCTTCTTCTTTCTTTTCTTTGGGGGGCAGGGGTGTGAGGGAGGATGTGTTTTTGTTGTTTGGCTTTGCTGCTACATATTCTAATAGAGTCATTCTTCCAGACAAACACTGTGTATTAAAATTCTGACTCCTTCCATTATAAAAAATGCTTTGTTTGATCCCACACTTGAATCTTAATTTGGTTTAGGGAATATCCGGGATTTAAAATTCTTCTCTTATTGCTCTCTTATATTTGTTGTTACTGAAAACAACCTTGATGCCATTTAAATTTTCATTTCTTTGTAGGTAATTCATTTTGCTTTGTTCTCTTTCTATTACTCACTGTTTGCCTTTTAAGCTTTTTTTTTTTTTTTAATCCTTAGAATACTTTCCCTGGAATGTTGAAAAAATGGGTACTTTTTGCTTCATTCATCCTGCTAACTGTCAAATGGAACATTTTTCTCTCATTATTTTCTCTCATGCCATCTGCATCTCACTGAAGCTTCTAGATGAGTCCTCTTATACTTCATATCTTTTCATACTTGTTTTCTAACTCTTTTGTCCTTTGCACTGCATTTCCAGAAAATCTCTCAGCTTCCTTTTCCAGCTCTTTAATTTTCACTTTAATTATGTTCAATCTGCTATTCAGTAATTTTTTTTTAATTTCTCAGGATATTTTTTTAAGAATTGTAAGTTCTTGAATAGGTTACTTTCCTGGCCTGTTTTTGTGCTGAGGTGCTGAGGATGTTAATCCTCCTTGATCTCTCAGAGATCATTAAAGCATCTTCTAATTCCTCTCTTAATTTAACCCCCAAGTTCTAGTGCTTTTCTTCCATTGTGTCGATTTTCTTCAAATACTTGTTTGCTGAATACTCACATTGCAATTTGAGAAGCTGATAACAATTACAGGAGCTTGCCCTCAGCAATGTGGGGAAAGTAACGGAACAAGCCTCTGGACTGGATGTAGCAGTAGCTTATCTGCTGTGGAGAGAACACCCTGTTCCCCTGGGAAAGGCTAGCTGTCTGACACAAGGCCCACTGACTTGTTCCAGCCCTGAATAAACAGCACAGGCTAAGGAAGGCTCAGAGATCACTAACCCGACCATCGTAAACGTAGGGAGCCAATTAATCACTCAAGTTACTTTCAATTTGCTGCCCCCACTCCACTGACTCTGAGCCTGAAGCACCCCCAAACAACAGACCTTAGGTCCCATTGTGAATTTTGCACTATTTTTCTTTGTTCTTATTTTTCTGTCACTTTATTTTCTCTGTCAGTTTATTTCTGTCCTCTTATGTTTTACTTATGTATAAAACTTTTATGGATCTATCTCTCTCTCTGTCTCCCTGTCTTTCTCTCTCTCTCTCTCTCTCTCTGTGTCCCCACCTCTCCCTCTCTCAAATTTCAAGGGATGTGGGACAGAAGGGGATGTTAGGGATATGTGCTCATTTTTCCCTCTGAATTCAGATTCCTCGGCAAGCATTTTGTATATGTTTTCATCCTGTGTTCCCTTTGCCAAGATTGTCTCACTTACGTCTATTTTGAAATGATACAATGGGTTCATTTTTAAAACCTTAATAATTCATCCCAGAACCAGGTGTGATAGAAATAAATATATAACCTTAACACATAGGCCCACATCTTCCTCAAAAGATTCTTGTGAGCATTAAATAGGGCAATGTATAAAAGAACCTTGTAAAATGTAGGGTGCTGTGTAAACATGATTAAAATAGTGACTTTTATTTTCAGTTTCTTGAAAGTATGAACCATGTTTTAATCCCTATTTTCTCATAGTGGGTAGTCATCTACTCAACTAATTGATGAGTCAAAATTTGCTGAATGAATGATCTCATTCACATCACATTTTGTTTTCAAAACATCGGAATTATGACAGAAATATATTTTATATACCTACTAGAAACACTTATCCATGGAGCTAAAATATACAGTTTACATTTTTTCTACACTGAAGACGTATGAGATATAACAAGTATATAACAAGTATCTCATACATCTTAAATGTAGAATAAATGTGAACTGTATATTTATTTTTAAATAAATTGTGTCCCTAAGATTCATATGTTAAAGCCCTACTGCCCAGTACCTGAGGTTGTAACTGTGTATGGAGATAAGGTCCTTAAAGAGGTAATTCAATTAAAGAATTTAGTGCGGGTCCTAATGCAACATGACTGGTGTCTTTCTAAGAGAAAATTTGAACACAGGCATGTGCATACCTGGGAAAGACCATCTGTGAATACAATGAGAAGGTGGCTGCCTGCAAGCCACTGAGAGGGGCCTCAAGAGAAACTGAACCTGCCAACCCTTTGCTCTTGAACTTCTAGCCCCCAGAACTCCGAGAAAATAAATTTCCTTTTTTAAAGTCACCTACTCTGTGATAATTTGCTATGACAGCCCTAGCAAACTAATATAAATGCATTGCTATACTTTAAAAGCAATATCTTTTAAGCCCCAAAACAGCACTGTTGAAGCAGATATATTAATCCCACTCAATTTATAGATGCAGTAACTCAAGTTTAGAGTTATTTACTATGGAGGTAGTAATTCCTTAGGTAAGTAACGGAATAAGCTTTGTCCAACACCCCTGTCAGAATTCTTTAGTGCTATTAGGCTTTGAATAGCTTTAGAATGGCCAAACAAACACCAATTTTTGACTTAAAAATTGTGGTAAAATACATATAACATAAATTTACCATCTTAACCATTTTTAATTGCATATTTCGTCAGCTTTAAGTACCTTCACATTGTTGTGCAACCGATCTCCAGAATTCTTTCCATCTTGCAAAACATTAAAATACTATCTCATTAAACAACACCTCTCCATTCCCCTCTTTTCTCAGTCCCTGGAAACCTCCATTCTACTTTTTATCTCTATTAATTTGACTACTTTGCTTCATATGAGTGGAATCGAACAGTATTTGTCATTTTGTGATGGGCTTACTTCACTTAGCATAATGTTCTGCAGATTTACCCATGGTACAGCATCTGTCAAAATTTCCTTCCTTTCTAAGGTTTAATAATATTCTGTTTTATGTACCTATTCCATTTTGTTTATACATTCATTTGTCCAGGAATACTTAGGTTGCTTCCATCTTTGGGCTATTGTGAATAATGGTGCTATGAATATAGGAGAACAAGTATCTCTTAGAGATTCTGTTTTCATTTCTTTTGGAGATACACCCAGAAGTGGAATTGCTGGGTCCTATGAAAATTCTATTTTTAATTATTTGAAAACCTGCCACTCTGTTTTTCATACCAGTGGCACCGTTTTACATTCCCACCAACAGTACAAAAGGGTTTCAATTTCTCGATATCCTCACCAGTACTTGTTATTTTCTTTTTTTTTTTCCCAATAGCTATCATAATGGATGTGAGATATCAACTTTTCACCTTAACAATTATCATGAGCTAGGTGTGGTAGCTCTCAACCATAGTCCTAGCTACACTGGGAGGCTGAGGTGAGAGGATCACTTCAGCCCAGGAATTGGAGGCTACAGTGAGCTATGATCATGCCACCGCATTCCAGCCCGGGCTACAGAATGAGATGAGACCCCATCTTTAAAAATAAAAATAATCATTCTTATAAGGCAAAACTTATGTTTCAAACTGAAATGCCTATGTATTCACATAGATGAATTTCTACTCCACCTTAATTCTGCTTATCTTTAGGAAGCAGGATGCCTGAGGCCAAAAGTTCCTCATCATGCCCAAACTGCCGAAGACTGGTGGGATTCAAGATGGCAGCTCACTTGACCTCTGAATAATCCTCTAACTTCATTATAATCTAATTTTGATGCTAAATGGCACTCCCACCAGTGCCACAACAGTTGACAATCACCATGACAACGACGTGAAGAAACCATAAAAAGACAAAAAGAAAGGTTTCGAGGAGTTCTCGGCTCATTCCCAGAAAGACATAAATATTCCTCCTCTTGCTTTCGATGATGAGCCTCCTCTTTAAAGATGCCCTATATCTGTGGCTTCCTGGCTCTCAGGAGCTGAGAAGTTGATTTGTGAGCCAAACTGCTGCTTCTCAATTCTATGGCCATAGAATTAAGCCTGCACTACTAGATACTCACTTTTGGTTTTGTGTATTGGCTTCACAGCACTGAACAGGGAAAGACGGTGTTTTTGGAGGGTGCCAGCTTTGTCAGTAACAGGTAAAAAATTAATAAATATGGCTAACAAATTTAGATACACAAAATAACAAATATATAACAGAGTCACAAAGCATGTACTTTAAAAACAAACAAAAATGTCACATTTTTACCAGCAAATTTAGTATGTGTTGCTTGGATTTGGGTCATTCTCAAAGCTGCAAAGTACATTTATATATTCTATTATTTACAATATTTTTTCTCCCTTTAATCTTCACTATAATCTTTTGTGTATGGTATTCATTCAATACCATTCTCAGGTATTAAATGAAATGAGGAAACCAACATTCCTCAAGTGTGAATAACTAATTCAAGACCTCATGACCAGAGAGCAAAGGAAGAGTGTGATTCCAAGATTCCAACTGCAATTTATGCTCTTTTCTCATGATTTCACGTTGCCACTCTCATTATGTAGTCTTTAATTAAAACATAAATTGTTAAAAAAAAAAAAGCAAGAATGTAAGTTTTTCCTTAACTGTGTAATATAATAATGTCAAAAACGTACGGGTTGTTTTCAGGCACTGATGTCAGGTTTAAAGTAAAGCAAAACAAGGACTACTAAATACAAAAAAAAAAAAAAGGCTAAAAGTATTTGATGCACTAAGATGAATAAATTTAAAATGTCAAAGTTCACAATCCATATGCCCCAGCAATGTAAACTGAGGCCAAAATAACACATCTTTTGAGATTTGTTATTAAATATTATGGCTTACACAGGATAATTAAAACATTATGTGTGTAATATGTAGACACTAATTGTCCTACCATTCCAACATATGCATTTGAGGTTAGTCAGTGAATAGTCACTCTCCAATCGGTAGGCATTACTGCATTAGTAATAGTAATAATAAAGCAATAAAGTTTATTATGCAATTATTACATTAAAGATGTTTAGGCCGGGCGCGGTGGCTCAAGCCTGTAATCCCAGCACTTTGGGAGGCCAAGACGGGCGGATCACAAGATCAGGAGATCGAGACCATCCTGGCAAACACAGTGAAACCCCGTCTCTACTAAAAATACAAAAAACTAGCCGGGCGAGGTGGCGGGTGCCTGTAGTCCCAGCTACTTGGGAGGCTGAGGCAGGAGAATGGCGGGAACCCGGGGGGCGGAGCTTGCAGTGAGCTGAGATCTGGCCACTGCACTCCAGCC
Organism: Trachypithecus francoisi; assembly: GCF_009764315.1. Lineage (NCBI taxonomy): Eukaryota > Metazoa > Chordata > Mammalia > Primates > Cercopithecidae > Trachypithecus > Trachypithecus francoisi. The sequence goes on along the minus strand of NW_022681453.1, from coordinate 43,102,141 downwards.
TGGGTGACAGAGCAAGACTCCGCCTCCAAAAAAAAAAAAAAAAAAGATGTTTAGATGTAGATTTAGATAGGTAGGTAGGTAGGTAGGTAGGTAGGTAGATAGATAGATAGATAGATATCCCTGAAATTACATGGGGTTATGTCCAGATAAACCCATTCAAAATGGAAAACATAATTAAATTGACTTGTTTTCAATATAGGATGGGTTTATGCAGAGGTAACTCCATTGTAAGTCAACGAGTGTGCTGAATGTGTATTGCTTTTGCATCAGCATAAAGTTGAAATATTTTAAATTGAACCATTGTTAAGTTGGGTACTGTGTGTATGGGTGTGTGTGTGTGTGTTTGTATGCTTAAAAACAACTATTTAATTTAGGTATCATGGTCCCCATTTTTTAAAATGAGAAAAACGAGGCTTAGATAGTTGCCCAAGCTTACAGATCCAGGCAATAAGGAGTCAAGATTAGAGTCACCAGGTGGGACTGACCATAAACCTATGTCTTTAACTATCGTCCATACAGTTTGACAGAGGATGGTTGAACTGTGATCTAAACTCAGTACACATCCCATCAGCAAGTTTTCTTCCAATTGATAATATCTCCAATTGAAATTTTACAAAAATTGTTGTTAAATTGATTGTCTCCTAGAATAGACTTAGATGCAGATATCATTATATCATTTCCTAGTTAGTATTGACAGTCCAAAGGGAGGCAAAGGTATTAATGGCTCCATTATTGGAAAAATATGCCTAGGTTATATGAATACCATTTAGAATGACTAATTCACATAGTCCTGGCGGTGTTGATTTTTTACAATTTTCAAACGCTGTTCTGCTATAAAAGAGAAAGAAAAACAGTTGCTCTAAAACAAAAATTCAAATTACAAAATTAGCTGAGTAATTGGAAGAGAGAAAGATAGAGTGTGCACTATGATAATGAAGCTATGGTCCTTTAATGTGATATTTTACTGAAAATCACTAGCCTAATTCTGCAAGTGGAAAAAAGAAAGGGTTTAAAATAGAAAGAATATGTTCCCATGGAAGTGAAAAGGAAAAAAGTATAAGATCAACAGAATAAGAAATAAAGGCAGATGGGAAATAAATTAACCTGCAGTTTCATTGCAGCATATAAAGGAAGATAGAACTGAAAGTTGTATTCAACGTTTCATTCCAGATTGTGAGGAAATATTCTAGCTGTAATTGCTCTTACGGTGATCTGTTACCAGTAATAAGATGATTATATTTAGACTATAAATTTGAAGTAGAATAAATCACTGTTTCAGTTAATCAGTGAAATATTCACTCATGTAAAATTCACAAGGAAACGTGAATTGTCGAATATTATAATAACTACATTTATCTAGAAGTTTAGTTTACTTTTTTAAAAATATAATTTAATTTTTATCTGTTTATCTATGGTTTCTGAGTTTAGTTTACTTTTAAAATAAGTTTATTGACAATCTGGTTACAACATCTGTAATACTAAGTGATATATTTTAAGAAAAATGATGTTGGTCCTTTAGTCAACCTTCAAAAGAAACTTGAACACAAGCGAATATTTTGGGGTAAAATAACTCAAATATAATTTTATATTAATAGACAAACCACCTCTTTCTAATTTCTACTTTTTAGTGAAAAATTTCAAGATCAGGATATGATGTGCTGATTGGGGCCAAATCACAAAAAACTGTCTCTCCTTTCTGCACCATTCAAGCACCTGCTTGACTTGAGCCCACCAAACTTGTAGAAGGCATTTTGCTGCTTTTATTTCAATCACCTGTAAAACCCCTCTTATCTCCAAAGTTCAAGGAGACACTCCATTTGAGAGTTTTTCCTATTGCAAAGACTGAATAAAGTACTCATTCCCTTGCAGTTTGAGTCTTGGAGAGTTTTTGAGAGTTCAACACAAGTTTTTTAAATGACACCTTTTAAAATAAATACAATACCATAACGTCCGGTCTTTTGCACTAATGAAACAGAATCCTAAGGCACCTATGTATTTTAATATATATTATCATGAAAATGAAATAAAAACTGTAGAAATCAGAATGTTGTAAGAAAAATGTATCTATGGTACAGATTTATTTATTCCTTTTAATTGCAAAAACCACAATTACTTTTGCACCAACATAATACTCAGACAAAACGGGGAAAGATTTCCCAGTTGTGTGTAACAAAATTAGTTTGTCCATTTGTATTCAGCATTAAAAATTCAAGGTGAAACTTCACTCACAACGAATAGAAATTCTTTTTTTTGAAAAATAATATATAATTAGGCCGGGCGCGGTGGCTCACGCCTGTAATCCCAGCACTTTGGGAGGCCGAGACGGGCGGATCACAAGGTCAGGAGATCGAGACCATGGTGAAACCCCGTCTCTACTAAAAATACAAAAAATTAGCCGGGCGTGGTGGCGGGCGCCTGTAGTCCCAGCTACTCAGGAGGCTGAGGCAGGAGAATGGCGTGAACCCAGGAGGCGGAGCTTGCAGTGAGCCGAGATCGCGCCACTGCACTCCAGCCTGGGCGACAGAGCGAGACTCCACCTCAAAAAAAAAAAAAAGAAAAGAAAAATAATATATAATTATTCCTATGGAAATAATAAAATGATATTTTTATACTTATTCACAGATGGTAACTAAACATTAATAATATTCTCATATATTCTTCCTGATTAAAAATCATACTTAAACTTAATGTGACTGTATTCAATCAAATCTGTTGCTGAAACTCTTTAAAAGGCAAAGTCCTGTCTTTTCTGTTATTTCACCCAAATTATTAAGGAATTAACAAACATATTTTCAGGTCTGGAATTTAATTTTTACACTACTTATAAGCTAGTGTGCCTCTGTACTTTTCATGGATGCTGCCTAAGACTTGAGACTCCTGGCTCAGACACAGACTGTTACTCATAGCACAGCAAGCAACATGAGTATTCGCGTATTTATATCAGTTAACCTTGCCCCACGTTCCATGGAGAGGGCAATGTGTTGAGTGTTATACACACAGTGGGTTTGCACTGCAGTGAAACACATTGAGCTTGGGGCACCTACAACTTGCATAGCAAACAATAAGTGTCCTAGTGTATTGGAGCTAGCACAACAAAAATATCATAGACTGGTAGCTTAAACAATTAACATTTATCTCTCACATTTCTGGAGTTTGGAAAGATTAAAGCACCAGCACATTATATATCTGTTAGAGCACTAAATTCAAAGATAGTCATCTTCTCACTGTGTCCTCACATGGCCAAAGAGGTGAGAGAGCTCCCTTGGTTCTCTCATTCAGAAGGGTTACACTTTCATGACACCATCGTCTCCCAACGGCCCCCACCCCCTAATACCATCACACTGGGAGTGAAGTTTTCAACATATAGATTTTGGAAATACATGAACATTTAGCCCATAACGGTAAGCAAGCCTGCTCTTGTCTGGACAAGATGTAACCTCATCTTTCAAGGTTAAGGTTAACAGTTGGATAAAAATTCCTGATAAATTGTCTGGGTAAGAGCTTGCAGCCACTACACAGCCAGCCAGATGTACAAAAGAACAAAAGGCCCAAGAGAGACTCCCTCTATGAACTGTCTCTTCAAACACAGATTAGACAATAGAAAAGAACCAAGAAAGAGAAAGAGAAAGAGAGACCTTCTTGGTAAACCAAGCCTAAGCCCCACCCTTAATAAGTAAGCTGTTTTATCTGCACCCTCCAAGCTCAAGCACTCCAGCCAACCATTCTGGTCTCTTTTCATAAGAATGCCTTCTCTTCAATCTCTAAATATTTCCTTCTCATCATTCCGGCCTCACGCTATATGTAATCTCCTTAGAAGACACATTCCTTACCTATCCATTTAAATTGGTTACCCTGTGTTCCTTACACCCCTCATCATTCTTTATCTTAGCAACCACTCAATTTTCTTAAGGGAATTTTTCATAATACAAAATATGCATATTTATGTATATTCATTGGTCTTCTATTTTTTGTCTATCTCTTTCACAAGGCTCTAAGTTTCAAATTGCAAAGAATCATGATGTCTTGTTCACTTTTGTAGCTCTAGCACTAGTGTTGCCTGGTGACACAGTAGGTCCTCAATACACAGTGAATAAATGAAAGAATCAATGCAAAGTTTTAATCCATGTGTACATCTAGAATCAAATAAAAATTAAACTAGTAACTTAAACTTGTAAAAAATAATCAAGGTCAAAACATACCCTGCCTTCTTCAGCGTTACTTGCTGTAGAGACGAAATGAAAAGTCTGAGGTCCTTAGTTCAGTGCAATCCACTTAGAGGATTGCTTTTAACATAGAATGAAGTCCCAAACAGACAATATTCTCTTTTAATTAAAATATGGAAAGACTATTGGAGGAGGATTTACAAGTCCTGGGTTTTAGTCCTTTCTTCTTTACTAGCTGGTTGTGGGCCCTTACCCAAGTTATTTAACTGCTTTAATTCTCAGTTTCCTAATATTTAAAATGTGGATATCAATAGGTTCTTCACTCACTTTTAAGTGTTGTTATTTTTTCCACAGATAGCATTTCATTTCAGGTGTATTATCTCACAACTTGTTCACCAAAGCCATCAGGGAAATATCATGCATTGTTAAATATATTATATTAAAATAAATAAATTTAATTTAATGATTTAATATAATTTAATATATTAAATAAAATTATTAAATATAGAATAATAATTATTATTATTAAAATAAAATAAAATTACCTATTTTATTAGGTACTGAATATGAAGAGTCAGTGCTTTGTGGATTTTTTCTGTATGTATCTGTGTCCTTCTCTGAATCTCCTCCCTGCACTGGCCTTTTTCTCCAGATCAGCAAAGCTCTAGGCATGTAGTGAGGATCATGGCTACCCAAACCACAAACTTAGCAACTCTAGCAATGAGCCTGTCCCTCATGGAACATATTTTATATATAAATATATAATTATATAATTATGTATATAATTGAATATATAATTAAATATATAACTAAATATATTTAATTTAATTTAATAAAAATTAAATACAGGTACATAATTAAGTATGTAAGTAAATATATATTTAATTTAATTTAATAATATATTTAATATATTATATTAAATATGATAAATAATTTTATTAAAATAATGTAATTTTTCATGTACTTAGGGTATGGTTTTTAATAGGAGAGCTACATAAAAGAACATTCAAACATTTATGTATATTTATTTTTCATTCTCCTAAAATTATTATATTAACTGCCTATTTTGTTCCAACTTTTATGTTAGGTGTTGGGGACAAAACAATGAACAAAATTGGCATGGCCTCTGTTATCTTAGAGAATTCTGGGAATCACAATATAATCTCACACCCATATCTACACTGGACTAAAAAATTATCCTTTATCACCAGGCGCAGTGGCTCATGCCTGTAATCCCAGAACTTTGGGAGACCGAGGTGGGTGGATCACCTGAGGTCAAGAGTTTGAGACCTGCCTGGGCAACATGGTGAAACCCCTGTCTCTACTAAACATATCTGGACATGGTGGTGCGTGCCTGTAATCTCAGCTATTCCAGAGGCTGAGACAGGAGAATCACTTGAAACTGGGAGGCGGAGGTTGCAGTGAGCCGAGATTGCGTCACTACATTCCAGCCTGGATGACAGAGCAAGATTCCTTTGTCTACCTATAGTTGTCCTTGGGTACTTGGTACCATAACAGCAAACCATTGTTTTTAACCGTGATAAAAACAAATGAGTTAAGCTAGATCTGGGTAGGGATTTCAGACCTACATCAAAAACCACATATCAATTAGTAGTTGGAATGATGGGAAATTGCCATTTCTGTAAGCCAAAAATGGCTGGACACTGGAAGTTTCACATGGTTTGTTCAATCATTAGTTTTATTCAAATGGAATAAAGTTGGTATCAACCTGTGCTCTTCATTATACTTACAAAGTCCAAGGAAATGCCGGGTATGGTGGCTCACACTTGTAATGCTAGCACTTTGGGAGGCTGAGGCAGGTGGATCATTTGAAGTTAGGAGTTCGAGACCAGCCTGACCAACGTGGTGAAACCCCATTTCTACTAAAAATACAAGAATTAGCTGGGCATGGTGGCATACACCTATAATTCCTGCTACTTGAAGGGTGAGGCAGGAGAATAGCTTGAACCTGGGAGGCAGAGGTTTCAGTGAGCTGAGATCGCACCGCTACACTCCAGCCTGGGTGACAAAGCGAGAGTATGTCTCAAACAAACTAACAAAAAAAGACAAAACAACCAAACTCCAAGGAAATAATATCAGTCTCATACCTATGGGTTACTTAAAAGACTTTTGAAATATCTTTCATTACAGGATCCCATGTGAAAAAGCATTCATCTTTTAATATTGGATACTGGCTTTGTGCAAGAAGACAGGAAACATTTCAGAATGTGGTCTTCAATTACTTGAGAATTGGGTATGAACTGCCATGAGATATGAAACATGATCATAGAGCAAAATCCATTTTAGTAAGAAGAATAAATGTATGACTATAAGTGTAACTGTCTTTACCATTCTAATTAAGAATAACAGAGCTTTTCAGATTTTTTTATTTTTATTTTTATTTTATTTTTTTGAGGGGGAGTTTTGCTTTTGTTGCCCAGGCTGGAGTGCAATGGCACGATCTTGGCTTACCACAACCTCTGCCTCCCGGTTTCAAGCTATTCTCCTGCTTTAGCCTCCCAAGTAGCTACAATTACAGATGCATGCCAGCACTCCTGGCTAATTTTGTATTTTTAGTAGAGACGGGGTTTCTCCATGTTGGTCAGGCTGGTCTCAAACTTCCAACCTCAGGTGATCTGCCCACCTTGTTCTCCCAAAGGCTTTTTGGATTCTTAGAAACACAACTGATGACCTGCAAAATAAACTCATATTAGAAAAGAACAGGTTTATATTGATCCAGGTATATTTGCATGGGTCAAATCCTCATATAATAAAGTCAATGTTATTAGCCTTAAGGTTTTTAAAAAATAAAATGTTTCTGTTTTAACAATAATAGCTAATTTTTCAGTTGTCTGGCAGTTTTCTCACTCCCGTCTTCACGTCATAGTAAAAGACTATCTTGTGCCATGGGGAGCATGTGATGTAGGCCTGACCCTCATCTAGTTGAACCATTTGAAACTGCCTGTATTTGACATTTTGAACCTACAGAAACAGGAATCACATATGGTTCAAACCAGTCATTTTTCAATCCAAGCAGCTGTGATTGATCCAAGACATGAGTATATAAATGAAAACAGGGCCAATCAAATGCCTTTCCTAGATTACACTTTGTTAGTCCCATGAGGGACAGGCTCACTGCTAGAGTTGCTAAGTTGGTGCTTTGGGTGGCCATGATCCTCATTACATGCCTAGAGCATAGCTGATCTGCAGAAAAAAGCCAGCGTAGGGAGAAGATGCAGAGAAGGACACAGACACATACAGAAAACATTCACAAAGCACTCACTCTTCATATTCAGTACATAAGGCCTTAGATCTCCTTTTCATTCTGAGAACTAGCCTGTATCATTGGCTGCAACATTATGGATATATAAATTCTTTAAGCTAGTCTTATTGTGTTTTCTATTACTTGCAACTGAAAGAATCCAGTCTAAGAGAAAGGCAGAAATGTTTATGAAAAAGCTTGACAAGTGCAAAGAATGAGGACAAAACAAATTCTAATTTAAGATATTTCTCTACGTGGAAAGAAAATAAATTGGGACAATCAACTCAACGGGTGTCATTGGATGGAAGAGTTTCTTTTTTTTTCCTCCCTCAGGAGAAAATTGCAAAAGAGATCTGAAAGTATAAAGGTTAATCAACTCAACCCAAATTTGCGTTGAAGAGACAAATATGTGACATAATTAACTAACTAGTTGAAATAAGTTAAATAATTAATTAGATTTGTCCTAACATTAGGAAAAAATATCACTGCTTGCTGACATTTTTGAAAAAAAAAACAGTTTTATGGTTAATTATTGTACATGGCTGGGCATAATCTGATGTGAAGATTTAGAAATGAGAAGGAAAGAAGATATTCCAGCCAAGTTATAACACATGAATAAACAGAGAGGGGTGACATTTTGAAGAGACCTTAAAGGCACTAAGGTCTGCTAAACCAGTATAAATTGTCAAATATAGTAGAAAGAGTATAAAGGAGAGCCAAGAATATAAGAAGTCATCTCATAGCATCAACCTGGAAAAAATGCGGCTAACTAACCTCTGTGGTCCTTTTTCCTGTATTGTCATCCATGGCTCTATCTAAAAGGGCTGTATTTACAAGGGTCACATATTTATGTTTCCTATACCATTAAAGATTAGCAATTAAAAGATATGGAAATGTAACTTCATTTACATCTACATTTTGTTTTATTGGTATATGATTTTTAATATTGGTACAAGTATGTAGCATCATGTAGAAAAAAGAGAGAGAAACGGAGAAAAGGAGAGAAAGAGAAACATTAGAAATTGCACTTTGCTCTCAAGGTTCCCTCCTTGGTGGTAAACCCTTCTATTTTTGATTTAACATCTGAGGATACTTATTTTACTTATCAAATGATGTCAGACTGGCTTAGCAAATGCTAGGAGATGTGATTCAGAAAGCAACACATAAGGTCCATAAAGCCTGAATCTGAACTTGTTACAAGTTGAGGAGAAAATTGAAGTCATAAAGATAATGATCAATAGATGTGCCATCATTCTAATTAAGAACACCAGAGTCTGTCAGATGTTTGAAAATAGAATTGATGACCTGAAAAATAACCTTGGATTAGAAAATATCAGGCTTGTGTTGCACCAGGGGCTACTGAGACAGCAGTGTAGGCTGAAATATTCTTTCAACAGTGGATTATAAAAGTGTAGGAAATGGATAAGTTTGACCACTTTCAACAATATATCATGGCATTCAACATAAACTAGGACAGTCACACAAATGTTTGTACATGTATAGGCAGACAGACTTAGAAACAAGGTCTGTTGAAACGAACATTCTTCCATTTAAAATGTTTGTTATTCCAAGTGATGATTTCACTCTGATGAAATTATTCACTTGTTATGAATAAGAGTGTGAGAATATTTTAGAGATAGCTACTTTCTTCCATCTGATGTAAAGCATTATGGAATTCAGATTTATGCTATGTTTTAACCTAACTTGAAGTAATTTTAGGTTGCTTTTTCCACTATATGGAGGTCTTTAATAAAAGGATATGTCAGTGGATATTGCCTTTAGCATTCTTAGTAATTCACTGGAAGAGGTTACAGCATTTAAATTTATCTTTTAAGCAAAAAGATATTTGTTTCCCTATAATTCAGGTACTGCATAAGCTGATAACCTCTTCTATGAAATTCAGAACAGAAATTTACTAGCTTGTGGCTTTCTTAATGGAAAGTACCTTTTAAGCCTCAGTTTTTCAGATACTTAATATTTCCTTTTCTTGCTATTTTGGTTCCTTATCAATAGAATTTACTCTAAGTATATTCCAAATCCACCCATAGGGAAGGCTTAAAAGAAATATTTCAGATTGCTGAATTCCATAAATTGTGAGTTTGGATATTTTTAGGTTAATGTTCATGAATTTAAATTTCATAATATATTGTTTATGTAAGAAGAGTTACAGAAATGTATTCTCAAAGTAATTGTAAAATGAAAGACGTTCGTGAGGCGAGTGCTCTTCTAACCTAAGGCTTTCACTTCATATCCCAAATTACTTACTTCTCCACATCTGCTGTAATTCTCTTTGTTTTTCCCCCAGCAGAGGGTGCAAAATAGTAAACCTTGAAACTGCTGCAAAAAACGTATTAAAATCACAGTGATTTGTAAATCCAAAAGAAAAAAAAATCTGTAACTGTTCATGGAGGGTGATTTGTTATTAGGAAGAAGGCTAATTAACATTACCTTTCTGAGGAGAGGGTCATGATTATTAGTAATCATTGAGGAGGCAATTACACTTGGGGAATTTGCAAAACCAGGATCATAATAAGGACAACCTAGACATGAAAGAATCTAATCTTAGATTTAGTAAGCATAGCGCAGCAATATTCTGGTATCAATAAATGTATACAATTTTATTTTAAATGCAGTAAAAACACAACGCTACAAGCATTATTTCAAGAGATCTTCACATGCAATTTAAAGTAGAATCTTCCTTAGATATTTTGGACACAGACCACAATTAAATCCTAGAACAGCAATGACTAAATTAAACCATCCAACTCTAGGACGGTTATTTCTTTTACACATTCTCTTTACACCCTGATAAGGCATATTGAAATGTTGGTCACAATTCTTCACCCTTACCTGTATCTATGCCTTTTGTCCCAAGATATTTCAGTTCTTCTCATAGACTCAAAGTGTATTCTTACCCACCCCATTGACTTTAGGCTTAGTTATTTTGCTATTCCCCGCCCCCGCCCCCCCCCCCCCCACCAACACCAACTAGATGCTAGTGTCATGACGCAAACAAAGGTTTGAAATAGGTTTACATGGTAGAACTTACTGCTTTGCACCTCGGCCATAAGAAAAGTTTCTGTAGTTTACTACTGCAACTTCAGCTGGGTCCTCATAGTCAATGCAGATGGTACAGACGAAGCCAAATCTGTAGTAAGGAGCCCAGCCTAGGAAGACCTGCAATGGGTAGCGCAGCTGTCCAGCCAAGGCAGCAGGACCAGTTGAACAACAGACATATGAGCATGAATACACAGTTATTTTTAAGCAACCAAGTCTTGGGGCAATTTGTTACAAGTATTAACATGTGATAGTTAACCAATATGCTGGAATCCATTCTTCCTCCAGGGAACTTGTTTTACAGTCAACTCATTGTTCCCTCCATTTCTTACCATAAAAAGTAATTATGGAACAGGCACAGTGGCTCACACCTGTAATCCCAACATTTTGGGAGGCCGAGGCAGGAGGATCATTGAAGTGAGGTGTTTGAAATCAGTCTGAGCAATGATGCAAGACCCTGTTTCTACAAAAATAAATAATTAATTAATTAGTTACAATAAAAAAGGAATTATGGACTGAAATTTATGATCTAGGCCCTGGAGATACTAAAAAAAAAAGTTCTTGCCTTTTGAAGGGCACAGAATAAGAAAATGTGGCAGGCACATAAACTGATAAATGAAATACAATAGAAGCATACACATGCTATAGTAAAAGAGCCGAAGATAATGTGGTTGATTCTATATGACTGAAAGCTAGAGAGTGTTGCTAAGGCCAATTTCTTAGAGGGTGAGCGGGCATAGGACAGACAACAAAAGCAATCCCAAGACCCAAACCAAACAAACATCATGAAGGACGAGTTATTTTATCAGACAGGTTTCCTGAAAGGTAGGGAAAAAAAACACCAGATCACTGCTGAATGACCAAAATGTTCCCTGCTGGATAAACAAAACACATTCACAATAAAATGATTCAAAAGTGTGAGGGAAAAGATGCTGTATTCACTTACTTGAGGGTAGCTCTATATTTTTGCATACGCCTTGAGTGAAGAGTTGACCCCAGGTCATTCTCATTTCTGATTTCAAGAACAAGATGATAATAATAATTATAATTATATTATTAAATGTCATGTTGATTGGGGAATCACTATGTCCCATACACTATTCAAAATACTTATATCCATTAATTAATGTAATCCTCATGCCAGTAATGTATTTATCATTATTATCCCCATTATAAAGCTAAGGAAACAGAGGTTCAAAAAGGTTAATGCTCAAGTCTGACTATAAAGTCTGGCTCTTATTTATGGTCATCTATTAGGATCTTTCACAATAAAGCTATAAATATCAGAGAGACTTTCTGGAGTAGAACCTACGGTATTATATTGCTAGCAAACTCCCAAATGATGCTAATGCTACTGGTCTTCAGGCAAGAGTTTGAGGAGCAAGGGTCTAGAAGACACCAGAAAATGCCTATACTGCTTGTCCAGCTTTTCTGGGTGGCCACAACTTGTGGGAAACAGGCACAGGCTAGACTCCAAAAATCTTCTATATCAAAAACTTGCCTTTGCATCCTATTTTCTGTTGGGGATCCACTGCTTAGCAGACCCATACTTTAGGAAATAGCCTTCGGATAAGTCAATGGGGTAGGCAACCAGAGGGCTATTCGGACTTTCCTGTTTGACCACTGCACTGCAGTGAAGGTCTGAGGTGTTTAATTCAAATGTGAACCCCAAGGGGTTGGAACAATTAGCTTACCATCTGCTCTTTGTGACACAACACATGACTGTGTTGAATATATGATTAAACATCTCAGAGAGGCCACAGCCACTAAAATTCTGAGGCCAAATTTAAGCTTCTACCTTAACAGAGGCCCAGTCTCCCCAGTGACAACTGTCTTTAACAATGAGATTTGATTTCAAGACTACGTTTCAGACTCAGAACTGGTAGAAAGATTTCTTGAAAGCCTTACATGGTTAACTGCAGTCTCTTAGGAGGATGACTATGCCTCCCTAAGACATGACTGAAACTCATAACTTCCAATTAGGCAAAGAATCTCCACTGCCATTCCCCTGGTTGCATGGTAAATAAAATCAGGGAGGACTTGATTACAGGGTTTTGGGGGGAAAATTGAGAAGACAAGACAGGAAATGTAGGCTGTGGCTTCTGATGGATGCCTACTTTTCATCTACAGGATCTTACTTTTCCCATGAGTATCACAGTTAATATTTTTCAGTTAGAGCTGATTGCATGACTAGTTCTAAGGGTTAGAATATGGTTCAAGTCTGTCAGTCATGACATTCATCTTCCTCCAATTTCAGAGGCTGGTTCAAGGATAGGTAGGTAAATCAAGGAAGACCCATGAGTGCATCTAGACATTCTTCTGGAACTTATATTGAAAATATTTACATTAAAAGCAGTCTCTTCCTGATGGACTTGAAGCTGAGAGCATGTAAGACTGGAGCAGTGAGAGGTCACCAAGTGGAGAGGATATGTTTAAAACCAAATTCAATACGATGAAGAGAAGAGGCAAGAAAGAAGAGAGAGATAGTGCTGATGAGATGCTTTGAGACTCTGAATCTAGCTGTATCTGAAGCTAATGTTAATCCTGGAATTTTTAGTTCTATGAATAAATACATTTTCTTCGGATACTTATTATTTGTTGTCCAAAGCTTTCTGACTCAGATAGAGTCCAGAGGAGAAAATCAGAATGTAAAGCTGAAAAATTTGTATTTAATTTAAAAGGCAGTTGCAAGTTTCTTGAATAGAAGGTGTTGGGTAGGGTATGGAAGTGGTGACAGGCTATGAAATGAATTTGCTGTTAAGTCAACTACAATTTACTTCAAAAAAAGAGAACGAGAGAGAGATGGATGTGTGGATAATAAGAGTGTTAAATGGATAAATCAGGAAATTCTTTCTAGACTTACCTTACGTATGCATTAAAATATGTAGCAGTCCTCTAAATCACTTTTACAGTTTGATCATGCAGGTGGGTGGAGGTGTGGATAGAAAAAGTATGTCAGACAACTAGAGGTGTCCTGTTTGTCATACATATCTATACAATAATTTTTAATTGCCTGAGTTTCAGAATAGAGAAATGATCACATTTAAGACTGATTCAGAAAGACAATAGTGCTTTCCAAATGTCTACTCTACAAAACATTGCAACAGATGCAGGAGGTTGGAGGCTTTGACAATTCTATTTAGCAAGCAGTAAAGAGAGAAATAAGGAAGGAGAGACACATTTTCCCCCGCTCTCCCAGATTTAATGTCCAGAATACTTCCTGACTCATTGTAGCCCATATGCCTCTACCCACTTTATGTTTTAAGACCAAATATTTTATTCTCAAATTGAAGGTAGTTGGACCAAGTGCTTTTCCAGTTTCCAGGATGAAATGTTCTACCACAAGCCAGAAACCATTTAAAAAATCACCTACTACTCTCCCATGAGTCCCATAAGCAAACAGATGTGCTACACAGAGAAAACGCATGTATTACATTGCTGTTTGTGGCATAGGAATATAGTTATTCTAGTAGAAGAAAAGAAATAATGGTATATTAGGAAAAATAGGTTTTAAAAGAGATATTTATATTTAAAATTGATATTTAATTGGGGAAGAAAATAAATGACACATGGAATATAATATAAACATCTCTACCTTAAAATAATGTTGTCATAATACTAGTTTTTGCCTGTCTTTTACAGCACACTTCCTTTAATTTGCTTTTAGAAATGGGGTTCTGTTTTTGCATTGATGGGTCTCAGTCAATGATGAGATTCCCTATGACTGTTCATTACTTGTTACAGCTAAATCTCTAGTGAGGTGTGAATATTTATGAAGGCTGTTCCTTTTTTTGATTGGCTCTGATCCTGGTAGCCTTATTAAGAATAAGGTTTACAATAGATTTGCACTCTTGGTAAGCAGGGCAGCATACCAAACACAGGGTAGAACTGGAGTGTTTTCAACAAAAGCAGCACCTGGGAGTAGTAAAACTTGGAAGAGTATGAGTAGCCCCCAGGCTGCTTTCTTGTAACGTATGCCAGTTTTGAGATTCTGCCATTCTTTGCTCAGAGTTAATGATCTAAATTTTAAAATCCTTTGAAAAAGAGTGCTGGGAAAAGTAGATCAACATTGGGGAAAAGGCAGGTTTACTCTCAAAGGATCTATCACTGAATAATACAGCCATGTGTCTAAGAACCTTATCATTTTTTAAAACATATGATATAAAGGTTGTTCCTTAAGAGAAAGACACCAATGTAAATAATCACTTTGTGTGTGTGTGTGTGTGTGTGTGTGTGCGCGCGCGTGTGTGTGATGGAGTATCGCTCTGTAACCCAGGCTAGAGTGTAATCTCGGCTCAGTGCAACCTCCGCCTCCTAGGTTCAGGCAATTCTCCTGTCTCAACCTCCCGAGTAGCTGGGACTACAGGCGCCTGCCACCACGCCCGGCTAAGTTTTATACTTTTAAGGAGAGATGGGAGTTTCACCTTGTTGGTCAGCCTGGTCTCGAACTCCTGACCTCAGGTGATCCACCCGCATCGGCCTCCCAAAGAGCTGGGATTACAGGCATAAGCCATCACGCCTGGCTTTAAAAACTACATTAAGTTTTTAAAAAATACATAAATGCATATAAATGTGTTCAACGACGGAGGGTGCAACTGTTTGTGAAATTATATTGCTCTCTAGTAAATATGAATTGCCCACACCTTGTTAAATAGATTTCATACATCCAGAATATAGAACATGAGTAGCTCCCAATAGCAAATTTACAGCATGAATCAAAGAAAAAACACTGGAAAAGGAAAAATAAGAATGAAGAGTATGCTTACCTATTTCACACAAGAAAGCAACTGATCTTCACTAAAACAAAATTAAGATACAATAGCAAAAAAATCAAAGCATTTTTTATGTCACTCAAGTAACCTAGTAGTTTGAATGTTCTTCACCATTACCCCAAACCTTACATGCAAATCCAGAAAATCCTATGTTAGTGAAAAGGTGGAATTAAATTTGAAAATTGTAATTATGTAATGGCTTTGCCCAGAGTGGCTTCAGGGTGATATGGCCTGCCCATTCTCATAGTACCACATGCTCAGAAGACGCCTATGCTTGCTATAATGCTATGCTGTAGCTGTCTTGAAATTCTTAATTATTTTATCTTTGAACTTGTATTT
This sequence comes from Trachypithecus francoisi, assembly GCF_009764315.1. NCBI lineage: Eukaryota > Metazoa > Chordata > Mammalia > Primates > Cercopithecidae > Trachypithecus > Trachypithecus francoisi. The sequence continues at coordinate 43,086,548 of NW_022681453.1, read as the reverse complement.
TGTAAGTGAAACACAATGAAACAAACGCAGCACATGCTTGAGTACAGGATATTTGTGCAATGTGCATGTCTGACGTGCTTTGTTGTGCCATTCACAGATAGTGTTCTTCAAGGCCCATGAACACAGATTTCCAGTGCACTGGTGCTGTACATATGGAGGTTCAGCAAAACCTCAATTGAGTAAGAGTAAGCTGGTTATTGGGGTAAGCAATTGAGTAAGCAATAGACAACTAAGTAAGCAATTGCAGATAGCCCTGAGAGGCCACACTTTCAACTGGAATCAGAATTTTGCCAGAATTTCAGAAAGAGGGCAATTATATTCTAAGAAACACTAATGACCAAGGAAGCTTATTATATCCTTTCTCATTTGTATTACTTCCCTGCATTAGTCAACCACTGATGTGAAAATTATGACATAACAGGACAGGGAAAGATAACGCAACTCATGTTCCTTTTTCTTTTTCTTTCAGTCATTCCTCACTCATTAGTAAGCTAAACGTAGAGAGTATTTTTAGAATGTGTGCTTACCAAACTAAATAGCAACATCCAAGTCTGCTTTGTTCAGTGTGTTTCCGTTGTTCTGGTAAGAAAAATACGTAAACATGTAGAAACTACAAATTACAAATTGCATAATTTCAGTGATTCTGTATTTGAATTAAGTGCTCTTATATTTAAACTGGCATTTAAAACTGGCATGGCACAATATAAAGATGAATAGTGAAGTTCATGCTAATAATTAACATTTTAATTATTCTTTACTTAGAATAACATTAAACAACAAGTGAAAAACATCATAACAATTTAAGAAAGACCATGAAAGAAAGGAAAAATGTTCATATACAACACCTGTTTTCTGATTTTTGAACAAGGGGTCCTGCATTTTCATTTTTCACTGAACACCATGTATTATGTAATCAGCCATGAGCTATGTATAAAATATGTTGGCTTTCATGGGGGAAGAGATCTTTCTTCTCCAATCATCTAAGTAACATAATCCTAATTTTCTGCCTTTCTGTGTGTTTCCCCCTCTAAAGATCCTAAGGATGTTAAAGCCTGAAATAACCCTAAGAAAGTTTTCCTAGTGGCAATAATAAGATTAGCCAAAATACTAATAATGATTATTTCAAGGAACTAGCAATATTCGGTAAGAAAAGTTAGAAGCTCTCTCTCTCTCCACCAGTGGTATTTCTATTTGTGTGACGTACTTCTCATTTTAAGATATCTCTCTTTTCTGTCTTAATGGTCAGCTAACATCTTACTTGATAACTCTCCTGATGCTTTTTATAGTTACATAACTGCATTTATAGTCATAGTTTCTGCTAGCTTGGGTATCAGATAGGTAACAATTATATTTGGGAATCATAGTTCATAGTTCATACATTTCTAAACCTGCTCTGAAACCTGAATATACCTCATTAATTGACGTCAAACCTAAAGTTACTTATTTAGTCAAGTGGTTGACTGGGAAGAGGGTTGCTTTACCAGCATTTTGATTACTATGCTATTTGCACCTATGTCCAAACCACAGCTATACTTTTCTTCCACTGATTGAGATAATTGTCATAAGAGTTTAAAGATGCCAAAAATCACTTAAAGTTTCTTTGAATCTCATCTTTAAAATTGCTTGTAGTTTAGGATTATTTCATAATTACCAAAGAAATAATGGAAGAGATTATTTCATGGCAAAATATATTTGTGAACCCATCATTTTGGATAAAAGACTCAAAAAAAAGAAAGCCTCCTGTTTTTCATTGATTTCAACTTTTAAAATGTTTTGATTATACTGATTGTATCCTGCAACAATTGGACTTGGTTAAAAGAGAAACTATTGGAGTGATGTGACTTACACAGTATTTTATGGACCATGATAGAAAGTGCTCAGGCAAACAAATGCTTGGAATAACAAGTGGAACATTCTAATCCTTGAAACCATAATGACCCAAAGAAATGTTTCATCAAGGTAAGTGCTTTGAATTCTTCTGCCTTAATGACAGTGGTGGGGCATGAGAGAGGGATGGGAGGGCACAAAATATTTACTATAACAAAGTCAGTGGAAATGGCTATTAATTTAGAACCTGCCCACCATTGCGACTAGATGGCTAAATGTTAAAAAGGGGAGGAATTCCATCCTGCAAATAAACCCTCTCCTTGGATTGACTAAGAAGTGCTATATTAGTTCCCCAGGGCTGTCATACCACAAACTGAATGGCTTAACAGAACAAAAATTTATTCTCTCACAGTTCAGGAGGCCAGATGTCCAAAATCAAAGTATCAGCAGGCTTGGTTCCTTCTTGGTAGCTCAGGCGGGGGGAGAATCCATTCCATACCTCTCTACTAACTTCTGGAGATTTCTGGAAATCCTCAGTTTCCTGGCTTGCAGCTACACAACGCCAATCTCAGCCTCTGGGCACATGGCCATCTGTTCTCTGGGTCTGTCTGTCTGTGTCTTCATACAGCATTCTCTCCTCTTTGTATGTCTGTGTCCAAATTTCCCTTGTCTGAAGATACAAGTCATCAGATTAGGACCCACCGTAATCCGCTAAGAGCTTATCCTAACTAACTACATCTGCAAAGACCCTATTTCCAAATAAGGTAACATTCACAGGAACCTGAGGTTAGGACTTCATCATATCTTTTGGGGGTACACTGTTCAACCCACAGTAAATGCTTCTCAAACTTATGTGCACATTGGAATCCCACAGACAATTTAAATAAATCCTGATGCCTGGGTACTGCCCCTCAGAGATTCTAAACTAATCAGTATGAGGTGAAGCCAGGGCATCAATATTTTTAAAGTCCCCCAAGTGATTCTAATGTGCAGCAAAATCTCAGAATCACTAGACTAAAGGATTCCAGTGATCGGTTTCTCAAAAGGAATATTCTAGCATAATAGGTATATGTTCCAATGAGGAAAATCTCTTCTGTCATCATTTTGACAAAAATGAAAAGAAAATTCAAAAGTCGGTGATCCAAATAAATGACATGAAAGAATTTTAGAATTTTAGAAACCTAACTACTTGAGGTGTGTTCATTCAATGAACATGCTAACCCATGCTGTATGTGGGGCCGTGAGAGAGCACTAAAGGTGGCCTTTAGAATTTTCAACATCAGCTGCTTTTCCTCCGATCTCTGGAGGAAACAAAGGACTCCCTGTGCTTTGTTCAGTTGTAACTTGGTATGGAAATTATTCATTCCCCAAGACACTGCTCAGTTGTTAGCAAATAGTGAAAAGGGATCTTATTTCTATAGATCAAATGACCATAGAGAGACGTTTAACCATATGACCAAATTAATTACTTTGTGATGTTTTATACCAATGATAACGCATATTAAGGCTATATTAAGTTATTAAAGTAAAACCATTTCAATGGAGGTAAACTTCTTGAAACAAAAACTACTCTTTTTATCTTCTTTTTTTAGAGTCCAAACACCGCCTTCATACAGATGCCTATGAATGTTGTCAAAATATTGTCATACAACCTTGTAGATTCCGTTGGGATCTATAAATGAAAATCAATATAAACTTGTTCTTGCTTATTTCTTGGCCTCCTGCTCCTCCTTCTTCGTTTTCTTCTTCTTTTTTTTTAGACAGGGTCTTGCTCTGTCACCCAGGTGGAGTGCAGTGTTGCAATCACAGCTCACTGCAGCTTCAACCTCTCAGGCTTAAGAGGTTCAACCTCCAGAGTAGCTGGATTTATGGGCACATACCACCATACCCAACTAATTTTTCCACTTTTGTAGAGATGAAGTTTCCCCATGTTGTCCAGGCTGATCTCGAACTCCAGGGTTCAAGCGATCCAGCCTCCTTAACCTCCTAAGGTATTGGGATTACCTGCCTGAGCCACAGGGCCTGGCCTGTCTCTTGGTCTTCTATACAATGTTTCCTATCTCCCATAGTATTTTACCTCAACTTCGTTTGTACCACTGTTGTGGACTACATGTTTTTGTCCTCCCAAAAATCTTATGTTGAGATCTTAATCTCTAATGTGATGGCATTAGAAGGTAGGGTCTTTGGGAGGTAATTAGGTCATGAGGGTGGAGCCCTCAGGAATGAGAATAGAATCCTTATAAAAAGAGACCAGAGAGTTTGCTTCCTCTCTCTCTGAGGTCCACCTGTGAGGATACAAGAAGAAGATGGCAAGCCAGGAAGAGGGCTTTCACTAGAATGCCACCATGCTGGCATCTTGACCTAAGACTTCCAGCCTCCAGAGAAATTGTGAGAAATCAATATTTGTTGTTTAAGGCATCCCATCTATGGTAATGTGTTATAACATCTGGAGTTGACTCAGGGAACCATTACTTTCATTCTTTATACTTCATCCAAGATACTTTTTTGCCTAATACAAGCCATCCTTCATATATAAGAGCCATTTTCCCCCACTGTTAAACTACCCTGTGAAGAACTTTCTTTCACCCTAAGTTTTAAGAAAATCCTTTGTCTCAACATATCAACTAAGGTTTATTTAGATATATAACACATTTTAAAGATACACATAAAGCAGAAGTTTAATCTTAACATTTACTAATGTCAGAAAATTAGCATAACAATATGAGCAGAACTAAAATACAAATAAGTAAGAAAATGTTTTGTACATTTTAACAAATGAAACAAATCTTCATTTTTACTCCAAGAAAGGTTGACAGTCTTGGAATGAACATTTTAGGTAGATGATAAAATAGATACCTGTTGAAATGTATCTTAAAAAACTGATCAGCTAAATTAATGAAAGATATATAATTTAACACAAAAGCTTACTTTCAATGAAGTGATAAATGTATGTGCATAATAATCTCTTCTTTAAAACATGATATTTTAATGGGAAATATAGTATTATACTCATTAATATTTGGGGGAAAGAAAATATAGAATTATTAATTCAGAAAATTATGTACCTGAGCAAGAGTACATCACAACCATTAGGGTGAAGGGTCTTTATATATAGTTTTCTTTAGCATTTTATGTAACATATTTTCAATTCAATAGTTGTGAACTTCAACTAATCTTTTTTGTTCCTTAGGTTGCAATAACCTCATGCCTACCAAAATGCAGCTGATAACTACATTAGTGTATACCTTCTTTACCAGCTCTCTTAACTTTGTTGGTGTGTTGCTATTTTAAATTTCCATGAAATCTACCTTTAAAAAACTAATTGAGCAGAGCCAGGGTATTAGGGTCAGAAAGAGAAGACAGTCTTCAGGGCCTGCTGGTTTCTGAATGAATTGGGGAAAGTTGCATAATCCTTCTGTGCCTTAGTTTCTTCTTCTGCCTAGAAAATTAGTATTTATTGAGATTTCACTCTGTACTAGCCACTGTTACCTTAGAATAAATAATTCTAAATGGAATTCTATGATATTTATAACTATTTAGGTAATTCCAGTTTTGTTTCTACTTTCCATTAGTTTGATCCTCTAACATCTGGGATGTGCCAAGTGGCTTATATGTGAACATGAAAGGTTTGGATTGTATCCTAAATCCTCAAAGATCAGTCTGTGGATCAGAAGCACCAGCAGCATCCAGGAGCTTGGATGAAATGCAGAGTCCCAGGCCCCACCCTAGACCTGCTGAATCTGAATTTGCATTTTAACAAGGTCCCCAGGTGATTCATAGGCACATTAAAGTTTGAGAAGTGCTAGACGAGACGGTTGATAAAATCCATTTAAACTCACAGGGGTGTATAGTACAGAGAGAGACTCTGGCATTAGATGTCTGGATTACAGTTTGTATAACCTTGGAAGGCTGAGCTTCCAAATACATGAGTTTGCTTTTCTGTGTCTTAGTTCCTTTATCTGTAAAAAGGTGGTAAAACAGTAGTTTCTTCATGGAGTTGTTGTAAAGACTGCAAAGTACTGAGAATAAGCAAATAACACAGTGCCTGGCATATTGGAAGTTCCTCAATCATGAAATATACATTTATTGCACACCCATTATGTACATGTCAGATTCGTGCTGGGAGCTCTCAATGCAACAGTACAGAAAACAAAGCCCCTACCTTCATGAAGCTTACATTGTAGTGAAGGAAATCAGCAATAATAATAAAAAAAGACATGTAAAAAATTGTCACATAACCATTTGCTCTATGAAGTAAAGAGAATGACAGCAGTGCTATTATAGACAGGAAATTCAGCGAACGTCTTCAGAGAAGAAAACAAATGAGTCGATACCTGAATTAGTTATTATGTGATTAGTATGTGGAGCTAAGTTCCATCATAGTGCTAAGGATTTTATGTGAATGCATATAAAGAATTTTTGACACTATTATGCACTTATTGTAACAACCTTATTTCTTTACTCCAATTTTGATGCTGAAAACTTATTATTACTCTTTATTCTGACTCAAAAAACCTCTCAGAACCATCCACCCCAGCGATGGAGATAATATGACAGCTTCATACACCCTACAATTTAATCTCAGCATCTAGATATAAACTAGAACTTTGGATCAGTATCATGGTGATAACAATAAGACTTGTATTTCCATGTGTGGAAATTAAGACTCCCTAATCCCTTTTATAGAAAAATATGTGTTTAACTTAGTAGCTTGGCTATATTTCAATTGATACTTTTACCTAAAAATTTTGGTTTGTGGGTTTAGTAGATATTTTTCTTCATTTCCCTTTGCTACACAATAAACACGCAAACAAATAACTGTTACGTGGTGTCACTGGCATGAAATAGCTTCTATATTCCAACACAGATGGGGTATCTTAATAATGGGAAGATGATCTCACACTTTAAAGTGCTTGATATAAAAGATGTCACAGAAAAAGGAAGTTATTATTCTTAGTTATAATACCCTAAAAAAGGATTTGCCATCTAAATGGCTGCTGAAACTTAACTGCAGAATTGCTTATAATGCTACAATCAGTTGAGGCCAAATTCAATAAAAATTCCATCCGGCATTCACACTGAGAAGACCCACATGTGCCTTTAATTTTTTTTTTTAATTTCCTGGGCTTCCGGCCCAGAAATTGGATGGAAATTATATTGAAACCTGCTCTTATGTATCAACTTTTGGTAAATATCAGGTTTTCAGTTGACTCACATTATGCTTTACATTTTGGGCAAAGGGAGGGTATAAAATGATTCACATCTCTCTATATACATATATTTATACACCTTTTACCTGTCTATGAGACTGTGGCTTACTTTAAATGTTCATCATTACTTCTACAACTTTTAGGATCTAACCGCCCCCACCAACTCCTCTGCCACTGCAACCATAAGACTCAAAATTCCATTAAATCCCTTTCCAGCACTAATCAGCTTTTACTAGCACAGGCAATGTAATCTGAGTTTAGAAATGACTAATTATTTGGAGAGGGCTGGAAGGGGTTAGGGTTTAGATTTCTTTCTAATTTAAAGGAGCTTCTTTCCTGTCTTTCTCCCTGTCATTTTGCTGCCCGGGGCCAGCTCCCCCTCCTTGATGAAAATGTTTTTTCCCTTCCCATTAGACAAGGTATACATGTATGTATTAGAAGAAAAATGTATTAGGAGACATCAAGTTGAAAATATTAAAAGAAGAGGCATGCCTGTGATGGATGTGGGCATGGCAGTAATTGCATCTGCTAGGTGCAAGGCATGAGCATAATTTGCATGTAAAGTTCTCTCGGCTCCTTCCAGAACACACCAGTTCTACCCAATAAAACATTTTGTCACACACAGGGGGTTTGCCAACATGTTCCCAGATTGCAGGCAAAAAGATTATTTACAGTAACCAATAACAACTGAAACGACCATAAACAATCTTTCTGTAGCTGTTCTATTTTTTTTTTTTCCTTTGACTAAGTAGAGGAACCTTAAGGAGTCCAAATTTACGGCAATTTAATTCTGATGGGAAAAAGCACATTATTTTTATTTATAGCAGTGTGCTCTATCTATTCCTGTCTCCCCCAACCTCTTTTTAAAACATAAATAACCCCGGATTTTTTTTTTTTAATCCACCCATTACTCTTTTAGGGATGAGCAGTTTCCTGATAAAGTGAGAGAGAGCAAATGTGGCCAGAAGTTCCCTAATGTATTCAAGAATCCTGTTGTATGCTCATAGAGTAACCGGGATTAGGGAAATACCACTTGGTCAAGCCATTCATGCAATTTCTTTTGTTGTTGTTGTTGTTCTGCTTTGAGAAAGGGTCTTGCTCTGTCACCCAGGCTGGAGTGCAGTGGTTCAATCATGGCCCACTGCAGCCTGGACCTCCCAGGCTCAAGCCATCTCCTCCTGCCACAGCCTCCCAAGCAGCTGGGACTGTAGGCACACACTACCATGCTCAGCTAATTTTTAATTTTTTTGTTGAGAGGAGGTCTCACTGTATTGCCCAGGCTGGTCTCAAACTGCAGGGCTCAAGTGATTCTCTCATCTCGGTCTCCCAAAGTACCAAGCAACTTCTTTGTGGCAATTGGAAATGCAGGGGGCCTACATGCTGACTTTGCTGTAGGGAGCGGCACCTTGCATCTGACTGACCTGGGTCTTACCTCTTGTCATCAAACTCCCTCTAGGAGAGTTTTTCCAGAAGTTCAAATTTCATTGTGAATTGCAGGGGACCACACGGGTATCTCTTGAGAAAATGATCAAGAGTGAGAAAGTGCAGTTAAATCAGGTCTGGTTTGCCCAGGTTGCTGCTCTTGATGAGGTGGTGCTTCATTCCATCTGCAGGAATCATGGGAAAAGGATCAAGGAGAGGAAAAAGAGCCATAAACTCTCAAGTCTAATTAAATGTGACTAGATTATTTAATATGAAGGGACAACATGATACATTTTTAAAACAATGTCAAAGAATTATAAAATGAAAACTATAAAGTCTCCTCTGCCCCAATTTCAGTCTCACTCACCAGGACTAACAATTGTTAACAGTATCCTGAGACATCCTTTTAGAAATTGTGAATGAATAAATATGGATACATACACACAAAAGCGTGTGTGTGTGTGTAAGCACAAAAACGGTACAGGTACCAACTTTCCTGTGCCAATCAACAGTACATATCCCACGTTCTCCTAACGATACCATTTATTTATTTATATAGAGACAGGGTCTCCCTTAGTCTGTTGGGCTGGAGTGCTGTGGCACAATCATGGCAGCTTCCACCTCCTGGGCTCAAGTGATCTCTCAAGTGATCCTCCCACCTGAGCCTCCCGAGTAGTTGGGACAACAGGTGCGTGCCATGACACCCACCTAATTTAAACTTTTGTTTGTTTGTTTTTGTTTTTTGTAGAGACAAAGTCTCCCTGTGTTGCCCAGGCTGGTCTCAAACTCCTGGGCTCAAGTGATCCACCTGTCTTCGCTTCTCAAAGTGCTGGGATTACTGGAGTGACCCACTCCCGCCCAGCCTCTAAGGATACCTCTTGGAGGTCATTTATGCCAATTCTAGTAGATGCACCTTTCTCTCTGCCGCTGTATGTCTCCACTGTATTTTATCAGCCACTCTCTTAATGAAGGACAGGTAGGTTGTTGCCAATTGTTTTTCGTACAAGTAAAGTTGCAGTGTTTGCACGGGTTTGACTGGAAGTAAGTCAGCAGCGGTTCAGCGCAAAGGCTCAGGACTTCAACAGGCTTATTCAAGTACCGCTTCCCCAACTCACCACTGTGTGTATACCTGGGCAAATTAAGGTGGCAAGATCTACTTCATAGGGTCCTTGACAGAATATAATTGCGATTATTCTCACAACTGACTCATTGAAACCTTAGGCAAATCAATTCCCTTATCACTAAATCCGGGAATAATAATAGATCCAGGTTGCTCTGGGGACTGCATGAACTAATTCATTTAAATAGCGCAGTCCACTGCCTGCTACATAGTGAGCCCTTAATAATTATCCGCTTTAATATTAAAATTGGCAATCTTTGCGCACTTGTGGGAGCGCAGCTGCAGGAGGCTTTCCTAGAAGAGGAATTCCTGCCTTAACCCCGTGCTCCCCGGGCCCCAACTGTGTGGCACGAGGCCACCCAGAGGTGACACGGTGACCGCCGCCCATCCCGCGCCGCCGCCCAGGGCCCTGCGGAGGCCGGACACACGTGGGTGCACGCGGCCGAGCGCAGGGCGGCGCGGGGTCCCGCCGGCGCAGAGGCGCGAGGGGCGCCACAGACGCGAGGCACAGGACCCAGTTGGCTGCTCCGCTGCGCTCCCCGCCCCTCCCTCCTTCCAGTCCGCCCGGTCTCCCCTCCCTCCAGCTTACGCGTCGGAACCGGAGCCGGAGCCGGAGTGGCGGAGGCGCAGGCAGCACTCGCTGGGCGCCGGCAGCAGCCACAGCAGCCTGGCGCGTGGCGGCGGCGGCGGCGACAGTGGCTGGCGGGCTGGCGCCGGGGGCTGGGCCGGGAACCGTGCGGACGAGGGCGCTGCGGCGGCTGCGGCGGCGGCTTACGCGGGCGCACGGCGGCCCCCCGGGCCGGGACTAACGGCGGCTGCGGGTGGGCCAGCGGGGCGGGCGTCTGGCGAGCTGCGGGGACCAGGTAAGTCCGGCATGCCCGGTTCCTGGCGCCGGCGGGGCCACAGGGATGAGCCACTTGCCAGGGCAAACTTTACGCACTCGCTTCATGGCTCCTCAGCCCCAAAGTTTGTTTGCAGGGAAATGCACCCGACGGGTCAAGGAAGAAAGATGCTTCTCTCAGCTGACTTGATTTGGGAAGATTATTTTTTCCTTTCTGGGGCGAAGATTGGTTTCGGGTTGGGAAGGCTGCATTCCCCAGCGGGAGCGCGGAAAATTGAGTGGTAGGTCCCTCGGGCTTGCTCTTTGCGCAGTGGATTTGACCAGTGAAAGTTGGGGGCAAAAAGTTGTGACTTGTAGGGATGCTGAGGAACAATTCCAGGTGCGTGATGCAGGATGTGGGAATGTGATACCTTTTTGCCGGAACCACCCCCCAGGCCCAGATTCCCAGGTCTGAGGAAGCTAGGGTGGAGGATTCTTTCATTAGCGATCAAGTTTTCTAAGCTGCATTTTCTTTCTACTCACAGATCAGCAGCTTGGGACGGAATTCCCCGTCGCGTTTTTTTGCCAGGTTTACCCTGATGCTCTGTAGTCCAGGTTTCCTGAGCTCGGACCCTGGTTTCAGCTGTTTCTGTGTTCTCTGAGGAGCCCTGCAAAGCTAACCAAGCAGGTAACAGAATACCAGAAAGAAAACCAGGAAGTGCCAACTGGGCACCCGAGTCATAGCATCATCAGGATTTTTTTTTTTTTTTTTGGTCTCGTGAAATGAACGAACAGCTTCTGGGCTCTGCTTGTGCAAAGCTCAGTACAGCTCTCCAATCCGTATGTCCTTCCCTGTATTGCATTTGCTTATTGATTTACAGCAAGGAGATGTGCCCAGAGGAATTATTTAATAACAAACTGTGCCCGCTATGGTGAGGACAGCAAACCTCCTTTCAGAGGCAAAGAAAGGAGACTAGAGCTCTGGGAAAGGGGTAGCCAGTCTGTTCACCTCAACCCAAGATGCGGGGAAACAGAACTAGAAAAAGCAACAGACAAGGAGGGAGTGATGTGCAGGAGGGAGGTCAGAAACCCCAGCTCATATGGTGAGTAGGTAAATCCAGAAATAATTTTAAAATGATTAAGCAAGAATAACTAAAAAAAAAAAAAAAAAAAAAGTAGGAAGACTGTACGTGCTGTGGTTTCTGTCTACCCCCACAGAGATGAATATCACACTAGCTGAAAAAGAATCCTGATCTGTAAATAGATTAAAAACAGGAATTAATCAGAACAATGAGTCAGAGCCCTTCAGAGATTGAAAAGAGGAGTAATTGCTTTTGAAAGAGCTTGTATCTCAATATCAAGTCAAATGTATTAATTTTGCTTTGCTAGATGTGTTTACTGACAATAACCTGACTTTGGCTGCAGTAACCTGGCATCTTGGTTCATAGTTTTAACCCTTTGTGGGTCATGGGACTAGGGAGGAAGTTGCCTGCAGGTTAAGATCCATACCAATTTGTTCAACATTTGTAAGATGCCTAATACGTGCATGTCATTGGTTGCAGTGGGACAGATTCTTGTGAATGTTCATTAAAGAAATCTGATCGGGTTCAGTCTCACTAAATGGAAGGATGTTTGCTTGCAAATAGTAAAGAGTGGGGTCAGGAATTATTGATCTTTGAATGTTTGCTTGAAATTAGTTGAGAGTCAACATGTGATTTGAGGACCCCCAAAATGATCAGTACCCACCAGGGAAATATAGCAAATTGCTATACATTTTTATAAGATGAATAGTAAGGCTGAATGCATGCAAGTGGCCCTCCTGTCTAAAAGTAGGATAGCCGAGACACCGAGTGGCTAATTGATATGCAGGGTAATAGATTCAGGCTGTGGCTGCCACAGACGTAACATTCAGCCTCATGTCCTCCTCACTGTCTGGATGTCATTAATGTCAGCCCGAAGACATGAAGGTGTTAAGTTCATTTCTCCAGGAGAACTCTAACTTTTAAATATCCTTCACAACACAACCAGATAGCCCAAGTGTACCTTAAAATGTCAGCAAAGCATTTAATAGGAGCAAAGTGCTGAGCAGTTTCAAGTAGAGCAAAGATTAGCTGTGGACAACGAGCTGTAGCCTTTCCTTTGCTGATTTATGTTCAATTTTATCACTGTCACATTTCATATATGCCTAGTTATTACAAACTAATAGCCTCTTTGCTCTGCTTGCAAAATATGCATCTTTCTCTTTTACAAGTTCCTAACTCCTTCTCACATATTCAGTACATATCTTCCAGCTTTGTTTTTACTGCATAATTTGAGTGTCCAACTTGAAGTTCTCATTAACTCTTAGTATGGTTCATGCTGAAATAGTGTATAGATATAATTGTCCCTTGTAAACTGCCAGATATGTGTATCACTATATTGTGGCAATGCTACAAAACAGAGAAGCTTTGACTGGTTTCCAATCACCATTTAGTAAGTTGTTAGTGGTAAAAATTATGTTAATTTTATGTAGTGGAATATATTCAGATGGCAGGAGGATTTATTGATGCTGTGCATGCTTGCCTACTGTCTCTGTTTTAGTTGTCACCACCAGTCTGCCTTTAAGCCTTCTTACCTTAGCAAGGTACTTTGTCTCTATGAAGGTGAGCATCTTTAAGGTGCTCACCTTTAAGTTTTTAATATGCACACATGCATATGCATATAATTTTAACATGCATGTATAATTAATCACTTAATACTGGTGGACTATTTCCTTTCTTATGCTTGATAAAAGTGCAATGGAGAATATCAGTGTTGCAAAGATGGTTGGCAAGAGAATATGGGGCCATGGAACAATTTAAGATAGAACATTTCTTTGAAATTGAGGGGTGACAGATCTCAGTCTCATATCCAATTTGTATAAACATTTCAGAAATGGTTCAAGTATTGTAAATGGTTTTTATCTTGTAGTCTCCCCTGCACTCATCTCTTAAACACAGTGGGACATTTCTTTGGAAAATTTGCTGCAGGAGAAATGCAGTCCCTGGTTGAAACTTTGTATGCCAAGTTTCAATCCATAGTACATTTTTATTTTCCGCCTTTTATGTACATGTTATAAACAAGAAATAAGGGTTTGTAATAGAAGTGCTGGCAGAACTTTATAGCATTTCAAACAGCTTTGCTACTTGGAATGTAAATATTTGTAGAATCTTTACTGTGCAATAACTTGCCTTACAAAGAATGAGGAAAAATGACTATTTTATTAAGTAGGATAAAATAATTCAGTGAGTTTGCATATCTCTTGTTGCAGACATATTGGCATTTGAAGAAATAGATTATCTATGTTATAGTGATTCCATAGCATTCTCTTAGGTGCCTTTATAACTCAGCTTGTAAATTTTCTATGTTCTAAAGCAAGAGAACAATTTTGTCCCATTTGTTTTTTAAGTCCCTTGACTTTGATTACCTTTCAGATGTTAAGATATGAGATCCATATTTCAAAACCGCTTGATTATATTACCAACAAATGAGGCTGTCAGTATACTGTTTTAATCAGATAAATAATTCTTGACACCATCACAATACTTCAAGTACTTTTATTTTGGGAAACTAGTACAACTCAGACCTTATGTGTCCTTTTGGTTCTAACCCTGAAATATTTCTCACATTCGCCCACTTCCCTCCATGTTCACCCACATCCTCCTTGTCCAAGTCCCCATCTTCTCTCCTGGGATAGCTACATTGGCTTCCTTGGCTCCTTTCGTACTTCTTCCCCCAAATCATCCTGCATAGCAGCCAAGACAGGTTTTTTTTTCTTTTTAAATGTAAGTTAAATTAGTACTCATCTACTCAGAATGCTTAAATGGCTTTCCATTGCACTCAGAATAAAATCCAAACTATTAAATATTACCTGCAAAGCTGCGTAGGATTTAAACACTTCTGTCTCTTCGACAATTCCTAGCAAGCTTTTTGGAACAAGAGTTTCTTAGGCCCTTTTTCATTTCTGAAGCTATGTTGAGCTCTTTCCTATCTCAGGGATCATTCTGTTCTTTTGCCCAGTAACCCTGTATAGCTCTAACCCCTAAACACACACACACACACACGTGCACACACACACAAACTCACGGGGTTGACTTTTTTTTTTTTCTTTTCGACAGGGTCTCACTCTGTCACCCAGGCTGGAGTGCAGTGGTGTGATCATGGTTCACTGGAACCTCGACCTCCTGGGCTCAAGTGATTCTCCCACCTCAGCCTCCTAAGTAGCTGGGACTACAGGCACACACCACTATGCCCTGGCTAATTTTTGGATTTTTTGTAGAGATGGGAATTCCCCATGTTGCCAAAGCTGGTCTTGAACTCCTAAACTCAAATGATCTGCTCACCTCAACCTCCCAAAGTGCTGAAATTACGGCTGTGAGCCGGTGAGTCTGGCCCACATAGAGTTTTTGACTGCTACTCATCCCTTAGGCCACAGTGTAAATATCATTTGCTTAGAGAGAGCTCTCTGATTTCCTTCCTCCCCTGAATGAGGGCACCTCTGATAGGCTGTTTATGTTCATTTCCTTGGTAGTACTTAGTATAACTTGGAACTGTACATTTTCTTACCTGATTGTATGTTTATATTCTGTAATTACCTTGTAAGCAGTTACCACATCTATTTTACGCACTATTACAAAGCAACTTCTGTCCAAGTATCTGGCTCATTGTGGAGTTTGATAAACCTATGAGAACTAAGCTTGTTGGTTTGCTGAGTTTACCATATGTAACCAAAGATCCTGTCAAGAAGGTACATATTCAGTAGAAGTCTGCAGCTGACTTTGACAATATTCTTCCTGTTACATTGTCCATGATCTCGTACATCTCTTGGACAGCTGCTACTTCAAACCAAAGTTGTCCAAAATGGAATTATCATTTTTCTTCTCAATCTATTTCCTAAGAGCTTAGGTGGTCTGTTCTTTCTTTAGCTATCATTGTGGTCATCAGGGCATCTGGAATCAGTGGTCTTTGTCACCATCTTCTCCCTTTGCCATTGTAACCAGTTCACTGATTAAAAATACAAGAATGTTCATTCAAACAATGTGCCAGGCTGGGTTCTAAGTACTTCTTACCTAATGCAGGAGATTAAGAAATGACTTTCTCCTCACTCTCTTTCTTGTTCCAATCTATTTGACGTGCAGTGCTATATTAATCCATGAGGCCGACCCCTTAGGTCATTGGACACTCACTGCATAGAGAAAAATATGCTACTGATGCAGCCTGTCTATATGTGACTTCTCCCTAATTCTCCCCCGATACTTAACACTGCAACTATAATATATGGGTCTTCTGAAACTTCCTTGAAAACTCAACATGGCCCTTTTGGCTTCAGTGTTCTTGCATGTGCTTGGAACACCCGTGGATTCCGTCCCACTCTCCTTATTCCCGTGTTGACTCATTTCCACCCTCAATTCATTGTTGTTTCTTTCAGAAAAGCTCTTTACTTCCAACTCTACCATTTGTCAAGGTAATACCCAACCTAGCCATTCCTCCAGGTCACCTTGACTGTCCTCCTAGACTAGGTTTGACCTCTATGCTATCTACAATCGACCATGTAAATTTTGTTTCTTCTTTAGGGGGTAAATGCATTAGAATTTAATTAATATTGTAAAATTGTGTAATATCTGCTTTTCCTGGTAGTCTGTTGATGGAGTAGCATGTAAATGTTAAGACTTTGGTGAATATTTCTAGAATGATAGAAAGTCTAATCTTTTTAATTGGCATGAGGTTCTGCTATAGTTATAGTGGGGCTTCTTTTTCTAGGGCTAACATTTATTTTAGTGTATAATTTAAAGATTTTATTTTATTTTGCACAGTTTCTAAGTGACAAGTCGTTAGTTGACAACAGGTGAATATCTTGATATGATCTGAATTTAGAAAATTCTGTGATAAACATATGCTCTAAAGGAAGCATAAGCCAAAGATTGTAAGCACCGAGGACTGGTCCCTGAAGTAGTGAGCTTATTTTAGTGCAAGAAAGTGATGGGAAGTTCTCAAAATTCATTATTTTATTAGAGTAAAACATTATCATATGAAAGAAATAGCTAAATGACTGCATCACAACAAGTCAAAAGCACATCTTCCTAAACCATAAATAATTACTTATAAATGGGGAAAATTTTGTAGGCATTAAACAGTTTCACCAGTCATCCTTCAAAGAGGAAGCCCCTGTAACAGAGCTGAGAATACTCTATTTCACTTGCACTGTTTCTCAACTTCTGCTGTTTCTGCAGAAACGTTAACTGGGGTTCTGCTGAAATAATGGCGATACCTTAGCCCTTACAAGATTTTCTGAATCATCTCTGGGGTACAGCTTGCTAATCTGCGTTTTTTAACTTTGTATTTTAAAGTAATTTGAAACTCACAGAGAGTTGTAAAAAATAGTACAAAGAGTTCTGTGTAGTCTTCAGCCAGCTTCCCTGTATGGTAACATTGTATGTTTCTGTTCTGCAATATCAGAACCAGGAAATTGACATTGGTACATTACTGTTAACTAGACTGCAGACCTTATTCAGTTGTCATCATTTTTTAAACCTGATTTCATGAATATGTGTATCGCTCTACATGGTTTTATCCCACGTAGATGTTCATGTTTCTAGGATTTTAACTTAAAGAACAAATGTCCTGAGAGGTGACATTTCCATGTCAGCATACACTAATGTGATAATTTTGCAACTGTATTCTAGCATTGAAAAATTCCACTTCCATAAATCTTTTTCCATGCAAATATTTGTCTTGTTCTTAAATATCATGAAGTCCTTTACCTTGCAGATGCCTGTAGCGAAATGGAAGTCTTGGGATTTTATAAGCCAGGGCATGACATTTGGGTGGTTCTCTGTGTCTTTGGTTTGGGAATCTGTGTTGACTTCCCCATGCTACATTTGAAAAGTTCTGCAGATAGCAAATATGTTTGTTTATCATTGTGATCAGACTTGGACAGGATTTTGATGCCACCAGGGCAGGGCCCCAACTGAATGCTTCATGCAGGTTCTAACTCAATCGCAGTTCATTTTATTTCTTGCATAGAAATAGTCACCCTTCAAAATAACTTAATGCATTGCAGAAGATGGTAATGACACTTTTCAGGCAATTAAAATCAACCCGAACAATATAGCTAGTGATCTAATCTGATGCCTGCTACTCACTTGGTCTGGCCGCCTCCCTGAATGTAAAGTAGCTGAAAGTTGCTGATTACCAATTACTAATTCCGGTGAATATTCTGAAAGCTCTGGAATACAGATAAGGCATATTTGTACCAAAGTCGGCTGTGTGTGACTACACCTCCCTCACCCCTGTGAATTCCCTTCGCCTAAGAAGCTTTCACATTTATATATACTAGGCAGGTTAATTTTTCTCTTCTTACCACTGCTTCTATTTATTTTAAATAAAACCAATCAAAAGCTTTGTGCATGGGCTGTATGGTTTTGAAATGTGAGCCATGTAGGCCCAAGTTTCTCCTTTTATTCATTGGAGTAAATAAAATTTTTTCTTTATGTGTAATGTGGAGATATACGTGTTTCTATTTCGTGGTAATTTATTGGGCTGTTGTTTCATTAGTGTTAAGCAGCAGTTGCCCTATGAAATTAAGTCTGTAAACTTTAGTGGCAACATTAGTTTTTAAAAAGAACAAAAGGTTCTTAATATATGGATTTTGTTATATTGTGAAACAAACCATGCATTCTGTGAAGATGCTTACAAGTGGAGGGTGTATTTCCATATAATGGGACATTCTGGAATACAGTCAATATCCTTTTTAATCTGATAGTGCCATAATTGTCTGTTGCTTTAAATATTTCTGTGTTATGACTTGCTTGGAAAATATCTTTTGTCATTTTTCTAGAGTTAGGGCATTTTTCTGAGTCTTGACTTTTTATTATTCTATTTTTATAATACGATTATTTCTGTCATTCTTCTTCCTACCATAGTTTGACCTTCTAATAACCCACCCCTCCCATTCACACATACATGCTTTCACATGTGTGCACGTAAACACACACACATACCCCCACACAGACATACACACAAAATGCACAAGACATACATTAGGAAAGGGGATAGAGTTAATCCCAAATCATAAAATCGTAAGGGATGAATTACAGACATCTTGTAAGCATTCAAGCAGAAGAGATTAAAATCAAATGATGGGGAGGCATTTTAGATTGTATATAGGATTAATATGCCCCGGTTTTTAAAGTTACTCAATCTTTTCCTCCTCTGCTTCTTCTTCCTTCGTCTTTTTATCTGCATCTCTGTGTCTGTCTCCTTCCTCTTTTCCTTTTTTTAGTGTTCTTGTTTGCTTTTGGTTGTATTTATGAATAGACTCTTCTGTACTGACCCATAGTGGCTAAATGCTTTCAATGGTCTCTAGTGGAAAGCTTACATATGTTTATTCACACATTTTTTGTTGAGGGGAGAGGGCAGGATGGGAATAGGGGATATAAAATGTCTTAAGTTTGCTATTTAGAGAAAAATAATTTCAGAAAAAGATAAAGACACACATCAGGCCTATAATAGACTGGCCGGGAGATGGTGGCCACAATACCTTCCTTTGCAGTTTGCATAGTGGCTCACTCTGACCTTCAAGCAATGGAGTCCATTTCCCTTTCCCTTGAATCTGAGTTGGCTTATTGAATTTGAAAAATAAAGTGTGGCTCAAGTGATGTTATTGTGAATTCTGCTCCTTAGCCTGGGAGCTTCCATTCTTGCACACTGAGTCTGCCCTGTGGAGAAGTCCAGGCAAGCCTCCTTGAGAAAAACAGGTCACAGAGAGATAGCTAGTAGCCAATAGCTGGCCAGTAGCCAAAACTGATAGTCAGTCATGTGAGTGAGGCTATCAGTCCCAATTAAGCTATCACATGGCTCATGTTACGCGAGTGACTCCAGGCAAAACTACCAAACTAAATGCTCAGCTGAGCTTAGGTCAAATTCAAAATCATCAGATAATAAATAATTTGTTTAAGTTATTTATTTTTGGGGGTGGTTTATGCAGCAATAACACACAAACTTTTAAAAAATTAATATAATTTTAATTGAGAAAATGATATATATTTATTGTACACAACATGATGTCTTAAAATATTTTAACATTGTAGAATGAATGAATAAATTGAGCTAATTAACATGTATTATATCGCATACTTATCGTTTTTTGTATGGTGAAAATGCTTAAAATCTATTCTCTTAGTGATTTTCAAGTATACAATACATTGTTATTAATTATAGTCACCATGTTGTAGAATAGATCCCTTGAACTTATTCTTCTTATCTAACAGAAGTTCTGTATCCTTTGACTAACATCTCCCTAAACCTGCCTCCCCACCCCTTGGTAACTACCATTCTATTCTCTGCTTCTATGAGTTCAACTTTTTCAGATTCCATATAAGTGAGGTCAAGTGGTATTTATCTTTATTTGTCTGGCTTATTTTACTTTACAGAATGTCCTTCCAATTCATCCATACTGTCACAATTGAAATAATTTCCTTCCTTGTCGATGGCTGCATAATATTCCATTATGTGTATATACCACATTTTATTCATCTATTGTTGGACACTTAGATTTGTTGAATATCTTGGTTATTGTGAATAATGCTGCAATCAACATGGGAGTGCAGATATCTCTGACATACTGATTTCATTTCCTTTGAATATATGCCCAGTAGTCCTATTGCTAGTGCCCATGGTAGTTATATTTTTAATTATTTGAGGACCCTCCGTACTGATTTCTATAATGGTTACAGCAATTTACATTCCCTTTGTCAGTGTTCAAGGGTTCCACATCCTCTCCAACACTTACCTTTTGTCTTTGTGATACTACCTGTTCTAATGAGTGTAATGTGATAGCTCATTATGATTTTAATTTCTTGGATGATTGGTGAGGTTGAACACCTTTTCATATACTTGTTTGCTAATTCTGTGTATTCTTTTGATAAATGTTTTTTCTGATCTTTGCCTATTTTAAAATTAGGTTATTTGTTTTCTTGCTATTGAGTTGTTTGAGTTCCTTATACATTCTGAATATTAACCCCTTACAGATGTATGGTTTGCAGATATTTTCTCTAGTTCATGGATCATCTCTTCTTCCTGTTGATTCTTTCCTTGGCTGTGCAGAAGCTTTCTAGATTGAATTGAGCTCATTTAATTGTTTTCACTTTTGTTGCCTGTGCTTTTGGGGTTATATCCAAAAAAGCATTGCCTAGACCACTGTCATGGAACCTTTCCCCTGTGTTTCCTTCTAGTAGTTTTATGGTTTCAGGTCTTATGTGTAAGCCTTTAATTCATTTTGAGTTAATTTTTGTAAATGGTGTGAGATAAAGGTTTAATTTCATTCTTCTGTATAAATCTAGTTGTCCCAACACCATGTATTGAAGAGACTGTCCCTTCTTCATTATGTGTTCTTGGCAATTTTGTCAAAATCAGTTGACTGTAGCTGCATGGATTTATTTCTTGACTCTCTGTTCTGTTCTGATGGGATATGCGGTCTGTTTTGATGCCAGCACCATGCTGTTTTGATTGCTGTGCTTTGCAGCATATTTTGAAGTTAGGTAGTGTGATGCCTCCAGCTTGTTCTTTTTGCTCGAGATTGCTTTGGTTATTGAGGGTCTTTTGTGATTCCATATCAATTTTAGGATTTTTTTTTCTATTTCTGTGAGAAATGTCTTTGGAATTTTGATAGGACTTGCACTGAATCTGTAGATTGCTTTGGGTGATATGGATATTTTAATAATATTAATTCTTCCAGTCCATAAACATAGAATATCTTTCCATTTATTTGTATCTTCTTCCATTTCAAACTCATTATACTAAAAACAGTACTTAAAAAAATAAGCAACTGCTTAAAGATGTGAGATATCTTTTTTGTTGTTGTATAAATGTAACAGCTTTTGCTTTGATAACAATTCAAAACTCTCAGTGGCTTCTAGCAAGCATTACTCATCTGCTTGCATGAGGGCCATGGGTCAGCTTTGGATTGGCATGGCTTTTCCATATTGTGCATAGGCTGTGTGGCTTATTTTTCTGGGATCCAGGTTAAAGGGACAGTTTTGTAGTGGATACTGTGGTGCTCAATCCAGGCCCACTATTTAAGGCCCACATATCTATCCACCATCTGACTGGAATATCAGCTGCCATGTAGCTGACATCTTCACTCCCCACTGGGAATTTCCCTTTGCTTTAGGAGAACTGCGTCAGCCAAGGTTGTGCTTCCTCTGGGTAGTGGTCCATAATCAGTGACTGACTGTTGAAAAGGCACAAAGACTGGAGTTGCCTTAATTTGGACAACTCTGTTCATGTAATTTATATACATGTGACTAAGAATATATTTTGTGTGTTTGAGATCAAGAGAGGTAGCCAAGAGGGGCCATCCCAGCCCTGGAACACCATATAAGGATCAGCTGAGACCTCAGCTGCAAGTACTTTAAGTTTTAGGGTCCTCCTCTGACTTTACAGTAGTTTCTTTCAAGAGCACTGCTCAATAAACCTTCATCTCAGATTTTGTCTCTAAGGAGCCCAAGTTAAGAATGATCCTTATCTGGGATATTTTCTTCACATTAGTGAGGGCAGAAGCACAAGAGACTTCGCTAGACCATGCGATTGCATTCAAAACTTTGGTAGGACTGGTCATATGTCAAGTTTTCTCAGATTTCATTGGCTGGAAGTCACAGGGCTAATTAAGGAAGGGGAGGTAAGCAAGTGCTTACAAACAGTAGTATAGTTTATATATGTATTCTACCTCTCTTGACCTCATACACACAAAATATACTCTTAGTCACATGTACATAAATTACATCCATACCCTTAACAAGAACTATGCCCCCAAAAGTTCTTATCTAATCATGTAATCTGGCTGGCAGTCTGAGATTTTATTATAGTCTCTCTAGCTTACGGCAGAAGTGCAAAAAACGAAACCAAACCACTAAAGCTGAGAGTGAATAATGAATATTTGTGAACAAAAATACCATTTACCCATATGAATTAGCTGTTACTACAATAATTCTATGTAGACAAAATCCCCCCATCCCAAATTTCAATAGTCTAAAATAACATATGTTTATATATCTCTCACTCGGTCACATTGACTAGGGTGGCTCTGCCAAACTAAGTTTTTTTTTTTTTTTTTTTTTTGAGTCCAGGTCTTGCTCTGTGGCCTGGACTGGAGTACAGTGATGCAATCATGGCTTACTGCAGCCTTGAACTCTTAGGCTCAAGGCTCAAGTGATCCTCTCACCTTAGCCTCCCAGGTAGCTGGGACTACAGCCATGCACCACCATGCCTGACTAATTTCTAATTTTTTGTAGAAACAGAGTCTCACTATGTTTCCCATAGTGAGACTCTACTTCCAGGCTGGTCTTGAACTCCAGGACTGAAATGATCCTCTTGTCTCAAGCCTCCCAAAGTACTGGGATTATAGGCATGTGCCACCATGCCTGGCCTGTTCATATTTTTATGGGTCAGCTAGGAGTTGGCTTATCTAGGCTGGGCTGGTATGGGTTACTTTGCTTAATCTTCAGGACTGTTTGACTCTGTTGTTTCCATATGTCTCATGGTGGAACTGATTCTGAAGGAGAAGCTCCCTGATGGAAATTATTCTCATGCCAATTGCAGGGATGCAAAGAGATAAGAGGCAAACACACAAGTTCTCTTAAGATCTTGTATTGCTACTGGACTATTACCACTTCTGCTTCATACTGTTGGCCATAACAACAACAACAAAAAACATGGCCAAACCCAAGTCAAGGGTGGGAAATTATCCTCTGCCTCTTTAGTGGGAGGAACTGCAGAGTCACATGACCAAAGTCATAAATAAAAAAAAAGGGTGAAGAATTTGGGCTAATAATGCAATCTGTCATACCACCGAACCTCATATCCATTAAGCATTGTAAATGTCCTCTAGTTTTTAGTTGCTTTTCAAATTAGAAACAGGAAATGTAAACTGCCACTTTATTGCCTATGAATGAATTATAGCTCTAATTACTGCCTAAGTGAAGGAGCCCTTTGTGAGACCCGATAACACATGGAGTTGGGAAATATAATGAAATTCTCCAGGAGTGTACTGTTCAATGAAAAGATCTCAGATATGTATTTGGAAATGTAGTGAAGAGTATCAGTTAGTTTTGTCTAGTAGTAATCTGTATGCTTCTTATTCCATGGAATCGCTGTCTGCCACTTGATAGTTTCTTACCTTGGGCAAATTAACTGCCTTCTCTAGGTCTCAGTTTCTTCACCTGTAAAGTGGGAATAATGGTTTCTACTGTATAAATCTATTGTAAGGAATCCATGAGATAAGGGGAGGCCCTTAGCAAAACTCATTAGATGCTACCTATTGAGCTTTGCAGTTAGGTTACTGTTGTTGTCTTTATTATTCACTACTTGTGACTTACATATATATAAATATATGACATACATATATTGTATATATAAATATATATGATATACATATATTTATATATACTACACTAACCTAGTAAGAGATATGCTGTATGCTAAAAGAACAGAGAGTTGGGAAGAATGAAAGGAAACTGAGGTAGAACGATCAAGGAAGGCTTCATATGAATGTAGGATTGATGACTCCTCCAGATTTGAAGAGTTGGAAGTCGAAGTACAGAATTTCTGGTTGAAAAAATCTGGCCTGGCATGCTCTTAAACTCACGAATCACTTCCATGGTTGGAGTTGAGAGTGTGTTTTAGCGGCTACTTGGTGAATTTTAGTTGCTATAGTGAAAGGCCGTGATTTGGGTAGTGTTGACTACTCGAATTTTATTAGAGTGTGAAGGTAAATCTGAGGTCATGGCCTGTTTTGAATCTAAAGTAATAGACTGCACAATGGGGGGATGGATCTGGGTGAATTATCTCTGTAGACAGCTTTTAACTTTCATTCAAAAAATCTTATAAAGCACGTCTTAAAATGCATTTTACCAGTGAGACTAAAAAGATTCATAGAGTGCCTCAGGTCAAATAACAGGTTAATGACCTAACCAGAAATGAAACCCATATTTCCCATGTCCAGAAGTAGTGCATTTTTCATTCTAGAACAGCTTCCACTTAGAAGAGAAATTTATGTAACTGTAAATGGGAACTATTGCTTTCTCTTCCATAGTGATTGTGAGTGAACTTTTCTACTGATCTCAGACCCCAAGTTGGTCCCACTTTTCTCTACATTTATAGGATTTCATCTATAGGGCTGAAATTGAGTTTACTTTTCAGGACCTCTTTCAACTCCCCTATTCACCTTAAACCTTTTTCTTCCTTTCTTTCCGGGACTGTTCCTCTTTCTCTGCTCTTTAGGTCAGAGAACCCTTGATTGTCCCACTCTTCTTATCCCACATATGATTAATTCATTTTTCCCTCTCCTTTTTCTCCCTCACTTGTAAAGAGAGAGACATGGAGATAAATAAAAAACTGTCATCAACCAACTGTGCTTTCCTTTTCATTGCCCTACATTTATGCCTGGAATCCTCTTAATGGTTTTCTTTACTTCTGTCAAGATCATACCCATCCTTTTTAAGGTTCAACATAATGTTCTCTCTTCATGTCTCTTTAGTCCCATCAGCATTAAGTAAAGATCTAAACCTGTCTATCCAATTGTTTGCCTTATTGCTATTGAGAAATCATGGGGAATCATTACTTCCCTCTGGGAGAGGGTACATTTTCTCTGCCCCATTGATGTTGGAAGGCTTGGTCAGGTGACTTGTCTTGACTGATGCAATATGAACATTTCACATTCAGTTAATCATTTCCCACAGAGGCTTTGGTGGCCTGTGCATGGTTTCTTGTATCCTATTACTGCCTGAGTATTACCTATCACTGCCTGAGCTCTGCCTCCTGTCAGGTCAGTGACAGCATTAGATCCTCATAGGAGTGCAAACCCTTTTGTGAATTGTGTATGTGAGGGATCTACATGTGGCATGCTCCTTATGAGAATCTAATGCCTGATGATCTCAGTTGGAGCAGTTTCATCCCCAAACTATCCCTGGCCCCCACCTGGTTCATGGAAAAATAGTCCTCTACGAAACTGGTCCCTGGAGCCAAAAAGGTTAGGGAGTATTGACATGGGTCATTCTTACTCATCTACCAAGTTTCAGATTAAATGACACTTTATTGAACAGATGACAGTCTTTTGCTCTGCTTTTCTTTATCACTCATTACTCTTATTTCATGTCTGTTTTCCAAATTGAGCAGTATGAAAGCAGGAAACTTGTATTTCTTGGCTACCCCTGTATCCCAGTGCCTGGCATAGAGTAGGTTCTCTGAATTACTGAATAATTTAGATAAAATCCATAAATAACCTAGAAACCACTCATGATCTTTCCCTGCTTGAATTCTTGTAACCATTTATATAGTTCAGATTTTTAGCATCACTCAATGTGGATTAAATTATGTGTTAAGTGTTATGCTAACCACATCATTCAATCCTTACAACAAATTAGCAGTGTAGCTACCTTTCTTATGATGCTTTTCATATTGCTTCAACATAGTTATTTCTAGATTTTAAAAACATCTCTACATCTAAATGTTAACTCTTTGTTATGATAGCAATTATTATACTGTATTATATTTGCCTTTTACGTGCCTGTATACCTGTCTAAACTGCGAAATTTCTCTGAGTGCTGGTCACCTGTGCCAAGCATACTACCTGGATGTTACTAGACATTTCGTACATATTTGATGACTAAATAATCATATTTAAGCTCACATTAAATGGTTGATATTACTAGAATTAATTTTATCTTAGTGCCTTATATGTAGTAGATGTTTCAGGAAGTATTTTTCATTGACTTTTTTTAATAGAATTAGTATGAATTGCTTACTATATTAAAGGACACAGTAACTTTCAGTATAACTTAAAATCACATTATATTGAATTTTACTGTACATTTATTGGTTATCTATGGCTTGGGTCAGGGAAGTCAAGACTGTAGTGAGCTGCGATCATGCCACTGCACTCAGCCTGGACCACAGAGTGAAACCCTGTCGCAAAAAAATAAAAATAATTTTTAAAAAATTTACTTTATTACCTACAATTCTCTGTGGGTTTGGAGTTTGAACAATGTTCTTCAAAGACATCTCATCTTTGATCCATATGGTGTTGGTTGCTATAGCTTGACTGGGGCTGGAGAATCCAGAATGTCTTCACTTACAAGATTGGTGCCTCAGGTGGGGCAACCAAAATGGCTGGGATCTCGATGGCTTGCTGTCTCTCACTTATCATCATCTAGCTTTCCAGGTTTGCTTTCTTTTCTTTTACGTTCCAAGAGGGGGAAGGTAGAAGCTGGAAAATCTCTTTAAGGTCTAAGTCTGGGACTGGCAGAGCGTCACCTCTCCTACTTTCTGTTCGTTAAAGCATGTCATAAAGCAAGTCTGCAATCAGGAGTAGGAGAAACAGACTCTACTCTTGCTGGGGAGGAGCAGCATGATGTACATCATTAAAAGGAATTGTAGGCTATCATCTTTATAACCTTCCACTCTAAGGAACTACTTGAGCCCACATATTTTCTGTGTTTTACTCTAGAAGCTTCCAAGATACACTTAATTGATGTAGGTAGTAGAAAGTTTTACATCTGAAGTCTGTTGATTTATTGAAAGTGAACATGACTTGTAAAATTTGAAGAAATTTTTTAAGCTCCTAACTGACTTTTCCTATTTCCTTCATCATTACAACATTTATTTTTAGTATTGCTAGAGTTATCTAATTTTTATGATTAAGAACAATAAACAGAAATTTATCTTGATGAGTGAATTAGAAGTGTTACCTGCAAAGATGGCTTTTAACCTTGTAAGCTTGTTTTAAATATGTTGTGATGATGTTTGATCGGCTTTAAAATTTCCATATGCAAAGTACAAATCCCTGAAGAAGAAACTCCCCAGTCCACAGTAATGCAAGTTAGCAAGAAGTTTTCCTTCTATATGAGTGGTGCTCTAACTTCATCTGTTTTTAAAAATAAATGTACTGATCAATATCATGAATAATTAAGTGAAAGGAGTTGTGGGATTTGGGGCTGTTTTCTTTTTAGTAATTGTAAATTCCATTTCACAAAGCCACAGCTCAGTAGCTAGAAGGAACTATGTCTGGGTTACTCTTTATTCATTAAAAAAATCTGCCTGATAACATGTAGTTCTAGAAAGATTTTTGCTTAGGAAAGATCTTTGAGTGTAGAGAGTTTTTACATGTATTAAATTATGTGAAGAGGTTTATATAGCTAATGAAAACATTATTCTAAGGATAGTGATAAACTCTTTCTGAAATAGTTATAAAATATGATTTTCTGTTTTAGAACTAAAGCGAGTATGAGTCTGATTTAGAGAAGCTTGTGTACAAACAATATGCATTGACAAATTTTTAAATGTCAGACCTGTGAACTGATGGGTAGAGACTGGAGTTTTCCCTCCCACCTCTTATTAGGTTGTAACCTTAGAATTTTATGTAAATGGAATGTGATGGAGTGTTTAAATTGCCTGCTTCTGCCAGTGTCATTAGGAAGATGGGAGGGATCCAGTTGAATTTCAGGGCAACATTGGTCATACTTCACTGGAAGGTAAAGAGATTACTCCCAGGTCATTTGCTGTCCTTATGGCACATAATGATGGCATGTTGAAGATGTTGGATCTCTGCCTCCTAAATAGTAATATCTTCTAATGATGGAATTATACCATTTCCAGATTGAAGAACCCATGGTGGTCAAGTCCACTGCACATTTTTATTTTATATTCATTGATTTGTTCAGGGAAGAGGCCCACTGATTTCAATTTTGATACTGTATTTTGAGGTGTTTTTTGGTATGCACTGTTTAATCCTTTTTTGAAATAAGAAATACAGTTTTGGATATCTAACCCCAGTACTATGTGTTTAATAGTGCTAGATTCTGGTGGAATTGTCCACTAGCAAACCACTCTATAGACAAGGTGACACAGACTGCAGTAGGAAATGCACAACAGACTCAATGCTTACAATCTATTCAGAGTTGCCTGCCCTCAGCACATCCCCATCTATTACTGGGTATGTAGCTAAGAGAATAAAATGTTTTGTTTGGAGTTTTGTCTCTTCTCTTCCATGCTCCTTACATCTTTGATCCCCTCTGTGGCTTCCATTCAAAGTCTTATTTTTTTTCTCCACCTCCATAGAATAAATTATCTGTCACTCTGTTCCAAGTTATTCCACTCTAGTGTGGCCCAGAGGTGGCAGAGTATTGGGAGAAGAGATTTATATTTGATATTTTTTTTCTATTAGCATTTCCAAGTCAGTGAGACATTTCTCACAAAGTGGGCTTCCTCTTAGCAGATGCTAAAATAATAAAAACAGTAGCTAGTATTTATCCCATTGGTCCCAATCAAGAAACAGACCTGTGCACAATTTCACCCTCCTAACTGTGTAGCCTTTGGAAAGTTAAACTTAACTAAGCTTCAGTTTCCTCATCTGTATAATCAACCTGTCATAACTCTTGTGAAATTAAAAATAACAGTTTCTGGTACAGAGGTACTTGATCATTGATAGTTGTAATTATTCTACTCAAACAGGAATAGTGTATTCTTCACATTAATAAAAATCATTTCCTTCCATATGAGCACATAGAT
The DNA here is from genome assembly GCF_009764315.1 of Trachypithecus francoisi. Classification (NCBI taxonomy): domain Eukaryota; kingdom Metazoa; phylum Chordata; class Mammalia; order Primates; family Cercopithecidae; genus Trachypithecus; species Trachypithecus francoisi. The sequence goes on along the minus strand of NW_022681453.1, from coordinate 43,057,570 downwards.
ATTATAGCACAATTAGGAATTCTGGACTAGTTATGTTACATTTTTATATTTTTGGAAATATGAAGTCACACGGAGTTGTCTTCTGTCAACCCTCTATGACTGTCCATTGTTCTTTGATGTTTATAAGCAAATCACCTTTGTACCAGAAGCTGTTATGAAACAATAGAGAAAATAGAGTTTATATTCTTTCAACCACTTACATGCCTTGAAATTTTAGAGAGAGATGATTCAGGAGGCTCTGAGATGAAACTGTCACAAAGCTAATGTATTATGTATGTCAAACCACAAAAAAGTCATTAATTAGCCACAATGCATTATAGACTCCTTGTCATAAATTGTTCTAAAGTGAAAACAAATTTGCCAAGCTATAAAACTCTCAGTTAATTTGCTAGTCAGCATTGGTGTGACATTTTCTAAACAAAACAAAACAAAAACTCAGCATCCCATAATATATAAATTGAGTCAATTTGCATATTTATTTATATTTTACAAAGCTAAGTTTATTTTAAAACTATAGTTGTGCCTGGAACATACTAGGTACTCAATAACTGGTAGTTTTATGAAGTGATTAAAGACAGCAATTGCTGAATTAGTAAATTTCACCTTTTTTTGTGTGTAAAATAAGAGAATCTCTTTTTGGTATGTTTACACAATAAAAATAAGTGCAATTTATGATCAATGTGACACATAAAATGTAAAGTTTTGTTTAAGATTTTTAAAAAATCAGTTTATTAAGAACAAGAGAGGTTATTCTAAAGATTAACCTCTTTGTTAGATGTGGATTAGATGTGACCCACATTTACTGTTAAGGAAATTTCTATCAAGATTTTTCACTTTATTCTCATTTTCCTTCAGGAAAACAGTGACTCAGCATATCACTGTCATAGCCAAGCCGTAGGGGACAGCTACTTTATGTAAAGTCCGAGGAACTAGAAAAAGTGCTGGTGTTCCTCGTTTTGACTTCTTAAGTAAGAATCATTGGATACTGTGTGTGTGTGTGTGTCTGTGTCTCTGTGTGTCTTTCATTCTGTTTTTGACAAGTGATTTTTAGAGTAAGTGTGTTTTTTTTTTTTTTTTACAATTCTTGAGTCTGATTTGAAGCTGCTGTCTACATAAATCAAAATTTCTCATCATACTCTATATTGCAATCAGTAACTGTGACCTGAAGATTCTTCTTGTTAAACTCCTTTACACCACTAAGCTTCTAGAACAGGTGCCTTGCTCCTGCCCCTGCATTTCTTCTCCTCTCTCATTGATCGTCTTCCAGTCTTCCTTCTGATCTGGCCACCATAGAAGTGGCAATCCTGAGGATCATAAGCAGTTTCTTAATGTCAAGTTCTGTGGTTGAGTCCTGCTCCTCATTTCTTCTAAGCTCTCAGTGGTATTTGCTGATGGATTTCACCACCACTTTAGCTGCTTTGACTTTTATGCCACCGAACTTTTGGAGTTCTTTTATGTGTGTCCAGCTGCTGCTCTGGCTGGTTGAGATTTTAGCCTTCTTCCCATGCTTACTGGTAGATTTTTTTCTCAGCCTCAGCCTGGACTGAATTTTCTTTACTCTCTACATCTGTGGTGCTTCTGTGTCCTGACAATCGGTACTCAGTCTTCCTTGGGCTGAGTTCCACATTGCCAACCACAGTCCACCATTTCCATCTGAATGTCTTGCTCTTGATTTAAACTCAAGGATGTCTGAACCTGAACTCATCCTTTTTCCCAGACATAGCTTCTTGCCTTACACTTTCCTATTTCTGTCTCAAGACCATACGTCTTCCCTGTCAGGAAGGCCAGGGACCTTGGAGTTACCATTGATTTCTTTCCTCACCTCTCCAGCTTACTCACTTATCTCGATGGAGTCTTCTTTGCATTTTTCCTCAGCTCCATCTTGCCAGCTGTTTCCCTGCTTCCAGGCCTTTATTATAACAGTACAGTGACTACAGCTGCTGCCTCCCTGGTTTCTCCTCTCCCCAGATCACCCTACACAGTACTGTATGAATTATCTTAGAACACAGCTGTCTTCACACCACTTTCCCACTGCAAAACTGTAATAGCTTCCTGCTGCTGCAGGGAAATGTAAAAACAAAAAACAAAACAAAACAAAACAAAAAAAACACAACAAAAAAACTGCCACCTGGCATTCAAGGCTTCCCACATTTTGACAACATTATTATTCTTTTAATTGCTCTTCTTGGAATCAGTGGTTCTCAAACCTCATTGATATTACTAATAATTTCTAACATCCCTTTATGTACTGACATGAAATAAATAGAATATGTAACAAACTTACTCACATGACCTCAAAAAACCAACATAAGGCCCTAAGTATGATGAAAGTAGAAATACAGGGACATTAATTTGTAATATAATCTGTTGTTTTACTCTGTAAGTGATTAGCCATGACTACACCGGAATCTAAGATGAGATTGCCAATGCTTGCATCTGCTTGTAATAATTAAGCTTGGATTTCAGAGAAAGAAGACAGTAGTCAACTAAATATTTGAGTCATTTTTCTTCATATCTGACATTTAAAATGATAACTAGTTATGTATATTTGTATATATTTATAGCATTACAGTGAATGTGATGGCTGCAGCAGCAGACCAATATCACTGAGTCAAGTTGTTGGCTGGGTTCCCATTGAAGGTGTAGTTGCGACTGTTGATGTGTTTTCTGATATGTTGGACAGCTCTTAGTGACATCTGAACATTATGAATTCATTCTTCCTTTGATTGTCATAGAAGTTGCATCTTTATGTATTAAGATAATGCAAATAATTATTTGTAAGCTCAGAAAACAATGGATAGGTTTTCTCTCATATGACCATCTCATTTGAAAGCCATATGGCAATTGCATTGCAGGACATCTAGCCCCATGGCCTGTTCTCTATGAAGACCCTGATATTCCCCAATCAATGAGTCAACTAAAATGCCCCTATAGGTTTTCCAAAGGTGGTAGGAGCTCCAAGAGCCACTGCTCTGAGCACTGCCCAGACATCCCTGTCTCTGTGCTGTACATTCATTCACCACCCATTCTTCTTCTTCTCAAATGCTAATCTGTTCCTAAAGCTTACCATTTGGTCCATTGTCTGCTTAAAAGCGTCTTGTGATAATTGGGCATCTATATTACAGTTATATATGTTTACTTTACTTTTCCCACATGAATATAGTTCCATCCTGAATTGGAAAGTATTTTCTGGTTGCAAATATCGGATACCCAAGTCAAACTGACTCAAGCCTCTATCCTCCACTCCCTCCCAAATGTATTGGCTTTCTTTATTGAAAAGTTCAGGATAGATGTAACTGAGCAGAGTGAGGTCCTGGAGTTTTACAGTGGTTTGGGGATAGCTGTGCGTATATATCTCTTTTTCTCTCTTTGCTCATGTATCAGTCAAGCAGGTTAAGTCCTCAAAATCACCTATAGCTTAATGCATGTAGAGCTTATTTCTTCTCATACTGCATATCCACCATAAGTGGCAGATGGAATCTGCCCGTTGTAGTTACACAGAGACCCAAGTTGATGGAATTACCATTTTGATGTGTGCTTCCAATCTTGTAATGATGTAAAAACAGAGCATGGTAAGTTGTGCAATTGTTTTCAAGTTTCTGCCAAGAGGAGGCACAAATTACTTCTACTCACATCTCATTGACCAAAAACAGTCTTGTGGACATGACTATATTCAAAGGGGTGTGTAGTCCTATCTAGTGCCTGAAGGAGAAGGAAAACAATGACTTTTGCAAACAAATAAGCCCTGATGTTGAACTCAATTGGTCTTCCTTTGTATCTATCCTTAACTGCCTGCCTGCTTCTGCCCCCACCTCCCACCCACATTACATTACTCTTATTATTTTAATGCTTTTTTATCCCTCTATGGAAATAGAGGTCATTTTCCTATACATACTAAGTAATGAAATTAATTCTTTTTGACGAGATTTGGAGTGTATTTCTCTCCTTACATCTTTGAGAGGCAAGGAGAAATGGGCAAGCCCTACCTGAGTTATATAGAGTGAGAGTAGCTGGGAGAGGCAGTTCGCCATAGTCAAGTCAAGGCAGGATAGATGCTAGGCAGGCAAACACTACAGATACCTCAGTCCTCCCTAATTAGATTAAAAATTACTTGAGAAAAGAGATTTAATATCTTTTTTTGTCTCTTTTCTTGGTATGTTTTGGGTAGTGTTCAACATAGGGTCCTGCTTGAGTTGTGGCTTTAGTCATTCATTCATTTGTTATATTATTAGTAGATAACTGTACTAATAGTAGTTGTAACAGGATGTATTAGATACTTTCTAAGTGCCTTATGAATATGAATTCGCTGAATGCCGTAACCAACTCATGAGGTAGATATTACTATTAACCCCTTTGATTAGGTGAGAAAATTGAGGCTCACAGAGGAAAGTAACTAAAAACCAATGTCTCAAAGCTAGACAGTTCTGTAGCAGGGATTTGAACCCATCCAGTCCAAATTTGTGCTCTATAAATTATTTATAAAGCAGTCACTTGATAGAGTTTCTTAACACATTTTGCCTCAAATTGCATAGTATATTCTTCATCAGTAATGCAGGTTAAAAGACAGAGAAGGTGTATTAATTCTACAAATGAAGGGAAGTGTTTCTGTTAGTCCAGGTACAGAAGTTTATAGGGTAAAATATTTTAGCATTTTTGTCTGCAGTCTCTCATTTTATTAATGACTTTAGTTTTTTTAATTACATATTCATTACATGTTTAGTTAGAAACCTCTCCTATCACTAGAGAGGAACAAATATTTTGATAAGAAGTTTTCTCAGATTTGGAATCTCTATAGAAAAATCATTGCCTCAGGCTATATGCCCTGCTTTGTTTGCTGTCTTGTCCTGTGCCAGCCAAGATAAGGATATTTTGCTTTTCTTTGTAGTTTGAAGACATCTAGCAGCTTGTCACAACTTCCAAAATCTTTGAGGAAATGAAGTCTGAATGCCAAGACAGTAATTTTACCATTATCCCAGTGGGTTGGTATTCTACTTGATACATGGTAATTTTAACAAGGAAGTTACAAGAAAAGAATTTCGTGCTGTGCCTCTGTGAAAAGGTGAAATAAAATAGAATGCCATTCTCATTTGTTCTTCTGTAGCTCATTTTGACAGCAAGAAAACTGTCTTAAATGGTCATGAATAGATCCCTTTTTGTCTATATTTATCCAACATTAAATACATTTTTAGCTTTATTCTTTGAAATAGAAAAATCATTATATTTTTTAAGACAGCCATTTGGTATTTTTAATCATGTATATAAACGTTTGTCAAGTTAAGTATCTTGAATTTTAATTTTACAGTGTGCTTAAAAGTATGTGTATACTTACTACTTAATGATCAAATTATCATGTAACTTTTTGGTATTTTGTCCTACAAAAGATTGATATTACTTTATAAGATATTTTGGGTCAAATAAATATTAAATATGATTCAGTTCATTATATTATATAGGATGGTCACCTACTTGTAATAATTCTCTAAAACTTGATTTCAAAATAAGAAATCTAATGCAATTTAAGCCCACAAATTTCAATAAATGGTTAATTCTGTAGTTTGCCAAGATTCCTTCAGCTGTTTTACAGAAAATCCATGGAGTTTGGGCTTATAGATAGTTATTCTTTACTATTTAAAATAATATGAATTATATACTTCAATTTTGTTTCGATCATATGTAAAAGCATACAGAATTTACAACTTGATTTGTGATTCTCCCAGTAACTCTAGCTTGGTTTCATTTGCACATGTCCACACCTTGTGATTTATGGATACTGACCCATCAGAATCCTTAAATCTAATCACTCTCCATGCATGTAAAAATCTCAGCTGCAGTATTTTATTAAATGTAGATGTGGCACTTTCCACCTACCTTCTTTCAAAAAGAATTAAAAAACGGGGAAACACTCTGTATTTGTTATCTGACTGGTTAGATTATAAAGGAACAAAAAGGGAAAAACTTCTTTCTTCTTTCTGGACTTTGGATCTTGTGTAAATATGTGATGCCTGATCTATAACCGTCTTGTAATAGTGAGGGGATTGACCAATTTAGTGAGGATATTATGATGGAGGATGGAAAGAGCCAGGGTTGTTAATGATAAGATTGAGATCCTCGCTCTACTGCTTCTCCACCTTGCATCTTGGAGCATGACATTTCCATAAGCCCCAGTTTTCTCAACTCTCAAATAGAAGTAATAATAGTATCTATTTAACAGGCATGCTGTAAGGATCATATGCAATAATACATATATAGCACATCAAAGTACAGTGCAGACCTTATGTGAAACAAGATGTCTTAGTCTGTTTTTGCATTGCTATGAAGGAAATATAATACCTGAGGCTGGGTAATACATAAAGGAGAGAGGTTTATTTGGCTCATGGATCTGCAGACTGTACAAAAAGCATGGTGCTGGCATCTGCTTGTGGTGAGGACCTCAGGAAGCTTCCATTCATGACAGAAGGGAAAGGGGAGCAGACATCACATGGTGAGAATAGGAGGAAGCAATAACTCACTCATTACCCTCAGAATGGCACCAAACCATTGGGAAAGCACCTATCACCATAATCTCAACACTCCACACTAGGTCCCACCTACTACATTGGGGATAAAATCTTAATATGAGATTTAGAAGGGACAGACTTCAAAACTATATCACAAGATTATAATGGACATGCTGTTTTCCTATACATTATCTCATCTGGGTTATAACAACTATGTAAGGTATCCAAGATGAAGCTATGTAAGCTGTCATATTTTATTGTAAAAAATGAAATACAAAATTCACTGTGTTGTAGAAAATACAAATAAATCACATGTAATTGTCTAGCCCAGAGATATGTTTGACGTAGTTTTTAACAATATGTTCAGTAATATTAGCTTTGCTGTGATTAGTTGTCAATATATGGTGCTCCTATATTGTGATAATGCTAGAGTGTTTATGTGGGAAAGAAATAGGTACTGTTCCCTCCTTTTGTCGAAATGAAAAAGCTGAGGCTCAGAAAGGATTAGTTCCTTGATTTGAAAGTCATACAGATTTCAAGGTAAGAACCAGGGACAAGAGCCAGGGCCAGAAGTTAGGTCTGTCTAGATGTAAAGCCTATGTATGGAAAAACTGCAATTAATTGTTGTCTCTTAGTGTACCCTAAATGAGGGGAAAAATGGAAAACAAGCAGCAAAAATAGCCAGAGCAATTCTGTCCTTAAAATGTATAATCTTCTCTAATAGATGATTTTCATTTTTGAAAATTGAAGTATAATTAATACACAACCTAATGCACAAATCGTATGTGTTCGCTTTGATGCATTTTGTCAGTTGATTATACCCAGCTAGTCACAGAAAAGTACCCATATAAAGATATACAAGACTTGCATTCATCCAGAAATTTCCCTCTTGATCATTTCTAGTGAATTCTGTCTCCCCAATTCCCCACATCCTCCAAGTCAGCCACTTCTAAATCCGGCTACAATAGAGTTTTGCCTGTTCTCAGACTTCATGTAAATGGAAACGTAATGTATGTATTCTTTAGCGCCTCACTGTTTTGCTGAGTATCATATTTTTCAGGTTTATCTAGGTATTGTTGCATGTATCAATGGGTTTTTTTCTTAATTGCTAAGAACTTTTCCATTTTAGGGATAGATCATAAATCATTTATTCCTTCATCTGCTCATGGACATTTGTTTCATTTCAGACTTGAGTTATTATTGTTTGACCTATGTTTTCTTAGCTTGTGTGTTTCTCTATTTGGCATCTAACCTGTGATCCACAGGTCACACTCTGAAGCATGTCCTTCACCTAACTCTCACACACCAAACCAGGATTTCCACTGCCCTAAATCACTCTAGACCAGGTACCAAACAACTACTAACAGCCGCTATGCCCCAGAGCCTGTTCGAATTACTTTAGCCCATTCTAAACTATTTTTCTCGCCCTGCCTTCTGCCTCTGAAGACTGACCAACTCTGGTGTGTCCCCGTGTAACCCTGTGTGGCATGGTATCAGCCTCTCCATATTATCATTGAGTCACTTCTGTAAAGTAAATCCCACCAGTTCGAATGAGACAACTGTAAATACAGATCATATAAACATTTGTGTTCAGGTCATTTGGTGGATATGTTTTCATATCTCTTGGATAAATGCTTAAGAGTGGAAATTCTATGTCATAGGGACACACACACACGCAAATGCACACACATGCACTTGACAGGCATCCACAGTGCCTATCAAGGTTGGGGATTCCTGTTCCTACTTTCTTTGCTAACATTTGCCAGTCTCTTTTATTTTAGCCATCCTATTAAAGGAGAAGGTATAACCAACTGTGGTTTTCATTTGCATGGCTGATGCTATAAGCCTCTTTTCATATGCTAATTTATCATGTATAGATCTTCTTTTGGGAAGTGTTTGTTGAAGTATTGCCTATTTTTATAGGGCTTTTAATCTTTTCATTATTTATTTACCTATATTCTTCATAAAAATGTACTGCTAATATTTTTCCTAGAGTGTGGCTTGTCTATTAATTTTTAAATGATTTTTTTTTAGATGGAGTCTCACTCTGTCACCCAGGCTGGAGTGCAGTGGCGTGATCTCAGCTCACTGCAGCCTCCACCTCCTGTGTTCACACCATTCTCCTGCCTCAACCTCCCAAGTAGCTGGGACTACAGGCACCCACCACCACACCCGGGGTTCACTGTGTTAGCCAGGATGGTCCCCATCTCCTGACTGCATGATCTACCGACCTCGGCCTCCCAAAGTCCTGGGATTACAGGCATGAGCCACTGCACCCGGCCTAAGTGATATTTTTATGAGGAGAAATATTTAATTTGGGAGAAATCTAGTTTATCATTTTTTAAGTGTTGAGATTAACATTTGTTTGTCCCTCCGTGATCATGAAAATATTCTCCTTATATTCTTCTGGAGAATAGTTTATGATTTGTTGTTTTATGTTTAGACCTATGATCTGTGTCAAATGTTTATGTGTAGAGTAACATAAAGATTGAGAATAAGTTTTAAAATGTAAGCATTCATTTTTTTTTCTAGCAACATTTATTATTAAGACTTCCCCCGTGCACTGACTTGGTGTCTTGGTTAAAAAGAAAAGACCTAATAGTGGAGTCTCTTTCTGAACTCTTTACTCTTTTGTGTTCATCTATTTGTCTATCTTTATCCAAATTCTACACTGTCTAAATTGTTGTAGGTAGAAATCAGTTAGTTAAGTCTTTCAAATTTGTTCTTCTTTCAAATTTATTTTGGCTCTTTTAGATCCTTGGCAGTTCCACATAAATTTTAGAGTCATCTTATCTCTTTCTTCAAAGGACCTATTGGGATTTTGAAATGAATTGAATTGAAACTACTAGGCAATTTAGGGAGAATGGACATTTTAACAATGATGAACCTTTCACTCAATGAACGTAGCATGTCTCTTCATTTATTTAGGTTATCTTTAATTTATCTTAGCAATATTTGTGGTTTTTAGTGTGGGAGTATTGCACATATCTGTTAATTCCTGGTTATGTGATGCTTTTATATGCTAATGTAATTATGGTTTTTAAGCATTTATTTTCTAGTTTTTCATTATTGTATTTAGAAGTACAAATGATTTTAATGTATTGACATTGTATTGTATTCTGCAGCATTGTTAATTCACAGTATCATACAAGTAGATTTTTTCTTTTATAGCTTTTGTTTTTTTAAATACACAGTCCCATTATGTGTGAATAATGACAGTTTTACATTTCTTTTCCATCTGAATGCCTTTTATTTTCTTAGTTTGACTTACTACCCCTTCTAGGACCTTTAGTATAATGTGAGTAGAAATATTGAGAAAGGCTATCCTTGCCTTCTTCCTGATGGTAGAGCACAAGTGCTTGATTTTCCCCATTAAGAATGAAGTCATGCTGAGCATGGTGGCTCACGCCTGTAATCCCAGCAGCACTTTGGGAGGTTGAGGTGGGCAGATCCCTTGAGCCTGGGAGTTCTTGAGACTAATGTGAGCAACATGGCAAGACCTCATCTGCAAAAAATTCAAAAATTAGCCGATTGTGATGGTGCACGTTGGTAGTCCCAGCTACATGCGAGGCTGAGGTGGGAGGGTCACTTGAGCCCAGGAGATTGGTGTCCAGGCTGCAGTAAGCCACGTTTGCACCACTAGTATGATGTTGGTTGTAGGTTTTTTGTTAATACTCTTTGTCATATTGAAGCAGTTCATTTCTCTTTCTACCTGGCTGGTAATTTTTATCATAAATGTAATTACTTTTGCATTAACCACTTTCTTAATCTATTGAGATAGTTATGTTTTGTTAATGTGGCATTTTACACTGGTATTTTGAGTATTAAGCCAATTTTGTATTCTGGGACAACTCCGTTTTTTAAATATACTAATATGTTTGATTTGGTAATATTTTAAAGGAATTTTGTATTTTTTAGGACTTCAAGGGATTTAAAAATTTTTTCTTGAAAAAATATTGTTCTGTAATTTTCTCTTCTTGTAATATTTGTTAGCTTTTTGGTATTATGATAATACTGGTCTCATAGAATGTGTTGGGAAGTGTTCCTTCTTCCTCTATATTTTGAAAGAGATTTTGTAAGACTGATACTATTTTCTTAATGTTGGAATTCATGAATAAGGTCTCTGGCCTGAAGCTTTCTTTATGGTAAGGACTTGGATTCTAGCTTAATTTCTTTAATAGATAAAATTTATTTTGATTTTCTACTTTACCTAGCATCAACTGTGATAATTGTGTCTTTGACATAATTTGTTCTTTATATCAAATGTCCTGAATTTATTGGTTTATACCAATAATGTAAAATTATTGTCTTCCCTTATTTTCGTTTAATGTTTGTAGCATCTCTTGTGATGTTGCCCTTTTCATCCTGCAGTTGGATTTTGCTTTCTCCCTCTCTGTTCTTTTCCCCTTCAGCAGTATTGATAGTGACTTATCAATTCTACTTATATATTCAAAGAAACAGTATTTTACATTGTTGATTTTCTCTATTGTTTGTTTTTTTAATGTTTTGTTTGTTACATATATTTTAAGTTTCATTTGTTCCTCTACTTTTGTTCCTAAAGTGAGAGCTCCGATTCTTGATTTAAAAACCTCTCTTATTTTCTATTAAGAGTTTAGACTATAAACTTCTTTTTAACAGCTGCTTCCACTGCAAACAAAATTTTTATATGTTGTGTTTTCATTTTTATTAATTTTAAAATATTTTCTATTTTATCTTTAATTTCCAATTTAACTCTTGGGTTATTTAGATATATGTTATTTAGTTCTCTAATATTTGTGCATCAGTTTACGCTTTGTTATTTCTAATTTAATGCATTTGTTGTCACATAACATACTATTTATTATTTCAATTGTGTGATGTTTTTGAAACTTGTTTTATAGAGCAAAACATGATCTGTCTTGGTGGATGTTCTATATGCACTTGAAAATAACATATGCTCTAATGATGTTGGGTTGGTGTTCCATAAATGCCAGTTAGGAACACTGGTTGATTCTGTTTTTCAAGTCTTTTTGTCTCTACTGTCTTTTTTTTTTTTATTCATAACTGAAAGAGTCCTTTTAAGGTCTTCAACTATTATTGTGAATTTTCAGTTTCTCTGTTTAGATTTCTCAATTTGCGCATCCTGTATTTTGAAGCCTTGTTAGGTGCCTACACATTCGAGATTGTTATCTCCTCCATAATGACATGATTTTTATCATTATGGAAAGGACTTTTACTTTTGGTATTCTTTGCCTTGAAGTCTACTTTGTCTGATATTGGCATGGAATACTAGCTTTCTTATGCTAATTGTTTCCATGGAAATTTTTTCAACCTCTTTGCTTTGAAGACATCTGTCACCCATATTTAAAGTGTATTTCTTTAAAGAGCATATAGTTGCTTCTTTGTCTTCACTTTGATAGTCTTTGCCTTTTGATTGCAGCAGATATTCTCTTCACATTTAATGTATTTATTGGTATGTTTGAGTGTACATGTCATGTATTGGTATTATACATAGACCAATGAATGTGTCATTTAACTTTATCCTGCCTTGCAGTATTTTGGGGAACCTGATTTCATATTAATTCACTAATGAAAGTGATGTATTACATCACTAGAGTCCTTTTGAGGAAAGGACAAATTCACAGTGTTTGAAAATCAAGGCTAGTAAAGCTTTTAAGACTTTTGCAACTAGTGATTAAAATTCTGTGAATTTGTACCCTTTCCCAAATCCTTTCTGGGAGACATGGAAAATGCAGGAAGTCATGAGACCCTTTATATCAACTAGCCTTTCTATACCTGCTTCTTTAGCCCACTCTAAGTTCTTAGTGATTCCTAACTTTATGATGGGATAGTCTGAGGGTGAATAATGTGCTTGTAAATGAACTTGCAAAATGGACTTGTAGAGAACAGATGTCTGTATTTCATTGTATGTAAGAAAACTCCTCTCATTTAACTCTAGCTGACCTGGAAGTAGTTCACAAAATCTTATTTCACCTTAACTTATTATGAAAAGTGATGCATTGCACAAGAATCTCCTTAAATTGTTCATTACTTTTAATTTTTTACATCAGTTTCGAACAATGGAGAAACACTGGACTGTGGCATTTAGCAATAAGTTGCCAGATTTTATTTTATTATTGTATTTTTTTCCTGTAGTATTTGTATAGTTTCAGCTGAAAAAAACATTTTATAACCAGAGTCTGGTTGAGGGGTTATTTAATGGTCTACCTCTGTTAAAACTTAGCAAAAATGTGGATTTCAAGTATATAGTCATTCATGCTTTCTTTAATAAGGAGTTAATAAATATTAAATAGCATCAACTTGACCTTGTAAGGAGGTTGATATTTTCCGTGTTTAATTTGCAAATTGGCAGGGGTTTATTAGAAATTTATTTCAATAAAACTACAGAACATTTAAAATAAATATATCTCTCTTTTACATTTAAAATGAAACTTTCATCAGTTAGGCATTCATTTGTTCATTTAACAAATACGTATGGAATGCTTGCCTTGTGCCAGGCACGTTTCAAGATTCTGCAAACTGCATATGTTTCGGTAATGTAATTAATATTAAAATACCTAATCATGAGTTTCTGTCAGTAACATCTATCATTAGTTCAAGATGAAACTTTTGGCTAAAATTAATGTTAGTATGTGACCCAAGACCTTAACTTTTACCCATATTATCATGATTATTTTTTGAAATATTCAACCTTCTTTGACTTAAAAAAAAAAAGGCGGTAGGTTGCAAATGCTACTAATCAAGAATGGATATGGCTTTCTCTTTTGGGTGAGTGAGAACATATGGATGTTACCGAGAAGGAGTGATCATGAATAATTTAGAATAACTTGAAATCTTGTGAGGTAGTAAAAATGAAATATGCATTGGTTAAATGAGAGAGAACTATGCTATTTGGGTTTGAGGTCATTTCAGTAACATACACGTACTCTAATTCTTTTTCCCCCCTATTCTTGAGAAACTATAATAGAATAAGTAATGCTGTGTAGCCAATTGAAGAATGAAGCAAAATACATTTTAATGCAATCACTTGGGAAGTTTTAGCAGTTAGAAATCATACTTCCAAGAAAGAAACTGCTGATATCACTTGGATTAACGACCTGTTTTAGTGAAATATCTCTTCATTTTTATAGTGCATGGAAGCATTTGATACTCATTTGATATTAGTTTGTCCATTCATCTAAAACATCTTTGGCATGGCTCCCTGAATGGCATTTTTCCTAAAGTTTGGTCATGATGACTTGACTTTGTGTTTTGAGTGTAGTAACTGGATCTTCTCTAGGGAGAGCTATGTGTTTTGTTTTCCTTTTTGAATGAAGCCTGGGAAGGGTAAACTCTGGGAGCTGTTTATTTACATCACTCTCAAGTATGGTAAGAGGACTGCTTACCAAGTCACTGCTGCCTCTCCTTAGAAGGCTAAGGTTGCTCACTAAGATTCTACAGACACTGTTGATTTACCTGAGAAGTAGTACAATAAGCTTTTAAGTGGGAGTTTAAGCCCAGAATATAAATATTGTATGTTTCCAGTAGGGAAGTAGGATTTAAGACTTTATTTGAATTTATTTTTAGAAAAACATGCACTAGTAAAAAAACAGTATGTAGGAAGGAATACTTTCTACATTTCTAAATAGAAAAAAAAATCATTACAGGTCAGGATTTTTTTTTCTTTTCTTTTACATACCATAAATTTAAAATTATAATGTGAGCAATACAGAAAACTTTCCAAATAATAGAAACAATTTAAGGACACTTTTAATACAATAAGTGGGATCACTCTAATTTTTACCTCAGCTACATAAAAATAACTTCTTTTCTAGTTTACATATAAATGATTAATGTAATTTCAAGTCTTATTGATTCATGAAGTTTTTTCTTCCTTCCTTGTGGCTAGGTTAAGAATTACGTTTTTTCTCTGCTCAAGAAATCGTGTGTACCCTAGTCTAGTTTTGGGAATGAATTTCTGTTGTTCCATTTTTACTTGACATAATATCTATAACATTGAATATTTTTATTTCTTCAGTGGGAAGGAAGAGGCTGTGGAGATTAGCTGTCCACCTTCTTTTTGTTTTATGGGTGGGAATACTGGAAGTTTATTTGATACGCTCAAGTTCAGGGGACTGTGTTGTTTTCACATACATGTATGGCAAAGTAATTTTTGAAGAAATGAATCTGTGTGATGTTCCTATTGTATTCCTTTGTAATACCTTCCAGGAAAAGTTTGCAAGTATAGATATGAAGGAAGGAAAATGGAAGAGAGGAAAGAGACAAGGAAGGAGGGGAATGAGGCCAAAAGAGGCAGGAGAAGGGGTCTTCACATTAGAAGGATGCAGAGGGCTGGAATGTTGGAAGGAGCAGATGCCTGGGGCCCAAAACTACACAGGAGGCAGACTCTTCTGAAGAGACTGGGAGGGGAGGGCTTGGCTATGTAGGAAGTACTTGTGGTGGAGCTAGGAAAGCTGGACACTGGGTACCAGGACGGCCATTCTTTACCCACTTGGGCATATCTCTGAAAACTTTACCCACCTGGGCTTGTCTTTGAAAAAGTAGAGGCACTAGATTCCAAGGAACCATGTGGGCTTGGACAGTTAGTATCTTCATAGTAAATCACTGGGCTGAGAAACCTCTTAGAACAATTTCATGTGGTTTAAGACAGTCACTATGAAAAATGAAAGAGATGAGGGAAAAGGGGAGCAGGAGTTGACGTCTTCCACCAGATACTCTCCCCCTAAATCAAGGGACTATAAAAGCCCTGGGTATGTAGTTTTAACTTTGTGTGTGTGTGTGTGTGTGTGTGTGTGTGTTGGGAGAGACTGAAGAGGAAATGAATCACAGTTGAATATCTCAAAAATTATGTAATCGGCTGGGTGCAGTGTCTCACACCTGTAATCACAGCACTTTGGTAGGCCAAGGCAGGCTGATCACGAAATCAGGAGTTCAAGACCAGTCTGACCAACATGGTGAAACTCCATCTCCACTAAAAATATGAAAATTAGGCTGGGCGCGGTGGCTCAAGCCTGTAATCCCAGCACTTTGGGAGGCCGAGACGGGCGGATCATGAGGTCAGGAGATCGAGACCATCCTGGCTAACACTGTGAAACCCCGTCTCTACTAAAAAATACAAAAAACTAGCCGGGCGAGGTGGCGGGCACCTGTAGTCCCAGCTACTCGGGAGGCTGAGGCAGGAGAATGGCGTAAACCCAGGAGGCGGAGCTTGCAGTGAGCTGAGATCCGGCCACTGCACTCCAGCCCTGGCGACAGAGCGAGACTCCATCTCAAAAAAAAAAAAAAAAAAAAAAAAAAAAAATATATATATATATATATATATATATATATATATAAATTAGCCGGGTGTGATGGCGCGCGCCTGTAATCCCAGCTACTGAGGAGGCTGAGGCAGGAGAATCACTTGAACCGGGAGGCAGAGGTTGCAGTGAGCCGAAATCACGCCACTGCACTCCAGCCTGGGTGACAGAGCGAGATTCCATCTCAAAAAGAAAATTAATCAGTCATCTTTAATAGATAGAAAACACTTCTGGGTGGTGCCTCATGCCTGTAATCCTAGCACTTTGGGAGACTGAAGTAAGAGGATTGCTTGATCCCAGGAGTTCAAGACCAGATTGGGCAACATAGTGAAACCCTGTCTCTACAAAAATAAAAAGAAATGAATGAGGCAGGGTGGCACATGCCTGTTGTCCCAGCTACTTTGGAGGGAGGCTGAGGTAGGAGGATTGCTTGAGTCTAGGAGGTCCAGGGTACAGTGAGCCATAATTATACTCCTGATTTTACCACTGTACTGCAGCCTTGGTGACAGAGCAAGACCCTGTCTCAAAAAAAAAGAAAACAAAACAAAGAAAATGCTTCTGGGAAAAAACATTTGCTTTCCTTTCTCTCACAGTGAGCAATTCACTCTCTAACATCCCATGTTCACTTTCTCACCAGCCATTTTAATGTTTTCAGTGATAAGAGTAAGTATATAGAGGTAATGTAGATTCTTCAGGAAATGTGTGGCCGAAGCTGTAACATTTGATTTTTCCAAGAATTTTCCAAAATGCAACTTGAGGTTAACCCAGTTTGGTAATATGGTTCCAAAGGTGATTGTTGCAAGTGGAACTGTTGAAGTTATATGTGTGGCACTGGGAAAAATAAACAGTTTATGAGAGAAAAACAGCATGACTTCCATGGTTGGTGCTTCCATGGTTCATGCTTTACCATTGAGAGCAAACCTAGATGGCTTTGTGTTTTACTAAACTAAACCTAATGTGGTTTAGTTATAATGAAAAATAAAGCAGGAATTTTAGAAGTTAGATTTCAGTTTTGATAAAATATTCTAAGCCAGTATACCATACAAGTAATGATTTTAAAGTGCACAATTCAGTGGGTTTTGGTATATTCACAAGATTGTGACAACCATCAGCACTATCTAATTCCAGAACATGTTCGTCACTCTAAAAGAAACCCATACCGATTAGCTATCACTTCCTGGTCTCTTCTCCCCCTACCCTCTTCTAAGTACTAATCTACCTTCTGTTTTTATGGATTGTCCTATTTTGGAAATTTCACATAAATAGAATCATAAAATATGTGGCCTTTTGTGGTTCCTCATTGAGCATAATGTTTTCAGTGTTCATCCATGTCATAGTGTGTATCAGTGTTTTATTCCTTTTTATGGCTGAGTAATATTCAATTTATGCATATAATATATCTTGTTTATCCATTCATCAGTTGATTGACATTTGGGTCATTTCCACTTTTTGGCTTTTATGAATAATGCTGCTCTCAATATTTGTGGACTTTTTTGTAAATATGTATTTTCAGTTTTCTTGAGTATATGAATATGAGTAGGATTGCTTGGTCACATAGTAAGTCTAGGTTTAACTTTTTGGAAAATGGCCAGCCTGTTTTCCAGAGAGTTTGCACCATTTTATATTTTACATTTCCATCAGCAATATTGGAGTGTTCTAGTTTCTCCACCTTCTTAGCAGCTTGTTATTTTCCTTTTTTTTTTTTTTTTTTTTTTTAATTACAGCTATCACTGTGAGTGTGGAGTAGTTTCTCATTTTGGTTTTGATTTGCATTTCCCTAATGACCAATGATGTTAAACATCTTTTCATGGCCATGTGTGTATCTTCCTTGGAGAAATGTCTATTCCAATCCTTTTTTCCATTTTAACATTGGGTTATTTGTCTTTTTATTGTTGCATTATAAGAATACTTTATGTGTTCTGAGTACCAAACCCTTAACAGATACATGGTTTACAAATATTTTGTCCCATTCTCTGAGTTGTCTTTTCAGCTTTCTTGATGGTGTCGTTTGAAACACAAAAGTTTTTAATTTTGATGAAGTTCACACATGCTCATATGGGTATCATATCTGAGAAGCCATTTCCTAATTCAAAGTCACATAGATTTATACCTATGTTTTCTTCTAAGACTTTTATAATTTTGTTTGAGATTGGCATGGGATGGGAGTGGGGAATGGGACAGGCTGAAAAAAAAAGCACTCTCCAGCTGTGTACCCTCAGACACTAGCTGCTTTGCCAATCCTTTCCATCCCTTTCTCTGAGGCCTGGAGTGTCCTAGATCATTTAGGCTTAGAGCATATTAATACATTCATGTTGACTAGGTCTTTCCCAATTCACTGGGTTCCTGTGGGTCGCCTTCGTTGGTCTGGGCATGCAGCTCTGGGCTGCAGGCATTTAGGCAGGGAGTCATGTGCCCTGTGGGAATCTACTCTCTCAGGCTTGCCTCAAATGCCCTGGTAATGGAGCTGAGGCCATGAACATCCACGCTCCCCACCCTTGTCTAAGTACCACTGCATTTCAGTATGGTGTTTTAAAGATGGCATTGTCCAGGCAGCCATGTAGACCTCCATGAACAGCAGATGAAGTCTTAGATCCTCTTTGTTTTCTAGATAACATGCATCCTTCAATACAGGCAGTTACCTCCTGTCCTGGGCTTCCCCTGGCTTCTCATAAATTCTCACCCATCATTAGATTGTCTGCCATAAGGGGAAGAGCAAAATAGAGGTCTTTTGTTCTGCATTTAGAAAGTGGAATTTTATAAGCAAGTATTTAATTATGCATGTAATTAATATATTATTTAATAAAGTGCAAAAGTTACAGGTAGGCTTTCCTCGCTGTTACAGAGACAATCAAATTTAAGAGTTTAATTAGTGTGTTTGGCGCCCTTTTTACACACATATGCACAGAAAATGTTAAGTATTGTATGTGTATTTTACATAA
This sequence comes from Trachypithecus francoisi, assembly GCF_009764315.1. Taxonomy (NCBI): domain Eukaryota; kingdom Metazoa; phylum Chordata; class Mammalia; order Primates; family Cercopithecidae; genus Trachypithecus; species Trachypithecus francoisi. The sequence continues at coordinate 43,038,835 of NW_022681453.1, read as the reverse complement.
ACAGTATTGTGTACCATTTTGCATTTTCTTTTTCTTTTAACATTATATTTTGTTATAAATAGATCGAACTCTTCCTTTTTAATTTCTGCATAGTATTTCTTGGTGGAGTCTATCATAGTTTCATTAGCTGTTCTTCTTTGGATAAACATTTATGTTGATCCCAGAGTTTTGATATTATAGATAGTACTGCAGGGATTATCATGGGCAATGCCTCCTTCTTCAAATGTGGAAGGTTTCTTCGACATTAGATATTTGGAAGTGCAGTTGTTGCTTAATCAGTAAGTGTGTTGTACAAGAATAAGTGCATTTTAAGTTTTGATCATTTCAAATTGCCTTCCAAACTTGTAGTACCAATTTCACTTCCTCTAGTAGTACAGAAGTTACTGCTTACTTCCCACCAGTGTTTGATGTTATCAGATTTTTAAATGTTTGCTAATTTGATGGGTGAAAAATGATAAAGTATTTTCTTTTAACTTACTTGACCTGGAAAAATAGTTGATGAGAAGAGTTGCAAAGGCTTGGAGCCAGTGGCAGGTGGAGGGCAGGTTGGGGGTAGTCAAGACAGAGGTCATTATGTGACCCAAAGCCACCAATGAGATATGTCATATGATACCCTGATTAGAAGGTGAAAATAGCTGCAAAAGACTGCAAGGCCAGAAAGTGCAAAGACAAACTTGATCAACCAGTAGTTGAACAAGAAAAGTGATAAAACATTGTTAATAAAGTATTCATAACTGATATTAGTGAGCGATTCCGAGTTCTATAAGTTTTGTTTCCCAGTTTCTAAGTATAAGATGATGATTTCTAATATATGTTATCTAAATAAATGACAGGATTCTTTTGACAAAAAGCACCAGTAAATATGTGAGTTCAAGTTTCCTGTTGCAGTAGTTTTTATTATGTCTGAATAATAACTACCACTTTGTGAACATATACCACAGGAACTTTACTAAGTGCTTTCCATATATTGTGCAATTTAGCCCTAATCACCCCATAAAAACAGGCAATGGAATAATTCTCATGTTACAGATGAGGGAGCTGAAGTCATGAGAGGTAGCTTATCCAGGGTTCCACAACCAATGAGAGGCAGAGATGGGATCCAATTCTTAGGTCAGTACCGCTAAGCTAATCTCCTTCATGTAAGCCCAATGCCCAGGCTGCATCCCAGGCCAATCCCATGAGAATCCTGCAGGTTAGAAGGTAGCATCCCTGGTGATTTAATGCTCCCCAGCTGAGTCAATGTCTAACTCAAGTGGAGAGCTGCTGCTGCGGATGCCACTGCTGCTAGAACACTATCTGCAATATGGTGATGCTTGTGATGTGCAGAAATGATATTCAACACTTTATATGTATTAAATGACTCTCAAAATACTTGTACTGCAACCTGGGGAAGAAATGCATTCTATATCATAAACAAGTAGAAATATACAGATATATGTAATGGAGAAATTATTGTTTCATGGAAAAGCACTTACCTTTGTCAATGCACTGTGGTGTTTCTATTCTATTGTATTATATTTTTATTATCTTAGAGATGCTTCTATTTCAAATGTGAATTAACTTTTCATTATCATATTCCCAAGGAAAAAGTGAAGTCTACAGATTAAATCCCCTTAGAAGTTAAATACCAAACACATTTCAAGTTCAGATGAATTAAATTCTACAGTCAAATTCCTCATCTTTCAGTTACAAGTTCGAAATTATTATGTAAAAATAGAAGCCCACATCCATCTCTCCAATTTACTCTAAGTGGCACGTCAGAGAATCGGTGATTCTTCAGCAGCTGCAGGCTGAGGGAGGAAGACCTCAGATACTGAGACCAAGACTCTCATATCCTTAGTTTTTAAAGAGCCAAAGAGTTAATACGACACATAAAAATTTTATGTAGCATTGGCCACATGGTAACATAATCAGTTTTTTTCAAAAATTGCCAGTCTGTATTCTGTAGAGCACTGCCAGTCATGCCAGGTAGGATCATTTTAGCTGAACCCCACATTTAATGTTGCAAGAGAGCCAGTTCTCTAAGGGCAAGGAGGGTTGATAGAGAGTATCTTGATTTCAGCTTTCTTTGCAGAATTTTCTACATGAACAGAATACTGTCTCTGTAGTAAGAGGTCAATACTATGTATTTGCCATACCTGGTAGAAAATCTGCTTTTGTGTGCTGTTTTCTAACTCAGAAAATGGCATTTCAGGCACTGCTGCTACTTTGCAAGTATGGTAGGCTGGATTCTAAGGTGGCCCCCAGGATTCCCCTCCTCCCCCTCCATATACGTGTCTTGTAGCATCTACTTGGATATGGGTAGAACTCCACGATACTCCATGATATCACATCCTATGATGTTATTACTTTATATGGCAAAAGAGAGATGCCCAGGCAAGGCCACCCTTGTTGGACGAACACTCTAAAGCAGAGCTTTTTCTCAGGCTGCTTGCAGAAGCCAGCTCGGGTGGGGAGGTTATACATAAGAGCTTCCTTTGGCCTAGAAAAAAGCAGACATCCCTGTTGTGAACTGCCTAAGGAGACACTCCCAAGTGCATCCTGTGGTAGTAAGATTGGCCTTTGTCCAACCCAACCACCAGCAAGATAATGAGAACTCTAGTCCTACAACTTGAAGGAATTAAATTCTGCCAACAACCTGAGTCAACTTGGTCAAGGGCCTCAAGCCTCAGGGAAGATCTCAGCCCCAGATGACACCTTGATGTCAGCCTCCTGAGAGCCTGAGCAGAGGACACAGCTAAAATGTGCTTAGACCCTTGACCCATGCAAACCATGTGATAATAGTGTGCTGTTTAAACCACTGAGTTCATGGTTATTTGTTATGCGGCAACAGAAAATCAGTACACAGAGCTAAAGAAAAATCTGCGATGATGGTGGTCCTAATCAGGATCTTATTTAAGATACTTTTCTTTATTATTCAGTGTATCTCTCTTCATTTTCACTCACTGCTGTGCTGGGTTGAGAGTGAGCTTTCTCTCCCAGGAGAAACGTTCCCTGGGAGACACTGGGCTTGGGCAGTTTTATAACACAAGACTGTAAGAACAGCTGCTGAGGCACAGAGCTGAAAATGCTGAATAACAAGAGAGATACAGCATCAGGGATCTCTGGAGTACAGATTACCCCCCATAGTTTGTGATATTTTGTGGTAAGGGAGCTAGCTTTCATCCTCCCATGCTAATCAGCCATTGACTTTGGGTCACTCCAAGAGGTGTAATTCCCAGGTATTTTCAGTTTAATGCTTGTGAAGGTGACGCAGTTCTGGTAATATGAGGGCAGGCCTGTACAAGAAGTCACAGGTAACAGATATAAGTCTTTAGAGGCAGAGCAGACAGACACTGGGAGCTAGGCACACAGATGATCTAAAATGGATCTTAGTGGAATATCAGGAGTATCTGCTTAATCTGCCAAGTTCAAGGTACCATATGGCTCCAGACTTAAAGCTTCCCTCCCAGAGCGGTGCTCTTAAATTCTTCTGACCTCATGGGCTGTAAGCTTTATCCACCCATCAAGATTCATTTCCTTTGCCCACACATTAAAGTCCAAGACCCAAAGCCACACGTCTTGGTGTCAGAAAAGCACATTTGTTTCACCAACTTAGACATTTTTTGTGTTTCATAGTACTCCAAGACAATTCATCAATGGCTGAGGCCTTTGAGAGAGCCCCCAATAAACAAAAGTCCTTTGCCCATTCACATTCTAAAATACAATGAGAAATAAAACAAAGAAGAGGCTGTGGAAGCCTTTATCACCTATGTATTACTGGTAGAAGCCAGGTTGGAGAACAGAACTTTAGTTCTCTTGGCTAAGTGGGCTTGTTGTAAGGCTGACCTCCAGAATTTAGCAGCCATATCTACCACTTGTGGGTAAAGATGGGTTGAGGTAGGCCTTGTTTAGCTGTATGTCTCCTCTGTGCTACTCTGAGCATCTTGAAAACTGGTACCCAGAAGCATCATCAGGTTGTCACCACAGGACCTGCTTCAGAACAGCTGCAGAGCAAATTTGGAGCCAGGGAGAGAGAAGCATGGAGTAGGCTGAGTTTGTTCAGTTCACTGTTATCAGATGTACCGGCAATTATGTCTCTCCCTATCCCATGGAGCAGGGCAATAAGGAGGTGCCATATTAAGTTAAAGAATTTTGTCCACATGGACAGACTAGCGAGAGAAAGTGTTTTCCCCAAACACATATACATGTGCTGACATTCGTGTGCATACATATGGCTGCAAATATCATAGGCATACTTAGAGGCAGCCTTAAGCTTCCTTTAATACAGGTGAGAATATTCCTGTTTGCCTTCATTAAATCATTAAGTAATTCCTATTTAAATGCCATTTAAATTTTTTAAAAGTTATAGGAATGAGAGTTGGACCCACTGTGAACCTGTTTTTCAAAAATAGAAAGTTGCTGTTGATGACTTCTAAAATGCTTAGACATTTCTTTCTATTTTGGTTTAGAAAAAGTGGGGGCTGCCTTTGGGAATGTTCTTGGGAACAGTCACCCAGAGGGCCTCAATTAGTAACTCCCACTTTACAGAGAATGACTGGGAATTGTTAAAATCTTGCTAACGCACATTTTTCCTCATTTAGTTTTCATAGATTACCAAGTTTTCAAGGAGAAGGAATCTAGTAAATTATAACCAACAGTGTATTGAATCTAGCTAATTGCTTCATCATTTGTATTCTCCTAGCACTTTCACATACTCTTAAAACTCCCCTGAAATTGTTTTTGTTTAACTGTGTATCTCCTCCATGCTACTCTGAGCATCTTGAAAACGGGTACCCAGAAGCATCATTGGGTGTCAGCAGAGGAAATGATCCACTCTTTGTCTTCTCAAGATTCAAAAAGGTCCCTTCTTGGAGGATATGCAAGTGCCCCTGATCCCTAGTAGCAAATCTGTAGGTATCAGATTTTAGATTTTGTAGTTACTCTAGTGCTTAAAGTTGTATGTATCAGACAGCAGGAACTCAAACATGTTGAAATAATTTCAGCTATTTGATAGTCATGTATCAGAGATTCAGAAGTCATACTAGGCCAGGCATGATAGCTTGTGCTAATAATCCCAGCACTTTGGGAGGCCAGGGTGGGAGGATCACTTGAGCCCAGGAGTTCAAAACAAGCCTGGACAACATAGTAATACTCCCTCTCTACAAAAAAAAAATAAACAAAAGTAAAAATGTGTTGGGTATAGCAACATGCACCTGTAGTCCCAGCCACTCAGAAGGCACAGTTGGGAGGATCACTTGAGCCTGAGAAATCAAGGCTGCAGTGAACTGTGATTGTGACTGTACTCTAGCCTGGACAACAGAGTAAAACCCCATCTCAAACAAATTTAAAAAAAGAAGAAGCCACATTGTGCTTATGAGGCTCCGGTGGTAGAGGCATTATGTGGCCCCTTGTTCAGACTGTGCTTGTGCTTTCATATCTATTCTGCTACCCTCTCCAGCCTGCTCTGTGCCCCAAGAGGCTGACTTCTATGGACTGCTATAATGGAATTTCTGGCCATGTCTCCTCAAATTCTGATTGGGTTCAGCCAGTGGAAATGAGGACATCAGAAGGTGGGAGGAGAGTGCAGTGAGAGTATTTATTCCATCACCTGCTTTCATGTAGGATTGCCATAACTTGTCTGCATTCCTGTATTGGATGCCACAGCTTTTCTTGAGCTAGAATTCTTATCTCCAGGACCTTGTAGCCGCTCTTGCTGTGTGTTGAATTGCATATCTCAAAAAGATGTAAGTCATAATGCCCTGTACCTGTGATTGTTACCTTATTTGGAAATAGACTTCTTGCAGATGTAACCAAGTAAAGGTGAGTTTACTGGATTAGGGTGTGCTATACACCCAATGTCTGGTGTCTCTATAAAAAGAGAGACATGCGAAGACCAAAGGAGACACAGGGAAGAGGACCATGTGAAGACAGATGCGGGGATTAAAGTTAAGATGCCCTAAGCCAAAGGAGGTGCAGAATTCTGAGCAAGCACTAGAAGCTAGAAGAAGCAAGGAAGGATTCTGCCTTATTGCCTTTGGAGGGAGGTGTGGCCCTGCTGACCCTCTCATTTTGGGCATCTCTCCTCTATAACATTGAGAGAATACATTTCTGTTATTTTAAGTCACCTGGTTTGTGGTAATTTGTTACAGCAGCCCTAAGGACTGAGTACACCTGCCCTTTGCTCCCTTCAAAGGGAAGGTGGCCTCGGGGTGGTAACAGCTCTCAACTGTTGATAAATTTAAGCTGCATCACCATTCTTAGGTTGGTTTCCTTTAACCTTGTTCATATGTTGTGAATAGTCCCTTTATTAAACTCTCCTCAATTGTACCTGTTCCTGCCAGGACAGCTGTATTAGTCTGTTCTCATGCTGCTCATAAAGCCATACCTGAGACTGGGTAGTTTATAAAGGAAAGAGATTTAATTGACTCACAGTTCCCGTGGCTGGGGAGGCCTCACAATCATAGTGGAAGAGCAAGGTGTGTCTTAAATGCACCAGGCAAGAAAGAGCATGTGCAGGGGAGTTCCCCTTTATAAAACCATCGTTATCTCATGAGACTTATTCACCATCATGAGAACAGCATGGAAAAGACTTGCCCCCGTGATTCATACACCTCCCACCAGTCCTTCCCATGGAATGTGGGAATTGTGGAAGCTACAGTGCAAAATGAGATTTGGTTGGGGATGCAGCCAAACCATGTCAATAAACCAGGATATACCCAGTTTTCATTCTTCTTTTCATTTCCGTTTCAGAAACCTTCCCCCTTTATGTTTATCATCACATTTTCATGGGGCACAGGCTAACCAAGGGTGACTGAAATTTCCAAGCCCCCTTGCAGCTGGGTGTCAGGTTGTAGGATGTGAGTTAAAATGATAGGTTTCATTTATGGGTTCCATTCTGGGGTAGGTTGAATAATGGTCCCCCAAATGTATCCACATCTTCATCACTGGAACCTATGAATATGTTACCTTCCATGGCAAAAGGAACTTTATATGTGTGATTAATTTAGGGATCTTGAGATGGGGAGAGTGTCATGGATTACCCATGCAGGCCCAATATGATCACAAGGGACCTTCTGAGAGGGAGGCAGGAGGATCAGAGTGGTAGAGGAGATGTAACAATGGAGTCAGAGCTTGGAATGATGTGCTTTGAGAATGGAGGAAGGGGCCCCAAGCCAAGGACTGTGGTCAGCCTCTACAAGCTGGAAAAGGCAAGGAAACAGATTTTCCCTTAGAGCCTACAGGAGAAGAGTGGCTCTACTGATACCTTGAATTTGCCTATAAGACAGATTTCAGACTTCTGACCTCCCACACTCTTAAGACATTGCATTTGTGGTGTTTTAAGCCAGTAAGTGTGATAACTTGTTATAGTAGCAATAGGAAACAAATACAAAAAAAGGAAAACTACTGGTTCTCCACCCACGTCTTTTCCTCTTCTTTTGGGCTGAAATGTAGAAGTGATAGAAGATAGATTTGCCCTTGCAGAGGAGGATGGTGGAGCAAGTTAGAAGGAACCTACATCCATGGCTCACTTGGTAGCATAGCTCTGGGTTGTTAATTAAGAGAGAAATAATATTCTGTCTTATTGGGTCTACTGTGTAATGTATTTCCTAGTACCAGCCTGTTCTCTAACATCAAATATCATTGTTCCACGATGTCCGTATCTTTGGAGTTCTTAATTGCAAGCAGTAGAAACAGACTCTGGTGGTTTAAGCACAGAGAGAATCTGTTAAAAGGATGTTGAATGAATCAAGGAGAAAATATCTGAGGCTAAGCCAAGAGATTACACAGCCAAGAACATTAAGAACACCATGAACCTCACAGTTTGTATCATGAATATCAGGACCAACCTAAGATCCAGGTACTAGAACTGCAAACTTCTGCTGTATTTTTATATTCTTTTTGCTCATGATTCTATTTCTAGTACCCGTATAGGACCTTGTGCCTACTAGACCCTTCATAAGTATTGGTGGAATGAATGGCTTATTGAAATAGCTCTGTAACTGGTCTCCTGCCTTTGCCCTTCTCCAGTACCTTCTCCCCAGGGCAGGAAACACACATATCTAATCGTGAGGCCACATTCTTGCTGAAAACATTCCAACAGCTTCTGTTGTTCTTGGAATTTACCAGTTGAAAAGGCTTTTGTTCTGGCCCTGGTCTCCTCTCTCATCACTCATCATTCTGTACCATATCCTGTAGGTGCCAGCAGCCACTCCCATCCTTGGTCCAAACCACCTCCACCTCTCCTGCTTCCTGGCCTTACCATTAACTGTTGCCTTGGCCTGGGATCCCCACTCTTCTGTCTCCATTTGTTTGACTTGCTCATTGTTTCTTATTTCAGCTTGGATATCACCTTGCTGGGATGGGACTCCATCCTTGATCTCCTCCATAACATAAGCATTGTACACACCAGAGTATCTCCCCTGTCACTTGGCTAACAATATTTCATTGCATTTTTAATTGCCTGACTCCTTTTTAATATGTACATCATCAGCGAGCAGGGATCTCTCCTATCCATTGGGCTTACTGCAGCTCCAGGCTTGGTGCAGACCCAGTAAATCTTTGTTGAATGAGTGAATAAACAAATAGCCCAAGAGCAATGTGAATATTGGCTAATATTCCTAGGATCTAAAAATTGGATGGGAGATAGATTTAATTCAGGGTTTATTCAGCAAACACACAATGAGAACGGGCTCTGTGTTAAGCCCTGGAATTACAGACTGTCATGAAAACAAAGTGTCTCAGGAAATGGTGTGGTGAATAGATAGTGCCACCACGACTGTGCCACTCTGCACTAAAATGAATTCTTTCAGTCTGTGTGTCACTGTGCCTTAAGCTTCGCATTCAAAGTGTGGGGTAGGTGCATTTCCTTTTCAGAGCCTAGGTCATAGGCAAGGGAGCCTAGGAAAACAGGTTTCTGGCAATTGAAGTTTCATTCCAGGGTATTCTGCCTCAGAACTTGGGGACAGTTCTTATTTGTAAGAACTTACTGGCTTTCCAGATAGAATTGCTAAAGCCCACTCTACCTGTAAAAGGAATGTTAGGATAACATTATTAAATATTATTAATGTGTAATATTATTACATATTATTGAAAATTACATATTATTAATAATAATGGAGTGAAAAAACTGTTAACATGTTTGCTTTTGTGGATTATACCACATGTGCCATTATTAATTCGTAATAAACAGGCTGGAATTTGGCACTTGTAAGCTTTTATGTCTGTGTTTTAGCTTCCACAATGTGAAGAGCTAATGTAGCATTTTCCCCCACTTTGGGCTTATTGAGTTTCAAGTGAAAAAGGTATTCTGAAGAGGAGAAATGAGAAAGCAGAAACATCTGCGACTTGGCAACCAAAAGAAGCGCTAGGAATATGTGGGTTGAGTGGCGGAATGTATAGAAACCAATAGATGGAACCCAGCAGCTGTGGTGGGTATGCTGTTTAAAGCCATTCCCCCAGAAAAGGAACAGTGGGACGATCCGTTATGGAGTTGCATGGTGCATTGGAATGTTGAGCTAATCAGGCAATCTAATTGACTGAACATCTGCAGCCGCTTTATCATTATTCTCAAATGGGCATTATCTCTTCGCATGCCAGGGCTGCCTAAGTGTCTCTTAGCCTTTCTAATACTTGCTCACTGTGGGGTTTACATTTTGACTGCTTTTAATTGCGCTGAAATTCAAGTGATCTGCTTTAAGGTCAAAGACAGTATTTTTTTTTGCTTCTGTCTGAACTAGTTGAAGGAAAGGTTTGGAAAAGTTGGCATGTCCAGGCAGAGCAGGGAAGAAGTGAGAGGTGCTGCTAATGACTTGGGCGAAAGCACTCTGATAGTGTGTTAACATAAAGCATCCAGATGAGTTCAGTGCAGAAGCCATGGTAGCAGAGGAGGAGAAACGGTGCAGCCAGTGTTTCCAAGAGTATAAAAACCTTCACAGGTCTACCATTAACTCATTTTGGAGCAAAAGTACTTACCTTCATCATTAGTCTCTCGTTCTCCCTTTTGAGTTTATTACCTGGATATAATTCGTGTCCATGCTTAAGCCTTAATTATTTTCAATAATCATTTTCTGGATGCAGTTGCCATAGCATCTAATTCTTTGGCAAACACAGAAGGAATAATGACGTGTGTGCTTTTTAAGTTTATGAAGCCAACATTGAAAGAAATATTTAAAAAGGGAAGAAAACACAATGAAAATTTAAAAAGAAAGGAAAACACATTTTGGGAAATTATGAAAATAACACCAGTGCAACGAAAGCAGGTCCTAATTCTGACTATGTAAAACTTTGAATATGTTTATTTTCACAATTAGTCATATGTGCTAAAATCCATACCTGCAAACATGTTAACAGTGGTTTTCACTTCATTTTGTCAATCCTTTCTGCTGGGAAAAGAATAGAGAATGATGTGGCTGGTGGAAATATGGCAGAAATGCCAGGAGCCTCATAGAATCTCAGTCCCAAGGGTTTAAGTGAATTACTATCTCCCATGACTCAGGCTTTGGAGAATAGCTTACTTCATATGTCCTGTAAATTTTTTCTAAAGATCTTGTGAACCTGCATTTCGAATGTTAAATCCAATCAACTTTTCTTATTTGTGAAATATGTGTCAGTAAAAATAAAAATAAATTTTAATTAAAAGACATGATTATGTGTTGTTTGGGCATGAAGAGGTGTTCCTTCTTTAAAAGATGGTTGAAAGAATCCGTTCATTGCAAAGCACCTGTTCTAATGATGCATGAAGTATCGTGGAAAGTGGTAAGGATATGATAGTGGTACACAGGCCCCGTAGCTTTCATTCTAGTTGAAATGATATAAAAACTAAACCCCCGAATAAATGAACATCATAAATCTAATGAATAATTGATCTGAGGAAAACACAGCAGTGATATGTAATGTGGGATGTGAGGGGAAGGAGGATGCTCCTGTGTGGGAGGCCTCTGCTGAGCAGAGACAAGAAACATGAGAAGAAAAGCAAGTCATGGGAAAGTGCAGCACGAGGGAGCTTTGTAGATAGGCTTCAACAAGTGCAAGTGCCCTGAGAAGGGGATAAACTTGAAGTATATGGAGAGCAAAAAGGCTGCCATTGGGATTTGGATGTGATGAAGAAGTCAGAGGGTCAAAGGGAAAGACGCAAACCAGAACATGTGGCTCTTGCAGGCAGGATTTTATTTCATGGACAATGGGAAACCATTGAAGAGATTGAAGCAGGGACATGAGTTCTGATTTAGACCATTGGCTGCTGGGAGGATAATAGAAAGGAGGATGGTAGGAATGGAAGCAGACTAGTTAAATGTCAGTTTTAATACTCCTGTTAAGAGATGAGAGTGGTTTGAACTAGAATGCTAGCCTGGAGATAGAGGAGCATGGATAGATGGAGTATTTCTAAATTTCTGTAAATCTGTGCATGTATTCGTTGGTTTGTATATATGTATCCTTGTCAATTTTATGATACATTTTATTAATTTTAAATAAAAAATTAAAAATCTTAAGGCATTTATAAGCAAGTAAGACATCTAAGGCATGCATAATAATTAAACCAGCTGCCATCTGTGGATATGAGATTACCATCAATAACAACAGCATCCATAATAAGTGATAACCCTTATGAGGCAGTCACTTTGTGCCATGCCCTGCATTGAATACTCTGTAGGTATTAACTTATCTGACCCTCAAGAGGTGGGTGCCATTGCTCTTCCTGTTCTAGAGATGAAGAAGGAACTTATACATTAAAGAGTGTGATGATGTGCTTGATGGTATCTAGCCACTGAGTGTGCTGCTGAAATTTGCACCCTGGGCTATCTCATTTCATAGCCTGAGCAGGAGTGATACCATATATTGACATCATGTATGGTCATGCAGTACATTTGGGTGACTGCAGACATAGCATGCCTATTGAGTTGCCACTCTTTGAATGGAGGATATATGATGCTAGTTTCCTTGGAAGTGCATATTCTGAACTAGGTGAAATGTTTTGGATTTAGGGATATTAGTGTGCCCCAGTGTCTCAGATGTTAATGATTTCATCACCCATTAGAGAGTTCACTCCGTAATTCTGGTTATCGGTCACTGAAATATACTTTGGGAAACTACAAAATGTGTATGTTATTATATTAAGCAATTGCATGGTATAATCAGGAAGTCATTTACAGAGAAGAAAACAAATTTAAATAAAATAGGATGGCTGCATCTTCATTGTTTCTAAAAAGTCAGAGTCTCTGTCTTTCTTTTCCTTTTTCTTCCTTTGAGCAATGCAGAAGTACTAAAACTGTGCTCAGTATAGCTTTTTTTTTTTTTTTTTCTTTTTTGGTCCAAGTTGGTTGTATGTGTCTCATTTTATTTTAATCTTTTATGTTTACCCTTCATTTCTGTCAGGACTGACTGCCAGCCACAGGCTCCCTGCTGATAGAGGTAGGCTATGTAAGCACAAGGTACACAGCAACTGCCACACGCCAAAGCTCCCTGATAACAAGGAATCCTCTGAGCTGCTGGGGAGCGGGCACTAATGAGGCCCCAAAGGAGCAGGCGTGGCCATTGCTTCTCCTTTCCTGCGGAAGAATCATCCACATCTCAGGGGTTGTTAGTATCGAAAAACCCACTGATGCAAATCACTGGAGTCCTTGCATCTGAAGAATCACAACTTTTTGGAGCAGAAAGATAGCTTAGTGACTTTTCATCTGCCTTCCGCATTTTGCTGTTGAAAAAAGTGAGGTCCAAGGTAGACAAGGAAACTTTGTAAAGTCTAACCAGTGTCACAACTGGGGTTTAAGCCCTTTTAGGTATGCTTCTTTCTAGTAGTAATATTAATTATGATACTAACAATAGCTAATCTTTATTGAGCTCTGTGCTTAGTACTTTTCTATGCCTTAGGTTATTTAGTTATTAAAATGAACTATGACTGCAGTTACTATTATTATTATTATTTATTTATTTATTTTTTGAGACATAGTCTCACTCTGTCACCCAGGCTGGAGTGCAGTGGCACAATCTCGGCTCACTGCAACCTCCACTTCCCGGTTTCAAATGATTCTCGTGTCTCAGCCTCCAGTATAGCTGGGATTACATGTGTGTGCCATCACACCTGTCTTTTTTTTTTTTTTTTTTTGTATTTTTAGTAGAGATGGAGTTTCACTGTGTTGGAAAGGTTAGTCTCAAACTCCTGGCCTCAAGTAATCTGCCTGCCTCGGCCTCCCAAAGTGCTGGGATTACAGGCCTGACCACTGCGCCTGACGTGCAGTTACTATTATTAATTCCATGTTACAGATGAACAAATTAGGATATAAAATGTCAGGTAATTTATTGAAGGGCAAAGAGACAGTCAATAGTGGATCAAGGACTCAAATTCAGGTTTAATACACCAAAAACTATTCAGACCATCTCTGTGTTGATCTGTTTCTCATTTGATTCTTAAAATGTTATATATCGTCTTTAAAAGTATTCAGCAAGAAGGCTCTGCATACATCAGTTTATCATTTTAAGTATATAGCTTAGGTATATGTAGATAAGACTCTAACAGTTGTGAGGAGTGTTGCAAAAATTTACTCCTAATAAGTTTCTTAGATTGCATTCTTTGGGAAATGGACTCTGAGACAGAGATCTACATACACAAAGTTTGTTTGGGAGTGTCCTCAGCATCAGCTTCTGTGTGAGAATAAAGGAAGTAGGATTGAGAAGAGGGAGGAAGGTGAACTACGATGCAGTAGTATCAAACACTTAGCCCATCCTATGGGGGGTTCTAGGCTGCAATGACCCTTCAGAGTTGTCTCATCTTAAAGCAGGGGACTGGGCCTTCATATATCATGCAAAAACCAGTAATTGCGTGAAGATTATCCCTAAAGAGGGAGATACAATTTGGGGCAACTCTGGCCGAGGGCGGTTCCTAGAGGGAATAAGCTGAGAGCCATCAGCCACCTGTATTTCTAGTGGCTGGGGTAATGAATATTTCATTCTGAAGGGGAACTACTACAGTCCACCCCTTGTATTCCATACATCCATTTGTTTTGTTTAATAGAGTTTGGAAGCAGCTTCGTCAGAGTTCTTGTTGGTTTCTCTACCTGGAAAAATTTACCGGGGGCAGCTAATAGGACAAAATACTCTATCTCTGCAGCTGGTCTCAGGTGGAAATGGACAGTTATTATTTCTGTCTTTTAATACTCATTCTAAGCTCTCTCTGACTGGCATTTCCTTCCTGTTTTTTTCATCTGTTGCTATTCTGGCATGAGAAGCCTGAAGTGACAGGGTGGAAATTATACCATAAAACTTAATTGTCTCTGGCTGTGTTCCTGGTGGAAATGTTCCCTTTCTAGGAACAAGAATTCTTAAGCCCTTAGAGTTTGAGCAAATAGAAAAAAGAAATTTCCTATGTGGATTGCTGAGGCTACTTCTGCTTCTACCCCTTGGTTCCTAAACCTGTATGTCCTACCTGTTGAAGACACAGCACTATATACTAGTCATTGACTCAGGGTGTACACGATGTCCTGGAGGATGATGCCTCATCCATGCAAGAAGGCCTCTACAAGCAGATGTTTCAATCATATCTTCAAAACGCCATCACAGTGATGGGAATACTGGATATACATCTGCCAAAGAGGTTGGACCACTACCTCACACTACTTACCAAATTATTTCAAAATGGATTATAGGTAGAACTCTTAACAGCTAAAACTAGAAAGCTCTTAGAAGAAAATGTAAATATAAATTTTCATGACCTTGGTTTAGGCGTGGGTTTCTTAGATATGACATTAAAACCCCAAGTGACAAAAGAAAAAAGAGGAAAATTGGATTTCTCATCAAAATTAGGAACTTTTGTGCTGCAGAGAACACCAGTTAGGAAGTGAAGAGACAATCGACATAATGGGATGAAATATTTATAAATTATATGTCTGGTAAGGGACTTATATTAGAATACAAAAAAAACTCTCACAATGCAACAATAAAAAGACAACCCTGCTGAAAACTGGCCAATGGATTTGAATTGATGTTTCTCCACAGAAGATATACAAATGGCCAGTAAGCACATGAAAACATGGTTGACCTCATTTGCCATTAGGGAAATGCAAATTGAAGTCACAGTGAAATATATTTCACACCCACTAAGACACCTAAACTTTTAAAAAGACAAATATAACAAATATTGACAAGGATGAGGAGAATTGGAACTTTCCTACACTGTGGATGGGATAGTAAGATGGTGGAGTTACACTGGAAAACAGTCTGGCCGTTCCTTAAAATGTTAAATGTAGAGGTGCCATATAATGTAGTATTTGTACTCCTAGGTATCTACCCAAGAGAAATGAAAACATACATCCATGCAAAAACTTGTATACAAATGTTCATTGCAGCATTATTCACAATAGCCAAACAGGAAAAATTCTAAAGTCCATCAACTTATGAAAGGATAAGCCAAGTATGGTGTATCCATACAATGGAATATTATTCAGCTACAAAACAAAATTTACTAACACTTCATGAATGTACCTTGAAAATATTTTGCTAAGTGAGAGAAGGCATTACAAAAGATCACATGTTTTATGATTCCATTTATATGAAATGCTCCAAATAAACAGATCCATAGAAATAAAAAATAAATTAATGGTTTCTGGTGACTCTGGGAGGAGAAGAAAAGAGGGGAGCCTGCTACAGAGTACAAGGTTTCCTTGTGGAGTGATGAAAATTAGATAGTGTTCTTAGATAGTGATGATAGTAACACAACTCTGAACATACTGTAAACCATTAAAGTATACACTTAAAAGGGTGGATTTTATGGTATGTGAAG
Organism: Trachypithecus francoisi; assembly: GCF_009764315.1. Lineage (NCBI taxonomy): Eukaryota > Metazoa > Chordata > Mammalia > Primates > Cercopithecidae > Trachypithecus > Trachypithecus francoisi. The sequence goes on along the minus strand of NW_022681453.1, from coordinate 43,023,081 downwards.
TATACCTTGATAAAGTGATTATTTAAAAAGTGGGCATTATCAACATATGAGATAGAGAAACTACAAGCTATGAAAATATTTGCATTTCTGATAAAGGGCTGTTAACCAAAATAGACAAAGGACTCATAAAACTCAGCAATAAGAAAATGAACAACCCCACTACAAAATGGGCAAAAGACCCAAATAGACACTGTATTAGTCCATTTTCACAATGCTATAAAGAACTTCCCTGAGACTGGGTAATTTATAAAGGAAAGAGGTTTACCTTCAAAAAATGAATGAATCCGGGAGCTGGTTTTTTGAAAATGTCAACAAAGTAGACCACTAGCAAGACTAATAAAGAAGAAAAGAGAGAAGAATCAAATAGATGCAATAAAAAATGATAATGGGGATATTACCACCCATCCCACGAAAATACAAACTACCATCAGAGAATACTATAAATACCTCTACTCAAATGAACTAGAAAATCTAGAAGACGTGGATAAATTCCTGGACACATATATCTTCCCAAGACTAAACCAGGAAGAAGTTGAATCTGTGAGTAGACCAATAACAGGTTCTGAAATTTAAGCAATAATTAATAGCCTATCAACCAAAAAAATCCAGGACCAGACAGATTCACAGCTGAATTCCACCAGAGGTACAAAGAGGAGCTGGTACCATTCCTTCGGAAACTATTCCAAATGATAGAAAAAGAAGGATTCCTCCCTAACTCATTCTATGAGACCAGCATCATCCTGATACCAAAGCCTGGCAGAGACACAACAGAAAAAGAGAATTTTAGGCCAATATCCCTGATGATCATCAATGCAAAAATCCTCAATAAAATACTGGCAAACCGAATCCAGCAGCACATCAAAAAGCTTATTCACCACGATCAAGTCGGCTTCATATCTGGAATGCAAGACTGGTTCAACATACACAAATCAATAAACGTAATCCATCACATAAACAGAACCAATGACAAAAACCACATGATTATCTCAATAGATGCAGAAAAGGCCTTTGACAAAACTCAACAGACTTTCTTGCTAAAAACTGTCAATAAACTAGGTATTGATTGAATGTATCTCAACGTAATAAGAGGTATTTATGACAAACACACAGCCAATATCATACTGTATGGGCAAAAACTGGAAGCATTCCCTTTGAAAACCAGCACAAGACAAGGATGCGCTCTCTCACCACTCCCATTCAACATAGTGTTGGAAGTTCTGGCCAGAACAATCAGGAAAGAGAAAGCAATAAAGATTATTCAAATAGGAAGAGAGGAAGTCAAATTGTCTCTGTTTGCAGATGACACTGTTGTACGTTTAGAAAACCCCATCGTCTCAGCCCAAAATCTTCTTAAGCTGACAAGCAACTTCAGCAAAGTTTAAGGGTACAAAATCAATGTGCAAAAATCACAGGCATTCCTATACACCAATAACAGACAAACAGAGAGCCAAATCATGAGTGAACTCCCATTTACAATTACTACAAAGAGAATAAACTACCTAGGAATCCAACTTACAAGGAATGTGAAGGACCTTTTCAAGGAGAACTACAAACCACTGCTCAAGGAAATAAGAGAGGATACAAATGGAAAAACATTCCATCCTCATGGATAGAAAGAATCAATATCATGAAAATGACCATACTGCCCAAAGTAATTTATAGATTCAATGCTATCCCCATCAAGCTACCACTGACTTTCTTCACAGAATTGGAGAAACTACTTTAAACTTCATGTGAAACCAAAAAAGAGCCCCATAGCCAAGACAGTCCTGGGCAAGAAGAACAAAGCTGGAGGCATCACGTTACCTGACTTCAGACTTTACTACAAAGCTACAATAACCAAAACAACATTATACTGGTACCAAAACAGATATATAGACCAATGGAACAGAACGGAGGCCTCAGAAATAACACCACATGTCAACCACTAGCTGATCTTTGACAAACCTGATCAAAGCAAGCAATGGGGAAAATATTCCCTATTTAATAAATGGCATTAGGAAAACTGGCTACCCATATGCAGAAAACTGAAACTGGACCCCTTCCTGACACCTTATACAAAAATCAACTCAAGATGGATGAAAGACTTAAACATAAGACCTAGGACCATAAAAATCCTAAAAGAAAATCTGTGCAATACCATTCAGGACATAGGCACTGGCAAAGACTTCATGTCTAAAACACCAAAAACAATGGCAACAAAAGCCACAGTTGACAAATGGGATCTAATTAAACTAAAGAGCTTCTGCACAGCAAAAGAAACTATCATCAGAGTGAACAGGCAGCCTACATAATGGGTGAATATTTTTGCAATCTATCCATCTGACAAAAGGCTAATATCCATAATCTACAAAGAACTTAAACAAATTTACAAGAAAAAAGCAAACCACCCCATCAAAAAATGGGCAAAGTATAAGAACAGACACTTTGCAAAAGAAGACATTTATGCAGCTAACAGACATATGAAAAAATGATCATCACTGGTCATCAGAGAAATGTAAATCAAAACCACAATGAGGTGTCATCTCATGCCAGTTAGAATGGCGATCATTAAAAAGTCAGGAAACAACAGATGCTGGAGAGGTTGTGGAAAAATAGTAATGCTTTTACACTGCTGGTGGGAGTGTAAATTAGTTCAACCATTGTGGAAGGCAGTGTGGAGATTACTCAAGGATCTATAACTAGAAATACCATTTGACCCAGCAATCCCATTACTGGGCATACACCGAAAGGATTATAAATCATTCTACGATAAAGACACATGCAGACGTATATTTATTGCAGCACTATCCACAATAGCAAAGACTTGGAACCAACCCAAATGTCCATCAATGATAGACTGGATTAAGAAAATGTGGCACATATACACCATGGAATACTATGCAGCCATAGAAAAGGATGAGTTCATGTCCTTTGCAGGGACTTGGATGAAGCTGAAAACCAACATTCTCAGCAGACTATCACAAGATCAGAAAACCAAACACTACATGTTCTCACTCATAAGTGGGAGTTGAACAATGAGAACACATGGACACATGAAGGGGAACATCACACACCGGGGCCTGTGGGACTTGGGGGGCTAGGGGAGGGATAACATTAGGAGAAATACCTAATGTAGGTGACAGGTTGATGGGTGCAGCAAACCACCATGGAACGTGTATACCTATGTAACAAAACTACACGTTCTGCACAGGTAACCCAGAACTTAAAGTATAATCTAAAAAAAAAAAAAATGAAAGAGGTTTAACTGACTCACAGTTCTGCATGGCCTGGAGAGACTCAAGAAACTTCCAGTCATGGCAGAAGTGGAAGCAGGCACCTTCTTCACAAAATAGCAAGAAGGAGAGAGATCTTGTGAAGGAGGATCTGTCAAACACTTATAAAACCATCAGATCTCATGAGAACTCACTCACTATCTTGAGAACAGCATGGGAGAAACCAGCCCCATGGTCCGGTCATCTCCTGTTTTGGACATGTGGAGATTACATGTCCCTTCCTTGACACGTAGGGATTACAATTTGAGATGAGATTTGGGTAGGGACACAGAGCCAAATCATATGAGACAACATACCAAAAAATGATATTACAGATAGAAAATAAGTGTATGAAAAGATGCTCAGCATCATATGCCACGAGGAAATTTGAAATTAAAACAACAGCAAGATATCACCACACACATATTACCATGGCCACAATCCAAAACACAGGTCACACAGATGCTGGTGAGGACATGGAGCAACAGAACTCTCACTCATTGCTGGTGGCAATTTAAAATGGTACAGCCATTTTGGAAGACAATTTAACAGTCTCCTAAAAAATGAGGCATACTCTTACCAAAAGATCCAGCAGTTGCACTTCTTGGAATTTACTCAAATGAATTGAGGACTTATGTCCACATGAAAATATCCACATGGATGTTTATGGCAGCTTTATTCATAATCACCAAAATGTGAAAGCAATTAAGATATCCTTCAGTAGGTGAATGGATAAATTGTGGTACAACCATAAAATCGAGTATTATTCTTTTTTTTTTTTTTGAGACGGAGTCTCGCTCTGTCGCCCGGGCTGGAGTGCTGCAAGCTCCGCCTCCCGGGTTCCCGCCATTCTCCTGCCTCAGCCTCCGGAGTAGCTGGGACTAGAGGCGCCCGCCACCGCGCCCGGCTAGTTTTTTGTATTTTTTTAGTAGAGACGGGGTTTCACCGTATTAGCCAGGATGGTCTCGATCTCCTAACCTCGTGATCCGCCCGTCTCGGCCTCCCAAAGTGCTGGGATTACAGGCTTGAGCCACCGCACCCTGCCTAAAATCGAGTATTATTCACTACTAAAAAGAGATGAGCCACTGGCCATGAAAAGACATGGAGAAACCTTAAATGTGTATAACCAAGTGAAAGAAGCAGATCTGGCCAGGCACAGTGGCTCATGCCTGTAATCCCAGCACTTTAGGAGGCTGAGGCGGGTGGATCACCTGAGGGCAGGAGCTCAAGACCAGCCTGGCCAACATGGCAAAACCCCGTCTTTACTAAAAATACAAAAATTACCCAGGTGTGGTGACATGCGCCTGTAATCCCAGCTACCCAGAGGTCTGAGGCAGGAGAATCGCTGGAACCCGCGAGGCAGAGGCTGCAGTGCACCGAGATCGCGCCTCTGCACTCCAGCCTGGGCAACAGAGCAGGGCTCCATCTCAAAAAAAAAAAAAAAAAGGAAGAAGCAGATCTGTGAAGAGTACATACTAAATGATTCAAATTATGTGGAAAACACAAAATTATAGAGACAGTAAAAAGATTAATAGTTACCAAGGGTTAGATGGAGGGAAGGAAGAATAGGTAAGGTGCTGATAATTTTTAGGGCAGTGAAACCATTCCTGTGTATTACTGTAATGGTGGATACATTGGTCCAAACCCATAGAATATAGGACACCAAGAGTGAATCCTAAGGTAAACTGTGAACTCTGATTGATAATGAAATGTCAGTGTAGGCTCATCATTTGTAACAGATGTACTACCCTAGTTGGGGATATTGATACTCGGGGAGGATGCATGCATGTGTGTCGGGGGACGGGAGAACTTTGTACTTTCTCCTCAGTTTTGCTGGAAACCTAACACTCCACTAAAAATAAAACCTACTAATAAAAAGTGACCCTATACATCTATCAGTGTGACAGTTTCTAAGTGTCCTGGAGTGTATTAAGATAAGTGTTCTTTGTGCCTACAGCTCTCCTGCACCTCTTTTGCTGTAAAGTTGGTTGGAGGTTCAAACACTCTGTAAGCCCTTGGATAGTGATGTTAGCTAAGGCTTGAACAGGAAAGACAAACCAATTTCTGGAATATGGATCAATTTCTGTCAGAATGTATTACTGCACCTTCTAAGGTACAAGGAGTCTCATGTAATCAACTTATTGCCAAGTGGCATGTTGGTTTCCTGAAGGCTAGTCCATATTGGGGACTTGACATTGGACTTTTGATGGTAGGCTGGCATAGCTTTGCTAAGTGAAGAGACCATGCTTTAGGGCCCATCTGTAGCTTCCATCTGTGCTGCTACTCTGTTCTTGCATTTATTTTGCCAGCCCTATGGAGGCTGATGATAAAAGCTGGTTGCTGGCGGATACAGTGGCTCGTTCCTGTAATCTTAGCACTCTGGGAGGCCAGGATGGAAGGACTGCTTGAGCCTAGGAGTTAAAGACCAGAGTGGGTAACATGGCAAGACCCCATCTCTACAAAAAATTTTTGAAAACTTACCTGGGTATGGTGGCATATGCCTGTAGTCCCAGCTACTTGGGAGACTGAGACAGAAGGATGGCTTGAGTTGAGGAGCTCAAGGCCGTAGTGAGCTATGAGTGCACCACTGCACTCCAGCCTGGGTGACAGAGAGAGACCTGTCTCTAATAAATAATAATAATAATAATAAACAAGAGCAAAAAGTGGCTGCTATCAGCTGACCAAGCAGTTCTTCCTTACCTGAGTATTTAGTGCCTCTTCCAATGCAATTGCAGATGCTTTCTGGTGTTCCTTAAGTTTTGAAACTAAGATCTTCAAATTTTGTACCCACTCTCATCTTTCTGATCACATGCCTATTCCTTATCTACCAATCTCTTCTTCTAGGCTTCCGACCAAATAGCCAAACTGTTTGCCACTGCCTGTCAGTTCATGTGTATTCTTCCCCTGGGCTACTTCTCTTTTAACAGAAAATGGATGCCCTGCTCATAGTGAAAATTTCCATTCACTGCTCTCTTTCAGCATCACCCTTATTGAAGATGAGGTGCAGGAATTTATTTTTGACTTGAACCCACATATGCAGCTGGATGGTCTGATCCAGCTCATGCCTCATTCCAAATCTACTACTTCCATTTTGTGCTGGATTTCTCTTGTGCCTACCTAGACTTATGACTTGGTGTATCTGACTGAACCCAGGTTGTGATGGGCAGTTCTGTTAGAATCATCATGTAATGTACCATTAGCAGGCATCTTTCTCTATGCAGCACTCTAGGAGCTGTTTTTCAAATGGTATATAGTTCTCCACTGCAGATGGCATGTCCCTGTTCCAGGACCTTGAGGGGATATGCTATGATTCTCTCATTGGAGCTTGCAAGAAACTCTGCAATGCATTTATGTCTCACTCATAGTTCTGATACCATAGCATCTGTCAGGTTATATGACCCCATGAGAAAGGTCACTTGCACACCACCTTCATCTGCTGCAAGGTCTTTTCCTGCTTTTGGCCCATTTAACACTGGCAACCTTTGTGTCCCCTGGTGCACAGGTTAGAGTATTCAGAAGAGGCCTAACTGGTGGTGGGAGGTTTGATATGCAGTAATTTTTCCTTTACTTTGATGGAAATGTCCCAACATGCCCCAGATGACTGAACCCATTAAAAAAAAAATTCCAGCTAGGAGGCAGACCTTTGAATCTTGTTAGGATTTTCCACCCATCTTTTGGAACACATGTCAAGGCCTCTAATATACTTGCCCTATATTGCTCATTTGGTCTGTGTATCAGTCCATTCTCCCACTGCTACAAAGACATACCTGAGACTAGGTAATTTATAAAGAAAAGAAGTTTAATCGGCTCACAGTTCCGTGGGCTGTACAGGCTTCTGCTTCTGGGGAGGCCTCAGGAAACTTACAATCATGATGGAAGGGCGAAGGGGAAGCTGGCACATTTTCACATGGCTGGCAGGACAGAGACAGCAAAGGGGGGGTGCTGAACACTTTTCAAACAACCAGATATTATGAGAACTCTATTACAGGACAACACTAGGGGTTTGGTGCTAAACCATTGGAAGCCACCCCAATGATTCAATCGCTGCCCACCAGACCCCACCTCCAACACTAAGGGTCACAATTCAACATGAGATTTGGGTGAGGACACACAGCCAAACTGTGTGATTAGCAGTCTGATTAACATGATGTTGTTGGTATAATGGACCAATGTGATATTCTGTAGAATGTCCACATTACCTAGGTTGTTTGAGAGTATATCATGTCAATGGGTGAAAGAGTTACCACATCCCTAGGGTAAAACCATGAATGTGTATTGTTGGCTACCTCAAATGAATGCCCTAGAAAAATGTAGGAAGCTCAGCAATTCATATTATGAAGCTTACATAATTTTAATGTAAAAGTCAATATTGTTTGTAAGTCCTCAAAGCCAGGAGGTTCTTAGAAACTTTGAATTTTTTCTTAGTGAAACAGCATACAGCAGGTCCTTGAGTAATGTTATTCTCTTCAATGTTGTTTCAATTATAATGTTGATGAGGAAAAAAAAATGGTTTCATTATGTATTGTTCAGCTTAAAGTCAGTTTCCGAGAACCTATTGATGACATTAAATGAGGACTTACTGCATTTAAAAATTCTAACCAAAATGTTAAAAATTAGAATTCAGCAATGTATTAAAAGAATAATAACAATGACCAAGGAATGTTTATTCCAGGATTACTAAAGTATTTTACTATATTGTCAGAGTCAACAAATTCTTTGGAAAAACCATATGCCTATATTAAAGGGATACTGAAAAAGCATTTGATAATGTTCAATTGCCATTCCTTATTTAATATGTAGATAAAATAGAAATATAAAATATTTAGATATGACAAAGACTATTTACCAAAAACTGTCAAAACCCATATATATTCATCTAAATGGCCATCTACTGAGATTAAAATCAAGAAATTGACAAAGATGTTTTTCATTGCCATTATTTAGAGAGACATCATGTAATCAAATCCATCTAATTTGTAATAAAAATAGACAATTAGATTGGTGTAACCAAATCCATCTGATTTGTCATAAAAATAGACAATTAGATTGGTGGACTAAAATATAGAATCCAGAAATAGATCTTGGGGTGGTCGACTGTATACTAAAGATAGTATTTCAATTTGATGGTGAGTGGATGGTTTGTTTAGTAAGTAGGGCTGATGCAAGTGGTTATCCATCTGGAGTGAAATAAAGGTGGGGCCCTTACCTTCTAATACACATGAAAATGTATTATATGGATTAATGAACTAAATATGAACAAAATAAAAATCTTTGAAGGATGTTTAGGAAGCTACATGTTTAATTTTTTGGAGGGAGAAACATTCTTAATCAAGATAGCCATTCAGAAAATCTAGGCATATTTTCTAAGTAAAACTTAAAAGCTGTCATATGGAGAATCTTAGCATAAAGAGAATCAGTGGAAATTATGTTAAGGAAAATTTGTGAAGTAGATAACAGCCAGAGAATTAATATCTGTAGTGTACAAATATGTCTTACAAATTGAGGTTTGTAAATTATATTTCTATATAAATAGCTCAATAGATGAATGAACAAAGAAACGTACCAGCCATTCATAGAACAGTAAAACCAGGGAGCTATTAAATGTGTGAAAAGATGCTCAAATTCAGGATGGTCATAGCAAAAGTAAAAAAGTGATAACATTTGTTTGCCAGGTAGAAATATGAATAGTTTCACACTTTCAGTAAAATAATTTTTTCTATTATAATTTAAAAAATTATAATTACATATATTTTTATTTCTTGGAATCTACCCCGTATAAATAAAGGTGTCAGTTTGTGTGTATGTGTGTTACCTGATGGCTATCAGAACACTGGAAAAGGTTGAATGCATTTTGATGCATCTACTCATGATAGTTAATCATTAAAAATGAAGTGTTAGAGCTATCCCAGTTGATTTGGAGAAATTTTCATCAGGTGTTACTAAGAATAGCAAGTTGCTGTAGAAACAATATCTGTAAATTTTATAAATCACTGACAAACCCTCAATGTATATATATATTTGTGCATGAATGTGTATGTGTATGTGTAAATGAATATATGTATGTGTAAATAAATTAATACAAGTAGGGAAAATTATGGAAGAATACTTGTTCTATTAGCTTATTAACCTGGATAAGTGGATGGGAATGACAGGGTGATGTGTATAGACAGAAGCATGAGTGAAGTGGAGAAAATAAGTCATAAAATAAAAAGTTAATTCTGCAAAATCAACAAAATAAGGAGAATTTTCAATACATGAAATAAAGTAAATGGAAAACTTGAAATTATTTGAATGCTTGTGAACACGAGTATTTGACTGTGTATTAGGGTTCTCTAGAAGGGCACAACTAATAGGATAGATGAATATATAAAGGGGAGTTTATTAAGCAATATTGACTCACACAATCACAAGGTGAATCCCACAATAGGCTGTCAGCAAGCTCAGGAGCAAGGAAGCCAGTCCCAGTCCCAAAACCTCAAAAGTAGGGAAGCCGACAGTGCAGCCTTCAGTCTGTGGTTGAAGGTGGAAGAGCTCCTGGCAAAACCACTGGTGTGAGTCCAAGGGTCCAAAGGCTGGTGAATTTGGAGTCCGATGTTCGAGAGCAGGAAGGATCCAGCACAGGAAAAATATGTAGGCCTGAAGACTCAGCCAGTCTAGTCTTTCCACATTCTGCTGCCCACTTTTATTCTAGCTGCGCTGCCAACTGATTAGATTGTGCCCACCCAGATTGAGGGTGAGTCTGCCTCTCCCAGTCCACTAACTCAAATGTTAATCTCCTTTGGCAGCACCCTCACAGACACACCTAGGAACAATACTTTGCATCATTCAGTCCAATCAAGTTGATACCCAATATTAACCATCACAGACTGGTTGCTTAAAAGTTCAAGAAATGGGCCAGGCACGGTGGCTCATGCCTGTAATCCCAGCACTTTGGGAGGCCGAGGCGGGCAGATCATGAGGTCAAGAGATTGAGAGCATCCTGGTTAACATGGTGAAACCCCTTTGCTACTAAAAATGCAAAACATTAGCTGGGTGTGGTGGTGGGTGCCTGTAGTCCCAGCTACTCGGGAGACTGAGGCAGGAGAATGGCGTAAACCTGGGAGGCAGAGCTCGCAGTGAGCCTAGATCACACCACTGCACTCTGGCCTGGGTAACAGAGGGAGACTCCGTCTCAAAAAAAAAAAAAAAAAAAAAAAAAAGAAGTTCAAGAAATGAAACCAAATTAAAAAGAAACTTTAAAAATTTACTAAGAGATGGTATGGTTGAGTGGGAAGGAACAGAGATTGGACCCTAATCTCAAATTTTCCTTTGGGGACAATGCATGAAGTGTAGATTACTTATGATCAAGACATCCATATTGACATTGTGATAGAAATCGTTCTTAAAAAAAAAAGTATCAGTTCAGTTTTGGGGGAAGGGATTGGTAATAAATCACACAGCAAAAACAAAATTTTAAAAATGTACATTATTTGCTTTATATCACTGAATATCTGGGTACCCCTAAGAAAATGAATTTCATATTTAAAGATTATCCTGTATCAGAAAAAAGCAAGATCAAGAACTTGTTCCTGAAGTCCTATTTAAACAAATGACTTTTCCCTTGACCTTAGTGAACTTATAGCCTAAGTTAGTACAACTACTTGAACTGGGAATCTATAAATAAAATAATTATAGTGATGTCTGTGAATAGACAGATGGGGTTTTACAACACTTCAGACATGGTGGTGGAATTTAAATCTCATAAAACTGACACCAAGTGGATTTAAAGTTATTGAAATATCAAGGAGTGTGAAGGCATTCCAAAAAGATAGTTTTCACAGAGTCTTAACGATTGAGCAGGATGTAGGTGGTCACACAGCATAAATATCTTCAGAAAATTATTTTGACAGTTTTGAAGAGCCTAAATTGGCATCCCACCAGAGATTGGAGACATTTTTAAGTAGCTTTCTATTTAGAAATTTTAAACACAAATAATAGACATCCTACTTTTATTTTGAAGTAGTAAATACTTAATTGCATTTTATTACTTTTTATTATTTCTGTTATATTGTTACAATTGCTTTCACTAATACCAGAGGGTATTTGAAACATTAACCTGCATAAACCCCAACCTAATACTAGAGAGTATTTGAAACATTAACTCTGCATCGACTCCAACAAACATCCCTAGAACTTCTGTCATATTGTATATGGTGTTTTGGAATGGTGTAATGTTTTTTGGGATTGCTTATTCTTTACCTGAAAATTATTATCAAGATTTTTCCGTTACTTCCCCATCTTATTGTGCAAGTGATTCATTGGCTGGGCACGGTGGCTCATGCCTGTAATCCCAGCACTTTGGGAGGTGGAGGTGGGAGGATCATGAAGTCAGGAGATCGTGACCATCCTGGCTAACACGGTGAAACCCCGTCTCTACTAAAAATACAAAAACTTAGCCAGGCATGGTGGTGGGCGCCAGTAGTCCGAGCTACTTGGGAGGCTGAGGCAGGAGAATCGCTTGAACCCAGGAGGTGGAGGTTGTCTTGAGCTGATATTGCGCCTCTGCACTCCAGCCTGGGTGACAAAGAGTGACTCTGTCCCCCCCACCCCCCACCCCCCACCCCCCACCCCCCACCAAAAAAAAGAGATTCCTCTAGGACACGTGTATTAAATGAAGATTCCTTGATCTCACACTGATGTTTTCATTGAGTTACTCCAAGTGAGGAGGAGAGTTTTGTCATTGAATTTTTAAATAAGTGCCCCAAGGGACTCTGGACAAAATGAAGGTATCTATACATCATTAAATCTTCTTGTGTTCATAAAGCTGTGCTATAAATATTACATTAAAAGCAAAACTTTCTGACATGTTCAGTGAAGAGTTCAACAATATGATCTGAAAACAACTTCAAAGTTTCTCAGAGTCAGGCATGTTATGTTCTTGAGCTATTCAGTTACATTGTTATATCATAAGGTTTTAAGTTCATAGCATAATATATTGAGAAGAAATTCTAATGATGCCTTTTCCCTTTCGGTGCCAACCTGACCTCCCCTGTCAGTTCCCTCAATGTATTTTCTGCCTTGTGGTCTGTGATCAATACAGAGAAATCAGTTTGTGTTCTTTCTGACTCTTGCATTCCTGGAGTTTCTGATTAATTTAGCCTCAATGACTCTACAAACTCCTCCATTGCAAATTGGAAGTTTAACTTGAACTTGTCATTCAAATATGATTAAAAACTATTTTTGAGAAGTGGGTTTTTAAAATACATTCTTTTAGCAGTCTGAACTTGGCCTTCTTTTAAACTGGAAAAACTCTTAATAGGAAGACTTGGTTGGGTGGTCACAAAATCGCTGCCCTCCCCAGTTTCATCTTTTGGACTGTCTCAGGTTTTCTCCCCAGCTTGAGTGTTCCTGTGATTTTCTGAGAATGGAAAAATGGGGCTGTGAAGTCAATTATGGCCCACTTACTTGTTTGACTATATATTGCACATACTTTTGTGGCTGCCTTGATGACAGTGACCCTTAGAGTTTTTTTTAGGAGGAGGGGTAAAAATTAATATCTATACATAAAATGTGAAATCTGCAAGTAAAATTGGAAAATAATATTGAAGATCTAATATGTGGTATTTTCAGTGATCTAAAATGGCTTATTTGTATTCATTAATGTTTCCTATTAATCTGTGTTTTCATCTTTCTCCATTTTAGATCTGAGAGTACATTCTCACACCATTCTAACACCCTCTTTTAGAAAACAGTGATAAGTGTCCAAACTAGCACTTTGCCTGGAGCATTAAATCCCGAAACCCTGTCTTGACCAGGTCATTCCTGAGATGTTCTCAGAAGATCTGTTACTGTCAGAAATTAACATTCCCAAGCAATAAATGCTATGCTACTTTTAAATCTTATTTCTCTGGTATTTATCATCTTTTAAAATACTCCTATACTCAATTTTATCTTGATTGTTTATATCCTACTTTTTCATACATTTCATGTACTTTCTGCCTGTTGAATACTTTGAAACTTAATACACTATTTTTTTTTTTCTTATTTGAGACAAGGTCTCGCTCAGTTGCCCAGGGTGGAGTGCAGTGGTGTACACTCATAGCACACTGCAGCCTTGAACTCGGGTTCAAGGGATTCTCCTACCTCAGCCTCTCAAGTAGCTGGGACTACACTACAGGCACATGCCACCATGCCCAGCTAACTTTTATTTTAATTTTTGTAGAGATGGGAATCTTGGTATGTTGACCATGCTGGTCTGGAACTCCTGGCTTCAAGCAATCCTCCTGCCCCAGCCTCCCGAAATGCTGGGATAACAGGCCAAAAATTCATTCTTTGAATCAGTATTTTTTGCATTATAAAGAAAATATAAAGGCATGAGGGAACTTTTTCAATTTTAAAAGTAGAAAGGCATAAGTAGAAACAAAATTCTCGAATCTTTTGAACACTGTTTAAGCAATATATACGATTGACAGATTTACACTGTTAACTACAGTCAAGACTATGATTATGGCCCAGTCATGTCAAACTGAAAAGTTAATTGTTTCTCATTCATCATATTATCTAGTACTACTTATTGCATCTTAACTGAATAGTTAATGTTAGTATACTTAATGTTTCTCACGTCGCTGTGTGGATCAGTGTGTGTTAAGAACTTTTTCAAAAATGTACATTCTCAGGCCTCAGATTTTGCTTGGGTAGAGGAAATACGCATGGATTTTGAAAAATCTCCCTAGTACTGAATCCACTATTTTAATGGCCTGATTTATCTTCTTATAATTATGCAGATTGCTGCCAGGTTAATTTTCTTAAATCACTTCTTTAAACGAATCTTTTCTCTTGGTGTCTCTTCATCTCTATAGGATGAAATTTATAACTTTCAGTGTTTCATTAAGCCCCTTTTCACCACTGAAGAGGCTGGAGTATGCTACATTTAAAATAATTATTTATTTTTCATCGCTCAGGCTAGAGTGCAGTGGTGTAATGAGCTCACTGCAACGTTTTACTCCTGGGCTCAAGTAATCCTCCTGCTTCAGCCTCCCAAATAGCTAAGACTATAGGTGGGCACCACCATACCTGGTTAATGTTTAATTTTTTTTTCAGAGACAGAGTCTTGCTATGTTGTCCAGGCTAGTCTCAAACTCCTGGCCACAAGCAATCCTTCAGCCTTGGCTTCCCAAGTGCTGGTATTATAGGTATGAGTCACTGCACCCAGCCCATACTACATTTTTAAACGTAGTTTTTCTGAAAGCTGCAAACAAGCAGTGAGAGTTGAAAACCAATTTGTGAGATACAAACAATTTTCCATTGTATTCTACCTGAACTCTTTGTTCTAATCTACAGCTTCATAGAGTTCGGAAAAAAGTACTATTTTCTTTTATAGTGAAACATTTTTTTCATACAAAAGAATATATGTTGCATGTATATAACTTATAATGAACAATAAAATAAGCTCTCATGACCCCAGCACATAGCTTAATGGGATATTGTCAGTGACTTTGAAGCCTCTTTTTTGTTCTTCCCTAATTGAGGCTCTTTCTTTGCCCTTGGGGTCACTACTGTTTGGATTTTACTTTTATTATTTTCTTGCTTTTCCTTTAGTTTTACTGTGTATTCATGTAACTCTACAATTGTTAAGTTTTATATTTTTGTATTTTATATAAATAGTGTTATACTCTATTCTTCTGGAGTGTACTTTTTCAATTTGATATATTTTTGAGTTTTGATTAGGTAGACGTGTAAACCTGTACTTCATTGATTCTTTCTGCTATGTGGTAATCCATCGACTGAATCTACCACAGTTCATTTATCTGCCACTTATTGAAGGACATCGGTTTATTTTATGTTTTTGCTATTAGCTATGATGCTGCTATGATCATTTGTGTGCGTGTTGAGTAGTGTACAAGGGCAAGAGTTTCTCTAGTATGGATATCAAGGAGAGTAACTGCTATGCCTTCAGCCTGAAATGGAATTGCTATGCCATTTCAGCATGAAAATGGTGATGGCACAGTTTTCCAACATGGTTAGTATGGACCTACACTCACACAGTCGGGATATGAGAGTTCCTTTTGTTTCACTGACTCATCAACACTTGATACCCTGTAACTTTTTACTTCCTGCTATTAGTTTTACCTAGAGTGTGAGATTTTCAGTAATATTTGATGTTATTCTTTTTGGTTTTCTGTATTTTATGCAGTGGTTTTGTATTACTAAAAGCAATACATGTAAAGTATTTTGATGGAAGAATAGGCTACGTAACACTCTTATGATTGCAAAGATAGAAATTAAATATGCTGCTTGTGTATATATGCACGTATAAACTAGAATTAATGATTACCTATTAGTATTGGTTAAATAGGACCACTTGGCTTTCTAATTTATTTTTTGCATACTTGTTGAATTAGGGATGAGGTATGTAGTTTGGAAAAACAGAAGCAGAAGGAAGTTTTTGGCAGGTAGGAGGCAGTGTAGAGTAGTAGAGAGGTAGAACTTTGGGAACCTTCTACCAATGTGTCACTCAATTAGCCCTGTGCAAACTGCTTAATTACTCAGATTCAAATTCCTCATCTGACAACTGGTATACCAGTAGTGCTCACCCTGTTAGTGTGAAGATTAATACGTATAAAGCACTTTGTGTAGATGCTGATGTATAGTAAGTAAATACTCAACAAACTTCCCTGACTGTTGTTAACTAAGGTGCTTACCATCTGCTCAGAGGAACAGGATATACATAAAGAAAAAAGCAAAGAAAACATATCCTAAGTGCCCAAATCAGACCAGTTCATCGTTTATAGCCAAATCAATGTTCCTATCAACTTGTGGTAGAGAAAAAAACATTAACTGTTAAGTACTATGCAAAGGAAATACCCTAAACTTGAGCATCTAAAACTGTTCCTTAATTTTTTGTCATTCACACTTCTCCACATGCCCCCACTACTTTTATTGAAAGAGAGATGAGGGGGAATCCATGAAGAAAATCTCGGGAAAATGTATACACATAAATAGAAATCAGAGAATTAGGAAGCTCACAGAGCAGCCAGCTTTCTATTTCAGCTATATACTTCTTCAGACATGGGTGACTGCCAGACCTCGAAAAGGGGCATGTTTTGCTAACTGTGCACTTTCCCAGTTCTTAGAAACATTGTCCCCTGGAGTGGTAACCTTGTAGAAGGCAAGCTTCCGTAATAGAATGTCTTCATGGCAGGTCATACAGGTCTGGATTTTATGTGTGCAGTTCTGGAAGGCTCTCTGCCAGGTCCTTCTGTCACCTCTTCATAGCAAATGGAACCTCTTTTCTGAACAAATACAATGTGGAAATCGGAAATAAAGCCTTTACATTTGGACCGTATTAAGGATCTTTTCATTGTAACTGCACATTCTTTTTTCCTCCTCATTTATAATCCTAGTTCTTTACCTACCCACTGTATCCACTCCTTAGAGCCTTAGTGGAGCAAAGTATGTGTCAGTCAGCTCAAATGTGAAAATAGGAATGAAGGATAACCAGCACTTAACAGAAAACCAGCACCAGAATCCCATCTACAGATATCTATGTAGGGACTGCCTGGATGATGATGTATTAATTTATTTTCTTCATCCCAGAAGAAATTGGTGTTTTCAACTGGTGAAGGAGTCATATGACTATTTCGGGAGGTGGAAACATTGCAGCTCAAGTTCTAAGACTCCACTGGAGTAGACTCCAGAAGCTTGGTGATGGTGGACAAATCACTTTGTTGCCCTAAGCCTTAGTTTCCTTCTTCGTAAATGGGAATAGTCACAGTACTTCCCTCATATGGCCGGTGGAAAGATTAAACACACTCACTGCTGGACACAAGATAGTCAATAAATGACACAAATTACCATCAGCATTTGCCTTTTAATACTTAAAAAAGAAACATTTCTTAGCACCAATATTCAGTACTAAATATGTTTAATAAATTGAACCCTGATGTCCCTAAGTGACAGTCCTGCTTAAAATGGTACATTCAATTGTTGGATCTCAGTATCATCATCTATCCTTTGCTAGATACATGTTTACTGATGTTCAGATCCGGGTCTATGGGAGACCATAGGGTGGAAAGAAAATATCTTAGCATATATTGAAATTAATGGGAGACTTTTTTTTTTTAAATATTAGAAGAAGACCGTTTAGATGGTCCTTTTTAAGGTGAAAAATCAACCGAAGTATTTTTTTTAATGTGAGAAGGGTGACATTTAATATATTGTTGAAAGAGCATGGTACTGCCCAGTTAGAATGGGCAATAGCTGTACATAATTGGCGCAGCTGAGCTGTGTACACCCGGGCTAAAAATCAACCTGGAATCTGGTGAATGCAAGGGTTGGGTTGTGGCTATACAGATCTTCAGCAGTTTCTTGGCTTTCAGTTATGAGTCTCTATGAAAACAGCAGCTTTGTTTTTGATTTCTGTCCTCCAATACTGCCTTAGGGAAGCTTATTTCAGAGAAAAACACCACCTACCAAAGGCCTGGATGTCCACACATCCTTTATATCCTTGATATCATAAAGTATGTATATTTTCAAAATGCTCAAATGATAACAACCTTTATCTATTCAAATACATCTGCTCCAATAAAATAGAGCATCTCCAAAATGAACATTAAACAGAAAGGCTTTAGTAGGATAAATTGGAATCCATCCTTTTTGTTGTTCCTTGAAAATATGTCTCAAAGCACCCGTCTTGCTAAGTAAAATAATAGATCTCTAACCCTGCAAATAATTGGGCTCAGGAGGCATACACAGGGAGAGAATTTTAACTGAAGTTCAGTGTTCTCGGCTTTCTTAGCTTGTGATAAAACCTTGATCACTCTACTTTAAAACTGTAAAATTAGTAGATTATGTAACCAAAATAAAGAACATTCTTACTGCACCCAACAAAGTGTTTCACAAACAGTTACTAATTAATCTGCACAAAATCCTTTCAACTAAGTATCAACCCCCACCCCAAGTTTATATAAAAAACCTCACTGTAGTTGGGTGTTAGGGATCTCAGTTGCAACCCATCAGCTCAGATGACACAAGAAATGGTGCCTTCTGTATTTCTATAACTCAGCTTTTTTTTTTTTTTTTTTTTTTTTGGGCAAACTCTCATCCTGCTTCCCCAGGTGTCCTGTCACATTTCTGAGTCATTGCAGAGCTTATGAATTATGAAATGTGTGATGAGCAAGACTTAGAAAGATGGACCATGGGTTATTCAATCATCCATCAATCTAGGTTGTCTCTATCCACTGTCCCTTCCCCTGAGGCTGCCCATCTCTGTTTCCGGGTCTTAGAATCTCTTGTAGATCCATCTCCTTGGGGGCTCTGGGTTGCCATTCTTCTCTTCAGTTTTGCCGTTCGCCTGTAGACCTCCATCCCTCCATCTCTGAGAAATATTGGTCTTAAAGGAAATCTTCCCTTCTCTGTTAATGTATTTCTTGCTGAGGCTTTTGTTGAATATTCTCAGTGATTTTTTGGAAACTACTTGTGCTTTCAGAAAGCAGCTCATTTGGGGAACAACATGAAATTTTGTTCCATCCTTCTTCTGCCTTCCGTGCTGCAAAGAGTCACAGAGCTAGCAAAAGGGGGAGATTTCAGGGAAAATAAAACCAAGTTAAAATGGTAAAACAACCACTGAGGCAAAGATGCCACTGAGTCTTGTTACTGACAGTTAGGACTGGAATTTGGAAGCTCCTTGTGTCCTAGCTAGTGGTTCCCAAATACATTGACAACCCTGCAGCAGAATTACTTTGGAAAGTTTTTTAAAAATACAAATTCTGGGCCTGGTGCCTGGAAATTATGATTCAGTGGACCAGGAGATCTGTGTTTTTACATGGTCTGATATGGAGCCAAGCATGGCAACTACTTCCCTAAATCTGATGTTCATTAATTCAACACATATTGTTTTGAGTGTCTGCTATGGCCTGGGCACCATGATAGCCTTTGGGTACTCAGTGAGGATGCATGTGGAACTGGCTAGGTGGAAAGTGAGCACAGCAGAGCGTATCTTTATTTGAAGAGGAATCTTTTCATAGTTTCTTGTTGTTAGTATTTGCATTATTGTTCCTCCTCCATAAGAGTATGTATTCAGAAGCCTCCAACTCCTGGTCTCAGGACACATCTTGTCTAGAGGCAAGTTTTGTTAGGCCAGCTGTGTGTGTGTGTGTGTGTGTGTGTGTCTGTGTGTGTGTGTTTAAATGATAAGATGACAGGTTTGCAATTATTGTCTAAAATGGAGAAGCAGCTGTCCCTCTTTAGTGAGTGAGTAGGCACCTGGCAGCTCAGTTCCACCACCCTTCTGGCACTCTGCTGTAATTTATAAGGTCTACCTGGTTCTTTAATATCCTCAGATTCTAAGTACGTTGAGAAAATTGGAATATGTGTTTGTAAAAACTTCCACTTGTTTTTGTTACTCTGAAATAATAGGCTTGGTGAAAGGAACTTGTTCTGCTCCTACAAAATAAAATGTCTCCAAATGTCCACATGGTGGTACCTTATTGGAGGGTCTAAAGAAGCAGGAAGTAAGTAGAGTCCATGCTCTGAACAAAGCAGAAATTACAAAGTTCATTCCAGGAGCATATTTATCACAAATGTATTCGTCTAGGCAGAGTTCTACCAAAGAAACAACACTGATCTGGTATTCAGAGTTGGATCTCTACTATTGCTTTTTAGTAAATTCAATTTCATCTCCTAAATCAGTCTTGGGAAGTGGGGGAAATGAAACCACATTGATTACTATTGTGTGATCTGAAATATGTCAAACTCTCAGTTTCACTTTAGTGTTTTCATTAAGGTCCTCAAACTTTTCCTGCTAGTAGTTACAAATGCCTTCCTAATATTTAGTATATGGTACACTTAGAAAAGGTTAATATCTGTATGGTGCACTGAGGTACTAAGGCATCCTGTTGACACAGGGCTGAGGAGATCTCCAATCTGGCACAGTCTTCAGTACCCTCTGAACATTTGTTGCAAAGTTTTGGTTCTTACATAGGAGCTTATTCAGGGATGAATGAGGACCATCTCCGTGAGTAAAATGAATAAAATATAGTAAAATGTAATACCTTCTTACGTAACAGAGATGTCTTTTTCTGAAAAGTGAAAGAGATGTGTCCTGTCTCTCAATGTCCCACTTCCTTCAGTAAAAAGAGTAAGACAAATTTTTAAAAATTTTATTCCTGAATAGAGGAAAGTATTGAATTGTGTCTAATACGTAGTGTTGCATATTTCTTCTGGAGCAATGGAGTGACCAACCCTAGTGTTTAGAATTTTAGTGTTTAGAATTTTGGTTAGAGGTTTCAAGATGGGCTGCAGCTGAGTTGCAGATATATTTGGTTTGGTCGGCATGAATGTCTCGAAGTTGTGATTTTTGACTTCAAAACATGGCTTGCTAAGGTTAAAATTTGGGAGATCAAAAAATATGTTACAAAAATAAACACTGGGAAGTCTCATTAGAAAACTGTGGAAGACCAGGGTCTTCTGAAACAGAGTTCACAGTCTATTCGGCAGTTCACAATCAGTCTGTCTGGCAGCCCCAGGCTCGCATTGTATTGCATCGACAGCTCTCGAGGCTGAGTTGAATGTGCTCACACACTCCTGTTCTCAGTCTCCACCCTCCATATGCTTTTGTATCTGGCCTATCAGACTCAGTTGTATCTGCAGATCATTCCATACAGGCAGTCAGTTTGTGTCTTTCCCTCTCTCTCCCGCCCATTGTGTTTTATGCTGTCATCTTGAATCATTGCTATTTGTATAAAAACAAATGGTGGCTTGTTGCTGCATGAGTTGGGGAGTACTTCTCCCATCTTTCCTCAGCTGAAGTTGATAACTGTGTGTATAAATTCAAGCTGCTATCACAGTTTGCCCCAATTTAGATTTACACTTCTGTGTTGATAGAGTGAATGTTTTACACACCTAGATACAGCCCCAATAGGTGTGAATTCGAAGCAGATAACTATTCATAGCCATGATTAGCATTTCTAAAAGATGTCAAAATCACTCAATTTGTTGTGATAAAGCAAATTTTAAAAACACAGGCTAAACAAGTGTTTAAAAAAAAAAGATGTAAGCAGCCCAGAGGCAGTGTTTGTCTCTTCAAAATGAGTTGGAGACCTAGGTTTGAGTCCATGCTTTATTTAAGACTTTGATTTATCTCCAGACAAGGTGTCAATTATATTTCATTGTTTTGAATCATAGCAGTAACCATCACAACTCAAATGCCAGCTCAACATATAATCACAGTCTTACTTAATTCTTATAACAAACCAATTTATGTGCACACTATTCCCATTTTACAGTTGTAAAATTTGAAGTCTAAAGAGGTTTAAGTATTTAGGTTGGTGCAGAAGTAATTGTTGTTTTTGCCATTATGTTCAATGGCAAAAACCACAATTACTTTTGCACCAATTTAATAACTTGCCCATGACTGCATATGTATATATCATACTTAACTGTAAGTCATTCTGCCTCTTATACATTTAAAAATGTTCTCTTAGTAAGAAACACAAGTTATTTTAGGGCTCAATACTTACAGTACATTGCATTTCTATAGCATCATTTTACAAAGCAGTGCTAACTCATTAAATTCAGTATATCTGAATAGTTCCTCTTCTATTCTACTTCATTTGTTTAAAACAAACTAAAGCTCTACATACAGCATCTTAAACACAACTTACAGTTTGAAAAACACTGACTTAGAAGCTTAACATAAAATGGAAAGATCTTTGCTGTATTTTACAATAAAAATAGTTCTTTGAGATTCCATGTTTAAAAAATGGTGCAGATAAGATTTTTACATTTTGATGTATGCAAATTACATAAAATCTGTGTGCAAATCATGAAAAAAATAGTAAAGTGGGGATATGAGAGGGTGAGTGGAGCTGTAGACAAAACAAGAATAGCAGAATATTGACTTTTTTTTAAGTTGGGTGATGGGCATAAGGGGCTCATGCTATTCTGTTTACTTTTGTTTAGAATTTCATATGGTAAAAAGGTCAGTTTTAAAAAGTGGGTCCACCAAGCTCTTAGATCCTGTTTTCTCACAAGACTCCTGGTTGTATGAGAGCAGGACATGTGAAGGATGAAGTGTGGCCTTTCTTTGGTAAAGTCGTGAACAGAAAGTAGCCAGGCTGGATGGAATCTGATTCTCCAGTCTTCTGATGATGCTAAGCTGCTCTGAAGTTGGGTTTCCCACCTTGACATGATTGTCATTTGGGCTGAATAATTGTTTGCAGTGGGTGGCTTTCCTGTCGTATGTATAGCAGAGTATTTAGTGGTATCACTAAACCCTAATCCCTAGGTGCCAGGAGCTCATCTATGTATAGCAGAGTATTTAGTGGTACCACTAAACCCTAATCCCTAGGTGCCAGGAGCTCATCTGTATCCCTCCCCAGAAAGTGGCTACCCAAAACATCCTCAGATATTCTTGAGTGTCTGCTGGGAGCCCAGGTCACTCTCAATGGAGAATCTCTGTACTAGAGCTTAAAAATATTACCTCACCTTGCATTTATGCCTCTCTAGGCTGTGAACAAAAATACAAAGCTTCAGAGAACCACTTTCTTTCCAAGCCTTAGGGTAAACCAGAAATAGACTAAATTAAATAATAATACCCAGGTATTGACTAGGAAATACTAGATTCAGGCAGGGTCATCTGTATGAAATTGGGAATGTTGGTTAACGTATTTCTACCTCAGTTATCTCGTCTGTAACATGGGGGTGGTGGTACATGTGTGCATATTTATAAAAGCAGACTATTGCCTGGCACATGTTCAATTTGAGTGTTTGGCATTATTATCTACCTACCACTCATAGTGCCAAAATTGTGGTTTGAATATCTTGGGGAGTAAAGTGATTCTCTGAAGTGCTGCATTAGTATTATATTTAGTTATTAGTGTTCCTAAATGTATCTGAGTGCTCTGAGCATGTTTGCTTGTATGTTTAGCCTAAGAGAGCTCCCTGAGTAGTTTCAGAGTTAAGAGAAGGAAGTGTGGTGGTAGTACACAGTTGGTTTCCAGAGCTCCTCAAAATGACGTGTAACTCTGTAAAATCAAGCTATGGTTTCTAAATTAATTTACCTATGAATATGAAGATACAACCACAGGCACATAGGACACGCTGAGCATCTGGCAATGGCCAGGCATCATCATTTCTGTGACCTCTTGGAGACACTGATAAGGAGCCTCGGAGACAAGCCTGACGGTTCTCCAGAAAATGCCTCCATTCCAGAGTCAGCTTTTCTGTTTTGGCCATGGGATGGGGTTCATTACTTCTCTTTTCTATTCAGCATTCTTTTGACCTTGCTCATGTGATTTTGGCTAGGGTGGAATCACTACCATGCAAGTTAATCCCAAGAAGACTCTTCCCTCTAGAAAAATCAGACGTTTTTCTTCTTATATTTTGAATTTTCCTTCTCACTTTATGAATACAGTAGTCCCCCCTTAACTAAGGTTTCATTTTCTGTGGTTTCAGTTACCCAACATCAACTGCAGTCCAAAAATATTAAATGGAAAATTCCAGAAATGAACAATTCATAAGATTTAGATTGCATGCCATTCAGTGTGATGAAATCTCACAGCATCCTGCACTTTCCTCAGCCAGGAATTTTCCAACTTAAAACCATTCATCATGGGACTGTCTTTACCCTGTACCCACCTCTAGCCATGGTCCCATTTCTCTCATTCTCACTTATTAAAAGAATAGCTGATTCTTTCTGTTTCTGGTTCCTCACCCATTATTCACATATCTGCCCACCACTATGTGGCTGATCCTTCCCAAAGACTCCACTGAATTTGGGCTTGATAACATCATGGAAAGCATTTATTTAGCAAATTAATTTTCTCTCGTTCATTCCTTCCTCTTTCCTCTCTCCCTCTCTTTATCTCTCCCTCCTCCTGTATCCTGTTTTTTTTCTGTTTCTTTATGACTTAAAAAATTTATTGAGGTAAACTTTACATACCATTAAATTCACTCTTATTGGTGTACAATTTAGTGCATTTTAGTAACTGTGATGGTCGACCATCACCACATCCTGTTTTGGAATGTTTCCATCACACTAGAAGGATCCCTCATGCCCGTTTGCAGTTATGCCCCATCCCACTCCCAGCCCCAGGACGTCTATCTGTTTGAATGTTGTCACTCTCTTGCAGAACTGAACACTGCACCCTTAGCTTTCCTAACACAGTTCACATGTGAGCCACACTGGGCTTCTCAGAATGTTCCTTTTGTCTTCTTCAGTAGGGAGCTCATCTTCCTCTGCTCACACCCTTAACCACTGGGCTTCTCCAGCCTTGTCCCTCAGCCCAGTGCTTTCTGGGCTTTCCCTGAGTCATCTCTCTCACTCTCATGAATCACCTATCTGGCCTAGATTTTTCCACTGTTTTGTGTCCCTGTACTTATCTCTTTCCTTGTCTCCTAGGTAAGCTGACCTTTTTCTCTAAGAATTACCTCACATGCTCCCTATTCTAGGATGGCGCTGTGATGTCCCCCATTTTCTAAATGTTGGTTGTATTTCCTGTCTATAACTGTACATGGAAGAAGCACCACTCGTGAGATGTAACCCTAGGTTAGCTTTCTAGTCTTTCCTGCCCCTTATGGGAGTTCTTCTCTTAGCTCCTTTCCTGCTGCAGATGAAAACTCAGCCCCACCCACTCCACTTCTGACAATGCTTGGGTAAGAAATAGAGTTTCAAGCAAAAAAAATTACAGCATCCTGTCTTATGCAATAGTTAAAAGGTAAAACTTGATTTAAAGGGAAAACTAATCTCCCTCCCTGGTGCTAAGCTGGTGCAGAGGGAAGGTCTACAGTTAAAGAGATAATGTTTTGGCTTCTTTTCTCACCTAGCTCACCTACTCTGCTTCCCCCTAACTCGGTAATTCCAATTCTGCTAAGTATTTTGCCCAAAAGAGAAGAAAGGAGACCAGCAAGTTCAACTTGATGGATCCCGTTTTAGTGGCTTAGTGTCATGTCGCTTTGGACTTGGTAGAAGTGCAGCACTGGCGTTTTCTTCCAGTGGTTCTTTCATGGGTTCACTTGAGATTCCAAAACACTGGGGATATTTCCCCCTCAGTTCCCTGAATGTAGTGCTGCACTCTCCCTCTTCCCAGCCCCAGCTAGCCACTTCCTTCTTTCTCAGCCCCTACAAGTCCAGAAATACTCTAGCTTTCCTCTGTGAGGTCTCTTTCCCCAGAAGGAGGTTCTCCTGCTCAGGATGTATAATAACCATATTCCTCAGTCGCTTACCCGTGTGTGTCTGGCGCACAGGAAACGTCATGCATTCTGTGCCCCTAACATCTCTCAGAATCCTTTTCCTTCACCAGTTGCAACCCTCTATTTGGCTCCAGCGTGCTCTCATTCTCATTTAGTTGTCTCATTTAGTATCATCCCAGACCACTGCATCCCTCCAAAGGCAGCTCTCTGTGGTCTCCTTGATGTGTAACCTTAAAGTACAACTTAAAAGGAATACCCACCTTCCTCTCTGTGAGGAAGAGTTCTTTCCAAAGACACCCCTTTCTCAAATCCTCTACGTAGTCTCTGGACAACTCTGATGTGAATGAGCCGTGAGAACCAGGCAGATGGTTTTACAGGATCTCCCTTAAATGTTTGCACTTCTTTCTGGCACCACCCTTTGGGATGTAATACCTGCTGAGTCTTGGTGGTCCAGGAAACTTTGCATGAGCATCCTGTTACAGACCTCTGTCTTCCACTCTAGAATCTCTTATTAAAATGTAGTATAATTAATTATATTTATAGTCAGTGTGCTACTTGAGAGTGTAAATGCCTTGAAGACACGAATTTATTTTAAAATATTCTTTCTCTGTGCTTGTGCCTGACATGCTGCAGGCACGCAGTGAATTTGAGTTTTTCCCCAAGATCACTCTCCTTCCATGATCATGAGGTGAGGAACAGAATGGTCTGGGCTGGTGTGCACGGTTAGAACTCAATGTTGAAACTCTTTCTATTTCAGCCAAAACGTTCTCTTTGTACTTTTCATTTCATTTACCCTTTTCTACTCAACTCTCACAAAAGTATTGTTTACAGATTTTTCACATTTTATTATTTTAGGAATAAATTGTTTTTTTCTTTTTAAAAATGTTTCATTTCATAATTTATACCACTATGAACACTAGTATAATAAATGATTTTACAGATTTTTGTGGCACATAACTGGGACATTATCCTTAGTGGTAACCTCTCAGTAGTTTCAGAAAACCTTCAGAATGAGACTGGGGAACCACTTAAATAATAAGTAAGTTATTTTGATAACTATATGAAGACATTTTAATTCTAAAATCGCGTTTATGGTGCCTACATACATGTCAGGCTAAAACAAAATTGATTCTTAGAGTTACCACCATGTATTCCCGTTTGTAAAGAGTTTCTAAAGAACACATGACCCAGGCAGCTGAGGTGGCGACTATGCAAAGAGAATTTCAGTGCCACATGTTGAGCTCTGTATTGTTTGAAATATTTTAACCTGGAAGATATATTCCTTTTCTATTGTTAATCCATTGTAAAACTTTAGTAATGCTTTGGATAATAGATATATGTACTCTGAAGAATATTTAAAATTTTTGAGAGACTGTATAGTGAAAATTTGTATCTTTCTATTCTCTATTCCTGACCCCACAGTTTTCCTCCCCAGAGATAACTGCTTTTAACAAGTCTCTTACGCCATTCAAGAACTATTTTGGATAGTTACAAATATATATGCTGTATATACACTATATACAGCCAATATGGAGACCAAAAAAACCCATATTTCTTTTGCAGACAGTATTTTGCACCTTATGTTTGTGGTTTACTGTGTCTTTGAAGTGTTTTCATTTAATCCCAGAGAGAGTTGCTGCATTCTTCTACATTCATGCCTATTGCAGTGATGGTGCATTACCGCAGTGCATATGCTTGAAATCAAGCAGTGGAGTTTTTATGTTAATAGTCAAGTCCTTTCCCCTTACGGAAGAAGTAACTGACATTAAACTTTCAATTGCCAGTTATATTAATACAGACCTTTAAAAATATATAAAATATCAGGTTATACTTTATGGCTCTCTAATGATCTGATTACTTAAGCATTCCATTTGGTATCTATTGCGTGGGGAAAATATGTTGTAAGTACACAGTTTCTATCTTTATTTCTCTTTGACGGATTTGTTCACCCACTTGTGTCTCTATTTCTTTATCTGAAAAATGGGAGTGATAACAGAAAGATCCCCATAAGTGGTTGTGAGGATTATAGTGGGTTAATATATAGGAAGCACTTAGAGCAGTTCCTGGCACATAATGGGCACTCCATAAAAGTTAGTGATTATTACATTACTGTTTTGTTTCCTTCCTGGTATTGCAAAATTGTCCCTGCAGGAAAACATTTATATTATATTATGTTGTTAAGCTATTTTTAAATCCTAAGTAAATATATGGTGGCAAGGAATGTTATTATGTAGACTCAGGAAAGGTACATTCTTCATGATCATATAAGGAGGTCTGGAATCACTTCCCATTGAATCAAAGGGAAGGAAAATCTGCATACCCTTTATAATTATTTAAATTTGTCTTTGTTCATTTTGTTTTATGTTTAACTTGGAAGATGTCATGGAAAATAATGTATCATAGAAGTTGCTTATCATTTAGTTTTCCTTTCATCATTACATGTAGTAAGACCCTAAAGTCTAAGTTCCTTTTATGTGTAAAGGTTATTTTTAGGGAAAATATGACACTTAAAAAATGTTCCCAAAAAGCACCTTAGATTTAGCTACCTGGGAACCTTGGAAAAACATTAGACAGTGATGTTCTCGAACCGTCAGGGATGAAGACTTGCTTTCAAAATCCTGCAACACTGTTGAAACTCGGGCTTGCTCTTAAACAAAAGTCTTGTCTTGAAACATGCGACAAGTGACATTATCGCATGTCAAGTACAAATAGTCATCCATAATTGTGGAGAGGCTTGTAAAGCAATGTGACCTGGAATTGGCCAAGTAATTTGAAGTTTAAAGCAAAGCAAGAACATTGAAGCAAACCCTTTGTCAAGTATACTTAAAAAGTGTTGACATGTTGTCTAATATTTTGAAGCATGTCAGTTGGCATGATTAGGTAACTGTGTCCTGTCCCTTTAGCTTGCACTTGGTTGAAACTAGTGGAACCAATTGAAAAACAGTTTTGTAATTTTTTTCTGGCATAGCATCAGCGATGTTGGTCTTGCCAGAGAAGATCTCTTTGAGTTGAGGACAAGCTGAAAGAAGCTCTGAAACCAACACATAGCATCTCAGAACGTTCTGGCACTATTTTTGTATTGCCGCCCCATCTACTGCAATGTACATACAATAAGAGCTCTGATTCTGTTTGCTACTACTTATGTCCACTCATTGTAGAAGACCAGAAGCAAAAATTAACAGAATGTCAGAGATGACATGCCTCACCATATAAAAAACAATGTCATAATTTAAACTTGTTTGTCAAGTTTTTCAACAGTAACCTCAGGAATATTTGTTCCTTTGAACAGGATTTTCCTTCTCTTCAATTTGTATAGTTTAGGTTTATTTCCATTGTCATAAAATTTTCATTAATTTATGCATGAAAAATAAGCAGGAAATAAATCTTTTTTTTTTTTTTTTTTTTTTTTTTTTTTTTTTTTTTTTGAGGCGGAGTCTCGCTCTGTCGCCCGGGCTGGAGTGCAGTGACCGGATCTCAGCTCACTGCAAGCTTCGCCTCCCGGGTTCACGCCATTCTCCTGCCTCAGCCTCCCAAGTAGCTGGGACTACAGGCGCCCGCCATCTCGCCCGGCTAGTTTTTTGTATTTTTAGTAGAGACGGGGTTTCACTGTGTTAGCCAGGATGGTCTCGATCTCCTGACCTCGTGATCCGCCCGTCTCGGCCTCCCAAAGTGCTGGGATTACAGGCTTGAGGAAATAAATCTTTGACTATACACACATGAACACACATATCTATATAGGTATACACATACAAATATATACATATGATTCCTATGTGAAAGAAATTATTTTTCAGTATAATAAAGCATGGAGTACACACAAGTTAGCTTATGTCTGTCTATGGGCATTTGGACTACAGAGATAGATGCGTTCGTAGATTTGGCTGATTCTAAAAGGGACCTTAACATACGAAAGGTTACAAATCACTGTTTTTTGAAGATTATCGTCTAGTGGGAGAGAGAGGCCATGATCTAAATAATGCAATAAAAGGTGTTGGAAGTGTCAAGGGTCAAGGAAGAGAATATCAAGTGCTGTAGGTGTCCACGGGAGCACGGAATGACTTCCAGCTGGCGTTCACCCTATTTGTCCATTGTTCTGCTGTCAACACAGACCTGCGGGTATGGAAGGTAACATCAAACTGGGCACATTATATTCTTCTCTCTTTGCTGCTGAACACTTGTGAAGTGCAGGAAAGATGGGTGAGCTGGTTAAGAATTTTGGATTTGGAGCCCAGAGTTCATGTAACTTTTATCACCTATCTGGCCAGTTTTCAGCAGGAAGGAGGCAGGGTCAGCATGCAGAATGGATGAACTACATCTCTGGAAGATGTGAAGCTTGTGGATGAGTGAATGAGTGAGTGATTATGAATGAACAAATCGGTTATGTGATGCATGATTTCTGATCTGGCAGGATACACAGTCTCAACAAGCCAGTATACTCATTAACTAGTTGACTACCATGCTACAGTGGTTACATACCATGAGAGTGAGTTAATGTAAGTTCTAGAAGATTCACAGTGCAACACCCATAGGTATCAAACATTTTATCCATTAGTAATTCAATATTTTACTATAATAAATGTCTCTAACCTACTCAAGTTTTTTTGTGAAGATTAGGAATAATATATATTTATAAATATAATTCGTTTCTAAAGTATCGAAATTGTAGATGACTTTTTGTGGATGCAAGAGAGGATGGTGTACTAAGCAATCCTTATGGTTAAAATTGCTGTAGGGTTTTTCTCTCTGAGAAAGAAACTGCTTGTTAGGTACATGTTATCTGAAAGAAATGTTGCCAAATCATTCTCACACCTAAACTTTCTCCACATAAAGAAATGTAACTCTCAGCATTTGCCAAGATGATATTCAAGGTTGTCTGTATACATTAAAAATAATAAATACATATCAATATTTCATGGTATCTGCAGTCTTAGTAGCAGTTTTGTAAAGTATATGACAAGCCACAAATGGTTTCTTCCTTCTTTTAGAGCAACCAGGCACAACTATTTAGAGCATTTTTGGTTTTGAATCCAAGGTCTAGCATTTTTTAGCTCAGCTGACATTAAGAATAGATAGTACAGTTGTCAATATGCACTAAATTTGGGGGCTATTTAAAGATTGCCATGAGAACGTGTTGTGAATATATTAAGCTTTAGCCCTTAAATGCAAATGTCTATTAGCAGGGAAAATTCTAAAGGGTATCTATTTTTTCTTTGGCTTAAAACATTCCTGTGAATAGAAGAATATTCTTATTGTAGCAGATGCCATTTTGATTTGTATTTGTCTTGCTTCAGTAGCTTCCTTTGTATTTATTTTGGCTTTGTGATTTCAAAAGTGGGGAGAGCTTTAATGCGACCCCCTCTCCATGATGATACTTGGCAATGCTGAGAAGTCAGATTGTGATTGTATTAATTACCTTCATTATTTATAAAGTCAATGTCCTACTTTAACGTTGATTAAAAATAAGCAACATAATTTTAAAAAAAAATCTTCCTGAATGACATTTCTTTTTATCTTCAAACTTCATACAGTGTATGCATGTGTGTACATATCAATGAATATTATATGAGTATTAGCATATCTTTTCTCGTAAATCAAATTCTTTGTCTACTGTTTTCTAGTTTCTAATTTCTATGAATTTGTGGGTGAGAGTAAAATTGGTATGTTGCAAAATGTGTTCTCTTTTCATCTTGTTAAGCCAGATACAGATTATAATATTTCTAATTTGAATGTTTATTTCAAATATGATTATTTCACCTTCCTGATTAAACTTGCAGTTAACTTTTCAAGGGTTTTATTCTGAGACTAATACCCTTAGCCAGGCATACAAGACTGACCACCGTACATCTGCAGTCTCATTTCATACCATGCTGAGCTTTGCCATGTGTATTTCATCTCTTTAGTCTTCTTTGTGTTTGTGCAACCCAAGACCAAGAACATACCATGAGCACCTAAGCCACAGGGCCTTTGCGTATTCTATTTGCTATGCTCAGAGGTGATTGTTAAAATATTTAACCAGCAGTAGGGCATGCATACTGATCAATCCAAAGTGACGTGGGCTAGAGTGGGATTCTGGAAGCCCTCTGCTGAGCCTTTTGCTTGTCTCCAGAGAGGTGTGGTGGGGTCCTGGGACAGCATGGAAATAAGTAGTAGTTGATGGGGGAGTAGTGTCCAGACATTAGCTACTCACAAGCCTATCTACCACCTCATAAATCCACACCAAGTACTTGTCTACACTAGGAACATTTCTTCCTTCCCTCCCCCTGGAGCACATACACACACCTCATTATGTCATCTCTTCTTTTCTTCCTCTGTACCCCACTTCCTCAGAGAAGTTTTCCCTAACCTTTCTGATGAGGAATGCTCTCATTTAGGCTTTCTTAGAAATGTCTACCCCTCCACTGTACCTTTCACGTGGGCAATTTATAAATACTCCACACTCATTTAAACAAGGTGTCACTCGCAGTAGTTGATGCACTCCATGAGTATGGGAATGACATATCCCATCATCACCTCTACCTCCCTCTAGAATCGTAATCCCAGCATCTAATAGGTACTCAATAAATTTTTGTTGAATGAATGAGTTTTCAAAAATAATTTAGAGCTTCTTGGAACACATTTATATGTTTTAAATATAACCAATGTACATGTCATCTTGGGAATGGATTGTTGGCAAGATAACATTTTTTGAAAACAATCACCTTCTTTTATGCCTTCTTATACACTTTCCTGAAGTAATTTTCAAATGGTGGCCAGATCCCATGCTGTGACTTATCCTTTGGTTCTGGTAGAAATGCTTTTCACTCGCTTGATGTCCAGTGCAAAGATTTAATCTCCTGAGTGACTCAGTCATTGTTCTTAAAGCTCAGCAAGAAACATTGCTTGAAAGCCTCCTGTGAATGGGTACTTGGAACGTTAGAGAAACCAGTGATGGGTAAATGGTTGTTCTACCTTCAGAGTTTTATCAATCAATCTAGTAATTTACTCCTTATCTTATTTATAAGAGTTTATAATATTCTCTTTTCCCATTACAGTATTAGGACACAGACCATGTATTTTTGTTTCCAAGTGACATAGGGCAGAGCTTCATATATTTATTTGAATAGTTTTTGATATTAAAGATGAGGATGATAATGGCAAGGTTACTGCACAATTCTTTGCTAGAGTTTCCCCTTCCTTTCCTGAAATTCCCAACTACCTGTTCTTTTTAAGTCTGTTATTCTGTTATTGCCGAATTCTTTCTAAGTTAGATTTTGTGTATGTACTGGATAGCTATAACTTCTTTGAGGAAGGAAGTACCAATTCAATCAACGTACTCCTCAAGACTTTGCAGTGGTTAAGTCTTACCCATTGTCCCTAGACTTTAGTGCATGTTACTATCATTTTCTAGTTTCTCATGAGTCTTAGACATATGTATGTATCAAATTAACATATCTCATGTTTCACATGCCTTTTATGACTATTAGCATTGCATTTTATTTGATAATTTAAAAATTATTGATTTTCCAGTCTATCTGTCTATATGTGTATGCATGTTTGTGTGTGTTTCATCTTTCTCCTGATTTTTGGACCACAGTTTCTTCAAATACATGATTAGAAAAAAAACTATGGCTGTCAGTTATAAATTAAATCTAATCTAGAATGATTTCAGTTATCATTTAAATTAGTAATTGAAACTAATTATGGACACAGGATATGTCATTGATTGAGCAGAAGAAGGAGGAAGGCAAGACACCTGAGACCCTTTGGTCCAAGCAGGGAAAATCAACCACTGGAAAGGCTTGAGCAGTATAATGATTGATTGAGGTGGAATGTGTATTTCTCCCTCGTATATTTAAATTACTCAATAATTTTGGCCATCAATCACCTGGGACCTGATGCTATTAAAAATAACTTCAAAAAGCCTGTTTTCTATGCACAGTGTAGCAGACACTACATGTGCCCTACTCATCCTCTTGCCTTCATCACTTCAGTGCACACACCGCTTTTAATAGCTAGTATATGCATTTCTTTCCTTTTTCTTTTTTTCACCTCTGTAGTTATGTACTTCCCTAGTAGGAGGTTACAAGTACTGGGCAGTTACTACTGTCATGGGAATTGGTGTGTAAATACCCCAGCTGCCTTGCCCCTTTGCAAGAATAACTCAGAGATGACTCTTAGGCCTGGGTTCTATAGGAACTGGACTTCCAGTCATCCATGGTATTAGTAGGCTTTATATTTCACCCTTTTTAGGCTGTCTTCCTTTTCCTGTATTACTTCCCCATCTTGACTGTTTTTGTCTTTCACTTCCCAAGTAAATTACTTGCACTTGAATTCATTTTGTCTTATTTGTGTTGTGGAACCCAAACTGAGACATGCAGTTTGCAGCAGTGGGGATATTGAGTGAAGGTTAAAGATCAATGGTACTACTGTAAGTTGTTAACCTGCAATTCTTAGAACAGTAGTTCTCAATTGTATTTGCACTTGTTTCAGATTCCAGTGGACCTAGAGAGAGTGATGCCTAGGCATTCTAGCCACAATTCTATCTCTTATATTCTACCTAAGAATCTATATTAGATTGCAGGCACCCAAGAGCATTATTATAGGAATGATGACTTAACATGTTACTTTAAGTACATATTTTTCAAGTTGTCATATTTTTATTATTTGATTTCTTATTATTTGGGATGTACATAATATCTGATTGCATATGCCACATGTCAGGAACCCACTGTTGGGAACCACTGTCTACAGGAGGCTGAGTTCTCTCTTTGGGTAAGTGACAACTAAAACAGCTCAATCAGTAGCAGCTGCTGAATCGGAGAGTTGTACTTGTTCCTCACTAAAGCAGCAAACTTTAAAATCATTAATTCCCTGTGTGGTACCAACTGAATTTTAGGAGTCCAGAGATTCAGGTGTGTGTATCACATGTACTTGATCATCAACCATGCAGCTTAACTAGTTTTAAGTGGCCACTCAAAATGACACAAGACTTTCACATAATTATTTCCTCTCAACCAATATATTCAAGTTTATGAAAGTTAAAGAAAGCAAAAAAGAAAATGGTTTCATTTGCAAGGTTTTCAGACTGAACATTTTCTACCATTAGCATTTTAAAATCTGTTTTACACAGCATATGTAATTGGGAACTTTCGGCAGTTGTCTAAAAAAATAGGCCTGAGATGGACGTTGATAATGCTATCTATAATTTGCATGCTTTATTAGGAATTCAGAAACTGCAAAAATTAGTGCTTCAAGATATCTGCTTATTTGACTCTGTTAGTTTTGCCAGAATGCTATCGTTAGAGAAAATTGAATAAGTTAGAATTTTAGGTTAATGTTTTTTTTCTTGAAATTATCTGGCAAAAGTTTTAATAATATATTAAAATTTAATATTTTAGTATTGGTAAACATTTCAAATTCTATAAGATCATTTCCATCTACCTATGAGTTACATGTTTTTTAAGTATCTACATTTCAAGCATCCTCTATTTTGCATCAAAACAGATTTGTTTTATCTGAGGGTTTTCAGTGTCTCCAAATGATAAACAGTTTTTATGAAAAGAGCAAAATTGCTTTTTTAAAGCAGCTTTTTAAAAAACTAACTTCTTTGTACATATATTTTACAGATTAAAGGATTTACCTGAAGACAAAGCATTCTATTCATCAGAGACTGGACAAGAGTTACTCTTGCATTTGGCAATTAAAGATGATGTTTCCATGGAAACAGTTGATCCTGCTTTCATTCATTGGCTGCTTAGGAGGTAAAAAAAGTCCTGTATTTTCTAAGTTGAGGTTAAAAGTATACTCGAGTCATATGCTTGCATAATTTTCAGATGTTGAAATAAAACTCCACCAATAACAAAGAAAAACAAATGCTTTTCTCCCCAAAAGAAAAATTTAAATTCTCTAATCTGATAATTGGGTTCTTATTCCTTCGCTTATTTTTGTAAGCCATTTTTATTTCCATAGCAAATATAATGACATCTGGTATTACAGATCTACTGTATATTATGCTTTGGTATTATGAATATAACATCAAATTTGAGCATGTTAATTTGTGAACTTTTTTTCCAAAGGAACTTAAAGAGGCGAGATCTCACATATAAAGGAGCATATAAATTTAAAAAGTGCTGGTATTTTCATGTTTTACTTTCAGCAAATAACTTATCTAAAGGACCAAAACTGAATATAGATATAATTTGCTTTTTTAATTTTGGAAAATTTGAAATTTAGAACAAAGTAGAAAGAAAAAATGAAAAAAATTCTCATCTTTGACACAAAACAACTATTACAAATCATTTGTTGTATTTCATTTTGTTAATTTTATTTTACTTTCTGGAGAAACAAGTGAAAAGTTTTTTTAAAAATAGTGTATATACAACTAACTTTTTGTTTATTTTATTTTGTTTTCCCTCTTTTTATGATATTCTCAAGCACCAAAAAAGCTGAAACAATAATAGAATGAATGAATACATCTGTAGGTATCATTGAGATGTAGTTATTGTACCATTTTACTGTATTTATTCTGTATATATGTGTATATGAATGTGTGGTTTTTCCTTTTTTTTTTAAATCTATCTGCTTATTTTGGTTAACTCATTTGAAAGTAAGTTATAAAAATCATCACTCCTAAAATTCAGTACTCATCTCCTTAGAAGACCACTTTTCTACATAAACATAATTTCTTCATGATACCTAAGGAACCTAACAAAAAGGTAGCTCAAGACTTTTCTAAAAGAAGAAAATGAGTGCGGAATGAGGCCAAATGGAGTAGTCAGGTAAAACACATGTTATTTAAAGACATGAATAGATTGGAGTAGACTTTTGGGCTCTTATGTCAAAGTTCAAACATGCTTCAAATATTTACGTGATAATATATAGCAAAGATCCATAGTCAATAATAGTTACAGATTAAAATCTTTAACTTTTAAAAGAAAGATGTTTTTTATAGTTTTTATAGATTTTTACTGTGATGCCTCAATTTTGTTTCTAAAACATTTTCATTGACTGCTACTCATCTAGTGCTGAGGACAAAAGGAATAGTCGTAGGGCCGGGCGCGGTGGTTCAAGCCTGTAATCCCAGCACTTTGGGAGGCCGAGACGGGCGGATCACGAGGTCAGGAGATCGAGACCATCCTGGCTAACACGGTGAAACCCCGTCTCTACTAAAAAAAAAAAAAAAACTAGCCGGGCGAGGTGGCGGGCGCCTGTAGTCCCAGCTACTCGGGAGGCTGAGGCAGGAGAATGGCGTAAACCCGGGAGGCGGAGCTTGCAGTGAGCTGAGATCTGGCCACTGCACTCCAGCCTGGGCGACAGAGCGAGACCCCGTCTCAACAACAACAACAAAAAAGGAATAGTCGTTTAAAAATTTCTGACTTTCAAATGGGCTTTGGAAAAAGTTCAATATAGGAAAATATTTTATTCTTGGAATCTTTTCTTCATTTATAAAGTTTCAAATATAATCTCTGTTTTAGGAAAAGGAGCAAAAGTGACAGAAAATATACTGCAGCAGTATTACTGTTTATGATATTAAATTTTGGAAAAACAATCTTGAAATTTTCCAAATAGTTGAGGAGACATTCACAGAAAGACATACTCAGAAGGAGGAAGACATACTCAGAAAGTAGAAAGGTAGCAAAAGAAAATGAGATCAGCTTTTAAAAGGTTTCATATTTTTAGTTGTAATTTTCCATTATGTGCAAATTGTATTGTGTTTCAGCATTTTTGAGAAATGTTTTACATATTTCTGAACAAATATATAGAAAAAGCAGTGTCCCCTTTAGTAAGATATGAAGACATCATAAAGAATTTAAAGGTCAACTTATTCTCTAGATATGGTGGTAAAAAAGTTATAAGGATTTGTAAGGGAGAATTGGATTTACATGTGGCAAATTTATGTAATTATATATATTTGCATATATATGTACGTATGTTTCCATGTGTGTAATTATACATGTAATTATATGTAATGTATTGACCCCTGAACTATATATTTGCCTCTTTAGGGAGTTAGAAAGGCAATGGAGGCCTATGTCCATATAAATATATACTTAAACCTATTATAATTGAGACTACAGATCATACTATATGAGATAATTTAGATTACCTTCATGAAATCATTTTTTAAAAAAATTATCAATACTGTAATGAAGGATAAAATACATGGTCACCAAACAGAAACATTGGCTTACTTTAATATTGTAGATTTAGTCATGGACAATACATGTCCACAAAATTCACATATTTGGGCTGCTTTTCACAGTGATAGTTGCAATGTATGCAAATACAGCCCAAGACTACTGACACACATCTTCAAATGCTTTCAATCATAGCAGTCATCCGTTCTATGTCATGCAAATGTGAATGAATTTTTGTACTAGTCTTCCCTTAATAGTGATTAAGGAATGCTTTGAAAGCAAAATAAACTTTTCAAGTTCTTTCTGAAATGGTTGAGGAGTATTTTTCATTTGGTGGTTTTAATAACACCGCTATTATAATCACTGAGAAAATGATCAGGAATGCCTCTGGACTGCATTTACTCTCAAAGCAGATTTGGAACTTTGTGAGTTTGTGGTGTTGGGTGTGGCACTTCGTGTAAGCAATTGCCACAAACTCAAATGGCTGTCGTTTCTTCTGTAGTATTTGTACGCAGTGTAATGTGATTTAATAGCATTGATACTGGTGGAATGGAGATGTCACTGATCCCTGCTTATAAATCTTGACATCCTCCATGTTTTTACAGATAAACTTATTTCAAAGTATCCCCTCTATTGCAGCAGACTAAATCTTGAATTGCTTTTCATTTATACCATCTAAATCTTGACGGTTTATCAGAGTATGCATGTGAGAATCAGTAAAAGATGCAAACGTTGGTGTATTTTATTCTTATAACCTTGATCATTGATAACTCCACATATTGGATATTTTGTAAGCTTCATGGTGACTAAGAAGGCATGTGTGGAACTTAAAAAAAATTACATTGCAAGTGCTATTAGAGTTCAACAAACATATAAGGTTAAATACAACCCACAATTTTATTTAGTTCTTAAAATAGCAGTCTCAAAAGTATTTGTTGATTAGTTAACTGACTCCTGCAAATAAAGTGCTCACTCAAATGAATTTAATTGACTGTTGCCTAAGTGTTAAGCTGTCTTAAAGTACTCATCCCATAAAAGTGTTTCTAAATACCCCTGAGCAGGAAGTCTGTTGAAAGCAAAAGAATAGAAGCTGGTATGTTCACAGGGGGTGGGTATCATTGCAGGAGATCAAGACAGGGAGGTGTTTGCCTAGTGACAGCAACCAAGGAGAAGGTTTAGGGATGAAGTATGGAGAGTTAAATGAAAGGAGGCACGCCAGAACCCAGGGTGAAGTGGGAGAGCTTACAAAAGATTGAACAGAGATGTGGAAGGATCTCTAGTGCAGCGGGAGTATCATGGAAATTGAGGAAGCAGTTCAAGAAAAGGGAGAGGTGGAAGAAGAGGATGTCTGAGGAAAATCCAGTGAGGCTTGTGAATAGGAAGCCTTGAATTACTGGAATGTAGGGCTTTAAAGGGGGAAGAAAATATATGAAGGTACATAATACTTTGATAAAACTGAATTATACTTACTTACATGTACGTATGTATACAGTTGACCCTAGCACAATATGGGTGTTAGTGTTACTGAACGCAGTAACTGAACTGTCTGCTTTCCTGGTGCAGTAAAGCCAAATATCCACACCAAGGCTTTGTGGTGGGAGAAAGGAGAGTGTTTATTTGCAGGCAGCCAAGCAAGGAGAATTGGGCAACTCACACTTAAGACCTGACCTCCTCAGTGGCTGATAAGCAAGAGTTTTTACAGGTAGCAATAAATTTCAGAAAAGCAGAAGTTACAGGCCAGATCGTAAATCAGTACGTGCAGGTTGTACATTGGTTTTGGCCTAAAAAAGTGGGATCTTGAAGCAAGAAGAGAGGGAGGTTACAGTCCCTCTCCTAGATGGATTCTGGCTCTCTGATTTGAGTTTGGTTAGGAAAGTGAAGTCAGCAGAAAGGAGTGTTAAGTTCTGGCCTGTGGGCATGACTTCCTCTGGGGCTCTCAGGAATAAATTTAGAACAAGGAACTGTGATCAGGGTTCCAGTCCTCATTTCCCGCTTATCGGAGGTCTCTATGCCAGAGGGTCCATTTGATAAAGGTCCCTGTTACTGAAAAACAGCTCAGGAACATATATTAAGATGTTGCCTTTAGTTTCTAGAGGAGCCAGACATATTGTGACTCCAACTTCCTTGGCTATTGTTTTAAGCTATTACTATGTTCTTACTTACCAAGTTGCTCATTTACTTCTCAGGGCTAGCTCAGTGCCTGGAATTTCCCTTGAAGGAACTCAAGATTTTTCTTTACTTCTATTCTTGGAAAGGCTTGGCAGGACCCTAAGAAGGATCTCTGCTGCATCTTAGTAGGTGTGTTGACCATCCCTCCAAGTAGGAAAATCTGCGTATAAGTTTTAACTCCCCCAAAACTTAACTATTATACTTAGAGCCGACTGTTGACCAGAAGTCTTACCAATAAAATAGTTAAAACATATTTGGTATGTTATATGTATTATATCCTGTATTCTTACAGTAAAGTAAGCTAGAAAAAAGACAACGTTATTAAGAAAATCATAAGGAAGAGAAAATGTAGTTACTATTTATTAAGTGGAAGTGGATCATCCTAAAGGTCTTCATGCTGATCGTGTTCACATTGAGTAGACTGGAGAGGAAGAAGAAGAGGGGTTGTTGCTCTTGCTGTCTCGGGGTGGCAGAGGCAAAAGAAAATCCATGCAAATGTGGACTTGTGCAATTGAAAGCTGTGTAGTTCAGAAGTCAACTGTATTTACGTGCATATCTGTGTGCATTCCAGGCCTGCTCATGTTGTAGATGACACAGTGGGGTCTAGAGCATTTCAGGTACTTGTTCAAAGTCACATTGCTTGTTATTGACTCAGTAGGGCTTTTTCTAGACTGCCAGAATTTTCATCTAGGGGGTTTTCAACTGCACTAAGCCTTTTATCAGTATAGTGTGTTGTACATTCATTTACAGAAAAGAACCAAGTGGTTCCTCCTTGGTGCTGGGTAAGGGAGACTGTTGATACTTATCAGTGATTGGGAGACAGATGTGCATGTGCACGAAGACCTGAGTGAGCACTGAGAGGAGTTGAGGAGAGTTTTTGCATGAAGACCTGGGTGTGCACTAAGAGGAGTTGAGGAGAGTTGTCTTTTGAAAATATCTCTGAAGATTTCAACTTCTAAGTATTCTCAATGTGAAAAGCCTTAAGTGAATGGTCAAATGCTGAACTTCCCAGGAAGGATGGATTGCTGAAAGGAAAATGAATTCTTCCAGATAGAGTTGCTTCTGAGTCAAAAAAAAAATTGAGGGTTCATTGAAATCAACTGGCTAGGAATTTCCTTGGCATGCCAACTGGCTTAGTGGATCAGAATTTCATTCACAGTGTAGATATTTGATATATTCAAGCACTGGCTGCTGTGTTCACCTACCTTGTTTTTTGCTCTTGAAGACTGCACACTGCTCTTTTGGAATGAATAGTGAACGCATACTAATGGTTTCTTGCATCAAATAATTCTTGCTGATTTATTTCACCCACTACTGAGTGTTTGGGAGATTGGGTCCTTAAACAGGATGTGCATTTCCTTTATAGTATATGTATGCCATCTTGCCAATAATGATATGAGTTTGATGGTATGAAAATGCTCACCAATGTGGAAAGAGGCCATTTCCTTATGATTATCAGTTGCCAGTTATTGTCTTGAAGCTTACATACAAGTAATGACCATCATCACTTGACCATCTTCAGAGGTGGGCCCTATATGAGGTATTTCACATATGTTTTTCTGTAATTCTCATTTCAACTGTGCAGTATGTAGCTCCCACATACTTTCTATGTTCTGTTTCCTCTGAGTTTTAAAAAAATTTCGTTTTGCTTGATATAACATTCACACTCTATGGAATGAAAAATCCTGTGGGGGTATCCCTTGAGGGTCCCTTCTTCTATTAACTAGAGCACCCTTCCAATGTTCGTTCTTTTCAAACTTCCCACATACCCAGCTCCCTCCCCACATCCAGAAATTCAAAGCTTGAACATAAGTAGATATTAATTTCTAAGGACCATTTCTGCATTCTGTATTACTTTCGAGGCAAAATTATAACTCAAAAACTGGTTGCATATTTTAATTTGAGAACTGGCAGAGCTGCCTGCACTTGTTTTGTTAGTGAGGCCTAAGTTGCTGTGTGTCTTCTCTTTTCCCACAGATAGGTATGTAAATACAATTTATTTTCACTTCTCTGCATTTTACTTCCTTTGAATATCAACCAATACTAAGTTTGAGACAATGCATAGTGACAGAACTCTGTGGTTACAAGTCCAACACTGGATGCTATTTTAAATAGAGACATTTTAAATTTAAAATTATTTTATGAGAACTATATACAGTGGAGAAAAATCAAGTTACACATGCATCCCTACATATATAAGCATCTGGTTGCGTAATTGGACGAAACCATGGGAGAAGATGGAGTCATTTTATCTTTCGTGGTATGATTCTTGTCATTTTAAAGCAATACCACGTTAATGAACAACTTGTAGAAGTTATTTGGCAACTGTGGTAAGGAAAAGTATAGCCCAGATATCTTCCTAAGGAGGTTGTGTAATGGTTGCCAGTTTTTTCATTTGGCCTAAGACCAACTAATAATGGCTACAAAAGCATCATATTAATTTCTTTGAAGAGTGTACAGTGAAATGGCAAATGACTTCTAGAAATGAAGTGACTGTTAGAATTCATTTCTCTCTCAGTAGATAAATATATAAATGAAGATTATTCAACATCCTTTTTATTGATTCCTTGGTCTGTCAAATTGTTGACAATTATTGGAGCATATTATAACCGCCATCGCATTACAAATTCAGTTGTCCAATTTTGTATTATTGTGATCCCACTATGCACATGCGATTTCATGTTAGTTGGTTAAGGCTGAAACATTGGTGAATATGACATCTTTCCTTAACATTCTATTCATTTTGAAAAAATAACACTTTATTACATATTAAACACTGATTTCTGGTCATACTACATTGTTGATATTTATCACTTGAAGAAAAGGAAAACAACAAACCTGATGTTGAAAAAAAAAAAGTCAAAAATATTCGGTACCCCAAGCTGGCCATTAGACTTCCCAGTGTGTTTCCAACTTCTGCCTGGCAACTAAGGAAGTAAGCTCTTATCTTGGCATTTGACTTATTACTTTCTCTTTATACCACCTGGGTTTACTTTATTTATAGGACGAGGGGTGACAAAAGTAATATTCCCACCTGTCACTTTAATAGGAGGCAATTTATTCCTCTTCACTACAAGGAGAGTTCAAAACAAACTTTTTGCACAGGCTGACCTGGATCTCAGCTAGTGGTGAGTGCCCTTGTGAAACTATTTCTTTCTAGGAAGCTGCTCTTTTTTTTTTGGACTGCTCGCACAGCCATTGAAGATCCAGCCCTTATTTGTGGAAGCTCTTGAGGGCTAGTTATGGGGGTGTGAAGTGGTATGTTAACACAAGAAACCATATCCCTGAACTTTGTGACTATTTGGTTTCTTTACCTGGACAACTTTCTAGTGTCTGCTGACCTGAGAGAGTGGAACATGTAGGCTGCCATTTTATAAATGGCTCTGGTTAGTTACTCATTGTTTATTCTAAGCATGTGTACATTATTTGCTCCTCCAATCTTATAAGCAGGGAGGTTGTGGTGAAAGCTGTTATTGACTGAACTTAAGGCATCAGGCAACTCTGGGATCAGTTGCTGCCATTGTGACACTGATTGGTGTCACTTGTGGACATAGAAGCACTGGTATGATTAAAATTTTAGTCCTGAAGCATGTGAATCCTGGGAATAGTCCTTTCCTTTTTTACTTTGTTCACAGCAACATCATGCATTCTGTCTTCTTCTGAAAACTTTTTTGACTTAAAGGGCAGTCTGAATATGTCACCCAGTAAGTAAAGGGAGATGGCAACACTTGTGTGTTTTTATGTTAGCCTTAAGCTTTTGAAGCAGAGTTCGTAGATTTTGTCTCCAAATAAGTTTTGTGTTATTAAATTTTTTAGAG
This sequence comes from Trachypithecus francoisi, assembly GCF_009764315.1. NCBI lineage: Eukaryota > Metazoa > Chordata > Mammalia > Primates > Cercopithecidae > Trachypithecus > Trachypithecus francoisi. The sequence goes on along the minus strand of NW_022681453.1, from coordinate 42,979,554 downwards.
GATGTTAAAATACCTTGTATGACTTCTTCACTCTGTAGCAAAATAGAACTTTTCATTCTTATCCCATGAGTGTGTGTGAGCGAGTGTCTGCACACTTGCAAGTGATGTTTAAGCTCAAACATGTGTACAAAAAGAGAGAAGTGGTATTAAGTGGAAAGCAATTATGTAGATAATTATGAAGCATTGACTATTGAACAGTGTATTATTTGGGTTTCTGAGTGAAAATCTATTTTTTCGTTAAGGAATAATTTTACTGCAGCATATACAAGACCACAAATGGCGTGGGTTTTTTGTTTTTTGTTTTTTGTTTTTTTTTGGCTTGATTATGCAGACAAACAAATGAGAATACTCAGTGCTATGGCCATTCTTTCTATTATGGGAGAAGATAAAGTAAACATTCAACTAACAACAGTATAAAATAGTCTAATGCTTTTTCTTCTGCCTCATGAGGTTTTTGAAAGCTCTTTGCTGCTTGTTTTGTCGAGTTTACCATTGATGTTACTTTGGTGAGTAATTATTTGAAGAAAGAGTAGGAAGTAAATACTTGCTGGAGAATTGTCTCTCAATGAGAACTGATCCAGTGGGCATTATACGGATTCCCCCTTTTCCCCCTCTTTTTTGAAGTTACTAGCTTCCACAGATTAATAGGGACCTTTTGTCTCAGACTTCATACTTGCATTTATTTGCTCAAACCAGATAACTGAACACAGGTACCAGTATTCACAACTACCATGAAGAAAATGACAATTCCATCCTATTTTTCAGGCCATATATATAGGAGGTTATAATGAATAAAATCATGTATTAGACTGCCTTCCCATAAATTACGATTCCTCAGTCAGAGGTAATTAAAAGTTTGATGCAACACTAAGTAAAAAATATGCAATAATAATATCAAATGCCATTTATTGCATTGCCACTGCTGCCATGAAAACATACTGCTTATCTTTGCATCAAAAATCCTATATTATAGATATCATTCCCATATAACAGTGGAGAATTCAGTGGCTTGGAGAGCTTAAATGACTTGCCTAAAGCTAAATGGAATATTAGTGGGAAAAAAAATCATGTCTATTGTGGTCCAAAGTCACTGTTCCTCCTAGTAGACATGCTCCTTCCTAAAGCTGGGGTCAGCAGAATTTTTCATAACATGTGCTAGATAGTAAATATTCTCAGCTTTGTGGGCCATGTAGTCTCTGTCATAACTACTCAACTCTGCCCTTGTAATGTATAAAACAGCTATAGACAATATATACACAAGTCAGTGTGGCTGTGTTCCAATACTATTTTATTTATGGACATTAAAATTCAACTTTTATATAATTTTCACATGTTATGAAATGTTCCTTTTGTTTGTTTGTTTTTAGAGACAGGGGTCTTACTTCACCCAAGCTGGAGTGTATTGGTAAGATCATAGCTCACTATAACCTTGAACACCTGGGCCCAGCAATCCTCTGGCTTCAGCCCTCCCAAGTAGCTGGGACTGCAGGCACACCACCACGCCAGGCTAATTTATTTATTTATTTATCTTACTTCTTGTAGAGATGTTTTGAATTGAATTTATGATAAAGTGGGATTATATTTAGATGTACCTTCAAGCCTTTATGCCTTGAAGGATAAAGGGCAAAAATATTCCAGGAGGAAGAATGACATAAATCAATCCAAGATATGTTATTTGATAAACAAAGTTATTTTGCAAGTAATTGTGAATTTCTTGCTGACAACTGTGGATGTCTTACTCCCTGTAGGGCTGTAGTCTATGAATATGGAAATTGTGCTTTATCGATATGGAATTGCTGAGTTGAAGATTGCTAGACATTTGATTTTCTGTTGGTAAGAAGGTGAAATTTGACTTTATGTCTAAATCGCTGCATTTTTTTTTAAATGAAGCCATTCAATTTAAAGGAAGTGTTTTCTCCCCCCCTGAAATTCTTTGATCCAAATTTAAGAAGTGTTCAAGATAGATTTGGCCCAATAGCTACCATCGTGCAGCTCTGCAAACCCAAATTCCCAGTATCTATGATAGGTCATATATGTATCATATGATTGTAGAATTTGTGATTTGCAAAAACTTGAAAAAAACAAACTAGCCCAGGTCCTATCTGAAAAGCAGACCCAAAGCTCAAACTGAGATGAAGGGACCAAGATGTGGAATGTGTCCAGGCAGCCTGCAGGTGACTGATTTGAATCCTAACTTTGGAAGATTTAGATTAAAGTAAGAATTGCTTGTTGATTACTTATTAACTAAATTCATAGCTTGCATAAATGATTTCTCATAGATTTGGGGATATTTTGCAAAAAGATACATTCCATAGAAATAGTAAGACCTTTGCTAATGCTGACCCTTCTTGACGGTAACTTTAACCACAGTAAACATTCTTAGAGATCTGAGTAAGTGAAACACCAAGTAGAACTGAGCATTTTTTATTTTGTTTTGTTTTAATGTCTCAGGCAGCTGTTACTTTCAAACAAATGATTAAAATGCAGAAATGCGACTTTAGTTCAGCACGCTGAGGTTTGCAAAAGATTACTATTAGGGTGCTATTGCTGTCAAAAGTGCTATTTTTGTATGTGCTTTCATGAAGCTGCTCCTATCTTGTACCTGTATTGATGGTACTCAGAAGGGTGTGCGCGGGGTGTAGGTGATCAAGAATCTGCAAACTGCCTAACAGAAATAACTGCCTAGTGACAGTGGATGCCTCTGTAAGGACACAGTGAAGGTGTTTCATAAGAGTCATAGACACATTCATTGAATTTGCTTCTGTCGTATGTTCATATTTTTATATAATGAATTATTTTATAATTGGATGCATAAATTACAGTTGGAGATAAGTGTATTTGATTAGGGTGGTCTCAGGGAAGTCCAAAGTCTTTCTGTGATCTGCTATAACATTTTGTAAATTAAAACCATCTACAATGATGCATAAGTACACACACCTACAGACCCAGGGAGATTCCCAGACAGTTTCTAATTTACTAAGTTTTCATATATATATATGAAAACTTATATATATATGTGTTATATATATATGTATATAAAGTAGGTATGCTAAGAGGTTAGAAGAAGTGTGTGTTAAATAGGGTCACTATCTTCTGAAAGTATAAAGCCTGGGGATGAGGATGATAAGAGTGAAAAACAAGTAAATGTAATATATTATAGGATAACGATATTGTGATGAGTAAAATACACAAACATTGTTCTAGGAATTCAGAATGAGGAACGATTACTACAAGGGAGATAATGAGGAAGGATGAATGAAAGAATCGAGAGTAGAGTTTCCTCAGACTTCCTTACACAATTTGGTGACTTCTCATACATACTGCCAAATGCTTCTTCCAAAACGATGGTACCAAAAATGTATAGAGAGATTCTGGTTTAACTCATCCTCTCCAGCCCTGTGGATTACTTATTTATAATCTGTGCCATTATTAAGGAAAGCAATAGGAATTAAAAGGAGGTCAGGCACAGTGGCTCACACCTATAATCCCAGCACTTGGGAGGCCAAGACGGGTGGATCACAAGGTCAGGAGTTTGAGACCAGCCTGGCCAACATGGCGAAACCCCGTCTCTACTAAAAATACAAAAATTAGTTGGGCATGGTGGCATGTGCCCGTGATCCCAGCTACTCGGGAGGCTGAGGCAGGAGAATCGCTTGAACTCAGGAGGTGGAGGTTGCGCCACTGCACTCCAGCCTGGGCAACAGAGCAAGACTCCATCTCAAAAAAAAAAAAAAAAAAAGAATTAAAAGGAGCACCACTTTTTTATTCAGAGTGCTTAATAGTCACTTAGAATTAGGTGATTTAGCAAATGCAAAGTGTGTGGTACTGGGCCTAGCATTCCGTGTCTATTTTCCCTTCATAGGTTGACATTTTAGAATATCCATGTGTTTATTAACTAAGTATATATAATGAAGAGGGATTTTGTTCCATACTGTATAGCGCTACGAAACAATGCTTGTCAAAACAAAATAAAATGTGTTTTTGTTTGCCAGCATTATTGGCAATACACAGTATTTCTCTTCTCCCTGAGGCTACAGAGGTAGCAGTTCAGTAGATTGGGGAATGCTCTCTTGTCTTTACTATATCTTGGGCCCAGTGATACTCTTTCAGTTTTTAAGATGGTTATATTTTTTCGTACATTGCCAAGGTTGGTTTCATTCCTAAGAAAAGGAAATGTAAGAAATATCTTGCAGCTGTGACCCGTCGCCCATTCCCTCCTAAAATAATCTGGGGCACTGGTGGCAGGAGAGAAGGTTTCCAGACCAAAGCTTATCAAATTGGGGATAAGAACCCATTGATGTTGTGATGATGTGAACATAGTAGTAGTTTATGTCTAGCATTTTAAAAAGTAGGATAAAGCATATCAGATGGAATAGAATAGAGTGGAATAGAATAGAATATAAAGGAAAAAAGTAACCATCCAGCATGCAGTAAGGATTAGTATTATTTGAAGAAATCTTTTTATCAGTTGTATGTTTACTTTATCAGTTGTATGTTTATCAGTTGTATGCCTACTGTGTCTACAATTAATCATTATGATCATTACATTTTTAATTGTGAATCAATTAAAATGAATTTAACAAATGTAAGGCAACTCTAAGACATACCCCTCTCTCTGCACCCCATAGCTCCAGATGTATTTTGGGGAAGGTTGTTGTAATAGTCTGTTTTCATGCTGCTATTAAGAACTGCCAGAGACTGGGTAATTTATAAAGTAAAGAGGCTTAATTGACTGACATGGCTGAGGAGTCCTCAGGAAACTTACAATCATGGCAGAAAGCAAAGAAGAAGCAAGGCACTTTCTTCACACGGTGTCAGGAAGGAGAAGAGCTGAGCAAAGGGGAAAGAGTCTCTTAGAACCTTCAGATCTCACGAGAACTCACTCACTGTCACTAGAACAGCATGGGGGAACTGCCCGCATAACTCAGTTACCTCAACATGTGGGGATTATGGGGATTACAATTCAAGATGAGATTTGGGTGGGGACACAAAGCCTACCCATATCAGTTGTCCTTTCTGTTCTGCTTCCTTAGACCTCCATATCTTACCCCACAACCCAACTCAATCCCTCTCAGTAGTCTGGAAGTGTAAAATCAGGATCCTCACTTAAGAAACAGGGAGGCCAGGCACAGTGACTCACGCCTATAATCATAGCACTTTGGGAGGCCGAGGCGGGTGGATTGCCTGAGCTCGGGAGTTCGAGACCAGCCTGGGCAACATGGTGAAACCCTGTCTCTACTAAAATACAAAAAGGTAGCCGGGCATGGCGACGTGCGCCTGTAATCCTAGCTACTCAGGAGTCTGAGGCAGAAGAATTGCTAGAAACTGGGAGGCGGAGGTTGTAGTGAGACAAGATCAGGCCACTGCAGTTCAGCCTAGGTGACAGAACAAGACTCTTTCTTTAAAGAAAAAAAGAAACAGGGAGAGAGAAGTCGATGGTGTTTTACACACTCAGACATTTTATACACTCAGACATTTATAAACACAGTGATGGCTTCTGCTTACTAAGGTGGGGGCAGGAAGAGATTATGCTCTTTTCTACTTTATGAGATTACAGCTGTAAAATACTACAAGATGCAATCACTAAGTAGTATTAGTTCTTTTTCTTTTTCTTCTTAGAGATGGGGTCTCACTCTGTTGCCCAGGCTGGAGTGCAGTGGTGTGATCATGGCTCACTGCAGTTGCAAACTCCTGGGCCCAAGTGATCCTCCCATGTCAGCCTCTTGAGTAACTGGGACTACAGGCATGCACCACCATGCCCCACTAATTTTTATTTATTCATAGAGATGGAGTCTTGCTATGTTACCCAGGCTTGTCTTGAACTCTTGGCTTCCTGTGATCCTCCTGCCTCGGCCTCCCAAAGTGCTGTGATTATAGGTGTGAGCCAGCACGCCAGGCCTAGTATTAGTTCTTAATAGCTTCTGCATTGCAACTCATTTACAAAAGGAATTCTTTATTGGATAATTATTTCCTCATAGAAACAGTGACCTTGAACTAGAGTTTGATATGAAACATTCTTTCTAAGATATATAAAGAGAATTGTGTCTGGGCCTAACAGACCTTGACCCGAACTCTCTGTTAAAGAATAAAAACTGTTAGAAAGAATGGGTTCCGTAATAGAAATGAAATAATCTCTATTAAAACCTTTGAAAGTAATATGTTAAAGAAATATTTTAAAAAGTTGATTAATCCACTCTTCTCATATGGTGGGTAAGAACCTTGTGAATTTGTACATTTCAAAAATGTACAATGAAAGTATAATAGAAAGAGGGAATGTAAGTGTTGTTTTTTTCAGATAAATGGACCATGGATTGTGTTCTCCTGGTGTATTGTACACATTGCATATTGCATCCAACAATAGCATTCTAACTTTTTTTTTTAATCATGTGGAGTTGCTATTAAGCTGTCTAGCAAGAAAGGTATAATTATGGTCTGAGAATTATAGAAGGATGTCGTGGAGGTTCAAAAACGTTAAAGCTTTGGGAGGCCGAGACGGGCGGATCACGAGGTCAGGAGATCGAGACCATCCTGGCTAACACGGTGAAACCCCGTCTCTACTAAAAAAAAATACAGAAAACTAGCCGGGCGAGGTGGCGGGCACCTGTAGTCCCAGCTACTCGGGAGGCTGAGGCAGGAGAATGGTGTGAACCCAGGAGGCGGAGCTTGCAGTGAGCTGAGATCCGGCCACTGCACTCCAGCCTGGGCGACAGAGCGAGACTCTGTCTCAAAAAAAAAAAAAAAAAAATTAAAGCTCACATTCATAAAAAGACAATGGCGTGAATTTAAATACAGAAAGCTATGAAGTACTATGAAAACATTTTAATCTCCCAAGACTCCAGCCCATCTCCTCCCACCCTGTTTTTCTGCCAAAAACATTATGTCCTGCATTATAACTATAAATTAGTTAACCATTTCATTCAACTGTAAAGAACATTTCAACAAGCAAAAATATAGCCGTTGGATGTAAACAGTATCAACATAAAACATTGGGCACTTTTAGAAGTACTCTCAAGTCCTCTTCTCTTACTGAATTATAATACAGATTAATGTTAATCAGTACAGTGAAGTAGATCATACCTTCCATCAAACTCTGCGATTAGTTTACGAAAGCAAAGTGCCAAAATCAAGATACTTAAGCTTAAACAAAAAACATTTTGTATATTTTTGTATGTGTGGACGTTTTTATGTTTCCTTAGGCAGGTTGCAATTAGAGGATGAATATAGTTCTTGGTAAAAATCTGCATGCTTTGAAAGGGTTTTGCCATTCCAGCGAGCGGTATTGTTTTACTTGAACATTTATTTCTAGGTCCTGTGAAGCTTAACCAGTCCCTGTCAGTTCCAGTCCCCTAATTATTGAATGCCACTTCCCATGTAATTACTTTATTTCCTGCTTATAAATAAAACAGGAAATAAAGATTGAGAAAAATCATGTAGTGAACTATTAATTTCTCAATTTAAAGGGTTTTCATCACTTTTATTGGTGTTATTTTGCTGTCATACTCCAGGTGCATGTTATACTCCAGCACTTTTTCTTTTAACTTAATTGCTTGCTAACATTTCCAGATGTGGAAAACAGACCCATTAGTTATTCTTAATAAGTACTTTATTTTCCTTTCTCATCTGAAGTGTGTTATTTTACCTTTTCCTTTTTTTTCTAGAGCATTGGTTACAGTATAGCTTTTAGGTGCAGGTGATAAAATGCATTAGAGGTTTATTTTTCCAACACATGATGTTTGGAATTACGTGGTTCATGTTGGTTCAGAGATTCAAAGATGTGAGAGCTCTGGGTTGCCTTTTCTGTGACATTGTGTGTGTGTGTGCGTGTGTGTGTGTGTGTGTGTTTATGCACATATAGAAATATATATTTTATACACACACACACACACACACACACACACGTGTAGTGTTCTCCCGTATGGTGTCCAGTTGGTCTCAGTAGTTCCCAGCATTCTTTCCTTTTGTGAAAGTTTCCATATCAAAAAGGAAGGAAGGTGAGGTCAGCATTTTATTTACTTCAAAACACAATCAGAGTAGAGACTTTTATCTAGAAATTCTTACCAGGTTAACGGTTTGCTAAAGGTTGAATCTTGCTGCTACCCCACCCCCATCCCCAATTCATATGCTGAAGTCTCCAGTACCCTATTATTTGAAAATAGGGTCATTGCTAATGTCATTAGTTAAGATGAGGTCAGTAGAGTGGGCCCTCATCCATTAGGACTGGTGCCCTTATTAAAAAAGGAGAAATTTGGACACAGAGACACACATAAAGGGAAGATGATATGAGGAGAGATACAGGGAGAAGATAGCCATCTATAAACCAAGCAGAGAGGTCTGGAACAGATCCTTCTATCACAGTCCTCAGAAGATATCAACCCTGCTAACACCTTGATATAGACTTTCAGCCCTCTAAACTGTGAGACAATAAATTCTGTTTTGGAAGCCATGCAGTGTGTGGTACTTTGGTATAGCAACCCTAGAAAATGGATATACCCCCTTGGGCTATTAGTGGTCTCATAAGCCAATATCCCCTGGCTACCCTGCTTCCCAGCCAAGAATGACCAAGAGTTCTGGAATGCTAGTATCTCTGGAGCTTTCATTCTCCACAGTTAAAGGCAGACTCTAAGGGTTGGAAAGAAGGACAGGCGATAGCTGTTGAGTGGACTACCAGCAGCATCTGCCACAGCCAGTTTTCCCATGTGGCACATGTCTGGCATTCACATATTTGTTAAAGAAATGAAATATTCTGAGATCGAATACTTTATCTTCCTCTGACATTGGAAGCATATAAATGGAATTTTATTTTGGTCTTGTTTCTTTGGCATTTTCCAGCTTTAAACTACCATTGCCAAAATAGAAGATATCCCATTTCTAAAAAAAATTTCCATCTTTTAAAAGTTTTTTTCCTGAAGAATAGTAGGGGCTAGAATATAGATCTTATTTCACTGGCGGCATATGTTTTTACTTTCTTTGACCCAGGCTAGAACTCATTCTGTTTGGGTTTGATGCCTTGTAAGTGCATGGAATATTCCTTTCTAAATCCATGTCCTCTTACATTCTGTCTTTAATTGCATTGCCTACCCTTACACCCTGTTGTGATTTGCCCTGTGTTTTGAAATGCACTACTGGTTTTTGTTTTCCACGTAGATACGACATAGATCAGCAAGAAAAAATAGGATATGCTTTCCTTTTCCCTAGAAATTTCAGATACCATCATTGTCTTTTAGGAATTTCATTTCTTTTAGTAGAGTAATGCAACTTGCCCAGAATCCCTTCTCTATTTTTCTTTGTCAGTCTTCATAAAAATTGTATAGAGTATGACCATTAGAATTGATCGTCTGCGGTTTGATCTTTTATGTGACATTACCTTAGAAGCTCATAAAGCTTGTACATACATTCAAAGGCAGTTATTCCTTGTTGCCTGTAGGTGTTTGGGGGGGAAAATAACACCTTAGGATTGGATTTTTGGACCTATTAGTCCTGTTCGGAAATGTGATATGCCTCTTATTTTAGGTTGTATATTTAAAATTGAGCTTTGGAGCCAGGCTAGCATATCAAAAAAATGCCCCTGTCACAAAAAGTAAACTTTAACATCAATCTGAATGTTACATTGAATTCATTAGTTAGGCAAGGGGCCCCCTTCTGTTTTCAGACCAGGTGCTTTTAACTGGTTATGAATAGTTGTGTGAATAGTCAAGGTTCTGTCTTTTTGAGGATCAAATTCGTTTTGAAGAAAATGTTGGATAATTTCTTTTAGATTAGCAGAGACTTCAGAATCTATTCCTTTTAAGTTTATATTGCTGGCAAGAGACTAGAACATGAAACCCCAGCATCTCTCATCACCTATTTCATTCCCGTGAAGCAAGATTGAGTGGCCTTGTCCCTTTTCTGATTGTGAAGCATGCACTGACCTGTCATGTTTGATTCTTATTTTGTACTTACTTTTTAAGAGGCGTTGGAGGCTCCCAAATGACTGCTGATAGGCTGAAAGCCTTTATGAGCCTTAAATTTCAGAGATGGCAGATATGTGCCTCATAGGCTGTTAACTCCAGTGCCATCAGGAAATACTGAAGTTGAAAAAGCAGGCTGTTGGTTAATTTTCACCTCTGACCATATTGAGAACAGTGTGGCTTCCTGGAAAGGGTAACAAACCAAGAATGTGAGGACTGGGATTGATACCAGGTCTTTGACCAGGAAACTGTTACTATGGTCAGTCATTTAACCTCTCTGGGCCTCACTTCTTCTGGGGAGGCCAAACCATGTGCAAGGTGAGAAGATGAGCTCTGAAATTAAAATCTTAGCTTTATCAGTCACTAGGTGTAAAATAGTATCTGCCTCATATAGAGTTATTATGAGGATTGTTTCATCTTATTCATTCTACAGACCGATATTGAATATCTTCCATGTTCTAGGAGTTGAGAATACAGCAATGAATTCAATACAAATAAATAACAAACACATACATAAACATCTGTAGTGTTTATGTAGGGGAATCTCGTGAGGTTGTGAGATGTGCTTTGATATCTGTGGCTGGTGGAAATGAAGGGTGTGTAATGACTTTCGATGGGGGGAATGCACATGGTTGCATTTAAGCTGAGAAGGTGACATTTATGCTAAATTCTGAATGACAAAAAGAAACCAGAACACAAGAAGAGCAAGTGTGTGAGCCCAGAAGTGACACGAAGCTCAGCATGTCTGAGAAGCAGGAACAAGAGCAGTGTGGCTAGACCTCAGAGATCAGGAACTGGAGTTAGGGGAGCTTGAGATAGGAGAAGCAAAGCATGTAAATAGCTGCTTTGTGTGCCTGGCACATGGCTCATGGTACCTAGTTCAATGAATGTTAGCAAATTAGCAGTTATTATCCTTCTCTCAAAAGGATATCAGAAGAAAACGCTGCTAGTAGTTTAACATTTTTATTTAAAATTAATAGTGGCCTCTGGAGAAGACAAGTACTATCATTTGGGACATGACTTTTATTAGATGATGATGGGATGGGCAATTGAGTTTTTATTGTGACCACTTGAAGGAAATTTTTTGAACACTTCTCTTTGCCTTTTTCGTTTAAACCACTGCTTTCTTATCTCTACTAACCTTTCTTCTTTTGGTTTATCTCCCCAACTTTCCTGTTATTTCCAAATTTATACCATTATGTATACCATTATACCATTTATACCAAAATTATACCATTATGCCACCTAACCACTTTTAGGTGCAGTATTTGTCTTCTGTTGGGAATAATTATGGCATTTACCTCACAGAATATTCTGAGGAGTAATGAGCACATTTGGGCACATAGGATTTACTTGAAAATTTCAGCTTTAGCAGCTGCTATTTTTATCATTTCAATGATTATTTTAATCATATTGTTATTTATTGTTGATACACTTATGGTAAATTTTTTTTTAATGTTAACTGCTATTTGAAGTAGCTAAAATGCCAGTTCATTGTTTTGGGGCCTTTTTTGCTACTTTTTGATCTCGTTTTGTCTGACTTTTCATGGATTCTTTGTCTCTTATTCTGTTTATTCATTCTCTGAGTTAATAGAAACTCCTCTGTAATTTTGCTGAGCATTCCAAGCAAAATAGGAAAGTAAAGAGCTTTTTTTCCAGGGGGTGAATTTATTTGTTTTCAGAAATGCTATGGCAATGATTATACAACTGCAGTCCCATAAGCATTTGGTGGTGGCATTATCTTATTCTTTTGTGAACTTGTAAACTCATAGTACAATAGAGAGATTTTTTTGTCTCTATGTGGAAATTCTCCTCAGAGCACGTTCAAGTTCTCTTGGCCAAAGTAGAAACATCTTTAAAAAGATACTTGTTCAGTGCTGTATCTTCCTCTTCAATTTGCTACTAATAAAATGGGACATCCCACCAAATATTGAGTGTTTTTCATTCCAAATGGCAAAATAGCATTGTCAAGCTTAACATTTGCATGCCAAGCAGATTTTATGAAATTACGTAGGTGTTCAATTAGTTTTGAATTCAGCTTTAGTTTGGCAAAGAGGCTATGACAAAAAAGACTTGGGGTAATAGTGTGTTCACCAGTCTACACTTAGATGTAGTTTGTTGTTATAAAAAGTAATTGCTGCAGTATGAAGTGATCTTAATATGGAATATTTTTCATATCAATGTTAGTTCTCATAGAGTAGGTACTGTGCTGTTGAGTGGGTTAATTGATTCCCTTTAACAAAACAATGTCTACAGAGCATTTTGCTTTGTAGGCAAATGGAGCGGTACTAGATTTTTACTAGTTGCTTGTTTTCTTCAATACTGGAATGTAACTTTTTACAATACCTTTTACTGATTATTATTTTTTGGATGTTTCCCCCCCTATATAGGTGAGCTTCTCTTACAAGGCCCTGTGTTTGTCAAAGAACCCAGCAATAGTATTTTCCCTGTTGGTTCAGAAGATGAAAAAATAACTTTAAATTGTGAAGCAAGAGGCAGCCCGTCACCTCATTACAGGTACAGTGAAAAGTTTGAAAATTCAAATAAAAAAAACTAAACACATTTATGTGGAGATGGTGAATTTTCTTTGCTCCAGTATATTTATGCCATCAGTAAGAAAAAAATATATGAAGCTATAGTTGTATGATATATTCAACAGATTCAATATATGAAGATTTAAATCTATATATAGCATATATTTGATTAGTTATTGATCATGGCAGAATCCCTAAAGTAAGTCATGTCTTTTCATTGATTTTTAGTGCAATTTAATTTATAAACTTGGATTTACATTTATTGTGGGGATGAAATTGTGTTTTAAAGTTAATTTGAAATCATAGTTAAACAAATACTTCTGTGTCCCACCTTTCATTCATTTACCATTTTAATGGATTTGTGCTTGGAGATTCAATAAGTATGGAAGAATAAAACGCATTCTTACCAAAGTCATTTTAATGATTCTTGAAGAGAAAACATATTTCATTTGTTACATGTATATCAAGTTAAAGTCTATATTTTTAAGATTATATAAACAATTCCTCTTCACTGAAACCTTTCAAACATCATGAAAAGGTATAAGGAAAAAAGGAAAAAAAAATTCATACTCCCACCACCTTAAGAAAAAAATATTGATATTTTGGGGATGATGATGGATTATTTGGATCAGATGGGTATTTGTATTATTAAATAACCCAGGACTAATCATTTTTACTCTTAGGAGTGCTTTTGAGACCTACTTTCATGAAGAGATGAATTATTTATAAATTACATGCTGCATTCTTATAAGTGGTTGAAAGTATTCAAGACACCTTTAAAACAACACTCTTATCGCTTCTCGACCTTTTGGCTAAGATAAAGTGTAAAACAACACACTCTTTCATGCAATGTGAACGTCTACTACGAAAACCCCATTTACACTGTTAGTTTGCTTGAAAAACCTTTTCTATAATCTGCAGAATAAGCAAACTTCAGCCAGTATTAATAAAATTTTAAATGCTTAGAGTTGTAATTTAGATCTTACTGAACCTCTGTTGTTCTCTTAAACTATATAAATAATTGAAGCCAATAGTCATGGTAAATTGGGTCAGGATTGGGGTAGAAGGTAGGTTTTTGTATTTTTGCATCTGGAAGTAATCAAGATAGTCTCTTTCAACAATATTTAACAACATATTTTTTGAGGCCCTATTGTATACTTCAACAAAATAAGCATTTTAATTCCGGGTTCCTGATTAGAGTTGGCAAAGATGAGAAAAAGTTTTTCTCTGCCTCTACCTCTTTCTATAGAAATAAGAAGTTATTTAATAAAATCATTTTAAAAAGCAAGAAACTGTTTTATGAACTAGTTCCATTAATCAGACATAAGCATATGCCACATCTGGAAATATTTTCTTCTTATGGGGAAAGTTGAACAGATCAGCTTAACAAGACGTTATCCTGGAAATACTTTTTTCCACCATTTTTATATAGCATTCTAACACCTTTTAAATGCATCTGTTTGTTTCGCCCTGAAATGAAGGATTATTCTGATAGACATAGCTGTAAATATGATGAAGCAGCCATGTGAATGACTCATGTGTGGGCTCTTTTTCTGTTGTCAGGAAAGTTGTATTTCCTGGTGTTTATCTTATGAATAATTTGGTGATAAATGTGTTCAGCTGAAAAGTTGTCAAGATAGGAGATTTAGTCATATAGGAATGTATTTCTAAATGAATAGATTCATTATGTTTGTATAGTTTTATCACATAGCCAAATGTTTTGAGCTTAGATATCCAAAAATAACCTTGTGTAGTTATTATGTCTTTATATACTGGGTGCCTATTGTAATACCATGGAGTCTGTATTTAAATATATTGATAACATGTAAAATGTTGATAAAGAAGTTTCATTGTTTGCATAGTGATTTTTGTTTTATTTTACATCCTGGGATATCATCCTGTCATTTATATTTTACAATTTAAACAAAATCTGTAACTGAGACTAGGAGATGTGTGATTTATTAGTTTTAGGTTTGATAAATGAAGAAATTTAACATGTTTGGTATTGTTTGATGATTTTTGGTTTGTAGCCAAATAGAGCAGATACTTTGATTATAACTTTAAAAAATTTTCTAAAGTTAAGATTTCTAACCAATATAAAATTTCACTTAAACTAAAAGTTTATGATCACTAGAAATTGGGACCTAGAAAAGCACAAGGGAAGCTCTTTTCATTCTAAGAAATATCAGACTTTGTTTTAACAAGAAACAATCCCTTGTTATTCATGTTATCTGAGTGAGAAATAGATTGTGCCACTGCAGTAAATGGGGTATGGAAAAATGTGGATTGTAATGACAAATTTATCTTGTTAGATGACATCTTTATTTTTGGCCTTATTTTTTCCCTACCTTTTAACTTTAATATTCAACTAGGTAATATTTCACATTATTCTTTAAAATGGTTCAGAATAAAATATGCTTGCTTATTGTTATTTTTTTATTGTCCTTCAAAAATCACAAATAAATACTATAAATATATAATAACATCGAGGACATAAAAAGGAAGAATATGGTGGATTTTTTTACATGAAGTCAGAGAAAGCATTTTTTAACATATATAATCATAAATATAAGCAGATAGAGAGGCAGCCAAGGAGGAATATTAAGGAGCCATGTGAAACCACTTGTTAAAGGCAATCCGAACATATTTCTAAGGATTCGGAATAAAGTTAAAGAATCTTGTAAAGAATGTCCTTTGAAAGCCCAAAGCCTGCCTTATAGACTGATGCCAACTTGTCTGAAGAGTGATCTTGTCTTTGTTTTTATCCCATCAGGTAAAAAGAACTCTTAATTGGCCATGTTAGAAATCCAAAAGTTCAGAAATTCTCAAGAGAAATTACTTGTCTTAGGGTTTAATTGAGGATTTTATTCTTTTTTTTGCATTTCCCTGCTTGAGCCCCAAAGCCTATATTTAAAGGTTAATTAGTATTCAGTCTCATTGTAATTGCTGATAGTGCTGAAAGAGGTTACCCTGAGGAAGTATTAATACTTTTTCTAAATGGGAAAGATTTTCTTCCACTTTTTGTGGGGTTAGAAATGTCCAACCAACTATGCTAAGATGAAAGACCACAAATAGGAGAATCCCTGGTCACAGATGCTGATGTCATTTAAAGGGGTCACGTGTTTTAGTGAGTGGGGTAAAACAGGTACATGCCAACAGGGACCAGGAAAATAACAATATTGAAAGAGGAAGGCCTGCCTGAGAGCATATAGACATACTGAATAACGGCTGGAAACCGTCCATCATTCAGCCCCGAGCCTATCATCACGTGGCCATAACTGCTTCTCAGCACTGGCCAATTGTTACCATCTAGGAATCTTGGTCCGGTATTACCAAAGCTTTTTAAGAGAGTTTTAAAATTTAGATATTTTCATTTTGGAATCTCTCACTTTACTGTTAACTCTAATGTGGACCAAAAAAGATAAGTCTAAGTCTGAATGTGGCCCATGTGGGCCTTGTGTTTCCAACTTTTAGTCTAGCTCAAGACTTAGAGGTGTGCTGTCCAATATGGTAGCCAGTAACCACATGTGACCCTTGAAATTTAAATCAATTAAGTTAAACTAAAAATTCAGTTGTTCAGTCACAGCAGCTTCATTTCAAGTGCTTGGTAGCCACAGGTGGCTTGTTGCCACTGTATTCGACAGTACAGATGAATATGCCCAGGCTTGCAGAATGTTTCAGGTCGACCCCAGGGCCCACAACTCTTTTCTATAAATGCTCTTTCATTTTTCTGTCTTCACAAGGAAGTAAACAGAACATTATTCTCTTTCAGCTCTATAGGAACAGGTAAACACTTTTAATAGAGTGTAAGGAATCTTGGATACAGAAGTTGTAAGGGCTAAATATCATTGCAAAGTGGAGGTCTTTCCTGGCCACAGTTGCTTTTAAACGTGGTTCTCTATAATGGAGTCACATCCTGCACATATTTAATTTACTGGTAGTCAACTAAATGCATTCAGTATAAGAAAGAAAGGGAAAATAAAACAATATGCTAATTTCTGCTAACCATTTATTCAAGGAATGGATGTAAGGAAGGGAAGTCTGAGTTTATTTCTTGTCTATATATTGACAGATAGTAATGTATATCTAGGCACACAGAGTACTACACATAGTACTGTATTTGGCTATATATAGAGAGAGTGTATATATATATATATAGTATGTATGCTATCAATTCTATATACATATAGTGTTCCATTTTTAGAATATATAGTACATGTATAGTGTATGTGCTATATGCTATATAGTCTATATCATAATATAGTATATATATGACTTTTTAAGCATAATTTTGATTATACATTATTTGTTCTTTACATATTTCTTATTGCTATATAAGATCTGATATCATTGTTATTTTACTTTCATGCCTCAAGGCAAGACGAGTTATTGTTCCTCTAAAGTATTTTGACACTTAAATAAATGAAATCTTTTTTGTCAGATTTCTAAGTCCATTTCTCTGTGTTCATGCTCAAGTTCATCTCCTTTCCACATCCTGGCTTCTCTAGCTGGTGAGCTGTGGTCCCCACACCCACAGTCAGCCGGGGAGAGTAATGAAATAGCCACATGGTGGAATGAAGACAAAACATAAACACTAAAGAATATGTACAGTGCCTGAGGCAAACAGAGGTAGAGGTAAGAGCCTCTTACAGGGCTGTTTAAACTTGGTTGCATTGTCATCTCTCCCAGGAAGCCTTCTTGATATCCTTAGTGCTGGATTCTGTGCTCAAACAATATGCCCAACCATTGCATTGCATTATCCGTATGGTAAGGCTTATCAAAATGAAGTCAGATTGCCCTAGTAGACTGTAACTCCTTTAAAGGTGAAGACACCTTTAAAGGTGACGTGTGTTCTTCATTCTTACATTCCAAATGCCTAGCGAAATAGTGAATGCTTAATTGGTGGCATCAACAAAGTGGTATAAAGTTAATAAGGGGGAAAACAAATAACAGATTTTGGAATTGTATTATATTTCAGGAGTCAAGAATATCATGAAGGATCACAGGGTCAGAAGTTGTTAATAGTTTAATCTATAAGATATTCTTAAATGTGTATTGAGTCTTATTTTTTGGCTCCATTTAAAGACAAATTGCCTTGAGGTGACACAGATGGCTGCCTGGAACTCCAGGCTACTCATTTCTTCTGCAAAATGTCAACTGGAAGAGTAGGGTATCTTTCTCATAAATGTCATCAAAAGCTCTAAATGATGTCAGAAAAATGTGAAATAAAAATGACGCTAATCCTGTCAGTAGTCAATACCCAGCAGAGATATAAAGGTTAGATTTCAGATGTTAAAGGTGATAGTATAGCAAAATAAATCACATCCTTTGTTTCTCTTTCTTGTGTTTTTTCAGTGGGGCAAGGGGAATGGATATACACGTATTGAACAAACACAAGCTAAATCAGTTGGGTCACATTCACATTCTTAACCAATCAGTAAGGTTGGGACACGGAATGTTCTGACTGGCCAGGCCAGGGTCATGTGAGGAGGGGTTCTTTAAAGGAGAATGGAGGAGGTGCTACCAGGAAAAGCTAAGATGGCTGCAGGGAAGGCAATAAGGGAAAACATCTGTAACACTCCTTGAAATAATTTTAAGAGACTCCGTGATTGATATGAACCAGGTTAGAACCATGTAAAGTGAACAGTTGTTTTTAATCCCAATGTAGCTGTCTAATCTGTTTTATGTTTGTATGGATGTTCAAAATTTATCAGTGAGGGAGAAGTGGGAATCTATATCATAAAACACATTTTAAACATTCAGTTTTTTTAAAAAAAACAGCATCGCAACTTTAATTCATTTAGGTCTTTAGCAGTTATTGCTGAAGTCTAACTGGTTATTTTTGGATAAAGTATTGAATATGCAAATTCAGACATTCATTCTTTCAAAGGCTGCAATTATTCTCATCACTTCAGTAAACATATTAACAAACATTGCATTTGAACACAAACGCATTTGCTTATTAACTTGAAAGCTGCATCTAAAACCACAAATTGCTTCTGTGATTAAATTTCTGATTTTCCTGTCAAACCCCAAATCAAGTATTGCCTGTTGATTTAGTGTGGATGTATTTCCTAAACCCAAATCCCAGCCTCCCCAAATTTTAGTAAGTTATTTTGTTCTTTTCACATTGGTTTATGTTGAAGTTTAAAATGCAATGTTTGTTTTTCTCCAGAATATTGTTTGTATGTCCGTTGTCCAGACCAGATTTTGTGTGACAGAATAGATATTCTGAAAGATAATAGCTTTATATAATTGACTGTGAGGTGAATTCTATTTGGGGATCATTTTTTAAACTACTTGAAGTCATTTATTTTCAGTTTTGTTAGCCTCAATTTCAGGTCGTGATATTGTCTAGCCTTATTAGCAAGTTCAAATGGAAGACACAATTTAGAGCCTACTGCTTTAAATTATACCAATGACAAAATACATCTGTGTTTATATTCATTATTGTTATTCCATACCATCGTGGTTTTGTGGAAAGGTTGTCATTGCTGATAATAACTAATATGTTAAATAATAATAACTAGTAAGATAAAGGAAAACAGTGATGCATTAATTCTCTATCTTTAAGATTGTTTATTGACAATAAGGATGACCACAGTCAGTGAAGACTATGTGGAGGTTAGTTATGGCTAGGGTAGAGAATAGAATTAGATTGCTTTATTCAAGAAATTTCTACTAGTCCCTGTCAGGTACAAAGTATGATGCCTGATGGTAGAAATTCAACAGTATTGAAATAGCCATTATCCAGTGGAGCTTAAATACTTTGAAAAGCACCTTTTGACCCTTAGAATTTAGGCTTTTTTACTGATTTTACTCATTTTATACAGATTTGTGTTTACACACACACACACACACACATTCATTTTCTTTCTCTCTCTCATAGTTTATTCTTTGTATTGGAAGGCAGTGATTTGTATACCCTCAGTCACTGATGTTTTAGTTTATTTCCTGAAAGTGACAATGAAAGTTTTTATCATTTAGGAGTAATAACTACCAGTTTTGAAATATCTCCTGTGTCAGGTACATTATGCTTTCTATTCAAGAATCAAAAATTGTTGGCCTCAGGGCATGCAGCTGTTTTAAGGAAATTGTATTCAAATTCATTTATAGGTGGAAATCTGCCTTAGACTCCACCATTATATTTTATTAGGCTTGGTCCAATTCTCTCAGACACTATCTTTTCTAGCCAGTGTCCCTGTTGTGTATAGAAAATGTAACTAAGATTTAAAAGAAGGGGATTGATCAAAGGTACGCTGACTTAAGTAGGCCAGTAACCCAGGACTTCTAATTCCAGTACCCCAAATATTTCTCTCTGATTATTGACTGAGACAGAAATTCACATAGAACCTTCACACAAACCAGTTTAAAAGGATGAGAGCTCATTGAGAATTACTAGATTTGTGAAATATGAGTAATAAATCATTTCTCACTTGTGATTCTAAAAGCAAATTCTAATTTGTATAGAATGAGTGTTTGAACACTGAAGGCTGACACTGAACTTATAGGATCATTCAAGAGTGTTACAACATCATGATTATGCAAAGGTGTTTAATTTTGTGACATTTACCACCAAGCTGAAGCTACAAGGCTAGTCTGCTTCTGGAGCACAATGTAAATGTTCTATGATTGAAATGCTGGTGTGTGTAGCCGCAAGAGACATGAGGTTGCCTTCTTTTGCTCCAGATCACTGCATTAAGCCTTTTGGAATGGGATTTGGGAATGCAAATATACTTTTATGAAGTTTTAAATAATTTTCATATTTCAAAAAGATTTCATTCTGATAGAGTTCCTGGTGAACTTTTAAATTCCTTGATAAAAGTAGAAATTTGTCACTTGTACAAAGAATTATGAATATGCATAACCAAAAGGCAATGTTTACTACTAAAAGCTTCCCAAATTTATGACCTGAGTGTGCCGTTTACCTCTCATACCTTACTACTGAGTGTTGTGTTCGTGAAGCCTGGACAGTTGGATTACAGTTTCCTGCAAAGAAAATGAGTCTAATGTGAAGATTTATTGGACACATACTTTGGAAAAGAAGGAGCTGAGCCTGCATATCCCTTCAGGTTTTGTTTGTTTGTTTGAGACAGGATCTGGCTCTGTCTCCAACTTTGGAGTGCAGTGGTGCCATCTCAGCTGGCGGCAAGCTCCATCTCCCAGGCTCAAGCCCTCTCACCCTAGTCTCCCGAGTAGTGGGGACTACAGGTGCATGCCATCACACCTGGCTAGTTTTCACATTTTTTTGTAAAGACGGGGTTTTGCCATGTTACCCAGGCTGGTCTCAAACTAGTGGCTTCAAGAGATCTGCCCAGCTTGACCTCCCAAAGTATTAGGATTAAAGGCATGAGCCACTGTGCCTGGCCCTTATTATTCATTTCTTACATGAATGAAAATACTGACATACTTAGAAGTCAGTCCCAAATATGAGTATTTTGCGTTAGTAACTTAGGTATACTATTTTGTTTCTTGGGGTAAAATATTAATAACTGTTGGCAGCTTAGGCCCAGAGATTACTTGCACATTTCAGAGTTTAAACAAAGACAACCCTTTTGAATTCACATATTTTCAGGAAGAGGAAAAACAATCAATGTTTAATAAGATATTGAGAAATTTTATATAACCTGGGGTGAGCTCCATTTAATGATGACTAGTATTAGGCAGGAGAAAAATAATTATATTGCTTTGTTAAAATAAACATTCTTCTGGTTATGGCAAGTATAATTTAGCTCTAAAGAGTTTACTAACTCGAATGCACTAATACTTTGGGAACATATTTAAAAATGCAGGAACATATTTTTAAAATAATAGTCTTTGCCTTTTCACATTGTGAAATAATCTAGGGATTGTGTCTGTATGATGAATACCTAACTAAAGGAAGTGAGAAGCATTTGTGTGTAATGGAACAAATCTTTTCCATTTTGGTTCTTTAGTCAAAACTTAAGGATGATAGCTTTTACATGTGTCGATACATAATGAAATAAAGTATATTCCAGCATATTTTATAGTTTCTTAAATCTTTCCAGCTGTTAAATCCATAAGAATAAGTGCTTCTCCATATTTTATTTATCTTTAAAATTTTCCATATAGCCACTGTACCTTGATTATTCTTCAGCCAAACACAAAAACACAATTTTCAAATGAAGCCATCAGGCATGCTTAGTCAGGCCATAAACATTCTAACTCCTGAGCTAAAAAGTGTTTTTTCCTATAAAAATTGCTCTTTTTAGGTGAGGAAAACTCAAGTGCCCTTTGTCATGAGAGTCTATCATTCAAAAGTGTTTGAATTTAACTGCATCTTTCCTGATTTGTGTTTAGAGGAGTTTGTCCTGCTGCAAGCATTTAGTCACTTAGTAACTGAGAAATCTCTTACAGCTTAAAAAATTAAACCCACCCACTTGTGATTTACTGTCAGATGTATTCTTTAAAAGTCAGTGTCAGTATATGTTCTCAGCCTACTTTTTGCTGACTTCTCAGGGCAGGTACCAATGTCGTCCAACCATATGTGGAAGACATAGTCTGTTCCATGTAAAAGGAGAGGACTAAAAGCATTGAATCGAACATAGAACTAACGTGCTTGATAGGAATGGAACAAAAGAGAAACAAAGGGGACAGATGGGTTTGCAGCCTTTGATGGGGCCTCCTCCCGTACTAGCCATGACATTTGCCTGTTTGTTGAATGCCTACCCTGTGGAAGCACTGAGCTGAGAGCTTTGCATACATTGTCTGAGTAAATTTGAAGAGCAATCCTATGGGATAGATGGCATTCTCTCCATTTTATATGTTAAAAGCTTAGGTTCAGGAGTGTTAGGTCATTTTCCATGGCCATGCGGTGGGTGTCAGGTGAGTCCAACTGATAAACCAATGAGCAGTTGTTACTGAATTCCATTTCTTTTCATTATACTGTTGCTTGAAAGTCATAGCTAAGGCCTGGGGATTAGGCAGAGGGAGTCGGGGTGGGAACAGAAACTAGGAAACTAGGGGAAAAAAAAATCTACAAAAATGTGAGCTTCAGGAAGTCAAGAACCTTTTACCACAACTTCAGAACATGGAAAATTGCCCAATATAGACACTTCATAAATGTTTTTTTGCTGACTGAGAAGAAGGGAGGGAGGGAGGAAGAGAGGAAGGGAGGGAGAGAGGGAAGGAGGGAAGGAGGGAAGGAGGGAGGGAGGGAGGGAAGGAAGGAAGGAAGGAAGGAAGGAAGGAAGGAAGGAGAGAAGGAAGGAAGGAAGGAGAGGGAGGGAAGGGCTTTCTAATCGGCTGTTGAATATGAAATAGGCTAAATTAAAAGTGAGCAGTTCTTTTCTGCTTGTGTCTACTGTAGGCAGTCCATGGTTACTTTTGGGGGATGGTCTAGATCAGTTCTTCTCAAACTTGAATATGCATATTAGACCCTGGGAAATCTTAAGATGCAGATTCTGACTCAGTAGATGTGGGGTATTGCCCCAGATTATGCATCTCCAACAGGCTCTCATGGGGTGTTGATGCTGGCCTGCAGACCATATTGTGTTTCAGAGTATTCACAAAGAGTGTAGATGGACACTTCTTCTTTATTTTGCTTGCTTTTCTGAATTTCTGTGGTTCTAGGACTTGGGATTGAATAAGATGAAAGAAGGTTTATGAGTGCTCCCATTTCAAATTCAAACCTTAAGGTAGACCTAAAATCAAAATGAGACACAAATGTTCATGCAGATATGAAATTGACTTGGGAAGGATCATAAGAGAATTACTTTACAAGTAAACCAAACAAAAACCAACAGCAGAAATCTGCCATAAATGAAAAAGATGTCGCTTTTTCTTTCTAATTTTGTTCCAGTTCAAAAGAGAAGGGCTAGAATCTCCAGTGTGTCCTCTTAATTTCATTTGGGTCTTCTTATTAAAATGTTGCTTTAAGACCTAAGGAGTTCGTATGTGAAGGAAAAAAGAAAAAGTGAGAAACCCTTGATTTTTAAAATTAGCAAATGATAAAATATCACTTTGAGCAGTATGGATTAAACTTATAAACTCAGCCATTTTCTTTACTACTCCGTCATTAAAACTTCATTATGCATTATTTCTGATATAGAAAATGATATAGACATACAATAGGGCATAATGATGAACTTCCATATAATTACTTCTTAATTTAAGAACTAAAACCAAAAAAGCTAAATTTCCCGGTGTAGGCCCTCTAAACACATCCTACTATCTCTCTGTGAGAGCTTTAAAATACCTTACAGTTGAAGTTTATGGCCGGGCATGGTGGCTCACGCCTGTAATCCCAGCACTTTGAAAGGCTGAGGCAGGTGGATCACGAGGTCAGGAGGTTGAGACCATTCTGGCTAACACAGTGAAATCCTGTCTCTACTAAAAATGCAAAAACATTAGCCAGGCCTAGAGGTGGGTGCCTGTAGTCCCAGCTACTCAGGAGGCTGAGGCAGGAGAATTGCGTGAACTCAGGAGGCAGAGCTTGCAGTGAACTGACATTGTGCCACTACACTCCAGCCTGGGCGACAGAGAGAGACTCAGTTCTCAAAAAAAAAAAAAAAAAGTTGAGATTTATAATTTTCATACCTTTTAAAATACACTTAGTACATAATTAATAATTATATATTATTGTATTATACTGTATAATTATACAGTATAATTATATATAAAATATAATGTATGATTATATATTATAATGTATTATACATTTTAATGTAGTAAGTAGATTTTAAAAGGTCTGAAAATTATACACCTCAACTATGTTTTAAAACTTCACATAAACGGTATCTAACTGAATGTTTTAATTTACTTTTTTATGTACCATTGCTTGAGTCATCCCTGTTTATAAAAGTGGCCCATTTTCACAATTGTATAATATTCCATTTAACTTTATGCACTTGTGAGATGATGTTCACATTTCATCTCTTTGTATGTTTTCACAAAATATGTGCAGGTTAAATATTTTATATTTTAAAGCAACAATTTAGAGATGGCCCATAGCATCACTGAAGAACTCTGAGCTGGAATTCAAGTAGATGCGTGCAGGGGCCATTGAAAACAATATGCTAAGAATAGATAGGGCTCAAGGACAGTATCTCCAGTTGAACTTTTAATGAACTCCCGTAGGCGCCAAAAAGGCAGACAAATAAGGAAGAGCCTAGAGACAAGGAACTAAGCAGAAGGTTACATCTGGGTAGAGAAAGTTTGTTTTGCATTGTGTTATTTCTGCTGACATGAGATCTATGGAGTATAAATAAAGTGAGGCGGAGGCTCGGGGTGCGGCCGCCATGTTCTCTGTTTGTCTTTGTCTCTTGTGTCTGTTCATTGTCCACCATCCCCGGCGCGGTCCTCAATAGATGCGACTCCTGATCCCACCAAGTAATAGTTTTGGGGACAGTTGTCAACTCACACAGTTGCTTTATTAAAATCATTATCTATAAAATGGGCATGATATTTTTCATTTTTGGTAAATTATTATAAAGAATAGTTGATATGACCATTGTTATAATATGCTACAATTTACAGAACTGATGGCAGTGTAATTTCATTATAAAAATTGGGTCATCTAGGAGGTGGGTGCCCTGTTTTTTACAGTAATGTGTTCTTGAGATTGTGGGATGTGAATGAGTGTTTAAAACACCCGTGAGACGTCAAGCATACTTACTGTTTAAAAACTTTCAGCTTAAAAACTCTTATTTAAAAACCAGCTTCTCTCTTCGTTTATCTTGAGGCTTCTCATTGATAAATATGGCTCTGGGGTGAGTGCCTTTACTTTTTCCGACCCCCTAGGTGGTGTTTATGTCTTTTACCACAGTGTACCATTTTGTAAATAGCACTGTGATGGCTTAGAAAAGTGGAGAATGCCTCGGGGACAGGTATTTACCCAGATAAATTGAAATGGATAGTTGAGCACTTACCCAATTAGTTTATTAAATGTGCCCAGTCAATCTGGATAAATCAAAGAAATGTGCTGTTGTCTTCCTTCATTGTCAGCAGGAGCTTGGCCTAAAGTATCTGAGATAATTACCTCAGCTTTCTAATTCATCTTTGCCTTTGCAGACCTAGCCTAACTTTTCCCCTAGTGAGCAAACAAAATCATTCCCATCTCCTAAGAAACGTTTAAAACCCTTTAACTTATAGATGCTACTCTATTGTACTTTCTACTGTGCTTTAACTTTTTGTTTCTGATACATACTTGGCCATATTTGATCTTCAGTTATGTAACACTTGAATAATATATGTATCACTTTTTACTTATGTGAGGGATAATGTTTGAAGTAGATTTTATAATGGAGAGCCTTCTTTTAAGTTAAAAATACTAAGGGGGGAAAACCTTGATATTTGTTTTACAGATGGCAACTGAATGGAAGTGATATTGATACGAATATGGAACATCGTTATAAGTTGAATGGAGGAAATCTTGTGGTTATTAGCCCCAACAGAAATTGGGATACAGGAACTTACCAATGTTTTGCAACAAATTCACTTGGAACAATTGTCAGCAGAGAAGCCAAGCTTCAGTTTGCCTGTAAGTTTATGTTCACATGTCTAGCAAATCCAACATTAGAAAATAGGTAACTTAATTTGTATAGTTGTTTTGGATTTCAGAAATGATACGTAGATTTTATTAATTCAATAAATAGGCTGAGAAGGCAATTCAGTATGATTTTTGGACACTTTGTAGTGTTCAAATCAGAACTTAAAGTGTGTGTGTGTGTGTGCATGTGTGCATGTAGGGGTATGTGTGTGTGTGTGTTCTATTTTAGTATTTCACAAGGATTCTGTTTAGGGAAAAGAATGCAGTTGAGGATATTTTTATTAAGCAGCTACTGTGTGCATTGTACTGTAGAAAAAATATGAAAGAATTGTCAGATATGGTCCTTGCTTTTGAAGAACATTTAGAAAATTCCATCTGACAAACCTGAAAATATTAAAGAATAAAGACTGTGAGAACAAGAAGAAATTAACATATGTGGTGACATGTTGTTGACTCCTCTGGGGTCTTGTCACAGATGACCTCACACATTACCCTCAGCACAGCTCCCACTGAGGCCTGGGCTCTAGAAGCCCTTTAACCAAATAACCATGTTATTTGGACCTGGGTGGACACATAGCTCAACCTGAGAAAGTTGCATGCTTTCTCTAGAAAATTTGGACTTGGACCCAGAGGCCCAATTTATTTATTTATTTATTTATTTATTTATTTATTTATTTATTTATTTTGAGACGGAGTCTCGCTCTGTCGCCCAGGCTGGAGTGCAGTGGCCGGATCTCAGCTCACTGCAAGCTCCGCCTCCCGGGTTCCCGCCATTCTCCTGCCTCAGCCTCCCGAGTAGCTGGGACTACAGGCGCCCGCCACCTCGCCCGGCTAGTTTTTTGTATTTTTTAGTAGAGACGGGGTTTCACCGTGTTAGTCAGGATGGTCTCGATCTCCTGACCTCGTGATCCGCCCGTCTCGGCCTCCCAAAGTGCTGGGATTACAGGCTTGAGCCACCGCGCCCGGCCAATTTATTTTTTATCTTTGCTTATTTTCTCTCTCTTTTTTTTTTTGTTTCTTTTCACTAGTCTCTCTTTATTTTAGCTGTGTATTTTGTACATAATGCAAAGCATGATTACCTTGGTTCTAAGATTTCTTTTAGTTATTTACACCTAATAAGTCTGAAATTGCAAAGCATGTGTTCTTATAATGAGATAGTATTCTTTCTGTTTTCCCCATAAAATTTTTATTAAATTAATGATGGGTCATTTAATGCATGACCTATTCTTTTGCTTTCTATTTTAATAATGGCAAGGGTTGACTTCGCTTGTGCCATTATATTCTGTGTGTTCTGTTTTTCATATTTATTTGTTCTTTCCTTTGTTTTATCTTTATTTTTGTTCTGCAGGCAAAATATTTTTTACTTGTATCTTCCCTGCATATTTTGAAAGCTATATGTGATGTTTATATTATACAACTAGTTACCTGTAAGTTTACTAAAGTACTTTGTATATATTTCTCTAATAGCCAGAATTTATTTTTTGAAGGCTTCTCCATTGTAAACAAAGAGTTTAGTTTCCTTTTTCCTCTTGCGCTATGTTTTGCAGTCTTATTGCAATTTCCATGGTTATTGATTTAAATTGTGTTATTTTAATATATACAGGAATATATATATGTTTGTATATGTATAAATATGTATGTATTAGTCTTCTCATAGATCATTGTGTATGTGCATATAGTTGTTAACCAGAATTTTGCCAAAATCTATGATGTATCTATGTTTTACCTGGTGTTAGTGCCAACTACCAGACCTCTTCTTATTTTTATATTCTAATTTTTTAAAATTTCTCAATAAATTTTAAAATATTTGTAACATTTACTATGTTACATTAAGAAAATTCAAGTATGTTTGATGCTTTTTCATTTTAAGGAATGTCATCGTATTCTCTTAAATGTGAGGACATCATTTGGTTGATAATAAATGTTGAGTCTTGGAGCTGTTTAACAGAGAATTCCAAGTGTTTTGCTCTGTTGTCTTCTGAAATTAGTGCTGCTGAAGAGAGGAAGGTGGCCAGGCTAATTTCTGGCTTTGGGGAGCTTACCATCACCCCTTGTATTTTGGGGTTCACTTGGTTGTATATAGGAGGATTATTTTTTCTTCCTCTTTTTAGTTTAGAACATACAGATTTCCAGCATATAGGTAAGTTTAGGTTATTTTAATTTACTTTGCTTAGAACTTGAAAAATTCTTTTTTTGTACTTATACATTTTGTATACAGTTCAGGAGAGTTCCCTTTTTTATATTTTAGTTTTATGTTCAATTTATATTTTCAAATGGCATGATCATTTATGTTGGATTTCTTTTTTTGTGTCCCATTCTTTGAAATTCTTTTCATCTCAGACTGTTCTTTCCTATGACTTCCTGTTCCTGATTCATAGGTACCACATCTTTTTGTATTCTTTTGAAGGTACAGTCAGTTTTCTGAATTGCTATTTTAGCTCTTAGAGGCAGGGTTTCCTCCAGCACTTCCATTTGGTGTTTCCATTTTTATGCTTAAGTATGTTCAATAGGTCCTAAAACAAATCGTGTCTAAACTCAGTCTTTGTCTACAAGATGGTGTTGGTGGACTACCCAGGCCCTGCAGTCTTTGCCCTGTGAAGAGTGGGAGATGAGCAATTCCCAGCCTAATTCCTTGTTTCTAGGAGTCATTCCTCTTATAAAGTGATATATACATTCCTCTAGTGATGTTTTTCTACTATGGATTCTTCATTTCATACCTGATAACATGTGAAGAAATATAATTAACTTACAGGTATTTCCTCAGTCAGCCCCTCTTGAAAAGTATCACTTGTATGAGAAAAAAAAAGTATGACTTAGTGTATGAGAAAATACCTCTAAAATTATCTTGCACCTCTTGCGGTCTGCCCTAGTTTCTGGCCAGCACTTTATAGAGGCAGAGTGGGGTGAAGTTGTTGAATGAGGGATGGGATTTTACTCTACTTAAGAGCTAATAAGCTAGTCTGTTACTGTTTCATAGATGCTGAAAGAAGACAAGAGACTACCAGGTCAGTGACTAAGAACTTTAATTATTCTTGGAACATAAAGCATCAGGAGGTATAGCATGTTTGATTGAGTTCCCCTTAACTCCAAGTCCCACAGAGAGATGCAATAAGGCTAGGGTAGATACTGCACCCGTCTGTGAGAAACACTGGGCTTAGAGAATCCTTATCTCTTTTACAGCAAACAGTAAGCGAGCCTGGTCCTTGTCCTAGAGGGAGACATTACCTTATCCCTCCAGGTTACTTTCTGCAAACACATCCCTGAAATGAGGACATGACAATGAGCAGTTAGACCATTCATTCCTTCTTGGCACACCCAGCAAAAACTTGCGAGAGAGCCCAGAGCACATGGCAGATTGCCTCTCCCAACAGAAATTATTCATTTTTTTTTGTTTGGTACTGTCCTTGAGTTTCTGAGTTGGGGTGCACCATGTGAGGATACATAAGGTGAGTGAAGTACCAACTATTTTCCTACCTTTATTATAATTCTCCCTTTCATAAAGCAAACCTAAGATGTAACATTGAATACCTTGGGTTTCTCCTCAGTCTGTCTCCCTCTGCTTTACAAGTTTTATTTATTCCCCATATATTGATATTTAATTGCTCAGCTGTGTTGCTGTACAGTGAAATTATATTTTTTGTTTTATTTGGCACTTTTGGTGTTTTTCTAAGTGTTTTATTTGGAAGTTACAAGAACAACATTGGGTATTCTTCACCTGACACCACAATGGACTGGAAAGATAAAAAATGTGTTTTAATATTCATGTGGTTGGGACATAGATTTCTAATAAAGAAACCAAAGAAGATGGCAAAAGAAGTAGAAGATATTTAATACATCAGTAATTCCAAATTATTAGCTACAGTAGAACATTGCTTTAACTTCATAGCCTTGAAGAAAAAGTAATACGCTAACCGAAAGAAGAGATGAGAATGGAGATCCTTGTATTGTATTAGTAGGGTGCTCATGACTTCAGAGGAATCTTAACTGTCTTTGCTGCAGGCAAATGGATGTTCAAGTGCTGTCATTGAAAAACGTTCTCTCTAATTGTTCAATTTAGCTGTGTCTATGTTGTATGTTTATATGATTAACCGTAACTTCTTTGTTTCTCTGAGCTATGGAGAAAGTACTTCTGTGTCCTTCATGGATAAATGAGTAAATGAAAATATGGTTGATGCTCCACTTTTAACATTAGTGAAAAACTAAAGAAATTGTATCTTAATTTTCCAGTTGCTTGAAAATAGTGGTTGTGATAAAATGAAAGTGAAAAGGCCATACATCTGATATGTTTACCCTAGATTTTTTAGTTTCCCTTTACCAGATAATTATCAACTAGTTTAGTTTTTATAATGAATTATTTATTATTTTAAATTATTTTCTTAGTTTTACTGGGATAGTGGTGCTGTCTTTCTCCTTTATTCTGTTAATATGGTGAACATTTATTAGTATTAAGTGACCTTCTGTTCCTGGGTTAGTTTCAACTTGGTGTTTATGCAATTTAAAAAAATACTTCGATGTTAGCTGTTAGCTGATATTTTCTGTAGTACTTTTGCCTATTTATCCTTTTCTGGCTATCCTTTTTTGGCTTTGATTTCAAAGTTATTTTCACCTCTAAAAGTGACTTGGAGATTATTCTTTATTTTTTCTATTCACTTGAAAATGTTGACAAATAGTGGAATTATCTTTTCCTTGAAAAAGATGTATAACTTAGGCTTGGAGTTTCCTTTGATGAAACGTTTTAACTATTGGTTGAATGTATTGAGTAGTTATAGGACTAATCATACTATTTCTTTGTGATAAGCTATATATTTTCCGGGAATTTTATCCATTTCATTTGTGTTTTCTAATATATTGGTAAAAATGTTTCAAATGTTTTAAAATTATTTTTCTCATTTCTGCTTTATCTAGACATATATTTAATGTTCCTTTATAAATATCATCTTGGTACAGTTTTAAAATATAATTTGTTGGAATTTGATGTTACTATTCCTCACTTCCAAATTTCTACACTCTATTGCATTTGTTTTTCTCTTATCTTTATTGTTCTTCCAAAGTTCTGGTATTTTTTATAATTCTTTTCTAATTATTTAACTTGTATGGTTAACTTATTGTTTTCTATACTTTATTCTCTTCTGATATAAATTTGTATGGTTTTAAATTTCCCTGAAAGTACAGTTTTAGCTGTATTCAAAGATTAGACATATAGCATATTTGTTATGCTTCAGTTCAGTAAATGTTATAATTTCATTATAATTTTCTTTGATTTATGAGCTATGAGATGTGACATGTATTTTAAATTTCCAAACGTGGAGTTTTACAGTCATCTTTTGATACTGATTTCTAATGTAGTAGCCCATTGACCAGACAATGGACTATAAGATATTAATTCTTGGAAATTGTTGATATTTTTTCTGTGGCCAACATATCATTAGTTTTTTATAAATGATTCATATGTCGTTGAAAAAAAAAAGGATATTCTCTTAATACTGGGTATGGTGTTCTCCATATGTTCATTGGGTTAAACTTGTTAATTATATTGCTCAAATCACCTATATCATTACTGATGCCTAATCTATCATTTTTCTCTCACATTGATGGTGGCTTTTTTAGTTTCTGCTGGTATTTCTATTTAAACTGTATGTATTTGTGTCTAAAAATTATTTGTGTCTAGAAATTTAGAATGACTGTATTTTTTGTCAACAAGTGGTGACAGACACTATCTTTAATAGAGCATCTTGCCTTCTAGTTTATATGGCAATATATTAATATTGTTATATTAATACAGTCTGATTTTTATGTTCTTTTTTTTCTTTCTTCCTTTCATGTGGATTGGTTGAATTGCCTTCTCCCTCAAAAGCATTGGATGTTATACATTCTACTTATTTTCTTATAGTAACTGCCCTAGAAATTTTTGTATCTATGTTTAACAAAGTCTAAAGTTAACCAATATCTCCAACAATGAGGATTATAATGTTTTAAACAGTACAGCCCACCTCCAGAATCTTATACTATTTTTGCTGAATATTTTTTGTTGAATTTTTAAGCCCGTGAATTAGACAATACTGCTAATGTTCCGATTATCTTCTAGTTTTTCTTCTACATCAGAAATAATGTGAGCATGTGCAAATATCTCCTTTTTTTATTTTTAAGGAAAACATCAAGCTTTTGTCCCTATTTTCTCTATTTTTCCTTTTTAGAAGAAACTACTTTCGGCCGGGCGCAGTGGCTCAAGCCTGTAATCCCAGGACTTTGGGAGGCCGAGACAGGCAGATCACGAGGTCAGGAGATCGAGACCATCCTTATTAACATGCTGAAACCCCGTCTCTACTAAAAAATACAAAAGACTAGCCGGGCGAGGTGGCGGGCACCTGTAGTCCCAGCTACTCGGGAGGCTGAGGCAGGAGAATGGCATAAACCCGGGAGGCGGAGCTTGCAGTGAGCTGAGATCCGGCCACTGCACTCCAGCCCTGGCGACAGAGCGAGACTCCGTCTCAAAAAAAAAAAAAAAAAAGAAACTACTTTCAAGAGTTTGACTGTCTCTTTTGGTATTTATCTAAATTTTTGTGAATAACTTGCTTATATTGCAATTTACTGATTTTTTTTTTTTTTTAGTTTTAAGTATTATTGTTGACCATTAACTATGCCAACTGATGCTACAGCACTCTCCTACCACCACCTCACCACCACAGCAGTATGATGTTACGTTATTATGAGGCTTACAAAAACATTAATTTTTAAGGTATAATTCTCACAAAATACAAAAAGAAAAATAGTCAAATGCACACTGCAGTTCACTGAATGTGCCACAACTGGATAGAGTCCCCAGTGATCACAAGACAGTTTCCCAAACAAGCCCACATCCAAGACTTCACAGAGGATAAACATTTTAGCCTGCCTGTGTTTGAAACTGGAAGATGGGAAGAAGACTCTAGAAGACTGGAACCAGTTTCCTGTTGACTCATATTTGAGTAAGCATCAGCTTAGGCCATGTTATTATAGGATTTTATTGGGCCATAATTTCAGTTAGGCCAATATTCAGTGTTTACATTACTGTAACTTTGTAAAGGATATCCAGAGATGAGTTTTACAGCAAACAATAATTCTGATCATTTTTTCCTTTCATGCATGATTTTTCTTTTTCTAGTAGTAGTCTTGTTACATTATTTTACTTCTTGATTTTCTATAGTCTCATACTTCATTCAACCAAAATTTTGGCCAAATTTTTGGATGTCCTCTCAGATAGTGAGATGTAATCAGATACTCTGTTAGTTTTATCTTCTTGGGGAATTATATCCTAGAGCCATCGGAGTGCTCCAATTGGATTGGTTTTCCTGTATATCAGGAACAAAATTGTCTTTCTGGGATCTCCCTTCACCATCACTCACTCTAATGATCTCCTACAAATGTCTGCTGTGTCCACCCCCCGACACCCACATACCACACCTTCTTTTTTCTTAGTGTTCATTGTTTTGGGGTTTCATGTCCTCCATGTCCTAAAAAAGGATGAATGATATTTTTTATTGTTCTAGAACATGTATTCTAAAAATTAGTATACTGGCATACTCAATCGAGAGACTTGGCTTAACTTAGTGTGAATAATATGTTACAAATCTTTTTCTTTCAGAATGTTGAAGATACTTCGCCTTGCTAACTAGCTTGCAGTGCTGCTGTTGTGAAATCTGATGACATTTTGATTTGTGATATCTTGTATAGAGAGGCCTGTTTTTCTCTAGGGAAGCATCTAGGTCTTCTCTTTGCCTCTAGTTTTTCATTATGGCAAAAAACACAGTTACTTTTGCACCATCCTAATCAAATTCCACAATGACTTGATTTGTTATGGGTCGAATTTTATTTCACATCGTGGTTACTTTGTAGGTCCTTGTAGTTTCAAAACATGAGTCTTTTAATTATGGGAGATGTTATGATTTGCTGTCTTTAGTTTTCTCTGTTTTCTATTTCACACATATTATTGCTTGCATTTTGAACCACCTGGAATAGATTGTTTCTCTCAACCCTTCCTCCCTCCCCCAGACAGTCTGTTCAAATTTCCTTCACTTTGACTTTTATCTCTATTCTTGACAGGCTACTTTAGTCCTTTCTTTTAATACTTCTATTGAGTTTTTAATATCTACCATAATATTTTTGACAATTTAAGAGACTTTTATATTTGAAATTTCCTTTCTATAGCGTATTCTAGTGTAATAGTTATAAAAGCTTCTCATATCCACATCAAGATATGAATGATGGTTGTTTGCTTTTATGTTTTCTTCCCTCATAGGAACTGTTTTATCCAGGTTGTTTCATTTCAGTTTTGCGTTGGTTTGTTTCTCCCTTTCAAGTGAGAAACCTTTTTGCAGCTATCTGGTTATATTTGGTTGTTGGCACAAACTTAGGAGTGTGGAACTAAAAACCTAATGGAAACTTACATGTGCCTGAGCAGAGTTTGTCATCAGGAGGGTCGCTATAGTGTCGCTCATCTCACTGGGCTCACCTCATTATTACCTCTTTCTTTTTGAGAAAGCCAGATTCCTCAGAGGGGAAAGAACTGGCTTCTGGGAGCTAAGCAGAAAAGAGACCTTGGGGGATTGCAGAATCCAGTGTGCATACATGCATTTAATGTACCTTACAAGACCCTCCATAAAACATCATCTCCAGTTCAGACAGCCTCTCCTTACCCCTTTTTGAGAATAAGCCTCTTCTCTTCTGGTGTGGAGGAGGGCACTCACCTGGCTATGTGATGGGACAGAGAATCTGGATTCGTAACTGCAGCTTCAAATTGTTACCTTCCCATTGTCATATTTCATTTCCTCTTCCAGATGTGCCTGCTACCCCCAGTCCTAAGCTGTTGAGGATTCTGCGCACACATCAATCACTTCTATGCTTTGCTCACTAAGAGTTTAAAAGTCGTCTTTCTCCATGATGCCAAACCACTTAATATCATCACGCCTGTTTTCTAACATTTATAGTTGTACTTTGTTCTTCTATTGTCCTGTCTTTGTGGGTTTATGCCTTTATAGACTATCTCTTACCTAATACTAAGTCCTAGTTTGGAAATATTTCAGGACTAAGAGAGAAATGACTTGTGTGTTTCCCCTAGATCCTTATTGTTATTTCACATAATTGATGTTTAGCTTTACCCCTGTGTTTACTGTTTCCCTTGCACCCATCCTTGCATCTGGAAGCATTTTCCTTCTTTGAGATCTGTATTTTTTTAAATTTTTTAAATGTTTAATTGTTGTGGGTACATAGTAGGTGTATATATTCATGAGGTATGTGAGACATTTTGATGCAGACATGTAATGTGTAATAATCATATCATGGAGAATAGGGTATTCCCTCACCCCAGCATTTATCCTTCATGTTATAAACCATCCAATTACACTCTTTCAGTTATTTTAAAATGTGCAATTAGGTTATTATTGATTATAGTCACCCTGTTGTGGTATCAAATAGCATATCTTATTCTTTCTAACTCTTTTTATTGCACCCATTAACCATCCCCACCTCCCCAACCACCCCTAATCCCCCACTACCGTTCCCAGCCTCTAGTAACCATCCTTCTATAAGCCCATGAGTGTTTATTTTTAGATCCAACAAATAATATGCAATGTTTGTCTTTCTGTGCCTGGCTTACTTCACTCAACATAATGACGGGATCTGTATCTTTTAGAAATCCTTTTACTGAGTTCCTCTTGCTGGTCAGTACTGTTTTATTTTTCATCTCTTTTCCTCTTTGGTCTTAAAGTGTGTTTATTTTGCCTTCATTCGCCAAAAAATAATTTTGCAGTAAAGTGTATTGTTCAAGGCACAGGCACAGTAGCTTACTTTCTGGGCCTGAAGCTTATATCTATCATTTAGCAGCCTTGTGACTTTGGGCAGATTCTAAACCTCTAAGGTTCTTCTTCTGTACAGCTAGGATAATAAAAATTTATCTCAGCAGGTGTGAGGATTAAGTGAGCTAATATACGTCAAGCACCTGGAACACTGCCTAGCACATAATGCATGCTATTATCATTTTTATACAATTCTAGAGAGTAATTCTTGGGATGCATGTCTTACGGAAACTCTGGAAAATTCCCAGCCATACCTATGTCTTCCACTTTTGCTTATCCCCCATGCCTATCTTTTGCTCCTCCTGGTTTTTCTTTTGAAGGTAATTTGAATCTTATTATCTCTTCCATCTCTTTTTACCTCTCTTTCATATTTTCCATTCTGTGTCTCTTTGTGTTCTTCCATGTTAACTGCTTACCTCTAACCTATACTATATTAATTCTTCCATCATCTATGCCTAATTTGTCATTAAGCTACCCTTTGAGGTTTTAATTTTAATGATTATATTTTCCATGTCAAGACATTCCATCTGGTTCTTTTTCATGTGTTTCTGTTCTTTATTCAGAATATCATTATTTTCTGATTATTTGATCCCCCCTCTCATTTTCCTTCATTACTTTATTTGTTTAAGTCTAAAGTTTATAGTTATTCATTCATAGTGTTGTTCTGTTAGATCAGAATATTGCAAATGCTAACCTGTGATTTGTTGATCTGATGACTCTTGTTGTAGTGAATGTTTTTGTCTTTTTAAATTTTTGATGCAAATTTGATCTTTAGCAGAGTTTCTGCCTACCTGGACAAACATGTGATTCTTGTTAGCCTCGGTTTAAGTAGTATCCTTACCTAGCAGCTGTTATTGCTGCTGCCAGGAACCTCAGGGCTATACCAATGTGGGAACTGTCTTACGTTAGTATATTCGCTTGATGTAGCCCACCATGATAGTCAATTTTCATTACTCACGGTAGTCATGTTCTATAAAGTCACTGCTAATACTGAATTAATGGATACTGAACTATTGCTTCTAAGGGACATAAAGGATCAGGTTACTGTGAGCCTCTCAACATTTTCCTCAACCAAACAATATCTCACCTTTTGTGTGTGTTTCTCTTTAAAGACACCTTATATATTGTTGCTTCATTAACATTGAACTCGTGACTAACCTCACTATAACTCATACCTGAATGAAGCTTAGCTAACACCTGTATTTTCTCCATAGGGCACATCACAAACTTCTTTCACATAGGAACACTAGCCTGTATTTCAGTACTATACCTGGGGGTCATTTTAAACCGCAAGATCACCAAACACAGTGCAAACATATGAAAAATGTGGCACAAAATGTATGGTGAAAAGAACATTTGTTTGTAATGAGAGCTGAAACAAGAAGGCAGAATGTCACTTCGGTCAGCTTCAGCTGGGAATGTGCATATGAGGAAACCGCACATTTTCACCACTCTGCACGTGCCTGTGAATGACCTTAAAAGTGCTGCACATACTGATTTTGGCGTCACAAATAAATTTTAGTGACTTGGTGTATTTTCAATTATGAAATCCATGAAGAAGAAAAATCGACTGCATATTGCATAAATATGAAACGTCAAACCATGTGAGATATAGGCCCAGCAGGTTGAATTTTTGGTTGAAATAATACTCATTTCCACCATTCCTTCTATCTGTATTACACCCAACTTCAATGAGAAAGAGATGAACAAATTAATTTTCTAGTCCTTTCCCTGGGTTTAACCATAAGTACAGCCTTGCAGCGATGCAGGATGTGTGCAGAACGTTTTATTTCTAAATGGCAATTCTCTAGGCTAAAGATCTCATCTCTTCTTTCCACATGGGCAACTGAACCTAAGCGACCAGGTTACCAAACTAATCCTGTCATCCTCCATGCCCTCATTACACTGTTCCAGCAACCATAGTGTAAACTGTAGAATTATAAGTCAGCTTTGTGGCTTTCTATTTTTGCTTAGATATGCATTTGATTTAATTTTGTTGTATTTTAACCAACTTTGCTAGGCACTAGAATTCTACCTTTTCTTGAACTCCTTTATATTTTTTATTCAGTTCTGTTGCTTAGGAAAATAATGTTAGTGAGTGAAGCAAGTTTTGTTTAAGCAACAAGGAGTACTAGGGCCTGTGATGAACCAGAGAAGGCACTGTTCTCACATTGCTATAAAGAAATACCTGAGACTGGGTAATTTATAAATAAAAAAGTTCTGATTGGCTTATGATTCTGCAGGCTGTACAGGAAGTATGATGCTGGCATCTGCTTACATGGCTGTCTTCTGGGGAGAACTGAGTGCTTAGAATCATGGCAGATGGCGAAGGGGGAGCATGCACGTCACATGGCCAGAGCAGGAGCAAGAAAACAGTGGGGAGGATCCACACACTTTTAAGATCTCTCAGCAAAACTCACTCACTATCACAAGGACAATACCAGGAGGGATGGTCCTAAACAATTTCAGAGAAACCACCCCCATGATCTAATCACCTCCCACCAGGCCCCACCTCCAACACTTGGGATTGCATTTCAATATGAGATGTGGGGAGGGACACACATCCAAACTGTATCAGCATGCTCTTTCTAAAGGGCACTCTCAGTTGGGCATGGAAGCTTATGCTGGTAGTCCCAGCAACTTGGGAGACTGAGGGAGGAAAATCGCTTGAATTTGGGAGATGGAGGTTGCAGTGAGCTGAGATCGCACCACTGCACTCTCCAGCCTGAGTGACAGCAAGACTTGCTGTCAAAAATAATAATAATAATAAAGAGGACTGTCACTACTCAGCTCCCCATTTGAGTCATTTTATTACTCCTAAATTTATATTTCCCAGCTTGACCTCTACCTTGAACTCCAGCGTCCACATCTCTGGTTATCAGTAGACATTGCAAGCTTGTATTTTCAAACCGTAATATTGATTTTGCCCATAAACTTCCTCTTTTCTGATGTTCTCCACCTCGGTAAGAGGGCACATTTGTTGTGTTGTTTAGGTCCAAACTGAGAGCCATGTTTCAGCTCTGTCTGTCTCATATTCCACATCTATTTAGCAATAAACCTGAGTGCATTTATCTTCAAAATGTACCCAGAATCTGGCCACTGCTCTCTCTTCCCACCAGTATCGCTTGAATGAGAGTCATCTCACCTCTCACCTCCCCTGTGACAATAGCTTCTGACATGCCATGTAGCTATCACTCTATCTAGTACTGCCCCACCGCTGTAATTTCCTCATCTCCATCCAACAACTGGAATGTTTCCTATAATTTCATGCTGAACATATGGATACCTCCCTGGACAAAACCTCCAATGGTTTCTCATAAAGACTAAGATAAATTTTACTCATTACCTTTGTTCCCAGGGCTCTGTCCTGGTTCCCATATGTAATCTCCTTCCTCTTCCCTGCACTCCCCTCACACTGATCTTCCCTTTCCTTTAGGTGCTGTGAATGTTTTAACCCAGACCCTTCCCCCAGGTCTGTACAACTTGCTCCTGTCATCCAGTCACTGCTTCAGTATCCTTTCCTAAAAATTGTTTCCTATCCTCTGTACTTTCACCACAGTTCTGATTACCTGCCATTTTGCATCTTTTCTATTTGTTTATTTTTGTCTCTCTTACAGATTAAAAGGCTATGTTGTTCACTGCTAGATTCCTGCAAACTGGCCGTGTGCCTGGAATGTAGTAGATGCTCATTCAATATTTGTTCAATAAATGAAATGATGAATGAGAATATGCAGGACCATATTACCAAAACTAACCTCTTATCAAAATAAAGCAGAATCTGTTCTTTACCTGAATTGTCTTGACAATTTAAATGTTGGGGACTAAACTTAAATTTTATAAAAGCGCTAAATAAGCCAATCCTGTAAGCACAAAACAGAACAAGTCTGAGGGCCAGATATAGTCCATGGGTCACTGGTTACTGATCTCTGACCTATAAGTTGAGAGCAGATATACTATGAAATTAAAAGGATGATATTAGACTACAAAGGATTCTACCCCCTCACATAACCAGAGATATAAGGTAGCATCTAATCAGCCTGGAATTGGTTTATTTTTGCCTTTTCTCTCCCGGTTTTTTTTTTTTTTTTTTGCTTTTCTGTTTATTTTGCAATCTTTTTATAGAAAGCAGAAATTGACCACATTGCTCCTATCAGCAGAGGGTAGCACATTATTCACTCTTCTTAGATTATAATATTTTTTAAATTTTTTAATTATTATAGATTATAATATTTAGAAGCACATTTAGACATGGAAAGAGAAGTTTGAAGAAAGATTAAACAAATGCAAACAGTTTTAAGGATGAATCCCAGAGTGGCTGGCTATATCTGAAAATAAAAATTACCAACAATTAGCGAAACTTGTTGTGTTAAAATCAGTAGAAGCCTAATTTGCTCTGAGTTGTAGGCTGTGCTATTTCTCATAACTAACTAGTGTGGCTAAAAATGCAAATTTCATCTTTGAACATAAGTGACTTTGATCACACCCAAAGCTTCTTTTGCTGTGATGGTCTAAAACCAAGATAAATTTAAAGCCAAATGCTATAACTCAGTATGCCATTCATAGTATATGAACTTAAAACAAAACAAAACATTTTAGTCAAGCACAATGCTTTTCCACCTAGTCTCATTAGAAAGTTGTGACTTTTTAAAACCAAGTTTCTGTCGAGATTAACATTTTATCACTAACTTCTCAGCCTGTGTATTTTCTGTCTGTCCTTATAAATGGAACATATTTGTTATTTGCATTTTGAATCATAAAATCTTTTAGTTTGTACATAACTGAAGGTATCTTAGGATATCCATGGTCTCACAGTATTATTTCAGGCTCTACATTATGGGAGGAAGAGTTGGCTGAGACGATTCCGTTGACAGGTAACTTAATCTACGTTTTCACTGGTCTTGCTGTGTTTACCCACCTATTCTTATGTTCTTAAGGTGCATATATATGAATGGTTAATTCAGAGTGGGCAAAGTATGCTCAAATTAACCAGAATGTTTCCTAATCAATTTTCTCCTAAACGTATATTGATGATGAGTTTCCATCTGTTGGACACTCTGTTGTGTTGGAATATGGGAGAGTAGTGCATTGTTTGAACCACTGAGGTTGAGTTGAATTTGGAATCTTCATCACTGAGCTCTTTATTATATGAGCATAGCATGTTCATAATTCAACAAGTGCCCTAATCATAGTAGCATAGCCACCAGACATAAAGAAAGGAATTTCACTATGGAGTTATAATGATAGCGTGAACAACCAAAAGAAATGAGAGAGACTTCAAAGCTTGAGTTCATTCATTTATTCAGGGAGCATGTATTGAGCCTTTTCTGTGTGTCAGACTCTTCACAAAAGGCTGAGCATTTAGGAACGTCCTTGTTTTCATGGAACTTACGTTCTAGTGGGGAATAAAATTTCATCAGATAATACACAAATACGTACAAACTGGGACAGATACTATAAAGGAAATCACTAGCTTTGCATTTCCCCATGATCCATCTTTGGTAACTAAAATTCAGTCTCCATTCTTCCACCTTAAAGAAAGGTGGAAGAAGTGAGAAATAGCCCAGTATGTTCTAGACTTGAATTATACGTATTTCAGTGTAGCTAGCAAATCAGAGACTGACATGAGATGAGTTGGCAGAAGTGGTCATAGCCTAGATAGTTCAAGTTTATGTAAACCATCATATCCTAAGCACTTTAGAGGCCCACAAATAGTGGCATATTTTGATGTATAAGATAACTCTACATGCTCTGTCGCAGTGAGGCTAGAGAGGATCAAAAATTCAAACAAGGAGAATAGTAGAAAACTAGGAAGTGGTTACTTTTGTTTATAGACTTCATGATAAGGAAGAAATCAGATTTTCAAATCTTGAGATAAAAATGATAAAATGCAGTAATGGATTGGCATGTGGGGAATGTGGAGTATTTTTCTTTTTTTTAATTATATTTTAAGTTCTGGGTTACCTGTGTAGAACGTGCAGTTTTGTTACATAGGTATACACATGCCATGGTGGTTTGCTGCACCCATCAACCTGTCACCTATGTTAGGTATTTCTCCTAATGTTATCCCTCCCCCTGCCTCGCACCCTGCACAGGCCCTGGTGTGTGATATTCCCCTCCCTGTGTCCATGTAATCCCAGCACTTTGGGATCCCGCTGAGGTGGGCAGATCACAAGGTCAAGAGATCAAGACCGTCCTGAACAACATGATGAAACCCCATCTCTACTAAAAATAGAAAAATTAGCTAGGCATGGTGGCACGTGTCTGTAGTCTCAGCTGCTTGAGAGGCTGAGGCAGGAGAATCGCTTGTACCGGGGAGGTGGATGTTGCAGTGAGCCAAGATCATGCCACTGCACTCTAGCTTGGGCAACAGAGCAAGACTTCATCTCAAACAACAACAACAAAACAGAATATGTTTTGGCATGGAGTATTTTTCTTATTGAGTTGGATGGATTGTAGTGCAGTTCACAGCAACATTGGAAGACCAGTGTATTTTTTGAGAGGGGTAACAGGGAGGAGGAGTTGAGACTGGTTTATGAAGATCATATGTTTGTTATTAAACACATTGATTTAATGACATCCTCTACGAGTAACCTAAAAAGTATCTATTCCACCTAGTTTTGTTATAGAATGGTTAATCAGGCAGCCTTGTCATTCATGTTTGCCCAGGCCATGTTCTGCCCAAGTGCTCCTGGATGAAATCCACCCAAGGCTTTTTCCTTCACTTAGGGAGCCTGGTCCAGGTCTGACTGTGACAGCATGGAGGGAGGGAGGGGTGACTTTCTGTTTGTCTTTCCCAGAGAAGGCAGCTTTTTATAATTCCTACACAGGCATTATATGTTCTGACTATGGTCCTGCTGCTAGCTGGGGATGTGGTGAGCTGGAATGGAGAAGGACAGATCCAGATAACATTTTAAATACAACTTTTGAGATATAATTTACATACTATGTAATTCCCTGTTTAGAGTGTACAATGGAATGGTTTCTAGTATATTCACAGAGTTGTGCAGCCATTACCACCATTAATTTTAGAGCGTTATCATCATACCCCAAAGAAACCATGCCCATTAGCCATCTTTGCATTTCCCCCAAAATCCCCCACTCCAGCCCCTAAAAAGCACGAATCTACTTTCTGTATTATGGGTTTGCCCATGCTGGACATTTTATATGCACGGAACCATGCAGTGTGTGTTCTTTTGTGACTTTTTTAAGGTTCTTCATGTTGTAGCATGTGTCAACACTTCATTCCTGTTTATTGTTGAATAATATTCCTCTGATTAGCTATATCATATGCTGTTTATCATTAGTTGATGATTATTAGGGTTGTTTCTGCTTTTTGATTGCTATAAATAATGCTGCTGTAAGCATTTGTTTACATATTTTTATGCAGAATATTTGTTATTTCTATTTGGTATATT
Source organism: Trachypithecus francoisi (assembly GCF_009764315.1). Classification (NCBI taxonomy): domain Eukaryota; kingdom Metazoa; phylum Chordata; class Mammalia; order Primates; family Cercopithecidae; genus Trachypithecus; species Trachypithecus francoisi. Next base: position 42,936,318 of record NW_022681453.1, on the reverse strand, counting down.
ACATACCTAAGAGTGGGATTGCTAGGTTTTAGGATAACTCTACATTTAACCTTTTTAAGTAAATGGCCGACTGTTTTCTAAAGTCACTGCACCGATTTACATTCTTACCAGCAGTATTTGAGGGTTCCATCTCCTCCACATTCTAGCCAACATTTGTTACTGTTTGTCTTTTTATTATAACCATTCTAGTGGGTACGAAGGTGTATCATATTGTGGTTTTCATTTACATTTCCCTGATGGCTAACGATGTGAGCTTGTTTTCATGTGCTTACTGGCCATAAAATATCTGCTTTCGAGAAATATCTATTTAGATCCTTTGCCCATTTTTAAATTGGGTTATTTGTCTTTTTATTATTGGGTTGTTAGAATTCTTTATGTCTTCTAAATACAAGTCCCTTGTAAGATACATGTAAATATTTCCCACCATTCTGGGGGTTTGATGAGTTTTTGAATCATCTCTTTAAATCTCTGGAGTCCGTTGTTAGGAATCTTTTGTACTTAGTAGACTGACAGGGGCTATCTTCAATTTGAGAGTTATCTAGCATGGTTAAAACGACATACTCTACTAATCACATCAATGGCTTAGAGTGGACGGAACCCAAGATTAATCCTTTAAGACTTGGGTTGTAGTCCTGACTCCGCTACTAGATGGGAGTCTCTTGTCTTCTTTGGGCCTCAGTTTCTTCATTTGTAAAGAAGGATCAGTCACATTATCTAAAATACTCTTCTGTTCTACCCTTCTGTGATTCTAAGGTTAGAATTCATGCTATGAAACAAATTTAAATTGTTTCTAGATTGTGAAACAACTGAGAGCTTTGGATGAAATATTTTTTCTCTTCTTTTTCTTTATTGAGATTTTCCCAAGTGTCACAGTATAACAATGGCCTTTAGCATACTCTTGCCTTTTTCCCTGTAAAGCAGTACTTGTTGAAACTAACAACTAAATGACAGGCTTGGAAACTCTATTTTTGTAAAACGATGTAATTCAGTTTGGAAAATAATGTTTACACCCCTCCCAAATCTGTCATCTGGAGGAGACTCCTCTGTCACATGTATATAGATGTTGATCACTGGAAGTGGCACTTGTTTGCTATAACCACAGGTTTGTTATGCTAGAGAATCCAGAAGCCTCCCTATTCCTGTGTTGAACGGCAGTTGCATTCAAGGAAATCCAGTTGATAGTTTAGTGTGTTTCTTGTTTTGTTCTCAGCTGTGGGTTTGTCTTATGTAAATGGTTTTAGCTGATGCCATTAATAAAAAAATAATCTGTTAATTCAGAGAATTGAATTAAGATATTTACCCCAGTGGTGTTGGTATTAGAATGGAGTCATCTCCATCAATATGGGCCCATTGATGGATATGAAATTCAGTAAGTTAGACTCTTTGGTACTGATGATAATATGCTTGGGAACTGAGCATCTAAAAGATTTCTGATGTCATAGTGACATGTACATTTAATTGTTTAAATTGTATTTCATTAAAAAATATCTAGATTTTCTTTGATGTGTAGCCTTGGCTGGCTCCCTTCCCTTTTTTGTGAGTTACCAGCCATAAGAAACATGTAGACTCAAGATTTTGCTTGAGATATCAATACCTTTTTCACATCTGTAAATGTTGTTTTTGAATACAAAACATGTTGCAGGTATCATTGCAGGGATCAAAGGGAAAATGTTGATTAGCTTTCTGTAAAGCTGATTCTGATTCCTTTCAAATTGAGTATGATTTTATAACACCTAAATCCTGTGAAATCCATTCTTATTGGAGTCCAGTATCCTGGAGACTTAGAAATTTCCCAAAGCTGGAGACATCGTCAGCCCATTTGGCCCTTTGATTAAATGGCATTCTTCCATGTGAGTTTTCTTCTGTTCCATATAATGCCATTGCAAGAAGTAGATTGAATGCTTCTTGGCATAGATCAGTTTTATTTTCTTGAACCTCAGAAAGATTCTTGCTTAGAAATCATCTGCCTGTTGTTTTGTTTTACTTTCCCTCTTTGGCCACTGTAGGAGTGTTCCTTTATTATTGTTCTGTTGGGATTTGCTTTGTCACTTCTAAAGAACTCTAAAAGCAATTTCTTGTCTATAGGAGAACAGTTATGACTTGTCTGTGACAGAAAAGCTTGCCTGGTGAAGGTAGCAGCTGCTTGGGTGGTATATATAAAGTTAAAACCAAATGGCTTGTGAAAGGCTAGAATTGAACTCAACCCCTTAATTTCAGATAAAGCACTATTCTGTGTGTGTGGTGTTTTGTAGTGTATCGTGTACCATAATTTTTAGGCTGTTGTGTTCTCTTGCTGTAGCATGCTAAAAATATTCTGTAATTTCTTCTTCTGTGTGAGCATCTATTTAATTGAGTCCTGGTTTAATGCTTATCCATTATACTGCTGTGATTCTATTTTGCAAATGTTGGAAAATGACTTTAAAACCATACCTGAAACCCTGTAATTTTCAAAGTAATGATCTTTCTTGGAGGATTTTCCCTCCCCCATCCCCCACCATGTTTGTTAGATTTGGAGTTGCGACTTCAAATCAAAATAGCTTTGATAAGAATATTTCCCTCTACATCTTTTCATAATTCTACATTTGGTAAAATAACTCTTATTTTTTAGTCATTTTAGGATGATTTAATTTGCGAAGGATATCCAATATCATTTTTTTCTTTTGTGAATTGTCTGCCATAATCTTTCTGTGTTAAAGTGAAGAATATGTGACTTAAGAGAATAGTATATCTTTTTTGAAAAAAATGTATTTATATATATATTTTAAAAATATATTTGCTATATATTGTACTTCAGAACTTTAATTTCAAAATCCCAAAAGGTACGGTTTTAAAAAATGGAATATTTCATCACTTTGGATTTGGTAGAGTTATTAATAAAAATCTCCCATAGTGAACACTAATCAATTTTCTTCTTTATATGTGCAGACTATGATTAAAACTGCTAGCTGTCACTTTTCCACTAAGTTTTTATTTCTTTGTACTCAGTAATACTAATACATAATGATTTAAAGTCAATAGATATATTCATTTCTTTTGCATATCTTTTTTATTCCTAATATCTTGATTGTAGCCTCTTGATCATCAAGTTGAAAATTTTCATGTTAAATGCAGTCTCAAGTTATTAAATTTGTCTTAATGCATTCACTGAAAATCTCTTATAAAAATCTACATTTAGCTCCAGGTTGTCCAGTAGACAACTTGTTATTAAAATGTCACATTCAACCCACAATTTTTAGGTACATTTTCCTCCATGACAACTCATGTCGGCTTTAAGTTCCCATTAGAATAGATATTAATGAGAAGACATATAATTATACATTTTCCAGTTTTTTTCTAACATCAAAATAGTTATGCCTCTTAATGCATAATGGTAGTTTCAGCAAAGTAGTTGGGGAATCAGTCTAAATTTCATTATCATACTTTCTTCCTTTTTTGACTATAAACCATGAACATCTTTGTTATTGATATTTTATCCATTCTTTTTCTAACACTGTATTTTAGTGTTGTCAGCAGCTCAGAATCCTTTTGTCTTCAGTAGGCCCTGAGTCCCTGTTCAAGAAGTGTCCAGAAAGACTAATGTTATGCACTTAACATGTTTCTGTTTCTCCTTCATCTGTAACTTCTTTCTAACTTTTCTCTGCTCTTGGTGTGACTCACTTACCCTCCCACTAAACTCACATATTTTCTCCATGTTTCTTTCCTTCTGACAGCATCTCTTTGTGTCTGCTCAGGTTCCACTTGTTTTAATTTGGACTCTTTCAGTGACAAGTGAAAGAAACTCAATGCAGAACTGGCTTAAGCTCTACAGGGAATTTTTGGTGTCTGCAGCTGAAAAGTCTTGAGTAAATTGGCTATAGTTCTACCTGCACCCAGGGGGTTCAAATGGTACCTTCAGGCCTTGGTATCTCTCCATCTCTGCTTTTTTTTCTGTTGGCCTCATTCTGGGGCAGCCTCCACCTCCTGGATGTCAGCCAGCATCTGAACTTAGCAATCTCAGGAGATAGGAACTTGCTTCTCCTTCAGGGTTCAGACACAAATCCCAGGCATAAGCTTTACCCAGTGAAATAGGAGCCCTGCCTATCCCTGGACAGCCCTGTGACCTGGTGTTCTCACACAATGGCAGGGTGGGGCAAAGGAGGATTCTGAAAGTAAACCTGCTATTATCAGAAAGAGGGGTGAATGCTGTAAAGGTAAAGATGTGTATTGTGCTACAGACTTTTCTTTGTAGAGAGAAATGCTTTTTTTTTTTTTTTTTTTTGCATGCAACGACTTTTGGATAGATATAAGAAGAAATGGAAACAATCCTCAGTTTATCCTGCTTTCTAGATTCTTCCTTTAGAAGACGCCAGCAGAGAAAAATCAGTTCAGTGCTGGTTAGTTCATTGAAGGCTGTAGTTGGATCCTTTCCATTATTTTCTGTTTTTACCTTTTATGGTTGAGGTTTTCTGGTTTGTTTATTTGTTTTTGTTTTAAATCATCTACGAATCCCCACACTCTTTGACTGAATGGTGAGTATAATAGTAATGATAAAGACCTTTTTGTTTTTGTTCCTTCTACGTGTCTGCACAATACTTAATACTGTGTGTGGGATCATTTGGTATTCTTTGTATCCCCAGAATAGAACACAAAGCCTGGGGGAAAATAATTTTGGAAATTAGCTTACAGTTACTGAAGGTCTGCTGTGTACCAGCCACTTTTATAAGTTAAGATCCAATTAGTTTTAATAGGAAACTGACATTGTCAGAAGGTTCTTAGGGAATGTTTATTTACAAATTTGAACAGGATCAGTGGTAATAGAAATAATAAAACATGGTACATATACTCTTGGCTAGAAATCACCACGACTTTTCCCTGTGGATTTTGTTTTCAAATTCAACAGTTGTGTCATGTGGACATCCAAATTAGGTGCCTCTTGATTTGATGCCATAGAAGGTGTGTAGCACCAACTATGAAAGATTGTTAATATCAATCATTAATAAATAATAACTTGACTCTAATTAAGCCTCTAGATCTAACTACCCATTTAGGGGATAGAAGTACAAGTTAAAAGACATTTTAAAAAGAGATACAATTAACCTGTTTTATGTTATAATTAATTTAACAACACAAATGACTGATTTTCTGCAATAGATAAATGGCATGAACAAAGGAGGAGGAGGACAAGGAGTGCAAAACTGCTACTGATTTTTAAAATATTATGCCACAAACTCATAACTATATCATATGGACTTTTTTTCTGAGTAGTCACTTTTTGGATACCACCTACTGGATCTAGTAGCTCGTAACTGAATATTTGTGACTAATGTCCTCTGGACTGGGATGTAAGCACTCTGGGCCTTGGCAGCTGAATTTTAAGCTGAAAGCATATCCTTCCACTGACATTCTTTCCTTTAAATCCTTCTGCCCATCTCATGCCAGACCACTGTTAGTATATACTTCTGCTTTTATATCTGTGTGTACCACCAAGTATTTCAACAAAAAAGAAATCAGAATATATTAGCTTTGGGTTCTATAACCAAGTTTATTTGGGGAGCAATAGATGATACATTCAGTTGAGAATTATGGGGGCTGCTTAATAAATGCAGATTTTATGATTTTTTGCATTTGTGTTTTTGATCTATTGTAATTATAAATTGTACTTGAGCAATTATTATGGACCAAGCACAGTACTAATGAAAGCTTTTACATGGTTATCTCATTGTATCCTTATAACAACTCTATGAGGTAATACAGATTGTAAGAAGGGAGCTGTATTGAAAGCCTACTATTTTTCATTCTAAAGTTCATGCTTTAATTACTGCATACATTTTTGACTCTGGGGAAAAAGTACTATGCAGAGCATTTAAGGCCTACCTAAGTTTAATAGGCAACTGACACTGTCAAAGGGTTCCTGAGGAATGTCTGTTTACAAATGTCAACTGCATTAAATGTAATAGAAATAGTAAAAACAGGTACATATGCTCTTGGCTACAAACCACCATTTCTTTTCCCTGTGGATTTTGTTTTTAAATTCAACAATTGTGTAATATGAATTGATTTAAAGCTGCTGGTGAACAACATAGAAGACTTTAGACAACAGCATCATTTCATTAGAGAGGAAGTGGAGGGTTTGAATAAGACATGCTGACTCTCCAGGAGATGTTGACCTGGGAACAAAACAACAATAACAGAAAACATGTTTTTCAGGTTTCCTTAAATGATTGACCAAGAAACCAGGCAGAACAGTGTTAAACTGGAAACATGTAAAGTTTCTAAGATAGTCTCGTCCCTGCTGTGAGATATGTCTGCATGAGGTGGAAATTCATTTGACATCTTGTGTGGGAAATCTAGAATCCAGAAAACCAATTAGCTCTTCATAGTGGCATTCACGAAGGGAGTTCGCATCATAATGAGAGAAAGAACCATGGATTCTATCAGCAGGAGGCAGGAATAGGTGTGCCTCACTCTCTCTCCTAGCTGCTAGGAATTATGTTACCTATATAGCCAGCTTTTAATGTTCTTTCACATTTACGTACTAACAGAAATTCATGGCTATTCGTATTGAAGTTATCTGTCAGCTATTTTCAGATATTCGTAGATACTATGTCTCTGTGGGAGAGACAAAAAGACGTGCCACAAACTCATAAGGTTTCCATACTTCTTTCAGAAAAGAGATGTATACAACATACAAATTAGCAAAGTCTAGAAACTGTAGAAAGCAAATGCTTAATGGCTCAGGGTTGTTACATATCTTCATTGAACTAACAATTACTGAGCTCAGTTTGATGTTGTGTTATTTAAATTAATAATCCTTTAAAGAGCAAGTTCTAAGTGCCAGTAACTATGCTAAATGTGAGGGACATAAAGACATGCTTCTTGCCCTTAATCGATCCATAGTTTATCAGGAATGATTGATGGATCTACAAGGAAGAATTTGAAGAAATTATGGAAGCAGAGAGTAGGAAGACATTAACAGGACATGGAAGGGTATGAAAAGTTTCAGATTAAAGATGCTGATTGTTTCTGCATTTCAAAAACATGTAGATCTTTAAAGAATGTGAGGACAGGCTTTATCCTAAGGAGAATAAGGGCATCAAAGGTGAATCAGAGAGCTTATAACCTCAGGAAGTTTACAAACTAGAGGGGGAAATAACATAGGCTATAACCATTGAAAAGGAAATGATGTGATCCTGACTTTAATATCAATAGAGGACAACAGGAGTCTGGGGGAATCAATAAATATATTATGGAGGAAGTGGCCTGGTAAGTAGCTTCTTAAAGAACACTGGAGCTACGGAGCAGGACTGGTTGGCACCCATCAGTGGGATTTACTGGCTGATATTCAGTCTAATTTGTTGGTGCCCATGTTACACAGGCCATTAAAAACTTTGAATATTGACACTGCTTTAGATTTTTTGAGTCGTATTGTAGGCAGTAGTCCATTTTAAAACAAAGGCATAGACATGAAAATTTCTATGGATGTTAAGGAATAGTTTTATTTGAGTAAATTTTGCACAAAGGAGAGTGGATTAAGATTAAACACCATTAGGTCTTCTATGTCTTTGTATGGAATTTGAGTCTATTTCACATTGTTGTAAAGAAATACCTGAGACTGTAATTTATAGAGAAAAGGTGTTTAGTTGGCTCATGGTTCTATAGGCTGTACAGAAGCATAGCAGCTTCTGGGTAGGCCTCAGGAAACTTACAATCATGGTGGAAAGTGAAGGGGAAACAGGCATGTCTTAAGTGGCTGGAGCAGGAAGAAGAGAGAGTGACAGGGGATGTTCCACACATATTTAAAGAACTAGATCTAAGAACTTTGTCATGAGAACAGCACCAAAGGGATGGTGCTAAACCATTCATGAAGGATCCATCCTCATGATGTAGCCAACTCCCACCAGGACCCACCTCCAATCCCCAGTGGGATTACAAATCAACATGAGATTTGGGTGGGGACACAGATCCAAACCATATCAGGAGACACAGTTTCCTTGATATCCATGTGGTCAGTATTGCTTGCAGTTATGATGCAGAATTGAGAAACATAAGTGGTCTTGACAAGAAAATATTCATTAATAAACTGACCATTTATAAAATCATCCCATTGAAATATCCTCCTTATTTAACACTAGTGTCTATCAATCCAATTCCTCAATTTTTTGTCAAGCCATCTTAGTTATTGTCTGATACTGTAACTATCTAACAATATGATGCAAAGTAAATAAAAATAGATTGAAATAAAATTGAAGATTTTAGTAATGATCTCAAATTAATAGATCTAATTTGGGAAAGAAATGCATGAACCTACTTATCAATTTTAACATTGCTAAAAGAAGGACATCCAAATTTAGGTGCCTCTTCATTTGATGCGCTGGAAAGTATATAGCACCAACTTTGAATGATCATTAATATAAATCAATCAGTAAATAATAACTTGACTCTAATCAAGCCTCTAAGTCTAACTACCAATTTAGGGGATAGAAGTACAAGTTAAAAGACATTAAAGAGATGCAATTAGCCTATTTTATATTGTAATTTATGATATATATTATATAATATAATTTGTAATATATATTAATTTAACAGCACAAATGACTGATTTTCTGCAATAGATAAATGGCATGAACAAAGGAAGAGGAGGAGAAGGAGTGCAAAACTGCTACAGATTTTTAAAATATTAGCAGCTTAAATTACACAAAATATTAAAAGCTTTATACATCATGACCAAATTGTTCAAATAGGGTTTATCCCAGGAATGCAAGTTTGGTCTAACTTTTGAAATTCAATCAGTGTAACACATTATATCAGTCAGGTAAAGAAAAATAATTATATGATCATGTCGATTGGCACAGAAAAAAGCCTTTGATAAAATTCAGTACCTATGCATGATAACATTTCTCATGAAATTAGAGGAATTCAAGGTAATTATTTTAACTTCATAAAAAGCACCTTCAAAAATCCTACAGTTAACATAATATGTAATGGTAGGAAACCAAAGGGTTACCTATTAAGACTGGAAATAAGGCAGAGATATCCATACTCACTTCTCTTCTTCAAGATAGTACTGGAAATTATAGGCACCACAATAAGGCAAAAAATAAAAATAAAAAGAAATGAAAGGCATATATATATATATACACATATATATGAAAATAAGAAATAAAATTATCTCTACTTTTAGATGATAACTGTGAAATCCCAAGGAATCTACAAAAATATCCTAAAACTAAGTGAATTCAGCAAGGTCACAGGATACAAGATCAGCACACAAAACCAGTGATATTTTAATATGATAACGATCTGATGGAAACCAAAGTTACCAACACAATATCAATTACAAATTGCTTTAAGGAAATGAAATACATAGGTATACACTTAACCAAACATGTACAGGATCTTTATGCTGAACATTGTATAAAACTGACGAAATCAAAGAAGACCTAAATATAATAAATGGAGAAACATACCATGTTCATAGATTGAAATATTCAATACAGTAAAGATGTTAATTCTCCTAAAATTGATATGTAGTTTTAATACAGTTCCTATCAAAATCCCAATGAAGTCTTTTTGTTTGCTAGTTTAGATTTGTTATTAGATATAAAAAAAATTCTAAAATTTATATAGAAAGGCTCAGACTGTAAGGTAAACCAGTCTCAACAAAGAAGATTGAAATGTGAAGAATCACTTGACCAGATATTAAGGATTACTATTTAGCTACAGTTATCAAGAGTGTATTGTGTTGGTAGAGAAGACACATGGATCAAGGAACAAAATAGAGAATCTGAAAGTCGACTCACACATATATTCTCAACTAATTTTTTGACAAAGATACAGAGACAATTCATTGGAGGAAGGGTACCCTTTTCAACAAATGGTTCTGGAGCAATTGTACAGTAAGACTTGGAGAAAACATTTCAAACCACTGTGTGCAATAAAGTTAAACTGTTACGTTAACTGAAAAAAGTTCCAGATGTTATAAATAATTCTGAAGTATTTACAATAAAGTAACAAGCTGTTGTTAGAATGTTTTGAAGTGCTCCAGGAAAAGTATAATAGCCCAAGTTTATGAAAGTGAATTAAAGGTGTTATGGGAGAATAATAAAAGGCATAACCTTGTTTGTGGGTATTTGGGCACACTACCTTAAGGGTTAAAGACAGATTTTAACTGAGAACTACTGGGTGAGTAGGAGGTGAGGAGGAAAATATAAAGGTGGAGGAAAAGAGTTTCAGCAGAGCGCACAGCATGTGCAAAGCCTTAGTGATAGGAACCTCAACAATCATAGGACATGCAGAGTTCTGAAAGAAGTTTAATGTTTGAACCCTAGAATTTACAGAGATTAGTGGAGAGACATGAGACTTAGGAGATAGGTAGGACAGAGATCTTGCACCCCTTCAGAAGTCAATAGAAAGCCATTGGGCATAAATTAAGCAGGTCAGTAGGAGAGTGAGATTTGCACTTGGAAGATTTTCTGGGCTCTTTGCTATTAGTAGAGTGAATTCATGATGGTGGCCTTGATAAGGATCTTAGCTTGGAGATGAAGAGGAAAGGATCAGGAAATACGCAGAGGAAGAAGTACAGAGGTTGGTGATTGATTCGGCGTGAGTGAAGGGTGAGTGAAGGATGACAGTGAGGTCGCTCTGGGTCTTGAAAAACTTGTAGGAAGAGGCAACATGGAGAAAAGAGAGAAAGCTCCATGGAGGAAAATTATCACAAACACCCTGATACAAGGCAGAGATAAGAGGATTCAGGAACCGACCCCTGAGGAGTCCAGTCAGTCTGGAATGTATGTGGAACACTCAGTCAGTAACGTCAAGACAGCCAAACTTCACATGAAGCAGGTAATCCTAGCAGTCTTTCATTGAACAAAACTACAGCTCTAGTATTTAGGGACACCTAAATTAAGACTAAGAATCTACGGTTGGTCTGCAACTTCCAGCTGGAAGAGAACATATGTGGAAAGAAAACTATGTTTCTATTGAGTCTCTAGGGCTGTGGGCTTTGGAACCAAACAGACCAGTTTTTGTTTTTGTTTTCGTAATTATATATGTAAAAATTCACACCATTTAATGTATACATCTATGAGTGTTGACAAATACACCAGTGACACAATCAAGCTACAGAATATTTCTATCATCCCATAATGTTTTCTCCTGCTGCTCCTTTGCAGCGAACCCTCTCCTATCCCTTACCTTTAATAACCTCTGATCTCTTCTCCATCTCAGTAGTTCTGATATATCCAGAAGGTCATATAAATAGAATCATACAGTACATAGCTTTTAGAATCTGACTCCTTTGTGGGGCATATGGTCTCATAGCTACTGAATTCTGCCTTCTTAGTATGGAAGCCACAATATGTAGACAAATGGGTGTGGCTTGTGTTCCAATAAAACTATACTCATGGGCACTGAAATTTTTGTTTCATATAATTTTCACATGTCATGAAAAGTAATTCATTTGATTTTTTTTCCAGCTACTTAAAATATACAAGCCATTTTTAGCTTTCAGACCAGACAAAAACATGTGGCAGGCTGAAAATGGCCCTCCAGCTGTAGTTTGCCAACTCCTGAAACCATTAGCCCCAGGTATACTGTAAGTCCTGAAAAAGATAAACTACTTTTATTATTAATGACTTTATAAGTTTTTTATTTTCAATTGATAATTCCAGATATTTCTTAAGCAGAGAGCTGTGTTCCCAGACCTCATCAAATTGCCAGCTGTCTTCAGTCTCTATAGAATTACTCTTACTGATAGATTGACTGAGGGTGACAGTTTGTCTCCATTTGTCTGGAACACTCTTAGTTTTCACCTATTTATCCTACTTCATGCCTAGTCTTATTTTTATTTTCAAAGATGCCTTGGTATAGATGATAAATTACATTGTCAAGCCAGGGTAAGGTCATCAGAGATGATAGAAGATACCTTGGTGGATGTGGGTGTGGGTGGTGCTCTTTATAACAGAATTATCTTCATGGGAACATGTAGAACTCTTTTGTTCTGATCTCGATGTCAGGTGTGGTTGTGTTTCATTTAAAATTTCTTAGATCTTTTGAATTTGTTTGTTGTCCTGTATTAATTTATCTCTCCTCTGAGCCATGCAACATTTTTTTTTCTTAAGGAAAGGTGTTAAAAATGTAATGGATTTTATATTCTATCTGACTTCATTTATAAATGCTGAATTTAAAATATTTTTAATAGTGAGTATGCATGTGGCACATGTGATAAATCACAGTAAACCCTTTTTCATCAGTTTATTTTAAAAGGGTAGTAGAAATGACTCCATAGCATCACCTCCCTGCTATACTACAAATAACATTTTATGTTTGAATACTGGGTTTATTTTTTGTGGGGGGCAGTTCTTGTCCAGCCTGGCTGAGGTCAATGATATTATTATATAATATCTATTCTACAGATGAGATGATTAAGTCTCAAAGAGTTGAGGTAATTTTCCTTAGGCATATAGTTGATGATAAAGTATAAAAAGTTTTGACCAGTTACTTATAAATCGATGTCTGTTAACCCCTATGCATACATGACCTCTAAAATTTTATCATTTTTTAATGGAAAGTTATTTGCTGAAAACTGTTTCCCATTAGGAGTAAATTAGACTTTTGCAAACAATCAAAACACTTTTTCATTGCTCTCTTACACTAAATGGTGATTTATTTTTTCCAACAAAGACAATTTTATAATCTTGTTTATCAAAGGATTCTACAAAATATTAGGTGTTAATATTAAAACAAAATAGACCATTAATGGGAATCTGAATTTTGTTTTTTCATAGAACTTTATAAAATATGACATTTTAATAATATTAAAATAAATTTGGCCATTAACAGGCTGTTGCATATTTGTGAAAGAAGTTTTAGAATTTTGTGTTTATTGGCCATTTGAATTATTTCATTTGCTTTGTTTTTATAGCATGTGGAGTGTACATAAAAAAAACTTACTGGTAAATAGATTTTATTTTTCCTTTGAGTGTAATCTCAGTAATTTGATCTTTCAACATAAAAAGAACATTTCAAACTCTCCGCTAGATGAAATGAGCAGCACATTTTCATGTGCCAGAAAAAGTTTTGAGCTAAGTCATAACAAGGAAAAATCACAGCAATTTTTTATTGAAAATGTGCATCAGCTACAATGAAGTTTCATACCAGTCATTGGCTTCCTATTTAAAGAAATGCTCAACAATCTAACTGTTTTAGGCAGTTTGCTTTTCACACCTGCAACCTGTGTGAATGTCAGGTACTTTCACCAGCACATACCTCCTAATGGTAAATGAACAGATTATCTTTTTGTGTTTTCATCCATTCCTCCATACTGACATTGTTAGTATTTTAACATTATACTTGGCTGCTCTAAAAGAAACACATCATTTTTCATATCTATTTCCTTCATGTTGAGATCATTAATGCAACATAATCCTGATGTGTTGCCAAAAAATATATACAGAGAGCTGTCTTTAGGATTCTTTCTCTAGATTTCAAATTTCATGCTACTGCAATAACTTTGGAGTCGGATGCTCCTGGCCTAGGAAGATGATAGGCGTTTTGTAAATCAGTTTAAAAGTAACTAACTAAACATGAATATTCTTCAATTGCTTTCTTTTTCAGTAGATAGCTCTTCATTTAAAAATAATATATACACATGTAAAACATTAAAGTTATACAATAAAGAGGATGTCTTCCTACCCCATCTCCTGAGTCTCCAAGCAGCAACTCCTATATGCCTGTTCAAGCCTATGTAAGTATAGACTTTTTAAAGTAGTAATACAAAGAAGAGCGTTCAGCGCTTTACAATTCACGTGCAACAGATTTTGGAGATTATTCTGTTTTAGAGCATATGGCTCTGATTTTTTACACATATGTGTAATAATCTATGGCATAAACCAGCAGCCTCAGCTGCACTGGGGAATTTATTATAAATGCAGATTTTCAGGCCCCATCTCAGACTTGCTGCTTCAGACCCTCCTGGGTTGGGAAGGGCCACAGGTTTTTAACAAGACCTCCAGGTGATTTTGATGCACGGTGAAGCTTGAAAACCAAGGCTTCATATAAACCATATTCTTTCAAGAATCATTTAAGTTGTTTGCAGCCTTTTTCTTTTGTAAATAGCACTGCAGAGAAGATCTTTGTACATAGACCTTTCTAGGGAGAGTCATAGAAATTTATCAAACTTTGCAAAGTTACACCAATTTACATTTTCACCAACAATAAGATATGAGATTTTTCTTAGTATTTCTGAGACCATTTTTCTTGCGATTTCCTTCTATGTTTTTATAACTGCAAGATTCAAAATATTCATTTTGTTTCGACTGTGTATAAAAAACACATGCATTTTTAAAATGTTTCAAAAATTTTCAAAGCAGAATATAAAGTCTTTCCTACCAAAGAAATACAGCTACCATTTATTGAAAGCCTACTGTGTTTTATAAACTTAATTCATTTCATTTTCACGAGCCTCCAAGCAAAGGACAATTCTTGTTTCTTAGGTAAGGGCTATTGGGAGGATAGGCTCAGTTTGATTCATTATCTTGCTATTAAATGATTATGTAACTACATATGATCATAACAAATTATTATAAAAATAAGGAATGTATTTTAACAAGCTTTTTGAGAAATATATCATTAAATTGCCTATGGTCCAGAACATTAAAATACTTCTTTTGCTTCATGATAATGTTCCAAGAATATTCCTGTGAATGCAAAGGTTCTGTGTAGATATTTTTGACTTACTGTATAACAAAGTATTCAGCTATTCATTCTGAGTATTTGATAGAAAAACCAATTAATGCCAAGTGGCTTTTGGTAAATGTCTGAATTGAAATGACCTCAGCCAACCCAGGCTTGTATTGTAATGAAGGCTAAGGTGTATCAGAAGGTTTTTCTGCATAACGTATACATTACCGCTTTCTGCAAAGTTTCAAAAGGTGTGGTCCTCAGATCACAGGCCTTACTTATCTGTTTCTTATTTATATATGTGCTTTATATTTAATAGATCCAAGCCCCTTCCCTAACTACAGAATCAGAATGTTTAGGGGTGGGGCCTGGGAATTTGCACATGTTTCCCAGCTGATTATTATAAATAAAAGTGGATTTCATTCATCTCTTTATCAAAACAACTGTCTTTTTTTTTTTTTTTATTCAGCAGAGATGACTACAGAGATTAGTGTTCTAAAAGAGTACATAAATAATTCAGATTTAAACTCTGTACTGCAGTGGTATGATTTACTTAAGACTCAGAACCTCCTCTAAAAATGATTAACTTAATTTTCATTTCTTTTCTCTTACTTTGTCTTCCTTGTGGCAGGATGTCAGTTGGCAATGAAATGGCCCCAGAGCAGGCACAATAAGAAGCCACAAAAAATTACATTAATTTTTATTATATAATACATAGATATTTCTTTATGATTTATACTCAAGGGCTTCTATAAAGACCTGAGTTGGCTTACAGAAGGAAATTAATATAAAATAGGACAAGCACAGATAAAAATAGAAGGCGACCATTTAAAAAGATTTGAGGCACCTGGGAGACATTAATTATAACAGCTGGGAAGTGTCCTGATCGCTGAAACCAAAATGGAAACACGTTGGTTTATAAATTTTTCATCTTGGATATAGAAAGCATATACAATTATCAGAAGAGGCAAACTTTTTCTTAGAACTAAGTAAAGGATGAATGTGTGGTATATAGTGATAGATCTTACATAACAAAGAAAACAAAAACTGTTTTTCAAAGGATATAGAAAAATAGTTATAAAATGGACCATTCTGGTAGACTCTTGAGGGCATTTTATTAAACATAGCCATGAAAGACCTTTCTGTTTGGGCTGATACCTTATAATAATAGCAAATATTTATCCTGTCTCTGTGTATGTTATTTTATTATCTTCACTACCCAAGGAATGTATGCAACGTTGTTCTCCTTGTTTTATAGTTGGAAACCTGAGGTGTGTATAGGCAAGCTAAATAATTTATAAGTTCCTCAGGTTAGCAGGTGTCATTCTGTCTTTAGAGCTAGTGTTACTACACTCTACACACTACATACTTGTCAGATATTTCTGAGTTGTTTGCTTTGTGATGACACGAACTAAAATAATACACATTTTGGAGAATAATGATGAAGAGTGAGTTCATGTTTACATTATCATAGTCTCTTTTATTTTCTAGACCAAGACAAGTGTCTTAATCACGTTATCTACATAGTGTCATGAGATAAAGCCCCTAGTGTGTAGCAGTTCTGCTTTTACTCTATGTTGTTGGTTAAAAGAAACATCTACTTGTGTATCTTGTTGGGCAACATATATAACATAAAATTTGTGTTCAGAATGGATGTAAACACCAATAAGATGAAATTATACTCCTGTTCTCAACTAGACACTGGGCTCCCCTACCCATGGGAAATCCATGAAACATATTGAGCAAGTGTATCCATACTTGGCTAAAAACCTTAGAGTTCTGCTGCATGTAGCATAGAAGACAAAGCTTTAACCTGGAAAATCTTAAAGCAGATGTTCCCAGCTGAGTGCCTCATCCATAAAATGACATCAGGCAATGGTCTACATGGATCATCCAATTTTAAGCTGTGCTGCATCCTGATGGGTCTGCCAGAATGAGTTATTCCCCTAGTAGCTGAAAAACATTGACTTACTAAGGATTGTTTTTATCTGCTTATTTAAAAATGGTTCATGTTTTTACATAGAGCGGTTTTAACTTGGCGTCCAGGTGAGTCCTGCCCTTGCTCTTAGTAACCTAGAACAGAGCAGGCCCTTATGAACTCTCCACCTCAGGGATGATAACATCTGCATATTATGTCATTTGTCCTGTGTGAGAGAGTTAATGGTAAATCTTAAACTTGAAAATAAGACAGGTGGTGAGGGTATCACCATGCCATCACTGAAATCAGAAAGAAAGTCCTAGACCTGTTAACTGAAATCAACTTGACATATTCTGGGAGCATCTTAGTAGGTCTTATTTTCCATGCAATTGCTCTTTCCTTTCATTCACTTGACAAGAGCCATCTTTTCGACCAGTGAAAAATGCATGTTGGGCTAGATGTGTTCCATCTATTTCTTCCAGATCCACCTTCCACCCTGCCATATGTCCCAGGGGACCCATATGGACTACATCTCTTGCCTTCTGGCTTTTGGGTGGTTTTAGCTAATGGGAGGCAATGGCAGGAAATTGGAGAGTGGGAAGAGAAAAGGTCAGGATATTTGTTCCCCTGGCTTCCCCCCACTGGATCACCATATGTTGTTCAGTCATCCTCCTACTGGAGGCCACAGCTCCTAACAGTACCCCTTTCTGTACAGCTGCCCTCTCTGGGTTCTGGGAACATCTCTTCTCTTTACTGTTCAAGCCTAAGTATGGTGATGGTTCCCCACTGTCACCAGCCTTGCAATACTATATCATTCTTGTTGGCTGCTTTTATCTTTCTCATTGTCAGGCATTCCTCCATTTACCACATTGAAGTGTGCCATCTGTACACTGCTAGGAGACTGATGAATACGCATCTGTGAAATAGTTGTAAATGAAACAAAAGAAAGAAAAACATGTTTGAAACTTTTCAACTACTTTGTATTACATCCATATATAATAAGACCTCGTATGGAAAGTTTGTACAGAAGATATTAGGGAGAAATTTATTGACATGTCCTAGAATGCAAATCTGTCAGTCTGACTCAAAAAAACTATATACCCTATGACCCTGATCTCTGGGAATGCATGTAGAAGTATTTGGCTTCCAGAAGCAAAATACTCTAGGTAGCACTGTCCAATAGAAATATAATGTGGGGTCACATATGTAACTTAAAATTTTCGAGTAGTCACATTTTAAAAAGCAAAAAGAAACAAGTAAAATTAACTTGAATAATATATTTTATTTAGCTCAATATTATTTTAACATATAATCAATATAAAAATTATTCACAGGATTTTTTTTCTGTACTAAGTCTTTGAAATCCATTTTGTGTTTTACAGTTAAAGCACATCTCAATCCAGACTGTTACATGTCACTGGCTTAGTAGCCACATGTGGCTAGTGGCTACTTTACTGGACAGCACAGCTCTAAGGTTTATGATATCAACATTTAGTAAAAGAGTTTCTCCTCTCTACACACACACACACACACACACACACACAGACACACACATACACACACACACAAATTATATTGTAAGCTATTCCCCTGTCAATCTCAATAAACCTGAAGACTTGCCTATCTGCCTATCTAAATGCATCTCTTTTCTTCTGCCACAATTAATGCATGAAAATCACTTAGAACAGTGTCCAGTGCATAATAAAATTTCACATATGCTATTTTTGTTATTGGTTCTTAAAAACCTCCTGAGGCAGTTCAGGTACATATTACTACCATCTTACATATGAGGAAACTGAGTCACACATCAAATAAGCAGCTGGCCCAGAGTTACACAACTATTAAGCATCAGATCATGGACTCAAGGCCAGTTCTTCTGACTCAACAGCCAGAAGAATGAATGTAATAGAAGTCAGGCAGCTGAGCTTTATGGATTTGACTAGGGATCAGGAGGACAAAGACGTGGCCTTTAAGAAGTGCTATTGTGTATGGTTGTGACAAGTGCTGCACAAGTGCCATTCACATTACTGTTCCCTGTGAATGATATCCTCTTGAGTTGTGCAGTGCACAACCTGTGAAGTCCTACATGGCAGCCCCTATTTCAGGTTTATTTCTGCCAAAAACTGAGTTGAGACAAATTGTGAAACCCTTTCATCTGCTTTCTTTAAACACCAATGCAGAATGTTTGCTGATGCTACCACAGCAATCCTATCTTGTCCCGCGATTCTTAATGATAGTGCACATTCTTTTCTACTATCATTCTTCATTTTTGTTCCATTTGATTTGGCAGTACACATTAAGAGGCTATATGAAATGCATTGCTTTCCAACTTCATGCCTTAATAATGCTACGTTTGTTTAACTGTCATAGTTAAATACATATCTTGTTAAAGCATTTATCTTTAATTTCATTGATTCTGGTAGAAGGCTTTCATAAACAAGAGCACTTTGGGAGGCCAAGGGGCGAGGTTCATGCATCATTTAAGGTCAGAAGTTCAAGATCAGGCTGGCCAACATGGTGAAACCCATCTCTACTAAAAAATTCAAAAATTAGCCAGGCATGGTGGCAGACACCTGTAATTCCAGCTGCTCGGGAAACTGAGGCAGGAGGGTTTGTTGAGCCTGGGAGGCAGAGGTTGCAGTGGGCCGAGATCCTGCCACTGCACTCCAGTCTGGGCATCAGAGGGAGACCCTCTCTAAAAAAAAAAAAAAAAAAACTAGTTACAATGTTTCTATATGTTATTATCAGAAGACTATGAAATTTTAGAAAGTGTTGCATTGCAAACATGGTGGAACCTCCTAACTGAAATATATCATTAGTGCATTAAATATTATGAATGCCATTAGTGGCATCAAGCATACTGAAAGACAGATATTCAGTGGAGCAATACCGCAGTAGCTGTCTAGACACTACATACTTTATTGAAGTGATTCTGTTTGCTGACTTCAGGAAAGATAGCTGTATGTAATCCCTTCAAGTCTAGGAATATTTATCATCTTTTCATATTAAGATGTGCGGCATTATGGGGAAGATATTTTGGTGCCATGTAAAAACATTCATAATTATTTATATTTCCTATTTTCTAATCTTATCCGTTTGTGGATTTTAATTAAGATTAATATTTTTATGGTTGATAATGTCCTTTAATTGAACAGCAAAGAAACAGGCCATTTTCAGCCAGTACCTGATAGGTTTATAATTGAGAAAATTTAAGTTTTCACTGAAAATGCCTCAATTAAAATGATTTTCGTAGGAGTAGACCAAATCTTCGTTAAACTGACAATTAGAAATAAAGCTGTCCCACATTTACTTTAAAGTACCAGTTTGGGTAGGGAAGGGGGACACCAAGGCAAAGAATATTTGCTTGAAACTAGAAAGTTAGCATTGTTGGACATAAAAAAATTAAGTCATGACCTAGAAACTTATAAGTAAACAAGGAAGGTCTATTGTGAGGTAGATGAAAAGTTATGGGAAGAAATGCAGAAGGCCTTTCCCATAGTTTTCTGGAAAATATCTACTGCTCCGGCCCTCTGAAACACAAATAGCTTGTGTGAGAGGTGCTCAAGACTTTATTGTTAAGCACCCCTTCTACCCTAGACATAACATTTTCACTTGCTTTATTTATTCATAATATTATTCACCACTTGTTATGAGTTGAATTGTGCCTCCACCCCCCCAATAAGAGACATGATGAAGTCCTCCCCCAATGCCTCAGAATGGGACCTTGTTTGGAAATAGGGTTGTTGCAGATATAAGTAGTTAAGATGAACCATACTAGAGTGGGGTGGGCCACTAATCCAATGTGATTGATGTCCTTATAAGAAGACATCCATGTAAACACAGAGACACACAGGGAGAATGCTGTGTGACACTGGAGGCAGAGATTATAGTGATGCATCTACAAGTTAAGGAACACCAAAGTTTGCCAGCAACTATCAGAAGCTAGAGAGAGGCAAGGAACAACCCCCCTTCTGGTGTCAGAGGGAGCATGATCCTGCCAACACCATGATTTTAGCGTTCCAGCCTCCAGAATGAGACAATACATTTCTGTTTTTTTTTAAGCCACCCTGTTTATGGTACTTTGCTATGGCACTCCTGGAAAACTGATGCACCACCCACTAAGTATTGGGTCTTGACTAAAGGTTTCTTGTTCTCATGAAGCTCACAAAGTACTTAAAAATGCTATGCTCTGATAAGGAATCTATTAACAAAGACCTCCTAGGGGAAACAACACCTAAGTTGAGAGTTGAGGGATTAATAGTTAGCCAGGTGGAAAGAGTAGAGGAAGAAACAGAAGAGTGAGTGTGCCCTGTGCCACAGAGAGAAAGGACTTCCATCTGACTGAAATGCAGATGTGTCACAGGTGATGGAGAGATGGCGCAGAAAGATGGGGCTCAGATCATTCTAAACCACATCAGCCATGCAAAAGAGTTTGGGTTCATCTTAAAGCTGGTGGGGAGCCACTGAAGGAGGGGAGTGGCAGGATTGAACAAGTGTGTAAGAAAGATGAATCTGGCCACAATTGGTCTACTGGATGGGAGGAGTGTGAGACTGCTCAGGAGGACAGGTTTTCGTTTGTGTATAAGCAGCGTGTTTGGACTTGAGTACTCATCACTGGAATGAAGCAGGAGGTAGGTGATGAGACGGAAAGGATCCCAGGGCCCAGAAGGAGGAATAAAGCCAGACAGGCTAGGGACTGCCCAGGGCTTCCCACTGTCGAACTCCGGAATTACAACTCTGTCTCTGGTGGATGAACTGCTTGGTCTGTGCCTCTCTTTACTCCTCCAGACACAGGACCTTCTTAAAACTGCTACTATCCTTCTTAAGGTTGAAGTTCTTTCCTTCTCTTCCACCCCAAGGCCTTCCCACTTGCCTTTCTGATTAAACCTGAGTGCAGATAAGTATAGACTCCAGGGGAACTGAATGCAGGGATCTTATTTTGTAATTTCCTCATTGGAGGCAGATACTGAATCTATAAGCATATTGGTTAAGGGCATGGGCTGTGGAGCCATGCTGTATGGGCTTAAGTCCCAGATCTGTCACTTACTGTGTGACCTTGGACAAGTCACCTGATGTGATTATGCCTCAGTTTCATCTTCAAAACAGAGAAAAAAAAAAGTATCTCCTACAAGGCTTGCTGTGAGAGTCATGCTATGAATTAACTTATGCAAAGAACTTAAAGAAGTACTTAGCACTTAGTAAGATCCAATTAAATGTGAGCTATTATTATAGTTACTGAATCTTTGCACCACCCATGGAGCTATTGGGGAACTCACATAGGGGCTTATATGTTAGTCAGTCCCTATAGATGGGTTATGCATCTGAATTAAGATTGTGGAAATAGGGTAAAGAGGAAGACAAGGATTTTAGAAATACGTGTAAGAGAAAATTAGGTAATTGACTTTATGCATGCAAAATTTATAAGGAGGAAACAAAAACCATGCTAGACCTTAGAAGGAAATAATTATTTTTCTTGGGGTGGAAGGCAGAGGAAGAAGACCATCATGAAACAGTATTTTAAAAATGTGAATAAAATAGGCTATTATTCGATAAAAATGAGGAAGGAAGGCTACTATCAGCAGCAGCCATAGTATGTACAAATGCAAGCAGAGCTGACATGTTTAGTGATGGTCCTTAGCCTAAAAAAGAGAAAGATACTGGTATTTAGCAAGAGTAGAAGAGACTGATTTATGGTGGTGGGCCACCATGAGTATAAATAACTCTTAGCACATGGGGTATGAAAATAATCTCTCTCTCTCTCTCTCTCTCTCAATCTCTGTGTGTGTGTGTGTGTGTGTGTGTGTGTGCGCGCGTACTTGCATGCACTTACCTGTTTGTTTACAAGGTTACCTTGTCTTCTAATGATTAGATTTCTGTGTATCAAGGGGAGGTTTCAGAAGGCAGACTTAGGTTAAATGGAGAACCCCATTTTCAATCTATTTTACTGTAAAAGCCTCCTACCTCATTATGAAATAGTTATGCAAGAAAATGAAATTGAGTGGAATAGGAACATAGAGACCTTTATGTGTAGAAAGTCAAGCTTAAGGAATATATACTTGTATAGAAATATTTTCTATGAGAATGGTAACCTAATTTGTCATGTTAGCTAAATGCAAAAGATAATTTATTTTATAGGGAGCAATTTTATACATAGGATTGATGGAATGCATTTCTCCTGCCAGTTTTGCGATTTCTGGCATTTTCAATAAACAAACAGGACCAAAGGATGATATAACCCATTTAATAAGTTGGTACATTTATTCCAATAGAAATATGTTTATGTTTGTCTCATTTTCATCTCATTTTACCCTCCACATTGGCACAGTTGCCCTAATTGCTTTCTAATTTGTATACATTTTTGCACTTAAAAAATTTAAACTGAGAAATCTTTTTCAAGGGCTTCTTAAGTACCAAAGGGTGGGGTTCTACTAATGTATCCATGTGTCAGTCAGCATCCTGTGTAATGCATTTCTGAAGTACAAAATTGCACTCATTGCACTCTTGCTCTTTGCTTATTCTTGATCTCAGATAAAACTTACAAAGAAAACAAGTAGTATGAATTTGTGCTTGTTTGCTTAGCCAGAGAAGCAAAGGCAAATGCATATTCAGAGGTATACTGATAGTGATGTTTCCATGGAAACAAGGATGCTATCATAATATCTATATCCATCTACTATGCTTTAGTTTATTTTGGGGTATGGTGTTAAAATGATAAAATATATGCCTTTCTTTTCTCAAAAAACTTTATATTAGGTTGATGTTTTTTTCTGGGTTAGATGTTTTTAAAGGCTTACTTCATGAAAACTATCAAGAAGTCACATTATAAAAATAATTTTAATTATTCCCCATAAGTTATAAATTATATTCATTTGCTTGTTTGTAAAATTTTGAATTCAGATACATGACACAGTAAGTCTCACCCAGTATTAAAGTTAGGGGTAAATACAGTCATCCGTAGGTGTCCGTGTGGGATTGTTTCCGGGACTCTCATGGATACCAAACTCCAGGGATGCTCATGTCCCTGACATAATGGCATAGTATTTACATATAACGTAGGTACATCATTTCTGTATAGTTTAAAGCATTTCTACATTACTTATAATATCTAATAAATGTAATGCTTTATAAATTGTTGTTATACTATATTGTTTAAAGAACAATGATCTAATGCATGCGGGACTTAAAACCTAGATGATGGGTTGATAGGGGTAGCAAACCACCATGGCACATGTATACCCATGTAATGAACCTGCATGTTCTGCACATGTATCCCAGTACTTAAAGTAAAAAATAAAAGGAATAATGACAAGAAAAAAGTATACATGTTCAGTAGAGACACAATTTTTTCCAAATATTTTTGATCCACAATTGGTTCAATCCACCAATGGGGAACCTATGGATATAGAAGGTTGACTGTACATGCGTTTCTCTACATTCCACAATTATATTTTATGGGAGACTTTTTTTTTTTTTTTTGCTATTTGCTTTTCAAGCTTTAAGTTGGCGATTCAAGAGATCTATAGTAGAAGAACAAATCAACTATGCAAGGTAGGGATCTAAGATATTAATCTCTCACCAATGGATATATATTGCTTGTCTCATGTAAGATTAATATAGGGGTATAAGAGAGTGAGATCTCTTATTGAAATCACTTAATACATCTATTTATGTGCTTAATATATAATATATTCAAAGCAGTGTTTTCTATGCTCAGGATGTAAGAATGATCTGGAAAACTGTCCATGGTTTTGTGAAGCTTATGTTCTAGTTAGTGGAGGAGATGGGTACTAAACAAACATCAAATGTGCCACAGAATATTATACAAAACTTTGAAGAAACATGCAGGTACACAGGGTTATAGAAAGTGATAACTAATGGAAGCCAGTTATACCCAGATATGGTGTTGTCATATACATTTTAAAAGCTTTGTCTCATTTATCATTGCCTTGGGGCTTTATATCAAACCTCAGGGTTTCCTCGGTAGGTGTTATTCCTAGTTGCTGAGAAAGAGAAACCAAGGAACTGCATGGTTAAGGAACCAGTTGGCCTGATTCGGAAGGTCACAACACAGGCCTTTTTCACTCAGCCTTTTAGGCACTTAATTAGAGTTGTTGAATAAATGGGTGAATGATTGAAAGAATGAACATACCTAAATATGGCTTTCAAATTGGACATACTGTCTTTTTCACCTTTTGTAGGTGAAGTTTCTCAGGACTGAAAAGGAATCAGGAGCTTAAGCTTTAATTTGGTTGTGATGTTTCTCTGTTGTCTCCCACTTAGAAAGAGGATGTGACATCAGCCTGACTCTGACACTTAACCGGCAGTGTGATTTTAGGCAAGGCAAAACCTAATCTCTCATGGCCTTGGTTTGCTCATATAAAAATTGGGAATAACAATATCAGTATTGCCCATTTCACAGACTTTTTTTAGTATCATATAAGATGAAATATATTCAACTTTAGATGATCATACTTTTTATTTATTGGAGTGCAGTGGCTTGATCTCAGCTCACTGCAACCTCCGCCTTCCAGGTTCAAGAGACTCTCCTGCCTCAGTCGCCTGAGTAGCTGGGATTACAGGCGTGTGCCACCACGCCTGGCTAATATTTGTATTTTTAGTAGAGGTGGGGTTTTGTCGTGTTGGCCAGGCTGGACTCGTACTCCTGGCCTCAAGTGATCTGCCCACCTTGGCCTCCCAAAGTGCTGGGACTACAGGCATGAGCCACCACACCCAGCCTGATTGTACGTATTTGAGTCATCATTGATCCTTTAAAAAGTAATCTTCATTTCATTTGAATTAGAGAAGCATTTTTTTCCAGATACTTCATAAAATAATCTTTGATGTCCCTCTCTTATTTTGATGAAAATATTTTCAGTGTGAGTTATCATACCATTAAAGAAAGAAAGAAACCTAATTAGCTTCTTTTTATATAACAAATGTACTCTTTGAATGCCAGATCACAGGAGTTCTTACCACCTGTGAACTGTGCCGTTACTCTGGAACTGTGTTGTTGCAGGGTGAAATGTTAAAAAATGAACTATTTATAAGTAAGGGTAAGGATTCTGTGTTCAATATTTTTGTGTTGAGTTAGGAGAATTATTGCATGTGCTAATTTATTTTAATTTTTCAATATTGCTATGGTTGATAGAAGTCAACTTATAGTGTAGCATCTTATATTCATTGCAAAGATCACATGTGTCTTAAAAGCAACTATTTTATGAAATTTCTAAACAGTCTCAATGACTAATATATTTAGCTAAACACAGATGCTAAATATCTAGAGCTTTAAAACTCTAGTGTTGAATTCAACAACTATTATTAAACAATTACCCTACTAACTAGGGAGACGGAATAGAAATTATGGTGTTCTTGGAGAGACAGACATGCCTATAAAAAGCAAGAGGATAAATACAGGTAAACTAGAGTAGTTGCTGAAGACCTCAAAGGAGAAAGCAATAATTTAGCTGGACTTGGATGACAAATAAGTCTGGATAGATGTGACTGGGAAAAGACATAGGGTTTATCTTTGCCTAGAGAGGGGAACAACATGCTAACACTTATTGAGCACCTACTGCATTCCAAAAACTTTGCATTTATTTTCTCATATAACCGTCTCAGCTGGCCTCTAACACAGGTTATGTTATCTTCATTTTTCAGACTAAGATCCTAAGTATCAAAGTGTCTGAGAAATTCGTGCAAAATCAGAGAGATTCAATCACAGAGTGGTGGATATTACCATTGAAGTCTAACTGCAAATTCTTTGCTGAAGAAACCACTGAGACATTTTAATCTAGACTATTAAAAAGCTCTTAAAAATGTTTGAGTACATAATTAAGATAACTGCATTGAAGTGGTATGATTTGTTCCCGTATTCAGAATAATGTCATTTTATATGATCTCTTTATTTCCAAATTGGAGAGGAGATGTTACTAAGTGAGAAGACCAAGTACATCTTTGTATAACTAATGGCTACAACTCCTGTATGGCATGTCCAGTACAGTGGTCAGTTTTTGAAATACGATATTGTGTAATAGTCTTGAAAAAACAGCTTTCTCTATTTGATAATGTTTTATGTAAGAACATTGGCTTTTTCTGTTGCCCCATTGAAATCCTTTTAACTTGTACTTTTCACAGAGATTTTCTGAATGATCTCAAACCTCACATATACCACCTGGAGATCTTCATTTCAAAACAAAGAATGTGATTCCTGCTCTTGCCACAAAAATGGAAAAAAAAGTGTAGTTTTGATAGAAAAATTCTAGGGATATATATATGCACACACACACACACATACACACACACACATATACTTGAAGTATAAGAAACTCTTTTGAGAAAGCAAAGATTTAGTTGACTCTTCAGTTTGTAGTAACCATTCATGTTTTAAACTTTAGTATTGTAAAATTAACATCCATAATCAGTTGGGGAGAGTTTTTGTTGTTATGTGTTTTTCCTAGAATAGATACGTTAGAAGAGCAAAACTGTCAATAGCAGAAAGCAGAAACATTTTTTTTTTTTTGAGATGGAGTCTCACTCTGTTGCCCAGGCTGGAGTGCAGTGGTGCCATCTGGGCTCACTGCAAGCTCTGCCTCCCTGGTTCACACCGTTCTCCTGCCTCAGCCTCCTGAGTAGCTGGGACTACAGGTGTGTGCCACCACACCCGGCTAATTTTTGGTATTTTTAGTAGGGGTGGAGTTTCACCGTGTTAGCCAGGATGGCCTCAATCTTCTGACCTCATGATCTGCCCACCTCAGCCTCCCAAAGTGCTGGGATTACAGGCGTGAGCCACCGCACCTGGCCAGAAACACGGTTTTTAATTTTATTTGTTTGATTTAACAAATGAGCATTTTGTTTTTTACCTTTTACTAAGTACAGAAGGGGCTTTCTTATTTGATGTAGTCAGAGGCAGTACTCTGTCATATGAAAAATTATTTTAAAACAAGCAATCATTTTTAAAGGTATATAAATACCTTAAACAAGTTATTTTGCTTTGAGTATGCAGCTGCTTATGTTTTTTGTTTTGTAATGTGCCAAACATTCCTCTTTGAGAAAGGGTTGGACAGTAGGAGTTACTTTATTATTTATGTAAGCCATACTCCTGAATTTTTTATGATTTCCAATTGTTGTTTTACTTTTCATTTGAGTTATTTAAAAATATTTGTGAAACAATCTGGGTACAGAAATAGAATTAACAGAAAGAAAATTTTTGTTTTGTATTTTCAAAGCTTTTATGGTTGTCTTGCCTTATCTATTTTATCTAATTTGGCACTGGTTTTGGGGAAAGGAAAGATGAATTTCCTTTATTGAGCTTTTCAAAAGCCTTTTTTAAAATATATAAGCAACATATCCCCTTTTTCATATTCATATTTCATCACTTTTTTGGTATTTTTCTAATAATTTCAGTGAAATTCTTACTAGCATAATTAGTTTTGTTAGCAAATACATCCAATTGCAACGATGAAAGCAGAAGGGCTTGCTAGAGAGCAGCTACCAGGCACAAGCGTTCTGTTTGCCCTGGACAACTGACAGTATCATAGAGGGAATGGATCGTACTGCTTAGGTTGAGGCCATCTGTACTGGGTAGGTGTGGTATGAGGTCTGTGGAAGGCAACAAGGGGAGCTGGAGAAGGATCATGCCCTCAGCCTTATTCTTACTGAGCAGACAAACCTAAAATGCAGTTTCCATAAACATCCAAAATGTTCAGAGAAGGTATCTTTCACATAGGAGGAGTATTTTTAATTAGACCTTGAGGATTATTAGTAAATGTAAGTTGAAAGGAGAAAGAGCGTAAGCAAAGAGTTAGAATCAGAAATACTCTAAGTGACAGACTATGCTCTCTTGTCCAAATACCTGGAACCTAGGCATAAACTGCATGTACACATGCATATGCATACACATCTGTTGAATAATTGAATGAATGTTAGGACAGAGAATGTGGACTTTATCAAATCTTGGCAGTGGGAAATATGTATATAGGTATTTTAGCAGGTGTTAGAAACTGAGAGTGTGTTTTACAAAGAAAACTGAATTCTATGTGTAGAGGATAGATGGACTGGATGGGAGGAGAGAGGCTGCAGGTGGGGAGACCAGCCTGAGGGTTGAATGGACTTATTGCATAATACAAAGATAAAAAGAACTGGACTTGAAATCAGTGGAACTGGATGTGATATCAGCGTTATCAGCTATTGCATCTTGTTAGTCACATTCCAAAATAGCTTTCAGCCACAGTTTTCTAGAAAATGCAAAGTTAATACTTTTAAAATAGAACTTTTGTGAAAAATAAATGAGTTAAATTCAAGAAAATCTCTATCACAGTGTCTAGCAAATCCATCCATCCATTAATTCCTTCATATCTCCATTTGCTCAGTGTTGATGAAGCATACTCTTATGACACTAGGAATGCTAAGGTGTAAAAGCCAAACAAGCATATGGGGCCATATGCTTCATATGTGACAGCTGAATCTGCATTATAAAATAGTTCTAGGCTGAGTGTGGTGACTCATGTCTGTAACCCTAGCATTTCGAGAGGCTGAGACAGGTGGATCACTTGAGCCCAGGAGTTTGTGACTGGCCTGGGCAGCATGGGAAAACTCCATCTCTACAAAATAATACAAGAAACTAGCTGGGAATGTTGGCACACACCTTTGGACCCAGCTAGTCGGGAGACTGAAGCATAAGAATCTCTGGAGCCTGGAAGGGAGAGGTTACGTGAACTGAGATGCTGCCACTGCACTCCAGTCTAGATGATAGAGCAAGACCCTGTCTCGAAAATTAATTTAATTTAATTTAAATAGTTCCAGTAAAATTAATATGATGGCAGTGCAAAATCAGAGAGAAATTGGAAGAGTAATACTGGGTTTTGCAGAACAATTAACTTGATCAAATTTAATGTATTGAGCAAATGTAGGAAAAGAAAGAGCCAAACTGGATGTGGGAGTCTTTGAGAGAATAATAAGCGGGAAGTTGGAAGAGGAACTATATTAGAGAAAACACCAAGAACATAGGAAAATGCAATGTCAAATATGAGATGGCAATTGAACATCCAAAAAAAATATCTGGAAGGCATGCATAAAATGCATGTTTTGAATCAAAATTTGATGGACATATCATTGATATATACATAGTGTTAGAATCTTGAGACTTGGTGAGTTTCCTGAAAGAATGTGAAGAAAAATGATAGTAGCTATCATTTATTTAACATTTATAAATTAAGCACTGTTTTAAGTAATTTACACGAGTTATCTTATTTCTTCCTTGCAACAATAGCAGAAATAATTGCTGTCTTATCCTTAATTTACTGATGGGGAACCTGTGGATCAAGAAATGAAGTAATATGCCCTGTTCAAATAGCTAGACAGAATCAGACAAGGGATTGCACCTAGGTTTGTCTGACTCCACAGGACAAAGACTTGACTTCAATCCAAGTTAAAAATTGAAAGGAAACATGTTCATGGACCTCTGGGGGTGGACGGTAGAGAGTATTCAGAAAAGCTGGGCGTGAGATCATTGGAAGGTATGTTTTATTTTTAAGATGGGGTGAACTGTGCATGTTTGAAAAACTGTAAGGAAGACAAAAGAGAGATGGAAACAGGAATCGTTATGAAACCAGAGACTCAAAAGGAAAAATGAAACCTTGTACTTGTATAATTGTTTTCATTTTTCAAAAGGCTTACAGATCTGGTATGCTAAAGTTCCTCTCTTGAAAAGCCCTGTAAGGTTCAAAGGGTGGATATTGTACCCACTTTACAAATAGAATGCGTGGAGACACAGGGCAATCAAGTGACACACCTGTAGACCTGCAGACCTGGATTATGGTCAGAAGATCCTGATGTTCCAATTTCCTGTGTTCTCTTCCTAAATTTCACTAGTAGAAAGTTAGGAACTCTGCAACACAGACACCAATAATTTAACTTTGGTAGGAAGACCCATGATGGAGATCCTAAGGAAAATGAGATAATGGATGCTTATTTCAGACATTCTTTGATGACCTACACAATGCCAAGAAGTATGTGACAGTCTAGACATAGAAAGATGAAAAGGACAAGGCTCTAATCCTGGCAGAGCACCCAAAATAGATGAACGAGGTGGGAAAATATAACGGTATATAAAATAAGAAAGAACAGCAATAATTTCAAAGGTTTCAAAAAAGAGATGTTGCCAAAGCTGGTTTGGAAGATAAATAAAAGTCTTCTGTATCAGTGAAGGAGTGGGAACCTTATATGCATGGCATGGGCTAGCATTTTTGTGCTTGGGGAAAATGAAAAGTTTGTTGCTGCTTAGTGTATGGGGCTGGGAGTTGACAATGTTGGAACAATGTATAGGAGGCAGATGAAGCTGAACTATGAAATACCTATGTGAAAAGGTTTTATAGGGTGTACTTCGGTGCTTAGGGTCCACCCTGTGCCTACATTTTCCAGGTTGTGTTTCAGAACAAAACAATAGATCCTGAGGATATTAAGATCTTATTAGATCCTTTGCTACATTTCCTGTATAGGCTTAGAAAAATACGAAATACTTCAGTCTCTGCTTGGAGACTTACAGTGCACACCTGTTTTAAAATCACTCAAAAGGCTCAGGCTTAAGGAAGAAGTCTGTTTGTGGTAAACATTTTTGATGCCCTATATCACACCTCTGATGCCCACCTCCCAAGCATCTGCAGAGAGGGTAGACAGTTCCTTGCAGGTTCATAGTGGAAGCTCTGATGGAGAGGAGGGAGTCGTTGACCCCAGGGAAATTCCTCCACTATTGGGGTTGGGAGCCTGTATATACCCATGACTCCTGTCTTTCAAATGGATGATTCTGGATAGCCTTTTGTATGGTTGTCAGAGGTTCATTTGAAATCAACTTCTCATTGCCTGCAGTAGCAACTTCAATAATGTACCCAGATGTTGAATTTTCCTCCATCTCTCCCCTTTCCTTCCCCACTGCCTCTAAGATCATGCCACATAAACTGTGTCACCCAAGTCTTTTTGGAAGCTCTGGTTTTGGGGAAACAAAACTAAAACACTATTGAACTTTTGTTGAATAAGCTATTATTTTTCATAAGGGTAAAGTTTTATTTTCCTAAGACACACTTTGCCATGGGAGAGTTTTCCCTTAGGGGCTTTATACATAATTAAATGTTTTGAGAATTGGACCAGCAAGAAAAGGAACAAAAAAAGGAGGAGACACTTTGAATTTGGGTGTTGGGGAATACAGCAAGAAATAATGAAAATAATGACTGAGTTTTGAACATGCTGATACTGAAGATAACTGAGTCAGTTGTTTATGTCTAATATTCTGATTTAGGAGATCTTCTTAGTGCTTCTGCGTGTGCCATGATGCAGGAAGAAAGGTGTGGTCATTCACTGAACTGGGATTTTTGTATTTTTGTAGTGGGCATGCTTTAATGAGATTTATCAACTAACTGAAACTTTACCACTTGATTGCGAAACTGAATCGTTGCATGGTATTCTTTTTTACAGCAAGCTTGTCCAGCCTGCAGCCCATGGTGGCTTTGAATGCAGCCCAACACAAATTTGTAAACTTTCATAAAACATTATGAGTTTTTTTGTGATTTTTTTTTTTAGCTCATTGGCTATTGTTGGTGTTAGTGTATTTTATGTGTGACCCAAGATAATTCTTCTTCCAATGTGGCCTAGGGAAGCCAAAAGATTGGACACCCCTGACTTACAGTAAGGGTGAAAACCATAACTAAATTGCAGGCTTCATTTTGATTGCTTTTCTGGGTATGTTCATTGGATTTTTTCTTAGCTTTTGCATGGCAATGCACAACTTTCTTTTATTGGCAGCGACCTGATTCTTTCAAAGGTAGTCTTGTCATTTACACTGCTCATGTAATGATTTAATTTGATAACTACCAATCACTAAGCATTTCAACATTAAACATTAAAGATGTTTAAGGTATTACGTATGGAAGACTGTTACATTACCTGTGTCTGTGTTCCTGGTACAAATTGTCACTACTGGATAGTATTTTTCATTTTAATTGAAGAGGTAACACTTCACCTCATAGCATCAAATAGCGTTGTATTATACAAGTAATAAAGCTCACATCCAGTTTTCAGTGACAATGATTTTATTTGCTCTTCATGCTGTGATCACAAGTAGATATAAAGCATTTTGAGGCAGAGCTCTTCAGTTTTTAAATGTTGAGACCATTTAGTCAGCTGGCCACCATTTCAGATATATTGCCACTATTATGTTCCATTTTAGTTCTTTTAGAGGGAAAATGGTTTGTTTTACTTTGCAGTCTCTTATTGACATCTTTTTTAATATTTCTGTGCCCAGTTGCACATATGGCCTTTGCCAGCATTTCCCATAAAATTTTCTACATAGAATTATTTGGTCAAATACATTTAGGATACTCTATAATATCCATTCCACTTTAGTAGACATTATCAGTCCATAATTTATATTAAGGTCTCTGACTTATTCTGCATAAAGAAACTCATTTAACTTGGCTTGACACAAGTTTACTCAAATTTACTTGTTGGGAAATGGTAGTCATTGTTCTGGTTGATTTTAAGTCATACAGAGACAGACTCGTGCACTATACCCCTGAGTGACACCAAGTGATATTTCACATACTCTGCTTGGTAGTTCACTACCTAGGTCAATCCAGGTGAGAAACCAACACCAACAATATGTAGGAAGGGGAAACAGATTGAGCACAGAATGTCAGAGAAAGTCAGAGTGACCCCAATTTCTTTTCTCCATATGCATTGATTGTTTCCTGGGATTTTCCTTGCCACTGCGTGGGAAGATCAACCTGAAGTGCAGAGCTTCGGTAGGCAATAGAAAACCAGGCCTAATATAGAAAATTAACAGACATGTATCAAGGTGAAGACTTTTATACACCAGAAATGGTCCATGTGAATTTTTACAAAAAGCTAGTCACAAGGAGGAGTGTTCTTCCCTAAGCTCTCTCTCTGCACACCTTTCTTTCAGGTTGACTTTGGAGATAACTGGCCCCATGTTGTGACTGGAGCTTTGGACTCTGGTAGAGTAGCACACAGAGCTAATGGCCAGAAGTGGGGTCAGCAAGCCACTTCTGTCCTGTAGGAAATGTGGAGGAAGAGGAAAGAAAATAAAAGGAAATACAGAGAGCTGGATTTTATCTTTGCTTGCTTGCTTATTATTTTTTAATTCAGATTTCCCTGGTTTATACATACTCATTGTGTGTGTGTATTTAGTTCTAATTTTATCACATGGATGTTCATGTGTTGACCACCACAGTCAAGAAAGAGAACAGTTCAGGTCCCACGAGGATCCCTCATAGTACCCTTTGATAACAACACTCCCACCCCTGCCTCCACCTTCCCTAAAGTTGGCAGCCACCGATTTACTCCCATTTCTGTTTTTGTTTTAATTTTTTTAAGAGATGGGGTCTCACTATATTGCCCAGGCTTGTCTCTAACTCCTGGCCTCAAGCAATCCTCCTACCTCAGCCTCTGGAGTTACTGGGATTACAGTTGTAAAACACCATCCTCAGCACCAAATCCTGTTTCTAAAAGCTGAATGTTTTAAAGTTTTACATAAATGGAATCATATAGTAAGTAACCTTTTGGAATTGGCATATGTTTGTCAGCATAATTTCCTGAAGATTCATCAAAGGGGTTGGGTGTATGAAGATTTCATTGCTTTGAATTGCAGGGTAGCATTCCATGGTATGGATGTAGCAATGTGCATTTAACCATTCACACATTGAAGGTACTTGGGTTGTTTCCAGTTTAGGGCTGTTACACATAAAACTCTGTGAACTTTTATGTACAGGTGTTTGTGTGAACAAGTGTTTTCATTTCTCTAGGATAAATGCCCAAGAGTGCAATTGCTGGTCATATGATAGTTGCATGTGGTTCATTTTACAGGAAACTAAAAAATATATATATATTTTCCATAGTGGCTTTAACATTTTACACTTAAGAAGACAATGTCTGAATCATCCAGCCTCCTTACATCCTCTCCAAGATTTAGTGCTGTCACTGTTTTGTTTTTTGTTTTTAGCTGTTTTGGTAGGTGTGGAGTGATAGCTCATTGTAGTTTTAATTTGCATTTCCCTGATGTCTAATGATGTTGAACATCTTTTCAGGTCCTTATTTTCCATCTGTTTTTCCTCTTCAGTGAACTGTTTCTTTGTGTCTTCTTCCCATTTTCTAATGGAATCATATGTTTTATACTATTGAATTTTGGGCAGTCTTACTTATTGCAGATACTGTTCCTTTAGTGGATAAGTGGTTTTCAAGTATATCCTCCCAGTTCGTAGCTTTTCTTTACATCCTCTTCACTTGAACTTTCACGGAGCAGAAGTTTTAAATGTTGATGCAGTCTGGTTTATCAGTCCTTCCTTTTAAAGACCATTCAATTGGTGTCAAGTCTAAAAACTCTTTGCCTAGCCTTGCATCCCAAAGATGGTTTCCAATATTTTTTAAATAAAAGTTCTATAGCTTTATGTTTTACATTTAAGTTTGTGGTCTATTTTGAGTTGATTTTTAAACTGAGTAAAGTTTCGGTTGATTTTTTTTTTCTATCCTTCCATTAAATTGCATTTTTTCAAAAATCAGCTGAGCCCATTTTTGTGAGTCTATTTCTGGGTTCCGTGTTTCACTCTATGGATCGATGTGTCTCTCCCTGTGCCACTACCACATGATCTTGATCATTGTAGCTATATTATAAGCCTCAATATTAGGTAGAGTGATTCTTCCTGCTTTGTTTTTAGTCTAGATTGTTTTAGGCATTTTAAGTCCTGTGTCTTTGCATATAAATTTTAGAATAAGCTTGTCTTTATCTACAAAAGAAAAAGAACAAACCGAAAACCATGCTGGTATTTTGATCAGAATTATATTAAAATTATACACTCATGTGTCACTTAACGACAGGGATATGTACTGAGAAATGCATCATTAGGTGATTTCATCAAACATCATAGTATGTACTTACCATACTCAGATGGCATAACCTACTACATACCTAGGCTGTATAGTATAGACTATTGCTGCTAGGCTACAGACCTGTACAGCAGATCACTTTACTTAATACTGTAGGCAACTGTGACATAGTGGTGAATATTTGTGTTTCTGAACATATCTAAGCATAGAAAAGGTACAGTACAATATAAAAGACAGGAAATGGCATATCTATACTGAACACTTACCATGAATGGAGCTTGCAGAACTGGAGGCTGTTGTGGGTGAATTGGTGAGTGAGTGGTGAGTGAATGTGAAGGCCTAGGACGTTACTGTACATTACTATAGACTTCATAAACACTGTACACTTAGGCTACACTGAATTTATAAAAATATGTTTCAGTAATAAATTACTCTTGGCTTACTGTAACTTTTGTATTTATAAACTTTTTAATGTTTTATAAATTTTGACCCATAATAACACTTAGCTTAAAACACACATTGTAAAGCTTTACTAAACTGTTTTCTTATACACTTATTCTATAAGCTTTTTAATTTTGTTTTTTTTTTTAAGTGTTTTTGCCAAAAACATTTAAAAACACACATGTTAACCTAGGCCTACACAGGGTCAGGATCATCAATATCACTGTTTTCCACCTCCACATCTTATCCCACTGGAAGATCTTCAGGGACAATAACATGCATGGAGCGGTCATCTCATATAATGACAATGCCTCCTTCCAAAAAACTCCTGAAGGGCCTACCTCAGGCTGTTTTATGGTTAACCTTTTTTTTTTTTTTTAATTTGTAGAAGTAATATATTCTAAAATAACAAAAAAATTATAGCATAGTAAATACATAAACCCTTAACAATTGTTTGGTATCATTCTCAAGTATTATATGCTATACATAATTGTATATGCAAGACTTTTATGTGACGGGCAGCATAGTAGGTTTTTTACACCATCACCACAAATACAGGAGTAATATATTTCACTACTATGTCATGATGGCTATGATGCCATTGTTGTAAAAATGGTCTGGCCATATATGTGGGCCACCATTGAGCGAAATGTCGTTTTGCAGCATATAACAGTGTATTAATTTGGGAAGAACAGCAATTATGTTGAATCTGACAATCCATGTACATAGTATGTGTCTGCATTTATTTAAGCCTTTCCATTTTTTTTCTTTTTCATTAGCATTTTGTAATTTTCAGTATACAGATCTTTTGCATGTTTTGTTATATGTAATTTACCTGAGTATTTTATTTTATTTGGAACAATTGTGAGTGGTTTTGAGTTTTTAATTTCAGTTTTTACATGTTTATTTTTAGTATGTACAAATTGTAACCTGTGATCTGCTTAATTCCCTTGTATTTCTGATTCTGGGGGGGAAGCACTCGGTCTTTCACCATTAAATATGATGTTAGTTGTAGTTACTTGTAGGTGTTCTTTATCATCTTAGTTTGTTTTTGAAGTTCAAAATTGGGCTATATATAGCTTGACTTACATTTGAGTGGCACGTGTAATCTTGCACTAGATATTTCAATGATCTGAAACTTATTAGACATTGACACTACTCTTTTCCCGTAGTTCCTAGTGTTGCAAAAAAAGGAGAAAAGTCTTGCTATACCTTGACTGTAACATATATGTTCTTATACATCTATGTTGCTCCATCTGCCTCAGAAAAATGCCCACCCTGGCCCTCTGACTGCTACTGCTACTGTCCGTCTACTTGGCCGGGTTCTGCTTGTTAAAGCCTTGGTTACACCTGTAGATTAACTACGCAGTCCTCTGTATACTTACCCCCTTTTCAGCAAAGTGCCACTTAAAATGTGCCATTATGATTAAGTTATTTTTCTTTGTTTCCTGATGCTACGTCCATGAACTGGCCATATCAGATATCCAGAACAATATTCCGTGCACTCATGCACTGCAGAAAGAGTATCAATGCATGTATCTAGACCAATGGGCAGATCTGTGCCAGCTATATTTGTGCTTAGGCAAAAGAGATTTTACCTTTGGAGGAGACATTACTGGTTTCCATAGAACTATTCTATACTTTTTTGCATATTCTAGCTAAAATCAGTGATAGAAAACTTCCACACCGTGAAATAATATATGGCAGAAGATAACTAGGAATTGGACAGGAAGTCAGCAATGATGATACATACTTGATCATCAAAAAATAATCTTTGGAAATTCCATGTATGACTACATTCTGATATGATGTACTGCCCCATTTAGCCATTGGTAAACATTTGGATGGTTCAGTTTTGCAATTCTAACTCAGTTAGTTACATTCCAGAGGCTTAATGTTTTGAGAATGTTGCATATTAGTTACAGATTTTACAATACTCTGTTATTGCATAATTTCTGCTGGATAGCCTGTGGTTAAAATAAGTCCATCAACTGTTTTTTTCTCCTTTATGGGCACACACAAGAGAGTTTTGCTGAATCATTTTACTCCATATTTAAAACTTCGCAATTTAATACTACTTTTCAGTAACAATATTATGAGGCACATAGGCCCTCTTATTTCTCTCTGATATACTGCTATATAGTCCTTAGAATATCCTTAAATGTCTACAGGTTCTGGTTTTATCAATTTGAAGGTAATTATTTTGCTTTATATATTTTTCAAAGAAAAGTTGAAACTCTCCAAGTTGTATTCTAAAATACATCTACTGTTTCACTCTGTATAGACACCACTTAGGCAATTTATATAAGCCCTTAAGAGCTGTGAAATCAGTATATTCTTTCAGAAACTGACAGTGCAATTGTTCTGATACAGAAAGTGACACCATAGAGTATATTAACTGTGTAATTTACAAGCATTTTTTTTTGTAAGTCAGAGTTTAGAGAAACAGGTCTTTCTTCCTCTTTCTCTATAGACTAAAGCATTTTTAAAAACGAAATCAACAGAATTTTCTCTCTCCTGGAATTTAAGTTGGAAAGAATGAATCAGTATTTGCTGTACTGGATTGCCATTGGAAGAAATTAAATGTTCTCTAAAAATAACCACTGGTAATCAAAATAGTATTTGCCCTTGATTGCTATTTTTTTAACTTTTTTAAACACTTGAAAAATTCTTTGGATACTTATAATTATTTTTAGCAGCTACAAATAAAAGGGAATATGCTGATTTAAATTACTGTTATCCTTTGAATTCTACGTACTTGGTAATTTCCAGTGACAATATATCTTCTACAGAGCCCTTCACAATATGGGAAAAATAGGACTTGTACTCAGAAACTGAATATTTTCACATATTTTTGTAAATAAAAATAATTGTAGGTAGAATAAAATCTATTTAGGTTATTTATGATAGAATATTTTAGGAGGGAAATTCATGAATAGTTGGCCATTTTTACAAGTTAAAGCTGAACGTATTCATAACATGGTGAATCACTGGTGAATGTGAAAGTCGTATTTATGTATATTTTTGATTTAGGATATTTCATTTCCTTTTTTGAATTATATTATCTGGTTGGTTCATTCTGATATACACTTTGCCTTTGGATAGTTTATGCCATTTTTGACACTATTTCAGCAACGTGGGATCAGTGGGTATACATTTATATTGTATTGCTGAATTTCTAGAAGTTTTAATAAAGAAATCAGCTTTTCTACCTCAAAGCAAGTAGTTTTCTCTCTAGGTTCTTGGAAAGAGATTTTAAAATTGTTTTCCATGCAAGAACAGAAACCCAAATACTGTATGTTCTTACTTATAAGTGAAAGATAAATATTAGGTACTTATGACTGTAAAGATGGCAACAATGGACCCTGGGGACGACTAGAGTGGGGAGGAAGGGAGAGGGGCAAGGATTAGAAAACTACGTACTGGGTTCCGTACTCACTACCTGGGTGATAAGATCAATCATACCCCAAACCTCAGCATTACACAATATAACCACATAACAAACATGTACGTGTACCTCCTGAATCTAAAATAAAGGGTGAAATTCTAAGTAAATAAAAATAAACATTTTTAAAGAAAAAAAGCAAAAAATAAAATTGTTTTCTAAGAGAAAGGAAGGTCTTGGTGTAAAATTTGTCATTTAATTGGCCTTTCTGAAATTCAGTTTTGTTTTGTTTTCAAATCAGATCTTGAAAATTTTAAAACCAAAATGAGGAGTACAGTGTCTGTGCGTGAAGGCCAGGGAGTTGTGCTGCTCTGCGGCCCCCCACCACACTCTGGAGGTAAGTCATGCTCTGTTTCTGCTTTTCATATTTATTAAGGTTCAGGGCAAGGCCTGCAGCGCATGTACCGTTATTGCATCTGTAAATTACTCTGAGAAACTTGATAACTTGGGCATTAGATTCTGTCAGCTGAGTTGGAATATGAGGAACTCTACAGAAAATAGTCCATCCAGAGAAGTTTCTAAACAATTGACTCATTGACTTTTGGGGTTTTAAAGACAAGAGAGATCACATTCACTTCAGTTACCTAATGGTGCTAAACAATGCTTTGTCATTACACCATTATCATTTGCTTTTTAGTCTTATGCCATGTCAAATTGGATCTTTGCTGTTTGTCTGCCTCTCTTTCTCTCTCTCTCTCTCTCTCTCTCTCTCTCTCTCTCTCTCTCATACACACAAGCTTATTAGTATGTGCCAATAAGCCTCTTTATATATGTATTTTATATATATATATATATATATATATATATATAAATGATATGTGTGTATATTCACATCATTTACATTGGAGCATTGGAAGTGCAAATTTTATGCTATATTGGTATAAATTGAAATATTACTAGAAATTCAGAACCTTACCAAGATAGTGACCCAGAGTAAAAATGAACTTCAGCACATATGAAAATAATTTGATTATCTCTCCAGTATGAGCCTAGAGTGCTGGTTTGATTTTCCTATCGTGCTCTCTATTGCAAACTTGGTCACTTGCAGGAACAAAGAGGGCATTATTAATGAATAAATCACTGTTCTCAGAGAAACACACATTTTGTTATTGAGAGGATGAGAATTACTGGGAGATAAACAAGTTAGAGTGGATCTTTCTGACCAGAAGCAAAACTGAGAAGTCTACTTGTCATTATAGTAAAACTTATTCAAAGGAAAACATGCTGGAATTTATTTGTTCTGTGCTATACAAATTACAGTCGTTTCCACCCAATGAGTTGTCAGTTTTGATCACAAACCCTCAGCCCAATAAGACAGATATCTCCCATCTTCAGGATCTGGCCACTTGAAATTTGTGAACCATCTGGGGACTGCAGACTTGGAACTTGATTAACAAATAGGATTGCCAGCCATCATGTGATCTGCTGTGGGTTTAAATTGTGTTCTCCAATTTATTTCAAGGGTGTTCATAATTGCTGGAATCTTGATGTTTCAGAAGAACTTTAACTTTCAAGAGAAGCGTAGAGCTTCTTGATTGCAAACAAAGTAACAGAAGTCAAACTATCTTGACCAAAAATTGGGAGTTTGCAGGCTCACATAACTGGGATGATCAAATGGCTTCTAGTAGCACTGTGTAGTTTTACAAAGACATACGCCATCGAGAAAGACATGCTGTCTCACCATGGGGTGTGGGGTTAGTGGATGGCCACCAGCTCTCACTCCTTCCTGGTCTGCCCCAGCTGTAGAGAGACACTTGCCCATAGTCACACCCCTCTTGAGGAAGCCCACATCTAGTGACTGAGCAAGGCTGGGATATGAAGGGTCAGCCATTTCTGACCAACACTGGTCATTTCTGATTGAATCCACAGCTTCCTGTCAGGATGACCATGTCTTTGTTGGACCACATCACAGTTCAGTTTCTTTCTCTTCCCAGTTGAATCCTAGGTTTTCCTTTATGGGTTTTGATCATTGATTAAAAGCTTA
This sequence comes from Trachypithecus francoisi, assembly GCF_009764315.1. Taxonomy (NCBI): domain Eukaryota; kingdom Metazoa; phylum Chordata; class Mammalia; order Primates; family Cercopithecidae; genus Trachypithecus; species Trachypithecus francoisi. The sequence continues at coordinate 42,894,984 of NW_022681453.1, read as the reverse complement.
TATTCCAAACTCTATTTAGGGGTCTGCTCCCTGAAAACCCAATTTGTTGGATTCAGGGATTGAACCAGTTTCATAAACCATCCATTTTTCCCTATATTTCTTGATTCCACTTGTCTCAATATTGCCTCCATTCCCATGTATATTCCTTGTAGGGGCAAAGGTGGCCTCTGACAGCTCTAAGCTCTGTGATCCTTAATGCTAAATATCCTAATGAAGCAGACACCCTATCTCTCTGTGGCTCCTGATTCTTTTAGAGTCAGCCTTATTTATGGGAGCCCTGAAGCTGAGGACTTGAGTCAGTCCACCTACTGACAAGCACTGGAATGAGAAAAAAGCAGTTTCCAAAGGAAGTGTTTTATTATAAGAAAACAGAGGGAGATATATTAGACAGAAATAAATAATTGCTAAAACTATATCTAGGAAGGAAGTATCAAAATAATTTAAATTTATATTGTCTCAAATGGACATAAAATAATTGCTGGATAGTCTTGGTTGTGATCAGTTTTATAGGTGTTGACCCAATTTAAAATTCCAACTGAGTGGTTTTCTTTAAGTGTTATTATGATTAGATACATTCACTGATTAGAAAGGAGGAACTTTTTGGTTGGCTAAGTATGCACACATTGAACATGTCTTAGTAAGCTGTTGGATGAAGCATGTCCCAAAAGATAAATCTATTCAAATGTTATAAAATTGGAGAACTGTTAGCCCATCACACCTATCCTAAGTAATGATATCCTGATTTTTCTCTGCCTTTGGTGACTTTCAAAGGTAGTCCTTTCTTTTTTTTTTTTTTTTTTTTTGAGATGGAGTTTCAAAGTTTCAATCTTGTTGCCCAGGCAGGAGTGCAATGGTGCAATCTCGGCTCACAGCAACCTCCACCTCCCGGGTTCAAGCCATTCTCCTGTCTCAGCCTCCAGAGTAGATGTGATTACAGGCATGCACCACCATACCCGGCTAATTTTGTATTTTTAGTAGAGACGAGGTTTCTCCATGTTGGTCAGCCTGGTCTCAAATTCCAGACCTCAGGTGATCTGCCTGCCTCCGCCTCCCAAAGTGCTAGGATTACAGGCGTGAGCCACCGCGCCCAGCCGAGTCCTTTCATTTTTAAAACACTAGGTTGCGATGACAGTGGAAGTCAAATAGGTGAAGGTGGGAAGAAATCTTCGCAGATGTCAGACATGTACCCATAAGAACCCAGAGCATGCATAGGAGAGCAAATAACATTGACCAAAAGCATGCTTCCCTCAGTTCCAGATTGTGCAGACTTAGATGCTAAAAAATGTGGTGCTCGTTGATCCAAGTGTCTGTAATGCTGAGGTATTCACAGTTCACATCCACTGTCTTAACACACTGGCTTATGAGCTTCTTGAGGACAGGCCTATGTTGGTGTTTGCACCCAAGAGTCTAGTACAAGGCTGATTTGTAACAAACAGTGAATATTGGTTGAAGAAATGAACACATTCATGTAAGGAATACGTTTTTTAAAATTTGGCCAGTTATACGTGCTTTTTGACAGTTCACTGGAAATTTTGTGGAGATATAATCATTTAATAGCCAAAATGCCCTGGGTGCCAACCAGACAGGTGCGGGCATTGACAGATCAGAGTAAACTCTGTCCACAGCAGCTGGTATCAGCCCTGCTTCATCACCTTTTTGACTCATGGCCTTTAATTCAGTAGAGAGTGTGAGCCAGGTCAGAGAGCAGCTGAAGTTGTCACTCCAGGGTGTATCAGTACAAGCGATGAGGGATTAATCAGAGAACTTATGGCCTGCACTGTGGCCCATTTGGTTTTCTTCCCACAAAGTCGCACAGTCCCTACAGGACATGTGCTTGCCCTTGTCTGTCTTCCACACTTTGTGTTACCTTTATTCACTTCACATTTCTTCTTGGTTCCTTCTCTGTGGTTAGAAATGTTTAAATTTGTTATTTTTATGATTACTGAAGATGCAATCATATTTTATTTGTCTGTTGTATTCCCTCTTATATCAGCCTAACACAGTAAGCAAAGAAAGGCAGTAATAATAATAATAATAATAACCAGCTGGGCACAATGGCTCATGTCTGTAATCCCAGCACTTTGGGAGGCCAAGGCAGGCAGATTGCTTGAGCTCAGGAGTTCAAGACCAGCCTGGGCAACATGGTAAAACCCCACCTCTACCCAAAATACAAAAAATTAGACGGACATGGTGATGCACACCTGTAGTCCCAGCTACTTGGGAGGCTGAGGTGGGAGGATCGCTTGAACTCAGGCGATGGAGGTTGCAGTGAGCTGATCGTAACACTGCACTCCAGCCTGGGCAGCAGAGCGAGACCCTGTCTCAAAAAAAATACAATAAATAAAATAAAAATAATCATAATAGTATTAGCCTCTGTCTATTGAGTGTTGCTTAGATGCCAAGCAGTATTCTAGTCCTTTGTGGAAATTACCTTCTAGTGAGATTCTTTTTGGGTAAAAGTATGGGGAGGAAGATGAGTGACAATGTACAGTAGAGTCTGGAAGCTGAGTCCTGGAGATGCTAAGAGCGTGGGCTCTTAACCAGCCATTGCCTAGTGCCTTGAGCCCAGACTTCCTGCTTAGAAATGGCACGTGAGTCACGAGGCCAGAAACTAAGCTTCAGCGCAAAGCCCTCCAGCTTTTATTTAGGGCTACACTTTGGGAGTTTGCAAAGTGTGCCTCAGAGAGGAGGCGGCCAACCTAAAATCACAGAGCTGTGAAGAAGTAAAACTAGAACCTGGAGGCTCTGACTCATGACCAGGGTTCTTTCTAGTATGGCATGCTCTAAACCAGCACCCTGTTGCTGTTCTCCAAATGAGAAGGCACAGAGTCCTCAGCAGAAGTGACACTGTCCTAAGCCAAAAGCTCTGACGTTTCAAAATCAGAGGCAGCACAGTTCATGGTTTTGTTTTAATTTTCCAGCCCATTGTTTAACACATCGGCAATGCTTAAAATCACATTAGAAGAAATATCCCCAGAGTTAACTAAATGTTTTGACTCACAGTAGAATTGTGTTAAAATCTCCTCTTAGTGCAGTAAGTTTATAACTTTCTTTTGCTTATTTGGGATAAAATCCAGAAATGTTCTCCACAACTAGATTAGGAAGATAGATGTGGAAAAGGCCTAAATAAGGATCCCAAAGTGTGGAAACCGCATATGTTAGTCGTATTTCCTTAATTTATCTATGTAATTTATGAGATAGTATCAGCAACTTGGGGCAGATTTTCTTTCTTTTTTTTTTTTTTTTTGAGACGGAGTCTTGCTCTGTCCCCCGGGCTGGAGTGCAGTGGCCGGATCTCAGCTCACTGCAAGCTCCGCCTCCCGGGTTTACGCCATTCTCCTGCCTCAGCCTCCCGAGTAGCTGGGACTACAGGCGCCAGCCACCTCGCCCGGCTAGCTTTTTGTATTTTTTTCAGTAGAGACGGGGTTTCACCGTGTTAGCCAGGATGGTCTCAAACTCCTGACCTCGTGATCCGCCCGTCTCGGCCTCCCAAAGTGCTGGGATTACAGGCTTGAGCCACCGCGCCCGGCCGGGGCAGATTTTCATAAGAGCATTTGCCATTTATTTGATACTATAACAAAAAAAGTGTTTTATGATGGGAGACAATGAGGAATTTTCCTAGGAATCCCTGTAACCTCACAGCAACAGACCGCTGTCGTCTGAGAAAGTTCTTATCTTCCCCATCATTCTGTGTCATTTTCTGCCACTTCCTAGTCATTGCTTTCTCTGCAGAGCAATCCAGCACCTCTATGAAGCAAGAGGAATTAGCCTCCCAAAATCTGTTAGAAAACTAGGAAATCAAAAGCCAGAAATAGAGGACTGGACATGCATCACCTGCAGCATAATTATTAATCTAGTTATCAGTCATGTGAAAAGCTGGGAGTTCGTGTTAATTACCATTCAGTTGCTGATATCACTACACAATCATTAGACATTCATATACACAAGAAAAATTACCCTGTTTTCAGTAAGGTCATAAGACTAGTTCATGGGTACCTTATGATAAATATTAATCACTCAGGAATTCATAGGTTAATCAAGTTATTATATACATGCATGTTAATAAAGAGATGAGTTCTGTTCAACAATGGCTGATAAAAATTTATTCTGAGTAGAAGACAGGCTTGAGTCTGCCCCAGTGTTTAATCAGCAAATGACTTTTGTGTCTTGATTCAGCTTTCCATATCTCTGCTATGCACATATTCTTGAAATGGAAGTCTTGTACACTGCCATTCATGTATTATAACAACATAGCCCTTGGGATGGAAAAAAGAGAATGTGAGATGCCAAACAGCAGGTAATAGAGGCTGAAGTGACATTATGCTAAAAATTGCCTTGTAAACCCTGATGTGACAAAGGTGAGAACTGTTAGCAACATGCCCAGATGGCATGGGATTTACAACTTCGGTATCAACATCTTTATTTTTTTTCTTTGCCCAAGATGGATAGACTGAAAAACAGAAGTCAGCTCAGGTAGCTTAGCTGGGAGAACCTAAAGAAAAGGCACTAAATAGGCATCTTCATCTCTAGGAAGACTTGTCCAGTTGCTAGACTTCATCAATGCAGTGAGACACATGACTAGTGTTTTTGGATGTGATTGTGTCTCAGAACAACAATTTCCTCAAACAATTTAATCTGTAAGTATAATACAGCTTCATCTTAGGTACACAGTTTTCCTTGAAGAACACTTTGCTACTGTTCTTCAGGTAATACAGTTAAACTTTACAATGGGCCAGGTGTGGTGGCTCATGCCTGTAATCCTAGCACTTCGGGGCACGAGGAGGGTGGATTACCTGAACTCAGGAGTTCAAGACCAGCCTGGGTAACATGGTGAAACCCCCTCTACTAAAATACAAAAAAAAATTAGCCAGGCATGGTGGTGCATGTGCCTATAGTCCTAGCTACTTGAGAGGCTGAGGCAGGAGAATCGCTTGAACCCTGGAGGCAGAGGTGTCAGTGAGCTGAGATTGCGCCTTGCACTTCAGCCTGGGCAACAGAGTGAGACTCTGTCTCCAAAAAAAAAAAAAAAGATATAAACAAATTTAATAAAATAAACCTTAAAACATTAGCGTTTTTCAAAATCTTGAAGTCAAGAATACATAATGTATGTGTAGGTAGTGTCAAAATAAAAAAGATATAGAGATGAATCTCTAAATTTGATGTTTTGTTTGGGAAGAAAGAATATGCTTTCTAGCTGGGCATGGTGGCTCATGCCTCTAATCCCAGCATTTTGGGAAGCCAAGGCAGGCAGGTTGCCTGAGGTTGGGAGTTTGAGACCAGCCTGGCCAGGATGGTGAAACCCCACCCCATCTCTACTAAAAATACAAAAAGTAGCCAGGTGTGGTGGCAGGTGACTGTAATCTCAGCTAGTTGGGAAGCTGAGGCAGGAGAATTGCTGGAACCCGGGAGGTGGAGCTTGCAGTGAGCCAAGATCGTGCCATTGCACTCCAGCCTGGGCAACAGAGTGAGACTCTGTCTCCAAAAAAAAAAAGAATATGCCTTCTGCAGTGGACGTGGTGGCTCAAGTTTGTAATCCCAACACTTTGGGAAGCCAAGATGGGAGGATCCCTTGAGGCCAGGAGTTTGAAACCAGACTGGGCAACATAGCAATACTTTGTCTCTTGAGGGGGGAAAAAAAAATTAAGAATATGCTTTCTGGCTCCCATCAAATTTGCATCAGAGGTCACTGTGTAGACTGCTTCTCTAATAGCCCAGTGATTTCCACCTTCCCTAAAGGAGTAGGTGCAAAAGTTGCATTACAGCAGCACTTATGTCACCACAAACTGCAAGATCAAGACTAGGAAGCAGATGATTGATAGGCTATTGAGAAACTGGCATCTGTACAATAGAATATTACTGCTTATTTATTGCTCCTATCCTGAGGATAGGTTAGCATGTCATGGCAAACAGTTAGGTAATCCATCTGTAGACTGAATGAATCTCAAAATTATAAACTATTTTTTTGAATATGTCAATACTGATGTGACTATTGACATTTTCAGAAGTTCAGAATATTAACAGATTTATAGTTGCATTAAGACAAGTATGTTCTAAATCGATTGACACATAAACTTTAACTGCTTTTATATGGATAACTGTAAACTATTTTGATCTCTAAAGGAAACATTTGTTGTACTGTATAGACCATTTTGTAGTTGGAAATGGAGATGAAAATCCTGAATTTCTCCAAAGTGCCTGAATGTGGAAGCTGTGAATTTAAAATATTAATTGAGCCTGCCTTCCAACTTTCCTTTTTTTTTCTTTCTAAATCTGTCCATACAGGCATCATTCCATCCATCCATCCATCCATCATCCATCCATCCATCCACTGTATTCATTCTTGATTTACTCAAGTATCCATCAAATAGCTATTTATTTGTGGAAGATGTGATATGTCTTATAGTAAGATTTTACTATAATAAATATGTTTCTTCACTTGAATAAGATTGATATTAAGTAAGAAAAACTGAGCATATTGCTCATGAAGTTGATAGAAATATATCCAAATTGATACTTGTTGAATACTGCCCGAAACCACTCCCCAAAAGAAAAGCACTGAGTTCAGTTTGCAGGAAATAGGAAGATAGATAGGAATTCTGTCCTCAGGTACATATGGTCCCACAGGGAATGAAAATGATGAGTTTGCTAGTGACTAGTTAAGCCTGGAATGACAATAATAGGTGCCATTATTATTGGCCAGACACAGAGCTTATTGCTCCTAACAGAACTTCAAGGAAGAGATTACTACTCTCATTCTACATTGACAAGCCAAGGCTCAGAGCAGTTAGGTGATTTGTCCAAACCCATGTCATGGTAGATTTGGGCGCCTAGGTCTGTTGCTTTCTGTTTTTTTTGTTTTTTTTTTTCTTTTTTCTTTTTTCTTTTTTCTTTTTTCTTTTTCAGAATGTCCCTCTGTTGCCCAGGCTGGAGTGCAGTGGCACAATCTTGGCTCACTGCAACCTCCACCTCCCGGGTTCAAGCAATTCTCATGCCTCAGCCTCCTGAGTAGCTGGAACTACAGGCACACGCCACCACACCCACCTAATTTTTTTATTTTTAATAAAGATGGGGCTTGGCCATGTTGACCAGCCTGGTCTCAAACTCCTGACCTCAAGTGATATGCCCGCTTCGGCCTCCTAAAGTGCTGGGATTACAGGCGTGAGCCCAGCTGGTCAGCTGCTTTCTGATGGAAAATTTTCCTGTGCTCACAAACATTATAGGCTTCAATTTTTTTTTATTTACACATTTTCCACCTTCTAAAACAGTGTTTTTCAGACTCGTTTAATAGATGCTCTGTAACAATGAAAACCTTTTTATGTACCACCATGCCACAGTCACACTCACACATATACACTTATGAAGGAGGCAGAGAGGGTACAAACTGGGCACCTAGAGCTAGACTGCTTAGTGCCAATTCTAACACTGACATTATAAGTTATGGAATTTGGAATAGGTTGCCTAACCTCTGTATCTCTTATTTCTTATCTGTACATGGGAAGTAATCACAGAACCTACCCTTATAGGATCATTGTGAATATTTAAGAAGGCAATCTATGTGAATTGTTTGAAATGTCTGATTTATTTATATACATGCAAATATACTACCATCTTAATATGTTTATGGAAAAATGTAAAAATTTAAAATATCTAAATAAAAGTAAGTCTATGAAGGGGATTAATTATACTTTCTTTCTGTACCCTGTGGGATTGTCCAGCTGGGAATATCTGTACCCCACTTTAGAAAACATGGTTCTAGAAAATGTTTGGGTTTCTTTCCTCATTGGATTATCTGTGGTTGAGGATGAAAAAGTTAAAACAATTATGTTTAGAGAAAAGGAATGGAGATGGCTTTGAGATGCCCATTGTGTACGAGCATCAGTGACCCCAGGGGCCCAGCCAATACATTGCAACTGACTTCAGCTGAATGGCCCAGGGAGGACACCTGCCACAAGATGAGCCAATCAGATGCTTTCTCCTAAGAATTTGATATTTGACCTGTAAGCCTACAAGTCTGAATTTGAGAGTTTGGAACAGAGCCTTTCTATCATGTAGATTAGGCAGCCAAGAAAGCTGATGCCTCAGGAGCAGAGATGTAGCTAGACAGAAACAAGAAGAGACCAGGGTCAGAGATTAAGGACGAAAGACTGCCTGGGCTGCAGTCTCCCCAGCTCTCATTTCTTGGTAGCTGTTTTCTAGCCCTTGGGTTCTATGAAACAGCTCATGTCTGTATATCACATTCTGATCCTTACTTAGGCTGACTCTGGTAGATTTCTGTTTCTTACAAACAAAAGCTCATAACTAATGCAATGGATATCATTTTAGGATGGTATGTATGTATGTATGTAGTAATGACACATGCAAGGAGAATAGGAAATTTAATGTTAAAAATAGAGAAACAGCAGCTATATGTTTTGACAGCTGTCTCTGGGGCTGTCACAACATCCCTTTTGGATTAAAGTCAGCATGGAACATACCACAAAGAACTCTGGAAAGAGTCAGGGTCATGGAAACAACTTCGAGAAACTGGATTCATTCATTCATTACTACTTACACTTTCAGTCTGCAGGCGAATTTCCCCCAAGCATCAGAAATGCCCCTGACCATTTCTTACATTTTTCTCACAGCAGCATGGCTTCACACTTCCCCCTTCCATTTTATTCCTAGATCCCCTAACTGGTCTGCAGTAGTAGGATGAGAAAATCATTCTTTCTCACTCTAAAGACAGCCGAGTCTTCTTGCTCTGATTCCATCCACCCACAGACAGAGGAGCCTTAAGCCCATCAAATAATTACATGTGGAAACTCAGGGGCTTAAATCCACTGTTCGAGAGAGAGTGCTTCAGCAGAATTTATTTTGATATGGCAGAGTTCTGACCTATGTTTTCCGCTTTAAGTAAAAAATTATCTATAAATCAAGAATGGTGAAGGCTTTGTCTCTTATCCCAAAAAGAAACAGAATGACCATTAGTTGATGCCTTTGGTCAAAAAGAAAAAAAAAAAAAAAAAAGACTAGGAAACACCAGGTGAGATCCAAGAATTGATCTGTGCACTAGCAAGTGGGGGAAATAAAACATTGGTTACTTCCATTGCAATGCATGTGTGTGTACCTGTGTTTTAATTAATATTACACATGCTATTGTAACAAAGAAACCTTACAATGTATTAGATCTATTGATGGGTGTTTCTTACACAGATAAAGTCCAAATCAAGTGATTTTGGTCATAGGGCAGCGTTTTGTAAACTCTAGTGGCTCATTTAGGGGCCTTGTTTAAAATGTAGATTTCACAGTCCCACTCCCAGAGATTCTGACTGCATAGCGTGGGGTCTTTCCTGGAAACCGGCATTCTTCATCAGTGAGCCAGGAGAGTCTTGATTCAGATGGTTTTTGAGCCACACTTTGAAACACATTGTCTTCAAGTCATACAAATGTAAATGCTTTCAAAATCCATTTAAAGGAATAGAGAAATATTTATGCCAGAGCAAGTGCAAGAGTTGAAGTATTTTTGTGGGTGAATTTTATTAAGTAGGACATTTTAAACTCTAAAACAAAGTGAACTTTGTGGCTTACATGGAACATTGACAAAAGTATGAGGATAATTTTTTAAAAACTTTTACAAAAATGCTGTCTTGGAGAGCAAAGTTGTTAGTCTGCCTAGTTGTGTAACTGAAATTTCCTGGCTTTCATCCGTCCACCTGCCCAGGTGTGGAGTAGCTGGTGGGTGCTTCGCAGTCAACTACACTAATGCTCACAGAGACTGAGCACCTCTCTTACCACTTGGTTAAGGTTTTGTAGTTTTTGATCCTCATAGGCACCACTTGGCACCTCACCCCAGAGTAAATTGAATTTGTTTTTGTTGTTATTGTTGCTACTGTGTGTCTGTGCCTGCGATTGTTGCTCTGTCTGAAGGAAAACACAAGTTGGTCTTGTGGGAAGGGAATTTCAAAATTGATCCCCTTCCTTTTGAGATCTAGCTTTTATTTAAAACCTGTTTTTCCTCCTTAAATTGAGCAAGTTGGACTTTGAAATGATACCAGGGTTGAAAGTAAGAAATTGTAGAATGAATCATGCATGAAGTTTTCAATAAGAATTCATTCACAGGAACTGCACAGTGGTCACCTTTCCCTATTCCCACAGGTCTGCAGCAGCCAGCCAAGTGATTCAAATGAAAGGAGGGCTAGGATTTGAGGCTTGGGCAATTATTTTCCTGGTAACAGCTAAATCTCTAAACAGCGTCATTTACTTTATTTGCATTTTTTTAAAATATAGAAAATGCAGTCCTTTTTTGAGTTTATTAAGGAATTGGCACATGCATTTCCCATTTGCTGGTTACAGTTCTTACCATGGCTTTTTTCCTAACCGTGGCTAAGTTAAATTCATTAGACACAGACACATTTTGTATATAAAACACATGGAGATATTCTTCACTATTTATATGAAATTTGCTCTGCATCCATCAGCTTTCACTAGGTTATGTTGCAGCAACAAACAACTCCAAAGTCTCAGAGGCATCTAAGAATAAAGATTAATTTCCTATCCATGTAGCCTCTAAACAGTGGGTTGGCTGAATCTGTATTCCATGTGATTTTGTTGTTTTGGGAAAGAATGGTCCCAACCTGGGACGTGTCATTTTCATGACACAGAGAAAATAAAACTGTCTGAACTATGCAAGCTGTTCACAGGTGGTATATACATCACTTTTGTTCATTCCATTTTCCAAAGTAACTGTTATGGTCAATGCTGACCAAATGGGCCAGAACTGTCCTGGCACAGAGAGGAGCAGCAAATAATAATAACGTAATTCACCACATGCTCTTATTTTTTTCTTGAGTTATTTGACCTTTGTAGTCTTCCTTCCATATTTGACAGAGATCTGCATACGATAACCAGTCTACATTATTCCAACTCTACTATAAAGAAAACAATATATAATAATGAAAAATTGTATAAAATTCGGTGTAGAAGGGATTGTGGTAAACTGAATGTTCCACCTGAAGGGTTCATGGGCTACTTAGCTCCAGTGGATTATTGCCATGGAGAAAGTAAATTTTTAAAGAAAAGCCAGAAACTGTATGCTGGTAAAATTTTCCAATTTTTTTTAAATGGTATGGATGAAAACTACATGGTTTGAAGGTGCCTTCAGGCTACAGGACACAGCTGAAAGTCTGCTCCTTTAAGGACATTCTTTACTGATAATAAAAAAAAAATGAAGAAGCCTCATTCACTTAGCAATCTGAGGGAATACAAATATGAGAGACAGTCAAGAGGATGATTTATAAAGTCTTTAAAAATCCACTTTTCATTAGATTCAGGGGTACATAAAATAATTCCAAATGAAGCTAATTAAAGCAGCTAATTATAGGCCCTTGGAGGCCTGTAGTATCTGAAAGTAGCATCTCAGTCCTGGAAATAGTTTTCCAAATTTGTTTTACATACTTTTTCTGAAGTAATTAAACATTCTCCCCTTCCAGTCTATTTTGCATCATTACTTTTCTTAGCAAATGTTTTATGCCCCCAATGTGAGGATAAATCAGTCAGCTAAGCACAACAGAGTAGGGGAAGTCTAAAGAGTGAGATTCTGTTATACATAAATACAAACTCTGTAATATTTCAGATCAATTTTACCTGGAAGAAGGTGAATTTGAAAGATCAGTTGACAGATGTCAGCTAAAGCTCAGTTCCAGTGAGGACACGTTATGTTCCCCAAAGTAAACACCATAACTAAGCAGAACTGTGCCTAATTCTATTGTAGCTATAAGTAAATCGCTTTTGTTTCCAATGTAAATTTTATGTAAATTCAGAAATTTAAGGACCTTTCCTTTTTTTCTAACATATGCAATGGTTTTAGTGCATTATTATATCTGAAAGTATTAGGTGTTTTGCAGCCCACTCCTGTTACTTCTTCTAAATTCTGATTTGGTTTTTATACAGCCTGCCACATTCTCTCTGTACTACTACCATTTACCGAGCACCTTCCACACTGAGTAACATTGTTAGCACTGCCTTCCTGGCAAGACTGTCTAATTGATGGGTTGATACGTGAAATACAATTGGTAAAGTCTGTGTTCCCAGCAGAGACTCCTTATTTTCTCTCATGGTTTTATACTTCGTCAGCATATGTTCTGCTTAGACATCATTTGGGTGACATTGAGCAGCATTTTCACAGTATGTTCTTACAGAATGGTAATAGGCCCCATGGAAAAGTATGAGGACAATTTAAAAAGAAAACTTTTTCAAAAATGTTAGGAAAACAAGAATGTGTCTTTCTTTTATTTCTCAGAGCTTTTAATGGGATAATATTGATTTTACCTATCAAAGAGGAATAATCTAGCATGCAACATTTCCTAAACTTACTTAAGTAGAAAACTCTTTTGTTTATGGAGCATCTTGCAGGACCAGATGTTCTGAGCAGCACGCTTCAGGAAGTGGTGACCTAGCTTAAAGATAGGGTTCACCAGTGATTTTCAAAATATCCTCTGCCAAGTGCTCTGAAGGTTTGTGAAAATAGTCAAGGGGGCAGCTTTGTGTACAAACGCTAATTTTCATAACTTTCTCTTCAAATAGAGTGATTTTTTTTTTTTTTACCTATTTTAAATGTTATTCCTCCATATGAATATTTTTAAAGATAGGACACTGGGCTGACAAATTCTAAAGAAAGAGAAAGAAAGAACAAAAGGAAGAAAGGGATGGATGGAGGAAGCAAGGTAGGAAGAAGGAAGGGAGGGAGGGAGGAAAGGATAGAGAGAGGAGTCTCTCCTCTTATTTTATCAGTGAGTAAGTAGAGTCAGTTGCCTGAGTTTATTCAGATTCAACTTGACTGTTCATTTTTTGATGCGTTAGTGGGTCATTTCTTTCCTATATCATTGTGAAATCTGGAGGAGTAAATGAAGGGATGCTTTGACTAGTTAATGTACTTCTGGCATTTGTAAATTCAGTTAATTATGTATGGATCACACTACATCTGTTCTGGTAATAACAGGCTGGTGTTTACTGGTGGGGAAACTAGTCCATCAATCATCTGTAGTCATTGATCTTCAGATAAGGAGACCCATTCTGGCGGGCTTACAGTAACCATAGCATGTTTTCAGCTCTACTGCCAAAACATATTGTATTCCACAAATCTCTTAAGAAGGCCTATTCTGTTTCCACTTGAGATGTGAAATGACATCTGAAGTGGTGATACATGTAGACTTAAAGCAATCTTTTTCAGTCATTATAACCTTTAAGCACCACTAACATCCCCCAGGATTCTTTGACCTTTTCTCTCTGTATTATGCTTTTTGACAACTCAGAGAGAGAAGCAGTACACCTGACATCTGGTATAAACACAAAATGTTAATTCTCAGCACATACTTAATATTGCCAACCACTTACAGATACTCATGTGATGTGTTTTGTTTTTCCCATGGCTCTCACATGGAATCTATATGGGTTTTCTTAATTCAGTGCCAGTAAGCAGTAAAAGTTATTTTTGGTTTTCATAGCTGTGGATTTGAGTCTCAGATTCACAGGTTAGGTGGAGGGCAGGGGTTGGACAGTCCTGAGCCATACAATGGGAGGATTGTGTTCTCTACAGTATGAGAGTAGAGAGTAAGAAGAATTTATGGGCTATTAGAACAAGATACAGATACATAAAGAGAACTGTAACATCCACAGGGTGCAGTTAAGGCATTGGATCTTTCTGTGAATGGAGTGTAGGAGAAGCAATATTCCGTATTTCCAAAATGCATTGATTCACACTGCATCTCATAAAAGGTGTTAAAGAGTTCATGACTTCTTTCTGATCCTTAGTGAAGTATGTTGAAAGTATGTATTCCAAGCTGAGAAACATCAAATATCTTCAACAAAATTGAAAGAAATGCTGTTTTGCTAAAACCAAGTCATCACAATTAGAACATCATAATGCAGTGTAGGCATTTTCCAAGGAGTAAAATGAGTTTAAAAATCCAAATTTAATGGATATTCCAATAACTCTGAATTGCAAGAGCTTGAAAATAAGCTAAAAATTGGCTTCTTAGTCAAAGAAAGTGCCATTAAACAGATAACCTGTGAGTCTCAGTTGAAGTGTCATGTAGAGAAATGTTAAAACAAAAAATATGAGACTGTTCTGTCCAAGGAATAGTTTCTATATATATTTTTGTGAACTTCTAGTTTTTGTACACATGCTTAGGGACAGATTTCTAAGATAAATTGTAATAGTATGGAACAACCAACAGTTGGATTAATAGTACTGTAGAAACCTTTAGACAAAATAAATAGAGTTTATTTGATCAAAGAATGATTCATGGATCAGGCAGCACAAAAAACTGGAAGAGGTTCAGACAGCTCCACTCTAGCAACAAAAGTGAAAGAATTTTATGGGCTGAACATGAAAGCAAATAGAGAAATTATCTAATTGGTGATAGCTAGGTGTTTGCCTAATTTGGGTGACAATGTGACCAGGCATTTGCCTTACTTACCTGGATATGATTCAGTGGGAGGTTCCTATCTGTGTAGCCAGTTGCCTGGTTGGCTGTTCATGATTGGCTAAATCTTGCTTTGTTTGGTTTTAGTCAGTTAAAATAATGTTTCCAAGATAAGTTCCAGTTTGTTTACCTAAGAGCTCTGGTCTCAGAGACAGCCTCAGGCAAATGGCCTTCTTATTTACTATAACATGACCCAGGACCACGGTAAGACATTCTGATAAAGGACATAACATATAGCCCTTATATATATGCAAGGCTCTTGAATAATTTGTTCATGGAAGACTGCTTCTTCTAAGCTGTGTGTAGTGCATTGGCAAAAGAAATAGAGAACCTTTACACTTGAAATAAAAAATAATATAATAGAATGAAGAACTGTATAGACAATTTTACTCTATGTTGGTTCCAGAAGGATACTAGTTAAGACTTTGGGAAAACAACCTTCAGTTACTCTTTATGAAACAATGATGTGACTTCATTAGAAGACAAAAGGAGAGGTGAATGATATGAAATTCTTCTAAGATCAGAGAATGCAAGAGCACCTCATGTAGGGTAATTACTCTGAAGAAGGCAGAGGAGATTCTTACAAAGCTGCATACAAGATTTCAGATGAAAAGTCTAGAACATAAATACCCTGTCTAATTACAAAGGGTTACCACAATCTCTGCCATAAATTGGGAAATGAGATGGGAATGCATACAGTTGAGAATGGCCCTCGAGACCTGGCCCCATTAGGAAATGCATTGACAAGGATCCAAAAAGCAAGCCAGTTTTAGGCCTCAGTTATGTCCCCTCTAAAGACAGGGATAACTTTCAAATCTCTGTTAAAAGAATTAACACATGCACTGACTCCTGAGTGAACATTCCCTATCCTTGACTTTCTTTTTCTGTGCTACCTTTGAAAAACCAACCATTGTTACTGTACCTGGGAGATAATCTAAGATAAGACTTACTCAGTGCAAATCTTTTATTAAAGGCCTACAACATTATGTTCTGGAGAATTTTGTTTTCCTTTTTTTTAAACATTAGATAGATAGATTTTCAAAAGCATCTCAGAAATATTCCTAGTCTTAAATCCAGGGATTTGTATAACACAAACTTGCAAGACCAGTGGGAAATTAATTTCCTTTGAAGAACATTAGCTTGAAGTTTGCACCCTCCCACAGTGGAGCAGAATTTATTCAAATGTTGATGACCTCTTAAGGTCCTACCTTCCCTGATCTATAAGCTGACTGCAGGAAGGCAATGATTGTCTGGGCCATTCTGGCTAAGCTGGAAAACATCAAGTCAAAGAAAGGTTAACTGGAGACTCACCATGCTGCTCACAACCACCAGCAACCATTGGGGAACTTGTAGTGCATATGGCTTCTATGATATCATACAGGAGAGAGAACACAGTTCCTTTAAATGACAACAAGTTCTAATACTTTATCAAAATGAGATACCTTTCAATGGATGCCCTGAGGTGTGCATCCATTGATGCACCATCAATGCACCTTGTGCCCTACCATCAAGTATGTATTTGTCAGTCTTTTTCTTTTTCTTTTTTTTACTTGTATATATTCGTGGGGTACAAGTACAAGTTTGCTACACTGGTATATTATATTGTGGTGAAGTCAGGACATTCAGTGCATCTGTCACTATACTCACCAAGCAAGTGCCCATCATCCACTCCCCAGTGTTTTCCAAACTTGCTATTTTAAGAAGCAAGTTTTGAGGTCTTTTGCTAGGTCTGGGTCTTCTGCTAAGAATATTTGTCCTGGCTGGGTGCAGTGGCTCACACATGTAATCCCAGCACTTTGGGAGGCTGAGGTAGGCAGATCACCTGAGGTCTGGAGTTCAAGACCAGCCTGACCAACATGGAGAAACCTCACCTCTACTAAAAAAAAAAAAAAAAAAAAAAAAAAATTAGCCAAGTGTGGTGGCGCATGCCTGTAATCCCAGCTACTCGGGGGGCTGAGGCAGGAGAATTGCTTAAACCCAGGAGGTGGAGGTTGTGGTGAGCTGAGATTGCACCGTTGCACTCCAGCCTGGGCAACAAGAGCAAGACTCCATTTCAAAAAATAAAATAAAATAAAATATTTGGCCTGGCTATACTTTACCCATATCTTCATATTCTCTCCATTGTGATGCTTCTAGCACTCACACAATATATGTATTCTGGTTTATGGTTTTTCTAAAGTTCCACATTTCTTTATCTTAGCATTATATAGAAAAATAGAACAAATTCCAGTTTTAATTCTAAAACTTAACATCCAACATCCTATTGTAAGAGAGAATGAAGGATCCCTTCCATTCTGCCACATTATTCTGTACATCCTCAGTTCTGAGAATGTGCTTCTTTGCAGGAGAATTTGTAGTTTTCTTTTATTCCTTTTTATACTTTTCAAAATACAACATAATAGACAAGGTAGAGTTATCATGTTAGTCCTGAAAAGAATTGGTAAGTACATGTCCTGTGCTGAAATTCTTCTATATGTCTTTTTATTATTGGTTTCTTCCTCTAGCACAAACAAAATAATTACTAGCAATGAGAGATAATGTAGCTGTTATTTATATTTTAGCCATTTCCCTTCGTGAGTGTGTGTGTGTGCATATATGTGCGTACCTACACATACATAGTTTCTTTTCCTTTTGGTGAAATTATAGATTTGCTAAGGAAGTAAAATATCTGGATGAAGGAAAATTACACATAGAAAAAAATAAGCTATTTACTGGTGTACAGTTGCCATTGCATACTAAACTAAGGAATCTATAAAAAGTAAGATTTTTAGAATGAACCCAAGCCTTTCTCTTGAAGCTAAAAAAAAAAAAAGTCAAAAAAAAAAAAAAAACACATAGTTCAGTGTGATTTTTTTCAAATAATAAAAGCAACAGTGCTTATTATAGAACATTTAGAAAATTTAACATGTTTAAATAACAAAGGTAAAATCATATTACCACAATGTCAAGATAACCCTCATTTTGGTCTATTTATTCTCAGTCTTATTTTTTTCTTACACATTTTTCCCATAATTGAAACCTATAAAGACAAATTTATACTTTTAAAGTTACCATTATAGTTTAAGCACTTCACAGTGTTAGTATAAACACCTTAGAAACAATCTTTGTTGTAAAAAGAAATAACTTTAAAATAATGCCTTCTGACCATTGCTTATCTTTTAAGGTAACTAGCATTTTGTTTGTCTTGTATGAAACATTTTTCCCTAATTTGTCACCTTTCAACATTATATTTTGTGGATTTTATTTTGATTTGCTATTTTGCATTGGAATACTCAAAAGACACTCATAGCATTGTAACAGCAAAAGACTAAATAACCTCAATGACCAACAATAGAAAAATGAAGAACGAGAGGCTACTGCCCCTAAACTGGATCAAGGTTATCTATCGGAACAATAGGAAGCAGTATCCTTACTAATAAAAGAGCAATGGGATGATCTTCCTGGATAATTCAAAAATGGCTCTTGTCATTGTATCTTCTGAGAACTCATGAATGTCACCCACAAATCCATTGAAGCTAAAATAGTGTCCCACACATTTACAAATACATATAGAAAACTGGATAGTCTTCTTGGATACTACTAGCCACAGTCATTATAAAAACAATATGTAAATGGCTATATAGGCAATACATTTTTGAAAAGGTATGTGTAGTTTATGCAGAAAGAAACAGCAGTTTACTGGAAAACATTACAATTTTAATGCTGGAGATATAAACCATATTTGTGAATATGAAATCTCATTGTTGTAAAGATAACAATTTTTCCCAAAGTAATATACAAATAAGAGATGATTCTAATCAAAAGCTTAACATTTTTGTAATAATGATATTGATGTGTATTTCAAAGAATGAATTTATTTGAAAGATGTTATATATGTTTGTGCATATATAGGCAAATTCAGTTGTTTAATATGGGAACTTGCCCTATGAATTACTAAAACAATATGGAACTAAAATAAATATAGCACTTAAATATTATAATTATTCTGTAGGAACAGGGCAGTAACACATAATGATGAATCAAAAAATTGATCGTTTTATGTGTATGTATATATGTATCTGCCAATCTATCTATATGATGTTGTTGTGTGATTAAGGGGGCATTTTGAAGAAGTGAGAGAAAGAGTAGATTAGCTATTGATGAGTGTGGAAATAACTGTCTATTCATTTGGCATAAATGATGTCAACTCCCTTTCTTTACATTTAAATTTTAAAATATTATTCAGGTACTAAGATAAAAATATAGATAAATATATTTTTAGTATAAGGATAAGGCACACTTTACCAACTATGACTCCAAAGACAGAAATCATATCTAAATCTAAGAGACATAATGATAGAAAATTTTTAACAGAATAGTTTGCCTAAATACTGACTTTTTCTTCTTTTCTTCTTTCTTTTCTTTTTAGTCTATGGAGATCTTTTTAGAGTAGGGGAAAAGAAGTGAAAAATATGATGGATTCGACTAGAATGGTTTTGATTCTAGCTATGGAAATTGTATTACCTGTCCTTACCACTTGTGCTCTTGAAGAACAATTCACGTGAAAAAATCACAGTAATCCAAACTAGAGACTAAATTTTATATGGACTGTTGTTTTATAACTGCTTCAGTATTCAGCAGTATCGTGGTGGGCATGAAACACACAGTAGAAAAATCTTGTCTGGTTTCCTTATTTTTCGGATGAGGAAACTGAGACCTCTGTGGGTCTCAGTTTGATTTGAGCAATGTCATATGGTGTGTGGCAGACCCATACTAAAACTTAGCTTTCGTGATAACTCTAATTTTTTTCCAATACGGCATGCTGTCTCCTGAGTTATATTAAGAACATGTTGATGTCTACAAGGAAAAATCGTTTCTGAGCTTTTCTGAGAAGGAAATAGACTTCAGTCTGTGTTGGAAGGAAAAGATAGAGTTGTAGTCAAAGAGAGATAAGCATAGAAATGATTTGATGTGTTCAAAGTGCCCTAATTAGATAAACCAGAGTAATCGACATTGAGAAGATTTAACAACCATCTTCCTTTTCTTTTATTTATACAATGTGTATGACATCCCTGACACACTGCAAAAGTAATTAGTTGCTGAATTTTAAAAAATGTTTGTAAGTTCCCCCTTCAACCAAATTGAATTAAGAAAGAAAATTCCTGATCTCTTGGCACTTGCTCCACAGAAGAAAGGACTCCTCATAAAGGTAAATTTAGCCCAGCAGTTGAGGTAATTGCTTATTTTGTGTTTATTTATTTTGATCCTACCATATTCAAAGTATTGTATTGGGGGAGAGAGTACTATCAGAAAGATAAATCAAAAATAGTTTGTGATGTGTAGGAGGAAGATTTAGACCTAGATTTAAATAAGAAAAGACAGAGAATAGCAAGTCCTGTAAGAGCAGAATCAATGAAAATATTATGAGTTTGGGAAGAAGGAAGACATCAGGGAGGAGGGGGGCGAGTAGAAAATTGTTTTACATGATAAGGAGTTTCCTGATTCAAAAAAAGTAAAAAAAGAAAAGAGAAGAGTAGACAGAGCAGGAAGTCTCAGTCAATCCAGAGACAAAACAGAAAAAGAGAACCAGAGAGAGAATGAATTAAACTGTTCGATTTTAATGAGTTTACACACAAATAAGAAGAATAAGGAGATCAGATTATTTCTAAAGGCCCAATAACTTCATTTTGGTTTCATGATCACCTTGACTAGGCTCCTGTTTCCTATAATATTTTAATAAAAGGATGAGCTCTTAAAAATTAAAAACTGAAAATTTAAAATACTGAACACCAATTGCTTTGTGGTATGCGGATGTTATAGAAGAAGTTTAAACACCAGATCGGGTTGTGATTGGATTATATCTCACATTCCTTTCTGATTGCTGTTTCTGCTTTCCTATCACAGAAGTAGAGAGAGCTTCTGCATTGAAGTGTCTGGTTCGAGTCCGAATTCTAGTTTCATTCCTGACTCAACCACCTAGTGCTTTGTGGCATTTCTCAAGGGATAACCGTCAACCTCCTAACTCCCAAAGTTGCTATGATAATGAATTCAGAAAATGAGTGTGAAGCACCTTGACATGTAAATATCACATGCACTGTATTCTTCTCTTTTTCTTCTACCTTATATTCTGTCAGCAATTCTTCTCAACAAAGTATTGCACAGTTTTTTTGAAACTGTCCGTCTCTATTACTTGAGGAGTCCCCTATTTGATTTCCTATTTCCACGCTAGTTTCCTTCTGCAGTCATCCTCCATACCATAGTCAGAGTTAGGGCTTTAAGATGTAAGTTCAGTTACATTACTCCCTTGCTTGCAACAGGTAAAGTCAGATCTAAATTCCTTACTGTTCCCACAAGGCCCAAAACATCTGGATGCAATCTACCTCACATTTCATTATCCTAACGCTTCAGATTGCCTAGAATTATTGTCCTCTTGCTCCTCCCAGAACTCACAGCACCATGCCCAGTGTTAGGGCCCTTGCACTAGCTGTTCCCTCTGCCGTGAAAGTACACTCTCGAATCTTTGCATGGCTGACTCCTCCTTGCATTGCAGGCTGAACAGAGAGGTCCACTTTCCTGACGTTGCATCTAAAGTAACCTTTCTTCCCAGTCACTCTTTATCGTATCACCTGGGTTTATTTTCTTCATAGCATTAATCATTTTCTGGCATTATACTGCTTATTTATTTTGTGTATTTTAAAAAGTGTTACCTCGGCCGGGCGCGGTGGCTCAAGCCTGTAATCCCAGCACTTTGGGAGGCCGAGACGGGCGGATCACGAGGTCAGGAGATCGAGACCATCCTGGCTAACACGGTGAAACCCCGTCTCTACTAAAATATACAAAAAATTAGCCGGGCGAGATGGCGGGCGCCTGTAGTCCCAGCTACTCGGGAGGCTGAGGCGAGAGAATGGCGTAAACCCGGGAGGCGGAGCTTGCAGTGAGCTGAGATCCGGCCACTGCACTCCAGCCTGGGCGACAGAGCGAGACTCCGTCTCAAAAAAAAAAAAAAAAAAAAAAAAAGTGTTACCTCTTAACCACCTTTAATTGGAATCCAACTGCATGAAAATTAGGGCTTTGCTAAAGTTTTCAGCCCTTATCCTAAAAGCCAAAAATAATGCTTAGTATATAGAAGGCACTCTATTATACCAGGTGTCTGCTGGAATGCTGCCAATGTCATTTGCCACCTACTTTATTCAAGGTCATGTGTTACAGGAGGTTTCTATTATAAAGATTAATCAGATATAGTTTGTGATATAGAAGAAGCAGAAAAAGGAATGCTTCTAAATAAAGTAGAAATTGATGAGTTCCAAGGAAGATTTACATTTTATGAGATGAGATGATATTTAATTTGGTGGGCTACTATTCGGAGAAAACAGTGGCCCATCATTAAATCCCCAGCTAAACTCAATTCATTCGTGGCATAGTTTCATATCCATCCCTTAAACAGTGCTCCTATATTTTCACTGGAAAGAGGAGAGAAAAACACAAACCTTAGGGTTTTTTTGGGACATAGCCATAAGACAGCAACCAAAGAGCTCCAGTTTCCTTTGCAGTTCATGCCTTACTTTGAAGATTTATGTTTATGCAGTTTTTGCATTCTACCCCATAATATATCCACATGGTAAAATCGAAGCCCTGGAAACACATGGAGTGAACCCCAGGGCCTAACATTTCACAGGCCTCTGCTCCTGGGGAGCATCCCCTCTAATCTAAGAAACAAAGACGACCTTGTATCTTTTACAGAGCTTATTCTTTTTTTTTTTTTTTTTTTTGAGACGGAGTCTGGCTCTGTCGCCCAGGCTGGAGTGCAGTGGCCGGATCTCAGCTCACTGCAAGCTCCGCCTCCCAGGTTCACGCCATTCTCCTGCCTCCGCCTCCCAAGTAGCTGGGACTACAGGCGCCCGCCTCGTCGCCCGGCTAGTTTTTTTGTATTCTTTAGTAGAGACGGGGTTTCACCGTATTAGCCAGGATGGTCTCGATATCCTGACCTTGTGATCCGCCCGTCTCGGCCTCCCAAAGTGCTGGGATTACAGGCTTGAGCCACCGCGCCCGGCAGAGCTTATTCTTAAAAGATGGGTTTTACCCTTCAGTGTTTCCCAACCAAAGCCTATTGCTTAAGTATACAGTGATTGTAGATGCAAAGGTTGGGTTATTGGAGAAAGATGAGAGTGGTTACAAGAATAGTTATTCTGGAAAATAACTATTAGAATAGTTGAGAGTAGCAGAGGTGAGAGTAGGGGAAATGTGAGGATTGAGGAGCAGTTATCAAAATGTTCTCAACTTCCTGTCACCATAGCTCCGTTTAGCATTTTCTGGCGTGAGTTTAATAGCCCACATCACATTATGTTGCTTAATAATTATGCTCTAAGAGGTAGTTATGTTCCTCAGACTCAATTTACTAAGAGAAAGAAGTATCTCATACATTGTAGCATTATTCTTATGAATGTTATTTTTAAATGTTTCATTAATCCCTTAAATCAGCTTGTTTCAGACTGTGTGTGTGTGTGTGTGTGTGTGTGTGGTGTGTGTGCGGGAGAGAAAGAGAGAGGAGAAAGTGAATGAGAATATGAGTGGAGAATGTGTAAATTCAACTAGAGGGATTAAAGCCCTGTGACTTGGAGCTGAATTGCTTTCAAACATTTTCTATAAATACTGTTTTTCAATTCTCTTTTTTATCTTGAGTGTATGCTTTTATGAAAACTAGTTTTGTTAAAGTAAGGACAGCTTGAATGTCTTTTTTAGTATGAACATTTAAAAATCTTGGTTAAAAAACTCATCTTGTGAGTGATTGAGTTTCAAGAGTAAATTAAGTTAGATCTTAGCAGTGGAACTAGAATGCATTAAACCTTTTTTGGGGGACATTGTCATTAATAACTGAGTTTGTTTCCTAGTAGCCGGGCACGTATAACCTGTCACATAAGAAACATTTCTCCATTACAAAGTCACAAGTTTATCCCTCTTGAGTTTTTCTTCCCTCCTCTTCCTACGCAAGCATTAATAGTTTTAATAGAAGCAGTGAAAATTATGAATCTTTTCTTATTTTGAAATTCAAGATATAGAGAATTCTTCTTTGCTTTGATCTCATAACTAGTATTAAACACTGACCCACAAACTCATGCAAACATAAATACTGAATTAAAGTTTCCTTTGGTGTGCAAATCAATCCTTAAAGCCTTGTAGTTATTGCTGGAGTCTTACAAATGTTTCCCAAGAGCTGAAATGTTCATATAAATACCTTTATAACTCGAGGTAATTACCAGCACTGATTTATAAAGCTGAATACCCAGAGCTTTAATTTTATGCTTTGTACAGATCACTTGATATAGCAAATATGGTAATATTAATCCATAAATAGCCCTCTAATTTTTAAAAAATAAACAACTAGAAAGGACTTTGTCATGTTGCCATAGTTGCAGAGAATTGTTGATCACAATTACACTCTTAAACCAAAGATGGCCCAGTGATTTTCATAATGGCCTGCAAGTGCAAGTTCGCATAAAACTTTCTGAAATACGCCTTTCTCAAATGGAAGTTTTCCACACTGGAGCTCTACAAAGGATTATTATTTTGCAGGCTAAAGAAAATGTGTTAATGACTAGAGATTCTAATTGAAAGAGTAATAGAAGATGCAAGACTTCTCTCATGACCCCAACTGGGACGGTGCTGTTCCTCGAGAAAGCAATTTAACAACAGCTCTGAACTTCAGTGTTCCCATCTGTTAAATGGAGATTATTAAGAACACTGCCTGTTTGAAGATAAACAAATGAGAAAGTTAAAAGAAAAAAGTAATGGGATCTTTGAAGGAGAAGAAAGAGACTTATGTTAATTTGGAGATTTTTTTCTTTGTGTCAAGTTTACTGACAAATTTTAATTAGACACATCATTCAGAAATTTATTTTTTAATGATTTTATAACCCAGTTATAAAACTGCATCCAAAACAGCTTAACCATTTGATTTGTGTACACTAATCATGACTTTTTAAAAGATTCCTTCAGTGTAACTAGGTCACTGAATTCACCAAGCATTTACTTTACACTTCTTCTGTGCTGGGCACAAATGATAATAACATCAGTAAGACACCATGGTTGCCTTCATGCTGCTCATAGTCTAGAAAGGGCAAGAGGCATATAATAGAGACACTTTTCAGCCATATGAGTAAAAAGTAGAACACAGAATACCAGAGGCTGGGAAGGGCCAGAGGAAGGGGTTGCTGGGGAGAGATTTGTTGAAGGATACAAAATTACAGCTAGACAAACTTACACTCCCACCAACAGTCTACCTTCCTTAGTTGAGCTGTTGTGGAAGATAGTATGGCAATTCCTCAAAGACATAAAGACAGAAATACCATTCGACCCAGCAATTCCATCACTGGATATATACCCAAAGGAATATAAATCATTCTGTTATAAAGACACATGCATGCATATGTTCATTGCAGCAGTATTCACAATAGCAAAGCCAGGGAATCAATTGAAATGCCCATCAATGATAGACTACATAAAGAAAATGTGGTACATATACACCATGGGATACCATGCAGCCATTAAAAGCATGAGATCATGTCATTTACAGGGACATGGATGCAGCTGGAGGCCATTATCCTTAGCAAACTAGCACAGGAACAGATAACCAGATACCACATGTTCTCACGTGTAAGTGGTAACTAAATGAGAACAAATGAACACATGGATTGAGGGTAACAGCACACACTGGAGCCTATCAGAAAGTGAAGGGTGGGAGGAAGGGGTGTATCAGGAAAAATAACTAATGGGTAGTAGGCTTAATACCTGGGTGATGAAATAATCTGTACAACACACCCCCATGACACAAGTTTACCTATGTCACAAACTTGTACTTGTACCCCTGAACTTAAAATAAAAGTTAAAAAAATAAAATATAAAAAAACTTAGTTAGATAGGAGAATAAATTCCAGTTCTCTATAGCATTGTAGGATGACTATAGTCAATAACAATATATTATATACTTTCAAATAACTAAGAGGAGGATACTGAATGTTCCCAACACAAAGAAATGATAAATGTTTGAGTTGGTAGATATGCTAACATCTTGATCCGATCACTATACATTGTATTGCAATATCATTGTGAATCCCATAAATATGTACAATTATATGTGTCAATTAAACAGTTTTTCTTAATTAAAAAATTAACCATGTGATAAGTGATCAATCAAAGCTTATATAAATTGCAATACAGATAAACAGGTGGGAACCACAGGTTAAACAATCTACTCATTTTTCACCCTTACCTAAGTGTCTTTAGTGCCTTGCTAATGGTATGACTTCTCATCATTGAAACTCACTATACCAAAACTAAATTATTTTAGAACAATGTTTGACACACGTTTTAAAAGTCAATCTAAATGAATTTTCAAAATTTAGACAAAACCATGGGGAAAAAGAAATACAGACATATCTCAGAGATATTGTGGTCTGGGATCCATCCATACCACCTCAATAAAATAATTATGGCAACAAAACAAGTCACATAAATATTTTGGCTTCCTACTGCATATAAAAGCTATGTTTGCTTATTAAATGTACAACGTTGCATTATGACTAAAAAACAATGTACCTACCTTAATTTAAAAATACATCGTTGCTAAAAAATGCCAACAATCATCTGAACTTGCAGCAAGTTGTAAACTTTTTGCCGGTAGAGGGTCTTGCTTCAGTGTTAATGGCTGCTGACTGATCAGAGTGGTGATCATTGAAGATTGGGGTGATTGTGGCAGTTTCTCAAAATAAGACAACAGTGAAGTATGCCACATCAGTTGACTCTTCCTTTCACAAAATATTTATCTGTAGCATGCAATACTATTTGATAACATTTTGTCCAGAGTAAAACTTGTTTCAAAATTCAGTCCTCTAAAATGCTGCCACAGCTTTATCAACTAAGTTTATTTAATATTCTGAATCCTTTTATGTCATGTCAGCAGTGTCCAATGGGATATTCACCAGGAATTGATTTCATCTCAGGAAATCAATTCCCGCTTTGCTTATCTACTTGAAGCAACTCCTTATCCATTGAAGTTTTATCATGAAATTGTAGCAATTCAGTCACATCTTCGGGCTCTACTTCTGATTTTATTTTACTTGTTATTTCCACCACGTCTTAGTTACTTCCTCCATTGAAGTCTTGAACTCACGACTCGAAGTCATAAATGAAGGTTAGAATCCACTGTTTCCAGATTCCTGTTAATGTTGATGTTTTGACCTCTTCTCATGAATCACAAATGTTCCTAATGGCATCTGGGATGATGAGTTCTTCCCAGAAGGTTTTCCATTTACTTTGCCCGGATCAATCAGAGGAATCACCATCTATGGCACCTACAATCTTGAGAATTGTGTTTCTTAAATATTATAACTTGAAAAATCAAATTTACTCTTCCTTTCACTTGAACACTTAGAGGCCATTATAGGATTATTAATTGGCCTATTTTCAGTATTGTTTTGCCTTGGGGAATAGGGAGGCCCAGTGAGAGAGAGAGAAAGAGAGAGAAAACATCAGTTGGTGAAGGAATCAGAACACATAGAGCATTTATTGATCAAGTTTGCCATCTTCCATGAGTACAGTTTGTGGAGCCCCAAAGCAATTACAGTAGTAACATGGGCTGCAGAATAGATGTATTTGCAGGCATGTAAACAGCATTTATCTCCCTGTGTATCATCAGAGCTTGTGGGTGCATCGTTAGTGAATAGTAATATTTGTAAAGGAATATTTTCTCTGAGCAGTAGGTCTCAACAGTGGACTTAAAATATTTGGTAAACCATTGCTGTAAACAAATATTCTGTCACCCATGTTTTGTTTTTCCATTTATAGACCACAGACAGAGTAGATTTAGTGGAATTCTTAGTAAACCTAGGATTTTTGGAATGGTCAGTGAGCATTGGCTTCAACTTAAAGTCATCAGCTATGTTAGTTCCTAACAAGAGTGTCAGCCTCTCCTTTGAAGCTTTGAAGCCTGGTTTAATTTCTCATCTCTGGCTATAAAAGTCCTAGATCACATCTTCTTCCAAGAGAAGGCTATTTCATCTACATTGAAAGTCTGCTGTTTAGTGTAGCTGTCTTCATCAATGATCTTAGCTGGCTGTCCTGGAAAACATGCTGCAGCTTCTACATCAGCACTTGCTGTTTCACCTTGCACTTTTATGTTATGGAGATGACTTCTTTCCTTAAACCTCATGAACCAACCTGTGCTAGCTTCCAACTTCTCTTCTACAGCTCCCTCACTTTTCTCAGCTTTTATAGAGTTGAAGAAACATAGGGCCTTGTTCTGGATTAGGCTTTGGCTTAAGGGAGTGTTGTAGCTGTTTTGATCTTCACTCAAACTTTGTCTAAATCAGCAAAAGGCTGTATTGCTTTGTTATCATTCATGTGCTCACTGGAATAGCACCTTTAATTTTCTTCAAGAACCTTTCTTTTGCATTCATTATTTGGTTAAGTATTTGGTGCGTGAGGCCTAGCTTTCAGCCTGTCCTGGCTTTTGACATAACCTCTCCTCCTTGCTACATTTAATCATTTCTGGCTTTTGATTTAAAGTACTCTTCCTTTCACTTGAACACTTAGAGGCCATTGTAGGATAATTAATTGGCCTAATTTCAATACTGTTATGTCTCAGTGAATAGGGAGGCCCAACAAGAGAGAGAGGAGAAAGAGAGAGAGATATAGGGGAAATACCAGTTAGTAATCAGAACACATATAATGTTTATTAATCAAGTTTGCCATCTTAGATGAGCAGGGTTCATGGATCTCCCCAAAAATTATAATAGTAACATCAAAGATCACTGATAACAGATTATCATGACAGATGTAATAATAATGAAAAAGTTTTA
Source organism: Trachypithecus francoisi (assembly GCF_009764315.1). NCBI lineage: Eukaryota > Metazoa > Chordata > Mammalia > Primates > Cercopithecidae > Trachypithecus > Trachypithecus francoisi. The sequence continues at coordinate 42,866,690 of NW_022681453.1, read as the reverse complement.
AATATGCAAGAAGTATCAAAGTGTGACACAGAGACATATAGTGAGCACATGCTGTTGGGAAAATGGTGCCAATGGCCTTAGTCTACACAGGGCTGCCAGACACCTTCGATTAAAAAAAAAGAAAAAAACAATATCTGCGAAGCACAATAAAGCAAAGCACAATAAAATAAAGTAAGCTTGTAATGTCCTGAAAACTTCTCTGCTAAATACTTTTTAATTTCACATTTTACCCCTGGCAATAAATAACACTGTGAAGTAAGGAGTATTATCCCACTTTTCAGAGATAAGAAAACTCAGGCTCAGAGCAATAAAATAACTTTTTCAGAGCTGACTAATAGCCAGCATGGCCTGGATTGTATTTTTCTAAATTAGGCACTTATATAACCTTTACTAAATACTAGCCACTACCGTAAATTCTTTATAAATATGTACTTACTGGAAACCAGACTCTTGTCTGTCATGCTGTTTTGCTCTAATCTCAGCATCTTCCCAGTCCTCTCTCTCTCTCTCTCTCTCTCTCTGTGTATATATATAAAGATATAACAGGCAATGTGGATGTTTTAACATTTTTTCAGATTAGCTGAGTCAAGTCAGTCTTGGTTATGTTCTTTAAGGCATGTATGATGCCCTTAGCTGTTGATTGGGTACAGTGGTTTGATTACATGAATTCTATTCCCAAGCTCTTGTATCATCCTGTACTCTGAGGACACAGAGATGAAGACAATGTTCCTGTCCTGTGATGCTTAGGGTCTAGTAGGAGAAACAGAAAAGGACATAAGCAGTTTGTAGGGAAGCCATAAATACTCTAGGCATGTGCATACAAGTATCTACTTTAGACTTCTCAAGCCACTTTGTTAATTACAATATTAAAAAAATCACTAGATTAATTTGTATTATTTGCACTTTATCGTATTAATTTGTTCATATATATTTCATTTGCATTGCACAGGAAACATTTTCCAAAGAGTCTTATATTTACAGAATCTTTTTTCTATGAATTCAAAGCACTTCCACGCACATCATTTTACTTATCTTCACAGCATAATAACAAAGAATAATAAAAATCCTATCTTCTTTTAAGATTAAAAGCCATTAATAATGAGTTGAAAGAAAGCAGTGGTTTTCTTGTTTGTAAAGGTTGTTTCAACTTTTGTTGCAAAGGCTTAAAAGCCTTTCTCTAACTTTGTTAGTTTCACACCGTCTTTTTTGATCGAATGACTTTACCAAGAGAGATTAACTTTCATTTCAACATTTGAAAAATTGTGTATATCTCTAGATAAACAAATACACTTCTCTTAGTGTTGACTTTTCTTTGCTTCTTTCTTTTCATGGAAAAGGTAGATAACAGTGATCATCTTCATAGTGAGTTTTTACTGTCAACCAGAGAGACAAATTGAGATTGGATGTCATCTCCCAATAAAATGTACACCCTTAAGGTCACTCAAATGATAGATCTTTTGCCATTTTGCTCTATCCTGTATTTAAAAATTAAGTCAGCTATTTCTGTTCTCTAATAGCCTTATAATACACTGCTTCAAAATCACATCATTTTGCTGTGACTCTCTGGTTAATTAACATCTAGAGAGTGTATGTACTTTATTGAGACTCACTATGTATTATTTTCACTAATCAGATGCAGTTTTTTCCTTCAGTTTTATAGCTATTAGCTTACTACCCTTTGAGTTTTCAACTTAATAAACAAGAAGAACAGTTTTGTCCATAAATTTAAACCTCAAAATCCCTTACCTTGTGTAAACTCATTTCTATATTAATTTGAGTTGAGCATCTCCACAGACTGCTCTAATTAGATAAGCTTATTATTATTATTCTTTTTGGCTTTTCCCATGAGAAATAAGCAATTTTCTGAGTGTTTCTTATTCTGCTGCACAATATCTCCTCTACCTAATATCTCATCTTTTACCTTTTTGTTATTGAGATTTTTATAGAATGTACTTTTATGATGCTCTAAGTGCTTTGAATCACAAGTGTTGATCTATCTTTATTGCTATTAAACTTTCAGAGATATATCAGCTACAATTGTGCTTGTCATTCTCTGTTCATTGATGGATGGTAAAAGGTCAGGTTCAACATTAAAAGATTCTGCAAATGGAACAGGGAAACTTGGCACACTGTGGTGGATATGGAATCACAGAACTCTTTCTGGCCCTCGCTTCCTCTCTGATCTCAATCCTACTTTTCCCATTTCCCTCTGTGTTCCAGCCATACTGGCTGTCCTGTGTATTCCTTCTACATGGCAGCCTCAGTCCTGCCTGAGGGCATCTGTCCGAGATATTTGCACAGCCTGGAACTCCCTTATCTTTCCAAGGTCGGCTCCTCCCTGATAATTACATTTTGGTTTAAGTGTTAGCTCCCTAATAACACTCCCCCTGCAAATCATCAAGAAAGGGAAGGTCACATGCTTTGAAAAATATACCAGGGAAGGAACAGTGAATTTAAGAGAAGGAAATTAAAACGTTTTAGAATTGTGTGAACAGATTTCAAAATTATGAGATGGCAGCACATACACATTTAAACACCGACAATCAGATCTGCACTGTGGGTTGGGAGTGCATAGTGACGTGCATTCTGGCTTGCAGTCATACATTGGTTAGTCAAATGTGTGTTCTCAGACACAGAACTTCTGCTCCTAGTCATGTATTAGGAAAAAAATATCTCACGTAGCTCAGTACAGATTCATGTTTGAAGATGTCTCTTTCAGTGGAATTTGGACTATTGAGTAATGGAAGCAAGCTTGGAGTCCATTATTGGGGTAGAAGATAAGTAAAATATGGTGGATGCACTTCATGGAGTGTTGTACACAAGTTAGAAACCACAATAAATGTTATAGTGTGGATAAATCTTAAAATAGCACCTTTTGAAAAAAAATTAAGATAGATAATTAGATATAGAACACAGTACCATTTATAAAAAAAAAAAAAAAACATAAGCCAAATTGCTGGGAATGTTCCAGACCTTGATCTGGGTGATACTTGCACAGGTGAATACATATGTAAAAACTCACCAAGCTGTCCACTTAACTCTGTGCACTCTACTGTGTGAATGTTAAACCTAAATTAAAAAATTTAAAAAAAAATAAGCTCTGTCACTGACTCAAAGTACTTCTCCCAAGTCCATTTCTATTGCATCAATCTTTTAACATTCTTTTTGTAGCACCAATCATCACATGGCATCTTTCTGATATATATTCGTGTGTATTCATTAATGGACTATCTCCCACTACTCGAATGTAAGCTCCCTAGGACAGGGAACTCCTCTAACTTGTCTGCTACTATATGCCCGTTAGCACTGAGTTCTCTCTGTCTTGTTCTGCTATACAATATTCTCTCGACCTAATATCTCCCCTTTTGGCTTTTAGATATTGACATTTTTATAAATATTCTTTATCATGTTCTAAAGCCTTAGTGATTGCTGAATAGATGTTTATTTGTTGAATGAAAGGAAGGAAGAAAGAAAAAGAAGAGGGATGGTGGAAGGGAGGGAGGGAGGGAGGGAAGAGGAAAGACAAAAGTAAGGAAGAATGGCAAAAAGAAAGAAAATAGGAAAGGGAGGGAGGATATATGTAAGTAGACCAAGTAGAGCCATTGTCTTGTCAGCTCTAATTTACTTCATCAGTAACTCCCTTGCCTCAGCAGGCCCTTTCTCGTTTGGAGTAACACTCTTTAATTAATGTCCTTGAATTAAATACTTCACATTCTTAGAACCTAGTTTACATGTTTTCTTGCTGTTGTTTTTTTCTCCTCTGTCTCCTTCCTTCACTTCCCCCTTCTTCTTAGTTCCTCTTCTTCCCTTTTTCCATCACTTCTCATTTTTTTCCACCATCCCAGGGTCAACCTCTACTTATCTGAGCAAAGTCACACCGCAATTCTCATAGAAATTAGAAGACAATGTCTTACTTAAGTATCTAAGTATGGCAGGCCAGGCACTGTGGCTCACACGTGTAATCCCAGCACTTTGGGAGACCAAGGTGGGCAGATCACTTGAGGTCAGGAGTTCAAGACCAGCCTGACCAACATGGTGAAACCCCATCTCTACTAAAATACAAAAAATTAGCCGGGCATGGTGGCACACAAATATAGTCCAGCTACTCCGGAGGGTGAGGCAGAAGAATCGTTTGAACCCCGGGGGTGGAGGTTATAGTGAGCCAAGATCGCGCAGCTGCACTCCAACCTGGGTGACAGAGCGAGACTCTGTCTCAAAAAAAAAAGAAACTATGGGAGTATAAAATACTAACAAGTAACATTTATTGAGCACTGAATTTCATATGGGCCACAGAGATGTACTTTACATATATTAAGTTATTTTATCTTCTCAACAGCCCTATTGTTTTCCCTATGTTACAACTGGGAACATAAGCTCAGAATGTGTAGCTTGCTCAAGGTCATGTAATTGGTAAGCAGTAGAGCCAGATCAGAGCCCATGTACCTGGGCACTACTTCCCACCGTCCCCCAGCATAGTAAACAAACATTTACTAGTAACCAAATCTACACATTGGTAGCAGTGTTATGTCTTTATGGCAGTATAATATTCCATATCTTCTTTAATCTGAAAAACTCCCATTTTTAGGAGGAAGCATACAGTAAGACAAAGCATAGATGATCCTGGGGGAGCCTGTTTGCATCAAGCAAGGCTGCTACCTTCCATGTAAATCTCGAGATGGTCATCATGTTTTATGGGGCTGCCAAATCCAAAGTTATTAAAACCCCTTAATTCACATTACAAGCTATTACATGTTTAATTCCTCTGGTAAGACACATCTCTGGTAATTCATGACTAAAAATGAGTTCATATTATCATATGATAAATAGAGTAGTGGCAGAAAAATGAATAAATGTAAAAGGAAATACTTTCAGAGTACACAGTGCCTTTTTAATGTCTTTAATACCTTTTTGCCTGTATTAACCTTTGTGTCATAATTCTGATTGCCCAGTGACACTCACCCATTTATCTGAACACTGCTAAATCTTTTATTATTATCCCATTACCATGTTTATAATAGTGTAATTTGTGTTGGGGAAGCATCTGCTAAGTGTTAAGTAGGCATTTGAAGAACATATGGGTGGGTGGGTACTGTCAACTAAGAAAGGTTTTGGGCTGACCCGATTTGCTCTGGCTGCCTTGCCGATGTTGATGGTAACAGTGTACAATTCCGAGCAAGGACTGCTTTCCTTCTGTGATTCCTGCTTTCCTTTCCCATACCTACCTTTCAGAGTGTGTTGTAGAGCTTCCAAATGGGTTAAGTCTGTTTCTTTATTTTTTTTTTTTTTCCCACAAAGCAGCTCAAAGCATTCTGGGGCCTGATGGAAGGAAGAACATTGACCTAAAGAACTGTAGAAGCAGAGCCAATTATTCTGTCATGAAATAGCCTTTTCTAAAAAAAAAAAAAAAAAAAAAACAACAAAGCCATACTCTCAGCAGACTGATAAAGTCAAGACAGCATGCTGTTAGGGCTGTTTAACATTTTTCTTCTGTTTAGTCAAACCCTTGAACAGAAGCCTGCATTCCGGGCCTCAGTCCCACCCAGGTCAAATGCGGCAGGATTTGGGAATCCAGGTCTATTAGAGCCCTAAGTCAACTGTTGGAGTTAATGCTCCTTAATGAGATTGGTTGGCTAAGAGATGACACTTTGGTTCTTGTTAGTTCATAGAGTACCTTTTGAAGATCATTGCATATAATTCCTCGTACCATTTCACTAGAAGGGGAGGTGACAGAGACATGTGAATGGGAGGTCAGTTTAAAAGAACAGATCTGAAGAAAGGCAAAGGTTTAGTGTTGTCTCCTACAAATTATCACCATGCTTGTTTCCAAGAATCGTAATTATGTCTTTCAGGAGCCCATTATTTATTTCAGAGAGTAAGAAGGCTTCCTTCCAAGTCATTAGGTTTGGGATCTAAATTGTAGCTTCATTTCTCTCTTTTTTCTTTGGCATATGGAATAGAACTTGGATTTAGGAAGGAGAAGGGGACAATAATGGCCAGTCTGAGTTAGTGTGTGCAGAACTGCTTAGATTTGAGGAGCAGGTACTTAGGAATTATCCTGGGTTCAAACCCTGCTTCCCCCACTTATTATGCATGAGATCTTTCACCTTTATGGGCCTCAATGCTCTCATGAGTAAAATGGGGATAATACCTACTACCTAATGGGATGGTGTGAAGATTAAAAGAGATGTCAGTGTGCAGTAAGATAACCCATGGCACAGTCAGTTCTCATGAAGTATTACTGTCACTACTGTAACTATTAGTATTGTTATTGTTACAACTATAAAATACTCTTCTCAATATATGTAAGAGTTTTCAAAGCATAGGATGTAATGCACAAAAATAATGCTACAGGCCTTTTGGGACTTATTTTTATTTATTGTGTTTGTTTCTGTAAAATGGTTTTTAAATAGAATTTTATGAGAGTCAGACATCATCTTCCCATGAAAAAAGGAGAATACCTGTTTTCACTTATGTAACTAGAAAGTTCTTACTTATTGGGCAATGTGTCAAAATAACTTTCAGAATTAATCCAATTTATTAATTCAGTGACCACATAAAGGTGATTTGATTTAATTGTCTTTAAATACTAATATAAAAGCCAGTATAATTCCATAAAGTTTACCTATAAATATCTATTCAAGTACAGTATTTGAGAGATGAAGATCAGTAGTTTTTAATAATTAAAATTCTATTTTTAAATACCTCAATTTCTCCTCTCAGTAACTTGTACACAAAGTTGGTTGAAGCTGCATGTTGACTGTATGAATCCAAACTGAAAAATTAATCAGTCATGTAAGACGAATGCCCAGAGTACACTTATCGATCTCTAATACAGAAAACTGCAGGGATTAACTTTAATAATCAAATTAAAATGTGATAACTAACATAAGAAATGAAAAAGGGAAGTGGTGGATTAGCTGTATTTTAAGTAAACATAAGTAGTTGATGAATCCTTATAAAATGTGATTTCTCTGATTTTTATCCAGGACTTCCTATGGTATCAAATACAAGGGGTTTCTTTGTTGAAGTTGTAAAGGCCAGTCCATTTTATCTTGCCTGTATGCTTGTAAGCAATTTTGTGGGAAGCCCTGTGAAGAAAAAAGGGTAGGGAATATTGTGTATTCAAAGACTGTTTCTTAGAATATAATTTATCAGGAAATACTTGTTAGACTAAATATAATTACTGGGATTTATTTTATAGATTTTTGGGGGTAGAGAAGTTTTTTATAAAAAGAAATCTATTACTGGATTTTAAGAGCTATTTTCTACGTTTGTATTTTTTCAATTTTTAACATTTATGGAAACCTCTGTGTACTCACTTGCTATAATTTTTCTTAAACTGAGTTTTTGAGTCATACTTAAAATACTTGAAATTCTAAAATCAGTAATTTGAAAGCCACTCATTTGATTGTAGTTGATTATCAGAATTACATAATTAATATTCTGGGGATGCTTTATGTTCTCAATAAACTTCTAATATATTAGATTCTCAATAAATACAGTGTAGACTTTTTATTTAAATTCATGTACCTTTTTATATTTATCGGTGTTAACTGGTTTTTGCTGTATGTTAGGTGCTTACATTTTGAGAAACACTAAGATGATTTTAATTCAGTGAAATTACATTTATCAGACACTGTCCTGGCACTGTGATGGACTAATGACTGGCTATTCCAAAAGCCAATGCTAGACCATCTGCCTCAGCCATCAGCCAGGAGGGCTACTATGGGTCCACCTTCCACCTTTAAACATTTTCCCTTTAACACAGGATGCAAATTTATCAACTACAGGAGAGAAAAGAACATTTTTAATTAACAGGGTCCCACTTTATAGATGAGTTAGAATGTTAAATATAAATTAAATTTCTTTTCCTACTTTGTTGTATGTCATTATCAAGCTTCAAAAGTTAAGTAAAATGGAGACCTTTCTCTCATTTTCAATTAATATCTGGATACCACCCAAAACAATGGCATGGGGATGAGCATTTAGTGAACAGCTGTTCTGATTTTAAAGGCAAAGCAAGTTCTCTCTAACCGCATAGGGAGATGATGAGGTATTTCCACGACTTAAGATTAGAGACAGTCTACTGACATTTAGAAATAATTATTCCCATTTGGAAATAGCAAGTTAGAAATAGAACTCGAAATCCCTGCTAGCTTTTGACACTTTTCAGAGCCATAGACCGACTCCCAGCTCATTCTGCACCACCTGTACTGTGAACCCCTGCCTTCATGGCAAACTTAGCTCTGTCCGATTAATTTAGCAGAAAACATGCTGTGTTTTGGCATTTCTGCATTTTGAGTATTTCTCAGAATCGAAGCTCAGTCCTATTAACTTTCTATTCAAGGGAGACCAGATGAGTTTTTTTTTTTGGAACATTTTCATTGGCTTATATTCTCTTGAGAGGAACATTTTAATCCTATTTTATTTCCTGCATAGTTCTTTTATTTTGCTCTGTCTATAAATGTATACAATTTAGTCAGTTGTTTTGATGAAGGTTTATTCTTGCCACGTTCCCCATCTATTTTTAATATATAATAGTATTTATGCATCCAGGAGTGTTTATCTCTGTGTCTCCAAAAATTGCAACAAAATACTATTAAAAATTAGCTCCCACCATTGGATCTGATTGGCCATAGGAGTCACATCTCCACACATCATCACTTTGGCACTTCTTACTGTCAACAAAGCACAGTAAACTTGTTTGACACCTGCTTGCATCGCTTTCCACTGCCAGTATCTTAAGCTCCTCCAGTTGTTTTCATCTGCCCCCTCATTCACCATTTCCTCACTTCTTGAATCAGAAAGGGCTGGCTGACTGCAGTGTATGTGGTATTCAGCCCTGGCTCTCTGCTTCACCCACAGAACCTACATTTTGATCCTCCTTTGTAGGATACCCTCAGAGGACAATCAAGCAAGACCAAAATGACAACAAAAACAAGAACACTAACCACAAACATTTTTTTAACACTCATCATTTGTTATGCATTCCTGTATGGACTTGGTATGCATTATCTTATTTAATCCACCTGACACACCTATAAGGTTATCATCTTAATTTTACAAACAAGGAAACTGAAGAATAGAGAAGAAAAGAATCTTACCCTGGCTTACAGAGCTGGCAGATACCAGAACCAGGGTTGGAACTTAGTCATGTGTTTTAATTGTTGCTTTAAATTTGCTTTGTTTGTCTTTTGTGGGTGTGTTTTCTGTTTTTTTTTTTTTTTTTTTTTGTGACAGGGTCTCACTTTGTCATCCAGGCTGGAGTGCAGTGGTGCAATAACGGTTCACTGCAGCCTTGCCCTCCCAGGCTCAAGCAGTCCTCCCATCTCAGCCTCCTGAGTAATTGGGACTACAGACACACACCACTATGCCCAGCTAATTTTTGTAGAGACAGATTTTCACCATGTTGCCCAGGCTGGTCTCGAACTCTGGGATCAAGCCGTCCACCTTCTTCAGCTTCCCAAAGTGCTGGAATTCCAGGCATGAGTCACCACCCAGCCATATGCTCATGTTTGTAACCACTACCCTAGACTTTTTTTAATACAAAATGAAAGCTGTAGAGGAGATTTAAGATTTTAAGGATTAGAAGAGGCCTTAAACACCTGCATTCCCCAACCCTTTTTAATTCTTGGAAACATTTTAACAGTCAAAATGTTACTGCTGCTCACATGATTGAGAAGCTACATAGAGAGCACAGCTTTGTGTAGTGGTTCAGGCTCTGACTCACACTCCCTGGATTCAGATCCTTCCAACTATATTACGTGCGGCTTCCTCCATTATCTTAGTTACCTCATCTGTAAAACAGGATGATAATAGCACTTTCCTCCTATACTTTTTTGAGGAATAAATAAGTTAATATATACAAGTTGCCAAGATCAGTAATTTGGCTCACAGTGAGAAGTCAACTTATCTGCCTTTATTGGTTTTCATATTTTTGAAAGAGAAACTGTGTGATACCCAAAAGTTATGATGAATTCAGGAACACTGTTTAGCTGAAGTATATTTTTGTTAATCACAGTATTGCTCACACTTTTTAAAAAGCAGGACCTGCATACGTATTTTATAACATAGAATTAGTTCAGTCTCTCCATCAACCCCAGCATGCATATGGATTACCTAATCCTTGTGGAAATTCCACAGACCCCAAAGAACTCCCATCCCACAGGTTGGCAACCAGAGCTGTCTCATGCAACCCTCTCATTGTTCAGGTAAGAGAAAAAGCTGAGACCAGAGAGTTTAAATGAATTTATCAAAGGGCACATACCTAAAGGACAAAGACAAGTGTAAACCTCAAATCCTATGACTCCAATGCAGAGGTCTGTCCTCTTTCCAAAAGTACCCAAAAAGCTCGTTTCAGGTTACTTTAACAATCAGAGATAGCAATAGTCAAGCACTTTTGTGTCCTTAAACAGTATTTTGTACTCTGAATTTCTGTTCTCTACATTAGCTTTGTTGTTTCTCCTTGTTAAGTGACAGAGAAACTTCCCTTCATATATTAATATATAAGAGGACAAAAGGAAATTTAGAGAGATGTTCTATGTTCTGTCTACCAGCCACCATTAAAGGTCATCCGGCCCCCTAGGGGATGATGGCCACATCCTTATTGCTAAGACTGTTCTCACTGCCTTTTTTTACATTTCCTCTGGGGACCAAATGGTGCAAAAGAAAATTCGCTTATTTGAATTTGAAAATCCTTCTCTAACGAGAAGTGATAAAATTTATTATTTTTATCAGAGCCCAAGTAAGTTAAGTGTCTATGAGTGACAGAAATAAAATATAGCTATGAGGTGGCTTGATCTAAAACATGGCACTCTAAATAGCCTGTGATTTAACACATTCAAATCAGAAACTAGAAAGGCCCCTCAATACATGCCAGCCGAAGATCAACTAAATGAATTAATAAAATAAAGGGATGAAAGAAATAAACATACTTATAAATATCCCAGAAGATATGTTGTTGAGATAAAATGTGGTACAAAACAAATATGAGCAGTTCAGTAATTCCCAGAGCCCTATACAGCATATGGTCTGAGAAAAGACAGAAAAAGTGTCTAGAAACAGAGGACTCAAGTCCCACAGAGTAACCAAAATAGATGTGTTGCTTTTACTTGTAACAGAATATGAAGTGCCAAAATGTAAATGACAGAAAATATCTTTATATCACCTTAGTTAATATTAAGAAAAAGAATTGTCAAAAACCAAGGTAAATCATCAGGACAACTTGTTTAATAGGAATTTATTTGGAAAATAATTTAATATTGTTAGGGAGAATAAATGGAAAATATAATATTGTATCACTAGTTGAAGAAATAAAGTTCAGTATTTCTCCATTTGAAAGAGAATCAATGAGCATTTGTGTCAAACGGATTAGAATTCCTAGGTAAGTTTTTTCTCGACTTTGATCAAGGCAGAATCTAATGCTCTTTTACTGCAGATCTACATATTTGCTTCTTGGAAAGAAAAGCTTTTTATCATGTTGGCGGAAGAATACTCACATGATTGCTGCTTTTTCTTTTCACAAGGAGACCCGTTTCCTTTATTAGAATTGCTTTTTACAAAAATGTGTGGAAGAGGGAGCAGGTGGTTGCACTGCATTTCCTTGTATTGTTCAGTAAATATAGTTGGAACTAAAAAATGTCGGGGGACAGTGCTCTTATAACTTCTATTATAGTTGTTTCTTTTTTGAAAAATATAAACAGAAAGAAAATTATTTAAGTAGTAAATGTAAACTTTACTACAGCTTAGGGATAACTGTAAATAGAACCATCATATTTAGTTTATGTTAAATATTGTTTGGTGTGAAAGGCCAATACCCTTTCTACCAATTGAGGACTATGGCATGAGCTTTGAAAGCTTTCTGCCTCAGGCAAAAATGAGCTGAGCCACTGCTTTGAAGTCGAATTAGGACACGTTTGCTTTTATTTCTGTAACTCTATCTGCCTCAGTGAACTCCTGTTCTGTAATTTTGAAAATCACAGTAAAGCCAATATTCAATCAATTCAGTATTTTTATATTAAAGCAAGAATCAAATTAGAATAACTGTCTCCTTAAAAATGAAAAGGGCCAGGTGTGGTGGCTCATATCTATAATCCCAGCACTTTGGGAGACCGAAGTGAGCGGATCGCTTGAGCTCAGGAGTTTGACACCAGCCTGGGCAGTATGGTGAGACCCTGTCTCCACAGAAAATTAGAAAATTAGCCAGGCATCATGACATGCACCTGTGGTCTCAGCTACTCAGGTGGCTGAGGTGGGAGGCACCTGAGCCCCGGAGGCCAAGACTGCAGGCAGCCATGATCCTGCTACCACACTCCTGCCTGGGCAACAGAGAGAGACCCTGTCTCAAAAAAGAAAAGAAAAGAGGAGAAAAAATCTGAGATCTGCATAGCACTGAAATACAATATTATAGAATTCCTTGGTTAAATTTTTGCCTTTGACATATGGTACATCAGGATGCCTCTCATCTGTTCTTACATCTCTACCTTTATTGACCAATTCAACACACATCTGTTATTTAAAATGGTGTGCTGGTAAATAGATAGGTGGAGTGTTGAAAAATGTAATAGGGATAAAGAAAACCCATTTAAATAACAAGAGTATGGCTACTACTAGAAATTATTTTTAGCTTGAAATGTTTTTCTATCATGTAAATGGCATAAACAGCATCATTTCTGGGAGGCTCATAAGAACAGGGTGTGAAAAGAGTAAGAGCAAGTTTTATTTTCTTGCTAATTTTCACTTCTCACTGTCTAACTGCTCCTTACTCCCAAGTAGTGGAAATTGTGAAACAGACTCTGAATTAGGGGCATTCACCTATTTCTTCAGGGGTAAGTCTTTAATTGATCAGAAATTATTCATTGCATTGATGTATACTGTAAAGAAGGAACAATTGACAGGAAAGTATCAAATGTAAAATAATGACAATGGAGGATTTGATAAATAAGCCAATTGGTCAACATAAAAACTACTTACAATCAAAGACAGAAAGAGACCATTTCTGAAGAGATATCTGCCCTCCCATTTTCATTGCAGCACTGTTCACAATAGGCAAGATATGGACTCAGCCTAAGTGTCCGTCAATAGGTGAATGGATAAAGAAAGTGTTGTATATATACACAGTGGAATATTATCAAGCCTTTACAAAGGAGGAAATTCTGTCATTTGTGACAACATGGTTGAACCTGGAAGATACTATGCTGAGTGAAATAAAGCCAACCACAGAAAGACAAATATCACATGACCTCACTTACACTTGGCATCTAGAAAAGTCAAGCTTTTAGAAACAGAGAGTACAATGGTGGTTACCATAGGCTGGTGGTGGGGGGAGTTGGGGGGTGGGAATTGGAAAATGTTGGTCAAAGGGCCTGAGATTTCAGTTAGATAGGAGGGACGTGTTTTTGAGATCTGTGGAACAGCATGGTGACTATAGTTATTGATAATGTGTTATATAATTCAAAACTGCTAAGAGTATATTTCACCACCAAATAAGGGTGAGTATGTGAGCTAGTTGATATGTTAACTAACTTGATTTAAGCATTTTGCATTGTATATATATACCAAAACATCACACTGTACCCTATAAAAATATGTAATTATAATTTGTCAACTATAGATAAATATTATTATTATTTTTTTTGAGATGCAATTTTGCTCTTGTTGCCCAGGCTGAGTTCAGTGGCACGATCTCAGCTCACCTCAACCTCTGCCTTCCGGGTTCAAGCGATTCCCTGCCTCAGATTCTCAGTTAGCTGGGATTACAGGCATGTTCCATCACGGCCGGCTAATTTTTTATTTTTGGTAGAAATGTGTTTTCTCCATGTTGGTCGGCCTGATCTCAAACTCCTGACTCCGAGTGATACGCCAGCACTCCCAAAGTGCTGGGATTACAGGCATGAGCCACCGCTCCCAGCCAATAAATACTATTTTAAAGTTTTTTAAGACTCAAACATTAAACAAATGAGAATTTTAACTGAAATCTGAATTTGAGTAGTAACCTTATATTTCTTCATGCATATTTCTCTGTAACATCAGGAGGGCTTTTTTAAGCTAAATTATTAAAATTGCAGAAAGACTGTTGCAGTTCTTTTTTCAGGCTTAGAAAGACATTTCTACAGAGTTACAGAGTGATAGATTTTTTTTCCTGGACATATCTCCATAGCCAAGATAGACAAGGATTGGAAAGATAGTGTAGGGGGGTAGGAAGAAATGTATGTATAAATATATATATTTATTACTGAGATAGTACAAACACTATTTTTATTACTCTTTTCTATCACTTTTCTCAAAGCCTGTAAAACTACTATCTATATTTGACTTGAACCTGAGACAGCTGTGAAGTCTCCAGCATATCCTTTTGTGCCTAAAGAAATTAGCATTTATAGAGCCCTACTGATTTGAAGAACAGACTGGGATTACTTTTGATTATTGATTTCTAGGGGCATTTTTTTTTTCATGTTTATTTTGCATATCCAGACATAATTGCATATCCTTTCATAGTCAAGTACTTATATAGACACTATTTCTTAAATGTCAGGTGGCTCTGTAATATTTTAATAGTGCAATTTATAATGAAGCCATCACTTATTTTAACTGATTCAGAAAAAGTATCATTCAGAAAGTGTAAAAGATTCCTTTTAAAATAAGGTCTTTTTAATGGTTTTTAACTCTATTTGGTAAATAGTTTGATGTGCTACTAATGGTCAATAGTAGTACTGTGCATGCGTGTGTACGTGTGCGTGTGTGTGTGTGTGTGTGAGAGAGAGAGAGAGAGAGAGAAAACGATTTCTCCAGCTTTCTAAGGAGTCATTCATTGTCCCTGGTAAGAAGACCCTTGTGATTTGGCAGGGCGACTTCATCTTCTACTAATGACCTCATTTCTGTTTACCAGTGAAAGTGGACATTTCATTAAGCTTTTAAAAATCACCCATAATGCAAGAAGAGAACAATAAAGCCCCCATGACGTTCCTTAAAGGAAAGAGTTTAAATTTTGATAAAAGAAAATGAGATGTAATGTGGAATGGACAGTGTTATTGTGATGCAGCACCTTTATTCACTAGCTCTTAATTATTTCAGATATTTTATTGCACATTTTCCCTGTTTGTATGGTTCTTTTGTATCATTTGCAACCTGATGAAGCCCCTCTCTGGAATTCGCTTCTGAGAGTTGGTGTGGGAATGATAAACCAGAAGCACTACCTTTGGATTCATTAAAGGATGGGTTTTCCATAGTTAGGTTGTACTAAAGAGAATTTCCATTTTGCAAGGGCAGTGTAAATTTTGCATATCATTTTAATAGCAAGACAGGTCAATCAAATCGTAATTGTCTACAATTAGCACTCCCATGAGCTGTAGGCTTCTTTATCTTCTCCGAGACTGAACTGAAAAAGAAATTGTTATTTACTGTCATTGAAGTCATAGAAAATGCTTGCTATTCAGTATAAGCGATGAGGAAAGTGCCAGTCTGGCAACAGGGCTTTGGCATAAATTTAAGATCTGCACACCAAAATGCACATTGTATCAAGCATGGCTATGTGCAAAATGTGCTATTACAAAGCACTTTCTTTCAGCACACAAAGCAGATCTTGGCAATGAAACATCTAGTGTTGACAGCATTTTGGTTTGGAGCTAATCTAAAGATTGCTTTCTAACATTTTCGGGGGCTCTGAACTCTTTGGAGAAGGTGCATTTTGATACTAAAAATGAGGAAGCAGAGAAGAAATGCTTTATATTTCCTAGTTCGTTCTATCTGAAGTGCCAGTGTTGTCATTTTGGGAATCGTTTCTTGAGTCTCATCACTGTACCAGAAAGTCCAGGTACAAGCTGGAGGTTGCAGGAACTGCAAGCTTGAGACTGTGGCATGAGGAAATTGTCTAAGCTTCATAAAATATTGCAATAACTCTATCCAGCTCTCACTATGTCACATTCTCTGCTGTGAAAATTTAAACTCCTTTCTTTAGCAATGCCATGCTTCTTTAGCAGCCTTGCCAAAGGAAGGAGGTCAATAAATGTCTTGCCAGTGCTGTTGCTAGTTCTCTTCAGTCCTCCCAAGCCATTGCTGGGCATCCTGTTTTGAGTGTCACTGAATTTGGTCCTATCATTACACTTCTTCATCTTGAGATGTCTCTGGAGCAAGGAGTGAAGGATAGTCAGTCCCACCGAAAGAACTTCAGCTAAAGATGGGAGAGGGGATGTTCTCTTTAAAAAATTCCTCATGAGAAAAAGAAAGGATACAGAATGCAAGCAAAAATACAAAATAGCTTCCAGAGTTGCTCTTCACATTTTTTGCATTTACAGATATGAAGGTAAGCACTGTAGTTGGGCGCTTGAAGGACACTGCTCTATCAATAGCAGCAGCCATGGTACCAGGAAAGAGATATTTGATAGGAAAGATGCTTCCCTGGCAGAAGCATTAAAAATGAAGACAATGAGGCAGGTGGTTCACCTGAGGTCAGGAGTTCAAGACCAGCCTGACCAACATGGCGAAACCCCATCTCTACTAAAACTACAAGAATTAGCTGGACATGGTGGTGGACACCTGTAATCCCAGCTACTTGGGAAGCTGAAGCAGGAGAATCACTTGAACCCACAAGGCAGAGGCAGTAGTGAGCTGAGATCATGCCACTGCACTCCAGCCTGGGCAATAGACCGAGACTCTGTCTCAAAGAAAAACAAAAGTGAAGATAAGGAGTGGCAATATATTGTGGAGTCACAATATGATGAAAGATGCTGGTACCCACTGGTGTCAGTTCCTGAAAGAAATTGTGGTAGAACTGAATATAGTGGAATAGTATCTCAGAAAGCTGTTATCTCTTGGATAACTATTATCTCAGTTACCCAGTGGAAATGGCTCATATATGCTCAACTAAAGGCAGAGACTAAAACAAGAGAGAGAAAAAGGAAATAGTGAGTACCAAAGTCTTAGGGGCCTAGCATGAGCTTTGTGAAGCTTCATGTAGGAGTTAGGACACCATGACAACCCTACAAAGACAAGAGGGGAAAAAAATAAAATAAGACAGTTAAGGGATTGTCAAGCTCATAACTTGATGTCTAGATATCACTGACCTAGGACAAGGTTCAACAAACCTTTTCTTAAAATGTCAGATAAATATTTTAAGCTTTATGAACCATACAGTCTCTTTTACATCTACTTAACTCTTCTCTAATAGCATAAAAGCAGCCACAGACAATAGTAATTGAATGAGTGTGATTGTGTTCCAATATATTTAGGTAACAAAGCAGGCAAGTCATAGTTCACTAACCTCTGGCCTAGAACCAGCCCTAAAATATGAGGGGAAAAAGGAAATAGCATTTTTAGTGTTTTTCCTCCTTGGTCATTGTTCTCCTTATCTTAGGACCTTCACAAGTCAGACTTGGTAGTATCCTAAATCAGAATGGATTAGGTAGACATTTATAGTCTAAACAAGGAAACAGACAATATATAATAGTGTCATCCATAAAGCAACAACTTAAAATACATCTTTGAAAAGATAATGCAGCAAAATGTTAAACATGCTGATAGATGTCTTTTGCTTTACAGTACAGACTCTTCAATCCTAACCATTGACTATGTGTTATTTGAACCTTAAATTATCCTTAGTTTTCTACATTGTTTTAGATCATTGAGTATATACTGCATCCCAGACTTTCCACCAAAGTGGTGCGATTTGTAAGCATCAGAGCAAAATTCTCTTCCTGATTGTATGAATTGGTGATAAAAATCTTGAATGACATCAAGTAAGCTTTCACACACTTTTAAATATGCTTTGTTTTAAAGTAGGTCAGACTTCCCAGTTGGCATCACAGAAAATGGCCCAAGTTACTTTTACAATTTTGCCTAACAGCAATTTTGTTTGACAGAATTTCTTCTAGAAAGTGGCTATAGAAGGATTAAATCTGCTTCATAATAGAATTTTACAATGGAACTACAAATAAAACTTACATGTCAGTATTATATGTATTAATGTATCTCCAGGTAAACACCAGAGTGACATATTTCATGTTAAATTGACTGGTCTTATACTTAAGTGACCAGGGAAGGAATGTAGCTAGAGGCAGAATGTCATTCATCACATATTACTTTTTAGAAAGCAGAGTTTCAGGACTTCATTTTTTAAATTTATAGCTTTGATTGGTAAAACTTCTTGGCTTTTGAATTAAAAAAATTTCATATTCCTAGTATTCACTTAGCATTGTTAATAGAAAGCCCACTGGCCAAATCGTTTGGCATAATGTGCTTGTGATTTACACAGGAGGTTGTGAAAGGTTTTGTAAAGTCTAGCTTGTTTGAATATATCAAATTATCATTTTTATTACAGCTTTTTATTTATCATAGTACATAAAATGATTTTGAGAAATCTCCAAAGAGTGCTGATTTGATATGGATTTTGCTTTGATATAATTAACATTTATTGCAAATGCAGATTTTTATGATAAGTAAACTCTGATAGTATTATAGTATATTTTTTAACTGTATTGAGAATGCATAATTCACATTATTCTCAAATATTTTCAGTCAGAATGATAAATACGTACATATATATATAAACATAGTCATGGAGGCAATAAATGAAAAGTCAATGTAGCTCTTCTCTCTAAGACATAAAAGTTATGTTGCATTCCATCTCAAAGAGAAAGTCTATAAACAAAGATAGGTGCTACAAATTTCTGCATACCTCTCATGTCAGTGTACAACTATTAAATGCAGATTTGATTTTTTTCTATGTCTTCAAGGGTCTGAATCTTCGTAAAAAGTAATCAATCACTAATTTATTTGTTTGAGGGTTGTAGTTTGATTCCTCTTTTAGAATACCTCAACATTATATTGATCTTATAATCGTATTAAATACAATCTGATTCTTCTTTAGACTTTCCAATTACAGCCTTTCTTTACTTTTTTCTTCTGTCTCTGTTCATCTGTTTGTTGTTGTTGTTGTTGTTGTTGTTTTAGAAAATTGTAGCCAAAGCACTTAGCACTATACCTGGCATATAATAAACACTTGATCATTGTTAGCTCTCATTATTTATGTTAATTTCCTATTGCCAATATAACAAATTACTTAGTGGCTTTAAACCAGCAGTCCCCAAACTTTTTGGCACCAGGGATCTGTTTTGTGGAAGAATTTTTTTTCCATGGACTGGGGTGGGTGTCAGGGAGAGCTTGGGGATTATTCAAGCATGTTACATTTATCTATTGGGTACTTTATTTCTGTTATTATTACATTGTAATATATAATGAAATAATTATACAACTCACTATAATGTAGAATCAGTAGGAGCCCTGAGCTTGTCTTCCTGCAACTAGATGGCCCCATCTGGGGCTGATGGGAGACAGTGACAAATCATCAGGCATTAGATTGTCATAAGGAGCACACAACCCAGATCCCTCATATGTGCAGTTCACAGTAGGGTTTGTGCTCCTATGAGAATCTAATGCTGCTGCTGATCTGACAGGAGGCAGAGCTCAGGAGGTAACGTGAGCAATGGGGAGCAGCTGTAAATACAGATGAAGCTTTGCTTGCTTGCTCACTGCTCACCTCCTGCTGTGTGGCCCGGTTCCTAACAGGCCACAGACCAGTACTGGTCCGTGAACCAGGGGGTTAGGCGCCCCTACTTTAAACAACACACATTTGTTCCCTTACAGTTCTGTAGATTAGAAGTCCAACACAAGTCTCATTGGGCTAACATCAAGGTGTCAGCAGGACTTTATTCCTTGGGGCTATAGGGGAGAATCCATTTCCTTCCCTTTTGCAGCAGCTTCTAGAGACTGCCCATGTTCCTTTGCTCTTGGTCACCAGCAAGTGATTATATAGCTCAGGTCTCTGTTTGTGTAGTCATACCTCCTTCTCTGACTCTCCTGCCCCTCTGTTTCCCTTCTAAGGACCCCAGTGATTACAGTGGACCTACCTTAATTCACAGCAAGATGGCTAATTTAATCACCTTTGCCATGTACATTACTTCCCTATTGCTCTTGAAACAAATTACTACAACACAAATTTATTCTCTTACAGTTCTGGAGGTCCAAAGTCCAAAATCAATTTCACTTGGCCAAAAATCAAGAAATTGACAGGCCTGTGTTGCATATGGAGTTTCAAGGGGACAATCTGTTTTTCTGCCTTTTCTGGCTTCTAGTGGCCACCTGCACTCCTTAAGTCATGGTCTCTTTCTCCATCTTCAAACCAAGAGCACAGCATATTGAAATATTATTCTCTGACTATGACATCTGGTTCTGTGGTCACGTTTCCTTTTCCCTTACTGTGATCCTCCTGCCTCTCTCTTACAAGGACTCTTGGGTTTACATTAGGCCCATCTGGGTAATCCAAGTTTGTTCCTGTCAAATAATCTTTAACTTAATCATGTCTGTGGATTCCCCCTTGTCATGTCAAGTAACATATTTTCAGGTTTCAGGAATTAGAATGTAGACTTTTTCTGGGGACAGTTATTCTGCCTACCCCACTAGTATTAGGCCGAGACTCTCTCTTAAGCTTACCTTTGAATCTCGCAGCCACTCATTGAACACTTGTGTCTAGATCCTCTGTCTGAGTCTCAAAGACTATTTTTACTATACCTTTTTCCAGCCCCAGAGTGGCTCCTCCTAGTTTTCCTATTTCTTCCATTTTTCCAAGCTCAAAACCTTAGAGTTAGTTTTTCTTCATTGTTCGTCAAGGATCTTTACTCTCTTGATTTTCTGGGGTTGTGTTTGGGAGAATTGGTGGAGGAAGATCATTGGATTATTCATTTACATATTATTTCAATAGGTAGACCATTATGCTTTTAATATAAAATTATGCATACTGTGCTGCTGAGATACAAAGAGAAAGGGAGTGTTTATAAAACCATTTTTTAAAATGGCTTTCAATATTATGAAGTATATAGGATGTGTATTTTCTGGACAGTTTTATTCGGATCACTGAAATTTTGCATTGAGTGGTTGTTTAAGAATGTAAGCCCAGTGTAATTCAAGGGATATTAGTATACCACTCTGAAATAGACCTCTTAATTTGCCCAGTTACACTAATTCCTAAACAAAGAATGCAAAAATCCTAACTTCTGCAAAAGAGAAACTTCTTGCCATTTGTTTTCAAATTTTATATGAAGGTTTATGGCTGCACAGTATTTTGACCAATGGAGAAGGTGAAATATTTTCTTCTTTGTTGGTGAAATTTGTAAATGGCGAATTTTCTTCAGTGGGGATTTCAGAGTAGCCTCACACTGTTTTTCTCTGGGATACTGTCTTGCCTTCACTTGTCTGGAGGACAGGTACCAAGAATCAATCAGGAGTCAGTTTGCATATTTGAAGAATGGGAGTGACATGAGGGGATTATCTCGATGGAAACTGGGAAGAGAGACAGTTTTCCCTAGGAAAGGAAGTCAAAGAAAATGGGCATTCTCTCGGAATTCAAGGGGGAGGAGCAATTTTAAATGCAGAGTAGAGTCTGTTACTCAATTTCAGAAACCTCATGTTCAGATTCCCTGAGACACATACACCAAGATGGGACTAAAGGATCAGACTTATTGAAAAATACTGGAGAAGTGTCCGTAAAGGAAAAAAGGTGAAGGAGCGGAAATGGGCAGAGAGCCTCAGACTGCGAGTCAGGTCCCATGTCGGTGAACAAAGAGTGGGGAGGAAAACTTGTTTAGGAAGAGTGTCAGACTACAGCACAGTTCTGAGGATGCTGTAGCTGTGAAACTGGGGAATGAAGCTGTGAAAATGTTGAGTCAAAGTTGCCCATTAGAGAAATCCTTCATGGGGCAGGAAGGAGCCAGCATTAGCACCTCCACCCAGTTCAGTACTAGGAGCAGCACAGGGAGCTGTGTGGCCACAGTCCTCCTGGGGTAGCAGGTAGAGGCCATCAGTCAACTGTATTCTGTGCCGCAGGTTCTCTTGAAGTGAAACCTAAGGAGGAACCTCCATGTCTACACCAGTCTACACCTTGATTTGTACATATCCACTTCATGCTCATTTTGGGAGCGGCCTTAAAATGATTTTAATTTTGGCTTCCTTCCTTCTACCAATCAGTTATTGTGTCATACAGGCAAAGCCACCACAATATCTCTGTAATAATATAATAATGTTTTAAGTATCAATAATATTAACCTTTGGATTAAAATACACATTATAAAGGGAGTTATGCAAATATTTTGAGTTGAACATTTTCAATCAGAATTATATTTGTGATTTTTTTCCAAGTGTTGCATGGAGTTATTGTTCATACATTCTCATTACTGTATAATATTATCTTGCATGAATTCACCAGATTTTAGGTTTTCTGACTCTGAATCGGAGTTCTTTTTATCAACCTTTTTTTAGTACAAACTGGGTCAATAGGATTGACTTTTTATCCCTAATGCCCTGCTAAGGCCTACTGTGTTGGAGAGCAGTTGATATCTGGCTGGATAAAAGGGAGAAGGACAACCTTGTTAGTTTCATGTGTAGAACACTTTGGAAAGCAGAGAAAGATTGCTTTCCCTCCTTTACTGCAAAGTGAGGTTGCAGGAGTTGGGGAATGTTGGGGTGGAAATGGATGCTTAAGAGCAACAGGAAGACCCTGAAGGGCTCTTGCTACTACAGCTGCCAGTTTTAACAACTGCAAAGCAAATTCAACTTACCTTGCTAGTATTATTTTCCTCCATGGTTTATTCAATACTATTGCAAGAGAAAAGCATCATCAGGGTAGGCATGAGAATAACCATAGAGTTAATGTTTGAGATACATTTGTTTCATACAACCCAATAAGTGATTTTAGAGCTCACAACTTACCACATGACTGACTGAAATTTCATGAACCATTATACCAATATGACAGCATGATTTAAAGATCAGTGTGAGGTTAAAACCAGTGTTTCTTGATGTCTGTGTAATTTGCAATTGGCTTGCTACTTTTTGGAAACATCAAGCATTTGCATTTGCATTGTGATTGGGAATCAGTCATCATGTTTTATTTCTTCTAGGTCCTTAGCACATTCTCTTCTCTTCTGGCCTTTTCCCATGTTCTTCACTCTACTTGGTGTGCTTTTATCCCTGCTTGTTGGGGTGTTCCTCTGTCCTTGAAGGCCTGTTCTTCAGCCATGAAAGAATGGCACCTGTCCTTCCTCTGAAACTCATGGGAGCTCTCATCTAACCCTTCTCCTTATCTCATTGTTATTTGCATATTGATTTACTATTCCCTTTACCAAAAAGAAAGACCTTCACCATTGGAATTATCTCTTAAATATATTTGAACTTGTTATTCATTAAATTTATTTTGATTTCGTGTTTTCCAAAAGTTTTTTTTTTTTTTTTTTTTTAACTCTTGGGAAAGCACTACAGTAATGAATCAATACAGTAGAGTTAATGCAACTAAGAGATAATAGGGCTCAGGAAAGCAGGAAGCCAATAAACCAACCACGGTAACTGTGCTTAAATCTCAACTTGGCGCTGAACAACCTGGGCCTCCAGAACAAAGCGGTGTATTATTATCTAGTCCTCATTATCACACACACACACAAAAAGAACAATGGTTCATTTGCAGAAAGTTGATTCACCTTGGCCATAAAGTTCAAGAAAACTCTCATACTGTACTTTACATAGATGTTAGTCAGTAGCATAATTGTATCCTTAACTAACTGAATGAATCTTTATTGAGGACCTACTAAATGCCTTTGGGTGTTTCATTTTGCTAATTTGGAGGAGGGAGAAGGGCAGGTGAAATAAAAACTAACATCTCTTGTTTAGCAAGTGATAAGAGAACAGACAAGTAAGTAGAATGTTACATACTGATAAGTGTTTTAGTTGAAAAAAGCTTAGAATTACTCTGTATAGGAGCATCAACCCAGAGAAGGAGGATTAAGGAAGAGTTCGCTTGAGGAGGTGATTGCTGATGTTGGAACTAAGCTTTGAAAACCATTTGAAGGTTATCTCAAAGATTGCAGTTGGTGTTGAAAGTCAGAAAGCCAAAGACAGGACAGAGAAAACAGGAGTTGTAGGCCCCAGAAGCAGCATGTGCAAAAGACTCAGGGACCAAAGAGAGCATGGGGCTTCTCAGAGGCTAAGGTTTTGAGCAGGACCTTAACCATGAAGGACCTCATATTCAGATTAAGCAATTTTGCATTATGCCTGAGAGGTTAAAGAACTTTGCAAAGTTTGATGTCAGGAATTGACATGATTAGATTGTTAATTTTGAAATATCATGGTACAGGCAGGATGGAGATATGAATTAAAACTGAGCAAGACCAGAGAAGCTTGTTAGAAGGTGTCTGAAGCAGAGATGTGATGACAGTAAATAATATTGCTCCCGCCAGGATGCTAATCAACAGTATCCTCCAAAATAATAAAGAATACATGGAGAGTTATTTCACTTAACTGCTTCTCCTCATGGCCTGCAACAAAAACACTCAGCACTACTTGGAAGTAAAGTTGATGTTTGTATAGATACATTAAGGACACAATGGAAAACTGTCCTTGATGGAATTTCTTTCTCTCTTCAACAATTTTATTAGAACTGTCATATGCTTGGATCTTCAATGAATACCCATCGTTTGTTGAAGAAGATAGTCGGAGATTTGTGTCTCAG
The DNA here is from genome assembly GCF_009764315.1 of Trachypithecus francoisi. NCBI lineage: Eukaryota > Metazoa > Chordata > Mammalia > Primates > Cercopithecidae > Trachypithecus > Trachypithecus francoisi. Next base: position 42,842,143 of record NW_022681453.1, on the reverse strand, counting down.
GAGACAGGACACCTCTACATATCTAAGGTGGAGCCGTCGGATGTGGGAAATTACACATGTGTGGTGACAAGTATGGTGACAAATGCCCGAGTGCTGGGCTCTCCAACTCCTTTGGTGCTACGTTCTGATGGTAATGAAACTTCTCCAAGTGCAATTCTGAGTGCAAATGGTGCTGAGGCTGCAAACAAAAGCAATTGGGAAAATGTATAAAGTACACCGAGAAGAACTGTCACTTCATGTTTTTTGGCACAAAGACTATTTTATGAGTATAATTACAAAAATGATTTGATAAATCATAGGTCCTTATGCATAATTCTTACCCAGGGCAAGCTTCATAATTTGCAGGGACCAGTGCAAAATAAAAATAAGTGGCCTCTTGTTCAGAAGTCATTAAGAATTTTAAGACAGCAATGGCAAACTCTTAAACCAAGCATGAGACCCTTCTGAGCCCAGGGCTCAGGTTGACTCCCATGAAGTCACCTATCCTGACCTTTGCCAGCTTGAGGTTTTTAAAGCTCTGGATATTTTGTTATAGGCTAAAAAGCATCACTAAAAAAACCATTAAAGAAAAAAATCTGTTCCATCAACACCTTGATGGCTGTTTAAGGGGAGTCTAAGAGCTGCCGAGGAAGCAGATCCATAAGCCTGGGTAGTTGACCCACTTACACAAAACCATATCTGATACAGCGTAATGCTATGATCACAAAGCATTGAAGCACTTTTTCCAGTCAGTTATAATTGAATTTGACCTTTCCCATTTATTAAGTCATTGTTTCTTAACTCCAGGGAGCCATTTAATAAGTTTAAGATTGGTATCTCTGCTACCAGGGTGTCATTAAGTAAATTCCCTGCCATAATTTTTGTTCTTTAGGGAAATTTCAGGAAGCAATAATATATTATATATTTCAGTTTGACTAGCAATGTCAAAATTGAATACACAATTTCAAAGCCTCCCATTTTGTGTAATGTAAAAGACTTAGTGGTTTTCTTGGAACTGCTCTGTACGTGGTAACCTATGAATCAGCAAATCCAAAGTTCTTAAATGTTTATTAATATTGCATGTTTGACCCAAGTTAGTTCAGGTTTTTTAAAGCTCTGGATATTTTGTTATAGGCTAAAAAGCACCACTAAAAAAATCATTAAAGAAAAAAATCTGTTTCATCAACAACTTGATGGCTGTTTAAAAGGGAATCTGAGCTGCATAGACTAAATTTTATTTAATTGAAATCACTAGAAGACCTAGTTCAAAATGGAGCAAAAGAAAGTTTTATTTAAGAAAAACGAGGCAATTCCAAAGGAAATGTTGAAACGATTAACTTTATATTGTGGATTTATAGGTGTGATGGGTGAATATGAACCTAAAATAGAAGTTCAGTTTCCAGAAACTCTTCCAGCAGCTAAAGGTTCGACTGTGAAATTGGAATGTTTTGCCCTTGGAAAGTAAGTTTTATAATATTTACTTCTATGTGCTGAAATATTAGGTTGCTATAAGAAATCAGGATGGTTTTTGAAAGACTCTTCTTTTTTATTTTCTAAAATTTACTTTCATTTTGAGGCAAAGGAAAAATAAAATGCAGGGGAAATGCACATATAAAATTTAGTTTGAAACTTTAATATTTAAAGTCGATTTGAAGAGAATTACTCTGCCTGCCTAATTTCATAAAATAAATTGGTGGGTTTTTTTTTTTTCCTTATTCATTTGCTGTAATCTAATATAGTGGGTCTGTATTAGGCTTTTTTCTCGAAATCATGAATTGACTCAAGAAAAATGAAGGTTATTTTATTAAAATATCAACTTAAAGACTTAAGTTAAATCCTTTTATCCGGTTTATATAATTGACCGTTGGAAGTGGTTTTCTGCATTTAAAATCCTATGCCTTCTTGTTCCATCTTAAAAGCTCTATTTTCTCAAGTCGAAAAGGCTTCCAGACAACAGCAGACAACTTGACAATTTTCTTCTTAGTCCCATACCTCAGATTAATTGGAGAAGAAGTGATGGACTGCCATTTTCCAGCAAAATTAAATTAAGGAAGTTCAATGGTGTGCTTGAAATCCCCAACTTCCAACAGGAAGATGCAGGTTCCTATGAATGCATTGCTGAGAATTCACGAGGAAAAAATGTTGCTAGAGGGCGTCTCACTTACTATGGTGAGCATCTGCTTTGGGCAAATTGGAGTTTTAGCTTTTACTTTCTCATCTATAAAATATTGTTGTTTAGGGGTGAGAGATTATAGCAGAATCCCAATGTTCAACTTGTTGGTTAAACGTTTTGTTCAACATTTTGTTAACTGTTGATAAACATTTATCATAGGGGGTATTGAAAAGAAATAAATTTTTGTAATGAAATATACTCATTTTGCATTTTAAGATGATTCATGCAAAGATGAAATATTTCATATTTTTTTCCTAAGAATAGCCTCTCACACACTTAAATACATTGGAGAGAGATCTCTTTTCTGTCTGTCTTCTCCTCTAGAAAACAGGTTTTGTATCTTTTTTGTTAGCTCTACTAAGAGAAAAAAAGAACTGCCTTTTGGGAAAAGTTGCAATTACTGTATTAAACAAACCACATGAACTCTGGCTCCTATTGAGTTCTTCAGTGTTACTCTATCCCTTCCAAAAATGTATCTGTACTCTGTTTGCTGCCTTTAATTTGTAATCACTTTTTTTTTGATGTACTGTTCAATTTGGGTAAGGAAAGAATAATAATGTCACCTTTATTTAGAGTCTATTTGTAGGCAAATTAGATTGCCTTTTTATGAAATTTGTTTTCAAACCTCTTATTTTAAGAAAACTGGGTTTTTGATGAAAACATGGCTTAGAAAGAATAAATATATAATTTTACAAAATGGACTTATAAAATATATGGAGACATATATATTCAGCTCAGTGAATATATATTTGCCCTTTAATAATTAGAAACATTTTAAAACTAGTGGGAATCGACCACTCTTGTGAAAGGTAAATTGCATTATATTCTATTTATTTTAGAAACTGGAAATTGAAACATCTTGCAATACATCCTTGGATAGCATATGTGCATGTTGCAAGAAAGAAAAGTTTGCAAAGGGAAATATTGAAATTATAGGTCTTAGAATCCCTCCTGCCTTGAAAAATATGAAGTCTACCAGTGCATTACTTCTGGCATGACTAACACTTGTTATTATATTGTAAGATTTTAGGATCTGTCAGAAACAAAATGGAGGCATTGTTTGGTAGCATCTGTCATTCTGTTTTGTAACTCTCCCATCTTGTTGCATGATTAGTTTAGAATGTATAGCACAGAACTTACCCAGGTTTCAAGGTCATTGGGTTCCTAGGATTCTATGGAAATAGGTGAGCAAGCACTTAACCCATGTGGCTCTCCAGCTCTAAGGCCCTGACAAAGCCAAGTAACCATTTCTCATACTGTAGCTTAGTTCCTTCTTTCTGCACAACCACTACGTGATCTAGGATAAGAAGATGACCATTATGGGAACACACAGGGTATTCCAACTGTATTAATGTTTCAGTAAAAATATTTTTAGCTGTATATAACAGAAACCCTGTATACATAATAAACAATTGTATGCTTCATATGAAAAGGAAATCCAAAGCTAAATTGTCATTTAATTACCTTATCAGGCCACAACCCAGTTTCTTTGTGATTAGTTTTTCTGCCCTTGTCTGTTTTTTTTTCCTTTTTGTGCATGTTAGTTTCCATTATGATCACAAAATGGCTGCCAGCAGTGACTAGCACATCAGTTGTTACTCATCTTTCCTTTCTCCGAAACATCTAGAAGTCCCCTGCTCAAACCTCACTGGCTACGTTTTCATTCCTAAACCAGTCACTGGCAAGGAGAAATTAGATTAGACAATTAAGTGCTTCACTTGGAACAGAGAAAAATGTCATGTTTCTACAGACGATGTGAGGTGATGGAAGAGTGGACAACTGAATGAACAATTGAGATTATTTTAGGAATAAGGAAGAGAGGAAATGAATGCACAATAGAAAACCAACAGTGTCTGCTATACTTAGTAAAAGAGGCAGACTATTGCTTTAGTCCATTGTGTAGGTAATATGATACATACCTAAAATATAAATCAGAAATTAATGCCATAAAGCATTTCATGAAAGTTGCCTTGCGATTTCTGTTTAACATTAGTATATTAAGTAGATGCCACGCCGTTCTCCGGTTATCTGCTCTAATATTTCATGTGAAAAATAGTCTATAGAATGTTTGCATCTCATATGATGGAATAAGGGGAGAAATCAGAATTGATGTGGCAGCTATGATTTCAGGATTTTTTAGTCCAGCAAATTATCCTCCCATTTGGGGAAGAAGAGTATTACTATGGGAAGCTTGTGGGACTTTTTTTTTTTTTTTTTTTGGAAACTTGGGTCTCTATAAGAGGCTGATGTGTGAGTCTGTTCACAGTCATATTCCCTCTCAGGCTGATCGTTCCTGAAAGAAAAAGAAAATGTGTTTTAATATAGAGGGAAGTGATTTGGTACTGAACTACACTTCATACTGAGGAAGTTGTATGTATGTGTGTGTGTGTGTGTATATGTATATATATGTATATATGTATATATACATGTATATACACACACACACACATATATACACATACACACAAAAGAGAAAAGTTAGACCTATACATTTTCAGTAAAAGCTAAATAGCCACAGTTTCATTTCAATTTCGTTTATAAAAAAGCAATTTTATGAGCTAGAAATGGAAAGACAAATCTTCCCATGGCTGCAATTAAATGGAAATAGATAAACTGTTTCTCCATATGGAGGATGCAAATATGAATCCCACAGTACACATCACATGCATAATGCAATGTGAAACCAGTAAGACATCTCACCTCCCAGTTTTGGATTTAAAACACAAGCTGAGACTTGGCTGGATATACTGCGTATAGTAAGGGACTTTCATTGTAAGTGGTACAATGCTTTCATCTGTAAAATGAATTTTCCAAATACCCTCTAAAGCATAAGTTGAAAATGATAAATCCACTTGATGGAACTTATTTGCATACATAATTTAAAGTTGCATCGGTTACTTCTTTTTCTGGCAAAAACTCACATGACTCAAGTTGAACCAACTTATCCATCTTTTCCTGCTTTGATCTTAATTCACTCAGAGGTTCTTAAGATACTCACTGATTTGTATTTAATTAAGTTATTTCTAACTTGTGGAAAATATTTTTTCCTCAGCTATAGAAGTTTCCCTCCTATGGATGTTAATTTTTAGTTCATAATTAAGAACAGTGTATGCTGTTATTCACTTATTAAGTTATCATCAGTTGTGATCTCATGATTCAAAGCTACACTTGGAAAGCAAAATCAGTTTTGTGTACCTATATTACCGTCTACTAATAGATATCTAAATAATATAATACAGTGCTCAGAATTTTGATAATAGAGAAAGCATATAATTAATTTGCCTTAGGAAATAACAGATTGCAACATCCATCCTCAAATGTAGAAATGTTTCATACATTCACTGAATAGATATTTAGTGAATGAAATATAATTCTAGCCTCTGTTCTCACTTCAATCTGTTACTCATAGTCATGTCCATTTCTGTTAATCCAGATAAGATAATAAAATAATAAATACACTTTATTTGCTGGGTGTTTTAAATTTCTTTTCTTCTCCTTTTTCTTTCATTGAAGCAAAGCCCCACTGGGTTCAACTCATCAAGGATGTGGAAACAGCCGTGGAGGACAGTCTTTATTGGGAATGTAGGGCGAGTGGCAAGCCCAAGCCCTCCTACCGATGGCTGAAAAATGGAGCAGCCTTAGTGCTAGAGGTAAGGTAACATGGATCGAAAATGGATTTAGAGGCCTGGTAAATCCACCCTTTCCTCACTTCGTGTTTAGTAGATGCTTTCTTTAGTCCCTAGTACCAAAATAAACTGTTGAGTTTACACACTTTCCTTTACTTCTAAGCAGTGGTAGAGGAGGAAAAATATCAAATCAAGTACCCAGTCTGCCAGTGAGGAGAGCTTTTCAGCATGGCATTTCACTGGGAAGAAGTCCTGGTATGAATTTAGTCTGTAAAGTAATCTACTGTTTTTTTGGTATTGAAATTAGAGAAGGCCTTACTTTAATCAAATTTAGGATATAATTTCCTTTTCCTGTTTGACAACTTGGTATGGCCTCTGGAGAATGAATGTATCTATTAGTTGGTTACCTTGTTACATAAGTACTTATTTTCTCCATCACTCTCATTCTCAAGCCATGTAATTTTTGCCCTTTTTTTGTATACTAAGTCAATTATGTTCTTTCAATTTCCATACATAACCTTTCATTCTACCTAGAAACTCTGGTAAATACATGTGTTTCCCAGAAACCTTTCTAATCCACAGATTTTATAATGTTTTTAACTTGCATGATTTGAAAAAACATAGTAAAAACATTTCCAACTGATGGGATAAAAATCAACCTCATAAAACATTTTTTAAAGTCACGGTACATTTTTAAGAAACTTTAACTGTAGGGGAAAAAGTAAAATGGTTTCATATTTTACCTCTTGCTTTGTTATCTATTTTATGATATACTTTTGGACTGAAGGATGTTAATTTGTACTTCTACTGTGTGACTACTATGTAAATTAGTCTTTCACATTTAAAATAAGGAAAAGGTTAAATTTCAAGCCAGCCTGTCTAATATTCTCAGAAAAATATAGGAAGTTTGTGTATGAGTGAAATGATAGTTCATTTTTATTCTAAAGTGATATGTTTGTTTATATGAAAGACATTTTTATTATCATCTAGGAGAGAATACAGATAGAAAATGGTGCCCTTACAATATCAAACCTAAGTGTGACTGATTCTGGCATGTTCCAATGCATAGCAGAAAACAAACATGGCCTTGTCTATTCCAGTGCTGAGCTCAAAGTTGTTGGTAAGACTGATTTTCTCTGTTCTCCTCTTAATTTTTTGTCTTAAATCCTTGATTGTTTCCAGAAGCAGTAATGTTTACTTTTCACATTAGGTTCCTACATCTAATAATATCTACAGTATTACAGCATGATCATTCAGTTTCTAATAAGGCATACCTTTTAACAGTTTCTAAGGAAAAACAGCAATTATGGCCAGAATTGAGGACCAAGGGTTAAGTAAATCTACAGTAGGAATCAAATATTGGCATAAGATATCCTTATCCACCTCCAATATTACCAACTAAGCAAAGCCTTTTAGGAGAATAAGTGATTTTGGTGTTCTCTGTTGCCAGTCCCTAATAGCAAATACCAAAATCTGAGTCAATCATATTTGATTCAAAAAGAGTTGCCTTTGCCTTTAGTGACTCTGTTAGAAGCATGACACATTGGACACATTGAGGCTTTCATTGTCCAAGGTCCACTGCTTGAAATCATAGATGATCTTCTTCTTGTACTTTAGGTATAGGAGAAAAAGAAAATTTTCTGTCATGTTTAAAGCAATTGTCCAGAAGAACATTTACATTGCAAATGATTGAAAATCCAAGCAAAACGCCATAGCATAGTATAGCATAGCACAAATGAATGGAAGGAAGGGAGGGAGGGAGGAGGAGCAGGAGGGCTTGTTCATCTGTCCATGTTATTAAAATGGAGGATTTGGATTTCAGCATAATTTGGTCCAGCGTTCAAATATTATCACCATTATCAGGTTCTATATGATGTTTCCCAACAAATTGAATTTATTACCACAGTCATTCCGGTGGAAGAAAGACGGCTGTCTTAATTGCTCAAAGGGAAATCAAAGTGTTGCATGCCATTGGCCCCATATAGCCTGATTTGGGTTAATACTTGTTTCTGAACCAATCCATATGGTCAGCAAGTGATAAGGCCCTGCATGATTTAAGTCAGTGTTTCTCAACCAGGGACAATTTTGCCCTGAGGGAAATTTAGAAATGTCTGGAGATATTTTTGGTTGGTGTGGGAGGTAGAGGACCAGTATGTGGTATTCGCATCTTGTGGCTGAAGGACAGATAGGCTGCTAAATATCCTACAGTGCACAAAGTAGCTTCTCACAAAAAATAATTATCCAGCCCAAAATGTTATATGTCAAGAGTGATTGAAAAACCCTGGTTTAATGGGAAGTAACTCTCTCATCTCTAGTGCCTGGCAGTTAGAAATGCATCATCTGTACCAGGAGGACTGATGCCTGAAGGGATGATCAACTGAAAATCTGGCTGCTGTTATCCATGACAGAGAAGTAGTATATTATGACAAAAAGAGGGAGGAGTTTGCATATAAGTCTTAACTTGAAGGACTGCAATTCTATTGTAATAAATTAACCTAATGAGCTGTAGTTTATCAGTCTTTAAATTGGGTGGAACCCTACTCAATATACCGTGTGGGATTGTTGTGTGTGAAAAAATACAAGGTGCGTAAACAAAAGATTGTATTCAAATATAAACAAGTTTTTATTTTAACAAAAGTCACTCTTTTAGGATTTTAACTTTTAAGGCCAGCAACCTCTGGATGCCATGTTTTCTTTACCACAATCAAATATATAATTACATAATATGATTCACTCTAAGATTTCCACTGATCAAATAAATAAATTATATTCACTGGGATTTGCCAAAAGACACAGCATTAGCTATTTGGGAAATGCACTAGGTTTTTAACGTTTTTCACATTTACAGTAAAAGGAAGAGTGATTTTTTTAAATTAACATACCCTTTCATTCAAATGATACAATATTATGTATCTTAAATATTCAAATGTTGCTTCAGGATTAAGATCCCATGAATTATTAGCAAACGTAGTATTTTCTGCACATTATTATATTTCATGCAATATTATAGCATTTAAAATAATATGTGCATAATATTATTTTTTCCCAGTTTGGAAGTTCAACCTAACAGTTTGAACATTTTATCATAGCACCTGATACATGCATATGTATAAGAATATTAATTCAGTGCTTAGCCTCTGTTCTCAAAGCTTTTGCTGAGCTTTGTTGAATGCTAGGGACTGTACCAAGTGCTATGTCCTAAAGGTTAGCAAGAGAGACAACCCCATTCCTGTCTTCGTGGAGCTAACATTTGAAAACATTCTATACCAAATGTTTTCCTTTTATTTAATAAATGCATGATTGAGCTACTTTAAATCTTCACCATAAACTAAAAATTTCTGTATAAAGTAATTGTCTCATGATTTAGACTTGCTAGAAAACATAATAGCATGAATTATCCTGTGTGTGGCACACAGTAAGCCAAGTAAATCAAGCACCGACACCTGAATGTAAAGAAAACTTTTAAAACTGTAAAAATGGGCCTTTAAAATTGACAAGAAATTTTGTAAATGATCCACTTCTCCTTCTCTCCTTTCTCGCTTTTCAGCTTCTGCTCCGGATTTTTCAAAGAATCCAATGAAGAAGTTGGTTCAGGTGCAGGTGGGCAGCCTGGTCAGCTTGGATTGTAAACCCAGAGCCTCCCCAAGGGCACGCTCTTCCTGGAAGAAGGGGGACGTGAGCGTGCAGGAGCATGAAAGGTATTCTGATGTCCAGAAAAGTGGTCATTTACTTTCCTCTCACTTTCCATGCTGATGTCAACATAGGTTTTAAATATGAAATGAAACAAAATAGCATTTCAGTAGCATGTGAGATCTTTAAGAAGTAAAATAGTGGTATTTTTGTTCTTTAATACCTTTGTAAGAGTATTCAGTTTTTTGAAATCTAAACACAGAAAATATATCTAAGTTCTTCCCACGTAGAATACTTTCTTTTAACAAGAATTTTCTTCCTGAATCACTGGGAAGACTCAACCAGAATGACGAAGAAATGTCGGTCCCAAAAGCAGACCCACATCCCAGGACAAAGAAGAGAAGGATATATAATAACAGCACATGCCAAAGAAATACAAATATTGCTGTTATCCTGTACTTAAATAATTTTGCACTATTGGTATTTAGTTTAAGCAAAGGCATCCCTGGTTTCCTGGTTATAATTATAACATTGAGATGAAGAAGCAGGATGGGCTTAGTGAAAAGCACAGATTCTGGAGCTAGACCACCTGGTTTCAAATCTTCATTTTTGCCTTTACTTGCTCAATGCTGTGACCTAATCTTACTGTGCCTCATTCCCTTATTTGTTAGTGGGAGTGATAATAGTTCATGCCTAATGTCAAGAATTGTTATGTGGATGAAGTATATAAATATTAATAAAGCTCTTAGGTAAACACCTGCCAGAAAGTAAGCATATGTATTGGTTATTACTGCTGCTTATCTATTATAAATTTACTATTTATTTATTTATTATTTATTATTACAATTTATTGAGTATTTATTGCCAGGGATTATGCTCAGAGCTTGTGATAAGCAGAATAATTGGCCCCAAAGCATCCCTCTCCTTATCCTGGAAAACTGTTACTATGTTATATTACATGGCAAAAGGTAATTAAATTTGCAGGTAGAATTAAGGATGGAACTGAAGTCATATCAGTTGACTTTAAAATAAGGAGATTATCCTGGAGTATCTGGGTGGGCCCAAAGTAGTCACCTGAGCCCTTAAGAGAGGAAGAGGAAGGTGGAAGGATTGGTTAGAGAGCTGTGATAATCACAGAAGGGGCAGGAGAGACCTGAAGCCTGAGAAAGACCCTGATGAGTGTTGCTGGCTGTGAAGATGGGGGAAGGGGCCAGCAGTAAAGAAAACAGGGACTTCAGTTCCATGACCACAAGAGGCTGAATTCCACCAGCAACCTGAATGAGCACAAAATGATTCCAGATTCAGAAGGAACACAGCCCTTCTAAATCTTGATTTTAGCACAGTGAGACATATACTGGACTTCTGACCTCCAGAACTGTAAGAGAACCAATTGATGTTGTTTTAGGCCATCAGGTTTGTGGTCATTTATAACAGCAATAGGAAACAACACAGAACACTGCGTGAATTATCACCTTGAAATATTTCTGCAGGTAATGAGAAAATGGAAACTTAGTGGAATTAATTTGTCTGAAGTCACATAGCCAGGATTGGGAGCCATTCTGTTTGACTCTAGGACATAACCACTAAGCTTTATCAGAGCCACATTTTGTACAGGGAGCCCAGAATCTTTGAGGTGGTCTCAGCCGTTGAAGTCATAGAGTCCAAATTATTACTTTGGAAATGAAAGGAAAACAAACAAACAATAAAACCTTAGGCCAAGAAATGTGGATTTGCTTTTCTAAAATCACAGCATCAGATGGCATATGACCAGGTTGAACGGCTTTTAGATTATAGGCCCAAAGGTATATTTAGACAAGTTGGTTACAACAGCACAATCTGTAGTTCCTCCAGTATTTAACCAAAGATACCTTCATTAAAAGGCAGACACAGCAGGATGACAAGATAAAATTGTGAACTGAGTGGTTTGACACAATCCAGCCAAATGCTAGGCTGCACAGAATAGATTTCTGGAACAGGAGGTTAATTAGTGATTTGCAGTTTAATTTTGTAAGCCAGTTTAAACAACTACGGGCTTGTGGCACAAACTAGTTAATTTTGGCTATACTGGAAGTTAACTCTTCATATGGAACTGCTGACATTTTTGTTTTCAAAAATTTTTTAATTGATTCAATAATATACATGAATTAAATAGAGATTATTTCCCGTGGACATCAATGCTTTGTACAATACTAAATCAACTTGTCGCACAGTAGCAAATATAGTAGGTAGAGGCTTTTAATCTTAATTTTTAAAGGGGATAAAAGGATTAAGAGATTTAGCTAGAGATACACAAGGAGAGATTTATATCCACATTGTATAGTGATGGTGCTGGTAAAAATGTATAAGTTCCAGGATCTAACCTGGAATTTCTGATTTAGCCACTTAATACTTTAACCTATACTCAATACAAGTACAGATTTGTGGCACAAGCTATTTAATTCTGACTATGCTGGAAGTTAACTCTTCCTTTATAACTGCTGACATTTTTGTGTTCAAAGATTTTTTAACACAATTTAGTGTCATTAGATCAGCTATGTAATACCTCTGAACCTTCGTTTCCTCTTCCATAATATAGAGATAATATATCCTTCCTTACATAGTCACCGTAAAATCAGGATTTAGCCTGATATTTGTACATATACATATACTGATCTCTAAGAATGAGATCATGTTGTACATAAAATTTTGAAAGTAAAAGTGGCTGAAAAAGAATTTTTTTGTTTGTTGGTTGGCTGTTCATTCGTTGGTTAGTCACTGTGAAGGCTGACAATCAAGGCTACCTGGACTCTCCATTCAGAAGGAATGCAGGTGCTGCTGTCTTGCTGTCCCATCACTCTCAACTCGTGAAACAAAACCACTGTTTTAGCACTAGCCTCCCAGTGACATCCCAGGCAACATCAAGGAGGAAGGAAGAAGTAAGAATGTACTTCCTTCTGTTTAAGAGTCTTCCCAGAAGTCCTATACAACACTCTTCCTTGTACCATACTAATCAGAAATTCATTCCCTGGCCACATTTAACTGCAAGAGAAACTGAGAAATACAGGTGGTTTTGTTTTTGTTTTTGTTTTTGTTTGTTTGTTTGTTGGCTGTTCATTCGTTGGTTAGTCACTGTGAAGGCTGACAATCAAGGCTACCTGGACTCTCCATTCAGAAGGAATGCAGGTGCTGCTGTCTTGCTGTCCCATCACTCTCAACTCGTGAAACAAAACCACTGTTTTAGCACTAGCCTCCCAGTGACATCCCAGGCAACATCAAGGAGGAAGGAAGAAGTAAGAATGTACTTCCTTCTGTTTAAGAGTCTTCCCAGAAGTCCTATACAACACTCTTCCTTGTACCATACTAATCAGAAATTCATTCCCTGGCCACATTTAACTGCAAGAGAAACTGAGAAATACAGGTGGTTTTGTTTTTGTTTTTGTTTTTGTTTTTGTTTTGTTTGTTTGTTTTCTGGATGGGAATGCACCCAATAAAAAAATTGAAAGTGTGTTTTTAAGGAGAGAAAGGAAAATAATTGCTAACCCAGCAGTGTCTCATGATAATAATAGTTCTCTCTCCCTTTCAAGCCTCCTGACACTCTGCTTTGTATGACATATTTCTAATATCTCCCCTACAGATCATAAGCTTTCATATATGAAGATATCTGTAAAAAGAGGGAACATATTTAAAAGAGGGTCCATAGTGTTCCAGTCCTCCTTAGATCTGTGGTTTGAATTTTGTTTTTATCATTTTGAACAGCAAAAATCACTGATGAGCCAGGCCCTTGATACTTAGGGAGAAGCCTGCTAGAAGCAATTATGGAACAAGTTGCAGACTTGAACCTCCTCCAAGTCCATGGGAAATCAGAGTGGCCACAGCCATCACTTGGCAATGAAAGCCCCGGATCTTTCCCTCTTGACTTGGTCTGCAGGCTTCAGCCAAATCAGAAAAACATGTTAAATGGTAGATTTATTGTGGTTGTTAGATCATGGACTGTTACAACTTTTAAAATGCGGATTCAATCTTATTTGAAGGAGAAATGAATTCATTGGTGCATTCAAGCATATAAGACAATTTTTTGTTGGGATATTTGTGACAAAATTTGAAATGTATTTGATTTTAAGTTTTTTTAAGAGGCTAATTTGGACTTGTCGATGAATAAGAAACTTACGATAAAGATGAAAGCTTTCTCTAGCCTAACCTAAAGGCCACTGGCAGCAAATACATTTTGATTAAGCTAATATCCTGTATATGTGTCATTCAAGGTCTAAATCAGAAAACAAAGGATTAAATACTTTTCTTAAGCACTGAATAAACTGAGGCTGGGTACAGTGGCTCATGCCTGTAACCCCAGCACTTTGGGAGGCCAAGGTGGGCGGATCACCTGAGGTCGGGAGTTCGAGACCAGCCCAACCAACATGGAGAAACACTGCCTCTACTAAAAATACAAAATTAGCTGGACGTGATGTCACATGCCTATAATCCCAGCTACTTGAGAGGCTTGAACCTGGGAGGCAGAGGTTACGTTGAGCCGAGATCGCGCCACTGCACTCCAGCCTGGGCAACAAGAGGGAAACTCCTCCTTCCAAAAAAAAAAAAAAAAAAGGATTGGATAAACTGATAAATGTGCCTTCTATGTAAATCATATACTAATATGTTTGAATAATTAACCAGGCACGGTGGCTCATGCCGGTAATCCCAGCGCTTTGGGAGGCCGAGGAGGGTGGATCACGAGGTCAGGAGTTGAAGACCATTCTGGCTAACACAGTGAAACCCCACCTCTACTAAGAAATACAAAAAAAAAAAATAGCTGGACGTGATGGCGGGCGACTGTAGTCCCAGCTACTCAGGATGCTGAGGCAGGAGAATGATGTGAACCTGGAAGGCAGACCTTGCAGTGAGCCGAGACTCCAGTCTGGGCAACAGAGTGACACTCTGCCTCAAAATATCAGCACAATAACAGCTTTGCAATTATGAATCAGCGGTGATAATGTGGATCTAAGTCAGTGAGGCACCTAAATTACAGAATTGCTTTGAAGAAATGAGAGTTGTTTCTTTCAAGGATGGAGAGCATTTCAAGCTAGAGTAGTAAATGTATTACTGCCCAACAGTGGTCTTCAAAAAGCTGCTCTGAGTAGATAACAAAGGCTTATCCTGCAAAAAGTGATTCCTGGGCTCTCACAATTAAGTTCACCTTTGAAAATACCTTGAGTACCTACTATATGCTAGGCACTAAGTATTTGTTATTTATCAGATAAGTCTATGCCATTGTTTTTAGCTTTTCAGGGTACACAGACAGGTAACAGGACAGATACAATAAAACTCAATTGGCAAAGTACAGGATGTTCAGGGATCACCTGGGAAGGCTCTATTTCCAAATTAGGGATCAAGGCAAGCTCCCTGGAGAAGGTGATGTCTGCAGCAGGACTTGAAAGATGACCGGGGTTTTTGTTGGAGAAAAGTGTTCCAGGCAGAAGGGACAGCATGTGCAAAGGTACAGAGGCCAGTCATGGTTTGGGTATTGTCTTAGTTCATTAGGGCTGCTATAACAAAATACTAGATTGGATAATTTATAAATAATGGAAGTTTATTGCTTACAGTTCTGCAGGCTGGGAAGTCTAAGAACAAGGCACCAGTCTGGTGACTCTCTGCTGCATAAATGGGGCCTTGTTGCTGCATCCTCATATGGTAGAAGGAGCAAGGCAGCTCCATTCAACCTCTTTTGCAAGGGTACTGACCTTATGCCCCTATGTCTGAATCACTTACCAAAGCCCCCTCTTCTTAATACCATCACAATGAGCATGAGGTTTCACCATGGATTTTGGAGGGACATGTTCAGATCATAGCAGGTACTTGATTAACTTATTTTTCAGTGGACCTCCATTTTAAGGTGCCATGACAGAGAGTGGGCAGAGAATTGGGCAGTAGAAGTAAGTAGGGGTCTTATTGTCAATGACAGTATACCTGAATTAAGGAGTTTGGGGTCTATTCCACAAGCAGTGGGAGGCAACAAAATAAAATCAAAGGAGAAGACATGCAGGATTAAATTTCTGTTTAAAAAAAAGAGGACCATCAGGGTGTGGTGGCTCACTCTTGTAATCGCAGCACTTTGGGAGGCCAAGTCAAGTGGATCACTTGAGGCCAGGAGTTTGAAATCAGCCTGGCCAACATGGTGAAACCCCATCTCTACTAAAAACACAAAAATTAGCTGGGCATGGTGGCACACTTCTGTAATCACAGTTACTGGAGAGACTGAGGCATGAGAATTGCTTGAACCCAGGAGGTGGATGTTGCAGTGAACTGAGACCTTGCCACTGCACTCCAGCCTGGGCAACAGAGCGAGAACCTGTCTCAAAGCAAACAAGAAAAAAAAAAAAAAAAACACTGGTACCAGCAGATGGGTTGAAGTGGTACCAAGACTGAAGGCAAGATCCCTCATTAGCAGCAATCCACCAATCTGAGCAAAAGAGTATTACAGCCTGAACTAAAGAAATGACAGTGGGAATGAAGGGAAGCCTTGAGGAGTTTGAGAAAATGTTCCGTCAACAAGACCTGTTGATTAGAGGCATGATTTGAAGAGAAGACAGGAGTCAAGGATAAATCCTAGATTTCCAGGTTAGGAATCAGGGAGCATGGCAGACCCATTCAGTGTGACAGGGAACCTTATAGAAATGGCAGAAATGAGGGCAAATAGGATAAGTTCAGTCTGGGATTGGTTGAGTTTGAAGTACCTACTGAAAAACCAGCTGGATGTATCTGTGCATACAAAGGTTGACTGAATCTGGAACTTAAGAGAAAGACTCAGGTTATAGAATAGCAATTTATGTGTCATGAGCTTGGAGATGGTAGCTGAGCCATTGTAGTGGATACAATTTTCTAGGAAGCGTAGATGTCATTAAATGGTAGAGGCTGTACAGCCTGCCTCTGAAACTCTTGTACATACAAGTTATGAGTAAAGAGAACTGTGTTACAGTCTCAGTTAGTGTTTTAGTGATTGATTTATTAAGTAAGTGTCAAGTCACCTGGTGCTCAACTATTCTAAACATCATAATTACTGGCATTCAGTATTGAGTACAGGTTTTTCTTTTTCTTATTGTGGCTTTTTTTGTTTGTTATATATTGGTATTATCCAATCCAATATTGGGTAAAGTTATTCTGCTTTTTTTTCTCCCTGCAGCAAGAAACATTTTTGAATAAACAAAAATTTCCTTCCCTTTTCCAGTATTCAATAGTATTTCACCAGGTGTCAATGTTTTTTGCTGTTTCATTCATTCATTCACTTAAATCCACCTATTTCCAAAAAAGACAAATCAAAACTGTATGTTTTGTCTCTTTTAAGGAAACTAACATTGAAAAAGACCCTTGAGAATGTGAACAGGCACGGTTTGTGAGAAAGAGCCAGTTGGCATATTTTAAAAATTGTTTAACTTATCTCTATCACTTAGTGGTATTTAAAACATAGTAGCTAATTAGTTTTTTAAATGGAGTCCTTCATTTGAATGCTATTGCTTATAATAGTAAATATTTTATTGCAATAACCCCAGTCAGAAGAAAGTAAAAGAATGGCTCATTGCTTCTAATTAATACATTAAAATTATTTCAGATGTTTTATGCAACATTTAATACTATCAAAAATTAAATGCCTTTTAGAGAAAGAGTAAAGTTTTTTTTTTTTTTTTCCAAACTTGAATAACTATAATCTGGGCAATGTTTTTCAAAGGTATTACCCAATCTTAATGTATTTCCTGCACATAGATAAAAGTTGGCATTAAAATGCAGTAAGCATTATATGCTCTATTATTCAATTTATATGACATTTTTGAAAAAGGAGCAGTTTTAGAGAAAAAAAATAGTGATCACTGCTTGCCAGAGGCTGGGAGTGGGTATAGAGGTTGACTCTCGGGGACATAGAAGGATTTTTGGGGTGAGGGACCTGCTGTAGCCCATGATTGTGAGAGATGACATGACTGCATTCATCTGTTAAAATGTTATTTCAGAACTATGCATCTGAAAAAGGTGTTGCCAAGACCAGCTTGGTCGGGGAGACACTAACCCTGCAGCGCTAGAGGAATTAAAGACACATACACAGAAACATAGAGGTATGAAGTGGGAAATATCAGGGGTCTCACAGCCTTCAGAGCTGAGAGCCCCAAACAGAGATTTACCAACGTATTTATTAACAGCAAACCAGTCATTAGCATTGTTGCTGTAGATATATGATTAACTAAAAGTATCCCTTATGGGAAACGAAGGGATGGGAGGAATTAAAGGAATAGGTTGGGCTAGTTAACTGCAGCAGGAGCATGTCCCTAAGGCACAGATCGCTCATGCTATTGTTTGTGGCTTAAGAATGCCTTTAAGCGGTTTTTTCCCCCTGGGCAGGCCAGGTGTTCCTTGCCCTCATACCCTTAAACCCACAACCTTCCATCTTGGCCGTTAGGGCCATTATGAACATGTTACAGTGCTGCAGAGATTTTGTTTATGGCCAGTTTTGGGGCCAGTTTATGGCCAGATTGCGGGGAGCCTGCTCCCAACAAGGCGTATCATACTGTATTTAAATTATACCTTAATTGTAAAAGCTATATGCAATTTTACATTCATCTCCACCCTGATCAAGTAGTTCCATATAGGAGTTTAAAAGCTCAAGAAATGCTCTTAACTGATCACCTTTGCCATTTATGAAACACAGAGTCATGAGATGATGGTATTTACAAACAGAATCTAAACTTTTGCAAATAACCAGGATGATTCTTTCAGAGCCAAGACCTCTTAGCATTTCTGTCATTGCCACTCCTAGTGGCCACAGCCTCACTTTGATGAAGATATGTCTAGAAACGCTGTCACTATCCAACAGATCTGTTTTAGGTGGCACTTCCCCTTGGCTCAAGCTTTTAAATGGAGAACAGGGATTCCTTTGCCAAAGGAATGTGTCTGTCTCCATCTCTAACACTACCTGGCTCCTCTCCTCACAGTGTAGTCCACTTTTTTTCATACTGTTCAAAATGCTGCTCCCATCTCTCTCAGCCTTCCACTGTCCCCTTCATCCAAAAAGCCTGACTTTATTTTAATCTTCCCCTTCATCCGTGGTCTACCCATCAAAACAGTTGTTCCCTCACAACTGCCAGGTAGGTGTGCAAGCTCAGTGAGTTTCAGTGAATCTACCCTCAGATACAGAGCTGAGATCTCAGTGAGTCTTTGGCTCCTGTATCTTACTTTAATCTCTAACTGTTGAACCTTGAAGCACAGGGAGAATTTTATTTCATATGTGGATGCCATCACTTTTAACAACCAGATAGATTGATGTCCCCGCCTCCTGCCTGGAAGGAAGGTGCTCCATGTTGTTTACTAATTTATCATATTGCTATTTTTCACTGGGTATTATGTCCATCTCTGGGAATACATAGATGAATAAGAGACATCAAGGAGCCATCAAAAAGCCCACAGTCTGTTGAGAATGTGGATAACTAAACCATCAGTTACAGTGGAATAGACTATATGATTAAGGTGACCATGGAAGTTATTCTACAAACTGGGACATTTTAGAAGGGAAAGGGGGCACTGTTAGTAATGACCTCCAAGACAACACATGTAAACTAGGATTGGCTAAGCATACTGGACATTGCCATCCTGCCTCTAGTTAAGGTGTTTATAGAAACTGTTGCCAC
Organism: Trachypithecus francoisi; assembly: GCF_009764315.1. Taxonomy (NCBI): domain Eukaryota; kingdom Metazoa; phylum Chordata; class Mammalia; order Primates; family Cercopithecidae; genus Trachypithecus; species Trachypithecus francoisi. Next base: position 42,823,094 of record NW_022681453.1, on the reverse strand, counting down.
CTGGTCTTTTAAACCAGTAAGAATCACAGAGAAGAGATGCTGTCTCAGCCCTGGGAAGCAGAAGAGCAGCTCCATGAGTGCAGACATCTCAAAGGAAGGGATGTAAAATGCAGCAAAGCAAAAGAGTGGGGAACATGCTGTCCAAACAGAAAGGATTGCACAGGCAAGAAGCAAAACTGGGTATTTATTCCTTTATTCCAGTTGTGTCAGTGGCAAAGTTCACATATGATCATGAAAATAAGAAAACTCGGCTTGAGTTCTTCCACGGATGGAAAACTGTTCCTCTTCTTCAAAGGAGGTGAACATTGGAGATAGATCTCTTCTCTTAAAGGGATGATTGAGATGTCTGGGTAAATAAGCAAGAGTTCTAGACAGTAGAGAGCAGCTGCCTTCCTGACCTGGCTTCCCCAACCCATACCTCCATTTCTCATATGCTTTCAGCTGGAAAAAGAAAAGGAATGAAGTCCTTTGCCAATAACCCCCATACCCTGTGAGAAGATTAAGCTGATTTCAGAGCAAAGATAATCAGGAGATGAGTCAATGAAATCCCAGAGTTTGGGTTAGGGATGGGGCTCATGGTGTAATAAGCACCTCCTCTCTCCAATACCCTACCC